>NC_056416.1:14895496-16245463 GCF_905147365.1 Aricia agestis | reverse complement strand
TACCGCGCAGTAAAAACTTAATGGTGATTAGCATAACGAGAGTATTAAAAAGTTAATTTTTATTTTATGAAAGGCGATGAAAAACGTCGGGTACCAAATTCTGACTTTGGAGGTGCTGGAAATGATAATAATAATAGCTCCCACACCGGTTTCGGTGACGGTGGCCGGTTCCATTGAAACCAGGCCAGCTACGCAGGAGTAATTTTATAGTGGCCAAATGTGTGCGCAGTACACAAGAGCACTCTCTATTCCTTTATTTTCATAACCCAGTGGGATGGAAGACCGACACGACCGGCGAGAGATCAGGCGCGGGACCGACTTTTTGCCCATCCGACGCATGGATCATCATACTTGTCAGACAATCAGGTGATCAGTCTGCATATTCGTCCTAACCAAACTTGGAAATAACATTTTTCCAACGCGGGAATCGAACCCACCACGAAAGCCGCGCTCTATACCACTAGACCACGGAGGCCTAAGACCTAAGTAAAAAAGCAACATAAGTCATTAAGGACGCTCAAACTTTGTATTGTGAGTAAAAATACAAGCAGTCTTTACTCAACATTTATTATTAATTATTTTACGCCAGTTTTCTTAATGCCCTAAACGTTTTCGGGTAATCCGAACTCCAAATTACAAAGTACAAAATATTTGTCGCACCGCCCGCTACTTTCAAAAGTACAACCTACAATTAACTTTACTAGTAATTATACCTCCTCCGTAATTATTCTGTGTACGCGATTATGACCTCTACGTTGTTGTGATAAGGGAGGTCAGAGGTCGCATGGGAACACCGAAAACTATTTATCCGTATCAAACATACATGTCCTGATTATTATCGGGCGAAGGCTGTGATTTGGGAACTCCAGGGATAGGGGTTAATAACTTTATGCTATAATTAAATTACTTTAAATGCTATTATTGGAATATTTCACCTATAAGGTAAAATTAGATGTGTATTTATAACGTGAAAGTAAAGGTAATTTGCGTGAAATAAATAAAAATATGATTTAACATGACAAAATTTAAAATATAAAAACCGTTATATTATAGAGTGCACTGTGAAAGTAGCAGCGATGAAAGAATTATTTTTACTTTTATGTTTTTATGAGAAAAGCCAATCAGATTTTATCAATCAGACACGATGAATGTTTATGGGGGGTTATAGACGTGTGAGTAAGTACGCGGACTTATGGCTCGACTATCTTAATCGCCTGTCATGTGTCAGCAAATCACCACGGCCCATGAGCCGCGGGCCGCGAGCCGCGAGCTTGGGGGCATGGTAATCCAGTGTGAGCGATTCTCGTGTATCACTGACGCGAGCTGAAGACCCGCGTACTTTAAGCAGTGACGGATTAGCCCTTAATCAAATTAAGCAATTGCCTAGGGTATCACGTCTGAGGGGGCACCAGAAGAGTAAAGGTTCAAAGACCGATTCTAGTTGATGGTTGAGATACGGATAGAGGGGCCCACAGGCATGGATTGCTTAGGGCATCAAGTAGTCTTAATCCGTCACTGACTTTAAGTTCGTACATCTATCAGGCACTTATAACAACTACGATGTTAAAGTCGCAAAATCATCAAACCGAACTAAATAGTTGCCTAGCACTATCAAAACGTAGAACAACAATTAGAAAAGGCACAACTATTGCGTACAGTCGAGGAGCCCCGAATGCCGCGGTTAGCGGTAATTGTGCATAATAACGTCACAGAGGTGCGGTCTAACTATTTGCGGCCGGCTTCGTCTACTCCACGTCTTAACTTACTATCGATTCGGGGGTTACACGTGTGGGGGGTGTCTTCTAAGATTGGAGGTATGGTCGTCAGATTATTATTTTGTAGAGAGAGAGCTAATTTATGACTTGATATGATTAAACCTAATGGTATGACGTGATGATGAAGTGTAAAAGTTTTGTCAACGTTCGGCCAATGACATCTATACAAATTTGTTGATATTGGGTCCGCTTGATTTGGATTTCAGTCACATAGTCCATAAAATTTATCTTTATCTGTGGAGGCTTGTAATTGGCTTTTTTATTGTTAGCTGTCAGCCCCCAAATAAAATAAAATAAGAAGACCACAAGGACATTCTTAGATTACTAACGGTGACACGCAGGGGCAATTGACGAAAATGTAGGTACTATCAGAGAAGTTGATACTAGTACTGCTACGTAGCTCCACCATCTGCAGCTGCCTAGAGGCAGCTGCAGATGGTGGAGCTACGTAGCTTGGTCGCGTTACGTCAAACCCAGCAGACAGATCACAATTAACATTAAATTGACAAGATCCGACCAAATGACGTTCTTTAAAATAAAGTTAAGTACTTAATTGATCATTTAATGTCTCTCTGCCGCACTCAGAGTGGAACATTAATTACTTTATTTTAATTAATTCAAAATTTTTACATAAGCCTCATACATTATTTGTCAAACTCGTCATTAAATTGAAGGTTAATCGTAATTAAATGTCTCTGAGTATGGCGGTCTGAGTACGGCCCTAAGTATTTACGATTTTTGCACAATGTCTTGTTACAAACAATGAGTAAAACATTTACCTCTCATAAAGCGCAGCTGTACCTACCGAATCATCTAATCTGGAAATAATATGATGTGGCAACCCTACAATACTGCCAGTATAATAGACTTTAGCATAGACTTTGGCCCTTTCTTGTACGATAAATGGATGTCTAAATATAACAAAGGGCACTATTCCAGACTCATCATTCATGTAAGTATCATAATAACTTTCGGGCTATACCTATTTAGTATTTATCGTAAGGCGTAGGCGGTAAAGCTTTTGTTATTGACACAATAAGTATTAATTACTGTTAGGCATCTAGTACCTACCTACCACACTCATTCTGAGATTGTACAAGACTAGATGACGCCAACTCGTTGCGCTAAAATTCGTTTAGGTATGGCGCGGGGACAGTAGATATATTTTTCTGGAATAAAAGTATCATATTATTATATGAGATATAATTTATTATGTCTTTTCCAGGGGCGTAGCTACCGCCGTATCAGCCGTATCAATTCTACGGGGCCCCCGACCTACGTGGTAAGCAAAACTTAATAAAAACTACCAAATTTTTTAATTAAATTTCAGAAATGAAACAGAAACGCCTCAGGTCAGTCCTGTCACTATAAATTATTATTGTCCATAGAGGCAGAAACTTTAGAAAAACTAAAGTCATCATCAGCTATGAATGATTTAATTAATCAGTTTGCCGAAAAAAAGGCAAGGAGAGTTAATATTGAATTTGTTGGCACAAACTGCTGTTAGAAGTAAGACCGCCTATATGTACTTATGTACCATCGAGGAAATTGATTCCTAGACAGTTGACAGACCAACGTTATTTGGTCAGAACATGTCAATTCAATGTTAATTTTGATCTGTCGGCTGGGATTGACGTAACGCGACCAAACTACATAGGTCCCCCATCTGCCTAGGAATCAACTTCTCTGATAGTACATAGTTTTCCTATATTGTGTTTTTAAGTTTAAGTTTAGTTTTAACCTATCATCAATCCCCAAGCGGCATCCGGCTGCCGCATAACAATCGAAAATCTATTCTGTAGATGCGGTACCCACGATAGAGGTGCTATGTTGTACAAATACCTAAAGAATTTTCTATTCTATTGTAACGTAACTGTACTTGTTCTAAGATGACAAAGATAAGTAAACATTGTAAGTATCACGCCATCAAATTACGTAGGTATCCTATTACAAGGTAAGACCACAGTATAGCAATATTATGTCATATTGCTATACTGTGGTAAGACGTTGTTTTCATTGTTGACGATCAATATCTTAGGACCTAAGGTTACTAGGTAAAGGTGATGGTGGAACTGGCCGCAGCTTGGTACTACTAATATAATATATTCTGTGCCGCAGCGCAGAAAAATAATTATTTTGTAACAATATACTCCGAACTCGGTCACAATCAGGTAAATAAAAAAAACTCGGTGTAAACCAGGGTCTTGCATAACCAAGTTTCGAATGGATACCCGAAAAGACGTCACTCTAATGGGACTCGTACAAATTCGTCCTCGTCAAGCATAATGTAATATGTACTAATAAAATTCGCGTATTACGTAGGTACTTACTTATATGCACTTGGCAGCGCTTTACAAGAACTAACTGTGCTTCACGTCAGCTAAATGGGCGACCATTCTTTGGGCATTTCTGCTCCTGGAGGGCGCGAAGATCGGCATAACAGCTGGCGCGCACCGCCTCTGGTGCCATAGAGCTTACAAGGCCAAGATGCCGCTCCAGATTATTCTCTTGATACAGCTACCTACTGGGTGAGGGACCACCGCATCCATCACAAGTAGATACACTGACACGGACGCTGATCCCCAGTCCCCACAACTCTAGGTTCTTCGCGCGGGTTCTTCTTTTCGCAGACCGGGTAGCTGTTCGTCAGAAAACATCCGCAGGTGCTCGAAAAAGGGAAAAGCTAGCTGTTGAAACATGGACGACATACACAGCAACAAACTCCTGGTTCTCCAACGGAGTATGCTACTCTGGTCATCGGGCTCTGGGCGTATACATGTTATACCGACTGGGCGCTACAATGTTATACCGACGGTCGTCCCGAGGACCGATGTACTTCTGGAACGAGAGCTTGAACAACTCCTGACATATCTGCACGATGCTGCGCCACGTGCTGACCATCAACCTAATCTTTTTGGTCAACAACATCGGGCATAAATACCGGCCTTTCGATAAGAGCATTCGACCGGTGGAAAACGTCGCGGTATCCATTCTGTCGACAGGAGAATGCTTCCTTAACTACCACCACGTGTTCCCGTTCGACTACAAGGAATCGGAGTTAGGTGACACGAAGCTCAACGCTGCTACGGGCTACCATCTTCATCAATTTCTTCGCTTGGGTCGGCTGGGCTTACGACCTAATGTTGATTCCGGATAGGATGATCATAGCGAGCTCCCAAAAGACAGGCGACGGCATGAACCTCTGGGGTTAGGGGGACAAACCGAGGAGGAAACCAAAAACGTCGAGTACTTATTGTAGAAGTTAGTTTGTAGTAATACGACCTCAATTGCAAATAAAGTTTTTCGTGTTTCATAATGACCGTCGGTCACGGGTTTGAGGCATAAACCTATAAATATTATGTCTATGGTTTGAGGCATAAACCTGTATATATTATGTCTTGGTTTGAGGTAACTTTAATCACACAATATAGTAATAATGTCAATAAATGACTTTAGGTACCGCGATATAATCTTAGGTTGGGTTGCACCAGAGGCGTGGTTAAAGTTGAAGATAAGCTGTTATGGTTATAGTTAAGGCAAATTTAACTTTATCCTTAACTTTGCCCGGAGAAATTGATAGATGACAGCTGATCCAACAAGGTTATAAATGCACGTGGGCGGGGGCGCTGCTGGTAAAGGAGAACTGTCAAAAATGGCGGTTTTGTATGATGACAGCGTTAGTTCCTTTTTTCGCCACATGCATTTAAAACCTTGTCGAGCTCTATGGTTATGGTTAAATATTATGGCGTCTTGATGGCGTCCATTTTTAACTTTAACTAAAGATTTGACATTTTGCATTGTAGTTAAAGTTAAAGCCAAAGTTAAATTTACAGTTAAAGTTAGTTGGTGCAATCCAGTCTCAGAATTATAGTAAGAACCTTTCTTTACAGTTTACACAATGCCTTCTGAAAATAGATAGCCAAACTTACCATTTGAAAGACAAGCGTACATAGTCATTGGTCATTTTTAATAAAACTTTTAGGTTGGTTTATGGTTTAATCTTGGTTGTATAAATAAAAGTCACGTGTAATTAATTAACTTTATTTTATCCATACATAAATGGACACAAAATCTCATGCTTCAGCAATGTCTTCATCAGGTTAGTATAAAAACATTGGTAAAGTACTTAAAATATCAAATAGAAAAATTATAATAAGAATCCTAAAAGGAATTACGTAATTAATTCTAGATCTTATGTATTACACGATTACATTACACTACACTACGTGTTCTATTACATAAAGCGTGCCACTAAACATTTGGTTGCATCGTCGAAATTAGATGTTTGTTGTTAAAAAAAACATCAAAGGCTCGCTTGCGTAGATCTGTGTTAAAAACCATGCTATCTCTCTTGATAAATACGAATAATGAGAGAGAAGAATTGATGTTAACTATTAAGTTTTTAACCCAGGGTTTACTTTAACTCAGATCTGCGCAACTGGCCCTAAGCCGTATTGGAAAGTTGTGCACTGTGTAGCATTATTTAGTTACGGATAAAACTTTGTATGATATTGTAATCATGGTATAGTAGCTAACAAACATCTAATTCAGACGATACAATAAGAAATAATGTCATATCATGTCGCTTAATACTGAAGACTTTTCAATCTCATAGACTTTTTGACTGCCACACAACTTCTCCCTTTAGGCGGAACATAAACAATAGGAATATCATTTTACATGACCTCATTATGTTTTGCATTTTATAAGCACATATTAGTAGTACATACAGACATTTTAATGCGCATTTAATGTTATTTTATTTGGCAGTCGAAAAAGCGCGTGGCAGCCAAAAGGGTTAAATAATTTCAAAAGAAAATATGGCATCGATATGTTGGTACATAAGTCTTTTGGCACAACGATATATTCTGAAGCTATGTTTAAACCAACTTGTTTGTTCTCTATGGTTATTGGTTATATTACCTTAAACAGTATAATATGTGTGGAATATAAAACTGATGGTATTGTGCGTTTTTAAGCAATCAATATACCTTTCATTTAAAATGAACAATACTTTTCTAATTTTTTCGCCGTTGACTTTGCGAATACTTTTGCCTTTTAGACATACAACCCAGCCCAAATATCAGTAGATTTGTTGAAGATAAGAAAAATGTAGCCATGCCGTAAAGACAAATCAAATCTTTAGATTTTTTGACTGGCTTGCACCTACAAAATAAGTTAGACATCTGTTTTACATTGCACACATAACACCAGGTATAAAATAAGTGTAGTTAATCAAATTGTACTACTATTTTGTTACCTACGTGTGATCTATGGGGATCTATTGCTATGCGTGAGTTAAACTAACACAAACCTTAAACACATTCATATCTCAGTCACACCATTTCAGCAATGTATTTAAACACATTTTTTAATCCCTCAAATTCTCAAAAGCTTCTTACAGTTGAGGGTATCCCAAATGAATGCTTGACTGACAAGGACATTTGGGAGCATCTCAACTCGAAGAAGCTTTTAATATTGACTTTACATAATTAATATGGATTTTTAGTAAATCATTTGTTTTCGATTACATTGCTACAGGTATGGCCCTCCGACTGAATAATCGGCAGACATCTTTAAATACAACTCTTACACAAACAGTCTTATATGAATCGTTTAAATTAAATATGTAAGCGGCCAACGAATCATCCCTCGTACGTAAATGCACGTAAAACATACTAAGAACATTTCTATAATAAGCCTATATCTTAAATTAGATACCCTATTTTCCGATAACGCGCGTATATAACGCTTCGTACCGATAAAGCCCATGCAAGGTATATTAAGAAAGGTACTGGGGTAAATGGCGACTGCATTAGTAAATAAATTGATGAGGCAGATGTCGACCCAATCCAAGCCAACAGATGACTATCAACATTGTCTTGACATAACCCGACCATATCTCGTAGGTCTGCCAACGGCCTATAAATTTCCTTGTACCATCTTCTTGCAGTCGACGCTTGCCTCAGTCCCAGTCTTTACTCGAACAAGTAGACGAGTCGAGATCTGACATGCTTCATATAAATTGTTATATAAAAATCCGATATTAGGCTGTCTACAAATAGCACCAATAGAAAAGTAATATGAATCCGTATATCTGATTTTATAATATTTTGATTTAAAAATGATCAATTTCAATAATAATAAAAAAAAACTTAAAATATAACATAACAGATTGCAGTTACAATCAACTTACTTTGATATTTTTAAATTTAAAAATACAAAGAAAATCATTATTGAACACACAAATTCAACTGAACAAACACAAAAATCATTTTTGTTAGCATTTCAAGGTAAGTCAATAGTATAAAAATTCGGCCTGTCATTTCCTTAGGAGTAAAATAAATGAAAACTGAATCCCACTAGTATGTTAGTAAACAGAATATAAGTCTCAAGAGTGGGATTAAATACATTTACAATACAAATGTAAGTTTTAGGTGTAGCCCTCATTCACACGACATCTTTTTATAACACGATGGAAAGTACATGTAGACTCAAATGATAAATTTTACTTCGATATGTGACCGCGAGTGTACCTTTTTTTGCCGAGATACAGTTCACGCGGCTTATAATATAGACCCGACATGTTCGATTTTATCTACATTACTAATAGAATGCACTAATGCACATTATATCTTCACTTTTCAACTTAACTGCGTCAAAAAGGTGCTCGTGCGCATGAGGGCTTAGACTTCTATAGACCAAATTGACAGTTATTCAGTAGGCATAAGTAGATTGACAGTTACAAGACTGTAGGCATATTGACAGTTCACAGGTCAGTGTCGTACCAAGCGGCGACATTGTTGTTGTCGTGCGGCGGCTCGGGGAACGCGAGGTCGGCGGAGGCGGCGGCGTCGCCATCGCCTATGTCCATGTCCATGCCGAAGCCGCTGCCGATCTCGAGACCCTGCATCGAGTCTATCGGTATCTGATCGTAGCCTGCAAGTTGAACATTGTTATAGTTTGTACTATCGGAGAAGTTGATTCATAGGCAGATGGTGGACCTACGTAGTTTGGTCGAGTTATATCACTGACCTCTATTATACAAGTACGCTGGACTTATGATACCCTTTGAAATGACAGCTATTTTTGTGCTTATTGAAGCGGAATCAGCGCCCCCAATGCGGAGGGAGAGAACTAAATCTGACGTAAAAATGACGTTTATAATTCGCCATATTGATGCCGATAGCAGTAGTGAGAGTACTTGGAACTAATACTAGTGATGACAACCAATAACAAAGTTGCAATTTACGTCAGATTTAGTTCTCTTCCTTCGCATTGGGGGCGCTGATTCCACTTCAAATAGGCACATAGAGCAGGTGGGTATCATAAGTCCAGCGTACTTGTATATTGGAGGTCAGTGAGTTATGTCAAACCCAGCAGACACATGACGACTTACATCAAGTTGACATAGTCCGAAAAATTACGTAGGTCCGTCAACTTCCTATGAAATATGAATCCATTTCTTCGATTGTACAAGCTTATTATGAACCGAAACTCATCATTGCGTTACGGCGCATCGGCAAAAACATTCCAAACTCTTAGTAAAAGCAAAAATGCACCGATACCATAACTGCGATGCCGGAACGCGGTTATGTTGTGTTTCGGCCCTATGCGGTGCCGCAGCAAGATGGGCCGCAATATTTAAATATAAAAAATGCGGCCTGTCACACTGATACTGATATAATGTGTGCGTATCTATCGCAGAATTTGAAATACAGGGACTGAGAGTTAGTTCTAACTTCTAAACCTCAGTCCCCGACCCCCGTCTTTACTTATTTTAACGAGTTATTATGAAAAGCAGATAATAATGAAACAATAATAATAATTTCTGATAAAAATAGTTATAAATGTTAAAAGCTTTTTTGTTAAGATTATGCTGGTGAATGTGGATGAATTATTTTATTAATTTAAAAGCCAAATGTGTTTGGCCAAGTTATAATGTTAGTTGTATTGGTTATGCAAAACCCAAAACAAACAAACACAAAATAGGTATGTGCCACCAATTTTACAGGTTACACAATAAAACAGGTATCCATTTAGGTATCTAAGTGTTAATCAATAACAAATTAATGTTTTATTTTAGGTTAATAAAACAATAATAATATGAACTACATAAAATAAATCACACCATATATTGTAAAATACTTATAATAATACAGTGCTACAAAATATGGTTTTCAAATGTTTATTTTTGCGAATACTATCTTTAAATATCAGACTGCAGATTATATTCTTATTGAAAATTTCGTCTAGTATTGTTACATAAAAATTTTAACAACAATATTTTAATTAGACATATTTTGTAACACCACATTTTAATTGTTAGTAAATAATATAATAAACCCTTCACCTGTTTAGTTTAGTGATATATAGGTCCCGGATTAAGCTGCATGTAAAGAGAGAGACATATTTATAAACAGTACATACGACAATATAACTTATACCTAACGGTGCTCCCAAATTCATTATACTCTAGACTAGATATATAACAAACATCACACTATTTGCAAACGCTATAAAAATAATATTCTTTGGTGAATAAAAAAAGAAATGGTGATTATCAAGTGATGAAAAAAAAAGTTTTGGGTGATAAAATGTTTTATAAATGAATCTTTGTTTCAACTGAGAGTCTTTTCAAGTCATAAACGAGTACTCAAAGTTGGAAAGAACATTGTGAGTGCATATTATTATTTAATTAGTGCATCTACTGTGACTATAGACAGGTCATTAAACGGGTAGAGATTAAGCCATTGACCTAGCAGTACTTGCCTCTTTTATCCACAAACGAAAATATAGTTATTGCGTTTCTATAGCATACTTATTGTAAAATTGTCATAGCTAAGTTTTCGTGCTTGCGAGAAAGAGTTAGCAATATGCCAATGGCAGACTTTCTACGTCTTCAGTAACCAGGCTATAGAAATGACCCAATCAATAACTACATAATTTTATAGGTATAAATGCTTTATCTAATTTAATTATCTTATTATGGTGCTATGTTAATGTTCTACTGACTACTATGTTAATATTTTACTGACTTGTAGACTAGTGGTTGACTAGGATAGTGCGATGGTTGCAAATTCAATATAGTGTCATATTTGTGCATTGGGGTTATGTGTTAGTCCAAACTACTGCATCTCCGCTGGGCTTACCTTGCTGGTGGAACGATGGTCTTGTTCCGTATAACCCCTCGTAACCTTGCTCCGGCCCGAGCATGTCCTAATGATATGGTATGTTTTATAATTGATACATTGATATAATGGTAAATTTTAGTACACACCTGTCTAAACTCAATATAAAACAATATTTAAATAATGGATCAACACAAAATATAGTACACAAAAAACTTCTTCATAGCTGTCACCTACGTGCCTTGTTCCGGCTTCCAGATGAGTTACTTGTATTATGAGCCTACGCCCACAGAGTACAGGCTAAAGTGTGGATCTTTTTATTAGTAGGAGTGATAGACTTCAGAACCTAATCTTGCGCGATTTCCTTGGACGGTAATCGCTTACCAACGGCCGATCTATCGTAAGTTTGAGTGGTGATTACATACCACAAGCAACACATAGCTTAGAATGTAAATAGTTGACACTATAATAATTAGATGTTAGTTTTTTAGAGCCTTATACGATGCTAAATAACGCCCGCAACTCCGTTGCGCCAAAATACGTCTATCGCGTGGGAACCGTACGTTTTTTCGGGATGAAAAGTATCTCCGTACCCAGCAAAATCGGTTCGACGTTTTGGGCGTGAGGAGGTAACAGACAGACAGACGCACTTTCGCTGTAATGTTAGTATGGATATGGTACCTGTAGGTCGGGCTGCATGGCGAGATCGTTGGGCCACATCTGGTGGTCGTCGCGGAACAGCGAGTTGGTGAGCTCCATCGACAGCCGCTTCTTGTAGTCGTGCGGCTTGTCCTCCGACATGCGGAACAGTACCGCCGCCGCGTATGTCGCCACGCCTGAAATGATGACATAATATAAGACATATTATACAAGAATGAAAATACTATTTGAACACACCAGGCGGTTACTGAGATTGTTTTTAACATAGACGAGATTTTTCATACGTGGGAGAGCCATGCTTCGGCACGAATGGGCCGGCTCGACCGGAGAAATACCACGTTCTCACAGAAAACCGGCGTGAAACAGCACTTGCGCTGTGTTTCGCCGAGTGAGTGAGTTTACCGGAGGCCCAATTCCCTTCCCTTCCCATCCCTACCCTCCCCTATTACCCTATTCCCTCTTAAAAGGCCGGCAACGCACCTGCAGCTCTTCTGATGCTGCGAGTGTCCATGGGCGACGGAAGTTGCTTTCCATCAGGTGACCCGTTTGCTCGTTTGCGCCCTTCTTTCATAAAAAAATATATAATAATAACAGAACGTATTCAGATACGCATTTGATTGGCTATTGTCTAAACGTTAACCAAAGTGCGCTTTTATAATTTTGGACGTGGCGGTAATATCGTGGACGTCCGCGGTAAAACGTTAACATAGGGAAGTAAAATGTATGGAAATATATGAAGACGCTTTTAAATTTCCGTCGACGATAACTTTATAACGTGCACGTTAGAGGACATCACGACGTCGACACTCTTCTGAACCGCACAAAACGTCCGCGGTGCGTAAAATCATAAGGGCATTTAACGTACGATAACGTGACGCCTCCTGTCATAAACTATCAAAAACCGATCCTTAGCTGCTTTTCTACTGGAGCGAAACTATTGCTACGTTGCGAGGAATGTGTTTCTAAGAACCAATAGAATACTTCATTTGCCCGACCTACCTCAGCGATATAAAAAATAGTACACAAAATGACAAAAGAATTCTCTGAGGAAATAGAAAATTTTCTATTCAAGAATAGCTGTCAGAATTCAAAAACAAACATTAGCTTTAACCTATTAACTCCAATGATGCCGTCAGCTGTGCCGCATAACAATTGAAAAACTATTGTTCTCCCTTTTTTGCCTTCACTTGATAAATCATTGCTTTAATTTTTGACAATCAATTCCATTCTAAATGGTTGTGATCTTACCTTCGTTACGTGAATGCAGTAACTCTGTGAGCGGCGCAGTGGCACCTTCGGCTTCTATCATCTCCGCACCTTCTTTATCCGCAGCCAACTCACAAAGCACGCCAGCCGCCACGCGCTGAAATAACCAGTAATTATTATTGCACTTAAAATAATGTAGGGACCACTTGAACCAGTCGAGTATATAACCAATAGAGTGGTAATGTTGTGTATTATTGAAAAATTTAATATTCTGTTGTTTGGTGGTGTTTAGTTGTTCTGCTGCCGTATGAGTGCGCGATTCAGCCCTTCACGCGCGAGATTGTACCGCTCCCTCCACAACCTCCTATACAATAAAACGCCTCCGTGGTCTAGTGGTATAGAACGTGGCTCTTGACTCGGAGGTCGCGGGTTCGATTCCCGCGTTGGAAACATGTTATTTCCAAGTTAGTTTAGGACGATGCAGGCTGATTATCTGACAAGATGATCCATGCGTCGGATGGGCATTGGGCATGTAAAAAGTCGGTCCTGCACCTGAACTCTCGCCGGTCGTGTCGGTCTTCCGTCCCACTGGGTTATGAGACTAAAGGAATAGGGAGTACTCTTGTGTAGTGCGCACACACTTGGACACTATAAAATTACTCCTGCGTAGCTGGCCTGGTTTCAATGAAACCGGCGACCGTCACCGAAACCGGTGTGGGAGCTATTATTATACAATATTATGAATTCAAAAGTGGTTAATAGTTATATTTTACCTGTATATTCTCAATCTCATTGAACAGCAGCTGCACGAATATCGGTATAACGTTCTGCTGCCGTATGAGCGCGCGGTTCAGCCCCTCGCGCGCAAGGATGTGTAACGCTCCCACCGCCCCTTCCACAATCTCCTCCATGCGCACGCCGTCCGCGTACGCGCCGCCCGTCCCGCCGCCGACCGACGAGCGTTGCTGTGGGACAAATTATATATTTATTAGTCTTTCAAGTATTGAATAGATTTTGATTGGTATAGTTTAAAACTTTGCAGGGATGTTTTTTTTTTTTTATGAAGCTTGGTACGCAAAGTAGTGTAGGCTCTGGAGTTAAACGTTAATTTTTTGTTTTCCATATTTTATAATCCCACAGAGATGTTTTGTGCGTCGAGAACATTGTTAAGAGGAATGGATGCGTTTTTTTGGTCACCTGTAAAATAATACGTGACTTTGTGATAGAAAATACAAACGTTGAGAAGTAAAATAGCTGTCAAATATTAGACTTTCAATTACAATTCTGGCCAAGCGTCATAAGTAAACTGTGTATCTACTCTCGAAACCTGTCCATAGCGGCCATTGAGCCCCTTGTAAATAACTCCCTCCCTGTCAAGTCCCCAGAGGTCAATGAGCGCTGAGGACCAGACCCACCACCCCGCCTTCACCAGCGACCAGCGCGACGGCAGCCACGGCAGCTCCACTGTCACCTGCCCGTACATCTACTGTCACACGTACCCGCTGCGTGTCATTGAAGGCGCGCAACAGCAGGCGCACCAGGTGGTGCACGGCGCCGTGGTCGCGCAGCGGCGCATGGTTGGCGGGGCACAGCGCCAGGTTGCGCACCAGACCCACCACCGCCTTCACCAGCGGCCAGCGCGACGGCGGCGACAGCAGCTTCACTATCACCTGCAATCATATAGTAGTCAAGTAACAAATGTTTACAGGTTTCTGTCTTTGTCAGATACGAGATAACAGAACATAATATATTTTAACTAGCTTGAACCCCTTACTCCCCTCAAAATCGAGACCTAAATTATCTAGATTTCAGAATATAATTTCAGACTATATAGGTCAGGCAGAGCAAGTCAAAATTTGTCTGTCGACTGTCGCAATTTTTTTTTTCTTACTTCCTACTTTTTCGATACACGTGAATGTAATACAGTGAACTCGGTACAGTAAACTATAACTCACCGGCAGTCCAAAGTGCAGGCGCACCGCGTTCTGTGCCATCTCGCTTTCGACGTGACGCGAGGTGAGGTGGCGCAGCGCGCACACCGCCGGCTCCGTGATCTCCTCGCGGTCTCCGGCCGACACGACTGTGCGGACGAGTGCGTCGACTCCGCCCGCCTGGCACACCGTCACCTGGAAATGGGAACCAAATTATAATATAAAGTAAAATGATGGCACATCACAAAACTAAGTATGTAAGTATAACATACTTAGTTTTGTGATGTGTTTTAGTTACCAGCCTTAATTTTTAAGAGCGAAAAAGGTTGTTAGGTCCTAATTACGTCATAATATAGTTTCATAGGTATAGCAGCTACTATTGTATAATTGTTAGGTAGTCGTTGTAGAAATGTAAATGTTATAATTGTTTTAGTTATTACATTATCTTTATATATACTTACTATTATTATTATTATTAAAAGAAAATTATACATTTAAAATTGTACAGAGATGCAAAGAAACATGACAAGGACATAAAATAAAAAATATGCTCTCGTTTAAAGAAACATTCATTTCTTTTTAGCTGTCTGGTCGACGTATCTTTGTAGCTATTTCACTATATGGAAACAATACATTTTATGATTATCATCTGTGACAAGAGATTTTGACATGGGAGAACCATGCTTCGGCACGAATGGGCCGGCTCGACCGGAGAAATACCACGTCCTCACAGAAAACCGGCGTGAAACAGCGCTTGCGCTGTGTTTCGCCGAGTGAGTGAGTTTACCGGAGGCCCAATCCCCTACCCTTTTTTCTTCCCTACCCTCCCCTATTTCCTTCCTCACCCTCCCCTGTAATTCCCTTCCCTACCCTCCCCTGTTACCCCTTAAAAGGCCGGCAACGCACCTGCAGCTCTTCTGATGCTGCGAGTGTCCATGGGCGACGGAAGTTGCTTTCCATCAGGTGACCCGTTTGCTTGTTTGCCCCCTTATTTCATAAAAAAAAGTATATTTAAAATAATGATTTCTCGCTATCCCAGAACCTCCGCACTGCCATAATGATCCATCACAGCGGGATCATTGCTCTAATATGATCTTAACAACGTCACCTTTTGCTGGTGTAGTTAGGTGAAATTATTGTCTCAGAAATTTTCTGTCTTTTTGTGCCGACATCAAAGACTGTCTCACCTTATTCCGCTGATTGTTGCAGGTCAAGTTGGACAGTATGCCGGCAGCGCAGGTGACGATGTTGACGTCGGTGGACGCGAGAACCTGGACGAGGCTCTGCAGCAGCGCCTCGAGGCCCTCCACCTGCAATAGTATACATTGCAATGAGTATTCAGCTTGATGACTACATATTAAGAAAAAAAATCTATGTGGGCTGCAGTTTAAATGAGAGAGTCCATACTAATCTGCATAAGATAATAATCTATAGATAGACTACTAAATAATGTGAGTTGGACTAGCACAAAAAGATCTGCACAAAACAGCTCAAAATCGTGTTTTGTTGTGTATAGTATGAGATAATCTAATTATCAATAGATAGTTAACAATAATGGTGAATTATAACAAGTAATGGTTTACAAAATATCCAGAGATCCTCAATTAGAAGAATGAATTTATCAGTGATATTATATCTACACAGAAAAACGTTAACCTAGCAAATCTGATATGCTGTAAAAGACCACTATACATACAGGGACAAAAGATTGTGTAACTCTATCATAGTATTGTCTCAACACAGTCTGGATACTTTTGTGAGTAACAATTTTAATTAATACTAGTTACACAATATGTATAGCGTCTTTTCAATATTAATATATACCTTTGTGGCAGCATCGGAGAGATTCCTGAGCGTCCAGAGGCAGTTCTGGACGAGGCGGCCGCTCGGGTTACCGAGGTGCATGGCCAGGGCCTGCATGCCGCCCGCCTCAACGATCGCCGGCTTGTTGCTCGAGCACACTGACAGAACCTGCAAAATGTCATATAAATATAACGTAACATAAACCCACTGTTAATTTCTTGTGTCACAAATTGTTCCATGTTACCGTAATATTTATTTGTCTTTGTGAATGATTGTTTCATATTATATCTACTTTTGTAAGAAAGCTCCATAAAATAGTACTCTACAGTATTTGATTTCTTTGATAGAAATGATAGATGATGACAAGTTGGCGAAGTAAAGGAATAGAATATAAGAAAATACTTGCCTTCAAAACTCTGGATGTAGTCCAAAGAAGCTTTTCGTAGTCGTAAGAGCGCATGATGCGTACAAGTTCGATCGGTCCCTGGGACGCCAATATGATCAGCTTGGACTCCTGGTTCCCATACGCCAAGATCTGGAGGCAGTCGGTAACAATCGCGAGAAACTTCACATTATTCCTCTGAAGCAGAGCAACCATCTTCTGCAGACCACCAGCGAGCCTGACGGCCATTTTGGATCCATCCTGGTGCAGCAACAGATTGTGAAGGGTGGTTATAGCATAGAACAGCACAGATTCCACTGGGGAGCTGAGCAGCTTGACCAGGGCGGGAATGCCTCCACTCTTGAAGATAGCGAGCAAACCTTGTCTGTGGTGTGACAAGTTGTGTAAGGTTCCCACGGCACCCTTGGTTGTTTCAAGATCGTTGCTGTTGGAGATCGCGCGCACTAGAGCGGCAACCATCTGTGGTGAGTTCATGATGGCGTGCCTCGAAGCCTCCTTCCTGGATAGCTGGTGGACCATCATGGCAGCTTGGGAGACCACCACTTGGTCTTCATCGTTCAATAGCTTGATCAACTCAGGAATAGCCCTGTAAAAATTATAATATATATATTTTAATAACTTATCAGTAAAATGTAGTAGTATATTAGTGTTATTTTCTAAGCAAGTTACTTAGAAGATGAAACTATGTGTGCAATAAAGTTAACAAAAGTAAAGTAGGCCTCGATAGTCCGAACCGCTGCTAATCTATAATCCGAATGACCTCCCATCCCCGCACTCGTCACTCCCGCAGCCGCGCCGCCGTATTCTAGTGCCGAGTTAGACGTCTAAAAGTACTAAGCGTTTTGTTTTTGACCGCCCCGCGCGCTTTTAGCCATTTTGTTATAGGTACATATCTTTGCAAGGGCGTCGCCAAGGTGGAGCAGGGAGGGGCAGCTGCCCCCCCCTACAGATTCTAAAAAAGTTGCTAAATATAATGCAAACAACGACCACTATAATATTAAAATCTGGTCATTAAAAAAAATATGCTGTACGCTGTACACTTATTCAAATTTAAACTCCTTTTTATTGTAATAAATGTTATTATAACTTATTTACAAGTTTTTTTATTGCATAGTAAAGTGCTCATGCTCTTGTAACTTTACACATTGGACTCTGTACTGTCACAGAATATTATATAATATGTATATAGATACTGTTACAATCACTGTAGATCATAGATGTAAGGCTCGTAGTACAAGTGAAAAGCTTCATGTGCTGTCGACTTTACCTACAATTCATACCTACTTTTCTCATTCAAAGTCAACTTGCCCCCCCCCCCCCCCCCCCGCGCCTTGTATCTTTGTACTGTATTTGTGCTTTTTATCATGGCTTCAACATCCAAAAAATGCCATTAAAAATGTCTACATACATATGCTGCATACATCCGAACAGGTTATATATTTTGGGTGCTCGGACTATCCAGGCCCTACTGTATGTATATGTGTACAACAAAGTTAACTTACTATACTATGATTGCAAATATGTAGTAGAGTGTCTATTGACTATTTACAACTGGTCTTTTACACTTTTACAGAAGCATTAAGCTATAAAATTTTTTACCAAAGAATAATTTGATAAAAAGCTAAACTGTTAAAATGACCTGGTAGCAAGATCAGCGTCATCCTGATAGTTGATGAGATTGACAACAGCGTGTTTCAGCATCTGGGAGGGTTCAGCGAGGCGCTGGACAGCGGTTGGCTGAGCCGGGTCCAGCTGGGTGGACGGGATCTCAATGCCTTCCTCCAGGGTCTCGGGGAACATGGCTGCGCGTACACGCTGCGAACGTGTCTGAGACAGCTGTTGGTTCATGTCTAGAAGGATATTTATTGTCATAAGATAATTGATAGTCTAAAAGTTAATTTTTAAATTTTAATGTATTTCAGTCATATGTTAGATTAGCAATAACTCAGAAATAAGTAATAAATAGGTTCTTTGGAATATTACTGATTTCTTTAACTGAGCTACAAAGACAAACATTCCAGAAATTCATATTCATTCATTTAGGCACATAATCAATCATAAAACTTCAAAGATATTACCATCAACTTGTTCCTGGGTGAACCCTTGGGCGAAGCCCTGGTCCAAGTCGAACATGAGCTGATCTCCTTCCATCTCATCATCTTCCTTGCCCGTAAGAGATGGAACCTGAAAGCAAATATTAGACATTATTGATTATAAACTTTACTATGTAATAATGAAATTAGGTATGTAGTAATAGAAATCAATGATTATGTTAAACAATTACTTTTTAACACATGATATGATTTTTTATCATTATACAAAGACTATTATAGTTAGGTTTACATTCAAGCATCTATACAAATGATAAAATTGATGTTAATAAAAATTAATTCCAATTAATGTATTCAAAACTTTTTGCACATTGTGGTATAAAGGCAAGCTATTTACACTGCTATTTAATTTTGAAATTATTTCTCAACATAACACAAATTGAATTTTGTACAAGAAGACTACATACCTGAGTGGCGGCTCCTGAGTTGATGCCAGAGTCCACGAGGTAGGAGTTCTGTTGCCACATGAGAGTCTGCTGCTCCTTGCTCTGTGCCATCGGCACGTCCGAGCCCCCATAGTTGCTGTGGGACACTGGAAATGAACAAATAATTAAATTATTGATCTCTGAAACTGCTGATTGCTGCTGACTTCACAAGGCTTCACAAGGCCTATGCCATAAGTCACACCAAATAAAGAGACTTTGAAATTTACAATACCCGAAAAAAAGGATTTAAAAAGGAGACTTAAGAATTGATGAATAATTTATATAAAGCTTAATACTTTAAATACTTAGAATATCATTTGTTGCTATTTCATAAATCTATTACAATGTTTTAAAATGGGCATTTATAATTATTATCATTAATGTATTTTAAAACATTGCTATAAGCTTAACAAAATCACCTTCATATTTATTTGAATGGAACATAGTATTGCACTCGTTGGTCTTAGCACAAAGTGTGTACTGGTTCTTTTCACTTACTATTTCTACCTGCACTTGTTTTCACAATAACATTCGGCAGGTAAAAATTTTGCATTGTTCTTTTTTTACCCGACTACCAGGAGGGTTATTATGAATAAATCCATTCTGATGGTAGCTAGTGAGTGATCCAGGATGTAATCTGAGGTTTTTAAGTTATTTCTAAATCTAAGCCGCTTTTTTGTTGCATCAATAAATTGTACCTTCCTCTACCTCTCTGTAATTTTCAATGATGTCAATACTTAGATATGGCATACGCCATCAAAACTGTAGCAAAGTTTTTGCATACAAAATGTGTACCTATCGAGAAAATATTGTCATCCTTTTTTGTCTTACAGTAATAGCATATACTACTTTCTCTTTCGGTCATTTTACGCTTTAATCAAATCGAGAAAATATTGTCGTCCTTTTTTGTCTCACAGTAATAGCACAGTATAGCAATATGACATATCCCTACAGTAGTGAAACGAATGTACTTGCGCAGAGCAACGGAGGGGTACCCGCGGGGAAGCGGGCGGCGCGTGTCCGCGTATACAAACTCGCGGAGTTTGTATACCTGCGCGCACAGGGGTGACGTTGGCGCGTTGTCTACGAATTTTGTGTTGTAAAACGATAACTTATCTTATAAACAATGGGATATTATAATAAATGTTCAGTGTACGGATGTAAATCTGATTCAAAAAACAAAAAGGATTTAAATTTTCATAAATATTTGCATCTCTTTTTTATTGTATACATTGTAAGAAGTGTAACAAGGAGAGAAACAATATAGAATAAATTAAAAATCTGTCAAATACCCTGTTACATATTAATTAGTACCTACCTAGCTAGGTACACACACCAAGTGTAACATTTTGACCTTTGGACCGCCCTTACCGCGCACGTAGGTAATAAGAGTTTTGAAGTGCTTCTGTTACACCTGACGTGTGATTAATTATTGGATATTTTATATAGGTATTCAAAATTTCGAATGCGTCTTCATTATTTTAATCCTTCGATCGTGATTCTGGGATCCTTGGAAATCTATTGTTATTCTATTGTGTCTCGCTCACCGGTGAGCTTATGGGGCTTGATGGGTTAATTAAATTTTTAAATAGAGAACTAAAAGCATCTAAAAATAAAGTTTCACGTAAATATCTGGCAGTACGACATAATATGTAAATATAACACACTGATTAAACAGATTAAATGATAACATTTTCATTACAAGCACAATATTTTATTTTTATTTTATTTCCCGTTTCGTGGCAACCCTGGCATATCTGCTCGGTACCTACATCGGTGGCAGCATCATGCGACATCAAAGACGTTTCGTTACTGTAGGGACTAATATTGCTATACTGTGGTAATAGCATAATATACTACTTTCTCTTTCGCTCATTTTACGGTTCGCTTTGATTTTTCTTATTAAAATGGAAGATAATAATTTAAATAATTACTTAATTAAATCTTAGTAATTATGTGTGAAATGTTACACCTTTGGCTTTATTTGTATTCCTTGTGTTGTTATTGCACTGTCAGAAGGCACACACAAATGTAGCGAAAAACAATGTGGTAATCAATGAATTAAACACGTCCGACTGTCACCGAGTCCTGAGGCACACTGCTTTCTGATGAGTGAGCTCACTAATTTCAAGGGTGACACATTTTCGCGCTGGCGATTATATAGAATGCCTCTTCTAAAGGTTCTATTCTATGGTAATTTTATGATAAAGTAAGCTTAAAAAAAAAAACTACTGTAGGTAGTGAATTAGTTGTTACTAAAACATGTTATATGAGATTCTGAGCAGCAACATATTATATAATTATTATGTAGATATCTAAGGAGGTCATAATAATAAATCAGGAAATCGACCTCCATCATAATTTATTGCAATTTCTATGGCATGAGTCACAACTCACAAGTCACAACCTACTAAATGCTGAATTGTATTTTGATGTAAGATAAGCACTAGTCTAGATTCAGAACATAAACATGCTCGTTTAGCTACTTACTTGTACGGCTCTGAGAAGATGGTATTTGATAACTCATGCTTCAGAGGATGCAGCGATGCACCCTGCGCCTAGAAAAAAAGTAAACCAATTCACGAATCACGACGCAGACGTGGTTATCGATTATCAAGCCGTTCGATAAACATTACAATATTTATGCATTTATTGAGGTAAAATACTTTCTCGCTGTTTAATTTTAATTCACAATTTGTAAGTAATAGAAACAAAACAAACAAATACGTCCATTTCTAAGTGCACCGAATACCACGCCCGTCACTAGAATTTTGTTTATTATGAAAGAATACATAAACGAAAGCTGAAAAATCACTCTATTTAAAATACCTGATACGTAAAAACGATAGACGCACTCACTATAAAGTATTATTTGGGATATTTTTATTAATGGAAATTACTTTCACCACGAATAACTTGACAATACAAAATGGCGTCAGCATTTGTGTTCGGAATTCGGACGGAACTCGTTCGGGCTCGTTAAAAATCGTTATTGACGGCTGTTTGTCTCTGTCACTCTCAAGGATGTTTTATATTTTTGTTCCTTACTTTCTTTTTTTAATTGGCAACCCTTTTCTGAAGCTGGTATTAAAATATCTTATACGCTACGTTTCACGCAAACGCAAAAAAACTCAAAGTAGAATATCATTGGTACAAGGTTATTTCTCCTGAATTTCAATTCCAGTTGATGGCCAGTAAGCTAAAAATTTTGCTTTAACCCAATGATATTCTACTTATACAGATATGTTAGTTTCAAATTCAAAATTGCAAACATTAACAAATTTGACATATAAGTGAAACAAAAGATACGAAAAACCATTAATTACATAAAAGACATAGTTCTATTTTTAAACGTTGAATCGTATCGCTCTCTCTTTCTTCGCCTGAGCTATGACGAAAATGTTCGAGAAAATAATTGAAATGTAAATAATCGAGGTATTATCAAGACATGTGGTAAGAGATTCCATGTGTTTTGTTTTCTTTTGAGTCATAATTGGTACATTTTTGAAACGCGCACGACGTCATTTTCAATTTATTTAGGTAAGACAAGACGCGGCACGTTCGTAACTGCGCTCGATGCAGACTAAACAACAGACGGCACAATTGGGCAGTATTTGAATGTTCACAACGCGCGCGGTGGTAACATATTTGCTTTGAGTTTTTCATCATTGGGCAGTGCAGAACTGTTTGAGTTGTTTTAAGTTACCACATTTGCACGCCTTGCAGTTCTCCCTCAGTTTCGGTCCTAGTACTCACCGAACCCTCCGTGTCCTGTAAAAAGTTGAGCTGACAGGTTGTCTTTCTTCACTTCGGAGAGAATCTTAAGTACGCTATGCGCAGGTCGTCAAAAAAGTATGTTATTGTTTTTCCCTTTCTTTCGGTATTATATTGCTCTTGATATTTTTCTAGTGTGTTCTTCCTTAGGTTATATTTTACTGCGCTTAGGGGAACTGAATCATATTATGCTGGCGCTGTTTCCTTTTTCGTGGCTTCCCTCGCCAGGTGGTCGGCATGTTTATTTCCCTCCAGGCTAACTTGCGCCTTTATCCAGTACCAGTTGATTTTTGTGGAGTCTTGCCTTATTCGGTTTCTTATCTCTACGGCTACTGGATTCAGGCTGCAAGGGTCTGCGACGGTCTGCAGGGCTGATCGGGAATCTGAAGCAATGTTTACCTCATTCTTCCTCGTCTTTTTGATGATCTGGGTCGCCATCAGCAGCGCCGCCATCTCTGCTTGGTAAACCGAACAGTGGTCCGCCAGTCTTATCTTTGCTGTTATAGTATCTCTGTACTCATCCCAGCAACTGACTGCTGCTCCTACTTTTCCGTCCAGTTTGCTGCCGTCAGTATATAGAGTTGGGATGAGTTCAGGCATTTTCTTCAGATCTTCCTCTTCTGCGACCCAATCAAACGTTATTCGTTCTCTAGTTTTGCTGGATGAGGGAGGTCAAAAGGGTGGGCTCTTTTCTCTATTTTTCTGTCAGGGTAGTAGGCCATGGCTTTACCTCTCTTGACTCTATATAGTTCTGCGTTTTCTGTAATCCTGAAGCGCAGAGGAATAGTGCCACTTATTACTGTGCTGTAGGGTTGTTGAGGAAGTGATTATGAGGAAGAGGAGGAGGAAGAGGAATTTTCACGCGCAAATTTAGAGGATGCGGATGAGGAAGAGGATATTTTTTGAGGAAGAGGATGCGTATGAGGAAGCGGAAGAGAAAGCGGATGAGGAAGAGGATGATAGGAAATTATAAATACTAGCGGACCCAACCCAAAAGTATTTGTCCTGTCTGTACATAACTAGGTACATACATTACACAAAAAATAATTAAAAGACCATTTTCCAGTGGACCAAACTATGAATCTAAACCATTCTCAAAACACACACAATAAAGAATCATCAAAATCGGTCCAGCAATTAAGGAGGAGTTCAGTAACATACACAACACACGCACAAAAAAAAAAGATGAGTGAATGATACAAGTCTCTGGCTCTTGCGTGTGCGTTGCCATGATTGGATGCGACGCGCATGCGCAGTGAAATTCCTCATAAATTCCTCTTAAATTTTGAGGAAGCGATAGCGGAAGAGGAATTTTTTATTTTATTTAAGAGGATGCGGTAACGGTTGAGGAACCCAAAATATTGCGGAACTTCCTCATTATGAGGAAGCGGAAGAGGAATCCTCAGCAACCCTACTGTGCTGTCCTGTGTCCATTAGGGAAGTAGTTTTGTGTGCTTTTGACATCATTATTGTGAACATTCAGTTCATTCGGTCTATCTTTTTTCTGATGTACTTTTTTCAAAGGACAGATTCCCACACGCTTGCTGCATACAGGATCGTGGGTTCCACTACGGATGTATATAAAGTCTTTATTTTCTCAGAGTTTAGGCCCCATGTTGCTCTACATGACCTTGATATCTTTTTGTATATCTTGATGACCTTATCATTGACATGTTCTAGATGTTGTTTGAATGTTAACTTGTGATCGTAGCTTCACATACATCAGTTAAGCAAGACCAGCCACATACATCAGTTTTCCTGATCCGTTTTCCGAAACCGGGCCTCGGAACGCAGTAGATTCATACAAAAGTAATTGCATGTCACACACAACTTTCCTTACGATTTTTTCCGTCCGTTTTTCCTGAATGCTAGCCCATGCATCCGGAATTCCTGACGGAAAAAAAACGAAACGGATGCAAAGCCTACATACATTTTGTAGGGCCCGTCCTCGGCCCGCCACATACATTCGAAAATTCCGAACGGAACGCTCAATAAGCGCAGCGCGATCAAGCTGAGCGGACGCGTAGCGAGACGTATTGCTGGGACACCCTGTACCCACGAGTACGACTATTGACGATATTGAACATTTAATCATTACTGTAGAAGGGTTCCCATACCTATGGGATCTAAATCTACACTGACTGGGAGATATAGATGGTGACATTAGACAATAATGAGATTAATTTGTGTCTACTGGGAGACAATAGACACAAATAAATCTCATTTAAGTTGCTTTTCTATTTATATACAAATAAATCTCATTTGAGTTGCTTTTCTATCTAATATACCTAATATCTATGGACGCTTCACACACGTCAGTCTGGCCCCGTGGTATGCACTTGAAGGACTTGTGTTACGGGTACCAGACAGCGGAAATATATTTAATAATTTTATACTATACATATATTTAAGATTTTTATTATATTATACACATATTTAATACACATCCATGACCCAGGAAATTTGAAAACTTTTTTTTGTTCCGTCGGCGGGATTCGAACCTGCGACCCCCGGCTTGAGCTATCAACAGCCCACCCACAGAGGTCGTCAAAATTTTTAATTTCTTTACTCACTACAACTTTTATGTTCAAAATAAACTTTTATTATTCTTATTCTTAATGTTTATTAGTTAATTAGATACGCACTATAAAATATTTACATTGATCAATCGTTATTATTACTTATTATTCTTTCGTTATATTGAAACGATACTTCTCCTGCCGGTGAAATGAAACATTCACCAAAAAAATATATCATATTACCATGTTTCTTCCAAACGTGCGCACTCCACTAAAGCTACTCCAAGACTAATCTAGTTATTCCGAACGGAAAAAACCTCATGTGTGTGGTATTTGTACGGAATTTTTCATGATACGGTTTCCGAATCAGGAAAACTGATGTAATATGTGGCCGCCTTAATACGCTTGATGAGCTTGTGTGAGCTTAGCTCTTGAGTCAACTTTTTGTTTCGTGTTAAAAAACTTTTAAAAAAGCTAAGTACCGGAAGCTCTGAATCATAGAGAAATATAAACATACACCGGCTCTGAATCAACTTTGAATTTTCAAGTTTGAAGCCAAGTTGAAGCGTCTAAATTAAAATTATTTTAAATCCAACAATATAAAATTATGGCTTTTAGTTCATATAAGGTTACGAGTCACAATTTTCCAAGACTTCACGAAAAGCCGGACTTGCTAACTCTCATAAAGGAATTCACAGACAGAGTAAACTTGCAAGAATCACACGAAGAAGGACTCGAAAAGTCTCCTTTTATCTCCTTCGCTGAAACGGGAGATCTCTCCGAGTTAAAAGAGAAAGATAAACCTTGTCTCGAAGATGACGGGTCTACAGGTGACACACCAGGGACTGAAAGGGAGGATGTAAACTTTTTATCCGAGTATGGTTTCATCACCAGCTTGGCATATACTCCAGATGGAGAATTCGTTGTGGTTGGCCATTCCACGGGACTTGTACAGGTAAGTATAATAATTATATTATAGTCATTATTCGCTTTAAGTTTGAAGAGACTGAAGAGAGTCATAAAAGGAAAAAGGGTAAAGGTTCGGAAACCTACCCCAAGATTGATGGGGAGCTGAGGTGAGGGGGAGTGGGGAGGAGGGGTAAACACCCCCCCATACCAAATCCACACTGAGAAACCCCCCAGTTTTGGAGCTGCTCACCTTTGAAATTTTCGGAATTCTGAGGCGTGTTTTGTGACGGTCGCCGGCGGTCGCCGGCTGCTGCCGCAGCACGCTCGCTGCGCTCGCTCGGCTCCCTCTGTGTTGTGGTCTGAGTTCTAACCTAACATAACAAACTTTTGGACTTTATGGATTGTGTTTGTTTTTGTTTTGGCGGGGGGCTGTGCCCCTCGAACCCCCCTTTCGTGGGAGGAGAAATTTACATTTCAAATGTAAATTTCTCCTAAATGGGGGGTGGGGGGGTTTCCAAAGGTAGAAGAGGAGGTTTTTCTGATATCCTTCCTCAACCCATATGAGCAGCAAAAATTGAGGTAGGTTTCTGAACCTTATCCGGGAAAATAAATAAAATATTTTAAAGTATCGAAATTAATATTATCCTACAATTTTTTTTTTTACATTTTACCAAGTCCATAATCAAGTCTTTGTTTTGCCTACCCTTACCTATCGAGACTTAAGTAGTCCTTAACGAGTCACGACTTACGATTGTCGCTTAGGACAATATCTATGCCAATTCGGGCTATTCCAGATGGTCTAGATTCGAAAAAATGGCCGAAATAAATACTTTAATTTCCGAATACGCCAAAAGCATACGATCTCGATACAAAAATGAGAACTCTCCGGACATTTGGTACCCAATGTTTTCCGAAGGGCTGAGCAAACATCGCAAATTCGCGTGGGCCAAGGAGTGTAATGAAAAGTTCTCGAAAGGGACGCCAAATAGGGTTCTGTACGACAGATGGTATTTCTCCGAGTGCGGGGCTGTAACTGCGTTGGCGTACTGTCGAGATGGCAGTCTTGTTGTCGTTG
The DNA here is from genome assembly GCF_905147365.1 of Aricia agestis. NCBI lineage: Eukaryota > Metazoa > Arthropoda > Insecta > Lepidoptera > Lycaenidae > Aricia > Aricia agestis. The sequence continues at coordinate 16,217,741 of NC_056416.1, read as the reverse complement.
GCCATGCTACCGGATTGATACAAGTTAGTTTAGGTCATTGGTTTCGGCAGTGGCGGCCTTACCCATTGCGAGGCTTCGGGCGGAAGGTCTTTGCGAATTGCGAGGTCCTTTGTTCTACGAGGCCCCTGCAAGAGCGAGGGCCGAGGCCTTTGGCGATTACCCTTGTCGTCACCCCCTAGGGCCGCCACTGGCCGTTTAGGTACGGGAGTGAGGCAACGTTGACTTTTGAGTCTTATTAATGAAACAAAGCCGCAATTGCGAGGTACGTGAAGAATTACGTTCACTTGCTCCTAGAATAATATTATTATTTCAACAATAAAATAACTGTACCTAAAGTTTGTTAGATGGATTTGTAAGATATGGTCCGACTGGGCTTTTATTTCGAAACTTAAATTTTATACTGAAATACATATCAGCGAAGTAAATAGAGCACAGCCAAAGTTACCGATTCGGTTTGACGGGCTGTGTAAGATAAATGAGTTGTATTGCCCGCTCTCGGGTATTTCGTACCATACCTAAGTATACATAAAGCACTATAAAATAACTCTATTGAAATAATACATAAAGCAGAAGCTCCTTTGAAACTAAATAGTCCATACATCCTAAATCCTCGTCACTCTACTCGGTCGGTGTAATCGGGCCGATTAATCGGGCCGATTACACCTACCGAGTAGAGTGGCGAGACGGTAAAATGCAACTCGACCGTGCTGTGCCGACTGCCGAGCCGAGTGAGTAGGTACACGTATTTTTGCATATTGTGGCGACGGGCGAGCCATTGTCAACGCACACTCTCAGAAGGAGGGAGTGTAGACCGCCGGCGAGGCGAAGATTGAATAAGAGAGAGAGAAAACACGGCGAATCCTGCCATGTTTCGTTTTCACTCTAACCGGCATTCTCGGAGTAGGTACCCGCTGTTTTCTTTGGAAGTGTCATGTACCTACTAAAAACGGTGATAATATCATTAAAGGTTACCATAAATTTTATAGCTGACTTTTAAAAAATCGGCCAATTGCGAGTCGGATTCGCGCACGAAGGGTTCCGTACCGTTATAGAGCAAAAGTAAGCCACAAATTGTGTTTTCTTTTGTATGGGAGCCCCCCTCATTTTTTATTTTATTTTAATATTATTATTAAAGTACACTTATAATAAAGGATTTTATAAAAATTTCAAGTGGCTAATTGTTACTATTATTGAAATCGAGCAAAAAGGCCAAAAAAAACGTTTCTTGTATGGGGAAGCCCCCCTTCATTATTAATTTTATTTTGTTTTTAGTATTTGTTGTTGTAGCAGCAACAGAAATACACAATCTGTGAAAATTTTAAAAGTCTAGCTATAGCGGTTTTTGAGATACAGCCTGCTGACAGACAGTCGGACAGACAGACAACGAAGTCTTAGTAATAGGGTCCTTTTTAGGCGTTTTTACCCTTTGGGTACGGAACCCTAAAAAGGAGAAGGCTCTATGTTTGGCTATGGATATATTTTTAATTGTTGTATGTTCATCTCCTGCAGTTACGTCACGGCGGCACAGGCGTGGTGCTGTCAACTCTCCGCAACATCCAGTTCCCGCCAAAACCGGTGTACGCGCTGCAGTTCAGCCCTCATGAGCCCAGGGTCTGCTACGCCGCCTGCACGGATAGCGTCGTGTACAGGATTGAAGTGCCCAATGTATGTTACCTAACACCTTGTATTAGTTTTGAGTGTTATGCTCTTGTTTCCAAGATAAGCGGATAACACATAATAGAACATTTTCTATACATAAATACCAGATGGGTTCCTATAGTATTGTAATTTGTAATGTATTTCATTAAGTGCCTACTATTGCCTACGTCTCGCGTCGATCTATCGAATCTAGAAGTTGAAGACTTATCTTCAACTTAACAACTTATCTTACGAGTAACCCAAGGGCCAAGAGTAGTCAAAGCCTTAAAACCGATGACATCGTCATAAGATTTTGAGTTATCAAGCACTTTCATTTTCATTGTGACGTTTACGTCTCCGCTTCACAGATTGAGGCCTCAGTAGATGATCCTCCGGAGCACTGCATCAGATCAGACCCGGCGGTGGAGACCCTTAGCCGGCAGTTCTACGGCAGCCCCGCCACTGCCACTGCCGCTTCGCCTTTCGTGAACCGTGAGTTTTTGAAACTGACTTTGCAGAGCAAGCTGAAAAATGTTCTACGATTTTGCCTAAAGTACGAAACGTTTTTTACATAAAATTACGGGGCAAACGACGAAACAGATCACCTGATGGAAAGTAACTATCGTCGCCCATGGACACTCGCAACATCAGAAGATTTGCAGGTACGTCGGGCTTGGTACGAAATGTGTGAAGCTAAGTGCAAGTTCATACTTTCGCATTATGTAACTTCGGCATCATAATATAATATGAATATTCTCAGCAGAGCTGAGTCAGCAGATCTGGACAGTGACGGATCCATTCCTTCTCGAAAATTACTTAAATCGCGTGCTGCCTTATGGCTGTCAGACTGAGATGGTACCGACATTATAGCCTATGCCCAGGCTGGCCTATAGGTATAATCAGACTCCTGGACAGATTCTTGTATTATGATACTAGCAATCATAAGGTCTATATGAGCATAATATTATATCTTAATGTACTATCAGAGAAGTTGGTTCCTAGGCAGATGGCAGACCTAAGTAATTTGGTCGCGCCAAGTCAAACCCAGCTAACATTAAATTGACATAAGCCGACCAAACCAAGTAGGTCTGTCAACTGCCTAGGAATCAATTTCCTCGGGTATACCTTCTACAAGCAAACGAATCGCCTCATCAAAATATTTATATCAATCATTATCATCCAGGAAACAAAATCCTTGCTCTCCGTTAAACCGTCGCAAATCAATTAACCCATCGATCGTGGAATAACGAGACACAATAGCTTATCTATTGTTATCGCGGCCGGGTGCGGCCGCTTAGGTCTTCATGAATTAATTCGTGCCCGAACACGGCTCAGTAAATTTCAAGGAATTTGTCAATTTAATACTAAAACTTATAATTACAACGAACGAAATCCTGAATTCGCAATGGCGGATTTCTCGTTCACATTAAAGTTCTGAATTAAACCCACTAATATAAAAGTTCCGGGTTCCATCCAACTTGGGATATCATTTTAAGTTCCCACTTAAACTTGCCATAAATTAGCTCCACGTTTTAAAATGGCTGTAAATGTGAAAGCCAGAGAAAATTCTCGGTTTACTTGTAAGAATTATAATAAGACGTGTCCTAGATAATCTTTTATACCGCTGTTGCTGTTGGAAATGGAACAATATTTTGAGTTCAGATGCACAATTCCTGCAGCTCTAGTGAGGGAGTCAATGTGCGATAGTATACTTACTAGACATAGAGTCTACTTAATTATGGGTCTATTTCTTGAAGTAAATCAAGGTTCTGTAAGGTTTCTAAAAGTTATCCTGATTCTGATTTAATTATTATTGGTTACGTACATGGGATTTACAAAAGTTTAAAAAAGTTACTCGTTCAGCACTGCTACTTTCATAGTGAACTCTATACATGGACTCATACAAACCTTAAAGTACACTTTGTTTTGTTACACTCGGTACACAAAATATTATAAAATACATCATTTCCGTTGTAAACAATCCAAATCCACGCACGTGTTTAAAAAGTTTTTAGAGTCGGTTGAATCCACGAAGCTAAAACAAAGGTTGAATCGGTCGGCTTTAAGTTCAGTTTTAAGTTTTTAGTAAAAATGCCATATTGTAAAACAAAATTTGCCTAAATTCCAGCGGGTACTAGGTTAGCATGAATACTCAACAGGTATCTGTTGCAGACAGGTCGGCGGCGCTGTCGCTCGGAGTTCTCGCTGAGGGGACCAAACTCGTTGTTGGCTACGCTGACGCCTCTCTAAAGATCTTTGACGTGGAAACTCAGGAGGTAAATGAGAGTTGGTTCTTACTTCTTTGAAAAATATTTAATTATTCGTACCATATTTTTTTAATAAGATGATGATTTTGCCGCTCATACCAATTTCATGGAAATCTTGGCACTTTCGAAACTGTAAGAAATATAAAACTTACATTAAAGCTCTGATATCCTAAACCGCAGACATATTTTTCAAAAATCAAAGGTCGGATCGGAGTTCGGACAGATTTACAGATTTAAACTTATAGCTTCCAAGAACAATTTTATGTTCCAATATTTTGTGTTTCGTGTGACACGTTTTACAGTTATTTACTGAGCTGAGACACAATATTAAAATTTGCAGTTTCTGTTACTTGATAATGACGTGCATTGAAATCAAGTATTATAGTACTAGTGTACTATATTAGAAATGGATTCAAAAGAAGATGACCAACCTACGTAATTTGATAGGGCTATGTCGACGGATCACTACTAACACTTGGCAAGCCCCGACCAAATAAAGCATAAGGAAATAGATGCTTAATAATAAAAACTTCAGAACTTAGGAACTTAGGTACCTTATCTAGTTTTTAAAGAATATGATTTTTTGAAGGATAGAAGGCGTTAATATGTTTTTATAAATTGTTTATTTATCATGTCAAATTATGAATCCCTTGTAAAGTCTTTGATTCCTCTTACTAATAATTGAAGACGTGAGTGGAAGAACATTTATCATGTACATTTTGTAACATACGGACATTTACTCATTTTTTTCCTTATAATATTATGAACAAACCTTGTAACTTATCTACTTCATCACCTGGCGAATATATCAGGCTACACATCATATAGGTAATGCACTGCTTTTTTATTTCAAGCTAATATCATTTTCCAGCCCTAAAGCCTCCATTTATTTGAAACGTGGGAGAGCCATGCTTCGGCACGAATGGGCCGGCTCGACCGGATAAATACCACGTTCTCACAGAAAACCGGCGTGAAACAGCGCTTGCGCTGTGTTTCGCCGAGTGAGTGAGTTTACCGGAGGCCCAATCCCCTAACCCCTACCCTATTCCCTTCCCTACCCTCAACTATTCCCTTCCCTTCCCTTCCCTACCCTCCCCTATTACCCTATTCCCTTTTAAAAGGCCGGCAACGCACTTGCAGCTCTTCTGATGTTGCGAGTGTCCATGGGCGACGGAAGTTGCTTTCCATCAGGTGACCCGTTTGCTCGTTTGCCCCCTTATTTCATAAAAAAAAATATGCAAAAAAAAAATAGCAATTTTTTTAATGTTAGTTATCGACTATCGTGTTTATCCACTCACATCTTGAATTTATAATAATTATGTTTACGACTTTCCCAATGTGCCTAAGGCAAACATTACACGGTAGGTTTTGCTGTCAGTCTTACCACAGTAGTCATGACTGTGACTGATGCATAACCTGTCGTGTAATGCAGTGACTGATGGTTGCATGAAATTGATTGACCGTTATCTGGATATTTTGGTTTTTTAACATGCAACCATCAGTTACGATTTTTGAATGAGCGTTATCACATCTGACAAAATAGGAAAAAATTAGAAACGTTTGAAAATTTTGGATTTGACTGACATAAAACTGAAGAGAATTGAGTGACCGTCTAATACCATTCTTCAGTCATCCTAGTCACCATCAGTCAAACATGATTCATGATTGACGGAATTGACTGTCGCTTGTATGATCGTGTAATGGATGCCTAATACTAGGTCTACTTGACTTTGGTACATTATTCACTTTACTTGAATAACTATACAGTAGTAAATATCGTTGTTAGTAAAGGGTGTCGACAGCACCGAGCTGTCTGAAGTAAGATCTAGCCTTTGCTTTCATTTGCAATAATAATTTGTTTTTATTAGCAAATATATTCAATGGAAATGGCGCTGGAATAAAAGGCGCGGAGAATTTACTGTTATAGCCTCTACTTGTATTTGAATTCTGAATATGTATAAGACGGAATGTGTATTTAGTACTGAGCTGAGGAACAAACACCTGAGGGCTAATTAAAGAATAACAAACGATATTGAAATACCTTACTATTGGTGGAATTGCTTACGACCGGCGACACGATAGGTCGCATCGTATTCCAGTTGACTCAAAAGTTTTTGTCAATATTTTCTAGAATAAATTATTTAATAAGCGTTTTTGGAAAAGGGTCGTTTGAGCAATCCCCTTAAACTTATTAAAACTATGCGTATTGCCAATATTTAAGCAAAAATTGGGCACTAGCTGTTATTTATAATATTGTCGCCGTTTTTTGGGCAATATACAGTCCATGCTTACCTTATGCATTTTGGAAGTATGATTTTTTATTTAATTATTTTTTAATTTAAGTACATAATTATAAACGAAAACAGCATGAATTCTGGTTGAATCTACGATTCAAAAGTAGTCTGAAGTTTTCGACTTAATATGAAACCATGTCGTTCACTAAAAAGTACATTTCCCAGGTACAATACGTACAACTATATAATATTTTTGGTAGTATTGTTTTAGGATGAGGATACAACCTATGTTATTTTACTACTGTAAGAATAACAGAGGGCTCTATCATAATACTTGGTAGAGATGCTTTGTTTATTAAAAGTTTCTAATGTTATGATTATAAATGTTGCTCTGAAGTCTAAATAATAAAATAATGGTTATTGTTGGGTTAATGTTAACTAAATATAAAGCCAACCAATCGTCTGGTTAAGATGAAATAATATTAATTAAAGCCATGTTCTTACTTTTTTTCAATTTATTTTACATTTTTAATGTTAAACTTATCAATTATCATAATAGTGTTCTTTTACTCTTTTGCCTTTAGATATATCTAGGAAATCTAGATCTTGTGAGAGATTTATGATGACTATAGTCTATTCAAGTATAGCTACAGTCTTTGGGATGACCTTATAAATTAATTATTCATTTCAGGAGTTTATCTTTTCAAGAATGCTGGTATAAATATTTTTAAACTCCTGAAATTAGCCAAAATATACAATTTTGGATATTTTTTCGATATTCTACGTTTTTTTTAAGATATCGTAACGCGACGAAGTTTAATGGGCGATATATCGACCAAAGTCAGCGTCAGCGAGAGTGTTCTCGTGAACCGGTCGAATCTAATCTCGCTTTATTGGCAATATTGGATTGGCTTTACGAGTGGCAGCCCTCAGCCCTTGGAAGTGGGACAGCCTTATGATTTTTACCCTTGTCCCAGTTTGCTTCACATTCGAGGTCCCGATAACTGTCCGTAAACTTTTTTAATCGGGATTGTTTAGTTTAAAAGCGACTTAAATTAAAAGGCTCTTAAGAGCAATGGCTTTTTGCTACTGCCGAAGTTCGGCATGATTTCGCTTGCAATACGCTACGCATACAATATAACGCGACGTAATTTCGTTCGTCGTCATAGTGTGTCATCAGTAAATAGTAATTTAAAATACATTGCAATCGTAATCATGCCGAACTTCGGCCGCGTATTTTCGGCCTAGTGTGTTTAGACACTTACATATTATAGCATACGACCGTCGTCCATTGTCCACCCCCAACAAATGGTGGAAATAAAAGGTTTTCTCGTTGCAGTACTTGTACTATTATTTCATTCTGTGGTTGCAGGTAGAAACAACGTACAAAGTCCACAAGCTGCGCGTACAATACATCCCGCGCAAGCTGCAGCGCATGCATGTGGGACAAGTGTGTGCGGTCAGCGCGCATCCTGAGAGAGAGCACACCTTCGCCAGTGCTGCCTGGGATAATACGTTACGGGTAACTCCTTATTACTTATGCTCGCCTAGTAGCTGAATGCTAGTAGGGTGGAGTCAGAAATGATTCCAGCATGACAGACAGAATATATCGCCAATGCGGCCTGGGACAATACGCTGCGGGTAACTCCTTATTACATAATATGATTGCCTGGGCCTAGAGACAAATGTCAAGCGATTATCGTAAACGCCAACAAAATGTATGGAATTTGACATTAGTATTCGCTAGCGAAGCGATAACTTATGTCAAATCGCATAAATTTTGTTGGCGTTTACGATAATCGCTTGCCACTTGTCTAGTAGGGCTTGTAGCTATAAGGTAGTGGAGCTTGAGATACACTACGATTGGACTACGAATAACTCCTTGTTGCTTCTAGTCCAGTCCAGTTGGAAAACGCTCCTACGTACTTTGATAGCCTAACGCAAGTGACGCTACGTAGAAACTACAAAATTTATAGTACCATTTAATTATAGTACATATATATAATATTTACATACATACACTTTGTTAAGAGAGCTTCTATGTGATGATGGATCCAACTCAAGTAATTACATGGCGGGTCCAAATCTCTTTGGCCAAACACAAATCCTTGAGGTGAGAAATAATTTTACAAAGTGCAAGCGTTCTCATTTGAATATCATAATCATTTAATTTAGATGCACCGAGTTTGTGAACTCTTGTGTGCATCTGGCTACGACGTGCTAACTTCTTACAACTTGGAATATCATAGTAATAGAATATTTCATGTGATGTAAACTACAACGTAGTTTTAATTGATGCAAATTTCGTGCGCGACTCCGTACGCGTGATGTCAATTCCTGTAGATGACATTTTAGCGTGATTTTTTTTATTAAATAAGGGGGCAAACGAGCAAACGGGTCACCAACTACCGTCGCCCATGGACACTCGCAACATCAGAAGAGCTGCAGATGCGTTGCCGGCCTTTTAAGAGGGAATACGCTCTTTTCTTGAGGGTTTGCAGGTCGTATAGGTCCGGAAATACTGCTGGTGACAGTTCGTTCCAGAGTTTTACAGTGCGCGGCAGAAAGTTACGCGAAAAACGCACTGTGGAAGACTGCCACTCATCAAGGTGATGAGGATGGTATGTTTTTCGCGTGGGACGATAGCGAAAAGTTGCAGGTGGTATGATTCCGAACAATTCCTCAGAGCACTCCCCGTGATACAACCGATAGAGGATGCAGAGTGAAGCTACATCTCGGCGTAATTCCAAGGGGTCCAAGCTGTTTGAAACACTATGGCAGTCAACAATTCGAGCGGCCCTTCGTTGGATACGATCCAGAGGGAGCAGTTGGTATTTTGGCGCCCCTGCCCAGAGATGAGAACAATATTCCATATGAGGCCGAACCTGCGCCTTGTAGAGTTGTAGGCGTTGATCCGGACTGAAGTACTGTCCTATAAGTCCTATAAGAACACCAAGCTTCTTCGAGGCTAATTTGGCCTTACCCTCTAGATGATATCGGAACTGGACTTCGCTCAATATGTTGACGCCAAGTATCTCAATGCTAGGGGAGATGGTTAAAGATGTGCCCTCGATACGAGGATAAACGACCATTGGTGACTTTTTAGTGATGAACGCGCAGACTTGTGTCTTGGCGGGGTTGAATTGGACCAAGTTACGTCTACCTCATTCAGAGACCTTCTCCAATGAATTCTCCACCTTAGACACAAGTTGGTTTGACTCTCAGTGACATTTTGCCGAGAAATATTAGGGGAGCCGGTATACACAGCATCACCTGTACTATCACCCGCATAGCAATGAATGCCGTTGGTTTGTAACATGTCATTGATATGCAGTATGAATAGAGTAGGCGATACCACACAGCCCTGAGGGACACTGGCATCAACTGACTGAGTTTCCGAGCATTCGCCGTCAACTACGACCTTTATGCTTCTGTCTGCTAAGAAACTAGTGATCCACTTACATTATTTCTCGGGCAGCCCGTATGATGGAAGCTTTGATAGCAGCGCTTTATGCCAAACCCGATCAAAGGCCTTCGCAATGTCCAAACTAACAGCCAATGCCTCTCCTTTCGACTCAATTGCCTGAGCCCAACGATGAGTCAGGTATGCCAAGAGATCACCAGCCGAGCGACCCTTACGAAACCCGTATTGTTTGTCGCTTAGTAATCCCTGGCCGTCCAAGTATCGAAGAAGCTGGCTATTGATAATGGATTCCATTATCTTCGAGGAGAGAGAGGTTATAGCGATTGGTCTGTAGTTGGAAGGATTTGAGCGATCACCTTTTTTGGGGATCGGGTGCACTAAGGCTGTCTTCCAGGAAGCCGGGACGATGCCAGTTGAATAGGAGAGCCGAAAAAGACGCGTCAAGACCGGAGCCAACTCTGGAGCACACTTTTTCAACACAATAGGCGGGATTCCGTCAGGCCCACTTAACTTTTAGATATCAAGGGAACGGTTTTTCGCACTAAGCGCTGATGATACCGAATATCCGACATGATGCTCGTGCATCGCGGTATGGTCGGCGGTTTCTGCCCCCCATCATCCAGGGTCGAGTTTGACGCAATGAGCTTGCCCAGAAGATCGGCTTTGTCTTTTGCGTCCTGGGCCAACGATCCATTTCCTACGTGTAGGGATGGTAGGGTCGGCTTGCAGAAATTTCCTTCAATAGCTTTGGCCAGAGACCAGAATGCATGGGTTCCCGAGGGGCGGCGCTCTCTTGCCAATTCTATTGACGTGCTGTTGCTTTGCCCGAGTAATCTCTTTCTTGAGGGACCTAGAGGCAAGGTTGTACTCCTTTTTATATGTGCTGGTATTTAAATCCCGAGCAGACACTGCGTTGGCCCAGGATTGGTAAGCCTCCTGCTTCCGGCGAGAAGCTTTTTTGGGGGATGAACCAAACCAGGGACAAAATCTGCCGCCAGTTGGCACTACAAAGGTCGGAATGAAAAGTTCCATCCCCTGCATCACCACATCGGCAACAGAGTTGGCAGTGTTGTCGGGATCATCCGGCGAGAAGCACACGTGCCCCCAAGGATAGGATGCAAAAAACGACCGTATCCCATCCCAGTCTGCTGACTTGTAGTGCCACACACGACGGTATTTAACAGCGCGCTGTCTTAACACCGTCGTAAGTGGCACAGAACTCCTAACAAGGCAATGATCCGATGAACCAAGTGGTGCGGTTACGGATATTTGGTAGCCGTCAGGATTTGAAGTCAGCAGGAGGTCCAACAAGGAAGGATTCTGACCATCCACATCTGGGATTCGCGTAGGCGTAGTAACCAGTTGTGTCAATGTGTGATGAAAAGTAGCCTAATTCCTTTCTCATCGTCTGCTCTACATCTGTGCCAAATTTTATCAAAATCAGTCGAGTAGTTTCGCTTATGCGATGGAATTAATCAAATATATTATAGGTAAGTAATCTAAATTAGATAAGTAATCTAAAGTTTAGAAAAATCATTTTGATACTCGATAACAATAATCCTATTGCTTATACTTATTTAAAGTTTAGAAAAATATTTTGTGGTTTTGTATTAATACTCAATATTAATAAACTTGAGCATATTTTATTGATTAAACTTGATATTCGATACACTTGAAACTGTAGCACGAACAAGATATTTGAAGTTCGGTGGCTAACCACAACCCCGATAGGATTACAAACTTTCATCTTACCGAGTACCTAAATGTTAATTATTTACTAATAAACGTTATAAATTATCCAATATCCATACTAATATTATAAATACGTCTGTGTGTCTGAGGTAACAGGCACGTCCAAACCGTTGAACCGATTTTGGTGAAATTTACTTTGTGTGACCACCGGAAAAGGCCATAGGATACTTTTTATCTCGGAAAAAATGTACGGTTTGCCCGGGATAAACGAATTTTGACGCAACGGAGTTGCGGGTGTCATGTAGTTTAATAATAATAAAAATTGTAGTTGTGACTGTGTATATCTTTAGAATTCATAATACTTTTACACAAATTATAGAATTTACAATGTAATTTTATAATATAATGTAGCCTCAAGTCTAATAATAATTGTAGGACTAGTATTGTACTGTAAATTGTAAGCTATTTCTTCACGAGTTCTCAAACAAAGCTTTGCTGAAGAGTGAAGAGTTCTTGAACGGAATTATTTTAATGCGCAGAAAAACATTTTCAACTTTAAAATCGAAAATGCTCTAGCACAAACTACTTATTGAGTTATTTCTAATATTATTTAGGTAAGTAATAACTTTAAACATACAAAATTATGTGGGTAAATATCAAAGAATAGTAAAAAATGCATACAGAGCATATTTTTCAATTAAATCATTTAGTTCTGTAACCTGTTAATATTTTAAAAATAATCTTGATGAATATTCTATCTTGAAATAACGAGCGATTTGCCATCTACAGTCTACACCGCGAGATCAGAATAAGTTTCAGAAGACTGTTACTGAAAAGTAATCTGACAGATTCTAATCTCCATACTCTATCTGTCAATTTACGTTGTGTAGATAGCCTATTCGACACTTATCAGGAAGTCTTGAAACAGGCTCTTATTCTGAAGTGCAATCCTTAACATTTCCTTATGTTCTCAGATTTGGGACGCGCGTGTGAAAATCGGGTGTATGATGACGTTCGAGGGAGTCAACGTGTGTGGTGACAGCATCGATCTCCATGTCAGTGTTTCTTTTACTTGCAGTTATAGAGCTATTAAGTAGTATGTAACTGAGATATTAAGTAACTATTTATTGAAAACACTATATTTTAGGGCGCAACAGAATGGCGCGAATAGAAAAAGCGGGAATCAATGAAAGATCATAATAATAGACACATAGATAAGTTACAACTTGTGATCACAGAGTAAAAATTACCACACACAAGGAGCGTATGCAAAATATATATGAAAGAAAATATTATAAAAGCGCGATAATGATAAAAATTAATTGACATTTTATTTTATTATAACTAGAGATCGCCCAATGGTCGAAATTCGACCTTAGTTTCAACGACATTAGGACAACTACCAAAATTTTGTAAAAATATATAGACTTTATCAGATTTTTTTCAACTCTTGTCTCTGGGACTCAGCTGATCTCAGATTGGCCGTGTAAGCATTGTCTAAATAGTATCTCAGATTCAATAAAAAAAACTACAATCCATTTTCGATTTGTCACCTCGCTGTCAACAGACTTCAACAATAAATAAAAGAGTATTCGTATGTATAGGCTTGTCACTCAAAAAACTGTGATTTTTCTTAGTGTGTGTGTTGTAGTGTGTGTAATGTTTTATTTGTTAAATAAATGTATGATAAAAGCATAATTTCAAAATAATATTAGCTCGTTGCACTCCTTCGCCATATAAACTATAACTGTGCAAAATTTCATTCACTTACGTTTCCCCAATTTTCGTCAAAAGGGATACAAAGTTTTTGGCTCACGTATTAATCTATAGATAGATAGATAAATAATTATATTATAGTAGGAGTAATAGAATAGGAGTGTAGGTAATATTATGTTATGAATTAGTTTGCATCGTTTCTAATCATAAAAATAAGTATGTAAATGCATATTATTCTAATGCTCGTTAAACTTGCTATTAATAATAATCTAGGTCTGTAAGGAGATCCAAGTGCCGATTAAATGACGTGAACATTATAAACTCTTTGCTATTTTTAATGGTGGAGATAGGCAGAAGCAGTGCCGTGAATAGCCTTTTTTGCGCCCTGTGCGAGCTAATAACTGCACACTTGTTTTTTAACTGGCTTCCAAAAAGGAGAAGGTAATATTATGTTCGGCTGTAGATTTTTTTTACTACATTGGAAAACATCTCTGGGGCGCAGCGGGAAATACTTATCGGGAGCAATTCGAAAGAATAAGAGTCTGCCTGGTCTGGCCATTCTTGCGCCCCCCCCAGAGTCTACGCCCTGTGCCTGGGCACCGATGGCACCGCCCTATTTACGGCACTGGGCCGAAGCGTGTAAAATTGATCGCATTATTACTAAAATATCTTTCACGGTTACGTAGGTCTGTAACAGTTTCAGAATATCCGTTTGTAAAAACACTGTCATCTATCAATATTGATTTAGGATAAGCGCTAAACTTTCCGACTTAGCCCAAATGGAATTTTATCGTACGAATTTAATGGAACTCTCGCAAGATTAATCGAAAACAAAGTTATGGCGGAATGATAAATTATACTTATGACGATGTAAAGCCTCAGTGGTTTAATGGTTTAGTGGTAAAAACGATTCATAGGTTGTGACCTCTATTCCCACGATTAAGCATCAAAAATATCATATAATATCGACTGTAGTAGGTTCATCGTGGATATTCATGTTTAACAATAACACAATAATACATATTGTACCATCGAGAAATTTGATTCCTAGGCAGTTGATAGACCAATGTCATTTGGCCGGATTATGTCAATTCACTGTTAATGTGATCTGTCGTCTGGGTTTGACGTAACGCGACCAAACTGGGTTGATCCCCCATCTGCCTAGGAATCAACTTCTCTGATAGTACTTACTATTTTCTACAGTTTTTACAAAAAATGTTTCCAAGTTTGTTTAGGTCCTAGCCGTTAGGACAATGTAGGCTGATCACCTGATTGCCTTACAAAAAAGTTGATCCATGTGTCGGATAGGCATAAAACGTCGGTCTTGAGTTTGATTTCTCGCCGGTCTTGTCTGTCATTCCTTACGAGAGTGAAGAAACAAATCCCTCCACCAATCCCTGGCCATATCAACCGTTCGTGGTTATACGCGCCAAATCATGGGAATGCACTCTGCAGAGTGCAGAGTATAGGAATAGAGGATATCCTAGCGTACTGCGCACACACTTGGGTACTACAGAAACTGCTAGGTTAGCTGGCTTGGTGTGAAACTAACCGTCTCAGCTAAATCGTTTTGGGAGCAAGTTAGGAGCACATATTTTAGACTCATTTTATTACCTCACAGTTTAAACGAGACTGATCCTTAAGTGGTCGGCATAAAGATGAAGATAATGTAAGCCGCGATTATGTTTTAGCTTACATAATACACATTCGGAGTCGGGGGAATGATAAACGATGTTCAGGACACGACGGAAGAATGACACTTTTAGCGGCACGCGACCTAAATGGCTCGCATTACACCCCTTATGGTATTTAGGTCTGATTGAAAACCTGCTTGAGCCGCTGTGATATAGTATTTACTATTGATTTAAATGCGAAGGAGTGTCTGTATATAACCGCTTTGCGCTTGAATAAAATTTGGTAAACTACAATCTACAAGTAAGTTTTTTTTTCATGAAATGTCACCTGATGGACAGCAATTTCCGTCGCCCATGGACACTCGCAGCATCAGAAGAGCTGCAGATGCGTTGCCGGCCTTTTAAGAGGGAATAGGGTAATAGGGGAGGGTAGGGATGTGAAGAGAAGGGAATAGGGGAGGGTAGGGAAGGAAATAGGGTAGGGGATTGGGCCTCCGGTAAACTCACTCACTCGGCGTTTATAATATTTTTTTTTATTTCATAAAAAAATATATTATAAGGTCAGTTATTTCGCAAAATGTGAAAGGTTCTGCTTCTGTGATCGAAGTCGTGGGAGAGAACTATTGAAGAATAAGATGTATTATAAAGAGGTAAGGACAGGCCCAATCTATATATATAAAACTCAAAGGTGACTGACTGATTGACATAGTGATCTTTCAACGCACAGCCCAAACCACTGGACGGATCGGGCTGAAATTTGGCTTGCAGGTAGATGTTATGACGTAGGCATCCACTAAGAAAGGATTTTGATAAATTCCAACCCCAAGGGGTTCAAATAGGGGATGAAATTTTGTATATAATAATACTTCTTAACGCGAGCGAAGCCGCGGGCAAAAGCTCGTGTACGCATAAAATTACTTCAAGATGAGTGCCCCATTGTATTCGTAACTTGTCGATACTCTTTTATTAATATTGCATGTTAAATATTGTTAGAACACTAATAAAACAATATTTGCGTGCACTTTTTCCACTATATTAAGAAATTATTAACAAATTACACGACCGGTTTCGAAATTAATCATCTTCAGGTGTACTTAGTGTAGGTAGTTTTACAAAATTAAATATAATCAAAACAAATATTGGGGATGTCAGCATCATGAACTTTTTATACCATTTGGTAGAATTTCTCTACCGAATACGACTTTTTTCTACTAATGTTAAAATTAATATTTAGTTGGTTTTAGCTCTTTTATATTGATAAATTAATAAAATTTTATAAATTTTATATATTTTATAGACAATTTATTATATTTATTGACATTATTTAATTTAGTTTAATTTATTTGACATTATTATAGATATTAATATTTTTATAATTTTTAATATTATGGACAAATGAATTAAATTATTGGTGATCTAATTGACAATTATATAGGTAGTTATTAAGTTAGTTTGACAGTGTGTATATGAATTTTTTGACATGTTTTAATAATTTGATAGTAATTTTGTGACATATTGTAATTGAAATTTTGAAATTTAACAATGGCATCTGTATATATGACATAACGTTATTAATTTATCAATGTAAAAGAGCTAAAACCAACTAAATATTAATTTTAACATTAGTAGGAAAAAGTCGTATTCGGTAGAGAAATTCTACCAAATGGTATAAAAAGTTCATGATGCTGACATCCCCAATATTTGTTTTGATTATATTTAATATTGTAAAACTACCTACACTAAGTACACCTGAAGATGATTAATTTCGAAACCGGTCGTGTAATTTGTTAATAATTTCTTAATATAGTGGAAAAAGTGCACGCAAATATTGTTTTATTAGTGTTCAACATGCATTTCCACCAAGAACCAACGTCATTATTAATAAATTATTAATATCAAGTCACAGAACAAATACGACTCGTCGGCCGACTCGTGAATTCAAACGTTAATCGCGACAGGGACTGTAGACAAAAAACGTGAGGTCGAGTACGGCAAAAAACGTAAGTGCGAGGATCTTTGTATCGAATTCATTAAAAGTTTTAGTATAAAAAAAATATATTCTTATAGTTAGTAGTGTCGTCGTGTTGGGTTAAGCAAAATTGTTCCTAGACTCTCATCCTTACTTTCAAAAGCAGTTAGTTAATAAACAAGTCGTTCGATATAACGTACACGTAGTCGGGTATTTATGAACTTACTGAGGGTAGTTTTAATTAAAAACTTCACCTTTGTAGTTGTTTAGTCTCGTTAAGAAGTTGGCGGCTCTTACCTTTGTGGTTTATTATACTTTTCATTATATTATTATACTACTTAAACTCTCGTCGACGATAGTGGTGAACAAAATAACAATTTAACTTTTAATTTTTGTTGTTTTTTTTAGGTGGTCTTTACCGTCCAAGTAAAATTAGTTACTTTGGACATCAAAAATGCACAACGATTAAGGAATGTTTAAACATAAATTACACACTTAAATTACAAACTATTTATATGTTAATATATAAATAAATAGGTAATTTTAGTGGAGATTTTTATATTTATACTAGATGTCCCGCGCGGCTTCGCCCGCGTAAATTAGAAATTTTACAGAATCCGTAGGTACATTTTCCCATAAAAAATATTTCCCCCGTTTTTCCCACATTTTCCTGAGTTTCTTCTGTCGTATTAGTCTTAGAGTAATAATATAATATAACCTTCTCGATAAATGATGAGTCTTACTCGATAAATGATCTATCTAACACTGATATAAGTTTTTAAATCGGACCTGTAGTTTCTGAGATTGACGCGTTCAAGCAAACATACTCTTCAGGTTTATAATATTAGGTAGATATAGATTTTTTTTAATTATCGCTTGACAAACTCGAGTCTCGATCTAAAAGACTATGAAATGGTATAATATGGTAGTGATGATGATGATGATGATGATGAAGAATGTAATTTGCATAGTAGCATATGCTTTCTGTTCTTAAAACAACGCCGAAACTCCCAAACTTGTATCTATAAAGAATCAGGAATTCTCTCAGCACCTTCCGAACCACGGTATACCAGGTATATCTCGGTGCAAAATCTTACTTGTTGGTAGCATATGCTTAGAATACTTCTCACGAAACCGAAGTCACCATATGTTTCCCTATAAGTTTTGAGGAGTTCCCTCGATTACTTATGGATCCTTCATCAGATCACCACTTTTCTGAATATAATACCAAATTGGGATGATACCTTATATACCAAAAGAAAAATTTTGAAAATCGGTTAACAAACGGCGGAGTAATCGTTGAATATAAGAAAACGAACATAACACCTCCCCCATTTTGAAAGTCGGTTAAAATTGTAGCCTATGTGTTATTTATTTAATATTTTAATCAGCACATGAATTGAATAACAAATTTTTTTTCAAATTAATCGTAGCACCATCTGTCAGGACAAACTAAAATTGAAATAGAATAATATTGAATGCGATGATAGCGCCGTCCGCCGGATCTAATGTAAAACATTCCAAAATCAACAACTCCTTATAAATAAGAAATTAATTGAAAAAACATTTTCCAGTAGACCAAACTGTAAATCTAAACCATTCTCGAATCTCCACGAACACACACAAAAAATTTCATCAAAATTGGTCCAGTCGTTTAGGAGGAGTTCAGTCACATACACACGCACACAAGAAATATATATATTAAGATTGTAAAAATATTAAAACTTAGATACAACAAAAAGTTCCAATAATTATTACAAAATACAATATTTACAAAAAACTTTAGATAAACTGTTGTAGAATCATAATATTAATACGCGAACGAAAAACTTTGTGACCCTTTTTACGAAAAATGGAGAAACGTAGGTGCATGAAATTTTGCACAGTTATAGTTTATATGGTGAAGGAGTGCATCGAGCTAATATTATTTTGAAATTATGCTTTTATGATATATTTTTTTAACAAATAAAACATTACACACACTACAACACACACACATGAGAAATGACGGATTTTTGAGTGACAAGCCTATACATACGAATTATACTCTTTTATTTATGGTTGAAGTCTGTTGACAACAAGTTGACAAATTGAAAATGGATTATAGTTTTTTTTATTGAATCTAAGATACTATTAGACAATGCTTGCACGTCCAGTCTGAGATCAGCTGAGTCCCAGAGACAAGAGTTGAAAAAAAAAGATAAAGTCAATATTTCTTTACAAACTATAAGTAGTCCTAATGTCGTTGAAACTAAGGTCGAATTTCAACCATTGGGCGATCTCTAGTAATGTTAATTTCGTTCACAATTTATTCAGTAGGCTTTCTGTTAGTTCTATTAAAATTAATGTTCTAAAATAAACAAAATTTTAAAATTAATAACGGTCTTATTTTAATTAACTGGTTCAAATAGCGCGAGCGGTATAATAAATATACTAAATTTTAATAAGCTAGTCTAACTCAAAATAAGGATTACATAAATATAATGTTTCATTGACAAAACATAATATTAGCTGACTCTGTAACCATTTTTATTTAAATTATAACCTGTTTTAAAGAAAAAATAAACAATACCTATTATATAACTAATTATTATTATTGTTAGATCAGCTTTACATCATTTGTACTCTATTTGTCTAGATTTCCACCGAGGTCTAATATACTATCTTGGGACTTGGTCTACGACAAGAGTACAATAACAAACATTACTCGTGTTAGGTTTTTTAACACCCAATGTAAAAATTATTTACTTGCAGTAGGTAACCCGCGTCCAGAGTGCCTAGACAAGCGGCAAGCGATTATCGTAAACGTGGAACGCCAACGCCACAAAATGTATGGGATTTGACGCTAACAAAATGTACATGCGATTTGACATCGCTTCGCTAGCGAATACTAATAGTATTCGCTAGCAAAGCGATGACTTATGTCAAATCGCATACATTTTGTTAGCGTTTACGATAATCGCTTGCCACTTGTCTACTAGGGCTGAGTGTAGTTGTACAGACATTCTTTAGTAAGCTAGCGAACTTACTATTCTCTATATAAAGCATCTATGTAATATATTACACTCAAACAGAGAGACTACTGCCTCGTAGGCAGCTGGCAGCCGACCGAAGCCCTGACCGTCTGGGACCTCGCTGCCAAGAAGCGGCTGAACATCATCAGGGTTCAGAACAGAAGGCCCGATGTGGACGGGGAATATATTTATGCTTGCCGCTATTGGAGGTCCTATGAGGTATGAAAGTGGAATAGGGATGTGTCTAATAAATGTAATAGTTACAAGAGAATTAAGGCCTGTTTCACCACTTGCTGATAAAGTGCCGGATAGGCTGTTCACAACTTATTTGACAGATTCTCCATACTCTATTTGTCAACTTAAGGCTAGGATATTCCAAATTCACGTTTCTAGAATGAGTAATTTTTAAAGAAAGCGTCATTAAAAAAAACTGAAAAATATATACATGTAAAGATACATCTTTTAACTAGTGACTTTTACGGTTAGAAACACAATACAGATAATTTTACTCGATAAAAAAAAATTCCGAAACAACCTCGATTTTAAAAACATTTTCAGTTTTATAGGACTTACAGGGACTCAATCAAAAAATAATTTGGATAGTTCGATTACTATTAAAATTTTACAGGGAAATGTACGGATACATGTTTAGTTATACTATTTTTTATCTAAGTAAAAAGGTTTTTTCTCCTATTTCGCCCTATCATGGACGCGGCGAGCGTCGTAACCGCCACTGTACAAGGCGCGCTGATATGAATGTTATTTTAATGTCTTTTACGTCGATATTCGCACTGACAGACATCGGCCTGCTAATTTAGGAATAACCTCCCCTTAAGTATTGGATAGTCTATTCGGCACTTATCAGGAAGTTTTGTTACAGGCCCATAAAGTTGTAGACTTAGGGCCTGTTTCACCACTTCCTGATAAGGCTATCCATCACTTAACTGTCAATTTAATTGGTGGATAGACTTATCAGGAAGTGGTGAAACAGGCCCTTAATGTAAATATTAATTTTATATTTTACATAGTAGCTATTTCGTAATATACTACTGTTATACTTCTGTATAACCTAAGTATTTTTTTGTTAAATTAGTAACTAAGAGCTAGCTAATAAAATCTCTGGAATACTGGTATAAGGCTGGGTACAGCTCTAGAATTGTTAACTAGTAGAAATTGTGGCAGTTGAGAAACGCACTACGTTTAATTTTCCCGTTTTAGTGTTGATAAAGTGAATAAGATTTATTCTGTTATCTGTTAAGTAGTGTCTGGTAGTGCTATCAATAGTTTAAATGTAACGAAGTAATTAATGCGTTTCTTTTCTATACTAATATTATAATTCTGCAGAGTTTGTTTGTTTGAACGCGCTTATCTCAGGAACTACTGGTCCGATTTGAAAAATTATTTTACAGTTGGATAGCCCATTTATCGAGGAAGGCTATAGGCTATAATTTATTACGCTAAAACTAATAGGAGCAAAGGAATAGAGGAAAATGTGGAAAAAACGGGGGGAAATTATTTGAAAGGGCTTATTTGAACGCTCTAATCTCAGGAACTGCTGGTCCAATTTGAAAAAATCTTTCAGTGTTAGATAGCCCATTGATTGAGGAAGACTATAAGCTATATTTTATCACGCTAATAGGAGCGAAGAAATAGAGGAAAATGTGGAATAAACGGGGGAAATTATATGAAAGGGCTTATGAACGCGCTAATCTCAGGAACTACTGGTCCGATTTGAAAAATTATTTCAGTGTTAGATAGCCTATTTATCGAAAAAGGCTATAGACTATATTTTATCACGCTAAGACTAATCGGAGCTAAGGAATAGAGGAAAACGTGGAAAAAGCGTGGGAAATTATATGAAAGGGCTTATTTGAACGCGCTAATCTCAGGAATTACTAATCCGATTTGAAAAATTCTTTCAGTGTTAGATAGCCCATTTATCGAGGAAGGCTATAAGGCTATATTTTATCACGCTATGACTAATAAGAGCTAAGAAATAGAGGAAAATATGGAAAAAAACGGGGGGGAAAAGAACTACTGGAGCAATTTTTATGTTTGATATTGAATGTACTGTCACTTCTTGGTGGAAATTCATCTTCAATTAAATAATTATACACTTTCCTTGCACTTATTCCACTTTATTTTAATATTTTTATTACAAAATTGTTAAATACACGACCGGTTTCGAAAAAATCATCATCAGGTGTACACCTGTATAAATATGTGTAAATATTAAAATAAAGTAATGGAATAAGTGCAAGGAAAGTGTATAATTATTTAATTGAATTTTTATGTTATTTGGCAAACATGAAGAATAGCCTACGTGAAGGGACATAGGCTATTTTTTGCGGAAAAATGAACAGTAGCGTGAAATGCCTAAATTACGCAAGCGAAGCCGCGCGGAACATTTAAGTATAATAATAATAATAATAATATAATATTATTATTATTATTATACTTAAATGTTCCGCGCGGCGATTTTATTATAATATATACATTTAAGTAAATATTATAATAAAATCGTAGGAAAGTTAATTCTGTACATTGAATATTTTTTTACAATAAATAATACTTGGGATGTGATCTACTATGCTAACGCAGACGAAGTCGCGGACAACAACTAGTCTGTTGTAAATTGAATATAAGTTTCTTATAACTACTTAAAAATGTAAGCCATTTTGACAACTATACTATTGCCTCAAAATTTAGCGCAAATAACAATAGTTTTAATAAAAAAACAGTATTTGCTAAAAACGTTTTCCAAATGCTATAACTAACTCTACAATTATAAGGCTACGGAGAGCCATTATCTTACCTCAACCTTGTAATCAAGTTCTCCAGTACCACATAGTGTATACTATGTATGTATGTATGTTTGTATACAGAGCAATTTGTAAGGGCGAGTGCGGTTGTGTATGTTTGTATTGGCATGTGCGAAGGCAATTGATCGTCTGTAGCTTGTACAATGTACGGTTCTCGATACAACCAGTTTGTCACCTTTAAACCTTATTCTCATGGGCATAAGATGGATTATTGATATACTGAATCTGTCGGCGAAAGTACATGCCACTGTTGATTGCTTTTATGGTGCCAATAAACGTACTTTTGTTTGGGTCTTTTTAACGGGCTACATGTTTCATTTTAGCTCCTGACTTTTGTCACTTTTTTGTCTACGGAATAAGGGTCAGGTTGTATGGAGACTTGATCCCTAAGATTGATAATTATAAAACGCATAAAATAACGTGGCTAAAAATAACCACGTCATAAAATAATACAGACTTTGCTCATTATTTTGGCGCACTGCATCAAAATGAATTGAAACAAATTATAATATTTTTAAAATATTCTTACAGTTCAACAGAAAAGGGAAGTACGGTATAATCGGCGGGAGCGGCACCAACTGTGTTGAAGTAATAAACCTTCATAACCGCTACATAGCCGCCTCCTATCCTACACCAAGATCTGTCTTGGCTATCGCCAGCCACGGTGACCGTATCGCCTTCGGAGGAACAGCACCAGTCTTCTCCATCGTCACCTTCCACGACCCCAAGCATGAGCCTCACCATGTAGACCTGGATGACCCGTGGACGTGGGTGAGAGACAAGATGTATGAGGTGGACGATATCATGATAGATATGGAGCCGGTACCGAATTATGACTATCCGATCAGAGATGAGATTGAGTTTTAGTTGAATGTTGTATTAAATGTTTGAACTGTCCCAAGTTAATCATCAGTAAAAATGTCACTATTCAGAAATGCTGGACCTCAATTCAAAAATTGAACTGACTTTGGACTACTCCCTATCTACCTCATGAAGTTAATATACCTAGCGGAATAGAGCAACACTCGAGCCGAAATTGGTCTACATCTGTGTATAAAAATATATTATGTATGTATACAAGCATGATTGAACATGAATTCTTAGATGAGATTGAATTGTCAACGTACCGATAAGTGCCGACTGGACGTCAAAAAAAGAGTTCTGCTGTCATGTATCACACGTCTCTTTTTACCATGCAGTGTTACTGATAGTGACATCTCTCTTGCTCAGGCCTTTGTTTCCCTATTCCGCTAGGTATATTAACTTTATGATCTACCTCTATGCGATACATCAACACTAGAAAGAAAGAAAGAAAATAATTTTATTTGGTATAAACTTTACAAAACTAATAACAATAATAATTTACCAGGGCGAGCGAGCGAGCCCTAATATATCCCACATCCTGAACATTTTGTGGTACACTACGGAAAAACTATCACGCCTATTGACATAGTAATTTATATGTAAATGTGCTATCATCAGTCAACTGACGATGCAAGCCCTCACGAAGCTCGGCTTTTAGCTAGTTATACACTGAGGTTATACTAAATTGATAGTCAGCAAAGTTGAAATCCGTAACCGCTGATTTCAACATAGCTTTTTTAGCATCTATTAAGCTTTACAATATATTACTTTATTACGTAATACAATTATAACCATAAATAAATGTAAACGGCTCACGATTCCTCGCGAAAGCTTTCGCCTACATTTAAATGACTAATGCTATTTCAGAATTCGTACACGCACGCCATGTCATAATCAGATACAACAAGATATATTTACCGTCGTTATACTAAAGCGACGGCTAAATCTTTCTTCAGATACAGCATTTTTGTGATGAGAAAAAAGTACTTGTGCGGTTCGATAAACAAGTGACTACTCAAAGCTGATAAGGGAACTAGTAACAAGCCTTTAACTATAGTACTTTGATAAACGACACTAACAAAGATCCTACTATATTGGTAAAAGAAATATATTTCACCAAAGATTTCCTCTGTTCTTTTATGTAACAAGACTCCAATAGATGTTGCAAAAAAATCATTGTACATTCAGAAAAGAGTGTATCGAGGAACTCGCAACAGAATTTAAATAAAGAACGTTTAAAGCGCGAACTCGTGTGCGGGGCGTTTGTGAACTTTCAACTTTACCCCCCCGGTATGAGGGAGGGTGTTCCGTACTTGGAGCGAGTATTTACAGCGCAACCTAAATATAGCGTGCCGCTGCTCAGCTGGTACGGGAGGCGGGGGTAGGCGGCAAACTCGCCCCCTCGAGAAGGCCATTCGCGCGCCGGCCGCCGAGGTGAGCGGTCGTGCGGGTGCCGCGGCCGTGACCGCGTCAAGTACAAGGATAGGTTCGTGAGGAAGCGATAAAGCTTCAAGGTTACTTTATTACTGCATTCACGCACACCCCGAGTTTAGCGAGCGATTTAGGGGGAATAGAAAATAGGTTTCTCTATACGAAATCTATTATACATAGGAAAGAATAATTGTCGGTAATAAAAATACAATCACTGCTACTATTTATTGTCATATGAGTATTTATGACTCTTAGACTATCTTCTTATATATAAAAAATTGATTTTCAAATGTGTTAGTCGCGCTAAAACTCGAAAACGGCTGTTCAGCCTTGGGCTGGGCTTGGGCAGGATCGGGCTGATTTTAGTCTTAAAATATTCGTAGAAGTCCAGGGAAGGTTTTAAAGTGACACGAAGTTTACCGGGACAGCTAGTTAATAATAAATATAAAATTATAATTTATAACAAGAATAATGCATATACTACCGATGTCGTTAAACAACGTTTCGCGTTACTCTCGGCATAAAATTATTCGCTCGAATAAGAAATGGGATCAGAATATACTCGTATAAGCATTACTTCCTCGGGGAATATAATAAATTCCGATTTGATGCCCGGCTTCATTTTCTACATCACCTCTGCTCGGAATAATTTAAACGTATTACATTACCATATTTTGACACTTAAATACCTAATACTTTTGGAAATATAGAGCATTTTGACATTAGGCGCCTCGCAAATTCGAGAGCTTGGCAATAACTTGTAGGTGAATTATTTACTAGAACAACAAAGCTCTAGTTATCAAGGAGTTTTCGGCTCATTAATTTTAATCAGTCTTAGAATGTTGAACTAACACTTTTCCGTTTATATTGTAAATTGGAGAAGGCTTCGCGCTCAAATAAACTGTTTATATAAGAGAAAATTTACAGTTTTGATCTTTGACTAGGCCTATGACATCTGGGTTTTATTATGTTTACTGTATACTACAATTTAATAACGCCTCCGTGGTCTAGTGGTTAGAGCGCGGCTCTCGACTCCGGAGGTCCTGGGTTCGAATCCCGCGTTGGAAACATGTTAATTCCAAGTTTGGTTACGACAATGCAGGCTGATCACCTGATTATCTGACAAGTAAGATGATCCATGCGTCGGATGGGCATATAAAAAGTCCTGCGCCTGATCTCTCGCCAGTCTTCCGTCCCACTGAGTTATGAGAGTGAAAGGAAGAGAGAGTGCTCTTGTGTACTGTGCACACACTTGGGCACTATAAAATACTCCTGCATAACAGGCCTGGTTTCAATGAAACTGGCCACCGTCACCGAAACCGGTGTGGGGAGTATTATTATACTATAATGTGGTACCCGCGTCTTTCTACTCATCCCGCGGTAACTGTGTTTACCGAAAAGTAACCTTTTAGATATTTTTAAGAAATTTCACCCAGATGCAGTTCACTCTGCATCTGTGTGAAATTTCTATATCTTATACATAAAATTCTCGTGTCACAATTTTAGTTACTGTACTCCTCCGAAGCGGCTTTACTGATTTTTACCAAATTTTATTTGGAATTCAGTAGATCTGAGAATCGGCTACTGGCCACTTTTTATATTGATAAGTGCATTTGTTGAATAAATAATAGTAAATTATTTATTCAACAAATGCAGACTGACGGCGACCATTGTTTGTGTGACGGGATAGCGATGGACGTTGCCATGGTGCCATACTTATTTAGTCTCACTTCACTAATCACTTCAATAAAATAATATGGGCGAAATACTTTATATGGCAAAACAACGTTTGCCGCGACAGCTAGTAACAAATGAACATTACATCTTTATATTCAATTATTTGCTGGAATCATTTATCGTAATAGGTATATTTAATGATAAGCAGTGAATGGATAATAAATACACTATGCTAACTTATATCCTTAAAGGCATTCACGAACATAATAACATATTTGAGGCGTGGGCGGTCTTCACTTAAGTTGACGTAATATAATTGTATTCTTTGAATATAAGTGGCTTCTTCACATTATAAATAATGACACGTTAAAAATAATAGCTGACGACCTCTGTGACTCAGTTGGTGAGCGAGTTGGTAGCTCAAGCCGGGGGTCGCGGGTTCGAATCCCGTAAAAAAAAGTATTAAATATATTTCCGTTGTCTGGTACCCGTAACACAAGTCTTTCAGGTAAGTTTACCACGGGGCCGGACTGATGTGGTGTGAAGCATCCATAGATATTATTATTACTAAAAATATGTCAACCATACTTTGATGCAATTGATTTGTGTGTCTGATGTCTTGCCACATGCCCCTTCATGCTCAAATCATTACAGCGTTTCAGATAAAATTTCGTATGCAGATACTTTGACCGGAAAAGCACATAGATTTTAGAGGAAATAAAACTATGTTTTACTGCCTAAAAATACGGCTAGTGCGCGATAAATGATATCAATTTCATATAAAATTGAGTGAGCGATTCCAGTAAGCTGCAAGTATAAAGCAATGTCAATTTCGGCTTAATAGGAGGCACAGGTTTGATGGCTATTTAATGAGTAGTTAATTTGGTCTGATAAAATATCAGCAACAACTACTTTATTTATTAATTTCGTCCGGACAACAAAGTTAAATGGGGCATTAAAATGTTGGACGAAACAAAGAAATGAATCATTGTAAATTGTATCATAAAAGTTTGGACGAGGAAAAAAACGCTTTCATATTTAACAAGTAATTTCGTACTGAGATAAATTACGCTATAAAAGCCTAATTGTTTTACAGCCCGTGCGAAAACGGCCTAAGCCAATTGTTATCTAAACAATGGTTTTCATTACATTAGGCGTAGGAGAGCCATGCTTCGGCACGAATGGGCCGGCTTGACCGGGGAAATACCACGTTCTCACAGAAAACCAGCGTGTTTCGCCGAGTGAGTGAGTTTACCGGAGGCCCAATCCCCTACCTTATTCCCTTCCCTGCAATCCCCTATTCCCTTCCCTTCCCATTCCTATCCTCCCCTATTACCCTATTCCCTCTTAAAAGCCGGCAACGCACCTGCAGCTCCTCTGATGCTGCGAGTGTCCATGGGCGACGGAAGTTGCTTTCCATCAGGTGACCCGTTTGCTCGTTTGCTCCCTTATTTCATTAAAAAAATTAATTAATGAGTAAGTATCACATAAAGGCAAGAAACCTTGAAATCACATTTCCTTTTATTCTAAAATCTATTTTTATAATTTTATTAAAAATCTGTTAAGAGGAAACACGTGGAAAATACTTTTTCATCCGATCCATTAATATCAATAAAGTAGTATAATTACAAAGAAAACAATACGTAAAAGTTCCAAACATTCCTCATTACACATAAACACGTAAACTTGTAAATATCGTGACGTAAGTTATGAAGTAATAGCGGGCGTAGCTCCGTAGCGGTCTACGGCGTAGCGGGCTACGGCGTAGCTGCATCGATCCGGGCCGTGACCTTGACCTGGGCGGATGTGCCGCCCGCCCGCCCTGCGCCATTGTACCGGCTTTTATTAGCACCGGTTTTTCGCTTATAATGATGTATTTTTGTTTTTCCTGTCGTATCTGGGCTCTGTAACTAAAATGGGAACGAAGCTCGCTAGTTTTACAATGTACGAAAACAGAACTTTTGTGTTTGTTTCACATAAATTAATTAATTAATTTTTCAAAAGATTGATGTATAACGAACAATATCATTTTTTATAAAAAGATACGGTCCACTTATTCAAATATAAAAAAAAAAAACTGATTTGTTATTTTATATTAATACTAGCTGTTGCCCGCGACTTCGTCCGCGTCAGCAAAATGTGATAACAAAGATAATAAAAAAGAGAAAAAAAATCCCCTTTTTAAGGTTCCTTTATAAAAAAGTGAAATAATATATCCTCCTCCTTTTCGGAAGTCGGTTAAACGTAGCCTAAGTTATTCCTTACTACATCAGCTATATGCCTAAAAAAGTCCCGTCAAAATCACTCCAGCCATTTCGGAGATTAGCCGGAACAAACAGACAGACAGACATACAGACAAAAATTGTAACAAATGTTGTTTTGGTGTCTGTACCCTATATGCATTTAGTAAAAAACGGTTCTTTCAATATTACAAACAGACACTCCAATTTTATTTATATGTATAGATGTATAGATTGGCGAGTTATAAAACTATTATATGTATGTTTTTAGAAATATTAATATTATGTATTTTACATTAAAACAAAAGTATGTAGATTAAAGTGTAATTCCAAATGGTGAGTTAAGCTTTAATCTTGGTTAATAAGATATTGTATTAGTTATTCTGTTTTATTTTGCAGTGTTAGTAAACTTAGCAATTTTACGCTTTGTGGAACCAACTACTTCAAATTAAATAAGTTAAATTACAAAACTTGTTTTTAGCAAACGTTCATATATATTTAATTTAAAGATATTTTAACTATTTAAATTAACTTACTGTTTATTTTGATTTTATCAAAGAACTTTTTTGAGAAATTTAAAAAAGTTTTTTTACATTCACAAAACAAAAAAAATTAAATACAAAGTATTTCTATTTGAACAGTGAGTTACAAATTAATAAATACTCAAACGGAAAGGATAAAATGTATTTGTTCAAGTCTTTGTTCTCTTTGGCATTAAAAGTTGTGAAACTTCGCTGTAAATTGGAATTAAATTTAAAAAAACATTACAAAGAGAAAAAACCGCAACAGGAAAGTCCTTTATTTGGCCGCGTAAGGGTCCGTACACACTGGAATACAGTGACGATAGATTTTGTGCCATTGGTAACGCACATAAATGATGGTTCTAATACTTCAAACTTCCTACTCCTAGCCATAGGAGAGCCATTCGGCTAGGAGACGAATTAAGAATAATCTTTATTCGTCGTCGGGTTAGCTTGTCCATCGAGAGAAGTGAGAGAAATTAGAGAATTATCCTAGCTGGTTACCACTGTCATTACCTAAAAGGAATCACGGTAGCAGGAATGTCTAATGGGATGCCTGCCGTGCCTGTTCAAATGCCTGTTCAAAATTCTCAACAATATGGTAGTTTTAGAGTGACCTTTCATTTCAATATTACAGCATATAGCTAGCGTCATCTAAGTTGCGTACTTGCGTCACAGAATGTTAGTATGCAAGAAGCCTTATGTTTATGTGTCTATGTGTGTGTGCGTTTATGTATATGTGTATGTGTGTAAGAGTCGTTTGTGGTCGGAATTTTGCTGTTTGTTTCGGACCGTCATCACACAAACAATGTTTATTTTATGAAATACCTGAATCTGGACGCCGACTGTTGTGTGCCTGTAAAATAAATCCGAATAAACCTAGACAGTTTCACAGGATAAAGTTACTGTCATTTAAAAATTGTTACAAAATACGTACGAGAAATAAAGGGAAACTTAACAAAGCAATTCCAAGAGTGTTGAAATTATATTCTTGATTGCTAAATATAGATATACTTATCTAATATCATAGGCATCCATTACACGCTCATCCAACGACAGTCAGTTTCGTCAATCGTAAATTATGTTTGACTGATGGTGACTGACGAATGGTATTAGACGGTCACTTAATTCTCTTCAGTTTTATGTCAGTCAAAGCCAAAATTTTCAAAGGTATACGTTACTTATTTTTTTCCTATTTTGTCAGACGTGAAAAAACTCACTTAAATTCGTGACTGATGGTTGCATGAAGCAAAAATCAAGATAGATTTTCTAATATTGTAAGACCTTTTTGTACCACATTTATGCAATAAATTATTCTTTTTTATTCTATTCGTCAACCAACTTCATGCAACCATCTGCCACGCTCTTACACGGTAGGTTATCCATCAGTTACAGCCATGACTGTGGTAAAACTGACAGCAAAACCTACCGTGTAATGGATGCCATAAAGAGGAAATATTTTGTTAGTGCATAAAAAAATTGCTGAACCGATTTTGACGACTACAGATATCTACAAAGTACCATGGTTATGCTTACGACATAGGCTACCTACTTTAAATATATAAGAAGGAGCAATTCTCGCACGATGTTCTTTTTTTGTGTTGATCAATACAAAAGATTATTATAATCCAACTACAACTTTTAGCATATTATTAATATAAAATAATCTGGCTTTAAATAGTGTATTTTTGTCCAAATTTATGTCCCAATTTACATGGTAATGTACATGAGAGTGGGCGGTGCGCGCGTATCATGTGCATGCATTACCATAAACCACATCTAGCTGACCCAGAGACCAGATTGTATACATTTACATGAATTAGTCGGGGATGAAATGTCATTGTTTTTATTATAATCACCCCGCCCGTAATAATTAGCATGTTACAACGCATATTTATAACTTAACTAGGTGTGATAATGGCTGTTTTACTGCCGCACTCAGAGTGGAATTTCAAATTCAAAATTTTGACATAAACCCCATACATTATCTGTCAATCTCTTAATTAAATTGAATCATAATAATAAATAATATAGGTCCACCAGAATCTGATGGCAATTTTTGACAGCAGATTTTCATAAAATATCCTTGATCATTGGATATTTTTTTTTATACAGGGTGTAACAAAAACAAGTGATAATAATTTAGGGTGTGTATGTGTTCCCTGTAGAGAGTTCTCTGCGAAAGTAGCAGCGCTGAAATACCAAAAAAATTTTTCACTTTTGTATGGGGAAACTCGAGACGCTCGGGCCCTTGCCCATACAAAAGTGAAAAAAAATTTTGGTCTTTCAGCGCTGCTACTTTCACAGTGAAATCTCTACAAGGAACACGTACACACCCTAAAGTATTATCACTTGTTTTTGTTACACCCTGTATTTGCATGTTTAACACACAGAATCAGCCGCTATAAGAAAAAGAAAGAAATGTTTTATTCCAATAACCGGTATTGTTAGAGCCAATTTTATTTATCACTTTTTGCCATCAGATTCTGGTACACCTATAATTAATGTCTCTGAGTACGTTGGTGAGTAATATGTTATTTCGTATATGAAGAAAAGAAGTTGGCTGCATTTTTAAACCTATTGTTAAGCACACATATTGTTATCAAAATTGGTCATGCCATTTCGTAGGAGTTTGGCAATAAACACGACCAGGGTTTTTATATTAAATCTCTAAATCGCTAGACTTAGGGCACATTAATCAAATTACTATCAGATTAGTTTACCTATTTAATGCCTTCATCATGTCAAAATCTATGATTAACGATAACCCAAACTGACGCAAGTGTGCGACGATCACGTGACTTGGGTACTCTGTATAGTTCAAACCACGAATCGAGTTACAAACTGAAATTTTGTGAATCGGTCTGTGGTTCGTACCAAAGGCATAAAAGGGATAAAGCCTTAATTTGTTGAATCTTTATGGGGTACATTTCTCATGGAGCCTCGCCATACTTTCCCTAATAGCCCATTAACACAAATACCAAGATTTCAGATATTGTTTGCCGTTTCCAAGCAAAGTATAAACATTCATTTCAATCACACAGCTTATGAGAAAAGTTGCGACTCCTATTTTAAGGCTTGCTGTTAACTTCTCAACTGTTTTTACTGTTGTAGAAATGTCTTTAAAATCATCATCATCACTACAATCGTACAGCAAAATAAGTTTTTTTATTTATTTAAGAAGCTCTACATCTTAAGAGGATTCCACACCGCCCTTTTTTCCATACAAACGTTGTCCCCTGTTTCCTCCCTGGATAATGCTAGTAGAGTTATAATTTTTTTCCTGAATATCTACGGCCACTAATACAATGTCCCTATGTTTTCTTTTTTTCATAATTTAATTATTAAATAAGATATGAACGTTCAAAAACCCAAAAAAATGGCCAGATTTTCCACTGTGTTCAAACGTCCAGAAAACAGATTTGGCTAGATTATACAAAAAAAGCAAAACATAGGAACACAGCTCAAGCCTTTTTTTAATCTTTAATGAAAAAAGTACTTAAATCGGTTAAGTTTTGGAGAAGGAATCAGGGGACAACGAATCGTTGATTTTCTGGATTTTCTGCAGTTGTCTCTATCGCGTTCTGCGGTATAGGCTTGAGGTAAGGGAGACAGCTATAGATATTACACGTACTTTTTTTTCATTTCTCTAGCCGCTGTTGTATCCTCTTAATATAAGCCGCAAACTTGGTTTAAAGAGTACCTTCGAGTTGTGTTTCGGTGTAAAGTGGTAGTTTTAAAAACATATTTTGAAGACGTAAGTCGATGAAGTGGCTAGCTTACAATTTGAAAATTTTAGTTTTAGGAGCCTTTAGGACCAGGAAAATTATTTGAAATCCAAAAAAAATTGATTTTATGTATAGCCAGATGTATATAAGTCAAATGATAAACTTAAGTTACATGGTTTGTTCGTAACGTAAGTTACATGGTTTGTTCAAGTTGTAAAATGTAAGGGAAAAAATTAGTAATGTTATAAAATGTTTGTCACTTACGTCTTCATTCATAATAATAACCAGCATAAAACATGTACGAGAAACAAAAATCAATCCGTTTAACCCCGGAAGCGGAAGTCGATACAGGGTCAGCTTAATGTGCTTTAAATGAATCTATTATTTATCACTATCGCGCTCCTACGGAATATTAACGGTTATGAACGTATATTTACGGCCGAACTACGGAATTTATGGGTCTTATCGCAGTGAAATTAATGACGCGACAAATGTTATAAGTTTATTCTTCTGAAGTCATAAATTCTAATTATTATTGTAAGTGAAATACCTACATAGCACTCGGTTATAACCATAAAGTTAATATACCTGTATGGTTGTAATTCGGTTAAAAAGCTTCTATAGAAGGATAGATGACGGCCAGACAGATAGTCGGATAGAACGGTAAAGTTCAGCAATATACCTAAGATCCAGTTTTTTGTAAAAAAAGTTTTCAGGCTTACTCCCGTAAATCTTTTCAATATCTAGGTTAAACAACAATATGAAATAGCCCCATAACATATTCGGAAAGTAGGGTGACCATTTTGACAAATTTAGTGAGCTGTAGCCGGGAGCGGGGAGTCTGGAGTGTCGCCAAATGTGTTATTTTACGGGACACTTCATGCTCCGCCTTAAAGCGAAGCCACAATACTTCTTTGCGTTGCGGTGTCAACGCTGTGTCGTTTTGAAGGAGGTGACAGACGTGCGAGTAAGTACGCGGACTTATGGGTCGACGATCTTAATCGCCTGTGTGTCAGCAAAGAACCGCGAGCCGCGAGCCTGGGGCATGGTAATCCAGTGTGAGCGATTCTCGTGTGTCACCGACGCGAGCCGAATAAGTTCGCGAACTTAAAACCCGCGTACTTTAAGTTCGTACGTCTATCAGACACTTTACATCAATGTGGCATAAGGCTTGGTTCACACGTTTTTTTGCAGTATACTGTATACGTCTTAACAAATAAATAATGACGCATACAAAGTTTATAGAACCATTCATCGATAGTACTGTCGCGTATCGTTGCACGTATATAATTTGTGCCGTGTGAACCAAGCCTAATAATATAATATTATGCCACATTGATATTAAACAGCCTCGTCGGATGCCATGTTTCTACGAGATTTTTCATTTCTCTCAAAGAGAAAATGAAACGCTGACGGAGCTGTGAGCAACCTGCATGTTATCACATGCTCTGATTGGCCGATATTGTTGCAGCCGCATAGCCCTTGTCAACATCGCAGATACGGCATTCTCTCAATACACTTAATCCAGAGAAATAAACCAATTCCTACGTCTGGAAACAACTGCGAGTTTTATGATATTACAGATGTGGCTGCGTTATACCGATGCGACGACGCAACGTAAAGACAGAATATGGCCACGCTCTCCCGTTCAGATTTATATTACCATGGAACTTCTAACGTAGTCCTTATGCCATTCGCATTAGGGGCCATCGAAGGTGAACAGTGAACGGACCGGAGACGAATTTACATTCGTTTTGTTGAACTCGTAACCTGCTTCTCCAGTTACGCGTCTGTTTTCCCCACTTTCCGGGAAATATTTATTACTGAAGGAATATTTCTGATAGTGCTTTGTTTACGGAGGAAATATGTATTTACGGGTCGGGAGAACAGGATATTAGGTACAAGATGGTGGGTACGATCGATAATGTTATGTAGCGTGTTAATAGTAATACAATCTTGTGTCTGATAATCAGGTTGTCAACGTGATAACAGTTTTTCTATGAATGAAGTCTTAGGGGAAAAATTTATTGGTAGTGTTTATTTTTGGGAACTGCGCTTTCTTTCTGGCTTTTGAGCTTTCCTAATTTCATCTTCGAGCTAAGCACGGTCTCTCGGATACTAAAGGCTGACCGGACTCGAATACACAAAACGAACGACAAAAGTTCGGCTTGCGAACAGTCTAACCTTCACGTATGTCCTCCACATACAGGGAGGCCAGTCTTTAGAGTTAATGTAGTCAATGGAAAATGGGAGTCTGGAATGTTGAATGTTCAACTTCTGATCCACCAAAAGAACAGTAAAACTCTGGAACGAACCACGTCACCTGCTGGTGACGTGGTCCGGAAATACTGCTGTATTTCCGGACCAATACGACCAAACCTTCAAGAAGAGAGCGTATTCCTTTTAAAAGGCCCTCAACGCACCTGCAGCTCTTCTAATGTTGCGTTTGTCCATGGGCGACGGTAGTTGCTTTCCATCAGGTGACCCGTTTGCTCGTTTGCCCCCTTATGTTATAAAAAAATGACTCAATCGTACCTTATATCGGGGAAGTGGTATTTAAAGTAGTCCCAGGACACGCGTGCAGCTGCAACAACAGTTGGCGCTCCTCCAACGGCCGCTGAGATCGATACTCACCTTCTAATTGAACATCTGCCTTTATTGGGTTAACTTACTTGTAGTAAAGTTCCGTTTAGAAGGTTCTCAACAGAAATTTCGTAACAAAACTGTGTTAATGAGGGTTTTCGATATTATATCATATTTCGAGGTTTCGAGTTAAATGTCGTGTCAGACAGACATAAATATGACAGCTATATCGTGACATGTGGAAGCAATTTCGTGACAATGTGTTCAGTTATCGTGTCTAAGTAAAAGTGTTAAAAAAAAGTGTTATGCTGTCATATACAGCTGTTTGACACGACAATTGACACGATAGGCCTTACAGCTATATAGCTCATTTTTTCATGTTGCATTATGCTCATTAGCCTCATTGAAGAGAAATCTTCTTTAGTTGTGCAATTATTTTTGGCCTGTCCGATAATTTGTAAGTCGGAATAAGAATAGATAGCCAACGTGGCTTAAGTGAGGAAGAATTTCCTCCTCTGTTTTTAACGCGCGCCTGGAAATGCGTTTACTGATCCGATTGCATTCTTGCCAGCACGGAGTGCAAACTCTTTAATTTTTAATACTACAAGCTAACAGTTTCTTTGTTTGCGTAGAATTCTTTATTCAAATAATTTCAAGCAGACTACTTAGATAAACCAAATATCTGAATCGGTAGCATTTCTATTGTCGTCAAGGGCATACAACAAGACTTACTTTAAACTCTAATATGGAACCCTACGTATGTTTATCCGACTCGCACTTGGCTGGTTATATTTATGTTTAGACATTAATCACAACATAAAGGACGGTAGCGACGCGTTGTATTTGAAACTCCCCGCAACGTTTGACGGGGCGCAAATTACATTTCGTCCTGGAGATTAAAATTTTTATAAGCCTTTGTGTCAGATATTGTATTTTTTACAGGTGGTTTTTGATTGAAAAGCCACAAAAAAATTGTTGTGCTAAAAATTACATTTTTAGCTTTGTTAAGTCTAGGTAGGTATAAGTTTACACAAGTATAATATTCTATTTACTAAATGCAGGCGATCGAAACTTTTCCGAGATAAAAAGTATCCTATCTCCCTTCCCGAGACTCAAAGTATCTCCATACCAAATTTCATAAAAATTAGTTCAATGGTTTGGGCGTGAAGAAGATACTTTTAATCCCGGCAAAAAGTACAGTTTTTGCGCGATAAGCTATTTTTTACCACAATGGAGAAAAAGACGCCGACGACACCGAAGGGAGTCTTTTTTACAACATGACTGGTGAAACATGTTCAATAGGTACCTAAGGAGAGTACTCTGTACTCGATTATAATTATGTTATAAAATTAGGTACTTAATTTTTGTCCGAATTTCCCTTTAAATAAATGAATAATGGACAGAAAATTACGCGGCTAGGCAAGTAGGCATACTATGCGGCCGGCGCGGCGGCGTGCGCCACCAAAGAAACGCCGCGCCCGCTACCCTTCCCGCGCGCGGTGTCCATGCATTGGGTAAATAATTATTTAACTTTTACTCAGTGATCAATTGATATTGTTATTTTTTTCCAAATATCATGTCCTCGAGTATCGAACATCTCACCAGTCACGCAGTATAATGTTAGTTGGAAGGTATCTCTTATTAAATACACACTCTTGTAGTCAATATTCTGATTACATAAACACCTTTTCGTTGAGTGATACCCTACGCTTCAAATCCGTTCTGAGTGAGGTTTCTAAGATGGAATTTCGTTCTTATCTTACATAAAGCTGGGTATAATAAAACAGATATATTTTGGCCGAGTAACGAGACAACGTTAAAGTGTAATATACTTATACGTGGGAGAGCCATGCTTCGGCACGAATGGGCCGGCTCGACCGGAGAAATACTACGTTCTCACAGAAAACCGGCGTGAAACAGCGCTTGCACTGTGTTTCGCCGAGTGAGTGAGTTTACCGGAGGCCCAATCCCCTACCCTATTCCCTTCCTTACCCTCCCCTATTCCCTTCCCTTCCCTACCCTATTATTCCCTCTTGAAAGGCCGGCAACGCACCTGCAGCTCTTCTGATGCTACGAGTGTCCATGGGCGACGGAAGTTGCTTTCCATCAGGTGACCCGTTTGCTCCTTTGCTCCCTTATTTCATTAAAAAAAAAATTGAGATTTTAGTTTGTAACATATACCCTTCTAAGAAAAATTGAAATAATAGACTAACTTCATTACATAAGGTTTTTAAAACAAAACGCCTCTTTTTCAAAAGCCTTAATTTTCTCGAGAGAGTCTATCGGGCCTTTATTTATGAACTTTCTTCATTAAAAATATAAAAAGGACAGCTTTAAAAAAGTTTTTATAGTAAAAGACACTGATCATCAAAGTTTAATGGGCTTAAAATATGTTGTAAAAAGCTCTTTTGAGCTTTCGGTAATGGTGTGAGTGTGCTTAAACCGGGTCCTTTTAAAAGTTTTTATTTGTGATGCGTTTACACAAATATAGTCCGAAAGTTTCTAAGAATGTTCGAAATTATATTATTAGCAATAATAATTTGGAAAATTTATTTCGTCTAATTTACAACATTAATTTTCATCTCACAAGTTTATCTTTTAAAAATATAAAATTACACTTAAGATACTTACTTTGAAAACGAGCAATCCTTTGTATTTACTTTAACCTGAATAGCTTTCAAACTTAAG
The DNA here is from genome assembly GCF_905147365.1 of Aricia agestis. Taxonomy (NCBI): domain Eukaryota; kingdom Metazoa; phylum Arthropoda; class Insecta; order Lepidoptera; family Lycaenidae; genus Aricia; species Aricia agestis. The sequence continues at coordinate 16,179,599 of NC_056416.1, read as the reverse complement.
AGCGATAAACAACTTTTTGTGTAAAAATAAGTTTGCTGACAGCCAAGAAATGTTTTAGGATAAAGTATTAACAGTGAACAGCAATTACGTGAACATAACCAAAATTAGGTCATGTTTCTTGTTAAATATCTTTATCTATGTATATAAAACTCAAAGGTGACTGACTGATTGACATAGTGATCTATCAACGCACAGCCCAAACTACTGGACGGATCAGGCTGAAATTTGGCATGCAGGTAGATGTTATGACGTAGGCATCCGCTAAGAAAGGATTTTGATCAATTCCAACCCCAAAGGGTTCAAATAGGGGATGAAAGTTTGTATATAATAATACTTCTTAGCGCGAGCGAAGCCGCGGGCAAAAGCTCGTCCTTACTAATATCTTAATTCATAAATACCTAGGTGTGTGTGAGTGTTTGTCTATCTGTCTGTCTGTAATCTGTTTACAATTTATATGTCTAAACCGTTTCCGATGAAATTTGGTATGGAGAATGAAGATCATTTGTGGGACGGGAAACACATAGGATAGTTTTATAAAGGTCAATTTTTCCGCATCTGAACAGCCCCTTTTAGGATAGTTAGGGGTTGGGCTTGTCATCACTTCGGTTTGAATATTTTGATGTAAATCAATGTCAAAATGATAAAAATACAAGTAAAGTATCCAGAGAAGATATGGGTCATGATTGCGAGCGCTCGCACAATGGCGATGATAAATTACTGCGACCTTCATCGGAGATTTTCCTTTTATTTATCTCTAGAGGTTTTAATTATCACTTTTGTGAATAGGATCGAGAGAGATATCAATTTACGTTTCGTTTCGGTTTCATTGTTCTAGAAAGGTCGATTTCCAGTTCTGTTTTATTAAACGATTCAGGCTTTCCTAGTTTGGGTCAAAGTGGTTAAAATTTTCATTTTCAACTGATAAATTCCTCTGAATTTTGCGATTCCCATTAATAAAGCTATGTTCGATAAGGATAGTCTTAAACAGATACTTAAGTTTACATTTTTTTAACCATGGCCGTTTACATCATTCCAATTCAGTGATTCAATCCAGCGCAATTTTTTTTTTAATTATGTCCCAGTGCATTCCAGTGCCCGTTTATATCGCTGGATTTAATCATTGGATTGGAATAATGTAAGCCGGTCATAATTGCCAAAATATGCCTTCAATGCTAGAAACTGATAATCCGAACCTGTCTTTAAATATCTCTTATCTATTATTATATATATAAAAATGGATTTTCAATTGCGTTAGTAACGCTAAAACTCGAAAACGGCTGAACGGATTGGGCTAATTTTAGTCTTAAAATATTCGTACAAGTCCAGGGAAGGTTTTAAAGTGACACGAAGTTCACCGGGACAGCTAGTTCATGATAAAGTGAAAAAGATACTTACATTTAATTATCTCTATAATAATGATTATTAACTAAATTATCCGTAGCAAACACTTCCAGTTTATTCCAACTTACGATCTTGAGTTAAGTGTAATTAAGTGAGATTTATCTGTTTACTCGACTGAGTAAAAATGGGTCACCGGTATAAATAATTCCCAGCGATATGTTTCAATTATCTAAGTATGTTCTGTTAATTTATTGCGTGAGCTGGATAGGGGAGCAAATCTCTTTAGCACTATGGTCTATGACACTAAGATTATCCGAAAGTTTTATATGAGTTATTGCTTTGTAATTGTTGCTCCTTTGTGACATATTTTCTTTTTTTTTCTAAAAATATGACACCGTACATTTTCTTAAATGTCATTTAATATCAAATAGTTTAACCGCCGCACTCACTGCCACACTCACGGCGGCACTCAAAAACATTTGATGATGATTAAACTTCAATAGTTTGAAAGATAATGTCCCTTACATTATTATGTCCCTTATATTAATGTTCGTCTCTGAGTGCGGCATTGAGAGATGAATATTACTTACTTAACTGTAATTAAATGAATATTTTCATATAAGCCCCATACATTATCTGTCAAACTCATTATTAAATTGAAGTTTAATTATTAATTATTAACATTAAATATCTCTGGAAGCGGCTGTATGACGTATTATATTCTTTAGACCATTAGAACGTGGGAGATCCATGCTTCGGTACGAATGGGCCGGCTTGACCGGAGAAATACCACGTCCTCACAGAATACCGGCGTGAAACAGCGCTCGCGCAGTGTTTCACCGAGTGAGTGATTTTACCGGAGGCCCAATTCCCTTCCCTACCCTCCTCTATTTCCTTTCCTTCCCTTCCCTACCCTCCCCTATTACCCTATTCCCTCTTAAAAGGCCGGCAACGCATCTGCAGCTCTTCTGATGCTGCGAGTGTCCATTGGCGACGGAAGTTGCTTTCCATCAGGTGACCCATTTGCTCGTTTGCCCCCCTTATTTTATAAATAATAATAATAAGAAAGTGCATTATACAGATAGTATACAAGGCTGTTTTGACCAATGACAATAGAGAGACAAGTGTTTCACACTCACGCACTTGTCAACTTCTTCCAAGGCAATGCCAGGCTTTTTTCGGCCACATTCGAGTGGTTATCGTTTGAGTGGCTAATGTATGCCTGAAATAAAAACTACCATGATTGAAAGATGCTTCGCATCCTTATCCCCATGACAAGGGTATAAACAAAAACATCCTTGTGTTCATGTTAAAATTTAATTTTTACAACCTCCAAAATATGACATTGTTCCCGGCCGTAGCTCCTAATTAGTGAGCTCCTAACCTATTTACTTGACAAATATTTCCTTCAAGACGCTCACAATTTACATTTTCATGTTCTACATGTACATTTAATTTACATAATGCTTCATAACTGTGGAATTACTTTGCGCGCTTGCTTTTTAATGTTTATTAAGTTTGTGAAATTAAAATAATATATTAGTTAAACAAAACGTGAGAAACACTTGGCCATATAACTTGGGTCATTTTCAGAGCCTTGGTGGGCAGTACATGCTTTCTATAATGGTCATTGAATGATACAAAAGGTGTAACTGGGGACACATTCCCCAGTTTTCTCTACTGCAGCGGTCCTTAAACTTTTTTGGTAGTGTAATCCTTATAAGAAGATGTGTAATTTTTCATCAATCATAATTCTCTCTATGCTAGTAATGCTGGTGTCTTATGAGTTATGAGTGATGACATTTCTGAAAATAATTTATGTATCACTTGTCCCTACAAGGCCTTTGCGGAGCCATAAGGCTCCACGGATCACACATTAAGAATGGCTGCTCTACTGTGTAGCATTTGAATATTTCGCATTATTTAGCCTAGAATCTTCTACATATAAATAAATAAATAAAATAAATAAAACTTTATTTCAGACTAATTTGTCCATAGATTTGTTAGAGATAGTTAGTAACAATTATCTTATATAAATATGTTAGTAGTGTTAGTAGAGTCTGTATAATATTTACGACATCAAGCCTATCCCTATCTCCATTCAGTATTTTTGAATGGGACAGTCTAATTTAGAGGCAATGACCTTCAGAATGCTGTTTTCACTGCTACGAAGTCTTTGCAATGACGACGCCACCTTTTTGCGCATCACTGCGTGAAAGCCGTCAACGCCAGACTCAGCAAACATTTTTGACGCACTGCAGCGCCATGGCAGCCCAAGCAGCATTCTGAAGATATTGTTGTATTGGACGCGCAGGACGCTGTAGGTTCGGCGCAGATATGTCAGCCACAGGCCACCCGAATAAAACGACTGACAGAACGCTTTGAACAGAGTCGTTTTAACGTCCGTAGTACAGCGAGAGAACCTGCGAGCTATCATATTGCCCCTCACCGCCAGTGCCCTGCGTTCCCTCTCAATGTCCTCATCGTCTCTGAGGTCACTCGTAACAATATGAGCCAGGTACTTAAACCTGCTGACCAGCTCCAGGGGAGTGCCACTGAGGCATATCGGAGGCACACGGCGAACTATTTGCTTTGGCGTTAGGAATATTAAAATATTGCTCTTTTTAGTGTTATAAATAAGACCGTGTGCCTCAGCATATGCCTCACACACATTTAACAGCTTCCTCAAACCTGCCACCGAGGGACTAAGAAGCACCATGTCGTCTGCGTAACTTATGCTATTAACACTCAAACCATCAATGAAGCAGACGACATGCATGCCACTCAGTCCCCGGATCAGCTCGTTTATATACAAATTAAACAGCAAAGGCGAGGTACGTCCACCCTGTCTCAAGCCGCAGTTCAGTCTGTAGATATCAGACAGAACAGCATTCAAACATATTATGTACATTTGAGTAAAACATTATCATAATTCGATAAAAAAATCCATTAATCAATCCAAACATTCCCAACGAAGCCGCCGAAAGGCTGTATTTGTAAAGTGACGTAATATATTGGTACATTAGAATTGAGCGGGAACACCTCGTAATAATATTATCGGAGAATAAATTGCGTTTACCTGAGGGAGGGTTTTTCAATAGACGCTTACTTTTCTACCTAAATATCTGTGACCTCCAAACGTAATAATAAAGTTCAATGAATATTCAATATGATAGGAAAAAGCCTTATTATCATTTTACGCTCGAGTAAGAATTTGAGAGCGGTATAAAAAAATTAAAATAATTAATTTGCCTTAAGAGCTCACCTGACTCTAAAAATCAAACATCGTCCTTCTCTCTTCACACTCACGCCCGTCTTTCATATGCCAGGTGAAAAAGGACGGCGCGGAATCATCGCCGAGTTAGTTTTACTTGAATAAAAGACGAACTATAATGATTATGAAAAAAGTGTTTTGAGCAAATTTAGGTTTTATCAATACCTTTTTAGATATTAAAAAATATTAAAGAAAAGACAGCAAATTTCGAAGATCCAAGCAAAAATGTGTCTAAAACAAGGTTTTTTGTAAAAAAGAAACTATCGAGCGTTTTTTGAGTAATCGTGTTTTCGTCTTGAACATTTAATCTTTATGAACTGAAATTACTTGTGTCAAAAAATCAGTTTTCTAGACCTTACAGATTTTGAGATCTAGGTTAATGTATGTAGTCAAGTTAGGGTCATATGGGCTCTTAAGATACTATAATGATGTCCTCCTTACTAATATGGTCCACTCTGTGTTCACAGGCGTTAAATATATTTATATAACGTGCTACTCTTGACTTATAATAATTACTATATTATACGTTGAAAAAGTTTCTCGATAGACAAGGTTTATTTTTGTAGGAACTATATCGTGAGTTGTAACTTTGTAAGTATAATATAATAATATATTATGTTCACGGTCTACTCCTTCAAAGTAATATCTTATATATAAAATTCTCGTGTCACAATGTTGGGCCGCGTACTCCTCCGAAACGGCTTTACTGATTTTTACCAAATTTTATATGCATATTCTGTATCTGAGAATCGTCTACTGGGTACTTTTTATATTGATAAGTGCATTTGTTAAATAAATAATAGTAAATTATTAAAACTCGAGACTGACGGCGATCATTGTTTGTGCGACGGGATAGCGATGGACGTTGCCATGGTGACATACTTATTTAGTCACTTCAATAAAATAATACGGGCGAAATACTTTATATGGCAAAGAAACGTTTGCCGGGACAGCTAGTAACTAATATTTGTTGCGGCTGCACCACAATGGGGCGCGCGGGGCGCGTTCTCCTAGCCTAGCTGCGCCGGCGCATGCGCCTTATGCACGAGCGCACACTACACAGCTATATTACAGTTATATGTACTTAGTTTAGACAACTTCATCGCACTCATTCCATAATTGTCACCGTAGGCGACCAGCGGGGCTAAAATGGTCACATTTAGCAATTCCTCTCAATCGATTCAGCAAATGAATTGTCAAAACTGTCAAACTAACAAATGTCAAATCAGTACAAAAATACAGAAATGAATTGCAAGCAGAGTTGCATTTTGCAATTTTAGAAAAATGAATCATATTATGATTCATATCATGATTCTTCAAAGCGACCATTTTAGCCCCGCAGATCATACCTAATTGTAACATTTTACTTAATACAGTCCACTATTAATTTCTTAAATCTTTTATTTAAAACCTGGTAGCCTGCATAATAGTAAACCTCTAAATATTATGTAGTACCTTTTAAAACGTATTAGTAGAGCTAACGGGAATCAAAGTGTCTTTAAATAGAAGAGCGACATATAGTGACCTTCGGCCTTTGGTGACCTTTTGGCGGTATTTACCAGTCGTTTGATGTTCGGATTTAGTGATTACGCCCTTTCCCATTAGCCCACAGAGAGAATACCTGAGTGTAATTAGGTTAAGTTGATCTCAAAGCTGGTGAAAACTCTTCATCATCAGAATACGTTATTGTCAGGTTTAATATGCTTCTTTTTAGCTACTAAACGACGCCCGCAACTCCGTTGCGCCAAAATTCGTTTATCACGGAAAAAATTCACTTTTTCGGGATAAAAAGTATCATATTATGTCCTTTCTCGGGGCTCAAAGTATCGCCATACCAAATTTCAGGAAAATCGATTTAGTGGCGTTTGAGCGACTGTCCCTATATTATATGCCCAATTCTTTAAAACTATGCAACGGATTTTAGCGTTTTTGTAGTTAAGATTCTAAAATACTATACCTAATTCATATGGCAAAATAATGTTTGCCGGGTTTGCCAATAATATTATTTAAAAAAAAATTACATAACTAAAACAAAGCCACCTGAGAACGTGAGAACTTTTCGTGATCTTCAAGCATCGTTTTATCGTTATGCCTATTGTGTTAATGATTCAAATAATGAATTTTCATTAACTCTCTTGAACTTTATCGAGAAATTGAAGTTTGATTAAATTCGTGAAAACTCAAGAAAACCAATACGCGAGTGTTGGGCTAACAATTCGTGGAAACGAAGTTTTGTTGAATTTATCTTGACATTAAAATGAAGTGGATACTATATTGTAAAAATTCAGCTTTAGCCATTAAGTGATGCAGATGGATGAGGCTAGAGTTATCTTTATTCGTGTTTTGCTGACGTAACGGGCTCTTTTGATTCCTTCATAATATATGCCAGTCTCGAATGTGGTGCGTGGTTAAACAAACAACCAATTTTGTATGATGTCAAATTAATTCCCTACACGTCGCTATTTCAAAGGCTATTCATTTTATTATGCTAAAATGACTTGTATAATAGTGACCCATTGACGCTTTAATTAACGCGCTAAGCCGACACAATGACGAACATAAAACACACTCTGTTTTCAGACATCTGCAACACTGGAGGCACTCAAAGAGAGTGCACTCACAAACACAATAACGACCGAAGTGCAGGCTTAGGCGCTAGGCTGTATCGCCCGATATCACTAATTCTTTGTTTCGTTACTTCTTGTTGCACGAAAAATATTGTTTTGTTATCTGACCTCCAAAATGTGTATAATCATCTCGGCCGGTCTTTGAAAATGTTGATTGCCTCATTATACTCTACTGGATAAAACAAAACAGTTTAGGATGTGTATGAATACCTCGTATAGAGTTTACTGTGAAAGTAGCAGCGATGTAGTCCTTTAATTCTGTGTTTCTATGAGAAACGTCTCAACATCATGAATTTTCCCATACAAATATAAAAGCAAAAACTATTTCAGCGCTTTATTTTTACAGTCACGTAAAGTATTGTCACTTTTTTACACCCTGTATAATTCTGTTTTGTATAATATTTAACTTAGTGTAACATAATTACACAGAAAATATAAAATAATTAAATGGTGCCCTCCTACTTTGCATAAAATACCAGGGATATTACTTTGAAAAGCATATTATGTGCTTTCTTATAAGTCCATGCCAAACTTTATGAAAATCAGTCAACTTGAACCTATGCAATGAAAAATTCAGTCAAATGTTTATGGTATTGATATGAGTGTCTTTATAAATACGTAGTTTATATCCTCTTTGTATAAATTGTAAAATACATTTTGTAATACGGTGGGAAGAAAGGTAACTAGAAATTATATTAAAGTACCGAAAATATTTTATGAATAGAGGCCACAACCGAATAATTCGTGAAATTGAGATGTAAAGGAATTAACAATGGCGCTGTATTCTAAAAGTAAAATGAGAATAATGAGATCATCCTCCTATCTGCCGGTTTCAGTAAATACAGTTCAGTTAAATATTTTGTAGTAGTTTCACAGTATTTGTATTAGCCGGAAGTATTTATTCACTCTTGCGAACTAGGCAAATCTGGATAGAAAATAATATTTATTTTTTAATCGCCAAGCGGAAAGATTTTTAGGATTTTTATATGAAATTAGAATATGAATCATATTTTATAATTTGCTAAAATAAGGTAAAATTTATTATTCGCACGAAGTAGTCGTCGAATTAAATTTGAAAAACATCATGATGGAATTATTTTCTAATTCAGAGTCTCAGTTCCACTAACCGTAACTTTAACCTTAAGGTTCAAGATAACTCCGTGAATTAAACATTGTGTTGTTTCTCTCATTCCTCGTAGCATGATATTATTTTAACACAGGATTAATTTTAACTTAGACGATGGCACAAATAGTGCTGCTTAAAAACATAGGTAGGTAAGATGGCATAAAAAAGAGATGGGACAAACGTCGATCATTTTTTGTTAAGTTTGTAAAAAATATATATTTTAACACTGGCTTAATTTTAAGTACTGGCTTAAGTGTAACACTGGCTTAGTTTTTAGTTGAATTGTTGCAAATAATAATAATACTTACTCCCCACACCGATTTCGGTGACGGTGGCCAGTTTCATTGAAACCAGGCCAGTAACGCAGGAGTAATTTTATAGTCCCCTGTGTGTGCGCAGTACACAAGAGCACTCTCTATTCTTTCACTCTCATAACCCAGTGGGACGGAAGACCGACACGACCGGCGAGAGATCAGGCGCAGGACCGACTTTTTACATGCCCATCCGACGCATGGATCATCTTACTTGTCAGACAATCAGGTGATCAGCCTGCATTGTCCTAACCAAACTTGGAAATAACATGTTTTCAACGCGGGAATCGAACCCACGACCTCCGAATCGAGAGCCACGCTCTTATAACCACTAGACCACGGAGGCGTTGCAAATAGCTTACCGCTAAAAAACGTCTAGCTAAGATGTTATAAAAAAGCGATGACAAAATGTCGGTCATCTCCGTAAAGCCGCCAAGTTATATCTTCCGTGAAGCCGTCAAGTTATATCTCTCGCTAATGTCGGGGGTCACGCGATCGATCCGCCCACGCGTCGCTTTTGTCATTATGATTGACTGTGGCCAGAAAAAGCGTCCCGGGGGCCTTTTTATACAATCTTAAACACGACTTCAAGGCTGTTTTAGCCAAAACAAGGATATATTACTACAAATTTACGTGGTAGAGCCATGCTTCGGTACGAATGGGCCGGCTCGACCGGATAAATACCACGGGTTCACAGAAAACCAGCGTGAAACAGCGCTTGCGCTGTGTTTCGCCGAGTGAGTGAGTTTACCGGAGGCCCAATTCCCTACCCTCCCTTTTTATTACTCTATTCCCTCTTAAAAGGCCGGCAACGCACCTGCAGCTCTTCTGATGTTGCGTGTGTCCATGGGCGACGGAAGTTGCTTCCCATCAGGTGACCCGTTTGCTCGTTTGCCCCCATAATTCAGAAAAAAAAAATGTCTTTACGCTAGAAGCAGCACCAGCATAGACAGTAAACATAAAGTTTTGTTCGAAGTTTGTTAACGTTGCTGTCAATATGACGTCTGCAACTAGGCGCGGTCGCAGCCTGAAGTTTTGGATGGGGTCACTCACTAGTCACTACACTTAAAATTTATCGCTGTTATCATAATAACTAGAAATTTCCTTTTATTATTTGGCAAGATTTTGAGATTTTTCAATTTGACCTTAGATTTGGGGGTCATGTCCCCTGTGAACCCTCCCTTCTGACCGCGCCTGTGTGCAACATGTCAGATTTTTGTCGGATTTACTGTATGTACGCAGCGCCCTCTGCTCCGTAGCTACCTGTTTACCATCTACTACTGAGTAGCTATCCTGGTAGAGAATGTCTACTTTTTTTTATGAAATAAGGGGCAAACGGGTCACCTGGAAAGCAACTTCCGTCGCCCATAGACACTCGCAAAATCAGAAGAGTTGCAGGTGCGTTGCCGGCCTTTGAAGAGGGAATAGGGGAGGGTAAGAAAGTGAATAGAGAAGGGTAGAGAAGGGAATAGGGTCCCTACCCTATTCTCAATCCCCTGATTGGGCCTCCGGTAAACTCATTCACTCGGCGAAACACAGCGCAAGCGCTGTTAAACGCCGGTTTTCTGTGAGCCCGTGGTATTTATCCGGTCGAGCCGGCCCATTCGTGCCGAAGCATGGCTCTACCACGCTGTCGTGGTACTGTCTACTGTCGTGGTATTTTATATGATGCTGAATAGTAAGCCATAGAAACAGAAATATTAATCAAATCGAGGAGATTCACCTTTCAAAAAAAAAATTGAAAAATTTTACTTTCAACGGAACATAGCAAATTGGAATACGGTTTTTGCATATTGCGTTTGAAATGACGAAAATAGCCTTTCCACAACCTAGTCTAATTGTACCGACTAGGGATCGAGATAGAATGTAGGTCACACACATGAGCACTAAACACACACAGTACACACAGCGCACATGCACACGTACGCAATCCGCATTTACCTGCCTCTGTACCAGGCGCAATGTAAGCTTATTAAATGACGTTTAAAATTGTTTCCTTTGTTACGTTTTTTCAGTTATTTGTATATGAATATGTGTTATTAATATTTGTAGCAGGCTATAGACAAAAGAAGAAAAAGAGAAAAGAATCTTTAGAAAACACAAAATGTAATAAATTTAAGTTTGTTCAATCGAAAATTACAAAAACTTACAAAACTTATAATGAAAATATTATGTAGGGAACATAGGCTTATGTTGACTAATATTATCTCTGATGATGAAAAAACATACATTGATAATAATAATAATTAACCTCTTTATTTCAACGCGAAGTCGGGTAAAAGCAACATCGTAAAAGAACAAACAGCGTTTACATAATATAGGTTTATCGCGGCATTATGAATGGCATAGATTTAAGGAGAGAAAACGTTATATACGAGTATTTTATGTTGTTTTGGTACTCAGTTGATTCAAAATATGGCTTCGTGGCGGCAAGCACTTTATTCCATACGAATTGATGTACAGGCAGCAGAAAAGTTTAAGATTATTTTAATTAAATCCCGTAAGATCGCAATATTTTTTTTAAGTTTAAAATATTGTTTAGGCCATCCCTCGATCGTACAATCATGAAAATCTATCTTTATCGCGGTCGAATATGATCACTTGGGAGTTGAAGCATTAATTACTCTTCATACAAGTATAACACTATTGAAATTAATAACTTGGTGGGTTTACTGCTATTTTAACTTAAAATAACTATTGTTACTAACCGTAATAATAATAGCTCCCACACCGGTTTCGGTGACGGTGGCCGGTTTCATTGAAACCAATCCAGCTACGCAGGAGTAATTTATAGTGCCCAAGTGTGTGCGCAGTACACAAGAGCACTCTCTATTCCTTTACTCTCATAACCCAGTGGGACGGACGACCGACACGACTGGCGAGAGATCAGGCGCAGGACCGACTTTTTACATGCCCATCCGACGCATGGATCATCTTACTTGTCAAACAATCGGGTGATCAGCCTGCATTGTCCTAACCAAACTTGGAAATAACATGTTTCCAACGCGGGAATCGAACCCACGACCTCCGAGTCAAGAGCCGCGCTCTATACCACTAGACCACGGAGGCGCTCAAAACCGTACATATAATACTAACCGTACATATAATATATTCAAAGAACTGCCTCGAGCTAAATAAAATTATTCCGAACATAATATTGTACGTTCAATTCACTGCATATTTTTGTGACGGCCGAAGTCGAAATAAATTAACGAATAATATGCTCAGTATATTTACATATACAGTCTAGACAATGTTTGCTACTTCAGGGTGGAAAGTAATCCCTGATTTTTTATCTTCTAAATATCTGGGGGCACGGGAGTGCCCCCGCCAAGATGAGCCAAGCGAAGCGCGCACGTAATATTTTATCTGGTAATTATTATGTGTACATACTAAGAAAGAACGGTATAGATTTAGAGGAAGGAGGTGATAGGCGGGAGTTGTCAAAGAAAGCTAATAATGAATATCTTAACCGGAGCCACGTGCGTTGCTTGTGAGAACTACTTAATTAGAAGATATTTTTTACTTTTAAACGGGCTTTGGCCCACTGCACATTCCCACCACTGTATCTCCTGTGTCGCCAGGATCGACAGCGGTATCCAACCACGAAAACCCTTTGATATGATCTCAGGAAGCCCGAGGGACATACTAAAACTGTCTTGGGACCCGCAACGAAATTAATCAGAAGAAAATAGGAGGAGTAGGAAGATTCCAGTTTCCCTCCCCATAAACTTAGTAGATATTGTAAAATTTTGCTTTAATGCTACTATGCAATGCTAGTTAAATGTTGTCGATTGGGTAATATCTTTAATACCGTCTCAAGATTAAGCATAATCCCGACGCGATGTGGAAAAAAATATTATTTAGAACTCTACACAAGCGCTACTTCTTGAAAAAAATTCAAGAGGAAACCAGGGAAATAAAATATTTCTGTTAGCCCTCGCTACACGTGCTGAAACTTGGCTCCGTCTCTATTGGATCAAACAGAAATAGCAAATTGTACAGCTTCATACAAATCTATTTTTCTGAGTTTCTTAATTGTGCTGCTTTACAAATTGACAACATAAAAAAGTTATTAATAAGTGGACCGTACTCAATATGTGGGCCTACACAACTTGTTATATTTGAGCTTAAGTGATAAAACTTAACGCATAAAGAAATTTACATCATACCTTTTGTCATATTATTTAGCTAAAAACATCACATAGAGCGCAAACTGTATATTACCTTTTTGTGAAATTATAACTATTCCGAGAACCGAATTAAAATAATAGTTAATCGTAATGGCACAAGCCTCAGTATTCACAAATCACAATGCATAAGAACACTGTACACCAAATCTCGCCCACAAAGTTATGTAAATACTCTTATATGTTTGAGTAAACTACATAGTATAATATATCATACACGCGCGGAGTCTCCGGAGAGATCTTTTGTTTTTTGTGACGCGACCTCTCCTTGTTAAGTTTAATTGGAATTGTTCGCTCATGTCGCAACTTCCTATGTAATGACTTCGAAGTGGGTGAACAATTGATTCCAGATATAAAGGAGAGGATGCAATGGGAGGGAGGAAAGAGAAATGCAATATTATTGTACAAAATGACTCTGCATATTATAGGGGAGAACGCAACATTATTGCGTAACGTGTAGTGTTGTTTAATATATTCTGTAGATCGTAAATAATTAAGAATGATATAAATTATAACGTATGTGACTTGATCTACCAAGCCACATACTTTGTATGCTAAGTACTCACATGCGGTTTTGCTCGATAGTTTTACTCCAAATCAAGTAATAATTACTGTGTGAACCGCAAAACTCACTCGAAGGCTCGCATCGAGCCGGCTCGATGGAATTAAGTATATCGATTTAGAATAAAACTATCGAGCAATGCTGAATGTGTGGACGAAATCCCGAGCCGCAGGTTTTGCTCGATGTTATTGCTTGATCGAGCAAAACCGTATGTGAGTACTTAGCATTACAACTGAAAAAAATGTATTTTTTCGTCTGTTAAAGCCTGGCTTTAACATGACCAGAGCCAGCAGTGAGCATTTGTTATTTTCTTCTGTCAGGTGCTCCAATAAAAGGGTCGGCGAGTCCCACCGCTTCACGTCATCAGCTACGTCATCGAGGACTACAGGAGGGGGTTTGACCTGTCAAGAAGCCCGTCCTCTATTCGCCCTACAATCGCCCGTAGCCTAACATCGTTCCATCACAATAGACATAACGACCAGTAGTTCGACTGCAAAGAGACGGACAGGTTTCAATATCTGTCAAATTCGTCGGGTTTCACTAGGATTATGAACGGAATGTGCCTCGCGCTGGCTGATATAATTTATTTTTATATATTTAAAAAAAATATTTCAAAATTAGATTCTGTCAATTTTAATCGCATGTGCCAAAACACAAACAACAATACGACCAAAGAAGAACACGTCCAGCAAATATGTCATAGTTTTAAATTCGTAGGTGACAAGTTAACAACCCTAGCGACGATTTTCGTCATAATACGTCAAATTTAAAAATTTCAACATCAGTTCTAAGTCGGCATACTCTATCATTCTGTCTACTCTGGTTCCATTTTTGTTATCCACTAAAATCATTACAATCTGTTAATCGATCCCTTTGTAAATAGTACAGAATAAATTAGTATTTTGTACGAAGTTGTTTGATTAAACAATTTCCAAGTCTTTTCTTGTTTTTAACACCATTTAATCTATACGTACCTAAATAAGGGAGATATCATAATAACCTACAGTCACTTTATTCTAAATTGGCGCAGAGGGACCTTAAATAATAAGTATCGCGTTTTATCGCGTTATTTTTTGTCTTTCCTACTTATTGTCTGTTGTTTCCTGTCTCTAGTGTGTACTCGACTTTACAGAGCGCTCGGAAGGAATTGGGTGAAGAATTGATTTCTCGTCGTAAGATGAGGAAATTGAAAACACTCTCGCGTCGCGCTCGTTATTGTGGCCCCGACTCGAGACAAAACTCATGTGAACTTGGATGTTACTAGCGTAAGGACAGGCTGTTTGAGTGTTAAAATGTCTCTACACACTGTAACAAAACATAATGATAATAATTATAGTTAATACCTTAGTGTGAGTTGTCCCTTATATTGATTTCACTGTGAAAGTAGGATTGCTAAACGAGTTAATTTTTTTATGCGCTGATACTGAGCGCTTGTCCATAGAAATTCTAAAAAAATGCTCTTTCAGCGCAGCTACTTTCACATTCAACTCTTTATGAGGAACATGCACACCCTTTTCTTTATAATCGAGGATAATACTTTAATTATCACTTTGTTTTGTTAAACCCTGTATATAAGAGCGTCTAATTCAAGGCAAGACAAAAGGAACTACTGTTTAAAGGACGTGCACAACTAAAGATCGATGTTTAGCTTAGTTGAAGCGAGAAGTGAGTGAACCAGGCGGCGGATGGGTTTTTATAGGTAGATTGCGTTCAGATGGTGTTATTGGTAACTAATGTATGTTACTCTTAGGTATTGTACTGTATTCACATATGTGTGCCCCATATGTGTGTGTGTGTGCGTTTTTTTTTTAATGAAGGTTGTGCAAAATGTTGGTATAGGTTCATCCTTACTCTAAAATTATTGTCGACTTATCTATCTTTCCCCTGTCAACCCACATCGATATGTGGAGACAACGAATAATAATAAACATGAGGGCAGATGATATGGAAGTATACGAAATAAGTTAGAAGAATACAAAACCAATATATTTATATTATGTAAATTTCAAGGTGCTTCTCCACATCATCCATAATTCCATACTAATATTATAAATGCGAAAGTGTGTCTTTCTGTCTGTTACCTCTTCACGCCCAAACCGCTAAACCGATTTTGCTGAAATTTAGTATGGAGATACTTTGATTCCCGAGAAGGGACATAAAATACTTTTTATCCCGGAAAATTTTACGGTTTCCGTGAAATTAACGAATTTAGGCGCAACGGAGTTACGGGCGTCATCTCGTACAATATAAGTGCATAAATTATAACTTTAACAGGACCGAAGAATTTAATAATAATATAAGTGCATGAAAAGTGTATATTATTATTTTATAATATTAATGACATTGGATGCTTCACAAATCACACCACGTCATTCTGGTCCATAAAGTTAATATACCTAGTGGAATAGAGCAACAATCTCGAGCTGTCAAACAAATGTGTACGTATACACTTACACAAGCATGATTGAACACGAATTCTATGAGATTAAATTGTCAGCGTGCGGCACGTGCCGACTAGACGTCAAAAAAAGAGTGCTGCTGTCATGTATCACATCATGTGGTCTCTTTTTACCACGCAGTGTTACTGATAGTGACATCTCTCTTGCCTTTGTTTCTCTATTCCGCTAGGTATAATAACTTTATGGTCTGGCCCCGTGCTAAGTACCTGAAGGACTTGTGGTACGGGTAACAGACAACAAAAATATGTTTAAGATTTTTACCATACGATACATTATTATATTTAATACACATATAAGATTATATCTTTTTGGGTTATAATAAAATGAATGTGTTGCTTCTGAAAGAGAGTTTTTTTATATTGTTAAATTCTTGACAAACACTTTATATTACACAAAATACACATTATTGACAAAATCTTACCTGAAAGAGAAACGACATTCAATGTTTATAATCTCTAACACAAAAAATGTATTACCAATTTCCCAACAATAATTATTTTCGGTTTTTTACTTAACTTAAATCTAAAATCATAATGCCAGTCATTCTTTTCGGCCAAAGTCTATCTTCCTCTTCTTCTTCATTAAGCTGACTAAAACCTTTGACATTTGCCATGAATTGTGATGAGAAGCGATGAATTAAAAAAAAAAACAAGCATTGAAGAAAATGTAGGTATTTTCTTTACACACATTCAGGATCCAGAGACATTAAAATATTTTATGTCGTATTTTCATTATCAGTAACGTACGACGAATCACAAATTAATACGGATAACAGAATATTCAGTCCTCCTTAGCCATTCTTGTGACTTTTGTCGTCGTATAGTGCACAAGACGAAATATCTAATCATCTCATAAGATTACAAGCTCAGAATAACATATTTTCTAGGAAATCATCTCCCCGTAGAACCTCTACGAGATTACTTCGTAGCAAGACGCTACGCCGTAGCACCACGTAAAATGACACTTCTACGAAGCCGTTGCATATTCGGGCTTTTAAGGTGACGCCGCGTTAAAGTAAAAAACCGTGTTGGATATGTTTTAGATTGCTTGTTTCCTATGACAGTCCGGGCCGGCCTCTCATAGAAACAAGCACAACAGGAAAAAATGGAAAGGGCGTAAGCGACAAAATGGTTTTTATCTCGTTGTAATTTAAAAACCATAAACATATGAAATATGTTTATGGCTTTTTTTTTTGCCCATAGCTTACATAAGCTATGGGCAAATTAAAGTGCATGCTTGAACCAAAACCAAAGAAAATGTACACATTTTGGAAGCTTAAATCACTCTGCTCTGTTGGCAAAATAGGAATCCCTTTTTTTACAGAGGTCTTTTTGATTGATTAGTCTGTACTATTCGCTACAGCCAAATTATCAAGGCGTTGCCTTAATACGATAATAATAATAATTATCCATACTTAATATTGCTTAATATATGAAAAAGTGTGTCCGAACTCCGACTGACTTTCTGTGTCACTTCTTTACATCTAAACCCCTTAAGGCTTAACCACTTTTGATGATTTTTTGTGAGGAACATAGGATAGTTTTTATCCCGGAAAGATGAACGGTACTCATGTGTTTGACGCAACGAAGTTAAAGTTAATAAATATAAAAAATATATATTATATAACATATATAAGAACATTATCTAAGTTTCGTCTGTTACGACTTGCAATCCCGACTTTTACTCAAAAGTTTGACCTTATTTTTATGAAACAAGGGGGCAAACGAGCAAACGGGTCACCTGATGGAAAGCAACTTCCGTCGCCCATGGACACTCGCAGCATCAGAAGAGCTGCAGGTACGTTGCCGGCCTTTTAAGAGGGAAAGGAAGAGGGTAAGGAAGGGAATAGGGTAGGGTATTGGGCCTCCGGTAAACTCACTCACTCGGCGAAACACAGCGCGAGCGCTGTTTCACGCCGGTTTTCTGTGAGAACGTGGTATTTCTCCGGTTGAGCTGGCCCATTCGTGCCGAAGCATGGCTCTCCCACGTATAAAAGGTTTTAAAGACAATATTTACATAAACCAAAATAAATTACGCAGCTGTGTTGTAATATATTCAGTGCCGGATACGAACGGAGCTGCAACTTGCAAAGGTCACAATCAATGCTTCCATTTATAGCGAGCTGGGGCCCGGGCCCCGCGCGGGGGCACGCGGGGGCACGCGGGGGCATGCTCTGACGTCATAGCTTGCGTACATCAGCGGTGCGGCTTTGTTAGCTGCTTGACGTAGTTTTAGAACTTCTAATAACGTTAATAGTTTTGATGTTGGCCTTTTGAAGTGCAAGTATGTTTTTGGCATATTACTTTAAACGACTAGTAGGATGTTATTTGGTAACGTTCGTCTCGACTCTCGGTTGTAAGTGTGCCTATGGGACACGTAGTCGGATTTTCAGTTTTTAAAGAGATGCTTTTATGATGTTTTTAATATTAGTTTTTTTATTTCTTTGTGTGTTACTATTAAAAGCAAATGACTTCCGAAAATAATAAAAAAGTTAGTATAAAACAAAACTTAAAATATAAATAAACTAGTTGTCCCGGCTAACGTTTCTTTGCCATATAAAGTATTTCGCCCATATTATTTTATTGAAGTGACTAAATAAGTATGTCACCATGGCAACGTCCATCGCTATCCCGTCGCACAAACAATGGTCGCCGTCAGTCTCGAGTTGTAATAATTTACTATTATTTATTCAACAAATGCACTTATCAATATAAAAAGTACCCAGTAGCCGATTCTCAGACCTACTGAATATGCATATAAAATTTGGTAAAAATCAGTAAAGCCGTTTCGGAGGAGTACGGTGACTAACATTGTAACACGAGAATTTTATGTATAAGAAGAAGATTACTTCTAATTTTTTCTATACGATATATCAATTAATAATCACTAAAACCTATTGCATCGTTTATACGAAAACCACTCAACAATGTTTCCAATTTAAAATAACACCGATGCTACAATTTCCGCATCAAATCTGCGATCGCTTCTGTCCAAATGTCAGGGTGCGTTCGACGGGAGAATCAATTTGAGCGGGACGGAGATATCGCCGTCTCGCTCCCCAGGACCCTGGGAAACCTAGATTTTCCTGGGACCTAAGGATTAACCTACATTGAACTTTACCCTACAAATGTTAAGGTAGTATTTAGGTCAGTTGCGCTACTACAGCCTGATTTATTTGCTTGTGAAATTGTTACATTGGTAGAATGGAGTCTATGTAATGGGGTGTACTCGTAATAATAAACATTTCAATCGCGGGAATGTCGTGATTTTGCCACTGTGCATAATTAATTATCAATTAGTACGGTTTGACAGCTTAGTATCTTTTGCAGAATTTAAACAAAGACGGCAGCTGCCGTAAATCTTAATGTATGTTTCATCGACCTAGTAATATTATGATAAAAATATATATTTTTTTTCTAATTGATAAAAATAATGGTTTGTTTCATTATAATTATTTAAAACTCTGAACACTTCCTTTGTTTTAAAGCTGATGCTGTATCGTTTGAATTAAATATCAACTTCTTCTGCGATTGAACTTTATTTATTCGTTATTTAAAGATTAAAGGTCAAAATAGGATTCTTTGAAATTTTATACCGAGAAGAGCGTCGTAAGTGTTTTATTGCTTCCCAGAAGGATCACTTGACGTGATGGATTGAATATGTCAATATTAAAATAAACATTACAAGTAGACCTTAAAAAGGCGATTGTAACATAATATGCTACAGTTTACAGAATATGATACGACATAATATTTAAAAAGTATGAAGTACAATACATAATAAACTAAAAAATATAATATCACAGGAACGAGGCTTATAGTGCCTGCTTAATCTTATCAAAATCGACCAGACATTCAGAACCTATTAGAGCCGGACCATACCACTTTATTGTATTAGTGTAAATAACATAATATACTTATTCGTATCTTATAAACTAGCCTCTCTTGTATTCTTTTAGCGTATATTCTACAAACAAATATGGCTGATAAATCTGAAAGTTGTATGTAAGTGGGACGTAAAAGTTTTCGCATGTGACGCGTGCGGGGGACACATAAATGACATCCGTTACAGATACAGAGGAGAACGAATTTTAACTGCTCAATTTCAAGTATATAAGTTGACTAGATGTTGCCCACAATTGCGTTCAAAGATTAATTTATTGAAAGAACTATCCCATACCCTTTTATGACCAAAAGTATCTACCGTAGATAATTATAGACAGATAGACAAACATTACAATATTCGTAATATATACGTATAGATTAGTGTACACTACAGAAAGTGTTTTAACAATGTAGCACCTCCATCGTAGGTACCGCAGACACAATAGATTTTCAATTGTTATGCGACAGCCGGCTGCTGCTTGGGGATTGATGGGTTAATAATTATGTACTTGATTCATACACAAAGCTCAATATAGTTATTAAAACGCTAAGTACATTTATAATTAGTCCACTTCTTACCTACATAATATTCAAATTTAAAACAAGCTAAAAACGTAACTGCGAATACAAATGACGCTCATTGTCCCTAAAAGGGATTAAGAATACAATCAAAATTAATAGTACCCCTCCCAACCCCAAACACAAGGTTACATAACCCGTTAACCCGTAACCGACATGTGGGTCAAGGTACACAGCTGATCAGCCCGGGTCCAAACGACCCGTTTGTAATTGAAAAAGTTTATTTAAACAAGCGTATAATTAAATTTTAATTAGTTCATGTTTTTATGAATGTTTATTTCGTGTTGAATTTTTTTACTCTTTTTTAATTCGATTGTTCATTTTCTGTTATAGATTGAATTACATTATGTATTAAAAACAGACAACTTTCAATCGATATTAACAAAACATATTTACAAATCAAGTGCCTACCTCTTGCCATTATTGATATAGAGCGAAAAAAGCCGAAAAAATCACGTTTGTTGTATGGGAGTATTAAAATTTAATTTTATTTTGTTTTCAGTATTGGTTGTTATAGCGGCAATAGATATACATAATCTGTGAAAATTTCAGAAGTCTAGCTATAGCGGTTCTTGAGATACAGCCTGGAGACAGACAGACAGTCCCGTTTTTACCCTTTGGGTACGGAACCCTACAAACATAAAAGGTCAGATATTTTAAAAAGTTGCTATATCTAAGTCTGCTAAACTATTTTTTCATGTATTATACAAAATATATGTTGAATTGCATATTACTAGCTAAAAACCAAGCTTTGTGAGAGCTCGCGTTGTCACACCTTGACTGACCGATGATAACACATCTACATACAAATTAAAATTGCTATGTTAAAGCACAAATCAATTAGGCGTGATAGTTTTTCCATAAAGTGTACCATAAAATGTTCAGGTTGTGGGCTATCTCTCTAAAGTCTAAATATTTTTACAAGCAACGGACAACTTTTAATTTACATAAAATACAATTTGTATTATTCCAGTAAATAGTTTAATAATGACAAGATTTATTTAGCCTACACCGACCTAAATTCCGAACATATTTCCGATACGTATTTATGTAATAAAGTGAAAGGGGTGGGAGAGGAAAATTCATCGTATTTATTGTGCGCGTGTGAGGGGAATGAAGTAACAAAGGGTCCCCGGGACCATCGCGGGTAGGGTTGCCAGGCGTCCGGATAAAGCCAGGTTTTTACTTAAAGGGAGTCCGGCTTTTGCTGTTGAGTCTTTGAGTGTATAATTTTATATGAAAATTTTACACTTATTAAGATGTTAGTTAAAAGTAGTCTATGTTATCAGGAAACTAAAATCTACTAGAAATAATAAAATAAACCCGCACCGTGTACACACACACACACACAGACACACACAGACACACACACACACACACACACACACACACACACACACACACACAAAAACATGTCTTAATTATCAATTAATAAGTACCATTAATTAATAATTCTATTTGTCTTTGCTCTATGTCTATAATATTATTTTGTATGTATCCTAAGAATTTTAGTCAACTCCTACAACTACACAAGTATCTTAGTGTAGGGGTTGCGCACTTCAACTGGTAAAGCTTGGCACTATAATAATATTTGTGTTCCTTTCCAAATTTGTATTTATTATGAGACATGTTTTTTTAAATCTATTAGATAGTAAATTGTTTAAATAAAACAGAAAATTGTACACGCGCACAACAAAGGTATTGCTATACTGAGAGTAATCTAAGTACTCGATAGCAGGGTTTCCGCCTTTTTATACAAATCTAGCTGTTCCGGTCAACTTCGTGTCACTTTAAAACCTTTCTTGGACTTCTACGAATATTTTAAGACTAAAATTAGTCCAATCCGTTCAGCCGTTTTCAAGTTTTCGCGTTACTAACACAATTGAAAATCCATTTTATATACTATATAGATATGTCCGGCTAAGCTGACTGGTTTATCCGGCTTTTCGGCTTAACGACCTGGCAACCCTACTCGCGGGGAGTTAACCGTTTAGCGCTCACGATACTTACACCACTTAACTCTTATGGCTTTTTATATCCCACAGTATATTTACTAAAGTAAATATGAGGGGGCGCGTAACCCGTAAAACGACGTAACAAGTTATTTAACGTTTTAAATTAAGCCCATAATATATTCTCCTCTTTGATTATATTATTTTTTGATAAAATTAGTGTTTGTACAGAATTCTGTACAAACACTAATTTTATAATGATGAAAGTTTCAGTCTGTTATCTCTAAAAACTTTGAGATTTGGAAAAGAATAAGCATCATTAAATACGGCAAAAAGGTTCCGGTACGTTAAATCATATTATGGCAATATTCTTTGCTAATAACATCACGTGTTTAAAAGTTCTCCTTTGGCTGATATAACATTACGGTTTCAAGCCTCTACCTCGATCGTTGAAAAACCAGTCACAATAGCTTATCTATTGTTGTCGCGGCTGCATGTGGCCGCTTGGGAGTTGAAGCATTAAAATAAAATAAAATACAAGGAGGAAGATTAAACTCTTTTAAGTAAAAACGAAACCTACAATATCAGACAACCATTAATAATCCGGAGTTTATTTGGGGGTCAATTAAAACTTGAAAATCTTGAAGATATTCAAGTTTTAATAATTAAAGGTCCGACGAAAGGACAGGGATTATGAGTGGGAAGGTTTTAGCGAATCTGTTGGAGAATATAGTTGGTAATTCCGACTGAAACTAAAAGGTTTTTAGTGTGAAAGGCATCTGTGTTGGCTTTGTGAACTTTTTATTTATTTAAGCTTTAAGCTGGTGCGCAGGCTATATTTGTAACGCGTCCGTGGTACAGTAGTTTAGAGCGCAGTTATTGCCAGAGGTCGTAGGTTCTATTTTTGCGTTTGATAGAAAGATTTTTCTAAGTAAGGTTAGGACAATGCAAGCTGATAAGATGACCCGGATGACGGAAGATGCGTCGGATGTACGTGTTAAAAGTCGATTCTGAGTTTGCCAGTCGTATCGGTATTCCTTCCCTCTGGGTTATTAGCGTAAATGAAAAGAGAGTGTACTGCGCACATTCTTGTGCACCTTATTTAATTGAAATAGCTAGCCTTATTTCAATTAAATAAGGCTAGCTATGTACGAATTATTTCAATAAAATCAGCTAGCATTCTAATCTAATGACATTTACGACAAACTGAATTAAACGTTCTATTCTTGAGGTGCGATCACAGGGTCTATTCCTGGTTGTTATTTCGGTATTACGTAATCTACGCTCAAAACGACTACTTCCTTGATTGAATAGCGGGCGTTTTTTATTTCCTGAGTCGAGATGCGTTCATACTATGATTCAAACCATAAAGTTAATATACCTAGCGGAATAGGGCAACAATCTCGAACTGTCAACCGAAACCAAACTTGGTTTTCATCTGTGTGAAAAATATGTGTACGTATACACTTACACAAGCATGATTGAACATGAATTATATGAGATTAAATTGTCAACGTGCGGCACGTGCCGACTGGACGTCAAAAAAAGAGCGCTGCTGATGACAGCAGCGCTCTTTTTTCGTGGTAAAAAGAGACGTGTGATACATGAGTATCACACGTCTCTTTTTACCACGCAATGTTACTGATAGTGACATCTCTCTTGCTCAGGCCTCTCCATTCCGCTAGGTATATTAATTTTATGATTCAAACGAAGCAAGGAACATATTAAACTGACATTTAGCATGTTTTTTTGACTTGACTAGTTAATTGGACAGTAGGGACACCAGGAGAAGACTTCGGTATGAATAACCAATAATTAATTTTAAAAGCCTGCCTACCTGTCTCAATAAATAAATTGCATAAGATATCATGCAACTTGCTGTAACAGAGGTATATATTACTGAAAATTTCGTAACTTTATAAAAAAGAAAAGGAGGCTGAAGAATATAAGGAGAAAATCCTATTTTTGGTCGGCTACGTTACGTAGTGTGTACTTACCCGAACTATCTGACAGGGGAGACAAACGACAGGGCAGATAAGTGGGACAATATGTAGTTCAACACAACGTCACTACACTTGTTAGTACGAGGCCATACAGCTTCGGTGCGGTGCGGTACGACTTTCCAACGGAATGTTGCTGTATGCCAATGCTGTATTCCAACTTTCCAACGGAATGTTGACAGCGCGTAGTAGCAACGCAGATGTACTGCGTTGCTACTACGCGCTGTCGTGATAAGTATTAAATAGTGTTCAGTTTGAAATACTGCACCAATACCTACGTGGCATTAACAGAATGCTTAGTTGCACTCGCTTTCTCTGACAAAATTTGATATCAAAAATATATGGGATTTTACATAAAGCATAATATATGTGGAGCACAGTATGTTAGGATTAAAGCTTCTCGATAAAATAAGAAACACCATATTGCGCTCCCAAACGGGCATCAAGGACGTAGGTGTCAAGGCGGCCAAGCTGATGTGGGAGTGGGCGGGTCACGTTCGCCGCATGCAAGGCCCGACCGCTGGGCAAGGATCTCAACTCTCAACAGAGTGGGCACCCGAAGATGGACGCCACCGCCGAGGCCGGCCTAGAAAAAGGTGGCGTGACGAGCTGAAGGCATACCACAAAGGCGAAACACGAATACGAAATACGAAAACGAACACGAAAAAATACACGAAGGCAAAACAGCCAGGCTGGCTATCGGTGGCACAGGACAGTGGAAGATCCTGGGGAAGGCCTTTGCCCAGCAGTGGGACACTATAGTATAATTATTATAATAATAATATTCTTAGTGTTATGTTGAGATGATATCAAATCAGCTGATACATTTTATATCTACCAGAACTCCTCGTTATTATAACTAGCGATATAAATATACACTTCGTATCGTCAAATTAGACTGAATCATTCCTCCCTCGTTTCGTTTATTTCTCGTCAATCCAACGAAACGCCGCATTCGACGACACAACGCAGCATTGAAGCGCGGTAACACCGCAACACAAGAGGTCATCGTGGCTTCGCTCTTAATTGATCACAACTAAGGACTTCAGCTTTTTACTGCAAGACTTGATTCAGTAACTAACTTATATAACAGAAAAATTGTGAGCAACTCTAAAGTTTTCTGTTTAATTGTATTATCTTGATTCTATTCTGTTCTGCTTTAACAGTAGACTCAGGCCGATTGCATCATAATATCATCATCATCATCGGCCTATCTCTGTCCTCTGCTGAACGTCGGATGACCATATCTTCAGTTTCATTCTTCCCCTGCCCGCCATCTTAATTCAATGGCAAACCAACATTATAGTACTTTCTAAATGCTATTTCCTTCTGTGCTACAAAATCTTATATCTTTAAACGAGCAACTCTTGTTTAAATTTATATACCTATCTCGAATCTCGGAATCGGCTTCAACGATTTTCATGAAATTTAATATATAGGGAGTTTCGGGGGCGATAAATCGATCTAGCTAGAAATCATTTTTAGAAAATGTCATTTTATTCGTGTTTTATCGAATACCGAGCGAAGCTTTGCATTCCCAAAAAGAAGATTGCTAAATAAATCAATAATTGGTTTTACTGGTATTTATTTATATTTAGATTTTCTTCATTGAAATTGCTTCTACTTTAATATTTCAGAACGATATCGAAGCTTACTTAACATGCTACAAGTCTACTATAGAAATGGATTATGCAGTTGAAATATAAAGTTCTGCCTTATATCTCAGATCGCTACAAGCGTATCGGATATTTTATATTGTTAGTACTCACTGCCATGCTACATAGATTCCAAACGGATTTGTTAAAGGATTTTATAAAACGAATGCGAATATTATACCTGTTATACTTTCACGGTATTATTAACCGCTATTATACCTACAGTCTACACTACCAACACTGTTGCTCTTGAATCAGAGATTGCGGGTTCGATGCTTGCGTTGCAAAATGGTTTTTACCAATTTTAGTTAGGACAAAAGCTGCAGTCGACATTAAAAGGATCCATACATCAGATAGGCTTGTAGAAAGTCGATCCTGCGCTTGATCTTTCGGCAGTGTTATTTTGTGTGCTACCCACTCATTTAGATTTACTACGAGTATTTTAAAAACACATCTCTGACAAAGAATCTTTTATAAAAAAAACTTTTATTTCCATCAGCGAGATTCAAACTCGCAATTTTAAACGCGCTAACTGAACCACAGAGGTTGCCTGAACACAGAGCCTATAAAGCTGGATTGACCTTGAGAATAATGTCTTCCTACTTAATATTCAATGTACCCTGTAATCCCAAGTCGCTTCGACACAAGATGGATTACACCGGCTGAGGTCTAAGCGACGTCAGCGATGATTAATCGCATTGATTTTGACACTTAAATAAGACGTACTGCCTCTCCGGAGTACCCGGTCACCTAGAAACCTACAGGATAACCTAATTATACAGGATGTAACAAAACCTTCAGGGTGTGTGTGTGTGTGTGTGTGTGTGTGTGTGCGTGTGATTTGTGATTTGTGGTCAAGCGCTTCAGGGTTATGAGTTTGCGTATACAAACATTTAAAAAGTTATTTTTTTATCGCAGCTATGTTCATAGTGAACTATAATGCTATACAATAGGAACACATACGAACCCTAAAATATTCTCACTTAGTTTTTTATAATATAGTTCACTCTGAAGGTAGTAAGACGAAAACTTGGTCATAATATTATAAAGGTGACGTTTTTGCTAATGGCAAGCAAAAATTAATTTAGTATTACAGTTACTGGACAAAAGATTTCTACCAAACCAAATTACTTACTAGGCTGTGCGACTCGCATCCCAATAAAATATCAGATTCAGTATTTCATTGCTAACTGTAAAAATAATATATTCAGACGAAACCCTAAAATATCTTATGCGTAATAAAACCGTGCAAACCTCAAGCCGATATCTTTTGTGACAGAAATCAAATAAAGCCGATCGGGAGACGTCCTATATGCTTATTATATTCTGACGAATCTCAGATATTATCATACATTAGAATAACTTGCCTTTGAACAACGTAAAAAATGAGAAATACGAGAATAATATAACCATTAATATTCTTATGTTATACTAGCTGTCCCGGCAAACGTTGTTTTGCCATATTATTTTATTGAAGTGACTAAATAAGTATGGCACCATGGCAACGTCCAACGCTATCCCGTCGCACAAACAATGGTCGCCGTCAGTCTCGAGTTGCAATAATTTACTATTATTTATTCAACAAATGCACTTATCAATATAAAAAGTAGCCAGTAGCCGATTCTCAGACCTACTGAATATGCACATAGGTTAAAATCAGTAAAGCCGTTTCGGAGGAGTACGGTAACTAACATTGTGACACGAGAATAGGGATGATGACAAGGTCAAAGATTAGCGAATTTTGTTAATAAAATAAAGAAATCACGGTAAAAAATAAGTGTTTCCAAAATTTCAGCTTGATAGCATTTGTATTTTTTTTTTGTTATGCGCCTTTAAAGTTGGATATTCAAGTCGATTTTTTTTTCAATTAAATTTCTTAATATTTGTATACAATTCAATAACTTATGCAATTAAAAGTAACTTTTGTTATGAAACCACTTTCATAAACGCAATATTTAATATACCTGTCGAACAAAGTTCTCTCCCGATGCGTACAAACTACGAAAGACTGACGTCAGTCTTTCGTAGCACTTTGTATGGAGCGTTTCGGGAAGGTCTTTTTTATGAGATATTTGAATTGTCATATCTTGGTGAATTTTTAAGCTATCAGAGTCATTCTTTCAACAATGTTTCTATTTTTTAAGTGTCCTTCAATTACCGATAAGAAAAAAAATAGTCATCATGCCTATTGTATGAGAGAGAATATAATATGTGTAAGTATAAGATATTTTATAATGACTTCACGGGAACGCGGTCGAACGGGATAAAAAGTATCCTATGTCCGTTTCCTGGTTCTAAGCTACCTCTCCACCAATTTTCAGCGAAATCGGTTCATCCGTTCTTGAGCTATAAGTAGTGTAACTAACACCACTTTCTTTTATATATTATATATAATATATAATATATATATATAATATATAATAGATATAAATTATTTTTCATTACAGTTTAGACGAGGCAAAAAGATATATGTAGTTTTTCCATAAACCTATAATGCTATGACGAATTATACGACAATATAATATTAAGTCTATGAGTTTTTCAAAAGCAGTTGAAAATAACTTAATTTGATTACGCAATACGCATATAAAATGTGGCTCTAATGATATTACGGAATCGATTGGCATAATATGAATTTTATAGCGGGGACAGACGGACCGACATAACAGAATTACGACGGTATACCCGCACGTATAAAATTCGGCCGAATTTCCTATTACCATCAAGTTTCATGAATTAAAGAAAGTAAATTCTTGTAATAATTTCACCGGCTTTAAGAATGATTCGTAGGTATTAATTTTAATAATAATAATAATAATAAACATTTATTCAACATGTAAACACATTACACCACATTACAAAACAGAACATAGCAAAACAAAAAACAGAGAAAAAAAAAAAAAACAATCAGACGGACATTATAATACACATTTTTATCTATCTGGGTACAAAACACAATGTAGTGTAATGCGAATGCTGCCGAAAAGGACCCCACTCAGGTGATGATCGCGGTATAGTACCTACACCACGATCCCTGGTGTTCTGTGGAGCCTTGTTGTCGTTCGCTCGACAGATGCACACTGGCGTGCAAACTAATTAAGTAGAATAAAATAGTATATATAACAATCTTTATAAGTAAATGCATAATAATTAGATAAAATAGATATGCTCAAATAATTTGTATACTTACATAAACTGTACCTACTTAAATAAAATGATAATATATATAATATTGGCAAAACACGTTAAAACAATGATTTAGAAGTAAGTATTAAATTTAATATTATCATTAAAAAGTTTCAAGTAACTATTTTCCTCTCACCCCAGCCAAAGAATACAATATTATGCACTACGTGAACCCCAGCTACAACATGACGTCACGTCATATGCCATAGCTCAAAACAAAACAGCTGGCGTACTATAATACTTTATCTATTTTACGCTTCTACCTTCATATTATAATAAATGAATAACAGCAGGCAATATCAAAGTTCTATTACATCCGGTATTTTCAAATTCGATTTTTTATAGGAACCCGTTTAGTACCTGTTTAATTGTATTTTAGTTTAAATATTTATTATTAAAGTAAAAATACGACTAAGTATTTCGTGGCAAGTCAAAATTTATTTTACATTACTTCTGTTTATTTTTGTATCCATCAAGAACAATTTCCCAACGTTCGCTCTCAATTTATAACAAAAAAAACGCATTAGAGAGTAATACTTTTTAAATTACTTACCCCAAAAGATCAAATTTCTTTTGTGGGCGATTGAGGCTGGAGAAGTTTCAGATATCGAGATAATTTTACGTTTCCAGAGTCCTTTGTTAGATATTATTAAGCTCCGAATAACGGTGCCCGGAAGATAAAAAGCCCCAAAGAGATTAGACCGAGATATGAACCGTCTATTGGATAACTTAAATAGCAACATAGTCCTTCAAAATAAATGAAAAAGGGGAGAAAAGGGCCCAAAAATAACCCGAAAAAGAACCATAACCGTGTTATCTATAACCATGATTACGTACATGGGCGTACGGAGGGGGGGGGGCAGGGGGGGGGGGGGGGGGGCTGCTGTCCCCCCCTAGATCATGTTGACGTCCCTACTAAGTATATTATCTGGTACTTGGTACTTACATGTTTGCAATACAATATTTTTACAACTAAAAATTATTAAATTTTTATTCTTTATTAACACCTAGCTTATAAGAAATCTGATTTGCCCCCCCCTGGCCCAGAATCTGCGTAATTTGCCCCCCCCCCCCCCCCTGGCCCAGAACCTGGGTACGCCCATGATTGCGTATTTACAGCATTACCAATCAACATCGATTGGCAATCATCTCGCTCTTCACTATAAGTTTTCAAATTAATCGCTTGTATTTTTTCATCATAAGCCAACGTGAGGAGGCGGCATAGCTATGACTGAATACAAAACAGACGGATGGATAATCAAAACACCGGAGGTTTCCATAAGTAGGATACCTAAGGAGCGCTGATTTAACATAACACAACCTTAAAATCACAGTGGTTTACTAGAAGACTTTGGTATTCGTAAATATTTGACTGGCATGTTGAGTAAACTAAAAATTTCTAAGTACAAAATCTAAGCGGTCAAAATAATAATCAATGATGTTAACTTTATATTATACCGCACAGTAAACAAGATATTAAAATAAGCAGAATTATTGTTCCTTTGTTTACGTTTAAACCGAGCTTAGAAATAACGTCACAATCGCAGGATGCGTCAGAATATTTTTAGTCCAAGACCTATATCTGGGGAAGTCCCGGACGGAGGGGGTTCCCCGCGCCCCACTGACCCACATGCGTGTGACGTCATCGCCCACGTCACGCCCCGCCCCGCCCCGCCCCCGCCCGCCCAGGTGCAGCTCAATTAGCTTTTAAAACGGTTGCACCGGACTTAATTGGTAATTAAATTGTAACATTTCAATTATTGAGTGTATAAAATATATCTTTTGAAACGAATATTGTTTTTGTGTATTCAAATAAAATATTTAACAGCTTTATTATTTGCACAGCTGCTGTTATTAAAAAGCTTAAAAAATAGATTGATAACCGAAAAGTACAGAACCAAAAGTTATCTTAAAATTATTATTATCAAAAGGAAGAGGACCTTAAAATACGAAGAAATATTAATTAACTTCAATATAGAAAAAAATATGAAGCACTGGGGAATGATTACTTTTTTGTACCTTTCGGGGTTGAAACCCTGGGTCCGTGGGGCCCTGGTGCCAAACAAATGTTCAGAGAGTTATCCCAAAGACTGGTTGAGCAAACTAACGATCCCAGAGCTGGCGCTTACCTCGGCCAACGTATCAGTCTTGCGATACAGCGAGGTAATGCTGCCAGCCTCTTGGGTACATTGCCCGCAGCCTCTGACTTAGATTTAGTTTTTTATATATAGTCTTTGTTTTATATTTTAGCATTATTTATAGCAATTATTACTTATTACTATAATTTATATAACTTTAAAATGTGTTTTTGTGCATGGACAAATGTAAACCGATATTATGTACTTCAATATTACATGTAGACAAAGAAATATCTTCTTGTAACTTGTAACGACAACAATGTGTAGTAAATAGTGATCAAAATGTCAACCACCGAAATTAAGCGAGCGTATCGTATATCCATACATATTATTTACTTTTTCGTTCACATCCTAACCCCAAAGTACTTACCACGAATACCACGTTAGATAAATTGCTTACAGTCTTTTTTTTAATGTTTTCCTGCTGCTATTTCATTGCAGCGATATTGTATCTTTCCTTACTATTTTCCCATTTTTTTTATTTATATTTTTTTAGCTTTTTTTTTTACACTTTAGAGGTTGAGAGTCAGTTTGGTGTGAAAGCAGCCTTACTGTTTGTTCACTACCGTTTTCCGATAGTATAATTTCGGCTACGGCATGGGCTGTTCAATAACATTGTATGATAAGTACTATGTATCCTCAAAACCGATTGTTTTGTGTCTACGAGATGGTCCGACACACGTTGTTTTGACGCATTTATTTTCTTTAGAACTGTATCTGCTACATAAAAACAAGTAAAAAATATTTTGCTTCCATCGTTTTGGAGCCCTATAACAAACTTTTTATGAAATTGTTATGACGCGATTTTTATAAGGTCGCCTACCGAATTTGATCTCATAAATCTGCTCAATGTCGCGATCAAAACAAATCTAATGAATAATGATACTTCTCAAGCTTAAATCCGACTAACCATAGAGAGCATACGATCACTTGAAATCATGATCCTCCCCTTTTGTCATAATTGGGACTCTCTAAAGATGGCATAACATTTTAACCAACGATTAACGCTAGCAGGCGCTTATGAAATGGGACTTGAGCCACCAATTAAACTAATGCTTCATCACAGCACGATCATTTGTAAATTAATCCCACCAGCTAGCCCGGAGTGAGAACAACTCTCAAAGCAAATCCTATAAAAGCATTGCCTGAATTTTTAAACAATACCGAAGCGGGAACTTTTTAAACGAGCAATGCGAGTCAAATTGCTGGGGAACAATTCTAGTGCGAGCAATCGAACGAAAGTCCACAAACGACGTATTCTTGGGAAGAAGTGTCCTGAAAGTAACGCAGTAACTATTTACAGTATTTTTAGTAACCTGATGATGCGCGCAAGTCCGTCGCGCTAAGATTTGTTTATCGCACGGGAACCATACATTTTTCCGAGATAAAAATATCCTATGTCCTTTCCCGGACCTACATTTCAGCAAAATCGGGTTAGCAAACTTTCACATTTATAATATGCGAAATTGTGTCTGTCTGTCTGTCCGTCTGTCTGTTACCTTTTTACGGCCAAACTGCTGAACCGGCAGTCAAAATGGTTGCGTAGCTTTTAGACAAAAACTATAGAGTCTAAACTCTAAATATCTATCCTGTATAGATAATAAATAATATCCTCCAAATAGCTTTTACGCGCGCATCAGAAACTGAATGCACTTGCATTCAGTTTCTGATGAATACTGCTAGGCTGCCCCGCTCGCATTCGAATATCGAACGTCTTACTACGATGCGAGATGCTAGTTATAAGAATTGGAACCCTGTCGTTGCACATGAAATTAAATTCATAATTTTTAATGATTTCAATAAACAAACACGTGCTAATATTGCTTGCAGTCAAAAGAATGCAAACTTTTTGTAATCAGCTGCCATTTCTCTCCGGAAATGCTTTCATGCTACATTAAAATTTAAAGGCCTGCAATTTTTATAACAAAAGTTTCTAGGTGTTAATTTTTAACCTCTGGTAAAAAAAGTGTTTTTAGTCAATTC
Source organism: Aricia agestis (assembly GCF_905147365.1). Classification (NCBI taxonomy): domain Eukaryota; kingdom Metazoa; phylum Arthropoda; class Insecta; order Lepidoptera; family Lycaenidae; genus Aricia; species Aricia agestis. The sequence goes on along the minus strand of NC_056416.1, from coordinate 16,146,332 downwards.
ATTATCACTATCACCTTAATAAAAACTCATGCCAAAATACTTAACCTTGTTTAGTTATAATTGGAACAAAGTTCCTTATCGCGCGTTGCGAAAGGGGGCTAGACTGAAAAAGTTGTAACGACACATTTTTATTCGTTCCTACGCTGTATGGGCAGAGGGCGTTGATAATATTCCTGGGCGTCAACCTGGTTTTTTATATAACTTCGTTCCATCCGGGTGTCCCTTGACATCTCTCAAGTTTTTATTTTGCTTTTATTATTATTATAAAATAATAATTTCATTCCACACAACATTCCACAACTACAATAAATGATCACTTAATACCTAATTTTAATTAATGAGAAAGATTGACAAATAAGAGAGGAGTTTCTGATAGAATCTTATTAATTAAAGTTATCAATAACCATCTTGAGTGCGGCCGTAAAAGTATGAAACAACAAAAATTAAACATCTAACACTCTCATAATTAAATCTAACAGGAAATAGTAAACGAACAATTAAATAATGAATTGCTCAACTAATTAAAAAATATAAATAAAATATCCAGTGTTGTGTTTCACTGGTCATAGCGAACGGACGATTTTATTTTTCTTTGTTCCGTCGCTGGAGCGTCCATTTGCCCAGAGCCGTGAAAAAATTCTCGATAGTGAAGGCTTTCACTCTACTAGAATTTAATAATAAATATTTTAGTTTATCCTAATCCCTTCAGTAAAAATATATTTATACAATGGCTAGGTTATAATTTTTTGCTCTTGTCGGACAGAATATCGTATAGAATATTATAGATTATACGTTGTATAACTTTTTATTAGTAAGGGCCGGGACACATAAACAAGATACGACGTAGTATCGTACCACGATGCGGCGTCGTTTCACGATGCGACGTCACGTCGTGGGAATCTACGAGCATCGTAAAAAACTACGTCGTCGTGACATCGTAACGTGCCACGGTACACGGCACGACGCCGTCGATACAATGGAGGGTGAATTGTCGCAGTTAATTTCTATGAATTTTGAATAACACGCATCGTGAGTTTCTACGACGCGACGTCGTGCTGTGTACCGTGGCACGTTACGCTGTCGCGATGTAGTTTTTTACTATGCTCGTCGTGACGTCACATCGTGAAACGACGCCGCATCGTGGAACCCTATAGTACGAAATCCCTACGTGTGTAGGAATTTCGTTGGTCAGTTTTAATGACTTAATGTTGAAAAATACTTTCAAGTATCTACTAAAAAAAACCTTGCACTTTAAAAATTGTAGTACCTACTTTAGCACTGCACTTATTTATTGAAACTCAAAAAATACTTAAGTTATTACCGAAAATAATAAACAATAATAGTAGAATAATAGTCTATTTCTCAGTCCCAACACTACTTGCAGTATTGAACTGCAGACTAATAAATACATTTTTATTTCAACATCTAAAACTGAGGATGAATTGTGAATAGCATAAATAATAGCGAACTTCTTGAGATTGGTTTTGTAGCTCAGATTTATAGCTGAAAGTGCTGTAGAGGTAAGCTAGTATACAGTATACTATACAGGTAATAAAGTTATAAGAAGGAGCAAAATGAAAGAACCCGATTTCCCTTAGTCACGACATCAAACATAAATGGCTGGACAAATTTAGATAACAATGTACAAGATGTGCCTACAAAAATTGCAGAGAATCCTACGAAATCTGTGCAGGCGTCTGCGAGAACTTTACCGGTACATACGAAAACTGTAGAGAAGCCTACGAAATCTGTGCAGGTGTCTCCGAGAACTGTACAGGTGCCAACTCAAACGGTAGAGAAGCCTATGAAATATGTGGAGATATGAGGTAACTACGAGAACTGTACCGATGCCTACGAAACTCTAGATAAGCCTACGAAATCTGAGCAGCTGTCTACGAAAACTGTATATGACCCGTTTGCTCGTTTGCCCCCTTATTTTATTTTAAAAAACGTAAAATATCCATTTGTCAGCGAAACACAAAACCGATAGACCCAATTTTGACGTGTTCGGTGACCCGGCTGTAGTAAATAGCTAAGGATCGAATAAACCGTTTGAAAAGTTCAAACAGAAATTTCTGCTGAAATATTATGTCCCTTGGCGTGAATTATTTATCTTGGGCAGGTACACCCGGCCGTGTATAAAATATGACAGTCCTAACAGCCTAAGAAATGTCCTTTGCAAATAAGGAGTCCCTTAACTTTACAAACGATTTATATTTACCAAATCAAATCAAATCAAATCAATTTTTACATTAAAGCTAAGTAATCATTGAATTTCTCTTAGTACGGCCTTGCGGCACCTTCTATACGTGGGAGAGCCATGCTTCGGCACGAATGGGCCGGTTCGACCAGAGAAATACCACGTTCTCACAGAAAACCGGCGTGAAACAGCGCTTGCGCTGTGTTTCGCCGAGTGAGTGAGTTTACCGGAGGCCCAATCCCCTACCCTATTCCCTTCCCTACCCTCCCCTATTATCCTATTCCCTCTTAAAAGGCCGGCAACGCACCTGCAGCTCTTCTGATGCTGCGAGTCTCCATGAGCGACGGAAGTTGCTTTCCATCAGGTGACCGGTTTGCTCGTTTGCCCCCTTATTTCATAAAAAAAGGTAAATAATAAGATCGAAAATATACACAGAACGTAAATTTCCGATTTTCATATTATTTTTAACTTCATATTTGCGATCTTCATATTTTAGATCTTCAAGTTATGATTGGAATAGGAGGGCCAAACAGCGCTCCTGAAGCGCAATACGAAGTTTCTGAAGACGGATTGATCAAGAGCAGATCACAAATGACAAAATCAAGGCTGGCCCAGTAAAATACTTAATTTGCTTAAAAGATCTTCTTTTGGCACCAAAGCTCTAGTGACTAGTCTATACATTGAATTTATCATGACGTAAAATGTAACTTTGTTTTCAATATTACACAATTCCTTCAGTATTTACTGTCGAAATAATAATTAATAAACGTAATTTCATCGTTAATGAGGGGAAAACTCGGCGTAGGCGTCTAATCTAACGACATTTTGCCCCGTTATATGTTTAACTTAGATAATTCCTTGTAATTATAAGCGGAGTTAAATTTAGGGGCATTTTATGGCGCCGAATACCGCCATTGGGGCCGTAACAGTTGTGTAAGCATGTGATTTTGCCGCCAAATATTAGTATGTAAGCATAATCGATGCCGCGCGATTCTGTTTCTTATGATCAAGACGTAAGGTAGAAAATTGAGATACATAACTCTTAATGTATTCAAAACGAATTCATTTTGAACCCTTTTACATTTCTTGAGCGCACAATGGTATGTTACCTTTGGGCTCGCTCTTTGAAACTATTTTCTACACAAAAATAGTTATTGGAAATAATTTTATGTTACGAGACTCTTTGAGCTTTGATACTGACTGTGTACTTACGTATGACGGATTAAATAAATTAAAATATGCCAGAAACCTATTACTTGTACATAATATGATAATAATATTATTATGTGCTAGACGTTCCGCGCGGCCTCGCTCGCATAAATTAGATATTTCGCAGACAAATTGGTCCACAAAAAATAGCCTATGATCCTTCACGTGGTCTACTTCTTATCTGTGCCAAATAACATAAAAATTGCTCCAGTAGTTCGTGAGATAAGCCCTTTCAAATAATTTCCCCCGTTTTTTCCATATTTTCCTCTATTACTTCGCTCCTAATAGTATTAGCGTAATGAAATATAGCCTATAGCCTTCCTCAATAAATGGACTATCTAACACTGAAAGATTTTTTCAAATCGAACCAGTAGTTCCTGAGATTAGCGCGTTCAAACAAATAAACTAACTAACAAACTTTTCCGCTTTATAATATTAATAACTAGCTGTCCCGGTGAACTTCGTGTCACTTAAAAACCTTCCCTGGACTTATACGAATATTTTAAGACTAAAATTAGCCCAATCCGTTCAGCCGTTCTCGAGTTTTGCGCTTAGCAACACATTCAGCGACTCATTTTTATATTATAGACTAATTGAGTCTCATTTGTATTCTGTTCTAGGCACTCAACCAATGAAGTATTATAAAGGAGGTTTACAAATAAAAGTTTTTAATATTATACATTACACGATATGCTTAGTATAATATATCTTATAATAATTATGATACAGATTGTAACGGATACTATAACATCTTGGTGAAAAATACTCAAAGAATAAGTTCGAAACTGGTCGTTTAAAGAATTAAAATTTTTGTAAATTAAAAATATACTTCCTATATGATTGAGTGAATAAGACATAAGTCAATAAAATAAACTCTTATTTTATTGACTTATGTTATTTAGCTTTTTTATTATCACTTAACACCAATAAAAACATAAAAATCCATTTCACTTTTAATAATTTCCAGTTGGATAGAATGACTATGTTGTTTCTTTTATAGCGAGACTCGTCTCTATTTTCTATGCAAATATCTAATACCAACCAGACTGTCTGGATCGCGTTGTATTATGTTTTGACGCCCGATTGTAATTTATAAAGATATCTATTTCTGTTATTGCTATGTTATCTGTATTTTAGATTTCAAACAAGCAATTTTTTTTTATGAAATAAGGGGGCAAACGAGCAAACGGGTCACCTGATGGAAAGCAACTTCCGTCGCCCATGGACACTTGCAGCATAAGAAGAGCTGCAGGTGCGTTGCCGGCCTTTTAAGAGGGAATAGGGTAATAGGGGACGATAGGGAAGGGAATAGGGGAGGGTAGGGGAGAAAATAGGAGAGGGTAGGGAAGGGAAAAGGGTAGGGGATTGGGCCGCCGGTAAACTCACTCACTCGGCGAAATACAGCGCAAGCGTTGTTTCACGCAGGCATTTTGTGAGCCCGTGGTATTTCTCCGGCCCATTCGTGCCGAAGCATGGCTCTCTCACATCAAAACTAGTATATACGCGCCTGAACCGTACATTTTGCACATCTGAAATACTCTAATCTCGACAAAGGATATCGGGATACGAAGTCTCTTCATACCAAATTTCATCTCAATCAATTTAGCGGTTTAATTAAGCGTGAGTGTGGAATAATAAGAAACTTGTAACTTTGTTATTATTAATCTAGAATTGTGATCAATATTGATAAAATTGGTATTTTTATCATTTTTGTCGATCGTAAACTGAGAACTAAAACGTGCCGCGGAATATACGCGCAAGTGAAAATGTTAACGACGTACTCACATGAGAGTAGCCAACGCAGAGCCGCAACATCGAATAAAAAACCCCACTTTCAATAGGTACCTTCGATATGATTTGTCTTATTTTGAATTAATAGGCAAATTATGTGAATTAAAAATAAGAAATCACTGCACCCCTTGAAATGAATTGACTAAATATCATTATTTAATTTACATAGTAATAAAATCACGTGAGTAGTTTAAGCGCTAGTTTTTACTTTACCATAGGCATAGGCAAACAGAAAATAATATTTCATTCTGAAAGACGATTCATGCGTAGGACGGGCATGTAAAATGTTAGTCCTACACTCTCTTGCCAGTCCTGTCGGTCGTCCATTTCAGAGTCTTTGACAATCGAAAAAATCTTTGCGTCCCTTCTGTCCACTTAGAACTTACTCATCGTCGTTCGATTCCCAATCATCTGAAGGTTAATAAAATGTTATGTGCAACAAACGAACGTGTGTTCTGTTCACTTTTCGATAATAAAACTTCATGCATATTCAGCGAGTTTTGCGATATTGTTTTAAAAGCAGACTACTTTTTCAGACGGGGCAAGAGTTTTTTTAATTATAAAAAGAGATATTTAATTATAAGAAGAGATTGCTAAAAATCTGGTCGCCGATTAGAGAGAAATCAGACCATACAATAGCTTGTCTTTCACACGGCCCTGAAAACATTGGTATGTCTGATGAGATAGCGAATTGACAAATTTTTACTGAATATATTACGCGGAGAAAAAAATTGAACGCTGTTAAGCATTCGTGTACTAAGCCACAAAAAAATTACGTATTGAGTTATGAATGCAGTTATGTTCTATGATTTAGAACAAGAATGTATACAAAATTTAACAAAAAAAAGGGGTTAGGACCGTAATCCTTAACAACGACCAAATAGATTTCATCAAACCAACTAAAATACTACTATGTCGCTTATTATGATAAAAGTTAAAACTGATACATAAACGAAAGGGAATGTGGAAGAACCCGGCTCTTACCCTTTTTTGGGGTCAGACGTCTATATGGATGAAATATTACCGAGTTTAATTTCGCGGGATTCGTCCAAAAGACATTACAGTTAGCGAGAATGCTTAGAACATATTATTATATGAGCTGGAGAGGCTAGAAAAGCTGTTTGTTTGAAATTAGATCATGCAATATTAAACGTAACATCTCGACTTGGTTAGGTCACCGCGTATCGTGTTGAGTTTATAGTGAATACCAGCAAAAATATTAGAGTTCTGTGGTTCTTATAGCCTACGCAAAACTTTAATATTATGGTTTAGAATTATTATTTTTTAACAAAAAATTGAACCCGACTTCCAAGGTAAAAACAATATTCTTAAAACGATCTAAAAAGTATGCAATAATTCTTATTCTTCATTAGTGCCTTTTTCAATATTCGACTAAACCTCAACTTATTTGTACTCAAATTTTATTCGTTTGAAGTCGGTACCAGCCTAGGACTGAAACACTTGACATAGAACTTAGCCGGTACCGACTTTACGATTCCCAATCATCTGAAGGTTATCATATCAAGATAAATGCGTTTTTGGTATAAATAGCGAGGAATAACTAATCGAGTTATGGATCCCATCATCAAGTTACATTTTTTATACAATAGCGAAAAAATCTTGAAAATCGGTCCACAAACGGCGAAGTGATCGTTGAACATACAAAAAAAAATATAAACAGACGAACATATTATAACCTCCTCCTTTTTGGAAGACGGTTAAAAATGGGAGAAGAAGACGCAATGTTTGATTTTTGTGTTGCTTTAAGGCGTGAGCGGTACGGATGGGAAAACGCTATAGGTAAACAATGATCGGACAGGACATTGTTTGCAGATCGCGATCAGTCAGACACGTTGTTTTGTCTTAAGCTGTCCTAGGGTCAATTAAGACCGCAACATGACGCGTAGATGCATTTCTAAATTAGTATGGATTTGACAAATTCGCAAATCGCAAGACGTCTGACGCAATTGAAATCTGTCAAATCCATACAAATTTAGAAATGCTACGCATCGCGTTGCAGTCTGAATCAACCCTTAGTCTTTAAGCTTTGCGGCTTATACTACTTGTACTATTATCTATTCTGTGCTTATACTAGCTCTACGAAAGCGGGAAATCCTGGCCCAGAAATTTTCGGTAACTCTTGTTTTTCACTCTTGAGGATCAGGAAAAAAATAACAAACCTCTCTATGTCTTGTTGTAGTATTTTATTACCTAATCCAAGTAAACCCCAAACACGGTAACCTGGATGAAGGCAGAAGGGGTTTCTTTGTGGACGTCCACATAGGTGTCCCTCTCGTGGTCCCACAGGAAGGAGACAGCGTTAACGAAGCTCTGGGCCCGTCTCTGGCCCACGCTGACCACCGCTATGATGCGGTACCGGTTGAAAGCCATACTCTTGATTTTCTTCAGGATCTCGCTGGCGACTCGTAAGGCTAACGCTGGAGACGCCTGCAAGGGAAGCTTTATGTGATTTTGTAATCCAACCTACTAAATATGTTGTCTTTTTTTTTAATGAAATAAAGGGGCAAACGAGCAAACGGGTCACCTGATGGAAAGCAACTTCCGTCGCCCATGGACACTCGCAGCATCAGAAGAACTGCAGGTGCGTTGCCGGCCTTTTAAGAGGGAATAGGGTAATAGGGGAGAGTAGGGAAGGGAAGGGAATAGGGGAGGGTAGGGAAGGGAATAGGGTAGGGGATTGGGCCTCCGGTAAACTCACTCACTCGGCGAAACACAGCGCAAGCGCTGTTTCACGCCTGCTTTCTGTGAGAACGTGGTATTTCTCCGGTCGAGCCGGCCCATTCGTGCCGAAGCATGGCTCTCCTACGTATATCTCTCTATTTCGTGTCTCTTTCGTTTACCGTATGTATGAAAGAGAAGGTATGATCTTTTAAGATTAAGATAATAAGCAAGGCGCTGTAGAAAAGTCAGCTCTTTCTTTCGCATTCAAAATATTAGTAAAGATTATCTTTAATAATATTTTGAATGCGAAAGAAGTGTGTCTGTCTATCTGTCTGCCTGTTAACTCTTTACGATTAAATGGCTGAACCGATTTAGAAGGGAAGGGAAGAGAGATACTTTGAGATACGGGCAAAGATATGGGATGGTTGTATTGTGGAAAAATTTATGGTTTCCGTGTGATAAATAAATATCGTTATGGTCATCATCTCAGAGAAATATAAGTACTTTAGAGTTAGTTTCTACCTGAGCGTGGTATGTATGGTCGCTGAAGTGGTCATCCAAGGAATGCTCCACGGCTGCTTTTACCAGGGTCACATCAAAAGGCTTGAAGCTGCTCAGTTGGTACGTGTTGAGGTACATAAGCTGGGGACGCTTGAACTCTGGCGCCAACTAGGAGGACATGAAACATAAAGAGTTTGTTCATAGGCTTTGGATTTTAGGGCGATGGTACATTGATACAGTAGCGGGCTAGCGTACTGCACCCGTAGCATGGCTACAGTAGAGATGCGAAAGAATAGACAAACTGCGGAGATAAACTGAAGGTGCCGTTCCGATCTTTACCGCGGCTAGCCGCGATCGACAAAAATCAAACATATTGCCACTTTATGACATAGACTATAGTCCTAAAAATTTAAATAAAATCCTACTTTATAACGTAATCCTACTTTTATGTCATAAAGTGGAATTTTAAATAAATTTTTGTCGATACTACTACATAGGACAAGTGTGTTTTTTCTGGACCTCGTTAAAATTTTCCCACAGTACCTAAAATTACTTGCCGACCCCTGAAATAGAGCGCAAATATACTAGTACTATTAAAAGAAAAACGTAACTTCTTATAAACTTTACATTACGTTGATAAACTTCTTACTTATATAAAAGTACGTCAAAGCAAGCTGTTTTCTGAGGGTTTTTATTCACTAACAAGAAGCGGTCTTTGTAACGCCTTGTGAAGGTTTCCTTTTTCTTGGTGCCTAGGTAGAAAATAACATTTTATGAAGATACAATTGCTTTTTAATACTACTTTAATAATGGGAGCCGAAATAATGGTTTATTTTTTTATTGTGAAACTAAGAGATCAGGAGATGACCTGCAAAATTGGAAAAGATGTTATTATCTCCCCCACCCGTAGCATGGCTACAGTAGAAATACGAAAGTATGGACAAACTGTGGACATAAACTAAAGGTGCCGTTCCGATCTTTACCGCGGCCAATCGCGACCGACAAAAATTCAATTAAAATGCCACTTTATGACAGACTATAGTATATGTCATAGGGTAGGATATTATTTGAATTTTTAGGACTATAGTCTGTCATAAAGTGGCATTTTAATTGAATTTTTGGGAGCGAAAAAAGATCGGAACGCTACCTTAAGTTTATCTCCACAGTTTGTCCATACTTTCGCATTTCTACTAGTGGCCGTGCTAAGGCTACTGATATACGCGTAGTACATTCATTCTTGGTGCCTATCTTGTTATGCTACGCTTTGCCGGAAGCAGGAACCGTACATTTTTTCGCAACAAAAACTGTCTTGTGGCGTCTTATGTCCTTCCTCGTCATACTAAATTTCAGCTAAATCGGTTCAGCGGGCGTGAAGAGGTAACAGATAGACACATTTTCTCATTTATATATTATACTAGCTGTTGCCCGCGACTTCGTCCGCGTCAGCAAAATGTGATAACAAAGGTAATAAAAAATAGAAAAAAAACCCTTGGTTCATTTATAAAAAAAAGTGAAATAATCCTCCTCCTTTTCGGAAGTCAGTTAAAAAGTAGCCTAAGTTATTCCTTACTACATCAGCTATGTGCCTAAAAAAGTCCCGTCAACGTCGCTCCAGCCATTTCAGAGATTAGCCGGAACAAACAGACATACAGACAAAAATTTGAAAATAATGTTGTTTTAGTGTCTGTACCCTATATACATTCATATGCATTTAGTAAAAAACGGTTCTTTCAATATTACAAACAGACACTCCAATTTTATTTATATGTATAGATGTATAGATTTTATATTTGATGCCTGATGATGATGATGCCCTCAACTTAGTTGCGCCAAAATACGTTGATCACAAGAACCGTACATTTTTCAGGGATAAAATCCTATGTCCTTTCCGGGACTCAAAGTTTCTAAACAAAATTTCAGCTAAATCGGTTCAGCGGTTTGGATTTGAAGAGGTAACATAGAGTCAGACTGACATACATTCACATTATAATATTGGTGTGAATGTTTATCACCTGCGACCCACGTTCCGAGGGTCGTACTCCGTGGACGCTGCCGAACCCATAGGAGTGAGACCTCATCCTCATCCTGCTGAAGGACTTGAACTGGGAGCGAGTAGACCGGCTTCGGCCCATGATGGACACTCTGCTCTTCCTCTGATCCTTTTCTTCTGTCTTGTCATCCATTCTGAAGCTAGAATTTTGAAAAATTTTGGTTTTATTTAAAGTGCTTCAGCAGTTATAAAACCAATATACTTACTAGGAACTCATAAGTCATTAAGTATCAACTTTATGACTTATGAGTTCAACAGGCCTTTGGTATGGTAATAAAGAAATTTCGTGTTACTTACAATAATTAAAATAAAGAATAATTAAAATACTTTAATAAGTTTTCCTCTTTTCAGTGCTTCTTCTTCTTCTTCTTTGACTTTAAAATGTGTCAATCGCCTTATTTTTTTTCATAGCAGTTGAAGTAAAAAGAGAGCGTACTTCTAGGTACTTCTTCTTTCTAATTCTAATAATATATATTAGCTTAGGGCTTCAGACCTATTTCCATTAGTTTCAGCATCACGCGTGAACGGCTGGACCGATTTTAAAGAAATTTGGCACTAACATAAATTAATTCACGGGACAAGACATTATGCTACTTGCTATAGGCAGCTTCTACGAATCTTTTACACATATTAAGTACACCATATTTTAGGACCATCACGTCAAAGTATGAAATCCTTTCTGTCTCTGTTAGCTACCACTTTCGAGATTTTTCGAAAATAAAAATGTTGTTCGTCTTATCAAAATGTAGCGACTCACAAAAAATTAGCTTGATAGTAATAAAATGATGATAGATGTTCTAGGGCTTCCTGACCATAACTGCTACTCAAGCTATTTCTCATTAATCAAATTAATCTTTAATTCCAGCTATGCATGAAGATGGTATGTAAAATACATAGAAAGATACTATGATAATTCTAACACTGGAAATCGGTACGTCTGATCGTTTCAGCAATAGTGTAATAGTATTGGTTATATCAGCTGTCCTCTATAACGCGACTGTTAACCCCGGTCTACCCAGGCCTGGCACGAGGTAGGACGGATACTAGCTCTAGTAATATGCATATTTTATTGTACTCCAAGATTACGCTGTTAGGTTTGGTTGAGAGCTAGCATATAAGGTTGTGCTTAGAATATTTGCAGATGTTTTGACTAGATAACGCCCGCTACTTCATTGTACCTCAATTCGTTTATTCCGTAGTAACCGTACATTTTTCCGGGATAAAAAGTATCTTATGTCCTTTCTCGGAAATCAAATTTTCTCAATACCAAATTTCAGCAAAATCGATTTAGCGGTTGAGGCGTGAGAAGGTAACAAACAGAGAGACAGATACTCTTTCGCATTTTAAAGAATATTAGAATGGATTTTACTTTTTAGATAATTTGACAAATTAGCTTCATTTTCACAAAAGTGATCGTTATACTACAACTATAGATGTCGCCAAAATGCTGAATGTGCCGAGAAATAAACATTATAATAACTTTCTTTTCAGTAAAATGGCCTGTGCGCTCCTTCATAGCTTAGAAACCTAAGATATTATATTATGTACTCTTACAAAATAATTAAATAACCAAAAATAATCGTACTAAAACTACTCAAATAAAACAGTCTCTCATGACGCAGGCAATAATATTCTCTCGCGTAAAGTAACGTCTGCATTACCATAATCTTAATAAGTTCCAAGTTTAAAAACGTGCAGCACTATGACGTCAGAGGGTCGAAGCCCTTCAGGGCGAAGATCTCGGGTTATGTAAGGTTTGTTTATTAAATACAGTCTGTACTGTAGCGGTGTAATCAACAAGCATTGCCATCAGCAGCATTCGAATAAAACGCGAATTTAAACATCTATAACCCAGGAAGATTTTGTTCCTTTTGTAACCAACTGAGCCACAGGGGACGTCTATACCGGTGTGGGAGCTATTATTATTATAATGTTTTATTTGTTAAAAAATGTATGATAAAAGCATAATTTCAAAATAATATTAGTTCGATGCACTCCTTCACCATATAAACTATAACTGTGCAAAATTTCATGCACCTACGTTTCCCCATTTTTCGTAAAAAGGGTTACAAAGTTTTTCGTTCACGTATGAATATTATGATTAAATAATTAAGGGGGCTCCCATACAAAAGACACAATTTTCAGCCTATTGTTGCTCTATTGTGGTACGGAACTCTTCGCGCGCGAGTCCAACTCGCACTTGGCCGATTTTTACCTTTTGGGTATGGAACCTTAAATTAGTATTTAAGGTTCCATACCCAAAGTCAGTTTTTACCAGTTAACTTATTTTCTCTTTTAGTAAACAGAAAATAACTTAACTGGTAAAAACTAACGAAACAAACTCTCAAAGAAAAATTGAGATGCCGTTGTTATTTCTTGAAATATTCTTTGCCAACACTTTCTACTTCAATGGCTTTCATCAGAACCACTCTTGTCTCCTTTACAATACCATCACTTAAAACTGCAGCTTGATATAGCTCGAAACGTGCGCAGCGGAGGGGTTGCAAGAGCGTTACGTAAGTTCAAGGTTATTCTCTGCAGTTGTATACTGTTGCTGCGGTGTATAATTATGTAGCTCTGCATTTTCATATACAAAGGAAAATTATGCTGATGAAATGCTGAAATTCTCTTTACTAATAAAAGGAAAAGTAGATTTGTTTGGGTAATAAAAAGGTAATGTTTTGTTTGCATCGAAATTATAACGATGAAAGTGGCGGCATGGAGTTTGATAATGAGAAAGGTCTTTTTACTATCGGAAAATTGTCGGTTCGTCCGAATCTTTGTTTATTTATATATTTTTTTTTATTAAATAAGGGGGCAAACGAGCAAACGGGTCACCTGATGGTAAGCAACTACCGTCGCCCATGGACACTCGCAACATCAGAAGAGCTGCAGGTGCGTTGCCGGCCTTTTAAGAGGGTATACGCTCTTTTCTTGAAGGTTTGCAGGTCGTATCGGTCCGGAAATACTGCTGGTGACAGCCCATTCCAGAGTTTTACAGTGCGCGGCAGAAAGTTACGCGAAAAACGCACTGTGGAAGACTGCCACTCATCAAGGTGATGAGGATGGTATGTTTTTCGCGTGGGACGATAGCGAAAAGTTGCAGGTGGTATGATTCCGAACAATTCCTCAGAGCACTCCCCGTGATACAACCGATAGAGGATGCAGAGTGAAGCAACATCTCGGCGTAATTCCAGGGGGTCCAAGCTGTTTGAAACACTATGGCAGTCAACAATTCGAGCAGCCCTTCGTTGGATACGATCCAGAGGGAGCAGTTGGTATTTTGGCGCCCCTGCCCAGAGATGAGAACAATATTCCATATGAGGCCGAACCTGCGCCTTGTAGACTTGTAGGCGTTGGTCCGGACTGAAGTACTGTCTCGCTCTGTTAAGAACGCCAAGCTTCTTCGAGGCTAATTTGGCCTTACCCTCAAGATGATATCGGAACTGGACTTCGCTCGATATGTTGATGCCAAGTATCTCAATGCTAGGGGAGATGGTTAAAGATGTGCCCTCGAAACGAGGATAAACGACCATTGGTGACTTTTTAGTGGTGAACGCGCAGACTTGTGTCTTGGCGGGGTTGTTGTATTTTCCGAGTATTGCGTACAATTGTACTATCAGAGAAGTTGATTCTTTGGCAGATGGGGGACCTACGTAGTTTGGTCGGTTATGTCAAACCTAGCCGTCAGATCACGACTAGTATTTGATGAATTGACATAAACCAACCAATTAAAGTAGGTCCGTCAACTGCATAGGAATCAACTTCTCTGATAGTACATGTCACACCTACCGAATAGAGTGGCGAGACATTGATCTCGGTTGAGAACTCGGCACGTTTAACATGGATGTACTCGGCCGAGGGCAATGTCTCGCCCCCTACTCGGCAGGAGTAATAAGGCCCTATAGCTCAGGATGGCAACGGGAATCATCCTTATACAGAGTGTAACAAAAATAAGTGATAATACTTTAGGGCGTGTACATGTTCCTTGTAGAGAGTTCACTGTGAAAGTAGCAGTGCTGAAAGACCAAATTTTTTTTTCATTTTGCTATGGGGAAACTCGTGACGCTCCAGCCCTTGCCCATACAAAAGTGAAAAAATTCGTCCTTCAGCGCTGCTACTTTCACAGTGAAGTCTCTACAAGGAACACGTACACACCCTAAAGTATTATCACTTAGTTTTGTTACACCCTGTAGAATATAGATTAATAGACATTTAACTTGGTCAATGATTCATAGGCCAATAGTCGTCAAAATGAAAGGTTTCAAAGTTGGAAAATATAAGATTATTCGAGAAGTTAAGTTAAATAAGTACTAAATATGTTTCCTTACTTTTTATAAACAATAATATATTTAAAACACAATAATTAATTAACATATAATTTAATTTTTACACAAAATGTCCGATACAGGGAATTAAACAATAAAAGCAAACATACAAATGAATAGTTGATAAGGGTTTTTTACCTGCGACCGAGGTACACTAACGAAGCTGAGGAAAGGCGGAATTATATATGAGGGGCGCGGGTTCGAGTCCCGGCGGGGCCCTAACTCACCAGGATTTGGACCTGAAATAATAATGATCACCAGATTACGACTTAATTCACTAATGTTTAGTGTTCATGTTAACGACCTTTTGTTTGTTTTTACCATTTTGTGGCTAAAGAATTCGTTATTTTGAGGTTATTTCGTTGTAACGTAAAATTAACTACCTCCTCTACATCAATATGCAATCATATACAGTTAAGCCAAGTTTATGGGGTCTTTTGACAGGAGCCTATATTTTGATTATTTAGCACCTTTGGTTCGTTAAGGTGACGCCGCGTCAAAGTAAAAAATCGTGTTGGATATGATTTAGATTGCTTGTTTTGAGGATCTATGAAAGGCCGGCCCAGCCTCTCATAGATAACAAACAATGGAACAGCAAAAAATGGAACGGGCGTAAGGAATAAAATGGTTTTTGACGCGTAATTTAAAAACCATAAATACATTTCATATTAGCTATGGGCAAATTAAAGTGTATGCTAGAACCAATCCATAGATTGGTTTTGTACATATACAAATTTTGGAAGCTTAAATCGCTCTCCACTGTTGGTAAAATCATCCCCCCTTTTTACAGAGGTCTTTTTGATTGATTATTCTGTGTTATAAAAGTTGACCAATCGTGTTATGCTATGGGTAATTCAAAGACAAAGACATGATGAATACTGACAATGAACACTAATTTCTTAGCTTTAGTCATTGCTGAGAAAAATCGATATCGCTACAGCCAAATTATCAAGGCGTCGCCTGTCAAAAAGTTGACCAATAACTGCTCTAGTGAAAAAAACGGCCAAGTGCGAGTTGGACTCGCCCATGAAGGGTTCCACAGCAGCAATAAAGTTAATTTCTATGAAATAAAATGTTTTTTGATTTTTTTTAATATTTCAGTTGATTTAATGAAAGTTAAATTAAGGTTTACCATTAGGACGTATAAAAAAACTGCTTGCAACTTTCGTTAGTAGTTTTTATAGTAATGTACATTACTACTTTAGAAGAGTCTCTCTCGCAAACTATTCGGGTTACAAAAAAATTATATATATATATATATATATAAATATATATATATATATATATATATATATATATATATATATATATATATATATATATATATATATATTATATTATATATATTATATATAATTTTTTTATATAAACCTCAATATGATTTTTAAAGACCTATCCATAGATACCCCACACGAATAGGTTAGAGGAAAAAATTTTTTTTTTGTTTCAGTTGTACCTAGGGGGATCCCTAAAATTTTTGATAATTTTTCCTATTTGTGTCAAAATCTTAATGCGGTTCACAGACTACATCTTCTTACCAAGTTTCAATACTATAGCTCTTATAGTATCGGAGAAAAGTGACTGTGACATACGGACGGACAGACAGACAGACATGACGAATCTATAGGGGTTTCGGTTTTTGCCATTTGGCTACGGAACCCTACGATGATTGACCGATGAACGATGTTATTTTTGTTTAAGTTTATCAGAGACATTCTTATTGTAAGTAAATGCAAAAGGGTGTATGTCTGTTACCTCTTCACGCTTAAACCACTGAAGAGATTTGATGTTTGGTGTGGAGACACTTTGTGTCCAGGGAAAGGACAAACACACAATACAAATAGAACTATCCATATTTTAGGACCATCAAGTCAAAGTATGAAATCCTTTCTATTTCTGTTAGCTACCACTTTCAAGATTTTTCTCAGATAAAAATGTTGTTCGTCTTATCAAAATGAAGCTACTCCCCAAAAATTAGCTTGATAGTAATAAAAAAAAATCTAGGGCTCCCGTACTATTATTGCAAGTATCTATTAGTTTTCTATAATAACTTTCTATTAGTTTTCTATAACTTTATGTAAGCCTAGTAGTAGCTTCAGATTTCAGTATTAAACTTTGCAGGCTGCTACGGGGCTGTAATAAAATCTCGCGAGGTACTTACAAGCGACCGATGCTATATTTTGCTATTCTCGTGAAATATATTGAAGCTGAAAAGCAATAGCTCTATGTTTTGACAGGAATAATTTTAGTTCATAACTATAACTTCTAGAATAGTTAATATTTTAAACTGTGTAAGTTAGTTCTTAGAATCTTAGATGTTAATTTATGGGGTCAAGATTGGATTTCGTAACTTCACTTAATCCGACCAAATAACAAAGATCCACCATCTGCTACAACTGCTATAAGTTTCTGATGGTACAAGAAGACAAAAAGTTACAGCCGAATACCCTTCTCCTTTTTGGAAGTCAATAAAAATTAGCAGTTAAACGCATCGAAGGCTGAATAATACAAAGTTAGTGACATGTTGTAGGGTTATTGTGTGAATTTAGCCTCGTAACGAGGTCCAGTAGCCATAATAGCCATTTGCGCTGCAGTTTAATTACGACGGGCGATCGTTAATTACGATGTAATACGGTACCTGATTCAGCTCGATACATCGAACTCCCGCTTGCTTATGTTTGCCTGGTAGCTGGACCGGAGCTCCCATCATTATCAAAACTTTTTTTTTAATCCTAGACTAATTTTGTTAATTCCTAGGCTAATTTTGATTGTAATCTTATAAAGTGATAAAGTTAGCATTGGGTTCACACTATGAGATTCACTGGATAAAAACACACATGCAAATTAGCTTATTTGCCCCCTCCAGATTCGCCGAGCGAAAGGTATATTCATAAGTCACTTCATTGAATTAAAGAGGTTTCTTTTTCTCCATTACTTTGGACACTTTAACCGACTAATTTTAACTACCCTAACAACATGCATTTTTAACCTCATTTCAATATTACTGCAATGTTTTCACGCTAGATATGCGCTAGATAGAGCACCAGCAGTCCAGCAGTAGACATGTTTTGTTCGACGTTTGACAGTTTCTGCCAATGTTCTGATATTATGTATATTGTGCAACATGTTGCATTATTTACTGTATAAGCTAGTAGCGCCCTCTATTCAGACCTTTGTGTAATATGACCTATTAATAACACAATTCAAAAAACTTTCGTTCGCAAAAACCAGTTATTTAGATTGGCGAATTAATTTCTTCACAGAATTTCACTTTTCTGTTTGATGTTTATTTCTATTAAAACCTAATTTAGCGTCGTTTTAATACTTTCCATCGGTATGGTCTCGCTCGCAATAAATTCGCTACAAATGAAAACCCAATATCGCCGGTTCAACGGTCGGAATACATATTAAGATACCCACGGAACTATTACATACAATATGGTTCCTGGGGGCAGGCGCGGTCGCAGCCTGAAGTTTTGGAGGGGGTCACTCACTAGTCACTACACTAATAATTTATCGCTGTTATAGGATAGCTAGAAATTTCTTTTTATCTTTTATTATTTGGCAAGATTTTGGGATTTTTCAATTTGACCACCTTAGATTTTGGGGGAGGGTCATGTCCCCCCCCCCCCTTCGGACCGCGCCTGCCTGGGGGAGGATACAGAGAGGTTAAACAACCTCTCCAAAATCTAGGTTAAAATTACGAAAGTATTTTTAGCAAAATAATAATAGGGACAAGACCTATCTTGTCCCTATTATTATTTTGAAATAAAATCGGCCAATCGGCGAGTTCCGTACCACTATAGAAAAAAAATATTTTTTGTACGGGAGCCCCCCTTAATTTTTAATTTTATTTAAATTTTATTATGAATTATTAAATTATAAATAAAACTGAGTACTTTGTGAACATTTCAGGTGGCTACCCGTTGTCGTCATTGATACCGAGCAAAAAATGTTAAAAAAATCACGTTTGTTGTATGGGACCCCCCCTCAAATTTTAAATTTATTTTGTTTTTAGTATTTGTTGTTATAGCCGCAACAGATATACATAATCTGTGAAAATTTTAACTCTCTAGAGTCTAGAGTCTAGCTATTACCGTTCTTGCGTTACATCCAGACGGACAGACATCGAAGTCTCAGTAATAGGGTCCCATTTTTACCCCTTGGGTACGGAACCCTAATAAAAAATTATAAATTTTGGATAAAACACTGTCGGTACAAATAAAATATCTACATGGTATAACAAAACAAAGTAATATTTTCGGGTTTGTATATAATAGAGACATAGAGTTCACTGGGAAAGAAACAGCGCTGAAATTGAAAAAAATATTTTATTTGGGCCAATTATTTACGTTGGGGTTTTTCTCATACAAACATAGAAGTCAAAAGTAACTCTTTTAGCTACCTATTGCTTTTACGGTAAGCTCTACAAGGGACTCGTGTCATACACAATAAATGGCCTAAACTCTAGAGTATTTTCACAATGTTTTCTGAAACCCTGTATACTCCCTGCTCAAAAAATCCACTGATCATTTTATCTATAAGAGGAAAAGTTTTTTAGCCACACTGTTAATAAAATAAGAAAAGTAATGTTTTTATCGTTTAAAAGACAATGGCTATGGAGATCTTTACGTAATACCCACCCCAGCCATTCAATCGAAGGCCCTTAATAAAGAATTCGTAGGCAGAACGCTCGGTGAAATAGGAAATTTGTTCGTCTGTCTGTATAGCCTTGTTAGTACAGACAAACTTCGATGTGGAATACAAACTAAGTACTATAATATACAATTATACATGTAGTTACTGATTTCGTATCAACGCCTCCTTTTTTCAATTATTAGTCATAACTCATAATATAAGATATTCAGTATAGTCCGGTCACTGTGCAGCGAGAAATTCGGTCATTTATTTAGCCCCTTTCTAATTGTACAATTTGTACATTGTCGTTGGAGGAATAAATTAAACACAGAATACTAAGTATATCACTGAACGCTCTACTCTCGGTGGTGGCTGGTAAAGAAGTGGACGACAGCTCTCACGTCTGGCGGCCATATTCTCCAAGCCCCCACTATGATTGGTAGTGCGGCCATCTTTATTTTCAATATACTACACTAATAATAATATTTACACAACTGTACAAGGTCTGCTTGTCTTTGTTCGGCATATCGGAAAAGTCACATGACGGATAAAGATAGCGAACGTAATATAATAGTTAGTTTTATGATAAATATTGGTACTAACTCCAAACTATAAAAATATGTGTTAACTAGATGACGCCCGCAACTTATTTATCGCGCAGGAACCGTACATTTTCCGGGATAAAAAGTATCCTATGTCCTTTCCCGGGACTCAAAGTATCTCCATGCCAAATTTCAGCAAAATCGGTATAGCGGTTTGAGCGTGAAGAGGTAAGAGACAGACAGACAGACAGACACACTTTCGCCTTTATAATAATAATTAGTATGGATATTAAAATAAAAAGTATGGAAGTATGGATGTTGATGCAGATGTAGAGAAATAGCCTTTACGTAACGGAAATAATTTAGCATTGTAATGGCGGAAAATTATCAAGAGCAAGTAGTTTTTACATGATGAAGAACGAAACAAAATATATGTAGTACAAATATTTAGCCAATTTATAGAGTTGCATAGCATACTTCATAAAACCACAAATTAATAAACATTACCACAATAATATGCTGTATCCAATTAGATGGCTAGGCGATTAATCTAAATAATTTATAGCCGCTGACCTATAAACGGACAAAAACACCCAATCATTGTACCGAATCGGGTCCGATTTAACCCAAATATAAACCCATAACGGGTATCGGAATATATTGGGTAATAAATAATAGCCCGCCGTTTCCACAATGGAGGAGACGGTTTCAGGGACGACCAAAACTAGACCGATTAAGTAAGGCTAGGTATTTGTGGATTACAATGAAAATATCTATGTATTAACTGACTAACGCCCGTTTTCACCAACCGCCTCCTAGCGGCCATTAAGTGTCTCTTTCAAGATATAATTATTATTATTGTTTATGTGTCACCTAGGACTACTACTTAGGACCTAAGAATATTGGCAAAACATAAAGGTTTTTTAAAAACGTGACTGTGTTAATAATTAATACATCACATAACCCTAAAACTATAATTTAGGGCATAGACCCTATTTTAGGGTCATGTATTTCTTAACACAGGCACGTTTTTGAAAAACCTTATGTTTTGTCAATGTTCCTATGAACATACCGCTAAGGGATACTTAGCGTTAGGGGGTGGTCGGTGAAAACAGGCTTTAGTCCAAATTTTCTTAAATTTTGCAGGCGTTAGATGTTTAAAAACTGGTTGCTCTGGAAGTGTTGGCAAAAGTAAAAAGCACTGACGCACACTTGCGTTTAGCGTCCTTTAAAAAAAAACAGCGGGCAAGGCATATTGTTTCGCCACACGATGCAATAGAGAACGGGAAGTGCGAATTTTAGCAGTTCATAAACACTTCTCTTTACCAGGACTTAATAATATATTGTACCATCGAGGAAATTGATTCCTAGACAGTTGAGAGACCAACGCGTGGAACGTCATTTGTTCGGATCATGACAATTCAATGTGATTTGTCGGCTGGATTTGACATAACACGACCAAACTACGTAGGAATCAACTTCTCTGATAGTACATAGTTCAACAAACTCGGTTCAGTCACTTTAGCGTGAAAACGTTACAAACTAACTGACATATTTTGCATTAATATTGTTAAGTACTCGTACCTTTTAGAATATATTTTAACCTACTTTCTTTTACATCAATACTTCACTGTCGTCCATTATAAGTAAATGCTTGTTAAGAATCTTAACAAAATGAAAAGAATTTTAAACTTTAATACATTTTCTTCGCTGTAAATTTCCGAACAATTTTCCGAGGAGTTTTATTACGAGTTTTGTTCAGGTGAATTGCTATTTTATCATTTTAGGAGGCTCTAGTGATAGACTTTATAAACAAACATTGGAAAATAAAAATGGCTATTAGGTACTCTGCAGCTCTACATAATAATATGAGGCTTTATAATATTATAAGGACATTTTTCACGTTCTTCACGTTAGGGGTTTATCTACTGCCAAGAAGTTTGCAAAGCTGGTTATGTGAAACGGTTCGCCAGTTAAGAGCGCACCTGACCCTAACTTGACTGTATACTTAAACCTAGATCGCAAAATCTGTAAGGTCTAGATTAAATGCTCGAGACGAAAACACGATTACTGAAAAAATGCTAGATAGTTTCTTTTTTTACAAAAAACCTCGTTTTAGACACATTTTTGCTTGGATCTTCGAAGTTTGCTGTCTTTTCTTTAATATTTTTTAATATCTAAAAAGGCATTGATAAAACCTAAATTTAGCTTTAGCTCAAAACACTTTTTTCATAATCATTATATTATAGTTCGTCTCTTATTCAAGTAAAACTAACTAAGCGATGATTCTGCGCCGTCCTTTTTCACCTGGCATATGAAAGACGGGCGTGAGTGTGAAGAGAGAAGGACGAAGTTTGATTTTTGAGTCAGGAGCGCTCTTAACATTAAAAAAAACTTGAGAGTGGTCAAGGAAGTAGGGACACCCGAATGGAACGAAGTTATTTCTTATGTTTAAATAACCTGTATAATACCTACATATACACTCAAAAAAATCATTAGAAAAACGCGATCAATTGACGCCCACGATTACTAACAACGCGTCGCTGTTTATTAAAAAAAAACGCCATCTAGTTGACGCACAGGAATACTTACTATCAACGCCCTCTGCCCCTAACATGGTACTAATAAAAAAGTGTCGAGGTCAAATCAAGGTCAAATATCGTTCTGTCTAGCCTTGAGATTTACGCCGAACGCGCGATAAGGAATTTTGTTCCAAAATATCTAGGTACTCTTCAGCTCTACATAAATAATTATAAGGCTCTACATAAATATATTATAAGGCTGCGAATAATAAAAGTTTTTATTATTCGTAGTTATAAGGACATTTTTGACGTTCTTCACGTTAGGGAATTATCTACTGCCAACATGATTGCAAAGCTAGTTATGTGAAATGCTTTGCCCGATAACGTAAAAAGAAAAACCTCGCCAAAATATTTTTCCCATTCGCAAAAATAAATTAAAAACGAAATTTCGAGCAATATAAAACAATCTCCTATTATTTTCGGAGCACATTTATATAATTCTCGGAATACTAAATTGCCGGCATAAATTTTCAGTAACAAAAGGCGTGGAAAATATTTTTTCTTGGTCGGATGAGAGAACAACGAAAACGTCTGACATGTATCATTGTCAGAGTTTCGTTTACGGATCTGCGTCGTATTCCGAATTTAATTTAGTATCTACTGTGTATGTTAGCCTGGTGGGATAAGCAAAAACTTCGACTGCTTTTGAAAATAGAAGTTTTTGTAGCCAAGCGCAACGCTTTCCGAGTTTAGGGTTCCATACTCAAAGGGTAAAAACGGGACCCTATTACTGAGACTTCGATGTCTGTCCGTCTTCTCAGAAACCTGACAAGCTGAAATATACTTACACAATTTGCTAAAGATACGTGATTAGGGTTGGATTTAAATGCGCCCGCCCAAACGTGCGGTTTTTCCGCTACACCTGCACCGTGCACCGCAAGATCACTTGAAGCAAATGACGTATGTAAAGGTGCTCCCAGACAGGAGTTATATAATGTTAGATAACATTTTTGTCTAACTTTTTTTACAAATTAATACAAAACTGAAAACACACATTTATTTCTTGACATGTTGAGCGTATGTTACACGCTGTTATAAAATGTAATCCTGTTACACAATGTTTTAATAAACGTTATAATATAACTGCGTCCTTTACGATTTATTTCATGTCATTAATAATAATTATGTTGCTTGTCATCTCGCAATGTAGCCAGTTCGCATCGTTGCATAAAGTTGAGCCTAACAAATAATAATATTATGTAATTACATGTTTACTTAGAGCAGAAAATCAATATTGTACACAATTTATTCATAAAACGGGCAATTCATTTCTGTAACGGCTCGGAGGCGCTATCAAGAATTTATACCCGCTGAAATATTCAGCAATTGATCTGTAATCTATAACAAAGAAACAACGTGAAAAATCATTTTCAATTCAACATCCTACGAAGAGATAACAAATACGATTGATTATACAGGAACAGCGGGAACCACACATTTTGTTACTAAGTGAGCGATTGCGGGACTTATTTCATGCTAAAAAACAATACATACAAACTTCAGACATACATAATAATAATATTATTATATTATTATTCTTTTTTATTCCTTTGGTGTTGCGAGTATCCATGGCCATGGGCGGCTATCGCTCTCCCATCATGTTTTTATCAGCTTAAAATATATTTATTTATTTTGGAAAACCAACAGCTTTAACTTACAATACAATAGAAACAACATAATAGAAAAAGAAAGCCAATGACAGGTTTTCACGATTAGAGAAATATGACGTAGTTAGCAACCTCACAGTGAACACACAACATTACTCATACATGATACAACACTAAAATATACTTATTCTAATTTTTTTAATTATTATTTATCCTTAACATACCTCATATTATATTATCATGAGTACTTAAAAAGTCTTTAACGTTTTATATCACGTGTAAAGCAAATGAAATATATCATTAAAGAGCTACTTCTAAAAGGGAATGTATATTTTAACTTCGTAGACAAAGCAATACGATTTCTAATTTCCTGCAGAAAATAAACTGAAAATAAATATTAAAAGTATAAAATAATATTGTGAGAAACGAAGAGGGATAATTGCACTCGATGAGGTATCGTTTTCAATTGATTTGTTATTGTTTTGTTTTGAACCCACTCTTGTGGGATTAAAAACGGTTTTCAGTTCATATAATAAAATACTGAAAAACACTAAACATGTTTTATCATAACTGTATAGTGTATTTTAAAAGACAAAACCGACTTCAAAATTGTACGAATGAAAGTTAAAACTCCCTATCTCCAAAACTACTGCACCGATCTTGATGAAACTTGCACTATTCCCTAAGTTGAACAATACCTAGTCCAACAAAAAAAGAATTCCTGAAATCATAATGGTAGTTCCAGAGATATGCGAACACAAACATAAAAACATACATACATACATACACTTTTGAAATTTGGTACATTTGTTCAGACGCTGATATAGACTAACATATTATACGACCTATTTCTGGAAATATTACATATATAGGTAGTAGGTACGCGTCGAATTGATAACCTCCTTTTTTTGAAGTCGGTTGAAAATACTTACCGCATAGTATGTTCCATCGAGGAAGTTGATTCCTATGCAATTGACAGACCAACGTTATTTGGTCGAATATGTCAATTCAATGTTAACTCTGATATTCTGTCAGCTGGGTTTGACGTAACGCAACCAAATTACTTAGGTCCCCGATTTGCATTGGAATCAACTTCTCTGATAGTACACCAAATGCGGAAATGCGGAAAAACGGAACGTATGGTGCGGACGAATGTGCGAGGTTTCACATTTCATACAACGAATTCTAAAATGCGGCGCGTTCGACGCGTGCGTCCTGATAAAATATGAGCGATCACCTTTAGGTACACCTTTTTCGCTGAAATATAAGCCCCCTTACTAATATAGTTACACGACGGACATGTCTTTGTCTCTATCTAGAACTTTGGAAAAGACGAAGGTTATCGAAGACAAAACATTCCATAGCATAATCTTCTGGATATTTTATTAGTAATATAAGGGCCTGTTTCACCACTTCCTGATAAGTGTGGGATAGGCTATCTACCACTTAACTTGTCAGATAGAGTATGTCAGATAGAGTATAAGCGTGACTTCAGAATAACTTGAAGAAGCAAAATTATGCAATATCACATCGTACACGTTAAAAAAACGTAAAACTTGTCACTATGTTCGGAGAGTAACATTTCAAGGTTACGTCTAAGTTACTCTACTGTATGATACTTATACTGTGCATAAAGAGAGGGACGAAATTGAGTTATTTACCTTATTAAGGCGTTCTACCGAAAATTTCTCGCTTCTTATGATAGATGATAGATACTTTAAGTGTTACTCGACAGCAAAGCCGAAGGTTAGGGCTAATTATTTTGGCTACTTCTGCTGCTTCTGCGTCTTCGGACAAAAAATAAAAACTAGAGTGAAGAGTATTTTTTTTTCTGCAATAAAAGCAGCATATATATTATCTTATCGGTCATCTACTTATATGGTATACCTTCCTGCTTACCTTCTGCTTATAATTTATGCTAAATTTCATCAAAATCGGTTCTAAAACTATCTTAAACGGTTTAATTTATCTTTGAAACAGGGCACACATAGACACTTAAGCCTGATGATGATGAATTTGAGTCCTTTGTGTTGTTTTATCGTATCTTAGGCCCAACAAAGCCCTTTTGTTTAGTGACAAAGCGTCAGAACCCTACGGACCTGAGAGGTACAGCAATTCATAAAACGGTACCTTATCTTTGAGTATTACCTTATACCTATGTTACCCTGGTATTCCGATATTGAGGGTCACAGCGTATCATAATGTCAATAAAACAAATAGGTAAGTAGGAGAAATGAAGGCAAATAGCAGATATAATTTTGTCAGGTTACAGAAATAAGCCAAGTCAAGATCATGACTTACATTGACTCCAGACTCCAGAGCTAGACAAAACGACTACCGTACAATATACTATAATTTAATTACTATTAAACTTTAAACTTTATTTATAACCTTACTCAAGCAAATTTAAAAAATGATGTAATGAAAACTCTTTATTATTTCTTATTGTTAATATAGGATAGAAAAAGGTGACAAAGCTTGAAAGTTGTCTTTAATAATTTCTCATTCTGTTTTTTTTTATGAAATAAGGAGGCAAACGAGCAAACGTGTCACCTGATGGAAAGCAACTTCCGTCGCCCATGGACACTCGCAGCATCAAAGAGCTTTAGGTACGTTGCCGGCCTTTTAAGAGGGAATAGGGTAATTAGGGGA
This sequence comes from Aricia agestis, assembly GCF_905147365.1. NCBI lineage: Eukaryota > Metazoa > Arthropoda > Insecta > Lepidoptera > Lycaenidae > Aricia > Aricia agestis. The sequence continues at coordinate 16,119,550 of NC_056416.1, read as the reverse complement.
GGGTAGGTATGGGAAGGGAAGGAAATAGGGGAGAGTAGGGAAGGGAATAGGGTAGGGGATTGGGCCTCCGGTAAACTCACTCACTCGGCGAAACACAGCGCAAGCGCTGTTTCACGCCGGTTTTCTGTGAGAACGTGGTATTTCTCCGGTCGGGCCGGCCCATTCGTGCCGAAGCATGGCTCTCGAACGTATAATGTTTCAGACTATTGCAGAGTCAAAATTACTCGAAGATTCTTTATTCCGCATTCATCATCATCAACTACAAAACTACTGACTATTAAAAAAAACTTGTGACCTATTTTCTACGGTAGAAAAGACAAATACAATGTAAATATAGGTCTACCAGAATCTGATGGCAAAAATTGAGAAATTAAATTGATATCAGCAATGCCGGGGTAATTGGAATAAAACATTTTGATCTTTTTTTTCCTAGCAGCATATTCTGTGTGTGAACATGCAAATATAAAATGTATCCAATGATCCAGGATATTTTTTGAAAATCTGCTGTCAGCCATCAGATTCTGGTAGAGGTATATTGACGTAGAATATGTTATATGTCAATCATCCTAAATTCTGTCAGTGTTTCTAGTGCATCTCTTCAATAGCAACGTATTTTATTTCTCTCTACGGTAAAACAGATACTGGACAGTGACAGATTGAAATGTATCATTTTTCCCCTAAAATCTACGTCCATTTCTCGTATTTCTGATGTGGCAATGCTAAGCCTTATTCGATGGAGTTACGCGTTATTTACCGCTGACCTATTTCCCTTAGGGACGTACAGGATACTTTATTACGCCGAAACCGGGCTTAAATATCGCGTCCATTACAAGTTCAATCGACCATGGTGTAGGTTGCTTTAGTATGTTCTGTACCTCGATCCAGTTATTTTAATCCATACTTATTATTATTATAAATCGGAAGAGTTTGTTTGTTTGTACGCGCTAATGTCAAAATTCTTTCAGTGTTAGATAGCCCATTTATCGAGAAAGGCTATAAGCTATATTTTATCACGCTAAGACTAATAGGAGCGAATAAATGGAGAAAAATGTGGAAAAAACGGGGGAAATTATTTGAAACCGCTTATTATCTTAAGAACTACTGGAGCAATTTTTATGTTATTTAGCACACATGAAGAATAGACCACGTGAAGAGACATAGGCAATTTTTGCGGAAAAATTTACGATTTTCGAGAAATTCCTAAATTACGCGGGCAAAGCCGCGCGGAACATCTAGTACAACAATAATGTAGTTTCTTTACTTGTTCCGATACAGTGCAATAGAAAGTGTAAAACACAACAAACTGTGTAGTTTATCGTGCGAGAACATTTTTTGAGATAAAAAGTGTCCTAATATGTCCTGGACTCAAAGTATTTCCATGCCTGATCAAAATCACTTGTGACTTGTAGAAGCGTGAAAATATAACAAAGAGACAGACGGACACACTTTCCTATTTATAATAATAATAGTATGGATATGAATCTAATAAAATTTTTTCACATACCTACAGGTGGTATGATCTAAAGAAGGTTTTCTTTTTAAATAAGTATGGAAAATATTTAATATGTAACAAGGGATTGCAATCCGCAAAACCGGGTCCGGAAATTCGCCGGATCCGGTATCATTTTACGGTTACCGGATCCGGCCGAATTTACCGGATCTGGAGACCGGATCCGGTGCTAGTAATTGGTAGCAATCTGATATGGTCGTTGCATGAAAAAGGTGCTTCAAATACGTTACGCGTGGTATTTAAGCTTTATCTTGTTTTTTATGATAATATTTTGCTGACAATAAAGCGAATTAGTACACTAGAGTCTCAATAGAAACTGTAAGGGCCTTTCAGCCATAAGCAGCTTTATTAGAAGTCTAGTTTACCAGGTGACGCTTTGGTGGTGACACTTTGGTTGGTTCATGTAGATGAATATGGAGAAGACTAAGGACTGGACAAGTTTGATTTTGTCTTCCGTGAGATGTTACGATCTTTCAATATTCTTTGGAGCTGCGACATTGAGCGTTTGTGGTCTAGTGGGTAGACGTATGATTCGCACTCGAGAGGGTGCTGATTCGATCCCGGGTGGAGGCGTGAACTAATGAGACATTTTCAGATCTTAAGTGCATAATACGGAAGCTCGTGCGGAAACATCGTGAGGAAGCTCTCACATGGTTTAGTCCCAGACGTACTGATCTGCTCATTCCTCTGGACTCGGCCACTAGGCGGACTATGTTGCGAGAATGCCGTTTAAATGCTTGGGCAACTATACGCATATTTGAAATCATGTTCGAATCACTACGGTATATGAAAAGTGCTTACTTCACTTTGAAAAAAAATGTATGTTATGTACAGACTACAACAGATGCAAATGCCTTGTTTTTGAACTAAAATGCAAAAATTTGGATGATTTTTACTTTTTAGTTCAGTTTCATCAATCCGGTCGGATCCGGCCGGACCCGGCCGGATTGAAAATGACGCCGGATTGCAATCCCTATATGTAACGTCTTAAATTCGAACATTGTACCCAAACTTAGGCACTACATAAATGACTCCTCCTGCCTTGATTTTTTCAATTATTTAATATTAAATAGAACATATAAAATATTATATTTATTTCATATATTGCAAGTAATATTTTTTAAGTATGACGAAACAGGCGCCGAGTTAGGTAATACTTTATCTGAAACGCGGAGTATTTGACATGATACATCACCACAATCTCGACAGTTTCATTGATAACAGAATCAACCTACCGAGACAGAAAATTTAGAAAAATAGGAACTATTTAAATTACATCTTTAGAGATTTCTAAAACATGTGAACTTTCACTTCATGGGTAACGAGTCACGACTAGTAATTATTGGTACAATAATTAACAGCTGTTTTTATTAGCTTTATAATCTGTCAAAAAGTGAAGAAGTTAAAAAGTGGCAACATCGTAGTGTCATCCCTTTTTTCTTAGATTGATTTTAAAGGGTTGTTGATGCCACTTTTTAATTTCTTCACTTTTTTGACAGACTATACGTCTTGTAAGTTGTAACTATGTAAGAAAATCTTGGAATCTTAATTTGACCCACTTCCTGGTGTTCGATTAGGATGAAATTTTGTACATGTTCTGAGTTCTGATGACATTACATGACTGGCTAAGAAACGTCATTACAAATTCAATATGGCAGCCTCCCCAAGATGGCGGACGGGCTATTTGAAATGTACCTCCATGATATGGGCAGAGTAGACAGAATGATAGAGTATGCCGACTTAGAACTGATGTTGAAATTTTTAAATTTGACGTATTATGACTAAAATCGTCGCTAGGGTTGTTAACTTGTTACCTACGAATTTAAAACTATGACATATTCGATGGACGTGTTCCTCTTTGGTCGTATTGTTGTTGGTGTTTTGGCACATGCGATTAAAATTGTCAGAATCCAATTTTGAAATCTTTATTTTAAATATTTAAAAATAAATTATATCAGCCAGCGCGAGGCACACCGCACATTCCGCTTATAATCCTAGTGAAACCCGACGAATTTGACAGATATTGAAACCTGTCCGTCTCTTTGCAGTCGAACTACTGGTCCTTATGTCTATTGTGATATGGGTGTCAAATGAAAGGGTTTGCTGTCATGAATACGAACTAGTCACGTGACTTAAATCCAACATGGCAGACGTTTTTTAAACTATTTTATTATGTATCACTAGATGACCGATGAACTTCTTATCGCTTTCCTCTGAAAATAAACCATCCATCGACTTCCACAAATATTTCCACATAAATATTTGCCAAAACGGTTCGGCCGTTCTCGAGTTTTAGCGAGACTAACAAAATTTTAAATTTATTTTCATTTATACGCTTATACATTAGCGGACCCCGCGAATTTCGTTTTACTATTTTAAGAGAGTCAATATAATTTACTATTATTTATTAAACAAATGCACTTATCAATGTAAAAAGTAGATAAAAACATATTCTCAGGCCTAACGAATGTACATACAAAATGTCATTAATCAAATGTAAATTAATGTATTAAGAATAAGTGCCTAAGAATTTTCATGCTAAGTTATTAGCGAAAAGTGTGATCATGGAAAGGCTATCATAACTGTAACATCAAAATGTACCACTTTTGAAGTAAATAAAGAAATATGAATATGAATATTAAAATCGGTTAAGCCGTTCGCGCACAAACACTGTGACACAAGAATTTTGAAAGACACAGACAATATATTATGCTAGAAGTTATATCACTTCAATTTTCAAAATTCACAATCTAAATGATCTTAAAATCAATCTTTGATTTATAAAAATATATATAGGTATTCAATCAAACATACAAATATATACATTTTAATTTATAAGACAAAGTCTTTTCATTTCCCTCCTGTAGGAGCAGAGAAGTAATCAATACGAAATATGAAATAAGGTCCCTGGAGATTGTTTGAACTCCTTCATTTAATTCACATTTAGGGTCCTTGATAAATTCTCCTCCACCAAAAATTGCCTTTTCTTTTCGGCCCAAAGCCCGTTAAAAAAAAATACGGCTACTCGCACGCACATAAACAACGTCAACTAAGTCTGCCAAAATAAAACGACATTAGACGATATACGGCTTTCAACGCCAGAACGCTGTGCCGGTTGGCCAGGTATCAGGTAAAAGTATGAAATATTACAAGTCTCGTGGCTAATAAATCTACTAGACGTTCGAAAGTATTCAAGGATCTACAACAATATCTTTATCAATAGATATCTGAGGCGATAAGAGCGATTCATCAAGCCAGCGCCCATCTATCATTGTCGGAGAGCCCGGCCTTCCGATAACATGGGATTTGATGGAACTACACACTTGGAAACCCTTCCATTATTCTATTATAGACAGTTGAGCCGCTAAAGACCATCGAAAAAAATAATTTGAATAGGCTGTTGGCGGACCTACGTCATGGCGCATTTTCACTGGTCGATAGGGCCCGCATGCGGGGTGCGGGAGATCATGCCACGACCAATAGACATGCGCCATTCGTTGTCATAGACTCCCCGTATGCTGTATACCGTACGAGTTAACGACTAATGAAAATGCGCCCTTTGACTACCTCTGTGGCTCAGTTGGTGGGCTGTTGGTAGCTCAAGCCGGGGGTCGCGGGTTTGAATCCCGCCGACGGAACAAAAATTTTTCAATGTTCCTGGGTCATGGTTTTGAATTAAATATGTGTATAAATCATAGACTTATTTTTTGCAAATTTATGGTATAAAGTAAAAATCTTAAGGGCCGGTTTCATCACTTCCTGATAAGGCTATCCACCAATTAACCCACCAATTAACTTGACAGATCAAGTATGGAGAATCTGCCAAAAAAGTTGTAAATAGCCTATTAGGCACTTTATCAGAAAGTGGTGAAACAGGCCCTAAATTATGTATGTAAAGTATTAAATTTATTTTCGTTGTCTGGTACCGTACCCGTGTCGTGTCTGGTGTCTGGGACTGACGTGGTGTGAAGCGTCCATAGATATTATTATAGTATTATTATTTGGTTGGATTATATCAATTCAATGTAAGTCGCGAGTTATGTCAATCCCAGCCAACGTGGCTGGGATTGACATAACTCGACCAAACTACGTAAGTCCGCCATCTGCCTAGGAATCAATTTCCTCGATGGTACATATAAACATCCAAAAAAGTAGCCAATCGACTGCATTGCATTGCATGTTCCGCCACACTAGGAGTCTCCAACAAATATAAAAGCCGAATTTACACCACTTGGGGCCTGTTTCACCACTTCCTGATAAGTGCCGAAAAGGCTATCCACCACTTAACTTGACCGATAGAGTATGGAAAATCGGTAAAAAAAGTTGTGAATAGCTTATTTGTCACTTATCAAAAAGTGGTGAAACAGGCCCTTAGACTGATAGCTAGGGAAAGCTTTGATTTACTCCCTAAAGCAAAATAACATTGCCCTAAAATAAAATAAATGTGTTGTTAATAATTATTATTGTTATAATATCATTATAATAATTGTAATAACTAATAATAGGCATACAAGTAACCTAAAGTTATGAAGCTAGCTTTTGCTTCAGAACCTATAGCACAGAAACACTGCACTTTTTAAGACAAAAGTAACCTTTATATTAATCCAGAGCCTAAACTCATGCCGATAATTATAATCTCTCAGTATTTTTGCGAAAAAAAAACTAACAAACAAACTTACAAATTTTCTTATGATATAAGTATGTGGCTAAGTGCGTACTAGCACAACTACATTCCCCTAATCTATACAATTTGGTGGGTTAGCGTTTTTGTTATGACACTATTGATATCTGAGTGTATTGTGAGGAATTTAAATCGATTGATCCTCTATAGTCTATTGAAACAAGAACATGGGGTGTCCCTATTCCTGAATAACTTGCGACCTCTGAGCCTATTGAATACTGGTTTCCGAATACTACATTCTCTGAAACTTATATCCTACGTCATTTGCAGGGCCTATAAGGGCCAGCCCTTTCACTACATCTTGATAAGTGCCGTATAACTTTCCTCCACTTATATTGACAGACGAAGTATGGAAAATCTGTCAAAAAAGTTGTGAATAGCCTATTCGGCACTTTATCAGAAAGTGGTGAAACAGGCCCTACCTAAGTTTCTAGAGATCAAACTTGAAAATTTCAAACATACGTGTGGCTCTCCGCGGGGACTGCCGCAGTAAAGCTACATAGCATTTTGTATCAACTTATGCAATTGTAATTCGCATACGTCTAGTCGCACGCACACAAACACCGTGACGAAGTCTGCCGCACTGAAACGATTTTAGACGGTGCACAGCTTACAACGCCGCACCGCTGTGCCGGTCGGAGTGGGGGATGTTAGGTTTATTTTCGTTACGGAATTACTTAATTCAGTCCACTCCGTTCCACCCTTTTGTTTACCTTAAAACATACACCTCATAAGTCATAACCACCTAGGTATGTCATATTATGTGTGTGGGTGCCTGGTACAATTACTAATTCCAACCCAGTACACATAACATAGAAGATGTAATACGTTACAGAGGAGATGAGCTGGGATTTCATCCACTTATTCCCGCGCACGGCGCCTGCAACACAAACAATTCCTTCATAATATTTTAATAAGCTTTATTGTGCTTATAAACACTGATGTTTTATAATAAATATATGAGTATTAATAATCCGAAGCTCCGTTTTTTTTTAAAGAAGGCTTTAACTTATAAGATTACATGACGTTTTTATTATGCTTTAAAAACCTGCAAAAGAGTAGAAATTAAGAAATTTAAAAAATCGAAAATTGCTATAAGCGAGCTGATGATCATGAACTATTGGCATTGCAGTTCGACAAGGCTTTATATGAACGTGGCGAGAAAAGGAACTAAACGCTTCTACCATACAAAAACGTCATTTTTGACATGTGTTTGACAGTTCGTCTTTACCAGCAGCACTCCCGTCAATGTCACCCACGTTCATCTAAAGCCTTGTCGAGCTGTATGTTAGCTTTCAACGGAGTCCAGATAAAAAAAAAACCTGCGCAGAAGGAATGTGATTATGTGACGTATCTTTATAGTTTAGAACTTTAGACTTTTAGTTTGGTAATATTATTCACTTTATGTGGTGTCGCTAGTTTTTTTATTATTCGTAGGGTGTCGCCAACTTATTTTTATTAGACCTACATATTAACAGCTATTGGTATATAGCAAATAGAAGATAGCTCGAAGCGAGTAAATACAATTCTAATTCCAGATCTTTGATATATTATCACCTCGGGGAGTATCTGTGACGAATATAACGCTGTTTACATACAAAATAGGCTCTTGGATCTTTATTAATAAAATATAGAATATATAAATTATAGATCATACAACTACAATCCATTCCATCCTACAAGGACAATATTACAAGTAACGTTAATTATTTTGTGACGATTTTGATAAAAACTCCACACACAAAAAGCCTTACAGCTCTTCTAATGTTCCGAGTGTCCATGGGCGGCATATCTTAACAACAGGTGACCCGTTTGCTCGTTTACCCCTTATTTTATTAAAATAAACTTTTTCTGTTTATGTGTGGCTACTGGCTAGACTAAGTTGTCGCACTGCGAAAGTAGCGGCAGAAGCACAGAACATAATATAAGAAGTGAGAACGGAACAGGAGGAGGGATTGAGGAGGGATACATATTTTTAACACCTCGCCGCACCGGTAGGTCTACTCCTGCTCCGTCTTACGAATTTTCGATCAGGTCACATGTCGTCACGTGATTAAAAATTTTCAGGCATCCTAAAAAAGTGCACAAGGCCAAAAAAAGGTTTTCACTTCAATATAATTTGGATTAAAACTATATTTTTTATCTATAATTTTTATTATGTATATCTATGTAAGTCGATTTTTTTTTATGAAAGAAGGAGGCAAACGAGCAAACGGGTCACTTGATGGAAAGCAACTTCCGTCGCCCATGGATACTCGCAGCATCAGAAGAGCTGCAGGTGCGTTGCCGGCCTTTTAAGACGGAATAGGGTAATAGGGGAGGGTAGGGATGGGAAGGGAAGGGAATAGGGGAGGACAGGGAAGGGAATTGGGCCTCCGGTAAACTCACTCACTCGGCGAAACACAGCGCAAGCGCTGTTTCACGCCGGTTTTCTGTGAGAACGTGGTATTTCTGCGGTCGAGCCGGCCCATTCGTGCCGAAGCATGGCTCTCCCACGTATAAAAACGATTGTAGACTACAATGGGACTTGGATAATAAACAGTCTTGAGTAATCTTATCTTTATTAACACTAGAAAGACCAAGGCAGTCAATTTGACCGCAAAGCAATTTCATTCCTAAATATTTCACAAACTATGTTTTTGTTTCTTTTCATATTTTATGACTTTTCCTAATTTGCTATTGTTAGGCTAGATCTATATTTAAAAAAAAATGCTATATGTTGTTTAAGAGATTCGATCACAAATACCTACTAAGAGCGCGCACCGTCAATGTGACGGCATGTAACATTTATAAAGGCAGCGAGAATAGTGAACAACGATCTCTTCAAACTAAAGTGGGTATATTTGTTTTTGTTTATGTTGAATTGAATTCTGAGTAAGTTGTTACTGCACAGTTAGAGTAGCTTGTATATATTTCATAGTAAATATTGATTTCGAGCAGTCATAAAAAAATGCGTCGCCGCCTCAGAAGTTCTCAAATAGAACAAGAACTTTTGCGATTTATGGATATACAAGAAGATGTGTCGGGTGATGAAAGTAGTGATGAATATAACAGGCAGTGTTAGTAAAAACGGTGACGCAGAATTTCAGCCATAACTTGTCACTTGTTCATCAGAAGACTTCGAAGTAGATTTATCTGCTACAAATGAAGATATTATTGTAAATTCACGCAAAGACGCGTCCTTTGCGCGAATGGTATCTGTAATCTGATAGACCCATTAGCGACTTGTGAACAGCATGCGGTGGACGATCAGCTAGGACATCTTCAGTACCGGAAATTGGTATGTTACAAGTAGCAAGTGACGGCACAGAATGGACCTGTACTCCTCCAGACGCTAGAGGAGTAGACCGTCGTTGCCAGCAAAATATACTTCCTGGCCTAGCCTGTTCACGTTTTTTTGCAATATACTTGATTTAGCAGCTATAAATCCGTGAATTATATATCAAAAAGTCATAGGAATAAAAAATTTCGTTATGATTTTATCCTTGAACTAGTGAGCGAAGTAGGTGCAGAGTATGTGAAAAAAAACCACTTCAAATGCGATTCAAAGACAAGAAACTAATTCTAAAACAAGTAAACTATATACTTCAAACAATGAGAGCCAGTAATGTTTAATCAATAGTATGTAATTGTAAAAAAAATATATGTGAAAACAGCTCTATCTGTAAAAAAGCTATGTGTGGAAAATGTACAAAAGAGTCAAAAAAACTATTACTTGCTAGAAATGTTACCCAGTTTAGTGCTGAAATTTTTTACCGTTAATAAAAAAATAAATTTATATTATTTTTATGCAAAATATGCAATAATTTCATAAGAATTCTGACTTCATCTCTAGTACCGTCAAATTGACCGCTGCGGTCTTTGAAGGTATAGCATGAAGCCCGGCCCTTCTAGTGTTAATACTAGATGACGCCCGCGACTCCGTTGCGCCAAAATTCGTTTATCGCGCGGAAACCTTACATTTTTCAGATAAAAAGTAACCTACGTTTTTTCCCGGGACTCAAAGTATCTTCATACCTTTCAGCAAAATCGGTTCAGTGGTTCGGGTGTGAAGAGGTAACAGACAGACAGAGAGACAGACATACTTTCATATTTATAATATTGGTATGGATATGGATTATAGATAGAAAATGTTACAATAAAGTAAACAGCTTACGAAAGTTATCCTAAAAAACACCACAAATAATGGACACTACCCGTCGCCGGCGCGTGCCTCGATGGGATAAAATATGTTATTATAGGCTCTGAAATTACTAGACCAATTTTGTATGATTTTTTTCAGAGCAGGCTACACTACGTAAAAGCGGTCGATTGCCTTTCGATTTTCTTATCGTTGAGTTACATTAGTATAATATAGTAACTATTTCGACTTTTAAGAGTTAAGACCAAAAACTTTAACTTCCAATCTTTGATAAGAAAACCTTTAAACACAATAATATTGTTCAACTATTATAACCAAATCAAGCATTTCTGTTTCAAGCAGGTAATAAAGCATCATAGTTTGAATATCCAGTGAAAAATTAGGCACAAAACGTTTGGTACTAGGACTGCAGCCGTCTTGCAAATGGCAAACCAAGCAGTAATTTAATGTATTAGACTATATGATGCAACTCCATTGCATCAAAAATCGCCCGCAACTCCATTGCGTCAAAATTTGTTTATTTCCTTTTTCCAAGATAAATAGTATCAATGTCCTGGGTCTCAAAATATCTACATACCAAATTTCAGCAAAATTTATTCAGGTTAGAAAAAAATTATATTAGAAACCTCAATATGATTTTTGAAGACCATAGATACCCCACACGCATAGGTTAGATTAAAAAAAAATCTATTTTTTTTTTATTTTTTCCAAAATCTTAATGCGGTTTACAGACTACATCTACTTACCAAGTTTCAATAGTATAGCTCTTATAGTTTCGGAGAAAAGTGGCTGTGACATACGGACTTACAGACAGACAGACAGACAGACATGACGAATGTATAAGGGTTCCGTTTTTGCCATTTGGCTACGGAACCCTAAAAATGTTTCAAAAAGCAAAGGAGTAAGAAAATATATTTTATTTTAATATTGGTTCCTTTATTTTCAAAAACGTGAGTAAAAGGTAAAACCCGACACGTTTGAACATTCAAGAAAAAAAAAGAATTTTGGGTAACAATTTATGTCTAAAATTTCAGCTTCCATCCAACGGGATAGTTCTGATTTTTTGTCGTGAAATTTAAATGTGAAAACCTTTTTAAAATACATGGTTTTTAAAATACATTTACGTGTGTATCCGACATAGGCTTCGCTCAATTTTAAGATGACTCAGTAAGATTGTGAAGTTCTTTTGGCCTTTATGCCTTCTATTAACTGTCCTTTAGCTGATTTTCTCCTATTGACATTTTTTTGTCCAAAGCCTAACTAACAACCACATCAAAATACGAGTATGATAATATACTCGTATTTTGATGGTAAGTCATTCACGAACCAGCTAGTAGCTATATAATAGCTACTAGCTGGTTCGTGAATGACTTACCAACATCCATAACAAAAACAATAATTTGTTTGAGCATGCACTATCCTACATCCCAAAATTTAAAGTATTTTAATATTAAGCCATCGATCTTAGTTAACATCGAAATTGTTTTAGCAGTTTTTCCGTGATGGCTTCACAAACATTTCCACATTCACATATTTTATACTAGTAAAGTTGATTGATTGATCGATGAATATTTGCTATATACAAACCAATAAAGGTGGTTTAACATACACTATCAAAGCCAAACATGGCCAAACTAAACATAAGTAAATCATTGATTTGACAAAGTTCCAATGGGTTGGCATTAATTAAACAAACTTAATCAAAGGTAATAATATTGTATGTACGATCCTAAACCGACAAACAAAGTACGAACTGTAAATTACAACCGTACCGGGCCCTGGTACAAATGTTCATTGACAGTCAACTAATTTATTTTAAACTGTTTACGCTGTTGTTGTTACTCTACGGCGATGGAAAGGGATATTTTTGCAGGTTGTGTATGTACTTAGTTTTACTAAACGCCTAAACTGTGAATAGAATTTTAATTTAATTTAACTTTTTTGAAAAGTCAAAAATTAATTTAGTGGTACTTATAATAAATCAAAATATTTATTTCTCAATAGGTTAACAAAGTTAACACTTTTAGAACGTCTACATGAGGCCTACCACCGGTTCGGGAACTAACCCGGCCAGAAGAAGCGGCGTAAGAAACTCGCACGGTGTCACCTTTTACATAAAAAGGTGGAAAACACCAAAACAACAGTAAGTTATTCTCTATTTTTTTGTCTACCTGCCTCTACGCTTAAACCACTACACGGTGTTAAAAAAATACGCGAAGACTACTCAAGCGGTCCTAAACTTTTCTTTCCACTTGGACGTCTCAGAAATCAGAATTAAAACAAAAGAAGTTACCAAAATAGCTGCAATCGGTATATTGTGTGAAATCACTTCGATTTAACGATGATTATGCATCGTAATTCGTAACGCAATTTGGTCGATAGATATAGTGCATTGGCTTTAATGAGAGAAACTGAAAGAAACTAGTCGACTTCCTTCTATCCAGGAAGGCCACCGGTTCGGGGCGGTCGGTGCGGGAATAATGACATTCATAAACAAGGGCATTACATACTGACGTAGGCTATTAGGTACATAAATTCTAGGGGACTATAACCGCCACCACTTAGTCAATTCACTTTAATGATTACTTAAGCCGTTGCTTAGTAAAAGATTAAGAGAATGATGTCTATCTTTATCTCGCAGCTATATCTTAGCTCTCGTGAATTAGGACTGGGAAGCTCTCTTAGTGGTTGCCTACATATGTATTTTCAATTTTGATATTTTTCTAACTTTTCGTTGTAAAAAATATGACACACTTACATTCATATTTAACCCTTAATTAGTCGCATGGGGTCAAATGACTTTCAAAACGAAAAAAATATGTGCTAGAGTTCTAGGAATGCAACGACGCTTTTGGTAGTCTCCTAACTCCTATCGAGGTATACTTATAAGTGGTAGCCGGTCAGCTAGCGCTGGTGCATGCGTTGCTACTCTCTTGAGCGCTGACCCCATGCGACCACTTACGTAACTTTTTTTGTCACAAGATAAGTTTCTATTATTGTAATATTATGTTTAATTTTTGTTTTAATTTAGGATTTTTCATAAATATAGGAGTATATCATTCTATTGAAAGCATTTTTTTTAATAATTGCTTCATAAAAATGTCAATATGAGTCAAGACAGTAAAGTACGATAGCGGCTGGAAGGTTTCTGAAGATGAAAGATATTTTGTGAGGCTAGCCTCCCAACTTCGAAACTATACACCGATTTGTGATGGCCATGAATCGGGAAGCAAGATTGAAGGGTTCAGTAATGATTAAAATTATCTCTGACCACCGGATGGTGATGATGATGATGATCAGAGGGTGATGACCAAAAGTGCGTAAAAAAACATAAAGTGAGTACCTAAAATATGTTCGTCAATATTATCTCCTAATTCCTTCGGTGCTGCAAAAAAAATCTGGTTATCAGAGTAAAAGGTTTTTTTTTCATCTCGATCAGAGATTTTGGGGCAGAAAAGAGGTTGAGTGATTTTTTTTGTTGCAAAGAGTTGCCTCTTCCGGGTTCTTCGGGTTTTTGTTTAATAATATTAATAACAATAAAGCCCTCTAACAATTTGCATATGTGATACTTCGTTTTATTCATTTCTTAATTTTCAATATTTTATTTGGGGTCAATAAAAACCTCATGCGAGTACTTGTGTGACTTTCTTGATGCACCTAATTAAGGGTTAAAGTTCAGGTTGAGTGATAAGAATTAAGGACCGTACCACTAAACGACTTTTTGGATTTCTATAGTTATAGTTAATGGAATCAGGCGTTACTTTGCGGAAATCCATAGTTTAATCACATCCTGAGGATGCTCCGGTGTTGGGGCGAAACGCGCATCGAGGTTTTCAACCTGCATGGTGGTGAGGGGCCTTGCACGGATTTGCCAACATTATTGCTTGTGTGGTGGTGGTGTTTGCAAGTTCTTGCATGCGAGTGTACGCATAGGCAGTGTGGGAGGAGGGAGGTGCTGTACGCATGCCTATGCGTACACTCACTCATTTACTTAAAGGTGGAAGTTGTTTTCGCGGAATATTGCTAAAAATAATAACAAACTAATTTTTTTCTATAGTTATTGCTTTGATTTTTGGGTATGGTAAATGAAATTACAAAAGACTCCCTTTTAGAAAAACTTTCATGTAGCTAAGAACAAACTAAGTAAATGCGCAAGTTCAATACCGAATATTGACGAAATTCGCCGCGTAACATCAACAACGGCGGTAAATATTTAACTGTTGGCTGTTACGTGAACGATAAGGTTTGGTTACAAGTTTTTAAACACATGTAACAAGAACTGTTTGTTACTTGTTGATACATTATGATTAAAAGGAAAGAAAAACTTTATTTAGCATACGTAGGTAGCTGTTACGGTAATTAGATAAAATTTCATTTCATTTTCAAAACTAGCCTATGTGTGTAGCTTTCCCCGTAGTGTGCTGTGTGTGTACTTTATATAGTTACCTCTATTATGTGCACCAAACACCAAAGAAATCTATTTAAAGTCTATAAGCCTTTAGCACTCTTACCTTCTCTTCTTATACTCTTCTTATTTTACAGTACTGAGACAAAGCCTACTAAATAGTTACTACGCACCTCAGGCTTTACTGTAAATACCATAAAGTTAATATACCTAGCGGAATAGTGCGGCACGTGCCAACTGGACGTCAAAAAAAGAGTGCTGCTGTCATGTATCACACGTCTCTTTTTACCACGCAGTGCTACTGATAATACTTGTACTATTATCTATTCTGTGCTGATATTGACATCTCTCTTGCACAGGCCTTTGTTTCTCTATTCCGCAGGTATATTAACTTCATGGTAAATATTGAAGATTTTTTTTAAGTAAGAAAGCATGTACTGTAAGTTTAAGCAATAATAAATAATAATATTGTAGTATATTTTTTAAACTCTTGAAACGAAATCAATTTTATATTAGTTAGTAAGCGACCTGAATTAACTGTTGCATATTCAATACAACAATTTTTCCCCGTACTAAAAACCTTTATAGAATTGCATCATGCTATAATTATATAGCGGTTATATACTACGCGGTTGTAATGTGATATTGTAAATGATGTCATTTTAGATTACTCTCTTATCTATGGTATTTTTGTCTGTAGATTATCTGTACCAGGTCTGTTTTAAATAATAATTTAAACAGATGTCTCGAGATTTTAATGTCTATATATCTATCTATGTATCTATGGACGCTTCACACCACGTCAGACTGGCCTCGTGGTAAGTACCTAAAGGACTTGTGATACGAGTACCAGACAACGGAAATATATATAATACTTTTATACTATACTGTATATATTTAAGATTATTATTATTTGATACACATATTTAATACACATCCATGACCCAGGAACTTTGAAAACTTTTTGTTCCGTCGTCGGCGGGATTCGAACCCGCGACCCCCCGGCTTGAGCTACCAACAGCCAACCAACTGAGCCACAGAGGTCGTCATAGGTCTGACGAGAGGTCTAGATAAAATATTACATATTATATTAATCGTATCTACTACTCGTTTCCAATAATAGTCGTATTTTTACACGACTTTTACAGCCGCTATATTATTTAAATAGTTGAGTTAAATTATATAGCGAGAGAAATTCGTTTACCGCGCGGGAACCGTACATTTATCCGGTATAAACTAAATCTCAATTTTAAACTTTTTATTCAAAAATTTTTTTTTTACAAAATATGTTTACTGAACGTATGTCCTTCGGGGACTCAAAGTATCTCCATACCAAATTTCAGCAAAATCGTTTCCGCGGTTTAAGCGTAAAGAGGTAACAGACAGACAGATTTTCTATCGCATTTATAATATCACATCACAATCACAAAACATCCAGTGGTCAACAACTTTTTGTCATTTGCAATAAAAAAAGCAATTAAATTGTTGTGACACTCAAAAATGTAAAAAAAAGTCTACAAAGGGCATCGACGACAAAGAACATACTTCGGATTATTAGCTTCTCTCACTCAAAGGAAATATTGTAATTATTCAAATTGTTTGTGTCTTGCATGATATATTTTGAAATTGCACATTTAACGAACGCGATATTTTTTAGTTTTTTTTTTTTAAATTAATAAAACTTATTCTTTGTTAGAATGCTGCATGACATTTTTATAAAAAAAACATTATGAGTATAATTATTAATTAATGACGTATTTTCTCCCTAATGTATTATGTATCCCTAACCCGCCAACCAAGACCAAAACATGAGGCCCGTATGAAAAAAAGGTTGAGGACCACTGTTCTACAGTCTGTCAGTCAGTAAGTTTTTGTAAATGTTAAGACTGAAGTTTAGAGGATACACCTGGGGCTAGAGAAATGAAAAAAAAGTACGTGTAATATCTATAGCTGTCTCCCTTACCTCAAGCCTATACCGCAGAACGCGATAGAGACAACTGCAGAAAATCCAGAAAATCAACGATTCGTTGTCCGATTTAAGTACTTTTTTCATTAAAGATTAAAAAAAGGCTTGAGCTGTGTTCCTATGCTTAGCTTATTTTTTTTGTATAATCTAGCCAAATCTGTTTTCTGGACGTTTGAACACAGTGGAAAATCTGGCCATTTTTTTGGGTTTTTGAACGTTCATATCTTATTTAATAATTAAATTATGAAAAAAAAGGAAACATAGAGACATTGTATTAGTGGCCGTAGATAATCAGGAAAAAAATTATAACTCTACTAGCATTATCCAGGGAGGAAACAGGGGACAACGTTTGTATGGAAAAAAGGGCGGTGTGGACTCCTCTTAAGCATCTTCTAATAGGACTACGGTTTAATAGTGTAAATATTAATACGAATTGCACGACATATCAAACAAGTAGCAACAAAACAATTTGTTGGGCAAAACAAAATATTCAATTTCCCATTCATCAAATCAAAATCTGATCCCTTCGGCACAGAATATATTATAATATATTATAATATTATATGTAGTACTCTGTACCGTCGGGAAGTATGAGGCCTGCGGGCCGCAGCTTGAATATAGCTGTTCTAGGGCAACCATAGACGAGTGTACCTACCCCTCATCTACATTTTTAATCGCACGTTTTGGTCCATCATGATTCATAAGCCAACAAAGAAGATAGTAAAAACTTCCTGCTACCTATAAATCGTACACCATGTACATATTTTTTATAAAAATTTTTTTTTTTTGGTAAAAAAAAATATATTTGTTGTTATAATAGCTCTAGCCTTGCATGACTCAGTGATCACAGAGGTTGGGTTGTTCGGGAAATGATCGGCAGCCTTGGAGCCCTTGTTGACAGTTTTTTTGGCGGGAAACAGGAAGAGGGAAATGCAGGTGTGACCTTGCAATAGTTTTTATTGGCATGATCGTGTCACTTTTTTGGTGGAATAGTGCGACGCGCCTGAGTGAACGATGCTATACAATTATACATCCAGAGGCGTAGCTACCGCCGCCGTATCAATTATAAGGGGCCCGGGCCACAGTGCCAGGGCCAACGTTCCTGAGGTTACAAATTTTATATACAGGCCCCACCAAAGTATGTTACGCTCCTGTAAACAATTATAATATATCTGTACAATTTGTACATTCTTGTAGGGAGAGTAAAACACAGAATATTGTTATATCACTCAACACCACCACTCGGGCTCGTAGCTGATAGAAGAAGTGATCGTCAGACCGAAGTCGAGCGACCACTCCCCCTCTCCCCACTACCTACCCGTATATGGCGGGACATATCTTTATTTCTCAATACACTACAATATCCATACTATTATAATTATGAATGCGAAAATGTCTATCTCTCTGTTAATTTCAGCAAAATCGTTTCAGCGGCATAAAGACGCCCAATGCCGCTGAAACGATTTTGCTGAAATTTGAAAGAACATAAGAAACTTTTTACGATTTTACGATTATGAGTTGCGGGCGCCATCTAGTGTAGATAATAATAATTATTCAGATAATACAGGAGGCTACATAGTCAATTAAGTAAAACGGTTTATACCCCATTAGCTGATGTCACATACAAATATCGCTATACACGCATATACACATATAACTAATGAAATTTCTTTCGAAAAATCCATTAGAAGTACGAAAGCGCGACGTACACTAGGACGAGAATTTCTTTCAAAATCTATACTATAATATGCAAAACTGTGGCTGTGTATCTCTTCCCGCTTGAAATTCTAAGCCAAGCTAAAAAAACTCTAATTTGTTTTATATTTTGAGTTCCGGTCTTGCAAGTCGTATTGGTCCGGAAATACTGCTGGCTACAGTTCGTTCCAGAGTTATTTGTTCATTTGGACAAAATCTGTGGAATTCTCTTGGATGATTATAACTAGTTATCTCTAGATAATTTTATCATGATATTTTTACTTTAATTTTTCCTTGTCTGAGTAAAGTTGATACTGATAATGACGTCACGGCAACACGTATGACGTAACAGCCTACTTGTTCAGCAAGAAATGACGTCGGAAGCCCCACTGATAAACTCGCTAGCTTAGCCAATTAACAATTTTTAAATAGAAAATTTTACATATTGTACCTGATAAAGACTAATATAAAGTTCAAACACATGATGTGAATGTTTATATTTTTTGCCCTATTATTTTCAATTTTGATAATTAACTTATCAACGGCTGCTAGTATTCCCCTTAAAAGTATGCTGAGGGTTTGAGAGTAAAAATAAGTCTTATCCCCAATTCTTCTTCCCGAAAAATAAAACTTTTTTTACTTTTCTTTAAATGTATCTACAACTGAAATTAACTAGTCCAACTGTACGTCACCCCTACAACACCTTGCGATATTAGTGTGTCAGCAGTGATTCGGCGCGTCACGCGGCCCTCATTTATCAGCTGATGAAAGCGGCCCTCCCATTGTGCGGTCCCCCATCACGTCCTCCTCCCGCTGAATACATTTGTAATTAAAAATTTACCGCGCAACAACCAAAACGAGGGTGTTAAAGGGAAAATCTGTTGCGGATTTTTTAGGAATGCCACATGTTTTGGATGGCTGTTAAAAAGGAAGTATTTTTTATTTCAATGGGATTCAAATTTGCGAATTGTAAGGATGTGTATGGATGTAATATCTATGTAGGTATGTAATGTACAAAATGTAAAAAACCGGTGTGTAAATGCGTTAGGATATAAAAGTTCTGTAACGCAAAGAGTACAAGATGCGGCCCCACTTCTAGGTATCTTGGGGCCATTTTGACATAAAATAATATTATGAATTATGATATTATGATGACATTGACTTAGGCTTCGTGCATATTTGTATCATTTGCGCGATCAGATCTCCGTTGCGTATCATCGAAGCGTATTAAAATGATACGCGTATCATGATACGCCCCGATCGCTATTAACCGCGTATCTGATACGTGTCCTATGAATCAGAATGATCTAGTAGGCGTCCACACTATGATACGGCGCGATGATCGCGACGGAGATCTGATCGCGCAAATGATACAAATGTGGACGCACCTTTAGACGGCGCAATGTTCTTGGACGCAGTTTATTAATAAAAACTATAATACAATAGCTATAGCTACATACAATTTTGTTTTGTTTTTGTGTTAACCCTTCTCTGTTCTTTTCTTTCTCACATTGTGGCTTGTTTATATGTGATTATTGCTTATTTATTGCCATTTTAGATCCATCATAGTTATTAGATCTTAAGATAATGTGTGTAAGATTTGTGCATGTAGAACTACACCTGTAATTTAGGAAACATTAATCTTTATTCTACAATTGTATGTTTTCTTGTCAAGATCTTTTCTAATGTATTTCCTTGTTGGTGTGTCAAAGAAATAAATAAATAAATAATATTATGACCCGTGAACTTCGTATCACATTTTCGACCGTATAGAAACCTTTTAGCAAATCAGCTCAGCCGTACTTAAGTTTTAGTGAGACTGATAAAATTAATTTTTATTTAGAGTTACATAGATTGTACGTCACAAGTTTACAACTTTCAACTTGTACCATATTAGCCTGAATTTAGAAATCTTCGCATTATAGTTTTTACACACAAATCAGAGCAGTATTCCATCTAATTACAGCTCGTGGCCAAATTTCCACATGCCGCCATCTTGAATATTCCCGCTTCCGCTGTTCACAGATTATTTATCTAACATCCCACTGTGGGATTTTAATTAATGCACGTTATTTGTACCATTATTGTTGAAATCTGTTGTTTAATAATTGCTTTATTGTGCATGTCTGTTACTTCCTTACAAGATATCCCTGGACTAAATTATATTAAGTCAAAGGAAAATACATTTAAAGATAATTTTCATGCAGTTTGAAATTATTTTTACTACATAAAGGGCCTGATTCACCACTTCCTGATAAGTTCCGGATAGGCTATTCACCACTTAACTTGACCGATAGAGTATGGAGTATCTGTCAAAAAAGTTGTGGATAGCCTATCCGGCACTTTATCAGGAAGTGGTGAAACAGGCCCTTAGTCATTAATTATTATCGTTTTCGAAACAAAATAAAAAATGGGAAAGGAACAAAACATAATATTTGAGATAAGTATATGATTGTATCTATATTTTCCCAGGATGATATGAAATTTCCTCCAAACTCGAGGAAATTGTTTAACGATTGATTCCGAACGCGATTCGCTCGCAAATAACGAAACACGTATCCCCTACGGAACCACACATACACATGATATCTAACATGTATCCGCTACGCTCATAATTTTATCAACATGGTATTAAAATTGTAAGTTATCTTTTACCCGAAGCTTTAAGAAGGGTTCTGATTTTGGCTGTTTTGCTTATACATAAGTCATATGCAGGTATACCTACTAGGTACATGTTTATGAAATTAGATGTATCATACCAGTTTTTATAACGCACGGTATCCGCATAGACCAGCTATCCCCAACCCGCACCCCGCAAGCCGCGTGCGGCCCGCCGGGACTCTACTAGTGGCCCGCGTGATGTTAAACCATTTCGAAATTTACGTCCACCGGCAAAAATATAATGTAAAGTCGTCGTGAAAGTCGTGAAGTTTTTTTCCACTTGTAAATGGTTATTTTTGATTAACGTAATTTTTTAACCCTAAAAAATTTTTTGTTGCGGCCCGCGACACGACCAAAACATGTTTGTAGTCCGTATGAAAAAAAGGTTGGGGACCACTACACACACCCAAAGAAAATTCACTTGGGACGCATAGATTGTTCTTCCATCAGAACGCGCGTCATGCTAAATTGAATAAACAGTAAACACCATTATTATACACAGAGCACATAACTTTAGAAGATTGCGTTTTCCTTCAAGGGACGGGAAATTAGAAGAAGGGTACATAGACTTCTTATACACATAGAACTAGACAGCTACTTGTTAAAGGCTAAAACTAGCAGTTTCAAAATAGGTTACAGCAGACACGTAATCGATCATTTCTTATCAACGAATGTTGGAAAGTCTAAGGAATTTTATTAAATTCCGGTGTAGTAAAGTTTTGTAAGCAGCAAGATAGATTTATCGCGGCACAAGGCAGTCTTGGAAACCCGTGGTGGGACATTTCTAAGGTGTTGTTGCAGTTATATTCCCCCGTGAAGGTTCAAGACATAATTTCTTCAGAAAATCATGCGTCCTTAGTACCCCAGTGAAAGAACGAGTAATATGACATAGAAACGTTATTATTTAGGTTAAGTGGGCGTACCGTATCGTACATTACAATTTTCTTATTCGTTCCACGGAAAATTGGATGTATTGTATTGTAGTTGAGTTATTGTTGCTATCAGATATACAATAGAATAAAATTATTAATATTAGATAATAGAACTATAGAAATAAAGTAAGTCCGTATCGTAATGACCATAATATTTTTTTCCTGGTAGTATAGATCCCAACCCGCGGCCCGCCGGGACTCTAACAGTGGCCCGCGTGATGTTAAATCATTTTGAAATTCACGCTCACCAACAAAATAATGTAAGTTGTCGTATGTGACAAGTCGTCGTTAAGGTTGTGAATTTTTGTCCACTATAATCGTTAATTTTGAAGAATTAATCCTAAAAAATTTTTGTTGCGGCCCGTGACACCAAGATCAGACCATGATTGTGGCCCGTGTGAGAAAAAGGTTGGGGACCACTGGTATATATCTTTGTGAATTGTGATTACATTAACAATTCGTTTATTCTTTAAGCCTCTTATATTTTAATAGTACCTGACTATGTCCCAATATAATTTTTCGTTCAAACGAGCAAGCTCATGATCAGGTAAGTGAATTAGGTACTGAATAATGAATATTATATTATATCAAAAGTACGTAGTAACAACTTCTATAATATTATTATTGCTCACATATTGACTATTGTACTAAAACGATTGCTGAATCTAAAAAAACTCCATCCTTCCTTTATATTTGACGTCATTTCGGCACGGGCAGTGAAATACGTATTTTCTCTCCAAGGGTTTACAGAATTTATTTATCTTTGCAATTTCTGTTCTCCTGCTACGGTTTGTTGGAGATAGCGAAATAAATTGTCGTGCCATTTTTTCTGGTTCAGCTTTGATACAGGGTTCCTTAGAGGAAAATGAGTTAATGGTTGATGAAATAAAGAAAAGGAACTATTTTCTCAATGTAAGTAATCGTTATCATTCAGATAACCGACAGAATTTTCTTGTTATCTTTTTCACAATTTATTTACTTAATATGTATCATAACAACAATTTAGCCAAAACTCATGGTAGATAATAATTAATTTATTTATTTATTTAGGCACATCAACAATATTATAAAGAATGTATACATTTTTTACATCACATCAAATTAAGGTAACAACAGAACAACTAATAATTTTGGTACTTACTTGAAATGAAAAAATGTACGCTGAGCCCCGGCACGGCCCCTCTCAGTGTGCTCACTCCTTTAAAGATATAAGATATTTAATTACAAAAAATGCGATTTTAGCATAATTTAATCATCTTTAGACTTTACCGTATACAGTATGTACTTATACTTTGTTGAGTTAAAGATAATTATTTTATTACGAGTTCATGCATCCCTAATACTAACGGGATAACATGTAGCGAAGTTTCTCGATGCTAAATGAAAAAGTTAGTACCCTAAGAACCAGTAAGAACCAGGATTAGTTCCTAATTATGTAAGTTCATTCAACTTGTAGGACTGAGAAAGGTTCTATCTGATATTGCTTTAGGACCACCCACGTCAAACTTTTAGTAGGACCGAAATTTACCCAGTTTATATAGGGACAGCATAATATTATTTTAGAACGACTTTTTGTATGACTTATCCGTTACAGTCTATTAGACCAGACAAAATAAAAGTCATACCTAGCCTAGAAAAAAATCACATAGAACTAAAAATTAGGTATAGGTCTACCAGACCTATACTTAATTTTTTGACAGCAGATTTTGCAAAAAATATCCTTGATCATTAGATAAATTATATTTGCATGTTTCGAATCAGCCGCTGTAAGGACAAAGTGATCCAAATGTTTTATTCCAATTACCCTGGTATTTCTAGAGTCAATTTCTTTTGCCAAACCTCAAATCGATCGATCCCCTTTGTGCAAAATTTTTTATTCAAAGTCAAAAGTAATACATGATTTTCCCTTTTTTCCCTATAACGATAAATATCGTAGAAATAAGCGGAAAAGTTCTATAGTATCTACAATTATCTATAAAAATCATTGAAAAGCGTTTTTTTCGTACGACTCGCCATTTGTGAGTACGAATACCTAATTTTTGTCTTGGAGAGACAGGCAAACAAAATTTCCCATTTTAATTAATATTATTATATGTTAGTGTGGAATGTGGTTAATATCCACCTACTGAAATGTAAATTATTCTTGCTTAAACTCTCTCTGACGTCACTGTTTGCGTCGTTTATATGACGTCAAATTTTCCACTGGTATTGATTTTGTTCGGTAAAAGGTTTGAAACGATAAAAAACATTAATTTACCAGCTTTGATACTAAATATTATAGCCTTTTAATCTCGGCACGTGTGAACGGCTGAACCGTTTTTGATAAAGTTTGGCACCCAAATAGAGGCCACGGGGAAGGATATGGCTTTTTTCTCCGTGATTTCACCTGTTTTTGGAGTAACTATGATGTCGTGGAAAATATCTATTGTTTAATATTTATTCCAATACTATTTATAACTCCGTTTTTCTTTATATGAAATAAGTGGGCAAACGAGCAAACGGGTCACATGATGGAAAGCAACTTCCGTCGCCCATGGACACTCGCAGTATCAGAAGAGCTGCAGGTGCGTTGTCGGCCTTTTAAGAGAGAATAGGATAATAGGGGAGGGTAGGGAAGGGAAAAGGGTAGGGGATTGGGCCTCCGGTAAACTCACTCGGCGAAACACAGCGCAAGCGCTGTTTCACACATTTCTCCGGTCTAGCTTGGTATTTCTCCGGTCGAGCCCGCCCATTCGTGCCGAAGCATGGCTCTCCCACGTCGAGCGCCAAAAGTCGTTTATTGCGTGGGAACCGTACATTTTTCCAGAGTAATAGTAGGTACCCTATGTCCTTTCTCGGGACTCAAAGCATCTCCAACCCAGGTTTCAGCACAAT
Source organism: Aricia agestis (assembly GCF_905147365.1). NCBI lineage: Eukaryota > Metazoa > Arthropoda > Insecta > Lepidoptera > Lycaenidae > Aricia > Aricia agestis. Next base: position 16,094,685 of record NC_056416.1, on the reverse strand, counting down.
CGGTTCAGTGGTTTGGGCGTGAAGAGGTAACAGACAGACAGACACACTTTCGCATTTATAATATTAAGGTCCAATTTCAGCAACGTCTGTTAGTTTTAATGGCTTGTTAAAATGACATGTTTTCTCTTTCGTTAGTATCAAAAACGAAAGAGATAACGTGATACTAATTCGAGCATTAATTTTAACAGACGTCGATGAAATTGGCCCTAAATACCTAAGTATGGATATTAACTTATAATAATATTATGTATTATAATACTTTAGGGTAAGTACGTGTTCCGTGTAGAGAGTTCGCTGTAAAAGTAGCAGCTCTGAAAGACCAATTTTTTTTCACTTTTGTAATGGGCAAGCACCCCAGCGTCACACTCACGAGTTTCCCCATACAAAATGAAAAAATGTAGTCTTTCAGTGCCGCTACTTTCACAGTGAACTCTCTACAAGGTACACGTACCTACACACCCTCAAGTATTATCACTTACTTTGTTACACCTTGTATATTGACGCATATAATCATGACCTTGCTACTATCCAAATTACATAATAAAAGTAATATAAACGGAACCGCGGTCCGCGCTAGTGCTGTAGTCCGAGAGCCCGGCGAACAATGGTCGACCTCGCGTAGTGTTACACGCTCAATGTCACAGCGGCGATTTCTCGTGTGATAACAATTATGATATGCATAACGTTACATCATCAGTATGAACATCGTGACAACAAAGTTAATCCCCTGATTCTACTGTTTTTGACATTTTTGACAGAAGTTTATCTATTCCTCGGCGCTTCTGATTGGCTATTTCAAAATGTTTACCAATCAACAACACTAATAAAATAGATCAACAAAAATAAGCCTTGGAAAACTTGCATAAGTCTCAGTTTTGCTATAGTTCAGAGCTATCAAACAACAAAACGCGCGCGCTATGGTGTTGCACTCCGAAGAGATGAGATTCGCAAAGTGTAGTACAGATGTAAAGATTACATTATATTTTAAAGTATTCTGTCAAACACTAAAAAACTAAAACTAAAACTACTGTGGGCAAACTATACGCAGCGGGCTAGCTATCTGTCAAAAACTAAAACTACTGTGGGTAAACTATACGCACCGGGCTATCAACGTTCTCCGGGTACAATAATATTATAATGATGGGTGTTTGTGGGACATATTATACAATACACACCCTAACGTATTATCACTTAGTTTTGTTGCACCTTGTATTATTTTACTTTATTATTCTGTCTTAAAATACATACTATTCAAGGATTTTCTGTTGCTGACGTTCATAATAAATTAAAATGCTAAATTCACATTATTAAATTACTTATACATTCTATACATTTGTTTGAAATAATATGACGAGGAGGGTCATTTCATATTTAAAAATTTAATGATTAATTTATACATTCAGTAAAATTTTGTACTTACATAATATTTTGTAATGATAAAATATTGTTTCATGTCATCGTCTCTCCGATTACTTTGTCTATACCCGAGCCCCGGGGTCTATTACCCCATAAGGTAAGAACAAAATGAAATGAACAAAGCAGTTGTTTCTGTCTCACTGTGGTACATAATATATTATAATTCTTAAGAGACATTTAAATGACGTACTTAAGTGAGATCGATACAATATACAAACTCATATACTTAGTTTCAATTCATTTGGAACTAAATTTAATTATTTTGTAACATAATAATACCTATACAAAAATACATATTCTAGTTTAATTTTTTTAATTATTATCATTTATTTATAAGTGCGCAGTTAATACGCAACATTTAAATCGGTAGCATTTTAGCCGACCATAAAAATTCATTAAAACGAATAGTTCGTTTTAATGAATTTTTATTTATTTTCAATTAAATCATGTGCAACATTATTCTTCAGCTATGTAAAGCTTTGATTCATTTTATGCTATTTTATTTATGAATTTAATCTTGAACATACTTCGGCGAGCTTTATAAATTACTCAAATGTAGAAAATGAGAATTTATAAAAATATAGAGATTAAACATTGGTTTAAGTTCGTGATATATGTAGATATTTTCGTAAATACGTGAATTTTTAAAACGAAATTAACTCACTGAAGAGATTATATCACCATCTTAAAATCAAAACCCTGTAATAAATTAATTCTTAGAAATTGGTTATCCCATAACCTTTGATGTTAATTACTCCGTATCGGAACGAAATTGATAGAATTTTAATTCATGGTCGAAGTCGTGAATGAATTAGCTTCCGTTGTTTTAAACTCAGATTGGAATTATTGATTTGAAACTCAAATAGCTAGAATGAATGAAATGAAGCATTCTCAGAGTATGTTTGGCTAAGAACAATAAAAATAACTGAACTCTAGCAATCTAATTGATATTAGGCTGCAACTGATACAGCTCATAGAAAGAATGACGTATTCATAGAATGTTCAGTTCAAAATTTACATTATAATTTCGACCTATCTAATGAGTATCCAAGCATATTTACATTGGAATAACTGAACCCTACCTAAATAGCATCTAAGAACCTACCTAAATAATTGTAAGTAACAACAAAATATTTCCAGCTAATAATACTCGTATACGCTACGTAGCCGATAGTAAGACGTCCTTAAACTTGTCAAACTCAAATAGCTCAGTGGAAGCAAACTGAAAGTATGTCTTAGAACACTAAAGGGCCTGTTTCACCAATTCCTGATAGGCTATGATAGACCTGCCGAATAGACTATCCACCACTTAACTTGACAGATAGAGGCACTTTATCGGGAAGTGGCGAAACAGGCCCTAAAATAACTAAAATCTACCTAATGAGTATAGCTGCTACGCTACGTAGCCGATAGTAAGACGTCCTTAAACTTGTCGAGTGCGGTGGGCGGGCGCGGGCGGCGGGGGGCGGGCAGGCCCCGTGACCCAGTTCCGCGACCCTCGCTCGGGAAGCTGCTAATTTCCATCGGCCTGAAACTACGTCACGCGGCGGGGGGATGGAGCGGGGGGGCTCGGCGGCTCGCTGGCTCCCGCTAGCTCAGTCCGAAGCGCCCAGCCGAGCTGCGAGCACGCTGCTCCCGCCCTGTGTTAGTTAGTGCGTGCGTGATTTTTTACTGTGATAGGTGTCAGTCGCGGCGCGGCTGCCGAAAGAGGAGCATCGATCGAGGTATGTCACGTGGTTCAAGGTTGTCACGGGATCACGAAGGCTGCATAAGCGCTCTATACGGAATGCTGAGCGAACTGAAACCTTCTCGACAAACCGAAACGTGGCCTATATTCAATATAATAATGGAACCTTCTAGCTGTTCTGTTGTGTGCACAAATCAAGTAAAATTTTACGCATCTACTAACGTAAAATACGTTGTATAATAACAGCCGGATAAATAATTGATTCACGCAGGTACAAAACGTTCCATTATCCCGTAATTCACGTTACGTAGCGTACGGGTGGAGCTGTCGCGAATTATTAATACAACGATTTACCCTAGAATATCCTTTACCTTTAGTAGACCTTTAGTAGAGCAAAATTCGGTGAAACAATTTCGTTCTAAGTTGCTCTATATTTTCATCACACGTTTCACTGACATTATAAAGGCGATCTAGTATGTATGTTTGTTACATCTTTACGACTAAAAAACTACTGAACGGTTTTTGATTTATTTCGGCATGGTAGAAGTTGTGACTCTGGATCAAATCTTCTTAATCTAAGAAAAGTTCGGTGTAATAATTACGTACATATTTTGTTGAGATGTTATGAAACTCTATGTTACGAACGTAAGTTGTAGAGGTGAAAGATCCCTATATATTATTGTTTATGTATTAGTAAATATGTAGTTTGACCTAGGTGTAGTAAGGTGTGACTTGGTCATGACCTACTAGTGTCAAAATGCATTGGCATACGTTCAGACGTTCCATTCAAACTAGATGTATTCATTGAATAACATAATGAGTTTATAAACCCTATATACAGCCTAAAACTATATAAGTATAAGCTTGAACTAGCTTTAAGCCTGCTTTAGAGTTTTTAAAACACAGATTTAATATACCAATACTCGTAGTTCAATCAAAGTGAAATAACGTTATTGTAACTAGGTATGTATAGTCGTTTTAAAATTAATTTTACTTACCCAAGTTAAAGTACATTTTATTTCAATTTCTACGTTGTTTTACGTTAGACGTCAAATAGTATTTTGTTGTGTACATAAGAACTACTAAGTCAGTTGACATCTCAAGTTTTATAAGACAACAATTTAATTACTTGTATACTTAAAAATTTAATTTCATGCAAATCTGGAAAATTTCCACGAAGAATTTAAGCATTCCCGTAATAAATGTACGAGTATATTTCTTTTTGCTTTCAACTCTGTACATGTTACGAATGTAATAAATATTAAGTAAGCCCTTAAATTATACACAGGTTACGTAGGTACTACGTATTTGAAAGAAAGAAAGAAACGTGTACCTTATAATTTAGGTACAATACATTATAAATATTGTATTGAATTTTAAACTACCTGACCTGCAGATTTATTATAATTCAAACCTGTTTTTTTTTTAGCTGGCCATTTATATAAGATCTAGGTTAAAATTATTTTTTGTCTCCTTTTTTTCTTATAAACAAATGACATAACATGATTTTTAACCCAGCGTTAACTTTAAAGTGCAAGTGGATCTAAGAAAGTCAACATCTAATTAGTTAATTACATCCATTACTTAATTTAACCAAAATTTCATAATCGAGTTTCTTCAAAGTTTGGTCTCCAAGGGTATAAGTTGAAGAACTTTAAAATCATTTGTGAAGTCCAATTTTAACCAAAAATGTTATTTAGATATTCTCTGTTATATCTTTCCATAAAAATCATTATTATGTTTTCACTGTATGTCTACTCCTAGAAAAGTTAATACATATTATGTATCTGGTGGACCTACGTAATTTGGTCGCGTTACGTCCAGCTCAGCTGACAGACTACAACTAACATTGACTTGACGTAGTAATCCGACTAAGGGGCTATTTCACCACTTACTGCTAAGTTTCGGATAGACTATCCACAATTTATCTGACAGATAGAGTAAATTTCGGATAGCCAATCCAGCACTTATCAGGAAGTGGTGAAACAGGCCCTAAATAACATAGGTTATCTATCAGCCTCTGAATCAATTTGTTCGATAGTATATTAACATACATTATAGCTGTCCTAAGTGAAGTCCTTTACCATCTTAGAAACTCCGATAACTCAACTACTAAGCCTTGGAGGTATAACTATAATGATCGGTCTCCACGTTTATAATATCGTTACTGGCTTATCGTGAACCGATAGCGCGAAAACGTGAGCAAATCGTTCATGTAATACTCTTGCATTTCCTTCACTTTAGTTGACTTTTCATCATCAATCTAAGAAATAAAAAATTATAAACATTCATTTCCATATACGGTGTTTAACGTGACCATTTATAGCATAATATGAATATAGATTATAAAAGTATAGAGGTAAATACAATAATAAGAGTATTCTGTGAATATTTAAATTTTAAACTGCAAAAGCGGGACAATTTCAGCCTGGCCTGGGACACCGGGACAGACTGCCTGAAAGCGGGACTGTCCCGTCTAAAGTGGGATGTATGGTCACGTTAGGTATGTTGCATGTGTGGAGACATTAAATTGCTTTATCCACAACTTTTTTGCAAGTTTTTTTTCCTATAAAATAAGGGGGTCAAACGAGCGAACGGATCAATTGATAGAAAGCAACTACCGTCGCCTATGGACACTGAGGAGAAAAGCTGCAGGTACGTTGCCGGCCTTTTAAGAAGGAAGGACGGAAGGCCGCTCTCTTGAAGGTTTGCAGGTTGTATAGGTCCTGAAAACCTGAAATACTGCTGATGACAGTTCGTTCCAGAGTTTTGCAGTAAATCTTAGAAGAAATTTAAATATAGAAGAGTAGATAATAAAGGGCTGGTCTTAACAACCTTTTAGTTAAATTAGTTAAAAATTACTTTATCTCATTTTTAGTTTTTACGATATAAGATAAAACTACAATCTTGTTAATTCACTATAAAAGAATTCCAAATGTAATTATGAAGTGAAAATGTTTTAAAATATCTTTTAAGACACTTAAAATACTCAGGTTTCAATTTAAAAGGAGAATGGAAAAATACGTGCTGGCTAATCGTTGGACTTTCATGCCCTAGTTGGCAATTAACCTAGCCAATCTTTTAGCCGAAACAGCCTGGCTTTCTTTACATTTAGCTGTGAATCTACCAGGGCAGCATGAGCCTTGCCAAGTGTTTGACGGGTGTAATTGTATTGTATTGAAATAATATGTTTCAATATTTATAACTTATCCATGAAGAACATGTACCGTATTCCGTGACCATAAAGCGAAATTATTTCAAGCTTAATATCTAAAATCTACTAAACTTATGTTAGCATTTGGTTTAATAATAAAGTAATTCGTAAGTTAAAGACATAATTTGACGTAAGTGGATGAGGTTAATAGCATTATAAATAATATACTTAAGTCCAATTACAAATTTTTCCCTTATAATTTTAACAAATCTTGTTACTTACCTACTAGTTTTATAATTTTAATTTTTTCCCAGTCCTAAAGCATCCATTAGTTAGCCACTTTACTCACTTATACGTATTCAAATATAATTATAATTAACTAGACGTTCCGCGCGGCTTCGTCCGCGTAAATTAGATATTTCACATACAAATTAGTCCACAAAAATAGCCTATGATGAATGATCCTTCACGTGGTCTACTCAGAAAAACTGCTCTATTAGTTCGAGTGTTCCCCCGTTGTTTACACATTTTCCTCTATTTCTTCGCTCCTATTAGTTTTAGTGTGATAAAATATAGCCTATAGCCTTTCTTCATAAATGGGCTATCTAACACTGAAATAATTTTTTAAATCGGACCAGTAATTCCTGAGATTAGCGCGTTCAAACAAACTAACAAACTCTTCCGCTTTATAATATTATATTATATAGTATAGATAATGAATTCTTTGATATTAATAATACAATCAATATCTAAGGCTTTTCGCTTCTCTGCAAGTTAATTCTACTTCAAATTAATTTCACTTTGACAGCAATTATAGTTCACTAATTGGAATTGGTTTGTCGTTACATAAAATTTTGTAATTAATATTAAATTCAACACGTACATTTAACTTAGGTAAACTTAATGGCTGAATTCTCCTAACTTCAGTTTATATTTACTTAAATGTAATTTTTTGTAATATTTCCTTAATTATAATGAACTTCATAGCAAAAAAATGAGCAATTTTTATTAAAATGATAAGTGTTTTACTCAAAACTTCATAATATAGTGATAATTTATTTCTTTTGACGTGGGAGAGCCATGCTTCGGCACGAATAGGCCGGCTCGACCGGAGAAATACCACGTCCTCACAGAAAACCGGCGTGAAACAGCGCTTGCACTGTGTTTCGCCGAGTGAGTGAGTTTACCGGAGGCCCAATCCCCTACCCTATTCTCTTCCCTTCCCATCCCTACCCTCCCCTTACCTATTAACCTATTCCCTCTTAAAAGGCCGGCAACGCACCTGCAGCTCTTCTGATGCTGCGAGTGTCCATGGGCGACGGAAGTTGCTTTCCATCAGGTGACCCGTTTGCTCGTTTGCCCCCTTATTTCATAAAAACAAAAAAAAAAAAAAAAAAAAAAAAGATAGGACAAAATCTTACTAATAATAATTGACCACTTCATACCCTAACATGTGCCCAGTAACATTAATTTCATGTGTGTCGTTTGCCAAATATCGAGGTATGTGGTGGAGGAATGTCCAAAGTGGCTTGGCACCGGCAGTTGACGGGTTATTAACAGATACAAGTGAACCCTATCCCATGTCACGTGCTGCAATAGGGCTGTCAATTGTCATCTGAACATGATTTAGGGTTGGCACTTTCTCAAAAATATAAAATCCATATCAACAATAATAACTGCGGAAGTGTATCCGTCTGTATGTCTGTTACCTCTTCACGCTTAAACCACTGCACCGATTTTGCTGAAATTTAGTATGAAGATACTTTGAGTACCGGAAAAGTACATGTAATAGTTTTTGTTGCTAAAAAAGTACGGTTCTCGCGCGATAAATGAATTTTGGCGCAACGAAGTTGCGAGCATCTTGTTTTTAATAAGAAGATTATTAAGTAGTGTTTTCTTCATTGAACTACGATGTATAATGTTTGGGAAGCTGCCTAGAGCACGCACAATCGACCTCAAATACTGTCACATCCACAATCATCGATCAAGCTATGGATGAATAATACCCGTATACATATTCGTGAATGCTTGTATCGGTCGGCGGTCCACATGTTTGCGAAGCATCTTGAGCATCAAACTTGGACAATCCACTTCAATCATCGGCAAACATAGAAAAATATGCCAATCTACATGGTCATTATCATTTTCTCCATCATTGGCTAAAGTGGAGAGCGTAGATAACATGTAAAATCTTCCATTCTATTCCACGGAAAATTTTAAAACACGTATTTCTAATGTAAACATACCTATTCAAATATCAAAGGCATAATCATTACAATTTTCCTCCGACCTACTTGTTCGACACGCTACCAAAGACTTTTCCTCCATTTCACTTTTCCTCAACATAACTTGACATTGATTTCAATGGGCCTGTCGTAAAAATACGTGCCTAATGGTATTCTTATTATGCTGGGAATAAATAGATTTTCTATATGATATATTTTCAAAAACAACAATTATCGTTACATCACAATAATATAATCTTATTATTATGCTTCTGTGATTTTTTAATCGTTTTCAAAATACTTTACGCTACGTCACACTACTAGAAACTACGTCACTTTACCATAGTAAAAGGAGGCAAGCCTCTACGCCGCTCTACGTCGCGCTACGACGCGCTACGACGCGCTACGCCGCGCTGTTTATCCTTGAAACAATACAACTATAAGTTTAGATTTATTCTACGAATAATAAAAAACTAGATTTATTATATATAACACCATTTTTTTATATAATTTTAAAACCTTGAAATAATAGACATTGTAACAAAAAAACGGCTAAGTGCGAGTCGGACTCGCGCACGAAGGGTTCCATACCATCATAGAGCAAAATTAGGCCAAAAATTGTGTTTGTGTAGGAGCCCGCTTAATTTTTTATTTTATTTTAACATTATTATTAAATATTAAAGTACACATATAATTAAGGATTTTGACAAAAATTCAAGTATATATAATTGCTCTATATCAATAATGGCAACAGGTAGACCTGTTGCCATTATTGATATAGAGCAAAAAAGGCCAAACAATCACGTTTGTTGTAGGTATGAGAGCTCCCCTTAAATAATGTTTATTTTGTTTTTAATATTTGTTGTTATAGTGGCAACAGATATACTTACATAATCTGTAAAAATTTTAACTCTAGCTATTACCGTTCCTGAGTTACAGCCTGGAGACAGACAGACAGACAGACACACAACGACGGACGGACACGGACGGAAGCCTCAGTAATAGGGTGTTTACCCTTTGGGTACGGAACCCTAATAAAATGAACGATTTCCCGTACAAACCTTACCAAGACTTGAGAAAACAAGAAGATTTAAATATTTAATAAATAAATAAATGAATTACGAATAAATTTAAATACTCAAATGCCTTTTGTTTTTAATATGTTGAATGTTAATTTTAACGTCAAAGATGACCAAAAACATCAAACTTTTCTATGTGTAGATTGTACGATTGTTAAATTGTATTTTGTTACAATTTAGTTTAAGTTTTTATTTAACTTTTACTAAATCTAATTACTAATTAGACACTAAATCTTACTAAATCTATTCTCTTGCTAATTCCAAACTTAACAATCCTGTTAGTAAAGCTGATTGTTTGTTAACATTGTGTAAGCTCCGAAACTACTGCACTACTACTGCACTTATTTTGATGAGATATGGAACAATCGAAACATAGATCCTAGTAACGGACTTAAATTGTACTCTCTATAATTTGAAATAACTTAAACCATGGGAGAGCCATGCTTCGGCACGAATGGGCCGGCTCGACCGGAGAAATACCACGTTCTCACAGAAAACCGGCGTGAAACAGCGCTTGCGCTGTTTCACGCCGAGTGAGTGAGTTTACCGGAGGCCCAATCCCCTACCCTATTCCCTTCCCTACCATCTCCTATTGCCTTTCCTACCCTCCCCTATTACCCTATTCCCTCTTAAAAGGCCGGCAACGCACTTGTAGCGCTACTGATGCTGCGAGTGTCCATGGGCGACGGAAGTTGCTTTCCATCAGGTGACCCGTTTGCTCGTTTGCTCCCTTATTTCATAAAAAAAAAAAAACATCCATATCACTAATATTGTAAATGCTAAAGTATGTCTATCTGTGTTGCCTCTTGACCCCCAAACTTTAATATTCATTTATGCATAAATTGTTTATTAATCAAAGCCCAGTGTTTATAGTGATGTAATAATCTAAGATCAATACTCATAAATAATCAACCAATACGTAATCCAAAATAGACAATCACAGAAGTTGTGAAGGTCGATCGACCGAAGTTGTATAATGAAAACCACATTACAGGACAGTCGATAAAAATAGGGACGTGACCGCATATCGATAATATCGATAAGCACGCGATACAACTATTTGTGACTAGTGATGTACCTAATTGGTTTATAATAGGGCAGGTAACGAGTGATTTTATTAGTTTACTAGTAAACTAGCTATTTGACCGAGCTTTGCTCGGTATTTGATGAAAATGACATTTTCTAAAACTGATTCCTAGCTAGATCGATTTATCGCCCCCTCGCCCCCTTTTTGAACGTCGGGACTATCGTAGTCCTGACGTTCAAAAAGAGTTGTTACCTGTTGCCATTTCTGATATTTGATATCGAGCAAAAATCATCAGTTTAAATAGAAGTCTTTGACAAAAATAGCGAAAAAATGACGTTTGTTGTATGGAGCCCCTCTTAAATATTTAATTTATTTTGTTTTTAGCATTTGTTGTTATAGTGGCACGAGATATAACTACACAAACTGTGAAAATTACAGAAATCTAGCTATAGCGGTTCTTGAGATACAGCCTGGAGACAGACAGACGGACAGACAGACATCGAAGTCTTAGTAATAGGGTCTCATTTTTACCCTTCAGGTACGGAACCCTAATAAAAACGGTTAATATTACCATCATAAAAGTAGTGCTTCCCTATGACCTATTTCTTTCTGTTTACCCATCAAAATCAATTCAGGAATTAGTTCAATTCGACAAACAAATTTCCTCTGCACCTAAATATAGAATCACGTGTATTTACCGAGTTCTAGAGATAACTGCTTGGTTTTCGGCCATGCTCTGTTGCCAAAAAACACTGATATACCGACAACTGGCCAGCGTTCAAATGTTCCCTGCATGCCGGATTTTGTATTACCTGAGTCTCATCTAGATTATTTATCACTAAATATGTAAAAGAAATCTCTAAAATCTGTAGATTCTTTAAATTTTGGTTAGACTGAATTTCCTATGTCTTTAATGTTGCGTCTTCTATTACTTTTAAAAACTTAGGTTCATTTCTAGGCTATTAAAATCTAAAGATTATATTGCCCTCTGTCCTCGTATACCAGCCCCTGTAGACAAGTGGCAAAACGCTAACGCTAACGCTAGCGCTAGCGCTACAAAATGTATGGATTTGACATTAGTATCGCTAGCGAAGCGATGACTTATGTCAAATCGCATACATTTTGTAGCGCTAGCGTTAGCGTCAGCGTTAGCGCTTTGCCACTTGTCTACAGGCCCAGGAACCCATAGCTACAAAAGAGATAAGAAAGAGAAAAAAGTTAATTCTATGCAGCCGTAATCTATTTTCAGCTGCATGTATTGACTATTGACGAATGACGATGTATGTATTAAGTAAATAAGATTATCTTATTACTAAACGGCTTTGTTACAAATAGACATCTCACGAATGGTATGTTTACATAGGTAATTTATATAGTAATGTTTAGATTTTTCATAAAAGCCTTTTTTCTAAAAGCCGGCAATCATAATAGAGTTAGAACTTTCAACGATTCTTTTGCTTATAAGCTGTAGCCTTGTACATATAAAAAAAAATGTTTTCTTCTGCGATTTGACCTTGAGGACTGCCTTTGATGATGATGATTAGAAAGTCTCACTGACAATGGCGGATGTGCTGGACCGGTGACCAAGGCCGCAGAATCTCTGTTACAACTGGTTCCATCTGATCGCTCTCGACAATGACTGGCCGCAACCTAGACATCGTTGCCGTGTTATGTAAGCCTGGTCACTGATCATCTTTTTGTCCTCATCATCATCAGATTAGGCTATCACCATCACTGATCAGATAGGCTTTAAAGCGACTAAACTACGTAGATATTCAATACCTGTGAGTCCCTAATTATAGTACATAGTCATACTATTATAATAATTACATAAGTCATAACACTGCGCTGTGTAGTATTTTCTAAAAAACAAGGTAAAACCCTTAAAATTAGTATACAAATGTCATTCTAGGTTTTCTATTAAGATAAGGTTTCGAAAACCTTTGAAAAGTAGAGAACATGATTACTATATTATATACGTGTACTTATATGTATCTAACTATTCTGACCTTGCGGCGTAATCTATTTACTATGTGCCGACATACAATTTAAATGTTTTCCTAATTGAAAAATAACTGAACGCTTCACGAATAGGAAACATAGAGGAAATAATTTAACATGGATTTATTATATAAACAGTGTTGTGAAGTAGCACATTAAATAAAATGGTTAGATTTTGTTTTACTAATTACAATAAAAATAATTAAAATCATCGAAACAAACTATATTTTAAAAATCTTTTAGCAAAAAAAAGCTATAACTCCAAATAGTTAAGAAGACTTCGCACGAACTACGAGGAGTGGGTTCGGGGGCCTATTCTTATTATTCGAAACTGTCTTCGAGCCCAGCAATCGTAACGACATTTGAGACATGATATTGGTACTTTTTCCCGTATATTATAAATTACAATATTATTATTATATCTCCTCAGAGTGTGCCTATAACCGCTTGTTAGTAAACACTGCCTCACGACAATAGAACACTAAAAATATCAATGGAGTCACGGGATTCTTTTGTTTGCCAACGCAACGTGAGCGCGACCATGACACTGGCGACGTGGTCACTGCGATGCCCTTGACGTGATCGCTTCATGATCATCGCTCATGCACCTTGAATTTTTTATGCGAACGAGGTGCTAGAATAGTATTGTCATTCATTCATGACTCAGATACGCGTTTCTTTCATAATATTATGTTTTTTACATGCCCATGAATGGCAGTTAGCAGCAATTTCCCCAAATATTTCCTTTGAGAAGGAAAATATCATAAGAATAATCCAAGCAAAGTATCGAACAGAAAATTATGAACTTAAGAACCAATAATTCAATGTTTTTAATTGGCAAATTGTGTGCTAAGTATTGACGCTACAAGATCTGTAAAAATATTTTTCTGAGACCTAAAAGCTAACATTTTTCTTAACAAGCTAGTTTTCCATAAGCACTTATTTAGGTTTCCTATCCATGGCGAGTTCGAGAAACATGTGAGTTTAGTGTTTACCATCTAATAAAATTGCATAAGTCTATATTTGTTTATAAAAGTTAACAAATTTTACACAAGTGAATGTCAAAAATGGCCTCAAAAACAACCCCGAAATGGAGCTCCATTTTGGGGTTGTTTTTGAGGCCACTCATTTGACCCAAAGAATTCTATTTTTGATTTGACCACGCTTATGCTTCGAAATGATTCTAAAATGACATCTATTATAGTACAGAAAGTATAGATATTGTGGATCGATAGAGATTATCCGATGTTTTCTTCTGTTCTGACCTTGTGGATTTACGAGCGAAGCCAACAGGCGCCGTGCTGATATATTGGGTACATATTTGTTATAACAATAAGCCAAATATCGAATATCATTGGCATAAACCGCTTACAATGAATAATGTTGTTGTAAAAAATCGATATTATTTCGATGTTCAAAATTGTCGTGAGGTTGACGAAATATTATATAAAAATAAAAAATGCACTCCTTCAGCTCTTCAATTCAATTAATCCAAAGAAGAAGGTAAACACATGAAAAATAATAATAAGAGTTATTTGTTTCATTGAACATCAAAAGCCTATAAAAGTATAAGAAAATATCTTGGCCACATCGCCTTTATAAGGCCCATCAGAAATTGCTATTGCTAACAATTGGAAAGGTAACTTATTTGTTAAACAATAAAGTTATAATTCCAACAACGCGAATTTGTACTCTTGAAGTCTATTATGACACAGCAGTCTCCTAGCGCTCTCTACGCTTTGTCCTTTTTCTGAGCCATCAATTAGAAAAGGACAAAAAACACATGCTGTCTCTTTCCCTCGACATCAATGACTTGTGGTTAGTTTAATTTACGTCGTTTAGCCGTATTACGTAAATAGTATAACGTGTAATTTCATAATGCTGTATTCAATAGGGTTGTCACCTACGAAAAACCAAAAAGTAACTCCTAAATAAACTAAGAGGCTTATAATTTTTCGGAGGTTTTTGACAGGAATTTGTTTATTTAATAGTTAACACTGGTCAACAAAATTTTAACTTTATCGTGCCACACGGACTTTTTTGATATTTTTTACTTTAATTGGTGATTGTAAGAAAAAATAAACAGTTAAAAAAAATTTGCTAGACAAGGATTTTATTATATTGAGTTATTTAAAATATTAAGAAAAAACACAGATCTCGTAAATAAAAAGTTTATTTTTTTTATAAATGACTTAAAAATCTAAGATTTTCTTGAATATTTAGCTTCTGGTTGGTCCCTTTTAATTGTCCAGCAGTAATCTGCTAACATATTTGGGCTCCATTTGCCCTGGTACCGCTTTTCCATATTAGAAATGTCCTGATGGAACCTCTCACCATGCTCGTCGCTGACAGCCCCTAAATTGTCAGGAAAAAAATCCAGGTGCGAGTCTAAAAAATGGATCTTTAGTGGCTCGTTTACAATTCCTTCAAACTCAAAGTCATCGTCCTCGTCAACACATCGGCCTGAAGTGGACGGTTGTGAATTGTCGTTCTCAACAGACGTAGCTGCAACTGGTATAAGTTCTGGCAATTTTTTACAATGAGAGACTGGTCTTATAGCCGAAGGTAAGTTAGGGTAAATAACTGTGGTTTTTTTCTTGTAATGTATACCTTTTATGTTAGTGATACAAAAATAGCAATCTGAAACGTGATCTCGCTGTTCAGTCCATATCATGGGTACAGCAAACGGCATAGGTCGTGCACCTTTCTTCCAGTCAGTTAAATTTTTCACACACGTTATGCAACAGACATGAGGGGCCCAGGATTTGTCTTGATGGGCGACAGAAAAACCAAAACATTGGTGATAACACTCCAACACAAGATTCGTAAAATTTCGTCGTTGTTTTTTGAATGTAAGTTCTCCGCAGACATAACAAAACGAGTTAGGATCATTATTACACTTCCTCGACATGTTCACAGGGTTAATAAATCACTTAAAAGTGTTCAAATTCAACGACAAATATTTTTATAATGATTTACTTGTAAGCGTTTCTGTTAATTTACTGCCGTAGTACTAGTTATGAGTATTACCGTATCACAACTAATATGAGGCTAATTGACATATGACAACTGTGATTTAATAATGAGGGTAGATTGATAAAACAAAATTAGCTATCAAAGTTCGTGTGGCAAAACCGGTGTTGACCAGTGTAATTGATTGGTTAATTTGACTCTAGCCAATCAAAGATAGCGGTAGTGACTATAGACAAGTTGCCAGTAAAAAACATCAAAAACAGGGCATTAGTACGCTGGATAAAATCATAAATCTAAGAACATTAGCTTCTTAGTTTTTTATTACGACTTTAATAGAAAAATCCTAAAATGGTCTGAAAAGACGACATTGCATTTTAGCATCATTTTGGCTTGTGTCCGCCATTTTCGTCCGCGTGGCAGCCCTAATGAAAGGGGTTTTAGACTGGAAGCACTAATCAAAGTCGACCTTAGCCTGACCTCTGCTGGATATGGGCATGTTATAAGGTTAAGGTCGCAGGAACTTCGGCAAAGGAAGCGAACAATTTTATGCACTTATAGCCTCTTACCACCCCTTAACGTACGTAACGTAGGTACGTTTATAACGATTTGTGTTTTAACTTTAGTTAATTTTTATATATACAGCGAACAACTATAGACAAATAGAAGGTTTCCTTATTTTTTTTTTCATGTTAGAAATATCACAATGTGACAGAAAAGATAGCGGACGCAATGTTCAAATTAGGAAGGAGACTGAAGTTAAAACATGGAAAAACACATATAATATTATAATATTATTGTGGTATGTTTCTAAATTTATACATATTTAACCATATAAATTATGTTAAAAATTTGTAGTAATTTTGCTTCGATCTTGTGTGTTGAAGAATTATAATAAAAGTTGTATTATGTATGGTCTCTACTTAAAGAAATTCGGTCATTGAAAATGTCACGTCATGATAGACAAAGACAAGGCAGGTTATCTAGGTTCGTATTTACGCTTCGTAAAATCTTTATTACTGAAAGGTAATAACTCATAAACGTCAGAGGGTAGATGTCCATTTTGAAACGGTTAATAATAGAACGCGTTCTAAATTCGAATCCGCGTGACCTTGCGCTGCGAGCCGTTGCGTCACGTTGCGTGTCTTCACCGCTCGCGCTTGACGACCCCACAATGTCAGGGGCGTGGATTTGATGTTCATGTCTATTGTGTTCATGTTCTCTTGTCAATGGTTTTTAATTTACTGACAATACTTTTTAATTATAAAGTTAGATGTCTTGGCTAGATAACGCCCGCTACTCCGATACACCAAAGTTATTGCGCGGGAACCCCACAAATTTAACGGGATAAAAAGTGTGATATATAATGTCCCGGAACCCAAAGTATCTGCCTACCAAATTTCATCAAAATCGGTTCGAGGGTTTGTGCGTATGAAGAGACGGACAAACACTTTCACGTTTTTAATATTGGTATGGACTAAGGATGTATATAATCTATGAATCAAACAAGATAACGATGAATATTAAAAAACAGCTAGGTGAAGAAGAATCTTCAATTAAAGCAAAGAACAGTCTCATTTAATTTCAAGCAAAAACTAGGTCACATTTGGTTCAGTCGCTTGAGAGCTACAACACCATGCACAGATGTACAGACAGACAAATCAAGTTTCCACAGACAACGCCAGTACAAACTACAATCACACTGACTGGTTTTTAATCGACTTCTAAAAAGAAGGTTATATATTTTATGTAATCATGTTTTTAAACTTTTTATGGGATTAAAAAGCTACGGAACCCTAAAAACAGTATCCATTTTTGACAAGCAGTAATTAATACTACTAGAGATCGCCCAATGGTCGAAATTCGACCTTACTTGCAACGACATTAAGACTACTACCTATATTTTGTAAAAAATATTGACTTCATCATAGTTTTTTTCAATTCTTGTCTCTGGGACTCAGCTGATCTCAGACTGGCCGTTTAAGCATTGTCTAATAATATAATATAAGAGCAAAACATAATGTTATGAACAATTAAACATAACCAAGTCACTGAAGCCGAAAACGGCTAGGTAGATTATATTGTCTAATAGTATCTTAATTGAAATAAAAAGAAACAATAATCCATTTTCAATTTGTCAACTTGTTGTCAACAGACAACCATAAATAAAAGAGTATAATTCGTATGTATAGGCTTGTCACTCAAAAATCTGTCATTTTTCCTAGTAGTAGTGTCGTAGTGTGTGTAACGTTTTATTTGTTAAAAATATAATATATGATAAAAGCATAATTTTAAAATAATATTAGTTCGATGCACTCCTTCACCATATAAACTATAACTGTGCGAAATTTCATGCCCTACGTTTCCCCATTTTTCTTAAAAAGGGTAACAAAGTTTTTCTCTCACGTATTAATATATAGATAGATAAATACTATGTACTTTCCCCTGATAATCATCACTATCCTATCAATGGTCTTTCGACCATAAGTGGGAGAGTTTGCCCCGTTATTTCATAAAAAAAAGTTAATATATCTAGCTGAATAGAGCAACAATCTCGAGCTGTCAAACGAAATCGAAATTGACTTACGTCTGTGTAATTTGTTTACCTATACACATATACAAGCATCTTTCTAATAGATTAAATTATTGTCAACGTGCCGATAAGTGCCGGCTGAACGTCAAACAGATGAAAAAATTTTTTTCTGCTGTCATATATCACACGCCTCTTTTTAATACGCAGTGTTACTGATAGTGACATCTCGCTTGCTCAAGCCTTTGTTTCTCTATTCCGCTAGGTATATTAACTTTGTGCTGTCGACATAACGATTAACGAGGTCTTTTGTCCACCATAGCGAAGTGTCAAAAGATGTTGGCATAAATCAGGGGCCGTACCACGAAACCGTTTCGAGACTCAAACGATCGAATCAAAATCCCGCGTCCTGCTCTAACAACGTCATTTCACATTTGTTAGAGTAGAACGCAGCATTCTGATTCGATTCTTTGAGTCTCAAAACGGTTTCGTAGTAGGCCTCCAGGTCCCCGTCAATCAATCAAAATGGAAAAAACGCGGGAAACAACGCGGTTATGTCCTGAAATCCCGCATCAATCTTTTCTTGCGGACTTCGAAAACCCCTCACCCCCATTCGGAGTGGGTTTGGGGTTGACCCCCCTTAAATGGCACATTAATCATTATAGATGAAGTCCCCGTTTGTATGTCGTATTATGGCATGTGGTGTAAGGGAAAACATGCGATGAATGATGTTTGTAAAGGATCTTTTAAGGATACTTAGCCTACTTTTGAAAAAAGTAGAACGCTTTATTTTTCGACGTTTTTTTTTATCTTCCTATCGAAGCAATACTTAGGCATCCTTAGGAACCATATTAATATTTTTTTCGTTCATAAAATAAAACGACGCTATCTTCAAAATTTTTCCATTTTTATATTAAAACTCTTCAAAATCACCACGCAAAAGCAAAAATAAAGAAAGAAATATAAGAAAACCCTTTTATTATATTTGGTAACTGACACGTAAAAATCGTTTTATTGAAAGGGTTATCGAAACGAGGTTAGAATGAGGGTGGCTCCTAAGTGTTTGCCCTATTTAGCTGCCTAAAAGTAATTTAATAGGGTAGCTGACTCAGGCTATAACCGCCACAAATATTAGAGGAAAGATTTATTTGGCTGCAGAAACTAAGATACTGGATCGATTTTTATATGTATGTAGATAAGTAATAATTTCACAAAATTCAAAATAAATCGCGAGGAACGCCTTTTTTATTTATTTATTTACTAACTTTTTCTTACGATAAAAGGTTTCCAAAGTCAGTTATTTTTTTACCTTCCTTTGAGGCAGTTCTATTACTAGGGTATCATAACATTTTTTTTTAAATGAAATAAAGGGGGCAAACGAGCAAACGGGTCACCTGATGGAAAGCAACTTCCGTCGCCCATGGATACACGCAGCATCAGAAGAGCTGCAAGTGCGTTGCCGGCCTTTTAAGAGGGAACAGGGTAATAGGGGAGGGTAAGGAAGGAAAGGGAAGGGAATAGGGGAGGGTAGAGAAGGGAAGGGAATAGGGGAGGGTAGGGAAGGGAATAGGGTAGGGGATTGGGCCTCCGGTAAACTCACTCACTCGGCGAAACACAGTGCAAGCGCTGTTTCACGCCAATTTTCTGTGAGAACGTGGTATTTCTCCGGTCGAGCCGGCCCATTCGTGCCGAAGCATGGCTCTCCCACGTTTAAAATAAAATATAAAAATTTTTCAGGAATATTTTCAATTTTCAAAAGATTCAAGTTTCAATTTCGATACCTCTAGCTCAAAGTTATGAAACCTTTGAAGCGCCAATATTCGGGACTAGGCTAACATAAAAAGTATCAGGTGAAACGTACCGGAGGCGCAAAGGGATCGATCGAGTACTTGAAACGTTTAGCTCTTCAAATACTATCGTATGTGCTATGTCGGTTTTTCTAGCTTTTTATTTGTAAAAAATTATAGTTTTGTAAATGAAATAGGAGTAGGAAACTATTAAAATTGTAAGTAGATACTATTAAAAATATATTATGAATCAAAATGTTATTATTATACAGTTCATTATAGGTATCAATTGAGAATGTCTTTGATTTCGTTTCGGATAGCAAAATAATTATTACTTACCTTAAAATACCTTAAAGAGGCTTTTACACACTACATTTGAGCATTCTACTAAGTTCATGTGTGGCGGCGTATGTCTTCAAAGTTCAAGCTCCTCGGAAACGGCTGAAACTATTTTGATAAAATTTTGTGTACTTATTCCGTACGTCTGATAATCGGCCAACAATGTTTCTCATGCCCGAAATAACGGCAAAACGACGTTTGCCGAACCAGTTATAGTAAAACGCATTAGCCTTCACATGAAGTTATACAGGGTGTAACAAAAATAAGTGATAATACTTTAGGGTGTGTACGTGTTCCTTGTAGAGAGTTCACTGTGAAAGTAGCAGCGCTGAAAGACCAAAAAAATTTTTCACTTTTGTATGGGGAAACTCGCGACGCTCGGACCCTTGCCCATACAAAAGTGAAAAATTTTTTTGGTCTTTCAGCGCTGCTACTTTCACAGTGAACTCTCTACAAGGAACACGTACACACCCAAAAGTATTATCACTTATTTTTGTTACACCCTGTATAAATATGCAGCGTTTGGCGAGCGGCTTTCAATGCTACGTCAATACTCTAGTGCGGGGGATTTTCATCTCTATTACCTGGGTGGAGGGGTGAATTCCCCATGGCCACCCCCGCGGCCGAGACCTACTAGCTTCCTATCTTTGACGTCAATACTCGGCGCCCCATATTACCGAATACGGGCGTTAAGGGTGCATTATACGAATACGATGCGTTAAGGGTCGAATACACGGATATAGCGCGTAAAGGGGCGATTACACGAATAAGAAGCGTTAAGGGTTGATTACACGAATATGAGGCGGTAAGAGTCGACTACACGAATTAACTAAAATGTTTGTACATATTTATTTGTCGAAATGACTGTCTGATTTACAAACTTCTTGTTTTTTTTTTTTTTTTTAATGAAATCAAACGGGACACCTGATGGAAAGCAACTTCCGTCGCCCATGGACACTCGCAGCATCAGAAGAGCTGCAAGTGTGTTGCCGGCCTTTTAAGAGGGAATAGGGTAATAGGGGAGGGTAGGGAAGGGAATAGGGTAGGGGTTAGGGCATTGGGCCTCCGGTAAACTCACTCACTCGGCGAAACACAGCGCAAGCGCTGTTTCACGCCGGTTTTCTGTGAGAACGTGGTATTTATCCGGTCGAGCCGGCCCATTCGTGCCGAAGCATGGCTCTCCCACGTATAAAATCATTGTTAATATCAATGACAAGTTGTATATTTTAAAAAGTTGGCATACAAAAAGTTGTGTTATTAAAATTATAGTGCTTGTGTTGTAGTTTATTACTGAATGGTTTGTTAACTTTCTTGATAAGCCCCGTTACAGACGTCATATTGTCAGTTTTACGTTTTTCTTAGTTTCCAAGTATTCAAAATAAGTATACAGTAGATACTATCAGATAAGTTGATTCCTTGGCAGATACGTCAAAACCAGCAGACAAATCACAATTATTAACATTGAATTGACATGATCCGACCAAATGATGTTGGTCTGTCAACTGCCTAGTAATCAATTTCCTCGATGGTATCTTTTTGTCCTAGGAAAAAACTAAACTATTTGAGTTCGATAAACGAAATTTCTCGCTAAAAAAAATTGCGGGAACATCTAGCTTATTCGTAGGGTTCCGTTTACCCTTTGGGTTATGATTATAGATATGTACATCTACGGAGCCCTGAAACTCCACTATAAACATTACGCCACACCTCGACAGATGTTCACGACGAGTAAACAACACGACACGACGCGGCACTTAGCGCGCCGCTAACACCCAATAACTGTCGTAATAGGAGGCGCATGAAAACACGGCGCCGCCATACGTGACGCGGTGTTGCGTCAGATTTGTGCGTAGGCCGTAGCTTTCAATTAGTTCTGCATTGTAATGTTACCATCGTCACTATCGTCCGACATATTTTTTTATCTAAATCATCGTCTAAATGTAAACCAACTTCAGTGTGGAAGAAATGCTAGCTATTATGATTTATGCTACCAATTTAAATTTAGAATTTAGTAAGTATGTTATTATTTTCAGCAATATTCGGCGAAATAGACCTCAACCTGTAAATAAATGAGTGAGTGCCTATGCGTACACTCGCATGCAAGAACCTGCAAACACCACCACCACACAAGCTACTAAATTTTAAGCTATGGTTTTCCGCAAAGTAACGCCTGATTCTATTAACAATTTAAATTTAGATTTTAGACCAAAATTAATTATAGCGTTTTATATCTTGTTCCTTAAAAGTATTTTTAATAGAATATGTTTATTCAAAAATCCAGTTATTCTCTATTGTTTAAAAATGCAGTATCTTCAATTATTAAATATTATATGGTTCCTGCAACTTCTCGTGCTGAAAATTTTGACGTGACAATAATTAAATAACTATATCGGTTTAGCGATATTCTATGGATATTAATTATTTACCCGACTATAGTCTGCCAAAAAAGTGGGATACGTGGGAGAGCCATGCTTCGGCACGAATGGGTCGGCTCGACCGGAGAAATACCACGTTCTCACAGAAAACCGGCGTGAAACAGCGCTAGCGCTGTGTTTCGCCGAGTGAGTGAGTTTACCGGAGGCCCAATCCCCTACCCTATTCCCTTCCCTACCCTCCCCAATTCCCTTCCCATCCCTTCCCTCCCCTATTACCCTATTCCCTCTTAAAAGGCCGGCAACGCACCTGCAGCTCTTCTGATGCTGCGAGTGTCCATGGGCGACGGAAGTTGCTTTCCATCAGGTGACCCGTTCGCTCGTTTGCCCCCTTATTTCATAAAAAAAAAAAAAAAAAAAAAAAGTGAGGAAATTGAAAGGTGGCAACATCGTAGTGTCATCCCTTTCAAATCAATCCAAAACAATTAATGTCCATAGAATATCGCTAAACCGATATAGTTATTTAATTATTGTTTTACTTTTTTGACAGACACATGCTATGATAAAATATGTCGTGAATGGTGATAATAGTTTTAAGGATGATCAAACAAAACGTCAAACCTTACTACTTGCGTTTTTCCAACACGTCCATATGACGACGAGACACGTAGGCACATAAATAACTACTTTACGATGTCTTAACATCAAAGTCGTCAATTCAGATGGACCATATGCGATAGGCCAAGATAAACTCCTTTTATCTATGTTTATCACTCTTGAAAAGTAGTTCTTATTGTACTTATCTAAGATACCTATAGCAACATGTATGTAGAAATAGTAAACAATGATTCAAGATCTAGTTTATCTATATTATAAATAGTTTCCCAAAAACAGAGTTACTATTGAAAAAAACATTATATTGGTAGCAATGAGATCATCCAAAACAGCAACAAACTCCAATACTACATTTCCCGGAAAACTTCGTATCTTTTCCCTCGCAATAAATAAACCTTCCCTGGAGTTCCACGAATATTTCAACACTAAAATTAGCCCAATCGTTCTTGAATTTTAGCGAGACTAACTTTAAAATTTATTTTTATTTATAGACATGATTCGCAATTATTACTTTTGAGTGTGAAAGTGCCCTAAATGTTCCAGTTTTGGCTGAAATGCCTATTTATACCCTAACCTAAATTATCGTATCGAATTTAGTCTTTATTCATGAATCAACTCACTTTTACTCGCTAGTACTTTTTGTTTATAAAAGCTCATCTCGATTTTGATTAAGATGGATGTTTATAGTCAATTTATCAGAATATGATATCTTAATAGAGTCCGTAAAAAGGTTGTATGAGGAAAAACGATAAGCCTTTTATGACTTTATTTAGGCGTCGCTATATAAGTTGTATTTTTATGGTTGCGTGTGCATTGACGGAAAGTCCGTCTACAATATTTGATTTCAAGATGGCATAAGGCATTGCTGTCATCCAAAGGTATGCATGTATAGTGCCGAGGAAGTTGATTCCTAGGCAGTTTACAGACCTACGTCGTTTGGTCGGCTTATGTCAATAATCAATTCAATGTTAGCTGTGATCGTTCGGGAGGGTTTGACTTAACGCGACCAAATTACTTAGGTGCGCCATCTGTAAAGGAATTAACTTCTCTGATAGTACATACAATTTTTAAGTAAATTTTCGGGGTGCTGACCGGCCATTTCGTCGAATTAATGTACAATCAATGCAAATATCCGTCTGTCTCTTGATGAATTCTCTAATTATGAATATGTACATACACTTAAATTTTCATGAATTTATGATAAAAAATTAAAGTGCAAAGATTGCATACTTAATATACTTAGAATAAGTAATTATAGACTTCAAGTAACTGCTGAAAAGAGTTTGTAACGCTAGCCTGTCATGAAAAAATAGTAATTAATCAAAAGAAACACATTAGAATATCTTCCATGTTTTATATTCATTTAATTAAATATTAAGTACTACAGTAGATTTAAAATAATGAAGATATTTCTCACAGACATTGATTTATTCCGTAATAACTAATAAATAAAAGTAATGTGAATTTTCGGGAGAAATAAATAACGTTAGTTGCTTCTAGTTTATGCAATTTTGCGACTTTAATTAACAGTCATACTTGACATTGAATTTTTCATTATTAAAATACCTTTTATTAACCCCCGACAAAAAAGAGGGGTGAGGATCAAACTTATAACAAGTTTGATCCAAAAAGAAGTCAAACACAACAACATCAGCTGATACTAAATATAGTGACTGAGTAATACGTGGGAGAGCCATGCTTCGGCACGAATGGGTCGGCTCGACCGGAGAAATACCACGTTCTCACAGAAAACCGGCGTGAAACAGCGCTAGCGCTGTGTTTCGCCGAGTGAGTGAGTTTACCGGAGGCCCAATCCCCTACCCTATTCCCTTTCCTACCCTCCCCTATTCCCTTCCCTTCCCTACCCTCCCCTATTACCCTATTCCCTCTTAAAAGGCCGGCAACGCACATGCAGCTCTTCTGATGCTGCGAGTGTCCATGGGCGACGGAAGTTGCTTTCCATCAGGTGACCCGTTTGCTCGTTTGCCCCCTTATTTCATTAAAAAAAAAAATTGTTGTTCATTAACGTAGTAATTGAACGTCCTTTCTACTTATACAAGGTGTAAAAAAACTAAGTGATACTTAATACTTAATACGTTAGAATTTCTATTGTGTCTCGGTCACCGGTGACCGTATGGGGCTTGATGAATTAAATCCAAAAGTGTGTCCGTTAATCTGTTACATAAACCGCGGCTGAATTAGAGGAGAATAGAATCTTTGATCCCCAAAATAGGCCATAGTTTTTGTCTGAGTAAGATCAAAAATATTCAGTTAGCTTTAAAAAATCGGTTTATTTAAAATCATAGCAATTATAGAACACAGCAATAGTGAACAAGGGGGTCACAGACGACAATGGTGTCTTGACATTGGACATTGTTTCCCGCCATTGTGACACCCGTCCCGCCGACCTACAAACCTAATAAGTTTGAATAAATGCACGGATGTTGTTCGCTCCTAGACTGTTTATCTATCTATAGAAATAAAAATGAATTTCAAACTCTCTCGTATAATGTCTAATAACATTTTTTTGTTCCAGGTAAAAGTCAAGCCCGCACCAAAGTACAATTTAATACAAGCTCATGTTTTCGGTGTAAGTCAATACATAGTTATCTTAATTTAATATTATTAACTAGAAAAACACAGCCAACAAAATATTGTGAATATAAATGTAGGAAAGTATTATCACTTAGTTTTGTAGCACTCTGAATTACGCTTTGGTCTATCAGGGGCCGCCATGATTGTCTATTATCGACGAGTACGATGTAGACAGTTTCACAATCGTGGTAGCAATCATGGTTCCACATGGCAACGAGGGCTTTAGAAATCTCCATCAAAATCTAGTACTGTGTAAATCATTACCTCCTTTCGGCTCCTAACGGGTAAAACCCACAATGTAACCAAATCAATCTGGTCCCGAGATAAGTAATCGGAATGTCGTTACCATCCATCATGGACCTGATAACGTCGATCCATCTCGGCTTCAGGGACGTAGCTAGTGGTTTCGAGGCCCCAGGGCAAAAAAGAAGTGGTCGAAAAATTAATTATTGGGCATTGGCTCAATAAAGTGTCCCATAATTTCAGTAAAAATTGCTTTTTACGGGAACTTACTACAGTTGCTTGTCCCTGTCAGAGGACCTCAAAGTCTAGTATTAGTCTGGGAAGCAACAGTCGAAAATATCCGGCAGTGAATGACGAGATTTCTACAGTTATCACGTAGAAAAAAAATGAGCTTTATTTTATCGAAGGTTACGTACTTACATAGACCTTCAAAATTGAATCCCTCCTAAAGTAACCACGACCGAAATTCCGTATAGCTGCTTGTCGTTCCTACCTCTATAGGCAGGGGTCATATTATACAGAAAAACTTTCAGCTTTTATAACGTAACGACGAACGCCTGGCTGTCGCTGGCTATATCACTAGAATTGCAACAAAACACCAAATGCTTTTTTTTTTTATGAAAGAAGGGGGCAAACGAGCAAACGGGTCACCTGATGGAAAGCTACTTCCGTCGCCCATGGACACTCGCAGCATCAGAAGAGCTGCAGGTGCGTTGCCGGCCTTTTAAGAGGGAATAGGGTAATAGGGGAGGGTAGGGATGGGAAGGGAAGGGAATAGAGGAGGATAGGGAAGGGAATTGGGCCTCCGGTAAACTCACTCACTCGGCGAAACACAGCGCAAGCGCTGTTTCACGCCGGTTTTCTGTGAGAACGTGGCTCTCCCACGTATAAAAGCCAAAAGCCACGTATATGCTGGCTTTTACCCACTTCATAGATAAAGTAACACGAGAAAAAAACAGAACGACACTTCGGAGACCTTTGTAGCCTCTTTTTTTCGCGGCCCTAGGCCGTGCCCTATTTCCCTTTACCTTAATACGGCCCTGCCACAAACTGTATTGGTAAACTGTGATCTCGCCGGGGAATATAACGAGCGCTTAATTAAGCGGTGGGCTGCCGTAGTGCTTTACTAATTTGAACTTTATCACTATGTTGATAAGTCAGATTTTGGCGGATTCAAGCCATGTTATAGTGTTTCAGAAGTTATTATAGATCTCTTTCTCAAAGCACAGCAAAGGCAAGAGATCAAGCACAAAAGTCAAAATCAATGCAGTGTGCATTAGTATTTGCTTTACAGTCACACTTTCGCTTTTACAATAATTTTAGTATGGATTGAGTGATCATTAAGGACCTGTTTCACCACTTCCTGATAAGTGCCAGATAGGCTATCCACAGCTTATGTGACCGATTGAGTATCTGTCAGAAAAGTTGTGGATAGCCTATCCGGCACTTATCAGGAA
This sequence comes from Aricia agestis, assembly GCF_905147365.1. Classification (NCBI taxonomy): domain Eukaryota; kingdom Metazoa; phylum Arthropoda; class Insecta; order Lepidoptera; family Lycaenidae; genus Aricia; species Aricia agestis. Next base: position 16,067,188 of record NC_056416.1, on the reverse strand, counting down.
GTGGTGAAACAGGCCTAAGTCTCTCTGAGTGCAGCCGTACCTATCTGTAGTGGAAAAAATCCGTGTTTCTTTCCTTTAAATTAGGTTATTTTCATTAGTACTACGTAATTTAGTACTCTGCTACGCAGCTCAGGTATCAGAAACAACCTATTTAGTGTTATCACTATGCAAATTTACCTGTTTATGGACTTTCACACGATTCGGATGTGCTGATAGCGATGTGGGTTATCTGTGGTTAACTGTGCAAGGTATACTGGGCGTTCTGTACCGGTAATAAGGACGGATTTGGTGTGCAACAATTAGGACCTTGCGTTGTATCTGCCGCCCGTATGCGTCACTGGAAGTTGGGAGATGCTCTCATTTGTGTAACTTTCATAATGTTTAGTGTTTACTCTAGTCTGTACTAGTACTATGTACTTACTACTTAGTAGTTACATAGTACTAGTATAGTGGTACCCGTACGTTACGTAGAGCTCGTAGTTATCGGCTCACGTAGGCTAAGTAATATCCTTGTTTTAAATAACTTGCTTTACTATTGCTCCGTTTCTGAGGTTCGTTAAGAGAACAGTGACGGGCGTATATTATATAGCTTTGATAAGCCCCCTTATCCCTAACGTAAAAAAGTGCGAGTTGGAATCGCCCATGAAGGGTTCCGCAGCAGCAAATAGGCAACGCAATAGGAAATCATAAATATTTTTTTATACATGTACCGCGCCGATTTTAATTAGTCGAAATTGGACAAGTAAGATGAATAGTAATGGGGGGGGGAGAGGTTCGGACCCCCAGGACACCCCCCTTATATATGCCCATGAGAGAACTCAACATTTCAACAGCGGTGTAACTGATTTGTTAACAGTTAACAGCAGTGAGAGAATTTCGGAAATTTGATAGAAATTCATATAAGAACCAGCAGAATTGCTCCAATTTTCTTTGCTAAAATTGAACAAGAAGTCGTTCCCTACTTTGTTTTAGTTTTCAATTCAAAATCCTATTTATATCGTGTGTTTCTGTTCTGATTTCGCGAATACCGTGTGTAATTGTTATTTAATTGAACCAACTGCAAATCGCCATTTAATTATTTGCCTGGCGTCATCGGGCGGTCTACATGCGATTTCTGCCAAATTGTAGCCATTATGATAATCACCAAAGCTGTTACTAGGTCATAGGCCTAACTAGATTGATTAGTATTGTTACAGACTAAAATTTAACCTTGTTAGTCAGACAAAATTAGACCTTATTCTAAAGTACTTAGTAAAATGCAAAAATTAAAGAGAGAGAAGATTTTACGAGACAAAATAACTCATATTCAGACAAAGAGACAAAGATGCAACAAAAAATATCGTAATAGCTTTGTCCACACTGTGCCTTTTTCTGTTCGTCAAGGGCATGCCTTATAGCGCAGTCAACAGTGAACGTGAGGCATGCCCGCGACGCATGCCCTCTGACCGTATCCAAAACTTCAAAAATGACAATATAGAGGAAAAACTATAATGGCTGCCATTTTACAACCATGAGAGAGAGAAAAAATTTGAGGGCCAATTTGTCGATAAAATATGCCATAAATCATGACATTAAAGGGTCGGACACCGGTGTCGGGACACATTGTATTTTACTTGCTCAAAAAAGATATGCCGACGTATGTTTTAGATAGTGGTAGGTGACCACTGCTCTATGTGGCCTTCTGGATGTTGGGATTCTAAACTTCAAATAAAAACAATTAATTCTCTTGTAACAATATATATTCTCATCTCATAAACTTTTCCCAACATTAATTTTACTAATTTTATATCTTGCCAATATGAGCCATAATTTTAGACTTACTTCTTACAAATTGTCACTTGTATGTTTTTTAATAACAAAGGAGGTTTACAGAGGAGGCCTTATTCGATTCAACAGTAGGAACCCACTGCACGTTTTTTTCTTTGTATAGAAGCATGCATTAAAGTTTATTTTATTTTATTTTGTGTACCTTTATTAGTTTAAAAACGTTAAGTTCTTTTTAATTTTTAGAATATTTGCTAGTTTAGAGAAACCTTAAAAATATCATGGTTTTAAAATACTGTTAAGTGCCTTTACTTTTATTCAGAAGTTTGGTTAGTTTTGTTATTTATTCTTATAATTGACTAAGCCCCAATTTCACCAACGTCTGTTAGTGTTAACAGCTTGTTAAAATGTAATGTCTTCTCTTTCATTCATATGAAAATCGAAAGAGGTAACGTCATACTAATTCCGATTCCGGCGTTAACTTTAACAGTCGTTGGTGAAATTGGGGCTAAGTACTTTAGAAGATTACTGAACAAAATGTTGATGAAATTTGTTTTATTTCATAAAATCATTCAGTTAAAATATGTGAGTCCCAGGGACTCATAGAAGGTAAACACGTTAGTAAATTTCACCTAGTGAATTGAGGGCTAGGAGTGAATGAACGCGAAGAGATGGCGATGTCCTACGAGTATAAATTAGTCTCAAATATCCCGTCCGCAGGAAGGTTGCGGTTGTACTAATAATATATAAAAGATTATAAAGGTATAAAAGATTATGAAAAGGTATAAAAGGTATAAAAAGGTATAAAAGATATAAAAAGGTATAAAAGATATAAAAGGTAAAGGGAACGTTACCTGAATATTTGTACCGGACAATAAAGACGGGTGTATTAAAAGCAATTGCTAACATTTACGCTAAAATTATCTCGTTTCTGCTAAATTTTTCCTCAAAATGAGCTATTAGGATCACAATTCACACATAAAAGCTTACAAAATATTATAGACACGTTTATTATAATTTATGTTAGGATTTTAATAATAATCATTACGCTAACATACTGCCATTTTAAAATATAGTACTATCCTATAAATGAGTGAGTGACCTATTGCCTACATAACTTATTCGGATTATCTCTGATTGATGAGTATTAGACGTGATCGTCTAATACTAACTTGACATAGCCCGATCAAATAACGTGGACCTATTCACAATTACTAATTATTACTAATTAGTAATTAGATTATGTTACTTATAATGTTTTTACGACCTATACCTAGTCTCTAACCTATGCCCTTAGCAGATAATATTTTAAATTCAACTATTGTTAAAAGGCAAATAAGGCAAAAAGACGCTTATTGAGATCATAAAACCGGTCAAGTGCGTATCGGGCCACGCGCAATATAGGGTTCCGTAGTACCGCTAGTTTTTTTTTAATTTTTGTATGGTCAATGAATGTACATTTATAACGTGTTTTACACTACTAACAACATCATCTCAGTTACGTACAAAGGAATTTGAACGAAAAGTTCCTTTATACTTAGCCGAATACATTTTTTTTAGTTGATCGACTATTACTCAATAACTTATGAAGTCTTCTTAGCCGTGATAGTTTTACTTTTAAATTCAGCATATTTCCTACTCCCGTGAATTTTTGACCCGTGACAGACGGACAGACGGACGGACAGACCGAAACTATAAGGGGGACTACGGAACCCTAAAAATGTACAAATTAAAACTTATTATTAATCTTATGTTCGTGTTTATAATAAATTATGTAAAATGAAATGAAAATAAAGTGACGCACAGTATCAAAAATAATACAAAACAGGTATGTCGAGAACATAATCTTGGCGGTTTTATTATAAGCAGTGAAATTTGATGACGTGCGTCAAATCTTCAACAGGTAGAATTTGCGCATAAACAGAATTTTTATATTTTTACCCGATTACAGTGATGAAAAACGGAAGGGTACATAAGGGTCTACACAGACGGACCGCATTTCATCTGCAATCCAACTGCAAATTGCAGTTCAAGTGCTGTTTGAATGCAGTTGACACGACTGCAATACGACTGCAATAGAACTGCAAACCAAACGCGCAGTCGGATTGCAGTTCAGTTGCAGTCGGCGTGCAGTCGTGTGAACTGTTTCGTTTGCAGTTCTATTGCAGTCGTATTGCAGTCGTGTCAACTGCATTCAAATTGCACTTGAACTGCAATTTGCGGTTAGATTGCAGTTGAAATGCGGTCCGTATGTGTAGACCCAAATGTTTTTGGATGTATAATAATATACAATGTACCATCGAGGAAATTGATTCCTAGGCAGTTGACGGACCTACGTCATATGATGAATTATGATCGGTCGGATGGGTTTGACCAAATATTAGGTCCGCTATCGGCCTAGGAGTTAACTTCTATGATAGTACATGGATGGTATCCTAGCTACGTATTTTTACTTCATTATATAGACTAATCTACTAATCCGATTTTATTGAATGAGGAGTATATTAATAATAATTTTACTAAGATAACATAACTCATAAGGCAATATTCAATATTTTATGTGAACGAGTTACAACTTACATTTTCTAAATTTCAATTTTGTTTTGTTGAAAACTAAGTATCTTTGGTTCGGATTTCGGATGGTTATCTTGAGTATTTTTAGTGTTGAAAATTTCCGAAAATTTCCGAAACTTTGGAAAGTTTCAGAAAGTTTACCGGAAAATTTCCGTGAAAACTTCCAAAGTTTCCGAAATTTTGGAAACTTTCAGAAACATTTGCGAATTTTTTAAAAAATGGTTATTCTTCTATAAAATAGTAATTTTTACCGATGAAAACAGATGTGGTACTCAATTCAATACGTATTTTTTTTATGTAAGTATAAGTAAAATCAAATCAGCTGATTGACTTAAGAAGTTTAGCCGTTAATTCGATCCTTAATAGAGACACGTATACTTCAAAAAATGTTATTTTCTGTATTACTATTAGAAAACTATTCTAGTTTTTATTAAAAAAATACTTAGTTTCAAAAAATATATAATATAAAAAAATCGAAAGAAAGAAGCAAAGTCAATCCTGAGCAATATATTATGTTTGAAAATAATGTTATCTTAGATGAATATTTATAAAAACGATCTAAATCATGCGACTGAATAATAAAAAAGTAGACAAATCTGCTTTCACATCACATATTTTATACCTAAAGTATATTCAATTTAATCAAAACTATAAAAAGCACCTAATTTTAGTGTTATTTGCATTTAAAAACAAATGGCACAACTGTCTTTATAAGTTAAATGACAGTTTTCAAAACTTCCAAATTTGGAAGTTTTCAGAAAATATTCCGTAGAAATGGAAACTTTCCGCGGAATTTTCATCTCTAGTATTTACAAGCATTTTTTTTTGCATTATTGTAGACGCCCTCTAGGCCCTAACACGCTACGGGCTACTCTACAACCATGTAACATGTTTTATTTGCGACCAAAAGCACAAAAATTAAAAAATTACAATATTTAAAATGCTCTTGTTTGATGTTTCAAACGTACTTAAGTTGAAACATTTTAAAATTAAAACAAAATCATAGACTCACTCGAAGAAAATGCTCGCTTCGGTGCATTGCTAAAAGCATTTTGAAAGCTGTGGAAGCGAAAAATTATGTCCGATTGAAATCTGAAAGACTTGATGATTTTTAACGGGTCCGTACACACTTGTTTCAACTTTTGCGAGAGTTATTTTACCCTGAAGGCCTTCCCATAAAAAACGTCGTGTGGAAGGGCCCTTAGTCATTTTAAATGTTCCAAAAAAAACTGGATGAATTTGAAAACTCATAATTCACAAAAAAGTTATGAGAAGTAATTTTTCTCACATTAAGTTACAAGAATATACGAGTACCTAAACAGTAAAAAAAACTAAGACTGGGAGGTTGTAGAGCCTTCCAACTCTTTTCTCTTCTGTCAAACAGCTAGGCTTGGCTTTAGAAAATCTGATATTTTTGTCACTACAAGTCTTATCTTGGCATTTAGGTACATTAAACGGCTTTAGTGCAGAACAGTATCATTTTGTCGTGTACTACGTACGCTCTCTGAGGCAAGTCGAAATCCATCAGGCGCTGAAGGTGTGGAAACCGCACTAACTTAGATAGATGTGCACATTTATATCGGGCTAACCGATACGGCGCACTAAATGGGCGGTTTATACAACATTTTATGCTTATGTGTCCCTGGTATATATTTATTGTACTTTTGATATAAATTATTTTACTACGGACGTCCGACTTCGTTGCGCCAAAGTACGTTTATCTCGCAGGATCCGTAGATTTTTCCGGGATAAAAGTATCCTATGTCCTTTCCTGGGACTAGAACCACCACTATACCAAATTTCAGCAAATTCGGTTCAGCGGTTTGGGCGTGGAGAGGTTACAGACAGACAGATACACTTTCGTTAACTTTCGTATTTAGTATTGATCGAGTATCAAATCCTAATAATTTTGTTTGAACTTAGCTCTGTATATTTAAATAATTTATAATATCATCTCTATCCTTCAATACGAGAAACAAAAGAGACGGTAAGATTCTGAAAGCCAACTGGCACCAGTCTGAGTTAAAATGAACACTGGGTTAAATATTATGTCATTTCACTCGTCGTATTTCCTCGTATTGATCCTAGAAAGGCAGGATACAAAAGACGGTTAATTACTTTAAGTCTAACTTGCACAAATGAACCTGAAGGTTTAAGTTTTAACACAGGTTAGTTGTAAATTATGCAATAAAATAAAATGAATTTTCAATTTAGTTACAGTTACATTAAAACTCAAGTACGGCTAAGCCGATTTGGCTAATTTTTGCCTTGAAATATTCGTGGAAGTTTTTTTTTATGAAATAAGGGGGCAAACGAGCAAACGAGTCACCTGATGGAAAACACCTTCCGCCTCCCATGGACACTCGCAGCATCAGAAGAGCTGCAGGTGCGTTGCCGGCCTTTAAAGAGGGAATAGGGTAATAGGGGAGGGTAGGGATGGAAAGGGAAGGGAATAGGGGAGGATATGGAAGGGTATTGGGCCTCCACTGGAGGCCCAATTCCCTACCCTATTCCCTTCCCTACCCTCCCCTATTCCCTTTCCTTCCCATCCCTACCCTCCCCTATTACCCTATTCCCTCAAAAGGCCGGCAACGCACCTGTAGCTCTTCTGATGCTGCGAGTGTCCATGGGCGATGGAAGTTGCTTTACATCAGGTGACGTTTGCTCGTTTGCCCCCTTATTTCATAAAAAAAAAATTAGTTTATAAGTATTATTTCTGAGTTAATATGTAATATTTGTGATTATTTTACGAAATGGGAAGTCCTATTGTGAACTGTCAATCCAGGATACACCGACGTTAAACTAGGGTCTAGGACTTATCATTATGAAAAAAAAAAGTAATTCCATGTATTTAAATTACAAGTAATCTGATTATATTGTAATTAGAATAAAATTTATTCCAATTACATTCGAATCAACTACTGGTTAATTTCAGGTGCACAATTACTTCATCAATCTGATTATTTTGTAATCAGATTAACAACTACAATGTATTTGTAATTGTGTAATCGTTAATCTAATTACTTTTTGCCCAACTCTGGCCTCCAGTAAACTCACTCACTCGGCAAAACACAGTGCAAGCGCTTTTTCACGCCGGTTTTCTGTGAGAACGTGGAATTTCTCCGGTCGAGCCGGCCCATTCGTGCCGAAGCATCATGCCTCTCCCACGTACAAGGAAGTCCAGGGAAGGTTTACATTAGGAGGAAGAACGAGATAAGTTTACGGGGATTTCAAAATCTGTATATTATGTAATACAATCTCACTTCTGTGTGCGTAGTGGAGATTTTTCATTAATTTAATTACAATTTAAAGTTACAAAATCGACTATTTTGGCTGCCAAGAGATTATTCCTAACTTAGCTACTATTTTACCCTTCTTCCGACCCTCAAACTGACTACTCCAGCCATAAATATTTGACGACAGAAAAATAGATCAGATAGAAAATATCTGTGATGAGTAAAAAGTGTCCGGACACTCGAAATGAGACTCTATGTCGGGGTGGGGGGGTGTTTTGTCGCTTGCGAGTGTAGTCGGGCAGTAGGGCGCAGATCGATACGCTCACAGATGGTAGCTGAATGTTAAGGTGAAGGCTTGGTTGTGTTAATTGTATAGAATTGAGCTATTTACTGTATAAAAATAGTGATATACTGCTGTATATCACTATTTTTATACAGTATACGAGTATGTATTAACATTCAATGCTATTTCCTTAATGTCGTAACAAGGCTTAAAAAAGAAATTTTAGCTACCGACTCATTAGGTTACTTCCGACTTTTATGTTATAATATATTGCACAAACAGACTTTATAATAACTAGAATTCGGGAATGTATTCGTGAATTAATTAATACTCATGAAGGTAGAGAAAATATGCCGCATAATGCACCGCTCATATTATAATTATCAGTAGATATTCGTCTAGGATTGTGTAATATACATCGGTGTCGATTTTGCATGCTATGAGCGACCTCATAATCTTGCTACCAATCATGGTTACCTATTTACCTTTTCGACTGAAAAGAAATTTATATATTTCCCTTTTACTGAAATTTGTATATTTCCCTTTTTGTTTTATTTAGGCGTCATAAAATCGCTTTTAAAATGTATGAATTTGACTTAAAAATATATATTTTATGAATTACTAGAATATGTCCCGCGCCGCTTCGCCCACGTAAATTAGGAATTTTACGGAAACTGAACATTTTCCCGCAAAAAAATAGCGAATGTCCCTTCACGTGGTCTACTCTATATCCATGCCAAATGACATAAAAATTGCTCCAGTAGTTCGTGAGATAAACCCTTTCTAATAATTTTCCCCGTTTTTCCACATTTTCCTCCGTTTCTTCGGTTCTATTAGTTTTAGCGTGATATGGACAGAGTTCTGTGAGTGCGATGCAAATTATAATAAGTAATTTGAAATTTCTTAAGTTGATAAAAAATGCTATGCAATAGCTTTATTTTATTAGAGAATATTCTAGTAAACATCTGCAAACTCTTCCACCATGTCGGAACACGTAACCAGCTGACAGCCACAGCAACCTTGAGCACTTGTGAAGATTCGCTCTCCGGCATACAGAACGATATTGATCTTATTAGCCACTGACGCGCTGTTCTATTGCAGTAGTCAGTAGTAGGGCTACTGTAGATTTTCCTTTGTTATCGAAACATGGTCTAAAACATGCTGAAAAACTTATTAAACATATAATATTATGCAAACCAAGCTTATGACTCTACATACTGTAGCTCTAAAAACTCTATACCTATAAGTCTATGTAGACTATTACAGTGCCTTAGTTAGATTAAACATAAATTAATAACGTTTAGCCCCAATTTCACCAACGACTGTTAAAGTTAACGCTCGAATTAGTATCACGTTACCTCTTTAATTTTTCTTATGAATGAAAGAGAAGACATGACATTTTAACATGCTGTTAACACTAACATACGTTGAAATTGGGGCTAAATATTGTAGAAAAGAACTAAAAAATACTTTTAAGGCCCACTTGCGCCAATCTAGGTTACAGATGGTTACAGTTAACCGTGCATTAAATATTACGATATTCCTCCCATTATATTTGTGAAATTTTCTCATATTATATTTTCTCGGAGTTCGGACCTAAATGTAATTAATTCTACCTTTTTTCCATTCCTTTTTTGACATTGAAAACTGCCACGATTATGTTGGCAGCTACCAGGCGATCATAATTTGATGGATAGGTTATTTGTTTGCTGTCGTGTCAGGTCGGTGCTGGCACGGGCGGGGGTTGTGCAAGCGCTGGCAGCGGCCTGAGACAGCGGGACGGTCACCAGCTATCAATGAATAATATCATCATCATCATCATTATTGACCTTGAAAGACATAATATTGAATAACAGTATTTTAAGACAATTTAATTTAAGTAATCAGAAGGCTTAAGGTGCCCATACACGGGGCAATTTGTCGTTTCGATCGATCGTCAAGAAAATCGTCCAATCGATCTTTTGAACGTAAAATCGTTTGCGATATTGCTAAATACGTCCAATTTGTCGTTCGATTTTAACATCGAGGAGATAAATCTTTACGATAATTGTCCGTTGTATGGCCACCTTTAGTCAACATATATATTTATGCGTTTATGTGTTTTATTTAGGCGTTATAAAATCGCATTTAAAAATGTATGAATTTGACTTTAAAATATATCTTTTATGAATTACTAGAGTATGTCCCGCGCCGCTTCGCCCGCGTAAATTAGGAATTTTACGGAAACTGAACATTTCCCCGCAAAAAAATAGCGAATGTCCCTTCACGTGGTCTACTCTATATCCATACCAAATGACATAAAAATTGCTCCAGTAGTTCGTGAGATAAACCCTTTCTAATAATTTTCCCCGTTTTTCCACATTTTCCTCCGTTTATTCGGTCCTATTAGTTTTAACGTGATAATTTATAGCCTATACTCTATAGCCTTCCACGACAAATGAGCTATCTAACACTTATTTTTTTTAATCGGATCGTTCCAGAGATTAGCACGCTCAAGCAAACAAAGAAACAAACTCTTCAGCTTTATAACATTAGTATAGATTTTTAAAATCGCTTGTCAAAATCGAGTATAAATCTAAAAGACTATAAAAAGTACCAATAATAGGGTCATATTAGGCTCGACATAATATTGGGACAATGCAACAAACTTTAACACAAATAAGCATAACCAGCATTTTGGAAGATCACAAAACACCCTAAATCCTCTTTCGTGGCTAATTGGGTATGGTCATTAATTAACCAATGTATCTGACGGCAGATTAATGATGATGGGGTGGACCTCATTATAACCTGAAACGGTTGGCGGAAAGTAATGAAAATTAATTATGTTACATTTTGACCAACGCGGTTTTAAGTCATTTTAATAATACCTACGCGTTATTTTGACACCTTAAGGTCCAATCGTGCTAAAGCGAGTTAAAGTTCGTCATTTAAGCCAGGATTATTTTAACCCAGAGTAGTGGAAGTCGGCCTTACCGATGCAAACAAAATTTACACAGCGTATATTTATACGGTGTCTTATTGTTTCTGTCTGGGCTCTGGCACATTAAAGGAGTGAGCACACTGAGACGGGCCGTGCCGGGGCTCAGCGTGCCGGGGCTCATCGCAAAATTCCGCCTCCATACAATTTGTATGGAAGAGGAAATCCGCTGCGCCCAGACACAGTGTGCGATACGCGCATCCGCTCCATACAAATTGTATGGAGGCGGATTTTTGTGATGAGCCCCGGCACGCTGAGCCCCGGTACGGCCCGTCTCAGTGTGCTCACTCCCTTAAGGCACATGTCGGACAAAGACAGCGATCGTGAACTGCGTAGATATCCGATATGAGAGGGGGTAAGGAAGTGGCCGTAGCGACTGCAACGTGCTTAAAGTACATAATAAAATAATACGTGTGTGCGCTTAACGGCGTTGTTCAGCCATTTTCATCGAAGGTCGAAGGACAACTTCACCGATAGTGCGATTGAAAATCATCATCGAAGGTTGAAAAGCTTTACTTGCTAAAAAACGATTGTGTTCGAATAATTCTAGCTGATCCCAAATAATTCTATGTCTTTGGCTGATCCGGTAATATTATTTAGCCATATCGACGCCTCCGTGGTCTAGTGGTATAGAGCGCGGCTCTTGACTCGGAGGTCGTGGGTTCGATTCCCGCGTTGGAAACATGTTATTTCCAAGTTTGGTTAGGACAATGCAGGCTGATCACCTGATTGTCTGACAAGTAAGATGATCCATGCGTCGGATGGGCATGTAAAAAGTCGGTCCTGTGCCTGATCTCTCGCCAGTCGTGTCAGTCGTCCGTCCCACTGGGTTATGAGAGTAAAGGAATAGAGAGTGCTCTTGTGTACTGCGCACATACTTTGGCACTATAAAATTACTCCTGCGTAGCTGGCCTGGTTTTAATGAAACCGGCCACCGTCACCGAAACCGGTGTGGGAGCTATTATTATTATTATTATTAGCCATATCGTTATAGGAATTTGCTTGAAAGCCTCGAAGTCTTCCGACTGAGCAGTGAGTGAGGTCTTGTCTTTTTCTGACGTCGCGTAGTCAAAATTGCCATAACAACTTCTTTCAGAACCTCCATTCCGACTGAACCACTGACCTCCATTATACAAGTACGCTGGACTTACGATACCCTTTGAAATGACTGCTGGTTTTTGTGCCTATTTTAAGCGTCAGCGCCCCCAATGCGGGGGAAGAGAACTAAATTTGACGTAAAAATGAAGTTTGAAAGTCGCCATATTGGCGCTGATAGCAGGAGTGGGAGTACTTGGAACTAATACCAGTTTCTACAACCAATAGCGATTTTGCGGCCATTTGCAAGTTACGTCAGATTTAGTTCTCTTCCCCCGCATTGGGGGCGCTGATTCCGCTTCAAATAGGCACAAAAAGCAGGTGGGTATCTTAATATTATGTCCAGCGTACTTGTATAGTGGAGGTCAGTGGACTGACCGTATCATGTCTCCGGGTTGAGCGATGTGTTGTTATTCCTGACGTCGCGTTGTCAAGTACAATATTATCAATTATTATCAGTACAACTTTAAGATTTAACTACGGTTTGGATTGTGAACTTCGTCCGCTACAATGTTGGGAAGGTACGATGAACCAAAAAAATTGCGACAAAATCGGTTCAGCCACCGTTTGGCAACAAACAGCGCTACACGAGAATTTTATATATTATGTGTAAGATAACCCTTATCTATACACTTTAAATGTATCCCTCAAAATCATGTTTAAAACTCTTCAATAGATGATAAATTGTACCACAGCTATTCAGACACATCTGCGGGTACACTGTACTATCGTCTCTCATTTCTACAAGTTCTTATCTGTAAAGTTTGCAGTTTTCAATTTATACGGGTTATACAATCTCGAAGATTCGACAAGCCGTAAACGTAAAGTTTACGGAGACTTTCCTTGACGAACAGTTCAGAATTCAATTTTTGTTGTTAAATTGAAAGGGTTATAATCTTCGTTATAACTTATATTATTTTACAAAATATTCCTTTTTTTTTAAGACTAGCATAAAATATCACTACAAATTAATAACCTATATATTATTTTACAAAATATCGCTTTTTTTCAAGACTAGTATAAAATATCACTACAAATTAATAACCTATATATTATTTTACAAAATATCGCTTTTTTTCAAGACTAGCATAAAATATCACTACAAATTATTTACACTATAGGTAGTCTATAGAGTACCTCTTTTGATTGGGTACTTATTGAGTAATGAGCTAATCGTCTAAATAGGTACTTTGAACTAATACTTTTAAAGGCCCACTTTCGCCTCATGCTAAATGAAATCCCTTAAATCCGACTTGGTTAACCCTGGTTACAATAAAATAGGTGCACTTACTTCTAAACAAAGAATTAGAGTAACTTTGTTTCTTTGCATTATTCTTGTTAAAATTTAAAAAAAAAACTTAACTATATCATATTGAGTTAACAACGTTAACTATCATATTATTGTTTTATAGAAATAAAATTGCATTGTCTTTATTTTCGAAGCAGGCAGTTAATCTGCAAAACTAAGGTAAGGATAACAATAAGGCTATGATATGACGAACAGCCTTCATAGTTATTAGGTACATGCGTATTTATACAATGTCATCTAGCATAGCAACAATGTTAATTAATAGTTTAAGTGAGGTTAGATAAATTAGTACCTATAGTCACAAAATAAGGTATTACGAATTAAGACAGCAGACAGACATTATATTATGTTTTGACTATATCTAGTATTGCAAGGTTTATAAGTAGTAAAAAACCTTAGATAAATCGAAATTAAATTAAACAAAATAAATTTTTGAGTAAAATATTAGTGACTATTCTACTGTTTAAAAATATACATAATATACTTTATGCCTTATTAATTAACATAAATAACAAGTAATATTTAATATACTTAACCTAGTTTAACTTTAATCCCAATCTGCGCAAGGTATAAACGGCTTTCTTATTCAACTGAAACCATTCTATTGAAATATATTAATTCAGTAGCGTTAACGATAACTCTTAAACATTTCACCTTGTGACTTATGAAACTATATTGTGACGTAACAAATTTGCAATTTAACATCCACAACACAAAACCACCTCAATATTTAAAACGTCGCTATTTAATTTATTAAATTTAAAAATGCGATGTCACAAAACTTATGTCATAAAAATTTTAGGAAAAACCTTTTTTCACCCAACCTCTTTTCACCTTTATGGATGAACCCTAGAAGATGCATATTTTCGTCATACATTTTTTGAACTCAGTTAGTCTTCCGTAGTGTTAATTATTCGTGAAACCATTGACTATTGTCCAGACTCCAGCGTAGCTGCGCAATCACATGTCCAGTCACATGCTACTGCGTCACGTGGTTATGTAACTAAAATACTCATGAGTACACACTTCTTTCTACACACACACTTCTATAGAGATTTTGTTTGCAGACTTTTTTGGAACGTAGATTTGAATCTTGGCGTGTAAATGAAAGGATTTTAATTTTTAACCCCCAAGCGGAACCCGGCTGTCGCTTATCAATTGAAAATCGATTGTGTCTGAGATTCCCACGATCGAGATAATAATTATTCTAGTTTAGGGCCAACCCACACGTACCACAACCACACCACATCGCACCGACAAAATGTCGTCGAGTAGTGGTTACGTGCGAATGGTGTCGCAGCTTTTTGTAGTTGCGTTGTGGTACCGACAAAATGTCGACGTGGTTGCGTTGTCGCCAGTAGTTGCGATGTGGTTACGTACAAAAGCCAATGAAACGGAGGGGGGAAGAGCGCGGGCGGTGTGCGCGCACTGTCGTTGAATCGACGCAACGTTGTGGTTGCGATGTGGTTGCGATGTGGTTGCGATGTGGTTGCGATGTGGTCGGTATCTGACAAGTGGTCGACAACGACTGCAAAATTTGGTACGTGTGAATGGTCCAGTTCATTTACAATACGAAATATGTATATGCCCGACCACGTGATATGGTTGTGGTACGTGTGGGTTGGCCCTAAAGGGTTTAAATCACTGACCTCCATTATTAATGGAGGTCAGTGGTTTAAATAAATATAATAAATCCTTAAAGACTTTCGAGCATAATATAAATAAAGTAAGTAAGTATAGTGTCAAATTCGGCGTTAATTTGTATTGTCAACTCACTTTTCCAATAAAAATACTAAATATAAAGAGTATGTGCATTGTGCATACCGAATTTCAACAAAACCGATTTAGCGGTTTAATCCTGAAGAGTTAAGTAAAGTATACACTTGCGCATTTACATTATTAATCATAGATTTAAATTCAGCATAGAAACAGTACCTAGATAGTAGATACCTAGATTATGTCATGATAAATTCTTACTTCGTTACAATGTAAAAATGTAAACATAATAATTATTATGTAACCAGTACTTTGTGGTGTTGAATTTAGATAATTTTGGCATCTGGTGTCGTCGGTCGATGACCTTTCTGACGATATTGTTATGGTTACAATATCTATTTAATAGTTATAGCGAGCAACTCTTTTCGCAAGGTTCGCGTAGTATTCGTATCGCACGGAAACCGTACCTAATTATGCGCTAAAATTTGTAACCTAATAACGTTAAATTAAGCAATTTAAAAGCAATCCACGATTCAAAAATTTTAAGTAGATCAAACTCAAATATTTTAGCACAGAGCGGGGTGATGATGATGAACTATAGCTAAGGACACGGTCGACAATGTCAGCTTTCAAACAAAAAAAACTAGATCAAAATCGATCCATCCGTTTGGATGCCACGGACAGACACACACACAGACAGACAGACACGTCAAACTTGTAACATCCCTCTTTTTGGTCGGGGGTTAAAAAGTAATGCCATTTCTCAGTGTGTTCCTAAACTATCTATAACCAGTGTCGATTTGACATCTCAATAATGGGGTTGGCAACTGTCAAAGTGGCGCTATAGTAGCTTTCACCTTGTAGTTGTCAAAGTGTATGGAATTAAAAGGGAATTTTCGATTATTTTAAATAAATAACATGCCTAAGATGTGTGAAGTCCCGTTTTGTAAAGAAATAGGTGCCCACTATAATTCCCAAAAGATCCTAATATGGCTAAGATGTGGCTGAAAGCTATAATAAGGAAAAACTTTAGGCCCGAAGTTAGGCCCCATAAAAATGTAAACATTTCCATGATTCCGACTTCCAAAACATAAGTATTTATCAGGTATGTTATTATTTTAACTATATTTTGTAAGTAAATCATAATATATAAGTAGACATAGTTTGTTTCCATACATGTTTTTATAATATAAAATTATTATTTTAGGTCTCAAGAATCAACACAGATACACAGATACAGATACTACAGATACCCCGCCCAAAGAGCTACTCATTCATACTAGCTCATACAAAAATAAAAATACTATTAAATTTTTAGTAGGTCCAACCCCAGGTGGATAATTGTTCTCAAGGGTACAGCGGAGCAACAAGTGACCGTCAAAATATGATACAGTGAAGTCCTTTAATAGATAATTAGTGTCAAGAAGGAGACTGTATTATAATGGCAGACAGGGGTTTTAATGTTCAATCAAATCAAATAGGTCTTGAATCTTTGCAATAAAAAACATATTTACTATTAACATACCTACTTTTTTAAAAGGCAAGTCACAAATAGCAGGGGTTTTGCTAAAACATGACCAGAAGCTTGCCAGGCAATGTGTGCACATTGAGAGATTGATAGGTTTAACAAAAACATACAAAATTTTACAAACTGTACAATTTATGTGCCTTTAGCATCAGAAATATTTTTTATTTGTTTTATGTTATACTTATAAGTTTAGGGTATGTATTGTTGATAATAAAAAGTACAAAATCAATGTATGTTTTATTTATATGATCTTATATTATAACAATGCTTTAATCCAGTTTCATCACATTAATGCTTTATAATTAATATATTACAGATATAGCTGAATAATAAGTTTTTGTTTCTTATAACTAAACTTGGTTTAGTTATAAGAAACAAAAACTTGTTTACAGTTAGATTCCTGTGCTATTCCACTTTTGTGAAGCTTTAAATTTACTTCATATTGCAGCTGCTTCATAGTTTTTTGCAATATCCTTTAATAAAGGTATTTTCCCCCATATTTGAATCCAAATCCTCTTGCTAAAACAAGGTAGGTATCGGGACTCACACAATGCCTTAGCTTCACTTATTTTCTTGTCATCACTAAAAATAGTAATAAAATATTATAGGTGATTATAGGTATTTGATTGAATTGTAATGAAAATATTTGTACTTATGTACGTGGGTTATGTATACTTACCAGCAAAATGACTGTCGTATGTAAGTTTGGGTTACATAAGGTAACAATGAACTAGCATTTATGTCCCGATATGTCCTAACATGAGGAACTTCCATCACATCGTCAATGGACTGATTCTCTGCACTTCCAAAATTGGAATTCCGGTCGTAAAGTTCCAATCTACAAGGTGAAAAAGTTAAGAATAAATAACAACAATAGAAGTTATAATTCAAGCTCCAAATTGAATATTTACTTAATATTGTTACGTAACTTAAAAATATTTGTAAAAAGGTACACATTTTTTCCATTTTTTGGCTATGAGTGCTTAATTTTATTGGAAAAAAATGCAAATCAAATATTTTTGAGGTTATACCTTTCGACTAATTCTGCCCGTCTTCCGTTAAGCGATGCGCCTCTTTTCATTAGTTCAGCGTTTAGCTCACTTACACGCCAAGACGAATACATAATGATTTCAATATAATTAATACAGAAATTATGCAAAACTACTAAATAAAATTGTTGTTGTTGTTTGACAAAATCATTGACAGGTAAAAGCTAAGGTGGCGGCATCTACGAAAAGTTTCGACCGGCCTTCCCCATTTTCGTTCAATAAGTGCGTTCCTATTTTGTGCAGTGGTAAGTAAACTGAGAATTTGTGGGAAAGATATTCTAAGTTTTGACACTTATGTAGACCTAGGTTAAAGGCAATCCAAAGTTAAACTAAATGAAACTCAGGCCTGTGTAAGTGGACTGTAAATTGCTTTTGTTTATAAAATAACAACTAGTACGTGAACTTATTAACCTACCCGAGTATTATGTAATTTTATAGGCTTATATTTTAACAAGATTAACAAAAACGAATGTAATGGCCCTTATAATCAGCTTATACAAGTAACTCATAAGTCATAACTTTTGTAGCTATATTACGCATCATTGAGGTGAAATGGCAGAAAATGTGACCTTTGAGGAAAATTTACTTTTAACGGAAGACTGACTTTCTCAGATGAATGATCAGAAATATAGGTATTTCGATTTCTGTACCCCAATCCTACGGTTTTAATCCAAAAATACAGCTTTGTTCCTAGTTCGATAATCGATTCAGTCTGTTTCTTATCAAACTGAAATGTCATAAATAGATTAATGACGCTCGCAAATTCCTTGCGTGAAATTTGCTTAAGAACCATTTTTCCGGGATAAAAAGTACCTTATGTCCTTTCTAGGGACTCAAAGTATCAGCATACCAAATTTTATCCAAATCAGTGCCGCGGTTTTAGCGTAAACAGGTAACAGGCAGATACACTTTCGCATTTATAATATTCAGATATAGGTTGATTTAATATTTCATAAGAATATCATTTTCCAGGCCTACAGAGTACAAAGGTATACGTGGTTCTATTTTAGACTGACTCACACTCGAAAAATTTGCATTTATATTGTATTGTTTCGAGATTTTCATATTATGCTTTAAATACGGTCATACATATACATTATTATTAGATACAATCAGATTTAGTCTCTTAAGGCTCTCCACGATAGGACATGATGGATATCCAAGATTGTCACAAGGATCGCTATCGCGTAAACGGGTCACCTGATGGAAAGCAACTTCCGTCGCCCATGGAGACTCGCAGCATCAGAAGAGCTGCAGGTGCGTTGCCGGCCTTTTAAGAGGGAATAGAGTAATAGGAGAGGGTAGGGAAGGGAATAGGGGAGGGTAGAGAAGGAATAGGAGAGGGTAGGGAAGGGAAAAGCGTAGGGGATTGGGCCTCCGGTAAACTCACCCACTCGACGAAACACAGCGCAAGCGCTGTTTCAGGCCGGTTATCTGTGAGCCCGTAGTGTTTCTCCGGCCGAGCCGGCCCATTCGTGTCGAAGCATGGCTCTCTCACGGAAAATTGGACACTAGTCTCGCGCGACTAGTGTCCAATCAGGTGCCTTACTCCCGAAACTGGTGCCTTACTCCCGAAACTGGTGCCATACTCCCGAAAATTATATCAACTTTATACGAGTCTGATTTCGATTTCGCTTTTGATGTCATTGTAACGCGTAGGAATTCCGAAGCAAAATCGTATCAAAACATAGACATAATATAATGCTATATTATGTCTATGTATCAAAATCGAGATGTTGACATGGCGTCTTGTCAACGTCGTTATGGCAACGTTGTATTGTTATTTAAAATTATTAGAAGGTTACAAAAAATCACGGACGTAAAAAAAGTACAAAAAATATGAAATATTATGTAATGTTTGTGTTTTTTCGTCATACCATAAAAATACATTTCTTTAGAAACATTCGATGGATGTGCTCATTTTCTACTTTAGTGGGTTTAAAATGGTTATTTTCGTTAAGGAACATCTTGACATTAAACAAATATGTAAATTCTCTTTTGTAGTTACACTCATAAACCTATGTTACACTTAACATTGTCATAAGTACCTATACATATTCTAATATATTTTGTAGACATCAAAAGTTAGTTTTTATTTGGACAATAATGGTCCGTCCGAATTCGCCACGATTGGGCCGGCTCGACCGGAGAAATACCACGTTCTCACAGAAAACCGGCGTGAAACAGCGCTTGCAGTGAGTAAGTTTACCGGAGGCCCAATTCCCTTCCCCATCCTCCCCTATTCCCTTCCCTTCCCTTCCCATCCCTACCCTCCCCTATTACCCTATTCTCTCTTAAAAGGCCGGCAACGCACCTGCAGCTCTTCTGATGCTGCGAGTGTCCATGGGCGACGGAAGTTGCTTTCCATCAGGTGACCCGTTTGCTCGTTTGCCCCCTTCTTTCATAAAAAAAAACCTATAAATGTTGTTTAGATTCCTAGAAGAAAATCCAGGAATCGCAAAAGGGTACATGCGGGCGAGCCAAGCTAAGCTTGATACCAAACTTAAATGGGACCGTATAGCTGTAGAGATACATTGGAGGTGCCATCAATCACATTAAAAAAGCTTGCAGGCGAGCTATATTATTATGTTAAAATAATAATGAATTAATATTTATTATCAACAAAAAATAAAACGACACCATACCAATCGATACCATAGTGACCCTAAAAACGTTTACATTACCTAACTCGGCAACAATCGATCTCAATCTATGTCGATGCCTCTGTTGCTACCGTGAAATTTGACTTTTGTAAACGATCTGAAATTCGATTCTGAGACAATTTTGTTTCTCGCGAGCACCTAAGATGAAATTTGGCGAATGTTTCGATGCTGATTAGTTCCAAATTGAGCCACATCCCGATCGTGCGCTAGCATAGCTGGCAGGAATAGCTAAATCCATTGAGGTTGAATTAGTTTCAAACCGATCCGCAGCACGATCGTGCGCTATTTTAGATGTCTAAAGTGTCAAAAACCGTTGAAATCGAAAATCGAAATCGATATCAGTTTCGGGAGTAAGGTTATGCGTCTACCCGTTTGCTCGTAATTCAACTATCCTTCTACCAGGCGATCATAAACAATACTGTAGTTGCAATAACCGATAAGGCTAAGCTAACGCGATAAGACGTTTTCCTGTATGGCTTAGCAAGTATTACATAACAAAAACACCTTATGGCGGCTCTCGACATAGGCGAACGCGTTGGCCAACGCGTCTGCAGACGCGTTGGCCAACGCGTTCGCCTATGTCGAGAGCCGCCATTAGATAAAATTGATATAGTGCGAGGTGATATGCAAAATTGCTTGTAGGAATTATCATGGCTTCTTTATTCCCTTACTAATTACATATTATTTACATAGTGTATACTGGCTCGGTTTGTATTTGTCTGGCATAGAAAAATCATCATGACAGACAGACAGCAAACTTATATATAATATCTTTGTTAGTTAAATTATTAATATTTTGATAATGTTTCTTCTACAAGCCATTTTGAACTTCTTTTAAACTATTTTCGATACAATATTATTTAATTCCTCTTCTTTAATCTTTTAAATAATTTTCGATACAATATTATGTAATTCCTTTTCGGTCTAGTTACGAAGTGAGAGCGAGATAACTCATAAATCACAAATTTAATTAACAACAACATTAATTAATCACTTGCCCAGGTGAACCGTATAGCGTTTATACATAAAGTTATATAAATTAGTAATAATTTGATGCCTCGAGAGGAATACGGAATGAGTGCCAAATTGGCAATCATTAGGAATGGGAAATATGTAATATACAGACAGACAAAGACTTCTACATAGCTTGAATAGTTGAATACTCATACGTAAAGTGCTGTGCTATTATTGATAAAACTTATAGACTCTATAAAACTAGTATTATAGCATATTTTTCATAAGTGTTACTTTTAAATTCAGTTTTGAAAATAATCTTTACATTAACTTTTGGTATAATTTAGTAATTTAAATAAAATATTTGAATACATACCAGCCGCACATAGAGCCTCCTCTTTACTTGAATCCAGTTAAAAGTTACTGAAACATAAAAGACGAGAACTAAATCGAGAACACAAAAACTAGTAACAATGCCATCTAGTCCTAACTAATTGCTTTTTTCTTCTTTCCAGTGACACCAAAATGCATATTGAAGTGCAAGTGGCCCTCAACTTCGTGATATCGTACCTTTACAACAAGCTGCCCAGGCGGCGGGTCAACATCTTCGGGGAGGAACTGGAGAAGGCGCTGAAGGACAAGTTCAGGGGGCACTGGTACCCGGACCGGCCGTGCCGGGGCTCCGCCTTCCGGTGCCTGAAGACAGGAGGCCCCCTGGACCCGGTATTGGAGCGAGCGGCGCGGGAGTCCGGGGTGCCAGTGAGGGACGTGCTCGAACATCTCCCGCGTGACCTCGCCGTTTGGGTCGATCCGGGTAAGCTCCTTGTGACCTATGTTGTCCTAGTAGTATTTACGATGGCCACACTCAGATATTAATGATTATTATTTTAATTTACACTTATTTTTGATTTATATTAAACTCTTCATTAAATTAAAATTAAGTATTTTTTAAATGTCTCCGAATTTGGAAATAATGTTTGACGAATACCTGTGGGAACTATATTTTTTCCGAAGTAAAGACTAGCCAGCTATGTCTCTTCCGTGGTACTAGCTAAACATCTATATTCTATGCCAAATGAATTCAAAATCTTTCCAATAACTTCGAAAATGTTTATTTAAACGAGCCTTCATCGATTGCCTTAAAAATCAATACTGCAACAATTATCAATCTATAAATGACTAAGCTGTCACTAACAAAACAAAAATAAATATCTCCTTTACTGCACCATTCAGTGCAAATTAAAAGTACTAAGAATAACCATTGTAGCCTTTGTAGGACTAGGTCGGACCTATTTCAGTTATCTAAAGAGGTTGTGGCGGTTTTTATTGCGACTTTATTGCTACTTATGGCATCGTTCCAGCTCGAGACGTAATTAAAACGCGAAAGGTCAAACGGTGTTGGTTTTATCGATACTGTGGTGCACTTATTGTTTTGCTGTATTATGTATTACTTGTTGTGCTAAAAGGAGAGATATACTTATGTAAATATAATGAATATAAATTAAGTACTTAATATTTTTAATATCATGAAAATTGCTAAGCGCGTAGGCCGTAGAGGGTCTACGGCTCTACGCAGAACGCGTAGGCAGCGGCCGTAGGCGCATAGACAGCCTCAAGAAAATTATTAACTCTCCCAAAACTTTATTTTTGTCTTACTTATAATATTGCGACAAAATGTTATTTATTCTAGTAAAATATTTTGTGTTCATAATTATAATTTCATTCGAATAAAACACCACCTAGCAGAACTAAACTAGACATGAAATACCAGGCTAAAATATTATAATGTTAATTTTTCCAGGTGAGGTGTCATATCGCATTGGCGAGAAGGGCGCGGTGAAGGTTCTCTTCAGCAGCGACGAGCGCGCCGCTGACGAGAGGACCGACAGAGAGGTGAGCTCCTATTAACTTATGTCGTCCTGGTAGAACACAGAAGATCGGTGTGCAAACTGACCACAATTTTACAATTATATTTAAGGGCCTTCCTGATATTGAGTGCCGGATAGGTTATCCACAACTTATCTGTCAGATACTCTTCCATACTCTATATTTCAGATAAGTTATGGATAGCGTATCCGGCTCTTATCAGGAAGTGGTTAAACACCAAACAGGCCCAATCCTTATTTTCCCAATGGCATCTTATTAAAGGACTTATTCCACCTTAATCCTAATTTAGACGTCTAAATCGATTCAGTAAAAAAATAGTCAAGTGAAATAGCATATTTAGGAAGTTGGGATCCTAATTAGGACGTCTAAATTAGGAAGGTGGAATAAGTGCCTTAGAAGGTGGATACACCCTTAAGTGGCCCATTCACTATCATGCATTGCAGTCGGCCGTGCAGTCCGCCGGCTTACGCACGATTGTGAATGGTGTCGCAGGCCGGCCGCCATGCAGGCCTGCGACACCATGAATCACTATCCTGAATAGGCCAGCGGACTGCACGGCGGACTGCCGTGAATGGGCCCTTTTAGGAGTAAGGGTATCTCCTTATTAAATCTTAATGACTAGCGAACTCATGTTCCACAACTAAACACTTGCTATGATTTGCAAATCAATCATGAATGATGGACAAAAAAGTAGGTTGGTTGTCTCTGTAAATGTGCATACTGCATAACAGGGCATACTGATTTGAATAATTCAATATCCAAACGATAATTTCTTATCTCTTGCGAAGTACTGTCAAAGAAAACTACTCGAATTCAATAGATACGTCCTCGCACGTAAATAAAACTTATGAGACCGTTACAAATTGCTGGAGCATCTCACGTCTCCAACGCACGTCTTAACATTCAACACGACAAAGTTCTGTGCACTACAATTCAATTTGTTTCGTATAGCTTAGCGATGTGTCTAATCGATTGCTTCGCTTCGTAAATAAATTTCAAGCGTCGATTAATGTTGGAAACGTGCAAGCTGCAGCAATGACTGTTCAGTTTCATGATCAAAACTACGCCGTATATTCGGGAATACAAAACGCTGGAGTCCCATCTTTAACCTTCGACCCATTGATGCTACCCTAGTGTTCCAAGAAGCATCTGGCAACTGGCATCATCTGCATACAAATACGAAATCCAAGAGTCGATGTCCTTTCTGTTTCTATAGATACTAACTGCCCCGTCTCTGTTTCCAGGTGACGCGCGCGTTCAACCCCGAGGCGCAGTGCTTCCGGCCGGTGGAGCCCGTGGCGGCG
Organism: Aricia agestis; assembly: GCF_905147365.1. Classification (NCBI taxonomy): domain Eukaryota; kingdom Metazoa; phylum Arthropoda; class Insecta; order Lepidoptera; family Lycaenidae; genus Aricia; species Aricia agestis. Next base: position 16,042,846 of record NC_056416.1, on the reverse strand, counting down.
CCCTCGCCCCCCGCGCCCGCCGCCTTCTCCCCCGCGCCGCCCTTCCGCGCGCAGCCGCTCACCTTCACCACGGCCACGTTCGCGCAGACCAAGTTCGGCAGCACCAAGCTCAAGAGCAGCAGCAAGCGCGCCAACCGCATGTCGCCGACGGAGTTCAGCAACTACATCAAGCAGCGCGCCGTGCAGCAGCAGCTGGCGGCGCGCGCGCTGTCGCCGGCCGCCGAGCCGGGCGCGTACTTCGGGCGGCGCGACGCCCCCGCCTCGCCCTCCTACCCGGCGCTGCTGCTGGCCAACTGAGCCACGCCCGCGCGCCCGCCCCGCGCCGCCTGCTAGAGCGCCGAGCCCGCGTCTGGAGCTGCGCGATTTATTTTTTTATTTTCCGCGGGGGCGTACCGCGCCGCCCGCCGCTTGTGATATCCGGACGATTTTTCCATAACTTTTTGTATTCTCTTGCGTTACGTAAATTTATCGATAGGAGCAATAATCGGCCGCGCGCCTCGCCGGCGATTTATTTTCGTACTATTTAGAGCCGGTCGGCCCCGCGGGCCGGGGGCGGGGGCCAGGGCCCGTCGGCCCGCCCCGGCCCGCGGGCCGCACGCATTCGTCCTGCGGTCCACGGACCGCGTGTATGTATACATATATTATATGATATATATTCGTACGCGCGACTAGTTCTCTCGTGGAAACGAAAGGCCAATAGAGAAATGATGTATTTTTAATATTGAAAATTGAATTCATAGGGTGTAGGAGCGTACAGATATGTATCGTGTACCGGTCAACGTTTGCATATCCCGCCGGGGCCCGCCTCGCGCTCCCCCCCGGAGATCTCACCTAGCGTAATCGTCACTACGAATGTACCCTTACTATAATAATTAATATACATAATATATTATAGGATTAGCTACGTTTCAATCTAACAGTATTTTTTTAAGAAGATATTAGTCCTCGTGTACCTCCGACGCCGGCGGCCCCGCCCGCCGCGCCGGCCCTAGAGTTACGGTATACTCGTATCGTCGTCACGAAAGACACGGTTACTACGATAAACGATAGAAAAATATTTCTCAATTCATAAACTAACGGGTGCATGCAAATTATGAAAATAAAAAAATACTACGTGTTATTTATCTTTTTTATATTTCACTCGACGGGCGCAGCGGTCGACCGAGGCGGACGTTAGCTATAGGTGCGTCGCGTCGCGTCGCCCGCGCCGCCCCGCACGGCGAAATGGCCGGTAGAAGTTTACATTTTCACTTAAATAGGGGCGCATTTCGCTCGCCGGGGCGGCGCCGCCGGGGCCCGCAGTGCGACCCGCGCGGCACGGGACACGACGCCGCCGCGAACATAAATATGCAGCTATTTTTTTACTATTTTTATATTTTGATTTAGATTAAGCCTAGTCGTATGATTTCGGTACCTTTAATATGTACTTTTAAAGTCCTATTCTTGTATCGGGAGGCCGCCTCGGCCGGCCGCCGCCCACGCTGCAGTATTTGTAGATAAAGTCTATCGTAAGTTTAATATTAAATAGCGTAATGAAATTTTTTATTACTAAAGATAATTTTATGTTTCTTTCTTTTGTAAGATATATTCGATGGAAGTGTTAAAGATAGTAATATATTTGCATAATATAGTGAGCGGCACTCCATGTCCGCAATATAATTAGTCAATAATAATTTTTCATATTGTTGTACGACTTTTTAAGTTTATATTAAAACGTTTTGTGCAATCTACTCGAACTTTTAATTAAACCGACTCCTTATCCATCATCCTTTAATCCCTACTTAGATCTAAACCCTATTAGATTAGGGTCTCAGCCCTATCTAGATAAATATTTTAATTATTCTTAATACCATGTAGATTAAAAGTCAGTATAAAAGTTAAGTCACTTTATTGATGAAACCACAAGATGATGAAACCTCATCTATGGACAGATACATGTTCACCTTTATCACTAAAGGTATGTAAACAAAAATATACTTTCATTCAAAAATTGATATCATAATAAAGTACAATAATTTAAACGCTAAGTACAATTTTTCATTTATTTTAAAAATAATTTTACAGCAGGTAAAGACTTAAACCAATTTTTATAATATAATTTATGTTGACATTTAACTATTTTAATTTTTAAATCCAACTCGTTCAATATAGTAGGGACGCAGATGATGGAGAAATCCGGGCGATGATCTATCGCTACTTGTCTCTTTCGGTCACAAATCACATACGAATAGTACATGCTATACCGTTTCATCAGGCGTGCATTTACAATATTTTTGAGCTCGAGATAAAGAGAAAAGTAGTGGTAGGGCAATGGCCGAATGTCTGCCTCTTCGGCGACCGGGCTATAGTTCATACTCTGAAGAACAATCTTCTTATTAATAATAAAAAATTTACCTGTCTGTTCTTCTTTTTTTCAAATCAATTTGTATACAAACAGATAAATAATTAACCAGCAGAAATTTAAAATATGTTTAAACATATTATATACTTAACTCATTTTGATTGTAAAAGTTTCCATGTTTGCATGACAGAACTATTTTATATTCACTGGCATATGTTTATGATTTATTTGAAAAAGATTTCTCACAATCTGAAGAGTATGGCAACGAAATTCTTAACGATATAATTTATCAATGTTATATTACAAAACAGTAATATAATACATAATTAACTCAGACTTGTATACAATAATTTTAAAGTCACAGTGGGAGGCACATTTAGAAATGTATTTTGCCGTCTTGAAAACGCTACAACAATGTATTGTATAGTAAATAGCATGCACTATACATGCTATTTTAAATAGAGATCTGTAAAACAAATAAGTTACTTGATTTGATATCGTAATTAAAAATATAGCGAGGCTGACTTGAACACAACAAATGTCATTTAAAATACAGTAAATAATGAGATGCAATCTGCAAATTGAATATTTAAGTATGTCGTAACTTGTACCATTTAAAAACTACATGTATTGACGGAGTAAAACATATTCATTGGCATACGATAAAAATTAAAAACGTTTTAGGCCTTACCACCATAGATGAGGGTTTTCCGTGGCGACCGCCCGTATAAAATATACAATTAAGTTTACATACTAAAATAATCAGTACTTTTAAAACTCAAACGATCTCCTTTCTACGCTATGTAGGAGTCAAATTTATGTACACCATAGTATAATTGAAGTTCCTACATAAAACCAAAGTTCGAACTCCAAAACGCATTAAAACATGGAAAAAAAATTAAATTACACTAGCATAATAACATCGTATCACTATTGACTAATTAAAATTTTGGCCCGATTCCAATATTTTTACACTTTAATAGACAAAATCTTCGTCGCTACTCGTTCGCGACGCCGGTCGGTCCGGCACCCGACGCTCCGACGGTAGAAAAGTACTGCAGTAACATTACATGCTACATTAAAAAATAAATAACATAACGTCTGAGCAAAGATCGAGGAGAGACGACCCGCGGCCGAGGAATGACGACGTCGCAACACTTTATTTACATCAATCGGCCGACGCGGGGTCTCCGGTCCGCCCCTGGCATCAGTGCGAGGTCTCGATGTGCCGCTGCAGGCTCTTCTTGTTCATGTAGAAGCGGTCGCACATCGCGCACGGGAAGAACACCTTGTCGTTGTCGGCGTGGCGCGCGCGCGTGTGCGTGGACAGGTCCAACGCCCGCGCGAAGTACACCTTGCAGATGTTGCAGAAGAACTTGGTGGGCGTCGCGTGCATGGCGCGGTGCGCGATGAGGTCGCGCGGGCTGGCCACGCCGTCGCCGCACTGCGCGCACGTGAACTCGCCCGGCGGCATCGCGCGCCCGCCCTCCTCCCCCGAGTCCCCGGACTCGTCGTCGTGCTCGCGATGCGCCTCCGGCTCCGCCTCGTCGTCGTCCTCCCCGCCGCCCGCCGCGCCGCCCTCCTCCGTCTCGTAGTGCTTCCTCATGTGCACGATGAGCGTCGACTTGCGTGTGAAGCTGCGGTCGCACACGGGACAGAACACCGAGTTGGGCTGGTGCACCTCGTCCATGTGCCGCTGGTACGCGGCGCGCTTGGTGAATTCCTTGTCGCAGATGTTGCAGTAGCGGTCGTCGCCGCCGGGAGCGCCGGGCGCGGGGGCCTCGGCGGCGTCGTCGGGCCGCATGCGCTTGTTAGGGTTGACGACGGTGACCTCGACCTCGGGCGGCAGGCGACGCTTGGCGAACGCGGCGGGGCCGGCCGGCGAGCCCGCCGCCCGCACCCCCGGGTCCACCACCTCGAACTTGCTCACCTTGCTGGTGACCTTGTTGTGCGGCATCCATAGGCCGGAGTTTGTGGCGGCCGCCTTGCCATCCGGCGAGCGCAGGTGCCAGCCGCGGTGGCTCTTGAGCGCCGCGATGGAGACGTAGCTCTTCTGGCAGATCTCGCAGTCGAACGTCTGCGGCTGCTGCTGCACGGCCGAGACGCACCGGTGGTTCTGCAGCGCGAGCAGGCCGACGAAGCGCTTGCCGCAGGTGTCGCAGGTGTAGTGGGCCTGGTAGTCGGCGGGGCCGGCGCGCACGGGCTCCCGCTCGTCCTCCGCCTCCTCGTCCTCGCGCTCGGCGGCCGGCGGCGGGGCGGTGTCGCCCAGCAGCTCCCGAGAGTGCGCCGCCTTGAGGTGCTCGTACAGCTCGAGCGTCGAGTTGAGCGCCCGCCCGCACAGCTTGCACATCTGCACGGTGGACTTGTGCACGTTCTTCCTGTGCCGGTAGTAGGACTTCTTATCGGCGAAGGTGATCCGGCAGATGGTGCAGCTGGAGCGGCCGCCGGCGCCGCCCTCGCCGCCGACGGGCTGGACATCGGCGGTGCCGATGGCGGAGGCGTTGATGATGCCATGCTTCGCGCGCTTGTGCTTCCACAGGCTCGTGCGCTGGGGGAACCGCTTGGAGCACAGGTCGCAGGCGAACTGCATGGCGTCGGGCGGCGGGGCGGCGCGGGGCGCGGCGGGGCGGGGCGGAGCGGCGGCGGGCGGGCTGCCGAAGTCGAAGCTGTCGAACTGCGGCGTCGAGAGCGCGCCGTTCTCGTCCCCGTTGTACTCGTCCTCCTCGGTGGACGCGTGCATGGTGTTCTCCTCGCTGTCGTTGCGGTCGGCGACGACGTCGGCGTGCAGCACCTTCTTGTGCTTCCAGATGTTTTTCTTATGCATGAAGCCCTTGCCGCAGATGTCGCACGAGTAGGGCGCATTGGGGACGGAGAGGTTCGACCTGAACCCCTGCTGCATCAGCGGGTACTGGAGGATCGGCTTGCCGACGATGTGCGGGGCGAAGCTCCGCCGGTCCGCGCGCCTATTCGTCTGGGGGAGCTTTGAGTGGATGCGCATGTGGTTGGAGTAGGCCTGGCGGCTCTTGAAGCCACGCACGCAGACGTCGCAGTGGAAGACGTTCTCGCCGGGGGCAGTGGCGGGGGCGGCGCCGGGGTGCGCCTGCTGCGCATGCTCGGCCAGCTTGGCAGCCGTGCTGTACGAGTTGGCGCAGATCGAGCACGGGTAAAACTTGACGCGCAGGTGCGTGTTCTTGTGCTCGGCGAGTTCGGACGGCCGGAGGAACTTCTTCTCGCACTGGTCGCAGTGGTGCGCGATCTGGTCGTGCTCGGCAACCTGGTGGTCGGTCCAAGCGTCCACGGTCTCGAATATCGCGTCGCACTCGGTGCACGAGTAGTGGTACTCCTCCGCCTCCTCCTTGACAACGGACATGTCGGGCTCGGCGCTCCTGATAGAGCGGTCGGAGTGCTCCATGTAGATGTGCTTGTTGAGGTCGCCGGCTTCCTTGAACTTGGAGTCGCAGTGCTGGCAGTAGTGCGGCCGCTCCTCGTCGTGGATGATCTTCAGGTGCTTCACGAGGTTGGGGTAGCCGCTGTTCTTCTTCCCGCATAGGGGGCAGTCGGTGGGGCGGCCGTCGACGCACTTGTTCTGGCTGTCGGGGTCGAATTGGCCGGCGTGTACGGCGAGCGCGTGGTCGTTGAACTCCTGCATGGTGATGAAGGTCTCGGTGCACAAGTCGCACGCGATGTACACCGTGCACTCGCCGTTCCGGATGTGCTTCTTCCACAGCGCCTTGTCCTTGAACCTCGAACGACAGTGCACGCACGCCAGCTGCACGCGCGACTGGCCATCCTCGTGGACGTCCAGGACGTGCTTCATGATGAACTGCTTCAGCTGGAACTTGGCCGGGCAGAGCTTGCAGGCGTACGACCTCGCGTTGAAGATGTCCTTGTACGCGACCTTGTTGTCCTTCGGCTCGTCCTCGATCACCCGGTCGTCGGTTATGCCGTTCTCGTCGTAGATGATCTTCCACAGGTCGGTGCAGCAGTTGGCCCGCATGTGGCTCAGCAGGGCGCCGATGTGGCCGAACGTGACGACGCAGTTGTAGCAGGTGTGCTTGGGGACCTTGTGGCCGTTCTTCTGGAGGTGCTGGATGACCGCCTTCCGCCGGGGGTGCTGCCTGTTGCAGCACAGGCAGGTCATCGTGTTGATCTGCTGAATTATATCGCGATATTTGACTATAAAATCTCTCTGGGTTTTCGTCACGTAAACCTTATCAGGGTCGAGCACTTTGGGGGCGGCGGTGTCGAGGTCGGCGGCGTCGTTGGGGTCGACGGTATCGTCGAGGTAGTCGTCGTCATTGTCGTTCTCGTCATTGTTGAAGGAGTCGTTCATCTCCTCGTTGATTTCAACGACGGGCGCGATGGGGGGCATCTCCTCGTCGTCGTCGTCGTCGTCGTTGGCGTCCTGGCCGTCCTTGTTCTCCGTCATCTCGTCGTTGGCCTTCTCGCCGCCGTCACCGCCGTCCTCCTCGTGTTTAGTGTCGGTCGTATCGGCCGCGTTGTCACCCGCGCTGTTTTTGTCGGAATCGTCATTTTCATTGAACTCCTTGTCGCCCTCCTCCTTGTGCTCCTCGTCGTAGTCGACGTCGGCCCGCTGCCGCGCTATTTCTATCTCGTTCTCGGAGTCCATGTCCACGGTGTCGTAGTTATGGCCGCGCTTGTTCTGTTCCTCGCCGTCGTAGTCGTCGTTCTGCTGGGCGTCCCCGTCCGGCTCGGACAGGATCGTCTCGACCGCAAAAGACGCTATCTCTGGCTCGGATATCAGCGTCTCCGGACTCTCGGGGCCGGAATTCATTATTTCCGGTTCCGACACCAAAACCTCCGGTTTCGACGTCAGAAGCGTCTTCAGGATTTGAGGTTCCTTCTTCTTAATCTGGAGGTCCTTCAGCGCCTTGATGCGGAGAGGGTACGGCAGATTAGTTTGGTTCGATTTGGCGTTCTTTATCGGGATCGGTTTCGGGCAGGCGACCATTTTTTGGGGCATGAACTTCTTCTGCAGGGGCTTGCCCATGCTCATGTTCATGTACTGGATTTTGTGGCTGATAGGGTTGGGCATGAGTCGCGCCTTGGGGTTGAAGGGGTTGGGTCGGAGCTTGGGCTGCATGGTGGACTTCCTGGCGAGGTGGTTGTTGGTGTATCGGTCGAAGTTGTGGGCTCCGAGCTCGTGCCGGCGGGCGTTGTGGGAGTACCTGTAGCTGCGGCCACAGACGAGGCAGTCCTTGGAGGCGAGCTGCTGGATTCCCTGCCTCGCGTGCAGCGTCTCCCCCGTGGGTCGCATGACGGTGATGGAGACTTCGGGCATGTTGGGTATTTCGGAGTACGGTTTCCGCTCCTTCGCCTCCTCCTCGTCATGATCATCATCAGCGGGCTCGTCTTGGTCCTCGCCGTCCTCGTAATCGTCCTTATCGCTGTCCACACCCTGAAAAAATGTTTATAGCCTAATGTAAAAAAAATTTAAAATGATATTTTTTTTATTTCTATGTTATATTTATATAAACCCTCTAATCCAGCTATCCCCAACCCGCGGCCTGCCGGAACTTTATTAGTGGCCGCGTGATGTTAAATCATTTTGAAATTCACGGCCACCGGCAGAATAATGTAAAGTCGTCGTGAAAGTGGTAAAAAATTTTCCACTTAAAGGGCCAAACCCACACGTACCACAACCACATTTCGTATTGTAAATGAACTGGACCATTCACACGTACCACATTTGCAGTCGTTGTCTCAACCACTTGTGTGATACCGAATACCGACCACATCGCAACCACAACGTCGATGCAATGACAATGCGCGCACACCGCATGCGCTCTTCCCTCCTTTCATTGACTTTCGTACGTAACCACATCGCAACCACTGGCGACAACGCAACCACGTCGGCATTTTGTCGGTACCACAACGCAACTACATAAAATTATACGTGGGAGAGCCATGCTTCGGCACGAACGGGCCGGCTCGACCGGATAAATACCACGTTCTCACAGAAAACCGGCGTGAAACAGTGCTTGCGCTGTATTTCGCCGAGTGAGTGAGTTTACCGGAGGCCCAATCCCCTACCCTATTCCCTTTCCTACCCTCCCCTATCCCATCCCTTCCCTACCCTCCCCTATTACCCTATTCCCTCTTAAAAGGCCGGCAACGCACATGCAGCTCTTCCGATGCTGCGAGTGTCCATGGGCGACGGAAGTTGGTTTCCATCAGGTGACCCGTTTGCTCGTTTGCCCCCTTATTACATTAAAAAAAAAAAAAAACTACAGCGACACCATTCGCAAGTAACCACTGCTCGACGATATTTTGTCGGTGCGATGTGGTGTGGTTGTGGTACGTGTGAGTTGGCCCTAAAATCGTTAATTTTGAAGAACATTATTTTTAACCCTAAAAGTTATTGTTGTGGCCCCGCGACAAAGGCCAAAACATGTTTGTGGCCCGTATGAAAAAAAGGTTAAGAACCACTGATCTAATCCTTATTTGTTATAGGAGAAAGTAATATTCCGTCTTACGTTCAAAGTAAGTAACCAAAATAAAAAATAAAAATAAATCGTACATTTATTCTCCTATACAAAAAGTAAGAGAGTGAATTGGAACAAAAAATACAACTAAAAATATATGATGTCTTTAATAACACGGATTGCACACAATTCAATGAAAGTTGGGTTTGAAATAACAAAATATTATGTACTAGCTGTTGCCCGCGACTTCGTCCGCGTGGTCTTCAGTTTATAGCGCGCGGTGTCAACAAAATTGTTGTTTAATTTAAAAGCTATTTAAAACCCTGGCCCTTAAATCAAAACACCCAAAAACAGCACATAACATTTCATTATTTTAAATTAAACTTTATTTATGCCAAATTTTAAAGCTTTACCCATAAACAGCTATAATTTATTATTCATAGGTTTAAGGTTACGTCACTGCATACTGCATAGATAAAGTACTGAGTAGTGACTAATTGAAAATCGTATAAAACAATCTAAAGAATCGAAAAATATAATTTGGAATGGTACCACATCTTATAGAAACTTTTAAAAGCAAGCGATAGCGCGATGTAAATGACTCTTAGCGCCATCTGTTTTAAATTTTTGGAACTAACTTAATTTGAACAAATTTACGCATTTTCACCCCCTTACAACCCCTTTTTCCAGTTAAAAAGTAGCCTATGCCCTTTCTCAGGCTTTAGACTATACGTGTAAAAAAAATTTATTACAATCGGTTCAGTAGTTTTGGCGTGAAAGCGAGACAGACAGAGATACTTTCGCATTTATAATATTAGTATAGAAGTATAGATTTATTTTATTCAATGAGAAAATATGAAGTATATTTTAAACTACAAATAATGAAAACTAAGGAAGAGTAACAGTGTCAAAAAATGTGTCCACAGGTCTACAAAATGTGACCCGAATACATGTACATGCATGTACACAATTTTGTGTAAATATAGAAGTGACAATTAATGTCAACGGCTTTATTTCGTAAAGAGTGTTAGTGTTTCGATGCTATTGCAATATTTTAGTGTGCGAAAAGGAGCCAAATTCAAAATGGTTGAAGTATGGGAGTTACATTTCCTTAGTTTTTATTAGTCGTAGATTTTAAATAATAAATGGTTGAAACAAGTAAAATTGTATTCAAGAAATTATTTAAGATAGCTTCATAAACCGAAATGTTTAATTTTATATGTGTATTGCATAATAATATTATTATTTTAAGTATTGCACATTATTAAAACAAAGTTACACATAACATTTTAAACTTTCGCGTTGCATTATAATTAAACTTTTTAATCGGGACTTAACGCGACTAAGTTAAGTCCGTTAAGTCGGTTAAGTCCCGATTAAAAAGTTTAAAGTTACACATTTCCATATAAGTCTTACATTAAAAATAAAAACACAAAAAAAGTTACGAAAGATTTTATGTATTCAACCTGTAGAGATCCATAGCATTACTTTTAATATTCTGTGATTTTTTAACTATCAAATAAACCAACAAGCATTTACCATTACCACGTATATCTATTTTAAATGTCAGTAACAAAAATTATTCTATATTGTGCAAGTCTTACGATGTTGTCTTATACAAACTAAATAAAAATTATTGTAAAAGAATTAATATAACATTTGAATATAAAAACTCTCTAACTTCCAAATATTGATTTAAAGTTCAAGACAATGAAAAATCAATGTGCAACAAAAATAAATTAAGACTTTACATAAATATAATTAAATTTAAAGACATTAATCAAGACAAATGGGTCTTAATCACTAATACTTTTTAGATCTTAATTCCAACTTGAAAATAAAAATATTACTTATTTAAAAAACAACAATATTATCATATAATTTTGATCAATTATTTTCTGCTGTGCCACAATCAGTGCAGATTATTATGGTATGTTCCCTGCAAACATACACACCACATCTAATGCAGTATGTCTTAGTCCGCCTATCTCGTTTGTGCACCGAATGGCAGGGCTTGCAGCGTCTTCTGCTCTTGTATGACGGGGTCAAATGTTCCATACTCAACTTTCTTCTCTTAGAACCAATATTTAACTCTGCAAGTAGAGGTTCGTACTGCGAATCCATGAGACTCAGTGCCAACTCTCTAATAAAAAAGCGACGCTTCATACTCGTATTCGGTGACTGAGAAGTCCACATAACTTGAGCATTTACTGATGCAATGTTAAGCAACATGAAAAATATGGACAGCGTCCAATCATTAGTATGCTGCATGGTTGTATAATAGTGCATAAGAACGTCTACGACTTGCACAGCGGATTGATGTTTCTTGTACAATGAAATAGGTGTAATCGAGTTAACATTGCTCTTCTTGTAGTGTTTAGGTTCATTGGTCAATATGTTGACAATCTTGAGATCAGAATCGATAAGGGACATTAGAAGTACATGTTCGTCCAGAAAACCATTCAAGAGAACTCTATTTTTTCTATGATGAGATACAAAGAGTGGGGGCAGGAGTTCATTCTTCTCATTCACAGCAGCCAATGAGAATAGTTTATATTCATTCAGTAACCTATCCACTAATATTGAAGATGAAAACCAACTGTCCATGATGACAGTCTTGTAAGTACCGGCCAAATGCTGAAGCAGCTTCATCGCAATGTCATCACTTCCAAAATATGGATCCGTTATTACATCCAAATTGGTTATATAAAAATTACAAGGATCAACTACTAGTACCATTTTGATTCCGGAGCTCAGCTCCTTCTTTTTGATCTGGTATCGGAATGGGCAAGGTCCGTACACCGGCAGCATAACTTCATCAATCACAACAGTGTTACCAACCGCAAATGAAGTTCGACAGTTTAACGCGAATATTTCAAACACTTGACGCATCTGTTTCATGATATCTAGCTCCATAATAGTTTCATTTTCTTTTTTTTCAAAGCTCAAGTTTTGGAGCAAAGTCTTAAACCGCTCATACTTCATGGCCCCCTGCACGCAGGGCGCTCCGAACTCAGGACTCCAGAGGTCACTACACTTTTGGTGCGTTGCTCTCACTATCCCGTGGTAGTACAGTATACCTATGAGTGTTTTTATTTCACGAATCTTTGTTGGAAAGTATCTGGATTCGGTCATCTCCATTTTAGCATTTGTCGCAGCTACAATGAGCTCCAAAAGATCATCCGAAATGAATAGCTGCCACGTTTGCTGGGGCATAGAATAATACCTGTGCGGCAACACAGTTTGTTTCTTTCTCAAGCTGACCACTTTCCGAGCCCTAGCTATAGTATGGGAGGATAACAATTTCGGATTCTTGGACAGTATCTTCTTATTTCTGCAAACATATCCTTTTTTGAATTCCAGATACTCCTGCTTTATATCCTCATTGAGTTCAATATCAGTGTCGGAGTCGTGTTCCGATTGATGGACAACATCGCACTCCTCTCTCATTTGTAAAGAGTCAATGACCTCATCTTCTTGAACTATGTCCAATATCGCATGGACTCGTTGCCAGTCCATTCTGGGATCTACATATTTCTGTGGATGAAATTAATTCAATTGAACTATTCTAAAACTGCTTGTTGGTTTATTTTATTAGTGGATTATTATAATATTACATATCACACTGTCACTGATATTATTTTAGCTATATGTATTACTGTCAGTGATAACACTGTATTTACCTTATCACTCCTCGGCGTCAATCCCAAAGAAGTAAGTATGGGTGGACCTTCGGGTTGCAGTTTGTTTGGCCCATCAGCACTCTGAAATTATCAAATAAAAAGTTAGCAAGTGTTTAAATTAGATAAATTATTTATGAACAAAAAATAAATTAATATTTATGATATTTAACTGGTTGAGTAAATAAACTGATGACATGGCCCATGTCCTTGACACAAAACCACTGAAGAAGTTAGACAGATAATTACAAAGTATCAGAAACATCTGTGACCTACTGACCTCACTCTCCGGATACGAGCCGTCTATGACCACTCCATCGTCATAGGCTTCATCTGCATATGGCTCTCTTTTCACATTCAACTGAAAAAACAAAATCCTTTTTAATGTCAACTCCATACTATGACAACTAACATGAAAAAGCAGAAAATATGTTTGTCAAACACACCTCTTCCAGTTGGCTGCTGCCCTTTTTGTTGCTCAATTGTAGAAGCTTATTTTGTGTTCTTTCACAAACTCCCTTGAATATCTCCCAGTTACTAACATTATCACTGCATTTCTTGCAAATATTACTCGGTAGATCGTCATTCTCCTCGATCTGAAAAATAATCGTACACGATCATTAAACCAAGGTCATACGACGCGCGCGTTTCATCAGAACGGGTCGAAACCGCGCCGTCAGTACGGAGATACGACGCAAGGCGAGGAGAAACGCGGTAGGTAGGCGTAGGTATGTCGGAGCGGCGGCGGCGAGCGCTGCTCCTCGACCGAGCGAGTAGAGGCGAGCAACCAGCGTGCCCCTCGAGGGTTACCGCTCGATACGGCACACACACGTCGACACCGCACTGACGCCCACATCGACGCGCTCCGGCCGCCGGCTGCACCGGCCTGGACGAGCCGATAAATCAATACGCCTCGTGGCCAACGCCGAGCCGATCTAGCTAGACCCCTCCCGGCCGAACCCTCGGGAATATTGCCAATCCCGACCCTCGTAGCGCGAGCTCCATCCCGGCTTTGCGGAATGCGACGCGGCGCGGCCTCGAGCGATAGCCGTGGAGCATTACAAAATGGTGGACGCTCTTACGACATCTCCACCTAGTCGCCCCGCTGCCTGTCATTATACGAACCGAAACGGATGACGAGTTCTCACGTACACCATGGGACCACTTTCACTAAAAACGACTATTCTATGCGATATGCACACTCTACGTACCTGTATGGACACGCAATCTTTGATTTTCGAAGCGAGGACGAGGGGTTCCGAGTCATCCGAACTGGTGGTAGGAAATATCGGCAGTAATTCGCGTTCGGATGCTAAGCACAGTCTACAAACACTATCATAATCCACACTCATTGTGATTCGTAAACTTTTTATCACTTTCTAGAATTTTAAAACACAGACGCCATGTCACCACGACCACTTCAACACAAAGCACTGCATGTTGTTCTCACTTGGATACGAAAGTGGCTGATGATGAGCCACAGAAGTCGATGTTCGGAATAAACGGATGGGTCTAGTCGCCGACCACCTGTCGTTCTGCGCATGTGCGCGTAATAAGGCATCAATGTTGCCAACATTCAACAACCAACTATAAAATCCAGATGTCAAGAACCTTTTACGTTTGACTACTTTTTTGACTGGATTTTATCTTTTTACTAGTTAAAAGTCGCTTTTCATTATCCGAAGTCAAAACATTTACCAATCCATAATGCTGTTGAGCAGATGAACTCCCGTCAAAAACCAGTTAGTCAAAAATAACTCTCAAAATCTCGGTTAATAATCGGTTAAATTTTTTGTGTAATTTAAGTTTTGTTTATTTGTTGAATTAACATCCTTTAAAAAACTTAACACTATAGTATACAAATGAACATAACATAATATTATAGTTTATACTAATATCAATAATTGATATTAGTATAAACTATAATATTATGTTAATTATTAACATCCCGCGTAAACATAATAAATTATAATTTCTCGCTATAGAAAGTATAATTTGAAAAATGTCTTTTTACGTGGACTGTGGTTTAATTTATGTAGAGAAATTTAAAAAAAAATCAGCCCAATGCTTTCGGAGTTAATAAAAAAAAACGTTGTAACTATTAATATGCATGTAGACTGTACCTAGAGTGTAGAGGTACGACCTCCTAATAATGTTATTATATAAACAATAATTTCTGTGTTCGTATTATAATAATTTATTAAAAGGTTATTAGAGAATTCACATGAATATTACTTGCCAAATTCTAATCTATTTATCAGTCAATTATGTCATATTAAACGTCAGTTGTCAGGCCACAGGACGGCTATGAAGCATAATATAAAATAGTTTGCAACTTCTGAAATCATCTGCCGTCTCTTTCTGGCCTCATATCCAGTTGGACTCCATGTTCAAATAAACTTCAACTTTTATGTTGGTACTCAAAACCCGCGAAATATGAATTCTTTTGACGTGTTCGTATTTCTTTTGCTTGGTTTATACTTTATATTGTAACTGGTACCTAAATTAGCACAATTCTGTCTACTCTGCTATTAGTGGTAACGTATATTAATATGTTCATAAAGTTAATATAGGTAAACCTATCTAGCGGAAATATTATTACTTTATGATTATGTTACCTGACTTGGAGCATTTCAAGTATTGTATAAGTAATTCATAGTTTTTATAAAGTAGGTAATTTAAAGCAGAAATCCTACCCTACTAATCCTTCCTACTTAAACTATAATATTATAATATAATATATAATAATATTATATTATATATTATTAATTAATATAAAGGCGAAAGTTTGTTTGGATGTATGGATGTTTGTTACTCTTTCACGCAAAAACTACTGAACGGATTTTAATGAAACTTTACAATAATATAGCTTAAACATCAGTATAACACAAAGGCTACAATTTTAACCGACTTTCAAAATGGGGGAGGTGTTATGTTCGTTTTCTTATGTTCAACGATTACTCCGAAATTTTTTCTTGTGGTAGGTATACATACATAATATAATAGGGTATCATCCCAATTTGGTATTATATTCACAAAAGTGGTGATCTGATGCATCCATAAGGCATAAGTAATCGAGGGAACTACTCAAAATGTATAGGGAAACATATATTGTGTGTGCGAGTAGGTAACACGTTTCCCACTTGCTAGGAAAATTGACGTTTATTTTGTCTTCCAGGAGGGGGGGGGGGGGGGGGGGGGGCATCCATAAGTTACGTCAGACGTTAAAGGGACAGAAATTCTGTCTGTTCTGTCACAGTCCACAGAACAGAATTTTAGGTTCAATTTAATATTATTTTTGTAAAGAAAGACTGTAAATGTCATACAACCAAATGAATATGTAGGTATGTAAGTCAATATATTTTTGTGTGTCTAATAACTGTTATGTTCGGTTTATAAACAAAATTTTACTGCCATACTTTAATATTGTATTACCGTTTCTTTCTTACTTTTCCGGCTGCGGCTTGCGATAATAAAATATCCAAATTTCCATCCTATGGGCTCCCCGAGAAATTGTGCTAGGTACTGGGTCACAAGTTTCAGCTTAGCAGGCAGAAACATGAAGGTCGTAGTTGTCGGTGAATGCTCTAAAACTCAGTCTGTTGATGCTTCATAGTTCATGCCGGTGTCCCTCAGGGCTGTGTGCTATCGCCTAACCTTTTCATACTGCATATCAGTGACATGTTACAGGCCAACGGCATTCATTGCTATGGAGATCATGGATCATAGTACAGGTGATGCCCTATATACCGAATATTTCTTGGTTAAATAACATTGACAGCCGAAACGAACTTGTCTCTAAAATTGAAAATTCTTTGGATTGATTTGCAAACCTTTAACAAGAGAGTGTATTCCCTTTGCATCTCTTCTGATAATGAGAGTGTCCATGGGCGACGAGTGACGACGCGACGCGGGTATAATGGGCATTGTCCAAAAAAAATCACATGTACTTTTTATATTTTTTTTTCGTTAAAATAGGGTATTTTAAGAATATTTATTAAATAATTTTGAAATTCATTGGCTAGTTTTTTCTCAATAAATTTTTAAAGTTTCGCTCTGACGTCATCATCGGCCGCCTACTGACCTCTGCATATGTTTTAAATTTCCTTTCAATCTTATTTATAATGGCTGGTTCGTCAAATGCAAGTTCTCATTATGTGAAAGCTGATGCGAGAAGCTTACCAAAAGTTCGAAACGTATTGTTGGTCGAATTTATTGCTAATTTAACGCCATTGAAGGTCAAACAAAGGTTAAACGTATTTGTTCAAAAATATAAGTAACTAATGGGTATTTTTTTCGTTTCTATACAGAAAAACGATCACTGACCTTATTCCTCGAAATGTTTTTGTAATGAGCAAAATTTAAAAAAAAAATGGACAATCCCCATTGCTTTCCATTAAGGGACCCGTTTGCTCGTTTGTACCCATTTTAAAAAAAATGCGAAAGCATTATGTCTGTTTGTTAGATACTTCTTTTCGCTTGAACCGCTGAACTGGTTTTCTCACACGTGGCCCGCGTGATGTTAAGCAACTTCAAAGTTGCTTAACATTCACGCCCACCGGCAAAATAACGTAAAGTCTACGTAATAGTTGGTACTACTAATATATTATATTCTGTGGTAATAGTCGTTAAATTTTTCCACTTTTATATCGTTAATTAATTGAAGAATGGTATTTTTTAACCCTAAAAAATTTTTGTTGCGGCCCGCGATACCAAGACCAAAACATGTTTATGGCCCGCATAAAAAAAAGGTTGGGGACCACTGATCTACATGTTGCTGTCATCTGTTTGAATCTGGTAGGTATTTGATTGAATAATTACTAGCGAATTCATTGAATGAAACTATTTAATTGAGTGACTAAAGGCCAAGTCGTCAAGTCATTGATTGAAACCACATTGTAACGCTTAAACGCCTAAACTAAAGGCCAACAGCTACATAGTTTCATGATTTATCCAATGATTTCGCTAGCCAATCGATCTAATAGCAGATTCAACCAGATCACTGCGACACAGAAATGGTATTTTATAATCTATTGGTTAATTTAGGCTAGAAATAATAAAATAAATCATTCAATAATGCATTTTATTCGCACAAGCAACATTAACTCCATCGTTATAATATTATTATACATAGAAACACAAACTTTAACATTTATTTTTAGAAACATCCATAATACCTACTTTTTACATTATACTTTGATATTCTTAAAATATAATTCTTTAAATTATTTATTTTTTTGTATAATATTAAGAATATAATTTTACATTTACATTTTGCGCCTTAGAATTAAAAAAGTAAGCCGTAACCTAAACTACAAACAGTCGATCGAACTTGGTTCGGGCCGGAACATGGTGCGCTCCGAACCAAGTTCTATCTCATATATTATAGTGCTTAATATTATTATGTTGGGCACTTATAGCATATGCTTATAGTGTTTAAACAAAGGGTGATAAAATGTTTATTCTGCCAGGCATCAGAAAAATACAGCTGGTTAAATTTTAACTTTTTAAGAGCCCATATGACCCTAACTTGACTACATACTTTAACCTAGATCTCAAAATCTGTAAGGTCTAGAAAACTGATTTTTTGACACAAGTAACTTCAGTTCATAAAGATTAAATGCTCAAGACGAAAACACGATTACTCAAAAAATGCTCGATAGTTTCTTGTTTTAGACACATTTTTGCTTGGATCTTCGAAGTTTGCTGTCTTTTCTTTAATATTTTTTAATATCTAAAAAGGTATTGATAAAACCTAAATTTGCTCAAAACACTTTCATTTTTACACTTTCATAATCATTATAGTTCGTCTTTTATTCAAGTAAAACTAACTCGGCGATGATTCCGCGCCGTCCTTTTTCACCTGGCATATGAAAGACGGGCGTGAGTGTGAAGAGAGAAGGACGATGTTTGATTTTTAGAGTCAGGTGAGCTCTTAAGGTCATAAATTGCATTTTTATT
The DNA here is from genome assembly GCF_905147365.1 of Aricia agestis. Lineage (NCBI taxonomy): Eukaryota > Metazoa > Arthropoda > Insecta > Lepidoptera > Lycaenidae > Aricia > Aricia agestis. The sequence goes on along the minus strand of NC_056416.1, from coordinate 16,024,418 downwards.
ATCTTTACATTAACTTTACACTGGAATACTTTTAGACGTTAACTTTCTTACTTTCACATTATTATTATTTAATATTTCGACTCATCCATAGAATAAAGTCCGATGTTACGCCTCGCCTCTTTTGAGTTACAGAGGTAAACAACTTCAAACCCCTTTATTTAATACCATCCGTCCGGATCAGACCTTATTCTGTAGATTAATTGTTGTTATCACAAAAAATGTAAAAATAATTTCATTGTAAGTATCCAATTCTGATTATGTTTTATCGATATGGTCACCTCACTTTGAAATATGAGGTGACAAACAAATTTTATTATATAACTTTATTGCTATTTATGATAAATATTTTATATGCCACAGGTACATTACTTTCGGTGAAAGCTACAAGGGCCAAGGCGTACACGTTAACAAGTAATACAATAGAAAAATAATTTAAAATAATCTGGGTACGTGATAATTTTACTAGGAATCGGTTAGGAAATTCTTAATATCACAGGGAACATTAATTATTTACAGTATGAGAGCCCAGGATACGTTTCTTTGAGTTGCTCAAGTGAGTGATACTTAATGATATTAAATAACACATAATATATAAGAACCTAGTTGTAAACGTGATATGTACTTAACTAATAAGTTATTTTAAAAAGGTAGCACTCAGAGACGAATTTAATTAAATAGCTGTAATTAAATGAAGATTTTGACATTATTTGTCAAAGTCTTCATTTAATTACAGTTAAGTAATTATTATCGTCTTTGAGTCCGGCAGTAAGAAGTGTCAATGAAAGATACCGATCTTCCAAAAGTATGTAACCAAAGTCCACAACCTCTTATTAAGAGAAAATGCAATAATATAAATATTTAAGTAGATATAGAAATAAGTGTTTATTCTTTAGAGAGTTTATGTCGCAGTCATCTGGTTTAATTTGCTATTTGATTGAATAACTAGCGAATTCATTGAATGAACCCATTTAATTTAATGACTAAAGGTAAATGTTTTATTTAATGGATGCGCTATAGTCATTCCATCAAATAGCAGATTCAACTAGATGACTGCGACATATTATAGACCACGTGATGAACAGTCACTACTTTGTAAGAACTATATTTTATAGAGGTAAGTAGGTATACTAATTATTTATAGAGGTAAGTATGTGTTTAATAAAGAATTTAAATAAAAAAATCTTCAGTTTTTTTACTGTTAAGTTTAATCCTCCCCAAGCGTTGTTGGTTTATTGTTTAACGTGAGCCAATGAAAAACACTTGTCTAAATATAAACTTTGACAGTAATAACTGTCAAAAACAAAAGAAATAAGATGTTCGTGATTCTGGGCTCTCATGCTACTTTTATGATAAGCATGCTAGCGGTGGTCATAGGGGTTACAAGGACATGACTCCTCAAAAAATCTAGGTTTAATTTCAAAAATAGGTTTTCCCCCATTAGCTACGACCTCGCCTGAATATAGAATATAGATACATTATCTATACTTACTTACTTGTTATTTTGTTTTTTATTATTATCATATTGTATTACTTACTTATATTTTTCCTTACAATTATTTTAATACTACCATTTACCTAGATATAAATACATAGCGTATTCTTAATTCTAAAATATGATGACATAGGTTGATAGGTACCTAATTGATATTTCTAGACATTTAGCCATTATATTTTATGTATAGAATATAGATAGATTGGTAATAGTAGCAAATCCCAAATTTAAAAAGGTGTCATAAATAAGACCTAGTATAATATCTAATACTTATCTTAACTCAGCTTAACTGTTAGCTCTAACGTTTCCAAAACTTTTTGTGCCTCTTTCTTATACCTGTACATTTGTATTAGGATTGGCAAATAAATAAAATATTTTTTTCAGACCTTTTGATAATATTATTAGTTGGTAAGTATAATATACTCACCAGTGTTTGTCAACCTGTGCGATCCAAGGTAATATTTCAATTAAGAATTAAAAATATTCAAGTAAGTATATTTTAATATTTAGTTGGAGTTTTAATAAGGATTTTATTTTATGATACCTACATTATAAAAAAGTAAAGAGATATTGATTCGCACCAGGGGAGTCGTATCATAGAGAAAATTGAAAAACACTGGTTTAAACTATGTATTGTCTATTAACTGTAAGGACAATTCCAGAATATGTGACTGACTCTACATTTGATACGACTTGCGTTTTATTTTGTCATATTATATTATGGTTACTATTATGTTGTTAATATCAATTTTATGATGGCTTTGTAGCAGATTAAATAAGTTAATTTATAGAAAAAACGGTAATCACTGTTGTTTTCAAATAACATTTATTTAGTCAAACATAAACGTGACTGACACTACATGCAAAATGAAGTCGTTTCCAAGAATGTTTGTAAACACGAATAATCTTCCTCTCTGTGTGCTAAATAACTCTACTTAGTATTTTTATCGAAAGCGCATGAAACATACTATTATAAAATTGTTACATATATCCTGTAGGTTATTAAAAAAAATATTTATTAGCAAAAGAAATTGTGACCGACACTACAGCCCAAAACGTGACTGACACTACACTCACTTTGTGCAGGTAAAAGTCGGTAGTTTTACATGAAGCCTCAAAATTTATATATCTCTGCACATACACTACGAACTCGAAAATTATGTACAAGCAAGTCAATAATTAGTTAATTCATTAAAATGCCTTTTTTGAACTTAAACATCATAAAACCGAAATCACTAATCATTTGTCAAAAAATAACTCAAAACGAAATCTTCTCAAAAACAATTAACATAATAACCCAAGAGCCAGCAATAGGCAGACTATCGTCATTTTTTAAGCTAAAAATTTTGTTTTATATGAGCCCTAACATAGAGGTAAGAACGACCAGACTCTATGGAGTTTCGGTCGCTATTACTTTAGAAGGTTTCCAGTTCTGCAGGTCTACCTAACCTTCAATAAAGCATAAAGCTCAATAATTTTATCTTATTTTCTTGCGATCTCTGTAAGAATCTCTTATTATTCTACTACACTACTACAGATTTTTGTGACAATTGACAACATTTCAAAATTTTTAAGCCTTAAAATAAAAAATACCGTTTCTTTAGTTTCTTCTCCTGATATCAAAAAAATATTCAAAAAATTTTTATATTGCTTATTTACTGAGAAAATAAATAAAAACTGAAAAATACGCTGTGACGTCATACTTACGGCATAATATCATACAGTTTGTTTGCCTGGTGTAAAATAGTTTTAAAAAGACAACATGAAGCATAAAAACAAAAACGTCACTGTCAACCACCTGTCAACACTGACATTTCTAAATAATAACATTACCTCATTGGTTACCTATCCTCCAGGTTGACGATAACATTGACAGACGTCATAATAAACGTAACAAACTTACATTGACAGATTTTTTCTTTTGTTAAAGTGTAATGGAATTAACCGTTCAGACGTAAGTATGACGTCACTTGGCGCTTACGTCTCTTTAGAATACGAAGGATTAAAATCTATTTTTTAGGTATCATAAAAACATAATTTTGAAAAAGCAAGAAACACGTGTCGCCTTATTTTAAGTCTACTTTCATATAAAATAATAAAAAAGCCATGTTAAAATTTTGAAATGTTGTCAATTGGAAGCAATTCCAGGCATCACTAAATTTTATATTTTATTTGAATTTTAGGTGGTCTGGCAGGTTTTTAAAATGATCATTTAGCTTTCTGCTTCTCTCTTTGATTTCTATAGCTATTTTCGCCATCTATCAGCAAAAATAACAAACAAAACGCTACTTTTGGGCGTGATCGACTCTATAATGTGACTGACACTACAAAAATGTTTTTAAGAGTTTAGGTGTTATAAAAAAGATGACAAATTTTTAATGCCGGCATCGTTTGAATAACGCTATCACGTAGGAAAGTTTCTAAATTTTTTGATGTTCTCTTTGACTTTCTAATAAAAATTAAGTAAAATTACTTAGACACGGCTGGACTCTGCAGTTCATTTTCAAAAACTTTCGTAATTTACGGACGCTTTATGAAAATTTTCAAAAAATTCAAAATTGGAATTACAAAAATGGCGAACCATTTTGTAACTGGCCGAATAGAAATTCAAAATTGGAATTACAAACATGGCGGACACGAGGAGCGCTGGGGTTCGGGCTGCGCGCGCACGGCGAGGCGGCCGCTGTCGACGGGGTTCGCCTTGGCGACGAGAGAGCGCGCCACATGCGCGAATGCCGCGTCCACATTCAGCCCCGTCTTGGCTGACGTCTCCATGAACGCCACCTGGTACTCGCGCGCCAGCCGCTGCCCCTCCTCCCGCCGCACCGCCCGCTCCAGACCGCTGTCTGACTTGTTCCCTGGAATTCGACGACAGTGTAAACAGTAATATCGGTGGACTTGTGTAATTGTGTATATTATAATTTATAGGCCCCTTAAAACCTCCATTTAAGGGGCAATATATACAAGTCCACCACTGTGAAAATATCAGCACAAAAAGAATTACTTTTGGCTTCCATGTTTCTATGAGAAAAGTTTCAGCGTCATAAATTTGCACATAAACAAAATAAATAAGTCTTTTAGCACTGCAGCTTGCAATTTTCGCAGGGGCTAGTATTTGAGGAAAATAGAGCCAACTGGTGGTTAGGTAATCACTTATCTGTCATTGACTTCTGCTAATCGTTGTAAAATGTAGAGTACGTAGATGTATGTATGAGTAAGTATACTTATTAGAGGAGTTGAGCATGAGCAATGAGCATAATATCGTATCAGTAGCAAGTATATTGGATATAAGTACTTAATATTAGTATCCCACCTTTTTTTTTTTTTTTTTTTTCGTTGGGGGAATGCTTTTACGCATCCTCGGGGCCTGGGGAGGACCACCGAGGTATGTGGGACTCCCTGGGGCGGACGGAAGACGCACCCGGGACTACCCACTAAAACCCCAACGGTGTTCCTGCTCCTGAAGGTGGGACTACGGGAAATGCGTGATATACGAATTAGTATCCCACCTAACCATCAGTCCCGAGACCTGCCGAGATCTACAGAGACCTGCCGTCAAATAAAGTGAATTAAACGTCTCTTTTGACTTTACAATAATCATGATTCATGAGTTGAGAGTTTGAGAGATTGAAAGGTGTCACTGGAGTCTTATTGGGTTGTTTAATTTTTATTTAAGTATTTAAATCAGGCTACGTAGGCCCATACAATATATACCTTAATGTCTAACATACATATTAATTATAATCTTAATAACTACACTTTATCACGAATTAACGGCGACGTGACGCTCGCTTCATTCCGGAGTCCCACGGGAGCTCCCACGGAACCTTCGGTAAACCACATCAGTCGGCCAGAATTCCTCCGCTTCAAAGGTCGACAAAAGATGCGTCGGTACTCTCACCACAAAGGAACTGAAGTTGACCTTGTGGCGAGACTGCAGACGTTCGACCCTCGGGGAGGGATGTCTTCTTACTGATGTAATGCAGCTGGTTCACTCCCAGAATGGAAACATTGACATTCGGTTGAGGAAAATAAGCCAAAAATTTGTAGGTCACGTAAGGACGCGTGACCAAACGCGTGACCCTAAGTTAGTCATAACAAGACTAAAAATATTCTATGTTAATACATTAATGCAAAACTGTCTGTCAGTCTATTACCTCTTCACGCCCGAACTGCTGAACCAGTTTTGCTGTAATTTGGTATAGAGATACATTGAATACCGGGAAAATACATAGTTTTTTTCCCGAAAAAATTTACGGTTTCTGAGGAAGCATACGGCCTTTTTTGGGCGTGAAGAAGTAACACACAGACGAACAGACACACTTTCGCATTTATAATATTACTTACTTAGTATGTAAGTATATGGATATTTACTTAGTACGAACTCTACTAATCGATGGACAAAATTTTGCAAAAATGAATAAGTACCTAAATTTAGCAAAATAAATCTTTAATTAGTTAATATAATTATTTTAAATCGTAAGTAAATACTTTAAAAATAGACATTGCAAATACCTAACAAATTATAATAATACGGATAATAATAATCATAAGCATCTTAACAATGTAACCTTAATCTGTGTAATTAGTTAATTACTATTATCATAATAATTTTAAAATACTAAAGAATCACAATATTAAGTATGTCCGTAAATACATAATTATAAACTGTTTCAGTTCCAAATATTCAAGATCATTGTTATAATAGCTGATCCGTGCGGTTTTGCCCGCGTTAATGTAAATTGTAAAGGGATGTGGAAGCAAACCCTTTAGACTACAAGAACAAAGAAAAATTTTGATGCTAACAGACTTTCGACAATTTTTTTCCTTGGTTTTAGCCTCTAAAGACTTCCAAAAAGGAGAAGGTTATATTGTGTTGAGCTGTGGATTGCGCCAAAACTCGTTTATCGCCGGAAACCGTACATTTTTCCAGGATAAAAAGTATCCTAGGTCCTTTCCCGGGAGATACCGTTTTTTAATGAAATAAGGGGACAAACGGGTCACCTGATGGAAAGCAACTTCCGTCACCCATGGACACTCGCAGCATCAGAAGAGCTGCAGGTGCGCTGCCGGCCTTTTAAGGGTAATTAGGGAGGGTAGGGAAGGGAATAGGGGAGGGTAGGGAAGGAAATAGGGGAGAGTAGGGAAGGGAAAAGGGTAGGGGATTGGGCCTCCGGTAAACTCACTCACTCGGCGAAACACAGCGCAAGCGCTGTTTCACGCCGGTTTTCTGTGAGCCCGTGGTATTTCGCCGGTCGAGCCGGCCCATTCGTGCCGAAGCATGGCTCTCAAACCGTACCAAATTTCATCAAAATCGGTTCAGCGGTTAGGGCGTGAAGAGGTAACAGACGGCTGACAGACAGACACATTTTCGCATTTATAATATTAGTATGTAAAGTTTTATCACTTAGTTCGTAACAACCTGTATGTAACATTAAAATTTTAATAAAATAACTTAAATTATTATTACGATGTTATCTTTGGGGATGCAAACATTTTTTAACTTGTTTGGCGGATTTGCCTTGTTGGGATATTTAAGACGCAAGTTCAAAAATTACAGTCATTGTTCGCGCGGTCCTCCCAAGATGATATCCAAGATCTGTGTGTTGTGTGTTATATTTAAAGTTGGATCTTCTTTTCTCTTGTACATAAATCAAAAATGTCCTGTGGTCGCACCAGTTCCAAAATTGGATTGGAAAGGAGTAAGTCATCAACTCAATCAACATCATCCGTTTTGTTTTCGTAAATTCGTAAATTGTTTTATTAAAATACGAGTTTAAAAAAATATTAATATTTTTGTAACCCCCGACAAAAAAGAGGGATGTTATAGTCCGTCAAGAAAGTGAAGAAATTAAAAAGTGGCAAGTGGCAACATCGTATGTGCCATCCCTTACAAATCAATCTAAGAAAAATTGATGTGTCTGTCTGTCTGTGTGTCATGCCGTGGTATCTTAATTCTTAGCATCCAAACGGGTGGACCGATTTTGATCTATTTTTTGTTGTTTGAAAGCTGACATTGTCGACCGTCTTCTTAGCTATCAGTTCATCATCATCAGCCCGCCCAGTGCTGAAAAATTTTAGTTCGATCTGCATACAATTTTTAACGATATGTTTTGCCTCTTTCCACTAGATATATTAATTTTCCTATTGCATGTACAGTGTACATGAGTCCAGTTTACAATGGAATTTGTGCGGATTTTTCCAACTGAGTATCTGTTACTTATTTAAAATTAGAGGTTAGCATCCTACAATTTTCAATAACAGATACGAAGATTATACTTTTAAAACAGGACAAAAGCATAATCTGATTATGACCTCTATGTTTGCAGCTTTCAGGCATGTGGTACCAGCAAGCGAGGTATGACAACGACTACGAGATGAAAAATCACTGCGACTTCGTCAATTTAATGACGGAAAAAAACTTGTTTAATATCACCGAAATGGGCGAACCGCCGTACTCTTTCGGCGGACCATTGAGGCCTGCTTCTAATGGAACTGGAGTGATCTTCTTCCACTCATCATTCCACAAGAAGATAGAGCATTCAGAAGATATGCCCGTCGCTGTATTAGCCTTGGACGTGAAAAATTACGCTGTCATGTATGATTGTAAATACGATGATGAAACGAAAAAACGCCATGACTACCTCTGGATTCTGTCCCGTTTTAAGGCCTACGAAGGCAAAACGAAAGATTTCGTCGATGATTTCCTAGATAGGACGCCGTTTTTGGACAAATCTAAGATCCTCTGGCAGGACTTCTCGGGTAAATCATGTAATCTATGAATAAATGGCTAAAAATGTGTAACGTTTTAAACCCGAATCCAATAGTACTTAATATTACCATAGTATGAATCAGTTCACACGGTGATGCTGATGAAGGATGAGTGATGACTGATGACGTTAGCATAATATGAATCAATTACCACCGGAGGTAAGCTAAGCTGGGTTGCAAGATTTTTTTTCTATCAAATAGAATCGCTGCGCTACGCAGGATCCATGGGGGGGGGGGGGGGGGACTGGGTGTCCGGATAGAATCGTGGCAGGATCAGGTAAATAATGCGATTCGCAATTGCACACACACAATTAGTTGTCACAGTGCCAATAACTTTTCCTCACAAGTCGCAACGCTACTTGGCTCAGCTCCGGGTGGTGGTGGCTAAGAGTAAGACTACCACATAATATTATAACTGACCACACATAGGTAACTACTGAAAACCAGCGTTGCGAACTGTGTTCGCAGCAGATGCTGAGTAGGTGCCAGTTTGGCAAGACTTAATTATTGAAATGTTCTTAATTATTTTAATGTACGATCTATTGTTTTACCAACTAAAGTTTCTTTCATCTTCTTATCTGCGAATTCGCATCGCATTGTGCATATCTTTGACAGAAATGAAAATGCTATGAGAATTCACAGCTCCGGCAGAAGCCCACCCTTTAGGAGATGTTAATGATGATGATGATGATATTAAATGATGTTTCGACTCACCCAACAACATGATAACGACGTCGTCCTGAGCGTACTCTCTGATCTCGCCGAGCCACGCGCGGATGTTGTCGAAGCTCGTCTTGTTCGTCACGTCGTACAGCAGCAGCAGGGCTGACAACATTACAGGATATTGTGAGTGTGTTCCGAAATATTGCCCAGTGTACTGGCCAGCGATGTCATGATTTCCGGTGCGCTAAAATTTGTTTATCGCGCGGGAACCGTGCATTATTCTGGGATAAAAAGTATCATAATTATGTCCTTTCGCTGGACTTAAAGTAAGTATATCCCTAAATTTCAGGTTTGGGTGTGATGAGGTTACAGACAGACAGATAGAGAGACAGACAAACAGACACACTTTCGCATTTTTAGTATTTTGAGTCCCGGGAAAGGACATAATAATATTATGATAAGCTTTTTATTTTTTAACCCTTGAAATGTACGGTTTCCACACGATCAACGAGTTTTGGCGCAACGGAGTTGCGGGCGCCATCTAGTATCTTATTTTCAGTGCCGTAAATAGAGCGGTGCCACCGGTGCCCAGGCACAGGGCGTAGACTCTGGGGGGGCGCAAAAATGGCCAAACTAGGCAGGAGTATTATTTTTTCGGTTTGCTCCCGATAATAGTTCCCGCTGCGCCCCTAGAGCACGATTCCAACAGTAACATAGACCTATTCATTGCTTTGGGTAATATAATATCTAAATAGCAAGGGCGCAGTTGTAGAAGCTCGCACATGGCGCAAAAAAGACTGTTTACGGCACTGCTTATTTTGAGCTAAATATAGACTTTGTTTGGAAGCTTCATGGAATAGCCACATGATCACATCATGTCATAATGAGTAATGCCGTATATGTCGCAGTCATCTGATTGAATCTGCTATTGCCTATTTGATTGAAAGACTAGCGCGTTCATTAAAGAATGACTAAAGCCTATAAAGGACAACTCTTCAAGTCGTTGACCATAACATTTAACGTCAAAGCTAAAGACCAACTCGTTAATCGTCAAGTCTTTGACTGTAAATAAAATTTCAACCAGACGACTGCGACATATCACATTAAGTGACATTTGACACGCATGACGCATATATGTTTACCCGGTCATTAGCCTTATATCGATCAATTATATAATATAACATTATACAATAGGCGTCACTCGCTCAAGGTCGCGCGTTTTATACCTACCGCTCGACGTACTGCTGGCTGGGAGTACAAGTTAATAATAATACGTAATAAGTACCTAACTATTTAGTAAGTAAGTATTTAGTAATCTGTGACAATAGTTTCAGTTGATTGACATCGAGACTCAAATTACAATAAGTCTAAATTAAGATTAATGGTAATTATTTTTATTTTATGAAATGAGGGGGCAAACGAGCAAACGGGTCACCTGATGGAAAGCAACTTCCGTCGCCCATGGACATTGGAAGCATCAGAAGAGCTGCAGGTGCGTTGCCGGCCTTTTAAGAGGGAATAGGGTAATAGGGGAGGGTAGGAGTGAGAAGGGAACGGGAGGGAATAGGGTAGGGGATTGGGCCACCGGTAAACTCACTCACTCGGCGAAACACAGCGTTAGCGCTGTTTCACGCCGGTTTTCTGTGAGAACGTGGTATTTCTCCGGTCGAGCCGGCCTATTCGTGCTGAAGCATGGCTCTCCCACGTATAAGCACATTTCTGGTGTACATAGAATACATAATATTAGCAGGTGTAGTCACTATAAGTCATATTAAGTAAGTATATCTATTTAAAAAAGTTCTGACAATATATTTTTCGAAACATGCATTACCTACCCATGAAATAGTGCTTCTAAGAAAGAAAGAAGAGAAGTTTTCTCTTTTTTCTTTCTGTCTTAGCCGGCTGGTGCTATAAAACTAGCATTAAAATATCCTCAATCCTCATGGACCTTTCGGCGCTTAAAATCAAACGGATGTTGGCTTCCGTCATATACTTGAGATGACACGGTATCTTTTTGCAACTGGAGCTGTTACTATCATAATTCATAACAGTAGGTAGACCAGGGTCACTTTTTCAGCAATATTTTTTAAGTCAAGCGTTCTAGAAACTTTCCTATTCAAGGTAATCCTCGTTTAATAAATTTGACAAAACCTCAGTAACTTCTGAAACCGCACAGTTGATCGAAATAATAGTTATTTAGCATCAAAACGCTGGATTACCATTAAGTAGTCCGTGCGAGTATTGGTGAACTAAATTCAACCATGTATGTATTTTTTTAAATTATTGATTTATACGAGCGGGCTGTCAAATTTTGCTGTGTTTTCTAATAAGATTCAATCCCAGAAGACGATTGACTTAAATGAAATTAAAATTTATTTAATCATTGTATAATGTATATTTATCTGATATTTAGCTAATCGAAAACACGATTCACTTATTTTGACTTGATAGTTTTATTTTTCGAAATTATGATTTTTTCTGGGCATTTTAACAAATATCTGTTACACTTATTGAGTTACTATCATTAAATAACTTGCACTACTAGAATCACACACTTTACAAAATAATAGCTAAAGGAAATATTAGTATTGTATTTAATTTTTAAGTAATCATCAAAAACATTTTTGGGACTTACGACCTTTACTTTCGTGCTATAATGCGGGAACCGTTTTTACGCGATATTGTTCACTATTAGCTGCAGCTATGGAGTGTAGATGGAGGAGAACTATCTCTGTATGTAAAAATGAAAATCCGCTGTCCGCTGAAATGCGTTAAATTAGGGTGGCGCTACAGTAGCAACAGGGTAAATTTTAAATCATTTAGCAGCTTTTATTTCAGCTATTTTAGGTTAAATTTTTCAAAATATATTGGTATCAACCCAGTAATTCTGTGACTCGGCTATTCGGCTAACTTCAATTTATATTTTGTCACCAACGGCTACATTCATTCCATACCCTTTGCTGCAGCTCGCGCCACTCTTGGAGGATTTTTAATTGTTATTTACTGCGTACAGCTGGACACTTATTCAAATATCCCCCATATAAGATAGTTCTCCTCCATCTACCCTCCATAGCTGCAGCTAAAGCACATTGCCCTGGAGCACGATTCATGGAATGATTGTATCACGATTGGAGGATAGCGGTGGGCTCTTAAATATTTTATGCACTAATACTAAAATAGACTTATGATAAATCGATTACAAAATATACTAAAATTTGATTTTTTAATAAGATATAGTGACTTATATAGATTGACCTCCTAACTACGAACCTCCTAACCATAATATTATGACTTACCAGAAACATAGGAAATCTCACCTACCTAATTGCAAAAAAATAATTAAAAAGTTGAGAAAAATCACATATTTAATTTGTGTTAAGTATTTAATTAATTAAAAAAATATACTTACTTAACTACTTACTATTTTGTAATTTTTACAGTGCCAGATTTCTAATTTCCTCGTCAGGCTTTTTATGTCAGTTTTGAGATGAAAAATTGTGATCTAAGTTAGCTGCTATAACTAAATAATCGATCAACAGTGATCATACAAGTGATAAATATTGACTAGTCTTGTAAACCCTAGTCTAGGACTAGCGTTGCCAGACGTCCCGGTTTTGGCGGGACGTCCCGATTTTTTCATCAAAATTAAATGTCCCGCGCGGGACAGGCTCAGTCCCGCTTTTCGGGAAATGCCCGAACGTACGTGCAGCGTGCTGAGAAAGAAAGGTGCGTAATGAAGATAAGAGTGTGGGAGGTAGAGGGGTGGATTTTATATGGCTACATTTGCTATCTATTGTCCCGTAAACGTTATTCAACGCAAATAAAAAGATAAAAATAAAAAAAAACTTTCGATTTTATACCTTTTTTTACTTTGTCCCGCTTTTGACTGAAGAATCCCGCTTTTTCCGCCGTTCCATTGCTTGTTTTCTAACACATATCCAACACGGTTTTTTTACTTTAACGCGGCGTCACCTTAACCTATCAACTCCCAAGCGGTCGAATTCAACCGCGATAACAATAGAATAACAATAGATTTCCAAGAATCCGAGATCGAATAACTCTCGTAACAAGTAGTAATCGTAAATAGAGGGACAGCTGCATTATATGATCATCGTTTCAGTATTAAAAAGCAGGTACGAAAACCCACATAAATTCCACAAAAGGTTAGTGACGTAACATATGAATGACCCCGAACATAATATATATTATCATCAATTTATAGAGCAGACAGCAGTGGTCGGTTCGCTGCCGTGCAGGTCACACACGCTTACGTTAGCTCCGTAAATTTAATTCCCAAAGTGCTATTAAACTGAAGAAAACTGTGAATACAATTATACCAGTGAACTATACAATTGACACTTTCTCTAATGATAAATACACCAGTGTTAAATAATGTGTAATAAGTGCAAAAAACAGTAAAAAGTTCTCACTAAATCGCCAAGAATTTAATTTCGTCAAAAGTTTGCGGTACTTACATAAAAAATAAATGTTTCAATGTAGTTCACATTCTCAACTATTGCAAGCAAGAACTATTCGTTATTTTCGAGCGTAGAGACAACAGTCTAGTTGGCTTCGTGGTATAGGACGTGAGCACATAACGCAGTGTCCTGGGATCGATTCTGAGCTACGGAAAGTCACTTTTTGAGTCTGTTTCGCAGTTTCATCATACTGCCATAAGCCAATTAAGTGTAAAATAATAAAATGCCAAAAACAATTAGCACTCCTCCCAAAACACCGGACTCTGGAGTTCCGCATGTACAGTCTGAACCTGATTTGCAGAGAAAGCTATTGGTTGATATGGCAAAAGACACTAACGTTACACTCGGGCAAAAGCGCCGTCGAATGGATTCTTCTCCGATCTCCTGTAACACGCAAAAAGATATTATGCAAGAGTCGTCGCACTGCCCTGCATCAAATACAGACACGTCGCTAGTACTATCTGAATTACGATTACTTATAGAGCAAGCATGCGATCTGAAACAACAGAATGCAAATATAGTAAATAAACTCTCAATGGTTTCTGAATGCCTAACTCAAATCGAACTCTATAACAAAAAAATAGAAGTCCAAGAGAAGGAAATAATATTGCTTAAAAACACTGTAAATAATCTCCAACATAAACTGAATGTATATGAACAAAATATAGAAATGAGATTGAAATAGTAGGAATACACGAAGAGAAGATGGAAAATTTGGTCCACGTAACAATGTTAACCGCAAAGAAAATCGGAATAGACCTCTCGGAAACTGATGTATGCGAGGCCTATCGAACGGGTACACGTCAGCCTAATTTAGGAAAGTCTAGACCCATCGTCGTAAAACTTACTCGTCGTGCAACGCGAAATAGCATCCTAAAAGCTGCGAAAGAAAGAAGACCTGTCTCCTCCGACGATATTAATAAAGGATCAACAACTAACATCTACATTAATGAGCGGCTAACTAGCACAAATAGACTTTTATTTCGTGAAGCACGCACACGAGCACGCACTAGTGGATTTCGTTTTTGTTGGGTACGAAATGGCACAATCCATATACGAAAGGCTGAGAATTGCCCGGCTATACCTATTCGTACACAAACCGACTTGGATGAGAGGATTGGATGTCAGCCGCGGGATGGATTTGCTGTTTCGGACATACAAATTAACCCATCTCTTAGCTCTGAATAATAAAATTACTTTGGTACTATTGTTGCCAAAATTCATTAATTTTAAATTATTTAAGTCAATATCCATTGTAATGTGTGTGTTTACTCGTAGATACTATAATAATTATTTAAGTTATATTAATATATTACTATACAGCCTTTAATTACAATTCGTACATGAACAAGTTGACACTAAACTTCACAATCTTATAGTTATAATGACAATCCAAATCCTTGCATTTAATTCGTTCTCACACCCCAGTGAACACATGACTTTAAAATGACGTCATACATAGGTCACACAGAGGTCCACAAAATTTTACGTAGGTATGACATAATAGTGACTATGTTTGATGACTTTCATTTGATGTCATGTTGTATGACATCACTATGACCTCGATTTGACATAAAAACTTGACTTCTATGGCTGCGTTCTAGATGACGTTAATTTTGACCAAAACGCTCAAAACGTGTACTTCTGCCGTTCCCTTTGGCGACCGGGGTCGTTTTGATCGCGGCTATGACGTCACTCATGACGTCATCATTTTCGCTCAATACGACCCTCGACGAAGATGGGTCAAAGTGGGCGTTCTAGTTTTTATTTTTTATTTTAACGTAACTATATCGCGAAAGCCATGTTCGGAAAGTTTTCAGGAGAGAGTAGAGACAAAAAAACTTTATATTATTTCATTACAAATAATATTTATATTACTTAAATAAATTAAATAACATTTAATGAAATATTTTGATTGGAAAATAAATTGTTTTAAATGAAAGGTCAAATGATTTCTTATAAAATATTATAATAATTAATAGTAATTTTCATCTCTCCTATACCTGTTGATTTATTCGTACTTGACTAAACATTATGCGGTATTGTTACCTAACGTTTATATGTATATTGTGACAATTATAGTCAATATTCAAAGTATGTGGTTTTGTTATTAAAATATGATTCAATGTGAAAACTCAAATATAATAAAAGTTTAACTATATTAAAATATGATTACTTAAGTAAAAAAAATGTAATACTAAAAACCAAACAAATATAATATTATGTATTTTATTTGTAAAATAAATGTAACAAAAACAAATAAATATAAACAATAAAATTACTTTTATTTACGACTTGAAGAAAAGGATCATAATATCCAAGTTCGGTTCATTGTACCTATGTATAAAAAAAATTATAGTTCTTTTTTTAAACTTTTCTCAAAACGCTCAAAACGATCCATAATCCGTTCCACTTGGGTTTGTATCGCTGACGCTCACATGCTAGTGGAACGGGAAAAACTACGGTCTTGAGCGTGAGCGTTTCTAACGTCATCTGGAACGCGGGGATGTGATGTCATTTTTGTGACTTGACTGTTACGTCCATATTACATCATATTTTCATCATGCTGTGACGTCATATTCGAGTCATAATTTGATGTATCATTTATGTAATTAGTAAGTCATATGATTACATAAGGTACATAATATATCAGTTTACTGATGTAGAAATGATATAATATTACCATCACGCTTCTATGTAAGACAAAAGTCCCCATTTTTACGTAAAACTGATGTAAAAAGAACATCATATCCTTACATCTTGTATGAAAATTATTAATACTTATACTCTATGCTCGTGAAATAAAGGAAAGGATTATGGTATTGAATTTGAGATAAAGAAAATAATATAAAGAAATTTTTAAGTTAATTATTATATTGCAATAAAGGCATAGTGATAAAATAATTACAATTGGGTTTAAAAAAACATAAACATTTGGCTTTTATAAAGTTTGAGCTAACAGTTATACAATTATTTGAAGAGGCTTTTTTTATGTTAAAATTTTTAGAGTCGCATGGTAATGAAAACAAAGATTCAAATTGTTATGTCAGCTCGACGTCAGTTAAATCACATTGAAGTCAATTTAAGATCACATGAAGGTAATTTTAGGGGATAAAAAAACTCGTCATCATCATGACATCATTAATACATCAGGTTGACGTCAGGTAAGACGTAAAATAGACGTCATATTTACGTCAATGTTTTACGTAAAAAGTGTTACCGATCACTTACGGCCATTCCCAATATTTGATCTATCTCTGGTTTTGCCCTACTAGAGATAGGAATAGCTCACAATTGACATAAAATATATGTCTCTAATGTCTAATGTGAGTTATTCCTATCTCTAGTAGGGCCAAACCAGAGATAGATCAAATATTGGGAATGGCCGTTACTGGCCAAAATATAAAACTCTATTATACATACACGTTGTTGTATGACACTCGCTTTCAATTTCATGAATTTTCTTTAATAATGAATATCACGTTATTTAATGGCTAATTTCATAAGTGATGAATTTGATACAAATATTGTAGAGTGTCATCAGGTTACAAAAGCCGAAAACTGTTTGAGTTTTTTGTCCGCAAATCACAATCTTAAGATACTCACCTATAACATTCGCAGTATACAACACAATTTTAATTTATTTTGTGTAGCTCTAGTGCGGCTTAACATTGAATTTGACGTCATTATCCTTACAGAGTGTTGGATATCTGCCAACTCAGTAATTGGTCAAATTCAGGGATATACTTCTTATCATACTATAAACAACCTTAATCAATCTGGAGGTGTGGTAACATATGTAAGAGACATATGGAACCCCACCGTTTCCGAACCCCCTCTTCGAGATGCTGAATCTCTACTTATTAAGCTCTCCAACAATATAGTCCTAGTTGCTATTTATCGTTCACCATCACATAGGCACCTGGATAACTTCATAACTTCGCTAGATGAAATTCTTAATTCAGTAAAAAAATACTCGACAATAGTAGTAACCGGTGATATAAACATAAATATTTTAATGCCCTCTAATCAGCACAGCTCTGAATATCTTTGCCTAATGTCTGAACATGGACTGAGACAAATTATCCTATTTTTTGCTAGCAAAATTCTCTCGTAATGAAACCTTAGAAAGTATACTTACTAAGCAACAGCTTAAGGAGTCCTCGGGTAGCAATTTCTTTTTGCAACCAACTGACCCCTTTGAGGTTGACAGAATAATTGCAACCTTAAAAAGTGACAGTTCCCCGGGTATTGATGGATTTGCCTCAAAGACTATAAAACGTATAAAATCTGAAATTTTGTTGCCTCTAACACATATTATTAACCTCAGTCTTAGCACTGGAACTTTTCCAACGAAGTGGAAAATCGCTAAGGTAATCCCAATACACAAAAGCGGACCCAAGCATAACCCAACCAACTACAGGCCGATTTCCATTCTAGGAACTTTTTCAAAAATCCTTGAAAAGGTTGTTAATGAGCGACTTATATCATATCTTGAGTCCAATAATATAATTTCTCATCAACAATTTGGCTTCAGACAAGGTAAGTCCACGGAAGATGCTGTATCTCTATTGACTAAAATAGTAACCTCTTATCTAGATAGTAAAAATAAATGTATTGGTACTTTTCTAGACTTGGCAAAAGCATTTGATACGGTGGCGACGCCAATATTACTAAAAAAATTGGAGAATATTGGTATCAGAGGCCTCCCACTCCAATGGTTTATGACTTATCTTTGCGATAGAAGACAATGTGTCAAAATAGGCGATTACCTCAGTGATTGCGAAAATATTGAATTTGGAGTCCCACAGGGAAGCGTACTAGGCCCAACACTGTTCACTATTTATATAAATGACATTCAAGGTGTCCTCAAAGGCAAGGCTGAGGTAATCTCCTACGCAGATGACACAGTTCTTATATTCCATAATAAATCCTGGCAAAAAGTCATTAAGGAGGCCCAAATTGGCATAGATGCAATGAAAAAGTGGCTTGATCTAAACTTGCTATCTCTAAACGTAAAAAAAACTAAATACGTATGCTTCTTTAAAACCCAGGCAACTGCTCCAAAACATTCACTAAAACTCAAGATCCACCTGCCCACATGTAGTTTATTGACATGCTCTTGCGAGGAAATTGAAAAAGTAGATCACATCAGGTATCTCGGTGTCTTAATAGATGAACGACTAACTTTCAAGCCCCACATTGAGCTAGTAGCTAAACGCACAAGAAAAATCATCTTCTTAATGAGGCTTCTGCGGAACTCGGCAAGCAGGAACGTTCTTCACCTGGTTTATATGTCCCTGTGTGAATCCGTAATTTGCTACTGCCTCACTATATGGGGTGGTGCTGGAAAGTCTACTATGATACATCTGAAAAGAGCTCAGAGATCGGTCTTAAAAGTAATGTTGAGGAGGCCTCTTATGTATCCTACAAAACTATTGTATAATGAACTATCTCTACTCAATGTAAGGCAACTTTATATTCTAAAGCTAGTTTTAAAACAACACCGTATATGTCTTCAACGTGGTGACTTTTCTAATATTAGTCGTCGAGTTTTTAGGGTTCAAAGTGTCAAAGTAAAGTCCACTTTTGCCCAACACATGCAGGAATTTATGCTTACCTTTATATACACACACACACACGCACGCACGCACGCACGCACGCACGCACGCACGCACGCACGCACGCACGCACGCACGCACGCACGCACTCACGCACGCACGCACACACACACACACACACACACACACATAATTAATCGTTCATGGATAATTGTAAGGTTTTATTTTGTATAAAAAAACGATTCTATGTAATTAGATAAAATTATTATTATTGGTAAGACCACTCATGGACTCCACGAGACAGGCCAGACCTAGTGTGGAGTCCACTAGTAATTAAGTTGTACTTTGTAAAATTTAATGCAATAAACAATTATTATTATTATTACCATGATATATATTATCATGATATTATATTTATTATTAGTTATTACAATTATTATAAAAAATATGTAAGTACATAATTAAGATAACTGTATTAGTTATGTACCATCGAGGAAATTGATTCCTAGGCAGTTGACAGACCAACGTCATTTGGTTGGATCATGTCAATTTAAAGTTAATACTTAATTGTGACCTGTCGGCTGGGTTTGAGATAACGCGACCAAACTACGTAGGTCCCCCATCTGCCTAGGAATCAACTTCTTTGATAGTAGGTACTTAGTACAGGTACCTGTATTTAGTACCGCCCGCGCCTGGATGCTGCAATGCTGCAACTTGCACTAGACAATCACAAGCTATAACTTATAAGCTTTATAATAGATGTCACTTTATGTGAAGCTTTAAGAAAGCTTTCAATTTGCCTGGAAACTTGTGCTAGCTTCACTCAAAACTTGATATGTGTCGTCTTACAAATTGTTCGCTAGATGGCGCTTTAGCAACATGGTTTTTTAAACACATTTTAATAATTAAATATCGCACTTGCTGGTATTACTATGTATTATAATATTAAAATGTTATTTACCGTGGGCATCCCTGTAGTAGGCGTGGGTCACACTACGGAACCGCTCTTGTCCCGCCGTGTCCCAAATCTGGAGTTTCACCTTGATGTTGTCCACAGTAACTACTTTATTCTGCAACAGATGGCGCCAGCTGTAGCGTTTTCACTTATTCAATAATTGATAATATTTATCAAAACTTCTCTAAATTGTTTCTATTTTAGGAGTTTCTACTAATAAAATTATTAAAATACCTTTAATTTGGATAAACGTTTATAAATTAGAATTAATGTCACAGATATCACAAAGTTAAATTTTCATTGTCAATATGTTTTGATCAAGTTTGCAGAAGTTCAAAAAGTAATGTTCAAAATATCTAAGGTTGGGTTGCACCATGAAGCTAACTTTAACTATAAGTTCTGTAACTATAACTACAGTGCAAAATGTCAAATCTTTGGTTAAGGTTAAATATGGCGTCCGAGGACGCCATATTTAACCTCCGCTCATACGAGTACGTATTCTGAAAATTTACTATGTTTTACAGTGTTAAGTATATATTTTTCCTGTCGATTTTTTACGGATAATTCAATTTTTTATACCCTCAATCCCGTTACCTGTAGCTTCAATAAAAAAATGCAACAGACATCTGTGAATTTTCCGGTTAAAGTTAAAGCTAAAGGACGCCATATTTAACTTTAACCATAACTCTAACTTTAACCACGCCTCTGGTGCAACCTAACCTAAATGATTTAATCGAACATTCATAATTTATTTATTTTTTCATAACATGAGACTTTAAAATAAAATATATAAGTAACATGCGAAAAATATAAATCACGTTACACGTATGCGCCAGAAAAAGATATTATATTATGTTAATACTATGTTATATTAATTATTATATCTTTTTCTGGCGCCAATGCCAATTAAGTAAGCTGTAATTTATGATTCAAATTCTAAAACTTTTTTTAATTCTCTTTCATATTTATTTATATTTTTTCTTTATAATAAATGTTAATTCTGAATTCTGTCAATTTAGCGAGTCAGCTATACGGAAAACCCGTCGAGCCGTGAATTTAATCTCTCGTTAGCCATGAATCAGGATACAAGAGTTTAAAATAATATAACGTCAGTACTTGTTTATTCAGGCTTACAGATTTTTAATTTTAATTGCTACGAATAATAAACGTTTAATTGCATTGAGATGTAATAATCGGCCAAGTGCGAGTCGGACTCGCGCACGAAGGGTTCCGTACCATTATAGAGCAAAATTAGGCCAAAAATTGTGTTTTCTTGTATGCAGGGAGCCTTCCTTAATTTTTTATTTTATTTTAATATTATTATTAAATATTAAATGACACATATAACTAAGGACTTTTAGAAAAATCCAAGTACCTACCTGTTGCCATTATTGATATAGAGCAAAAAAGGCCAAAAAAATCACGTTTGTTGTATGGGTATTGGGTGAAATAATATTAATTAAGTAAATATTAATTTTATTTTGTTTTAAGTATTTGTTGTTATAGCGGCAACAGATATACATAATCTGTGAAAATTTCAACTCTCTAGCTATTACCGTTCTTGAGTTACAGCCTGAGAGACAGACAGACAGACGGACAGACATCGAAGTATCAGTAATAGGGTTTCCAGTTTTTACCCTTTGGGTACGGAACCCTAAAAAATATGTAGGTAAAAATCTACGGCCGCTCGTGGCCGCGTTTTCTCAAGCGATACTATGTATTACAATAATGAAGATAAAGTTTAAAATCATATGACACTGAAAGTGCTCGCCTCGCCGCTGCCATTTCGGTGTAGCGCGGCCCTTAGCGTTTTAGCGGGAAATTTTTAAACGATATTTAATAAGTGGTTTTTCAAATTTAAGTAAATAAGAGTGTATTTATTTTTTATAAATATTTTTAGGTGTAACAAATGTAGGTACATCTGTAAAATAAATATATTTCCTAAAAATGTCTACTTATATGTATATAATTATAATTATATAATTAACCTGAATACTTTTAATTCAGGTTAATTATATGATATAAAACAAAATATATAATAAGTGATTATAATTCTTATTCTAGTATCAGTCCTAAGCATAACTCATAGCCCATAGGGAGAACGCAGACGACAGACTTTTTGTGCGATCGAGTCTGCGGCGCCCATCGCGCGCCGGCGTGCGATCGCACAAAAAGTGTGTCGTCTGCGATCTCCCTAAACTGTAGGGGTAGAGTTTAGGTATTACTTCAAGGAACAAAAGATTAGACAATTAACGAACATAAATTAATAACGCCGATACCGATGACTAGACATCGGATCATATGCACCATAAAAGTGCCGAAATATGCATGTAAATATGCACGAAAAATAGCCGAAATATGCACAAAATATGCACAATCAAAAGTCGCTTAATATTAAAATTTATTGTTTTTTAAAGAGTTTCCCGGTGGTGCCGTCAATAAATGCGCCATAATTCATCACTCCATCAAATTCAGGTTTTTTTGTTTCTTATACTGAGTATCAAAAATTTTCTACCAACATTTTCCTACTAAAATCTTAATGCCCATGAGAAACTTCATTAAGTACCTACTTTTTTGCCAATAACAAAGAAACATTTTGTTTCTAGAAATATAATATAGTATAGTACCTATATCGGGTGAATAACGAAAGGCTCGGAAGTAAATAAGGATGAGGCCATATTTGAAGTATTTTGATCTATCGTACCTCTATTTCGTGACATCGGTGTGTATTATGATAGCTAGTTTGGAGACTACGAGGGCATAAAACCACTGAAATATGCACTATCCAGGAAAAATTTACAAAATATGCACTAACGCCTAAAAAGTACCATTATATATGCATTTGCATATTATGCAAGTATGCAAATGCATATAATCCGATGTCTACCGATGACTAATACTTTAAGTTTTTCATATAATATCAACTACAAAAAGTTAAGGAGCAATAAATCAGTCAATTCAAATTTCAAGCACAGCTGTCAAGCCCAGGGGCGGAGTACGCGCCAAACTTCGACGCCATTGATAGCGCGAGACCTCTGGCGAGACCGTTTGAAATTAATGGAACCCCTGACGACCATGATAGCTAATTGTTTTTTTTTGCAAGAACAAACTCTCAAAGAATAATAAGAGCTAGATTTGCAAAACATTAATGTTACGAAGTTCATAATACTCCTAGATAATAAGTATATTATTAAATTTATTTTAATATCAAAGATACTTTTTTTTTAAATAAAATAAGGGGGCAAACGAGCAAACGGGTCATCTGATGGAAAGCAACTTCCGTCGCCCATGGACACTCGCAGCATCAGAAGAGCTAAAAGTGCGTTGCCGGCCTTTTAAGAGGGAATAGGGTAATAGGGGAGGGTAGGGAAGGGAATAGGGTAGGGGATTGGGCCTCCGGTAAACTCACTCACTCGGCGAAACACAGCGCAAGCGCTGTTTCACGCCAGTTTTCTGTGAGAACGTGGTATTTCTCCGGTGGACCCGGCCCATTCGTGCCGAAGCATGGCTCTCCCACGTATAAATGTTTTATTATGTAGATACGATTTTTGAATATTGAACAAGTACATAGTTTCAATGGTTTTTCTAAGAAACGTCGTTCCATGACACTTATAATATCTACGAAATTTTGCTACAGAATAATAGCTAATCTTCTAAAGAGGCTTTTTGTTTTCCGTACTGTTATTATCAGAGAACAGTTCTGAATCGCACGAAAAGCTCTTGTTTTCATAAAAGCATTAAATTTATAGTAGGTAGTAAGTATGAAGCTAGAAAATTAGAGAGAGAAAATTAGAAACGTAAAGCTGGTTAAGGCTAGGCTCTTTCCCATAAGGCCTTAATTAATTTAAAAATAAAATATTAGACGATCAATAAATAATAATTTATTGCTTTCAGAGACTCTGATTAAGTACGTTCTTCAAGTCCAGCAACAAGTTCAAGATCAACAATATCAATTAATAAATTTAAAAAAGTTGTTAAAAAACGTTTGTGTACCAACTACCAAAGCGTAGAGTTTTACTATAAAGTTGCTGATTTCATGAATGATAGTACCTACACCATTATAGGTCGCCCCCTGCAGAGCTGTTTCTCTATTTAAATATTATGTATTGTACACTTGTTGTGTTTTATTTAGTCATAATGACACTGTGACTGTAATTTTATATATTTTTTGTAATTTTCCATCCTTTTAGTAAAAGATGGCCCCGTGCGAGTTTCTTACGCCGGTTCTTCTCGCCAGGTTAGTTCCCGAACCGGCGGTAGGCACCAGTATATAATAGTCCCGACGTTCAGAGAATATTTGAAAAAAATATAATCTGAATAAAAAAAAATTAGTTTGAGTTTGAAACGTTCAAACATTTTTGTAAGCTTTTTCTTTTAAATATAACATGCTTAAATCTAAGGGAATAAGACGGAGTGCTTTCAGACTTATTTCAACTCTGATCTTTACTCCAACGACTATCACATTTGCGATAGTGTATCCCAAGCATTACAGTGTGTGTAGAGCGCGCGTAATACCCGGAAGTCGATGCCGACGGTGGAAATGTAGTTTCCCGCCAGAAACGTGCCGTCCCGGAAACGCACCAGCATGCACGTCTTGCCAACCCCGCTGTCACCCAGCAGCATCACCTAGAAATTCAAATTGGTAACAGAATGCCCACCAAATAAAGAATAATAAAAAATACACAAAATATGATCTCTTAATATCAATAAGAGAATATTAAGATTCTATAGATAGATTTTGTGGCTATAAAATTGAATTTTCATGAATCAGTTTTCACAATTCACATTATGACCTCGTGAAAAAGTTAGCCAAGATTTTTCCTAAAGCAAAATCCACATTTACGTTATAACAACATACCTACTCAAATTGTTTTCATTTTGCCAAGCGTGTTTAATTTACTTCTTAAACCAGTCTCAATGATTAAGAAAACTACCAGGGCCCCATAGCACACAAGAGATCTCACCTTGCCGAAAACATCGTATTTCTCCTCCTGCTTGTCGTACGTTGGAGACGGTGGGTCGCTGTGTGGCATAGCACCAGTCTCCTCGCTCTTGTCATCATCATCTCTCCCGTCTGGCAGGTTCCTCGCCCAGGTGGGTCTGACTCTCCCCACTACCACTCTCTTCTCCATCTGCCGAGGCTCGCCAGGATTCCACATAATTGTGTTCACTAACAGTTTGTTCGCATTGTCTTCAATTTTTTCACATTGCCTTTTAGATTTTTTGCATTTGAAAAGTTGAATTTTTTGTAAAGTAGAAAACTATAAATAACAGAAAAAATACAAAGAAAAGATATTACATAATGAAGAAAAGAAACTTGATTGAATTGGTTGCCTAATATAAAAACGTTTTCATCTTATATTAAAGCGACATATAAAAGGTATTCTCAGTGCCGTAAATAGGGCGGTGCCACCGGTGCCCAGGCACAGGGCGTAGACTCTGGGGGGGGGTCGCAAAAATGACCAAACTAGGCAGGAGTATTATTTTTCGGTTTGCTCCCGATAATAGTTCCCGCTGCGCCCCTAGAGCACGATTCCAACAGTAACATAGACCTATTCATTGCTTTGGGTAATATAATACCTAAAAAAACAAGGGCGCAGTTGTAGAAGCTCGCACAGGGCGCAAAACAGACTGTTTACGGCACTGGGTATTCTTAATAATATATTGAAATTACGATATTAATATCAGATTTATTTAATAACAATATTAAGGGTAACCTGTAGGTGGCTACTAGTTCTAAACTAGCAAGTTAAACATGTCAACCCTCGTCATAGTTTTATCATAACGAGCATATCATTATAGCATTTAAGGTACGTTAGATACCTACTACGTGGTCATTTATAATATTATTATACTTAGGTAAGTATATAAGTTTTTAAGAAAAGAATCGCCGGTTGGAGTCCTGCTCAAGGGTCTCAACTTCTCAAGGCACACGCGAAAAAGTTAAATCGCTTGAGAGCTTGAGCTATATTAATGCCGATTTTAGAGGTTTTATTTTAAACTATTTAAAGGAGTCTAAAGTCTAAACATCTGTCTTCATGACATCTGTCCTTATTATAAACCAAACCAAATTATAGATGCCTACTCAATTTTTCTTTATGTAATAGGGGGCAAACGAGCAAGCGGGTCACCTGATGGAAAGCAACTTCCGTCGCCCATGGACACTCGCAGCATCAGAAGAGCTGCAGGTGCGTTGCCGGCCTTTTAAGAGGGAATAGGGTAATAGGGGAGGGTAGGGAAGGGAAAAGGGTAGGGGATTGGGCCTCCGGTAAACTCACTCACTCGGCGAAACACAACGCAAGCGCTGTTTCACGCCGGTTTTCTGTGAGCCCGTGGTATTTCTCCGGTCGAGCCGGCCCATTCGTGCCGAAGCATGGCTCTCCCACGTTAAAAATTAAATCCCAATATTAGTAATGGTGACTAATCCTACGGGCTACGACGTAAAAGTTTTTCATTTCCGTGAAATTTGAAAAGCAACCGGCTTGTGGTTGAATTCGGGGAAAACTTCGTGCCAATCAACCGAGATGGGCGGTCAAAGAGTTTGTTAGCTCCACGTACAGCTCACACGTTTTATTTTTAACTGATGAAAAATTGGGCCTGGGGTTCTCAAAAGTCAACGCGTATATTTTTTTAGCAAATGCTAAAGGGCCCCACACATTAACAGTTCGCCGGCAGGCCGTCGTCTGGCAGTTTATCGGAAAAGACCACTCACAGTTCCCCTGACGATTTTGTAGATTTTGTATCGACGGTCAATGACTGTCAGGCAGCCTGCCGACCAGAGCCTGCAGGCGGACTGTTAATGTGTGGGACTCATAAATAAGCAAGTTACTGGGACAATCAAAAGTTGTGTGTTATATGTTTATAATCAACTAGATGACGCCTGCAACTCCACTGCGCCAAAATTCGGGAACCGTACATTTTTCCGGGATAAAAAGTATCCTATGTCCTTTATAATGACAGTATGAATTTATAATGACGTAAGTGTCAATTCAGGCCGCAACGCGACGCGCTACTCGCTAGTTCTGTTTAATTTAATTGGACTATGGTCTATGGCCGGGGAAGTTTTTTAAAAAGGAAGGAAAAGTTTTATAATTGAGTAACGTCCAAAAGTAAACCAATCAATAAATCCTATTAAAAAACTTCAAAACTGGGCATTGATTGGTCCATCGCTATCTTTGAACTACAACGATTTCGAGCGTTTGAAAATGATTTTGAAATTAAATCAAAAATCTAGTCCGAGGGTAACGAATTTTTCTATCAGCTGCTGTATCGTCAATTTATATTCTATTGTGAGGACAAACGAAGTGTGCGCTGCTAATCACATTTCCACCTTCAAGTGAAGGGGGCAGCCGGCAGAGCGAATCAAAATGTAAATTCACATTATGTAAATGGCTCTCTTTGGATAACAACCAATAAGGGTTTCGAATTTCGATTGTACCAGCTTAGCATGGCAATTGAAGATTTGAATCTACGTCAAATATGCAAAAATCTGTTCTAGGAGTAGTCAAAGTAACTATTTTGCTAGGACTACTGCAGATTTTGATTTTTGTTTGAAAGTAAAAGTCGTAGATTGATCATTAACAGAATTTGATTTTATATTTCGTGAACAACTATTTACTAATTAAGTCAAATGAGTAGCGTGAGAAAAATATAATTTTATTGCAAAATCAGAGAAAAATGTGGAAAAACGTAGAAAGTTAATCATCCTCACATATTCTGTAGACACGAACGTAGGACCGCGGACAATTAGTCTGTATCATAAAGTTAATATACCTAGCGGAATAGAGAAACAAAGGCCTGAGCAAGAGAGATGTCACTATCAGTAACACTGCGTGGTAAAAAGAGACGTGTGATAGATGACAGCACAACCAATTTCTTTCTATTTGACGTCCAGTCGGTACTTATCGGCATGTTGACAATTTAATCTCGAAACATCCTTGTGTAAGTGTATACGTAAACAATTTTTTACACACAGACGTAAATCAATTTCGGTTTCTTTTGACAGCTCGAGATTGTTGCTCTATTCCGCTAGGTATATTAACTTTATGGTCTGTATTGTAAATAACTGTCTGTAGGTTTTTCATTATACAACGTAGTACGGCCTTATCGATGTTTCCAAGAAAACCGTGAACTGTGATCGAATAAGTTTTCTCATTAAACTATATTTACTAAGTACTGATAGATCTCATCAATTTGTTTGCATTTCGAAATGCACGTCGACAGACTCGACATATTTTCGTTCCTGTTACCTAGGCATTAGGCCATACGGAGGTAGAAAATTATAATTAATATTTAAAATCTGGAAGTATGCCTGTCTGTCCTTCCTCTTCTCGCTCAAGCCACTAAATTTTGTTTAAAATTATGGAACTTTGAATCCCGGAAAATTACGTGCAAAAACCCTAAAAATGTACGTTTTATGTGCGTTAAACGATAATGGCTCATATACAAGTTCAACTAGCTGTCCCGGTGAACTTCGTGTCACTTTAAAACAGTCCCTGGACTTTTACGAATATTTTAAGACTAAAATTAGCCCAATCCGTTCAGCCGTTTTCGAGTTTAAGCGTTACTAACAGAATTGAAAATCCATTTATATATATATATAGATAAATCATTAAATAAGCTTTTTATATTCTCAAAATATACGGTTTCTTCTTTTACACTAAGTACTTCAAAACTAGCAAAGCCAGTGTCCAGTGACACTGATACTTAAGGAAATAATTTTAATAGTTAAATTAAATAATTTAACTGTATTTAAATCATTATTATCATAATTAACAGAATTCCAATAAGCCGATTACATTTAAAGAACCTTTGTAAATTAATTCGGTGAAATTCTGCTGTAAATAATAATATAATAATAATAACTGTTGAGTTCTGTAACTGACGCAGTGGAAACATTAGGCTGGATTTATTTATTTATATTATACAGGTTGTTACAAAACTACTTGATAATTTATAATACTTTAGGGTGTGTATGGGTCCCCTATAATGTAGAGGGGTAACATAACTAAGTTATTATCTTTTGGCTGTGTACGTGTTCCTTATAGAGAGTTCACTGTGAAAGTAGCAGCGCTGAAAGACCAATTTTTTCCACTTTTATATGGGCAAGCGCCCCGGCGGCGTGTCGAGTTTCCCCATAAAAATAAGGAATACATAATTTGTTTGTTGTTTAAACTTACTGTGTAGAAAAATAAATATTCTAGCTTTAAGCAAATTTAATCTTTTTACAGCCTCTTCAGTTTTCACCCGAAAAGGGATTTCAGGTGATTTCGACCCTCGAGTTCGTTTGAAGTACAAATTAAGTAGGATTATTGAAATTGTTCCTAATTCGCTTCAGCAATTATCCCCGAGAACAATAACGAGTTTGTTAACACTGCCGCGGTGTGGGGTTCTTTTCGACCCCACGCCGCGGCAGTGTCAACAAACCCTGAATTAATATTTTTTTAATTGAAAATTGACAACTTTTTTAGCGTGTTGTACGAATTTAAATCATACATAATAAGTACTTATTGTGTATGCTATATTTACATGTTGTGTCATAGCTAATAAAAAATAGTAAAAATTCTGAATTAACTTTTTTTTACTTATTGAACATTTTCCGGTGAATACGTACTACAGATAACTACGTACTGAGACAAGAATACGAGTATATACTACAAAAGCTAGTCGTCAAAATACGAGTAGGCGCAGTAGAGGATGAAAAGTACACTAAAATAAATGAGTTCTGTTAGTAAAATAATTACAAGGAAATGTGCATACTAATCTATCTAATATATAAAATTCTCGTGTCACAGTTTTCGTTGCCATACTCCTCCGAAACGGCTTGACGGATTTTGATGAAATTTTGTGAGCATATTGAGTAGGTCTGAGAATCGGCCAACATCTATTTTTCATACCAAAAAAAAAAAATATATATGGCAAAACAACGTTTGCCGGGACAGCTAGTATTACCTATAAATCTATACTAATATTATAAATGCGAAAGTATCTCTGTCTGTCTGTCTGTCTGTCTGTCTCGCTTTCACGCCAAAACTGCTGAACCGATTGCAATGAAATTTTGTACATAGTTATTCTAGAGTCTGAGAAAGGACATAGGCTACATTTTGATGTGGGAAAATATCTTATTTCCATGAAAATATCGATGAAAATTAATTCGCATTGCGAGTGGCCAGCGCTCATCCCGGGGGTCCTGGGTTCGAGTCCCGCAGGCGGAACAAAAAGTTTTCAATGTTCCTGGGTCTTGGATGTGTATTAAAATAATATTTCAAAAATCTTAAATATATTTTATGTATAATATTATAAAAAATCCAGAAATATATCGATGCAATGAATATTTTAGTTCTAATACGATTCAACAGATGGCGTTTTATTTTTTACTTCATTGTAACATAGAACTAATCATACTTATTAGTTGTTATGTTTTTGTTTATAGTTTTTAATACGTTAGAATATTATGTTTAATAATATTATCACTTGGTATAATAATAATCAATCTATCTTATCTTATAGAACTCCTACTGCATTTCTAAGGAGTTTGAGTGTACCGTGTTGGCCTATATTCCATCCAGAAAATATATCAATGCAATCAACATTTTAATTCTAATATATGAAAACAGATGGCGTTTTATTTTTTACTGCATTATTGTAACAGAACTAATCATACCTACTTTATTATATATTATGGTTTTTATTCATAACTATCTGTTGCCCGCGACTTCGTCCGCGTGGACTTTAGTTTATAGCGCGCAGTGTCAACAAAATTTGTGTCAAATTTAAAAACTTTTTAAAACCCTGGTAAGTGGTACCCCTCTTAGGGCCGCGCTACACCGGAATGGCAGCGCTGAAAGTGCTCGCCTCGCCGCTGCCATTCCGGTGTAGCACGGCCCTTAATTAATCAAAATACCCAAAAACAGCTGTGCAGTGTGCACATAATCTATACTAATATTATAAATACGAAAGTATCTCTGTCTGTCTGTCTGTCAGTCTCGCTTTCACGCCAAACGCCAAAACTACCGAACCGATTGTAATGAAATTTTGTATACAGATAGTCTAAAGCCTGAGAAAGGACATAGGCTACTTTTTGACTGGAAAAAAGGGTTGTAAGGGTCGTAAATTTGTTCAAAAAAATCATAATAGATGGCGCCGTGCGTCTTCTACATCGCGCTGACGCTTGCTCAAAAGTCTTTCTATAAGAGGTGGTATCATCTTACATTTAAGTCTCGATTTTTTTCGATTGTTATATCTATTCTACGGTATTAAATAACTCAGTACTTTATCTGTGCAGGCAGTGACGTAACCTTAAGACCAAATTTCACCTACGACTGTTAAAGTTAATGCTCGAATTAGTATCACGTTAGCTGTTTCGTTTTTCATATGAATGAAAGAGAAGACAGGATATTTTAACAAGCTGTTAACACTAACAGACGTTGGTGAAATTGGGGCTAAACCTATCAATGATAAATAGTTTATGGGTAAAGTTGTGTAATTGGGGGGCTAAATATGCTTTAAAATTTGGCATAAAATATAAAGTTTAATATAAAAAATGAAGTACTTATTGTGTGCACACTGCACAGCTGTATTGATTTAAGGGGTACCAGGGTTTTTTTATAAAAGCTTTTGACACTAATTTTGTTGACATCGCGCGCTATAAACTGAAGTCCACGCGGACGAAGTCGCGGGCAACAGCTAGTATTACTATAAATGCGAAAGTGTGTCTGTCCAAGCCGCGGAACCGATTTTGCTGAAATTTGGTATTTGTGGAGGTTTTTATATATATATATATATATATATATATATATATATATATATATATATATATATATATATATATATATATATATATATATATATATATATATATATATATATATATATCCTGACCGATTTCAGCCACAGCGACTTTGGGTCTACGGCTATTGTAAGCGTCGTTCGTGTGCTCGCAGGTGACTGACGTAACCGATTTTTGCACTAAACGTGCGAGAACATTGAGCGCAAGTCAGTACCCCTCCTACATAACGATAGTGTATGGCTACAGGTGGTCGAGCCTTGAGCGCGTCGCGTTTAGCATCTAGCTCGGCCACACGCACTTTCTCATACTCTGACACCTTATTGCTCACGGTCCGCTTCCATAGTGATCGGCCCGCAGCCATTGTCTCCCTGTGCATAGTATAAAAGTATTAAAAATATTTCCGTTGTCTGGTACCTGTAACACAAGTCCTTCAGGTACTTAGCACGGGGCCAGACTGACGTGGTTTGAAGCTATTATTATTATTATATCATTATTATTACTTTACTCCCTCTTTAAGCTATAATTTAGTTAATAATAAACATATAATGACGTTAGTAAACATATTATAAAAGCTAATAGACACATTATCGTGTAACTGTATGCGACTAATAATAGATTACGGGATACGCGCGTAACTGGATTGTGTGCGAGTTTAAAACTAAATTAGTTTACGTCGCTAAAAGCCGCGGTAATGTAACAATCGAATTAATTTTAGCGATGCAACGGAATAAATAAAATGCGGTGCTCGATCGCTCTGTGAAACAATTTAGAGTATGTTATAAGTAATATAATATTATACAGGGTGTAACAAAAACTAGTGATAATACTTTAGGGTGTGTACATGTTCCTTGTAGAGAGTTCACTGTGAAAGTGGCAGCGCTGAAAGACCAACTTTTTTTTTTACTTTTGTATGAGGAAACTCGTGACGCTCGGGCCCTTGCCCATACAAAAGTAAAAAAAAAAGTTGGTCTTTCAGCGCTGCCACTTTCACAGTGAACTCTCTACAAGGAACATGTACACACCCTAAAGTATTATCACTAGTTTTTGTTACACCCTGTATAATATTATATTACTTATAACATATTCTAAATTGTTTCACAGAGCGATCGAGCACCGCATTTTATTTATTCCGTTGCATCGCTAAAATTAATTCGATTGTTACATTACCGCGGCTTTTAGCGACGTAAACTAATTTAGTTTTAAACTCGCACACAATCCAGTTACGCGCGTATCCCGTAATCTATTATTAGTTTTTGTTACACACTGTATAGATAACGCCCGAAGCTCCATTGCTCCAAAATTCATTTATCGCGCGGGTACCGTACATTTTTTCGTGAAAAAGTATCCTATGCACTGACCTCTGTGTATTATAGAGGTCAGTGATACTATGTCTTTTCTCGGGACTCAAAGTACCTCCACAAATACCAAATTTCAGCAAAATCGGTTCGGCGGCTTGGACAGACACACTTTCGCATTTATAGTAATACTAGCTGTTGCCCGCGACTTCGTCCGCGTGGACTTCAGTTTATAGCGCGCGATGTCAACAAAATTAGTGTCAAAAGCTTTTATAAAAAAAACCTGGTTCCCCTTAAATCAATACAGCTGTGCAGTGTGCACACAATAAGTACTTCATTTTTTATATTAAACTTTATATTTTATGCCAAATTTTAAAGCATATTTAGCCCCCCAATTACACAACTTTACCCATAAACTATTTATCATTGATAGGTTTAGCCCCAATTTCACCAACGTCTGTTAGTGTTAACAGCTTGTTAAAATATCCTGTCTTCTCTTTCATTCATATGAAAAACGAAACAGCTAACGTGATAATAATTCGAGCATTAACTTTAACAGTCGTTGGTGAAATTTGGTCTTAAGGTTACGTCACTGCCTGCACAGATAAAGTACTGAGTTATTTAATACCGTAGAATAGATATAACAATCGAAAAAAATCGAGACTTAAATGTAAGATGATACCACCTCTTATAGAAAGACTTTTGAGCAAGCGTCAGCGCGATGTAGAAGACGCACGGCGCCATCTATTATGATTTTTTTGAACAAATTTACGACCCTTACAACCCTTTTTTCCAGTCAAAAAGTAGCCTATGTCCTTTCTCAGGCTTTAGACTATCTGTATACAAAATTTCATTACAATCGGTTCGGTAGTTGACAGAACAAGCCACTTAGTGGAAGTGCGATTCTATGTCGAACATCGAGGCCGATAGCTGTCAATTATTATGGTTATGGGGTATAAAATACCCCATTTAACTTTTTGGGTTATATTATGATACCTATGTAAGTATATTATTATATATATTATTATTATTTATTTATTATTAAAGTTAATTACAACGGGTTACCTCAATTACAATAATTAACTACAATCTTGACTTAAAATTAAAATTAGGTACTATAGTAGTCCGCACCGGCTCCGCCCGTGGTACATACATAGCACTCAGGGACATTTGAGCTATACATTGGTGAAAGAATTTTTGAAATCAGTCCAGTAGTTCCTGAGATTATAGCGTTCAAAGAAACAAACAAACTCTTCAGCTTTATAATATCAGTATTCAGTATATATTTACAAAAAAGTGATTCATGAATCATGGGAAATCTAGTAGGAAACGGATTGGAACATGAAAAACTCGTCATCAAAAAACCCGTTGCCCCAAATCTCACTAGTAAGTTCATCTTGCAAAATATATGAGAATAGTTTTGTATAATGATTAATGGGCTATGGCGTCTTAATTATGTACAAAATGATACAAAGATCCATACTAATATTATAGTAATAATAATATAATCCGAGAGTCCGTTTGTTTGTTACTTTTTCACGCCCAAACCGCTAAGCCGATTATGCTGACATTTGGTATGGGGATACCTTTTTTTTTATATATATAAAAAAGGGGGCAAACGAACAAACGGGTCACCTGATGGAAAGCAACTTCCGTCGCCCATGGACACTCGCAGCATCAGAAGAGCTGCAGGTGCGTTGCCGGCCTTTTGAGAGGGAATAGGGTAATAGGGGAGGGTAGGGATGGGAAGGGAAGGGAATAGGGTAGGGGATAGGGCCTCCGGTAAACTCACTCACTCGGCGAAACACAGCGCAAGCGCTGTTTCACGCCGGTTTTCTGTGAGGACGTGGTGGAAATGGAAATATCAAATGGAATATACTGTTACTGGATACATCAAAGGGAAATTAATTTGCGCATAGTCGCGGGCAACTCTGTATCGATGTCGAGATATAATTATTAATTAACCAAGCCTCAATGAGCTTTTTCAGCAGCTCGTCAGATGTTTGGAACAAGTAATATTCCTCTGAGCATCCTTTGAGTCGCGCCTAATGAGTTACTCGGGAAATGAGATATTCTTTGTGCTTTTAGCGATAGATCGAAATTTTGATTACGCCGATATTGAAATCTCGAAAATCTCCAAGGTTCTCCACGCGTAATTAAAAATGTAGTAGGGTGAACCTGACTAGTGATTAGACAGTACTAGTCATTGGACAGAACACAAAAACACTATATTTATTAAAGTTGCTTTAAAAACTACCTATTTTTCTTAAAAATCATTACTTTAAAAACAGGCAGTTTTTAAAACAACTTTAATAAATATTGTGTTTTTATGCTCTGTCCAATGTACTGGTCATTTACCCTATATTAAATTCCTCACATTTTCCCCAAAGAAGTCTTAGAAATCCTTAAGTTAATTTTGTTTCTTTATAATTCGACCCTGGATTGAAGAAGACACTTTAAAAAGTTAACCAAGGTGTTACAAAAGATAACAGGAGTTCATAACTCGGAGAGACAAACGATTATTATGATTGAACTGGCACGAGGCATGAAGAACCACACGTGTAGCTTTACATCACACAAGTTGATCAGAATTTCGATATCCCCACCAGTCTGCGCCCCTGGTATTTGTACTGGTACACAACACATTATTTCTCTTTGTTTATACTGCACGCGCCGCTGAATGTCCTTTCATCGCTCGCGTCCCGGATAATCGAATTACTATATACTAGGAGATCAAAGGAAGCGCAGTAATAATTTTACCCCCTATTACCATATCTACTATGTATCCATCCATAAACACTTGACAATCCAATTTAATTGTAAAAAAAGTTATGCCCCTTTACACGCGTAACTTTAGAAAGAAAGGTATTTTCAGTTCAAAAATATCCGTTTTTTTCTGTTTATAGGTAGGGACTAGGGATGCGTTGCCAGCGGATTAAGTCCATATGGCTCAGTGGTTCCACCTATTTTTAGTGAGACGAGGGTGAAGAGGGGTTGTATTTATTTAGGTTGATAATGAAATTCCCATAAACTGTTTGAATAACCTTATTTACTACCAGATATTGAAAGTTAACACGTCTTGAGGATTTTCTTTGAGAAAAACTGTAGCTTAACTCTTACAATCTAGTTCTAACGATTTAAAAGTAAAGTTATTTCAAAGTAAAACTACTTTTTTCCGTGGAAATTTATAAACGATACTATTGAAACTCGTTTGAAACTTATCAATGTTGTGCCCGGTTCTATTAAAAGAAAAATATAGACAACACTAGTGCCGGCAGAAATGAAAACCTTCGAACGATACACACAACACACGATAGGTATCTAAATGTAACAAAAAAAAGTGTGGGGTGGTACACTTTAGAGTGTGTAATGTGTATGTCCCCTTCTTTTAATCAAAGGTCCTCTTATATTGAGTTTTATCTGAAAGTAGCAGCACTGAAAGAGTTCATTTTTTGTAATTTGTATGGGCAAGCGCCCCAGCGTCATGAATTTGCCCATACAAAAGTTACTCTTTCAACGCTGCTACTTTTACAGTGATCTCTATTCTCTATATAGGGGACTCATACACATCCTGAAGCAGGGGTCACCAAATGGCGGACCGCGGTCCGCATCCGGACCGGATCGACTAAAATTAGATCCTACATTATATTTCCAAGAATTCAATCTGAGCAAAAACACTATATCTTTAAATTTTCTCGATTAAAAAATTCACAAAGATGCATCTAATTTAATCTAATTTTCACGAATTTTTCATTTATTGCCATAACCGTGCATTGAACTAAGTAAATATTCTAACACATTGTATAAAATTCTATCATTGAGAAACCGACCTACTGGATTTTTAAAATGTTGTATATTTATCGAGTTATTGAGAAAAAACTAATTTGGCGATGAATCCGCGTCGTCCTTTTTCACCTGGCATATGAAAGACGGGCGTGAGTGTG
Source organism: Aricia agestis (assembly GCF_905147365.1). Lineage (NCBI taxonomy): Eukaryota > Metazoa > Arthropoda > Insecta > Lepidoptera > Lycaenidae > Aricia > Aricia agestis. The sequence continues at coordinate 15,987,471 of NC_056416.1, read as the reverse complement.
AAGAGAGAAGGACGATGTTTGATTTTTTGGGTTAGTCGCCCTCTTAAAACGGACCCGGAGCGAAATTAATTAGTCACCCCTGTCCTAAAGTATTATAAATTTATATTGTTACACCCTGTATAATATAATAACCAGAATAAGTTACCATTTCCCTCTTTGGTCTTAGTTTCAAATTTCCATGCCATGAAAATAATAAATTCGTGGCGATGTCACCCATTATACTGTGGTATAATCGAAGTCACTTTGTACTGTATGATCTATGCGAGGGAATATGGAACATGACGTGGGACTAGGGTTGCCAAAACGCCAAAAAGCCGGATAAACAGTTAGCCGGAGTTATGGTTTAGACGAACTTTTATAAAACGCAGCCTTTAGGTGTAATTAGTAATATAACACAGATTACTAAATTATTACTACGTTAGGCTGCGTTTCCACCAGAGATGTGCTCCGAGGAATGTGTTTTTGAGAACTTTTCGCCATCGTCCCACGCGAAAAATATACCATCCTCACCACCTTGATGAGTAACAGTCTTCCACTGTGCGTTTCTCGCGTAACTTCCTGCAGCGCACTGTAAAACTCTGGAACGAACTGTCACCAGCAGTATTTCCGGATCTATACAACCTGCAAACCTTCAAGAAGAGCCCTCTTAAAAGGCCGGCAACGCACCTGCAGCTCTTCTGATGTTGCGAGTGTCCATGGGCGACGGTAGTTGCTCGTTTGCCTCCTTATTTCATTTTAAAAAATCAATAGAATCGCTTCATTGACGTGAGCTTGCCGTGACCTCGCTCAGCGCGGCGATTCTATTGGATATTAAAAACACATCTCTGGTGGAAACGCAGGCTAACTAACATCCTAACTTTCAACACACACAGATTACTAAATAGTTGTATATCAATAGGCTCCACAACGCGCGCACAAATTATCTGCACAATAAAAAGAAAAAAAAAAATGATTTGGATTTTCATATTAAAATACTGATGCAGAGCTCTACAAAAAGCCGGACTACCTTCAATTTTATTCTGACACGCCATCAAAAAGCCTGACCTTATGCAACTTTATCCGGACCTCTAGCCATTGTGGCAGCGTGTGAAATACAGAAGCCTTTAATGTTAGCCGGACGCGCCATCGAAAAGCCTGACTCTCCGGTTTTATCCGGACCAGTGGCAGCCCTATGTCATGTCGGAATCGCCCTGTAGGGACAGGGAAGTGTTGTAGGGTCTAGGGTACAATCGTATCTGCCCCACGTACTGGGGTCGCATACACAATGAACTGAAATTAACTGCTCGCACGATTTGTTTATTTTAACAAGTTTTTAACGTTTTATGGAAAACGCGTTAATGTTTTTCCTACGTGGACTTTTAACTTACCCGCTCATACATTTTACTGTAATTTTTTGACACAAGAGTTAATATTATAGTTACTCCTTTCCCGGGACTTAAGATATCTCTATGCCAAGTTTTTATCTAAATCGGCTCAGTGAATGTGAACCGAACACAGACAAAGATGACAGAGACACTGTCGGATAAAATGACAGACAGACGCACTTTCGCCTTTATACAGGGTGTAACAAAACTAAGTGGTAATTTTTAGGGTTTTTTTCATCAGAATAATGTACATATTAATATGGGATTGCTCAGAATATGTCATATTCTTAGTATTTGTAACGACGTATATCTATTGCTTTTAACCATAGAACAAAGTAACAAGCCACATTTCAATGAAACCAATGCTAATTTTATTATTCCGATAATATTATACAATGATTATATTTACCGAAGCTACGCTACGCTACCCATACACACCCTTAGTATTATCACTTAGTTATGTTACGCCCTGTTTAATTTTAATCGTATACACGAAAGCTACGCATGTGCTACGCGTTCAAACGGCGTAGCACATGCGTAGCGTAGCTATATTATTCTGATGAAAAAAAACCCAAAGAGACCAATTCTTGCTTTTTTCGACGTTGGCGTTGAAGTTCGCCATATTTAGCTACCGCCCCCTATAAACTACAAAACAACGTTTCTAACGATGGCAAGCTTATATCGTGGTCTGTGACGCAAATCCCGTGATATTAATTTCAGGAGAAGCTACCAGGATATCATAGGTTCCAGCGATCAAATCGCACTGCCGACTCAGCGGTCGCTTTGTTCCCCCGGATCTGTCCAGAATCCGAATCCGTATCCTCGATACGACGCATTAACAATTAATTCACTCTGTCCGCTCGAACGTTCCCTTTTGTCCGTTCGTCCTATATTATATAATAATATGTATATTAATTACATCATAGAATATGTTATTGTGATCAACAAGATGACATAGTAAAAACTATTTCAAACCTATCGGCAGTTAACATTTTCAAGGTCTACGTCTTGTCTCTGTCCGGCACATTGGAAAGTCACATGACTGATGAGTGATGACAGACAGAGGACCTTCAATAAATATTCATATTAGTGAGACGGTAAGGATTCAAGGTCGATTTACCAAACCCACGCAACTTGATACCTTTATCCTAAAGAGTACTCTGATTTTTATTTCAGACTAAATTATATCTAAAATCTAAATAGAATCCATATTTAGCGAGTTTGGGAATAACTTGGTACATGTAAAGGAACATGAAACGGCGTGTTTAACATTTCTTTTGATGTTTGAAATACGACTCCCTAATTTTCGAGATAGGAGTGCCTTCAAAATTGAGTTGAACGGAAAATTAAGTTTGATTCCAAAATACGACACGGCGTTCCCCGTCATGTGTTTTAGGATCGTGGCATTTCGGATAGCTCACTGCGACTTCGTTGGGCAAAATTTGAGTAAAATACTGTCAATAAAGTACTTACTTTGTTGACAGTATTTTACTCAAGTACTTACTTTAAATATAAAAATATAAATTTTACATCCTAAATAAAAGTTATAATCTTAATATTATAACTTTTAAAAATAGTTATAATCTTATTATAACTTTTATTTAGGATGGAATTATAATTTTTCTGAGGAACTAAAATACTTATTTTAACATCTTACTTTACTTTAAAGTAACAGACATACATAGAAAAAAATAATCGGCCAAGTGCGAGTCGGACTCGCGCACGTAGGGTTCCGTACCATTATAGAGCAAAATTAGGCCAAAATTGTATTTTTTGTATGGGAGCCCCCCTCAATTTTTTATTTTATTTTAATATTATTATTAAATATTAAAGAACACATAAAACTAAGAACTTTGACAAAAATTCAAGTACCTACCTGTTGCCATTATTGATATAGAGCAAAAAAGGCCAAAAAAATCACGTTTGTTGTATGGGAGCCCCCCTTAAATATTAATTTTATTTTGTTTTTAGTATTTTTTGTTATGGCGGCAACAGATATACACAATCTGTGAAGATTTCAGAAGTCTAGCTAAAGCGGTTCTTGAGTTACAGCCTGGAGACAGACGGACAGACATCGAAATCTCAGTAATAGGGTCCCGTTTTTACCCTTTGGGTACGGAACCCTAATATACGTTATTTAGATGCAACATGTAATTATTGTTAAAAAGAGAAAAAATCAAATACCTACACTAATTGGAGGAAAGAATTTTGCCTTCCTCCTTTTTTGCATTTTTTTATACGATACGATAAGCAAGGACGAAATAGGAAAGGCAGATACGGTTAAAATATTTTTATTACATATTCTTTGAATACGGCGGTACGCAATAAAATTTTATATTCCAAGTAAAACAGAGGGAAAGGGAATAAAATAGCTTAGTTAACGTTATAAGTTACATGTGTGAAGGGCCTAAATACACAACTGGGTTTTGGTTAGCGCAAACGGACTACAAAAGACTATTTCGAGGACGCGTTTTTGATGGCTGCATCTTTGTTGCATTGACGCTGGGTCTTACCGCCGTACTCGTTCGTACTTTTTTACGTACTTTGCAAATCAAGTTTGCAGACAAGTTTGACAGATAATGTATGGGGCTTATGTCAAAATTTAAAATTATTACATTCAAGTAATAAAATATGTTCCACTCTGAGTGCGGCAGTTAATCTTTTTTCACGTATTAGTTTCAAATTTCAATACGTAAGATAGACATACATATAATTGAGAACTGATAAGTCAGCGAAATCAAGTAAAAGCAACTTGTTATTCATTTCCAGACGTTTTTCTACGCCCTACGGTAAAAACATTGAGATGATATTGTATAATATTTCATAAGGCAAAGGTCTATCGCTACACGTGTACGGTAAAACAATATTCAATACAGAGTTATTATAGAAAATTGAAAAATATCCACGACCGAACATAGAAGCACATTTTTTCCTGTTAAAAGCAGACGCTACTACAAGTTACACCCCCTGTCGCGATAACAAGTATCTCGTCTGCGCAAAACCTAAAGCACACAGTTCCTTTACTTTTACAGTTAGTTCAGTAACGTTTGTGGGATCTTTTATTTGTGTTCTGTTTAGTTTTTACGTTACTTTTTCTAACATAAATTACCATTGGGATTGCCAAATATTTTTATGTTTGCTCTCGTAAAACATCTTTATCGTTCCTTTACCTTGCCTGTACTTTTCTCGATGATAATAATGAAAGGTTTCTACGTTTAGAACAGGACAGCAGAAATATGGTAGAGTTATACAACAATGCTATTTAAAGCCCGTCTCTCGCTGTATAATCATCAAAGGCGTTTCCGCATGAGTAAAACGTCGTTTTTCGTAGCGAGAAACGTTTAGTTAATATTCTTATTTCCGCTGTGTCCCTGGTACCTTTGTCTACCTCCATGCCTGTGAATGACATGACGAATATGAATTGTATGACCATGACGTGATAATAAGAAAGTCCGTAGAGTGGACAATAAACAATATTCATAATTTTCCTGTTTTTGTTTTGAACACTATATTTTTATGATGTATTTTTATAGCGCAAAAAGCAGAAAGCGGTCAAAAGTACGGCAGCGTGAAGCAATTTAAATCCGTACTCCAAAAAGGCGGTCTGACAGGCACAAAATTACTTTTAAAGTCAACTTTTTCAGACGTGTATTTATTTGGTAAGCCTTTAATAATCGAGTTTCAAAAGTTAGTTGTTATAAGGGCAGTATTTTGTATAATGATGAGTTCGTACTATGGTCTCTGACTCAAAAGACTCAAGCAGGATACGAACAAAAGCAAATTAATTTTATAATTTTTATTTGTAAAAGTTTGTGTAAGTTTTACGCAAAAAGTTTTGCACGCAGAAATTATGTGGTAAGTGGTTATCAAGCTTATATTGGCGTGGGTGGAGGAAAACTTTTTAGAAGTAAATTACTTATCATAATATTTTCAAGATAGACTGCTGACTGCCTATTTTAGGTAGAGCAAAAAAAATCAATTGATGAGTTAAATTTTTTCGCCAAAAAATGACTGCTCATTCTGCAGCCTGCGGGGGATTGGAGATTTCCACCGCATATATGTAAGACTTGTATTTAAACTTGCTTCTTCAACAGCACCAGCCTTGCCACAGAACATCAAGACATCCACGACTAACTCTAACCCAATCATTGAAGGACACGTACAATTATATCTAGTATCTATTCTCAACCTAAACCTAGTCTGAATTCTGAAAGACTTGCTTGTTTGTTCCCCTCCTCATTAAACATCAGACAAAAAATACTTCAACCGGTCACCACTAATCAGCTTGAGCATTTGATTCAGTGGAAAGCCAGTGTAAATTAATCTACGTCAATCTTCTAAATAGGCCATGTCATCGCTTTTTACTTGTTACATTTTAAACAAAATTTCATACTCCGTAAATTCTCCCCTGGGGCCACTGTCAACTATTATTCTCCCGGGTCTATTTCAGGAGTTTGTTACATTTTTGACATGTCCTATGTTTGGGAAATTCTTCTCATGTGTGCAATAGATATTTCTTACATTGGTTATGTAACATATAAAGCTGAAAAATATTATATAATGCTACGAATAATAAAAACTATATTATTCGTAGATGTGGTCAAAAATTATTTAAACTCTCCAGGCTCGGTCACATTCCATGTTATTATAACGGTGACAGGTATTGTTATTATACTTTCTTTTATATGTACACTGTACAGGTATACTGTTATTATAATTATTTCAGTTTCAGGTATCTGAAAGGGGTCTGTCCATCTTCTCGGGGATCACGAGCAAGTTTGTTAATTAAACACAAAATGAAGTGAACCGATACAATATTAATTATTCGGTCGACGAGTTTTGTAGTTCAACTTTATAATTGTTAACTTTTAGCTAACGGGCCGTTATTGTTAGATTAAATACATTGGAAATAGCAACATTGTAAAAACATGGGAGAGAATACCCAGGTGGGAATTAAGATATTGCTTATATCTGAAAGCTTGTACTGATGTATATTTTGTATGTCTCTTACATCTAAAGGTGCCCATACACGGGACAATTTGTCGTTTCGATCGATCGTCAAGAAAATCGTCCAATCGATCTTTTGAACGTAAAATCGTTTGCGATATTGCTACACACGTACAATTTGTCGTTCGATTTTAACATCGAGGAGATAAATCGTTACGATAATTGTCCCGTGTATGGCTACCTTAAAAGCTTGTATATAGATACCGTACCGTACCGATATACAAATGTATATTATGTACAAATGGATTAACTATGTCTCAACTTTTTGAGTATGTTCACTGTTCAGATCACAAGCGCTGCGCGTTTCAATAGCGCGCGTTTACAACTATCTACACACATTTTATCCAGGCTCTACGCATGCTAACGCGCGTTTTTTACGAGAAATTAAATTAAGAAATTTAAAAAAACCCCCGCCAAACAACTTTAAAAAGTAATGAAATAATATTTACTGCCTTTAAGTTCAAATAATTCCTAACTTGTGTAAAGTAATATTTTAGTCCATAATTGTTGTCACGGTGTGTCGGGGGACCGCCAAGTAAACTACAACCTACAACCGCCAAGTCGCTGATTATCTCCATTCAGTTCGCTGTGAACTGATCCTTAAATTACTATAATGTTATGTGAAATCAAACATCTACATTAGCGGTCCCCCGACACACCGTGACAACAATTATGGACTAAAATATTACTTCACACAAGTTAGGAATTATTTGAACTTAAAGGCAGTAAATATTATTTCATTACTTTTTAAAGGTGTTTGGCGGGGGTTTTTTTTAATTTCTTAATTTAATTTTATTTCATACTTTTTAAACTTGTGTTGGTAATAGTGCAGAATAATTCCTATCAACAATCATATTCTCATGATTACCATCTATCAATGTCCTTTTCGATGAGGCCGTTAATATGAGTCCAAACTGTCCAAACATGAAACCCTCATACGAAGCTCGGTTCCTATAGAATCCAGGGGATGCTGCAGCAGCAGCATCCCCTTACTGGTTGTCGCAATTAAAATGAGCCCAAACACGAAACCTCTGCTCTAAGTTGGCGAGGAGTTGGATATCCTATTGATTACCAGCTGATGCTGCAGCACCAGGTCAACTTTCCATTAATATGTGTATACGTATATTGTATATTCACAAATTTCACGAACTAGAATGAAATAAAAAACCAATCAAACGACTACAAGTTGCTAACGGCCTTTCATGAACCAGATAAACCCTGATTGTCCAGCACTGAGCAGGCTGATGATGATGAATTATAGCTAAGAACACTCTCGGTCATGTCAGCTTTCAAACAAAAAAAACTAGATCAAAATCGGTCCATCCGTTTGGATGCTGCGATGCCACGGACAGATACACACACAGACAAACAGACAGACAGACAGACAGACACGTCAAACTTATAACACCCCTCTTTTTTGTCGGGGGTTAAAAATATGTAGCTGTAAACGCTAGCCTAGCCATCAAAACGCGCATTTAGTGCTTGTCGTATTCTGAACGGCCAGCATAGGTAGTTTCGTGGGAATTTGTTTATTACTTTTTACTGACAAGGGCCTTCATCTTCTCCACATCAGCAAAGATTATATACGTACAAGCATTGTCGCCCGAACAAACTGTCGGTGAGTCCGGTAGGTACAAATCCCACAATCACTCTCTTTTATTCGATTACCGGGATTGGGACCGCAAAATCAATGAGCTAAAATGCTTAGCTGATTTCCGAAAAAGGGCCGTTCAGGGATAAGATGCGAAGGACCCTATTACTGCGAAAAGGGACGGGCCCTAAGTTCCACAATTTATATTAACAGGACGAGATTCTAAGGAGTTCGTAATAAAGTTGAATGATTAATGAAGACTACAAAGTTTTTGTACTTTTTATTGCATTTTGTCCTTAAAGTCAATATTGAAGTGATGGTTGTGGTAAAAAACTTTTAGGCGAATTTGCCAAGCAGAAATTAACTAGGTACCATACGGCTAAAGAAACTCTACGGAAGGAAATGCTGAGTTTTTAACCCTGAATGTATAAAGAAATTGATTCCATTCATCCAATCGTGAGAAATTGATCCATCTGGTGCTTCGATCACTAATATACAAGATACACAGTCCCATACAAAACCTCTCGAAAATCTGTCGCCGAGTAAAAGTGTTTAAAAAAGTATACATTTATCTAAAATCAACCTTAATAATAGTTATTAAAGATCTTTTTATAAAACAATGTACAATGTGTGTTTACAAAGCAATAAATTTTTACGAACGACGCACGCTTCAAACTAAATTCAACCATCCGCGTATACTCGTATGTCTTAAAGTTTAAATTATTACAATTCCAAAAAAGCACTTCAATAATTTTACGGCCGCACTTCGCCGCTGGAACAAGGTGAAGTGAAGTATGAGCGGAGTCGAACTGTTCAACATTTTTTTGTTGATTGTAATAATTTTAATAGTCCATTTTTTAATTTTTCCAAAGTTTAATGTATAAAGTGTGGAGTAATTATTTTTACTTGTAATATTATGTTGTTCTAATATGTTTAATCTTATAGTTAACTAAAATATACGTGTATACATTGAATATAAATGCTTAGAACATACAACGCTCGCTAAAGTCGGCTTGAAAAATTGTTCGCATCTTTGCCGTGCTATAACTGATATCCAATCTCCACATCTAACTGGATCTCGAGGAAACCTGAAAAAATATATTCCTCAATAAAATAAATAATAATTAATAGCGACTCCACCAAATGGAACAGAAACACAATGTATAACCCGAACATTTCAAGTGGGCATGATAAACTACGATAAGTACCTTTAGTATGAGTATTCGCAATTGAGATGGTTTATACCTCGTGTTGATTTATTTACAACTTAATTTTAAAACTGTTTTTTTGTTGATTTCTTATAATACAATTGTATGAAATATATTAGGATAAATTTAATACTTACCGGGAATATGAAATTCCATCCTTTTTTTGCGTTTTAAACGTATGATTTTTACAATTGTTGAACGAGCACTGGGACATGTTTCCCAGCGGAGCGTTCGAGCACTACTAAATCGAAAGTCCACCAGAATGTTGCGTTTGGTGCTCTTTTAGTGAGGTCGTTTTTTGCCGCGGACTGTGTATCTTGTATATTAGTGATCGAAGATCTGGTGGATCTATGTAATTTGGTCGTGTTATGTCAAGTCAATGTTAGTTATAATCCGGGCTTGGCATAGTCCTACCAAACTGCGTAGGCTCTATCCGTCTATGAATACAATGTCTCTGATAGTAATGTCACGTTTGAAATATAGCAGCACCAACTTCTAAAGTCTATCTCTAGTTAATAGAATCAGGCGGTACTTTGCGGAATTTAGTATGTTTTATTTTAGAAATATTCCGCGAAATTACTGCGCGTAATAAATCTCTAATTACCATGGGCGTACATATAATAATCGCGTAATAATCTCTAATTACCAGGGGCAAGGGGGGGGGGGGGCAGCCCCAGCCCCCCCCCCCCTGGAAGATAAAATAAACGTAAACTTTCCTGGCAAGTGGGAATTAGAAACGTGTTGCCTACTCTGCGCAAAATGAAGTGTTGGAAACAAAATATATTTTCAGTCACATTAATAAAAGTCAATTTTCATGATTTTTTGTTTCAATAAAGGGGGCTTTAGCTGCCCCCCCCCCCTCCCCCCTAGCTGAAATCCTGGGTACGCACTGGGTGAGCTATTTGCTGTTGAAATTGCATATCTGAACAATAAGCTATCCTTTGTAAATTGACACTAATTGTCAGGTGTCCCGTTTCGCTGAAGGCTCTTCTGTCGCGTACTCGTTCAAAGGGCCGTCCACAAATGACCCGAAGGATTTGGGCCCCTAAATTATTCTGTGCATCAGGTATCAAATTTCACCGAATCTCATTTAAGAGAGATCCCCAAAGTTTCAGAAAAACTTGTGTAATTTGTTCGAGCATCATTTGCGCAAATTATTTTTATCATAATTTTTAACTCGTAATTGCAAACTCAACGTCAACAGTTAAACAAATTGAACTCTTTTTGGACAACTATTTGAGTATTTGTAATTGACCAAATTATACAAACAACCATTTCCCCAACAACACAGTTTGGGAACCCCTGCACTATACAGTATACAGCAGCGGTCGTCACACTTTACTGGCCAAGGGCCATACATGACAAAGTGACTGCCACCTCCGGGCCGCAGAGTATGTGAAGGGCGTTTCAAGAAAAGATCCACACTAATGCCTTTTTTACACCTACCGAGTAAAGTGGCGAGACAGTAACCTCGGCAAATTTTTTTGGTCGAGAACACTGTCTCGCCTACTCGATAGGTATAATCAGGCCCTATGAGTGAAATGCTTCACACCATAAAACAACTAGATTAGGTTATTATTTTGGCATTTGTCAACTAAACATTAAATTAAGGTTCTTAACGATAACCGGCCAGAATTGGTCAGTTACGTTTATCTATATCTATACTATCTATACTATAATATTATAAATGCGAAAGTATCTCTGTCTGTCTGTCTGTCTCGCTTTCACGCCAAAACTACCGAACCGATTGTAATGAAATTTTGTACACAGATAATCTAAAGCCTGAGAAAGGACATAGGCTACTTTTTAACTGGAAAAAAGGGTTGTAAGTTCCAAAAACGCATAATAGAGGGCGCCGTGCCGTCTCCTACATCGCGCTGACGCTTGCTCAAAAGTCTTTCTATAAGAGGTGGTATCATCTTACATTAGGATTTCTAATTTTCAATTGTTATTTCTTTGTTACGTAATGAAATGACTCCGTATTTACTATTTAAATGCAGTATGCAGTGACGTAACCTTAAACCTATCAATGATAAATAGTTTATGGGTAAAGTTGTGCAATTGGGGGGCTTAATATACTTTAAAATTTGGCATAAATAAAGTTAATTTAAAAAAATGAAATAAGTTATGTGCACACGGCTCAGCTGTTTTTGGGTGTTTTGATTTAAGGGGTACCAGTGTTTTTTTATAAAAGCTTTTGACACCAATTTTGTTGACATCGCGCGCTATAAACTGAAGTCCACGCGGACGAAGTCGCGGGCAACAGCTAGTCATTAAATATGGCGTAATTTTTAACCATTGTATGTAGTTGAACTTTCAAATACTTTACTTTGTCGCGGGCCGCAATTTAACGACCAAGGGTATAGAGCCACAAATCCTATATTATTTTTGTATTAAAACGCTAGAAAGTTTTGTTTGTTTGAACGCGCTAATGTCGGGAACTACTAGTTCGAATTGATTTTTTTTTGTATTGAATAATCCATTTATCGAGGAAGCCAGGCTATTAAACATCACGCTGCGACCAATAGGAGCGAAGAATTGGAGGAAAATGTAAAAAAAAAAACGGGGAAAATGTTATAAACGTGTTCAAAAAATCTCACGAAGTACGGGACCGATTTTTAACCATAAAAATCTACTCTATATCTGGTCCGAATATCAATTCGGCACAGATAGGGATGGAAGCTACTTTTTGGGGGAAAATATACGGTTACTGCGAAATACATTTTTTACGCGGGCGATTTTTGTTTTGGAGTAACATTTGATCGGAATTTGGATTTTATAGTGCGTCAAGAAAGTCATGACAGGCGGGAAAATTTTCTAAACGTAATCACGCATAAAAGGTGTATTTTTATTTTTTGTTGTGTTTTACAGAGAACGCTTATTACATTTTAAATATTGTCACCTTGCACATTTTTATGTCGAATTAATAAAGTTCTCTTATTTTTTATTTCATTTAAAAATGTTCCCGCCTGTCATGACTTTCTTGACAGACCATACTTTTCCTTTTTGTATAATTATTAATTATTAAATTGTATAACATTCAATCTCCAGTCTTTTGTATACAAAGTAATGCAAGTGACGTTTTGTAAGCGTTATTTTGCTAGACAATACCTTCATAAAACTCGAAAAGAAACTGCCGTTGAACGTTAACCATTAAATTATTTATGGTTCTTTATTTCCTTGTATTTAAATAGGAGTTTATCGGATTATCTTGGTTTTTAACTGACTTATAAAAATGAGCCCTTTGTTGGCTGAATATTTTAATGATTTTATGGTTATGTTAAAATGGTTATGTTATAAAAAGTTAACTTTCTTCAGCTTTCTTTTTCGAATTCGTCTCAGGTTCAGAAATATTTTATTAAAATTAAAAATAAATCATCAAAAAATTAAATAGTAAAAAAAATATATGAACTGGACAGACCCTAAATTCTTAAAATTTGTTCGTACCTCACCTATTTAAGTATGTTATTAAAAAAAAAAAAAAAAAAAGTTCTTTCTAACCCGCACAACCGAATTAGGCAACCATAAACAACAAAGCACTGCACTGATCACTCGTCGCAAGTTTCGCGCGTTTTTGCAAACACCTCCTGGTCGGTCTGCTCGCCTGGTGGTCGCGTCTCGACTGATCCCGGCTCGCATCCCGGAGGAGACCGCTCTAGAGCACCCCCCGCCCCCCGCTCCGTCACCCGGGTAACGTTGTGTGATGAAGTGTGAGAGTTTTGTCTATATTAATTACCGGGGTGCTTAGACAAGTGGATATCCACCTGGGTAATTTGACAAATGCTTTCGATAATATTGATGGTGAAGAAATCAAAAAGAATTGGCATAGCGCCTTATGTGTCATACGTCCTAACGATGTTTAACATTAAGTTCAAGTTTTTGATACCTTAGGGCTTAGACTAAGTACCCAAGTAGATAATGATCATAGGCTACGATTTTCCGCTAAAGGAAATCACCGTCGTGCAATAACCCCGTGGTCAAATGTTGTTGTTGTCATCAAAATCACTTTAGTACTTTCTGAGCCTATCGCAGCAGGTTTTAACATTCGTTTTTCATATATTTGATTGTTCTGCCTGTAGATTGAATACCTACAGCTATATTGAGTTTTAGTGTAAAAGTCTAGAACAAAGAATGAAAAAATATAAATTTTAGCCGTCATGTACAGCCAGGGGAAAGCTTTAGCAGACATTCTAAAAAATAAAAATGTCGGTACATATTTTGTTCATAAAATATTCAATAACTAAAATGCCATTTCATTGGAATATCTAAAATTTTAATATTTTTTTACTGTGAATTCAGTGAAAATTTTTATTTTCTAAGATATTTTTGAGAAAACCTGTAGGTTGATTAGATTTCTGTGATTCTCATACTAAAAGTCAGCAACTCAGCAAAATAGGCTCAGCGGTTTTAAGGTGAAGAAGTGACAGACGCACTTTCACATTTATTATAATATTAGTATGGATTATTGAACCTCTGTAATATGTATTATACCTGTTTATTTAAGTGTAAATCTTATATATAAATTTCTCGTGTCACAATGTTAGGCCGCGTTCTCCTCCGAAACGGCTTTACTGATTTTAACCAAATTTTATATGCATATTCAGTGGGTCTGAGAATCGGCTACTGGGTACTTTTTATATTGATAAGTGCATTTGTTTAATAAATAATAGTAAATTATTACAACTCGAGACAGACGGCGACCATTGTTTGTGCGACGGGATAGCGATGGACGTTGCCATGGTGACATACTTATTTAGTCACTTCAATAAAATAATATGGGCGAAATACTTTATATTATGGCAAAGGAACGTTTTCCGGGACAGCTAGTAACCTTATAAAGTTCATTTTCAGTTTGTCTTTTTGTTTACAAGAAGATTGAACTAAGTTAAGTAGAGCTCAAATCTCGAGCATATTTTACTATTCGTAGCTTGAAGCTTCGAATGTAATCAAAGGAAGTTCATAGAAGTTCGTCCGGTATGAGATAACTTAAAATTGCTTGCTTAAAAAAGTTTAACAGTGTTAAGTATGAGAGCGGGTTTAAAGAGGTATACTTATACTTAGGTATATATAAGTACTGAATGTTATAAATGCGACAATATAATTATAATATAATGTATGGGCTTTGCCTCTTAAATCTTGAACCTTCTTTAACTAAACTTTAATAAATTACTCAGCTAAGTAGATATAACTATTATACCTAGAAGCAAGTGACAATATGTTTATAAAAAATTAAGTTATTCTCGGAAAGGACATGGGATAGTTGTTATTCCGGTAAAATGTACAGTTCCTGCGTGACAAGCTTATTTAATCTAGTTTCATATAATTTTTAATGTACTTATATTAGTGAGTTTTAAATAATCTTGTACAGTTACAATACTTCTACAAATATTCAAAATATTTTTAACATTATAATGAATATATAATTACTTTTGCAATACTATAAAATATTAAAAGCGCTTGTGAAATTATTTTGAAACTTCAAAAGCTTCATAATATTTGTGTTCAATCTCAAATAGCAAATAATTATTGAAAACCGCGTCGTACTCTCTCACGTTCATGTGTGCTCAAAACATAATATTTACTTTCATACTTTCAATACCTACGCAATGTATATTTTTGTTTTCATTACAATGAGTTTTTCTGCTTATCCCCTTTAAGGCTTAATACATAATCCTTAAAGTACAAAATTTGTTAACAAAAAATCATTAATTATTAAGAAAATTGTTCCATCGTTGCCATAATATCATACTATAGAATTAAGCTATAATATTATTTAAACTATTCTTTTCTCTATTATATAGCCAGAGCCCTTTCATGTTACAAAGCCTATGTAAATATCACTGTTCATTATTATTTGAAGTATTTTTTAATCCATAAAACAAAAATTAATTAAAATTAAGTTTGTTTATTAATTTTGCAAGGAAATTAGAAATTAAGAGGAGTCCACACCGCCATTTTTCCATACAAACGCTGTCCCCTGTTTCCTCCCTGGATAATGCCGGTAGAGTTATGATTTTTTTCCTGAATATCTTTGGCCACTATTAGCATGTCCCTATGTTTTCTTTTTTTCATAATTTTATTATTAAAAAAGATAAGAAGGTCCAAAAACCCAAAAAAATGGCAAGATTTTCCTTTGTGTTCAAACACCCAGAAAACAAAACTGGCTAAAATATACAAAATAAAACATAGGAACACAGCTCAAGCCTTGCTTTATTTCTTAATGAAAAAAGTACTTAAATCGGTTAAGTTTTGGAGAAGGAATCAGCGGACAACGAATCGAAGATTTTCTGTTATTTTATTAGAACTTTTGTCGTGTTGTCTCTATCGCGCTCTGCGGTGGGAGACTTGAGATTGGTGAGACAGCAATACATTTTCAAATACCTATTTTCAATTTCTCTCGCCCCTGGTGTATCCTCTTAACAAATTAGCAAATTACTGTTGCAGGCTCTACAGTCTCCTCTACATTAGCGGGCAACCTTCGATCACTAATATACGTGATCGAAGCGGGCAACCGACTTATGTGTCCCGGCTTTATTATTATGAGCTGATGTACTACGTCGTCTTAGTTTCCAAACATTTTAGCCACTCTTCAATTTAATAATATTTTCCTAAATCTTATGATTTAAAAAATATTGGTATATGTATTTACGTATACACAATATACATGCTACAGTATTCAACATAATTAGCCGCGTACTCACCAAGCGAGCAGCCTCGCAAGGAAATCCTCGGCAGGCGGGTCCACACCAAGCAAGCAGCCTCGGGCGAGGCCCGCCGCGCGCGGCAAACAGGCGAGGCATTAGGCGGGTCCACACCAAGCGAGCAGCCTCGGGCGAGACCCGCCGCGCGCGTCAAACGGGCGAGGCATGCTCGCCGAGGGCGAGTCGGCGGATTGTACACAGCGGACAGCGGCGGCAGTGTACCCGCCTGCCCCCGTAGACAAGACGTGGCAAAACGCTAACGCTAACGCTAGCGCTACAAAATGTATGGATTTGACATTAGTATTCGCTAGCGAAGCGATGACTTATGTCAAATCGCATACATTTTGTAGCGTTAGCGCTAGCGTTAGCGTTAGCGTTTTGCCACTTGTCTAAGGGGGTCGGTCAAGACGTGCCTCGCCCGAGCGTGCCGCGGCCCGAGCCCAGCGTTGTCGGTTTTTGTCGATGCTGAAAGGCGCCTCGCCACTTGGTATGTTTGCCGCGCTTACTCAAGACGATAGTGTTTTGCCTCGCTCGTTGCGTGTTAGTTGTGCGTTTCAAGTTAAACTGAAAGTCGATGCTGGCAAACAAAAGGGCGCCAAAATTTTTCAGCACTATCAGCACCCTGAACGCCGAAAAAATCTCGCCCAGGGCGCTGGTAGTCCTAAAACCAGCCCTGCTAAATATGCAATACGCCTATTGGTTGTTAAATCGTTTGTGAGAAGTGGTTCGTTAGTTGTTTATTTGAGATGTTGTGACTTGTGAACAACTTTATTGCTCCCTCCTCACACTGTTAACTAAGAAGGCCTGCGAGTTAGCTTTAACTTTATAGAGGCCTAAGTGTTAGATTAAAATGTTTAGCTTTCATACACACTCTGGCGGATATAAGCGGCCTCTGCACGTTGGCCAATGATGAGCCAATACAAGCAATTACGAACGTGCAGCCCATCTACACGTTTGTAATAGCTTGTATTGGTCCATCTAAGCTTATCTTTGTCTGTCTATAGTCTATAGCATATGCTATAGACAGGTAGAGAAGTAAAGGTATAGAGAGATAGATAAAATAATGTTTTCGCGACGCGATGACATTTCCAGTAGCTACGTCAGGGGGAAGAGCGACAGCCCAGGGCGTCGGATAAAAATGGCACCCTGGGTGCCGAAGAAATCTCGATCAGGGCGCTGGTAGTGCTAAAACCGGCACTGGACATTTCCATGTACATGTCATTGATTGTACAGCTACATAAAGTAACTCATATAATAAAAAAAAGTTTATGTGACCTGACCCTAACTTCTTCAGTGGTAAGAAAATACATTTAACTAAACAATTATAACATACGTAAGAGATTCTGCGAATATTACTTGTTTCTTTACAGCTTTGAAGTATGAGAATCCAGCTCTAAACCAAGTTAACAGTTAGCTTAAGTAAAATGTATGTATCACGTGACAGGAGCACTAACTAAACACTAAGGGTCAATTCAGACCGCAACTTCACACTCACGCCCGTCTTTCATATGCCAGGTGAAAAAGAACGACGCGGATTCATCGCCAAATTAGTTTTTTCTCAATAACTCCATAAATATACAATATTTTAAAAGTCCAGTAGGTCGATCTCTCAATGATAGAATCTTATACAAAAAAAAAACAAATTTCTAAAAACGCTTAAATACCTATCCATTCATTTTTAATCAGCAGTCCAAAAATAAACTTTCATGTTTCTAACTTAAGAAATGACGGACTTTCATTTAAACTTTCAACCCCTATTTCACCCCCTTGGGGGGAGAATTTTCAGAAACGCTTAAACACGTATCCAATCATTTTTAATCAGTAACCCAAACATAAAATTTCATGTTTCTAACTCAAGAAATAACGGAGTTTCATTCAAACTTTCAACCCCAATTTCACCCCTTTGGGGGTAGAATTTCCAAAAACGCTTAAATACATATCCATTCATTTCTAATCAGTAACCCAAAAATAAAGTTTCATCTTTCTAAATCAAGAAATGACGGACTTTCATTAAAACTTTCAACCCTTATTTCACCCCCTTCGGGATAAAATTTTTAAAATTCCTTCCTTAGTGGGTGTCTACTTAATAAAACAACCCTACTCACCAAATTTCGTGGCTGTAACTTTTATAGTTTTTGCTCAGCGATGATGAATCAGTCAGTCAGTCAGTCAGGACATGTAATTTTATAAGTATAGATTGAGAAAAGTGGCATGTTGTTTAGAAAACATAGGCCAGAGTTGGCGAACCCCGCCTTGGTTCGCCACCCCTGGCCTATGCTTTCTAATAAGAGAAATCAAGTCTACACAAAAAAAATCTTCACTGCTAACCAAATTAATTTACATGGACCCCCTTACAATTGTAGACCCCCATTTTTTGTCACCCCTCGTCCATCTAGTCTAGTCTCGCTTGTACACCTGGGCGTCTACCTAAACAACTTTGGGAAACACTGGAGTAGAGTGACGAGACAGTGGCAATGGCAGAGCTTTCAGCCAATATATCAGGCCCTATTCGTTATATTTATCAAAATATGTTTTCTAAATCAGAATGAATTTTCTAGATGTTAAATAATACATATTAATATGCTTTCAATACTATTTTTCTAATTGTCTCATTATTTTCTAACGTTTTACTGACAATTTGGTCGCGGTTCGCCTTTGCAGTCGCGCTCGCCGGTCGCTTCGGTAATGCATGAGCACCTTAATGTTGGAAAATAATTTTAATTAATATTCATAATAACATTTGTCTTAACTCTTAATACCTACCTGTTGGAAACTTAATATTAATTAATGTTTTTGTTAATGTTTTTGATACTCGCCAGTTGTCGGATACCACTTCTCATGTAATATTACCTATTTAATAAACATTATATTTTATATGTGACGCCTCGCCTCCGTGGTCTAATGGTATAGAGCGCGGCTCTTGACTCGTAGCTCGTGGGTTCGATTCCCGCGTTGGAAACATGTTATTTCCAAGTTTGGTTAGGACAATGCAGGCTGATCACCTGATTGTCTGACAAGTAAGATGATCCATGCGTCGGATAGGCATGTAAAAAGTCGGTCCTGCGTCTGATCTCTCGCCGGTCGTGTCGGTCTTCCGTCCCACTGGGTTATGAGAGTGAAGGAATAGAGAGTGCTCTTGTGTACTGCGCACACACTTGGGCACTATAAAATTTCTCCTGCGTAGCTGGTCTGGTTTCAATGAAACCAGTCACCGTCACCGAAACGGGTGTGGGAGCTATTATTATATTATATATTTTATGTCCTTTACCCAGCAGTGGGACAGCATAGATTCTTGAAAAAACATTTTGTACTGTCGAGAAACAGTACATTTGCAGTACATCACACATCGAACATGGACCCACATTGTAGATACAACAACAATCAACATGTGGCTAAGTATGATGTGACAATCCACAATATCTAATTTTAAAGTGTATCTGGCTGTCTGTTACTTCTTCACGCCAAACCACTGATCCGATTTTGTTAAAATTTGGTACAGAGATACTTTGAGTCCCGGGAAAGGACATAGGATACTTTTTATCGCGGCAAAATGTACGGTTCTCGCGCGATAAAGAAATTTTGGCGCAACGGAGTCGGGAGCGTCATCAGAGTACCTATACAATATACAGACTACAGTTCAACTACGTCAGCACTCTTTTTTTTATGAAATAAGGAGGCAAACGAGCAAACGGGTCACCTGATGGAAAGCAACTTCCGTCGCCCATGGACACTCGCAGCATCAGAAGAGCTGCAAGTGCGTTGCCGGCCTTTTAAGAGGGAATAGGGTAATAGGGGAGGGTAGGGATGGGAAGGGAAGTGAAGGGAATAGGGGAGGGTAGGGAAGGGAATAGGGTAGGGGTGGGCCTCCGGTAAACTCACTCACTCGGCGAAATACAGTGCAAGCACTATTTCACGCCGGTTTTCTGTGAGAACGTGGTATTTCTCCGGTCGAGCCAGCCCATTCGTGCCGAAGCATGGCTCTCCCACTCACTCCCACTCTGCAGTCGTTGCGTTCATAAAGTAAATCGGTTAAGTTTTGGAGAAGGTATCAGGGGACAACGAATCGTTGATTTTCTGGATTTTCTGCAGTTGTCTCTATCGCGTTCTGCGGTATAGGCTTGAGGTAAGGGAGACAGCTATAGATATTACACGTACTTTTTTTTCATTTCTCTAGCCGCTGTTGTATCCTCATAAGGCTATTTGTAGGTTCAAATTATTGGGTAAGTTATTTAACCGGTAACATTTGGCGGCTGGTGAGCTAGATTTTCAGTCAGTTATGTAATTTAAATGTTAACAGAGTAACTACTAACTATAGAACATAATTATACTCTGACCACTTAAAGCGTGACTCTCGTAACATACATTTAGTATGCTACGAAGGTCGCGCTTAAACTGGTCGCACCATAGTAATTATAGTTCATCAATTAGATTTACACATTTAATATTTATATACTAGTATGTTGCCATAGAATGTACTGTTAAAATCTAATGAAATTCGTTATATATTTCATCCAGTCCTTTTTTGCCAAATAGAATTTTCGTTTAACGTCAAACCAACGTAGGTATAAAACGTATATTTGACGTATACAGACTGTAACAAACTAATAGATAATAATTTAGAAGTTTGGCATGTAGGTGTTCCTAACATAGAGTTCACTGTGAAAGTAGCAGCGCTGAAAGAGTAACTTTTTTTAACTCTTGTGCCTATGGGAAAATCCATGACACTCGAGCGATTGTCCATACAAATCACAAAAAAAGCTCTTTAAGCGTTCCTCCTTTTACAGTGAACCCTATAGTCTCTAGACAAGGGTCATAAACTCATAACTTTAATATGTAACACACTAGCTCTTGCCCGCAACTTCGTCCGCGTGAATGTATGTTATTTTAATCGAGATTTACAAATTGCACACCCATCTACGACTATATTATTTGGATCTATATTACACACGAAATTTTTTATTTACATCAAAGACCCAGGAAACTTAAGAGCTCACCTGACTCTAAAAATCAAACATCGTCCTTATCTCTTCACACTCACGCCCGTCTTTCATATGCCAGGTGAAAAAGGACGGCGCGGAATCATCGCCGAGTTAGTTTTACTTGAATAAAAGACGAACTATAATGATTATGAAAAAAGTGTTTTGAGCAAATTTAGGTTTTATCAATACCTTTTTAGATATTAAAAAATATTAAAGAAAAGACAGCAAACTTCGAAGATCCAAGCAAAAATGTGTCTAAAACAAGGTTTTTTGTAAAAAAGAAACTATCGAGCATTTTTTGAGTAATCGTGTTTACGTCTTGAGCATTTAATCTTTATGAACTGAAGTTACTTGTGTCAAAAAATCAGTTTTCTAGACCTTACAGATTTTGAGATCTAGGTTAAAGTATATAGTCAAGTTAGGGTCATATGGGCTCTTAAACTATCGTTTTGAAAAATCCTTTCTTCGAAGACCGCTTGGCGTGGAAAGGGGATGGGGAAAGGAGCGACGGAGATAGTGATAATACTTTAGGGTGTGTTAGGGTGTGTCCCTATAAAGAGTTCTGAAAACTCTGAAAGTAGCAGCGCTGGAAGACCAATTTTTTTTCACTTTTGTATGGGCAAGCGCCCCAGCGTTTTCCCTCTACAAGGAACTCGTACACATCCTAAAGTATTATCGCTTAGTTTTGTTACACCCTGTATAATATATACTTTTTTGCTATTTGATAGGTTCTAAAAATTTGAATTTAATTTTGTAGAATGGACATGTTCCATTTTGACACGAAAATATGATAGTATCCCTCAGTATTTCAGTTCACGCATCACAACTATTTCATTTCACCGATGGTTTACCTCAGCCCCAGTGTGCTGACATAACACAAACCGTAAACGGGGGAAGATTCTCGTTGGTAATATTCATTCAGCCTGCGTTTGTAAGCGGAAAAAATGTAATTATTTACCACGTCACATTTATAGAAGCCTCAAAAATATTAGTATTTCTCCACTATTTAATGGATGTTGTTATACTTGTAAACCTTCCTCTTCAATCACTCTATTAAAAAAAAAGAAAACTGGAGAGGTGTCAAGGGACACCCGAATGGAACGCAGTTACTTCTTATTTTCAAAAAAAACCCGTAAAAAAATGTTTAAAAAAAAACGCCATCTAGTTGACGCACAGGAATACTATCAACGCCCTCTGCCTCTACCATGCAGGTACTAATAAAAAGTGTCGAGGTAAAAATATAGCCTTCTTTACGCCGAACGCGCGATAAAGAACTTCGTTCCAAAACGCATCATCATCAACAACAACAGTCGCGTAGTTTATATTTAAGCTTATTTAAGCATATAAAGGGACATAGGGACATAGAAAGCGACTTTGTTTTGTAGTGATGATGATGTTGCACTTGCCGGTGGACGCGCTTTACTCTCACTATAATAGCTGTACTTTCTGTAACTCACAGGATCAAAACATATTGACGTTCAACATTCACGAGCACGGTCCACATTGCTAATGACTACTTATGAGGTTATTCGCCGCTCGTTACTCATCATCATCAGTACTCACCGTGAAGCCGATCCCCACGGTGGCTGAGAAGTTCCCGGGCTGGAACTTGCCGGTCTCGAACTGCACCAGCAGCGACGTCTTGCCCACGCCGCTGTCGCCCAGCAGGATTGTCTGAAATAAATAATTATTGATAAGATATTGAATGTACTGCAGCGTTGCCAGATTTTTTTTTGTGCCAAGTCGGGACTTTGGAACTTTTTGAGTGAAAAAGCGGGACTCTTCGGTCAAAAGCGGGACAAAGTAAAAAAAGGTATAAAATCAAAAAAAAAATTGAGTTTTATCTTTTTATTTGCATTAAAATAACGTTTACGTGACATCTAAAGTAGCCAAATAAAATCCACCCCTCTATCTCCCACACTTTTATCTTCATTAAGCACCTTTCTTTCTCAGTACGCTGCAAGTACGTTCGGGCTTTCCCCGAAAAGCGGGACTGAGCCTTTCCGCGCGGAAAATTCAATTTTGATGAAAAAATCGGGACGTCCCGCCAAAATCGGGACGTCTGGCAACGCTGATGTACTGTCACTTCTTGGTGGAACTTCTTATTTAATCGGAAATAATAAATAATTGTTTAGACTCATTAGCCCATTCAGATATTAAAAGTATTTATTCTAATAATTTATACTTTTTAATATCAGAAGGGTGAAGGGTGAGCATGAGTTCTGTAGTCTGTAGTAATCGTAAGATTATCAAAAACAACACTTTACGTATGATATTAAATCATTTGAATTCTTACGTGCGTTACAAATTACACAATATTACATGCGTTCATCCGTCAGTTTTATACAAAGGCCCAACTCTAGCTGCCTCTTTAACTGGTGTCTTTCTAAGTAATCGAAATAATTATGATTATTGATTACACAGCTAAGATCATTTTTAAACACGGCTGCAGCTTACAAACACAAAAATTTTATCAAAATTGGTTCTGTCGTTAATTCTGGTCTGTCGAGAGCGTAAATTCTGTACCATGCTTATAGCAATATAACTATAAATAATATTACTTTTGGATTTTGTATAAGCAAACATGATCTCTCTTTATATAAACACTAGCTGTATATACATAGGTAAAAAATAAAAAAGTAAAAAAATATCCTCCTCCTTTTTGGAAGTCGGTTAAAAAGTAGCCTAAGTTACTCCTTATTACATCAGCTATCTGCCAATAAAAGTCCCGTCAAAATCGGTCCAGCCATTTCGGAGATTAGCCGGAACAAACAAACAGACATACAGACAGACAAAAATTCTAAAAATTATTGTTATTTTGGTGTAAGTACCATCTAAATATTCATATTACAAACAGACACTCCAATTTTATTTAAATGTTTAAATAAGTAAGTATGTTTTTTGTTTGTGCCAAATCTGAAAGTAATACTGCTAAATAAGAGCTAAGCTAAGCTAAGGTAAGGGGGCAGATCAGTATAAACCAGGGGTTCCCAAACTTGTTTTGTCTACCGCCCACTTCGAGAGAAAAAAAATTTGGCGCCCCCTTTGTTTCACCTACTTTTAAATTGAAGCCTCTACACAACGCCCCCATTTTTTTCTGGGTCCCACACCGCCCCCCTTTAGGCCTTCAGCGCCCACAAGAGGGCGTTATCGCCCACTTTGGGAAAGGCTGGTATAAGCTCTTGAATAATTTAAAAATCATTTATTTAGATTACGATGACGTCAAAAGTTATAAAAGCGAAATACAATAATCCTTCTCACTTTGGAGTCTGGATGTTTAATAAATAACTGTCTGAAATTTCATATTCAGTTCAGTTTCCACAAAGGAGATAAGCTTTAGACGGATATTTTTAATGAACTTTTCCTTTGTGGATTTGAAAAGTAATAATAGTGCGACCGTGGACATAGAATGTTGATAGGTTGTAGGAAATCCATACTAATATTATAAATGCGAAAGTGTGTCTGTCTGTCTGTCTGTCTGTTACCTCTTCACGCCCAAACCGCTGAACCGATTTTGCTGAAATTTGGTATGGAGATAGTTTGAGTCCCGGGAAAGGACATTAGATTCTTTTTATCCCGGAAAAATGGACGGTTCCCGCCCGATAAACGAATTTTGGCGCAACGGAGTTGCGGGCGTCATCTAGTTAAAGAATAAAGTTTTTCTCATGAATTAGGCATTTTTTTCTGTATTGGAGAATTTAGGAGTTTTTACTATTGTAAAAACTTTCGTAAAAACATTACTTTTTAACAGTGCTTGTTCCAAAAGTTGAGGTACTGGGTACAATAATTTAGCGCCCTTTTAATGGGGAATATTACAGAAAGGTCGAAGCAGAGGGCGCTAATAGCACGTACAGTAAATAATTTGACCAAAAGTTGCACACGTTATAATCCTTCGATCGCGGATTCTTGTATTGGAACGGGGTTTCGGGGGCGATAAATCGATCTAGCTAGGAATCATTTTTAGAAAATGTCATTTTATTCGTGTTTTATCGAATACCGAGCGTAGCTTGGTCAAATAGCTATTCATTATTAAAGACAACATATCACTAAGGTTTTTTTGAAAATTTCAAGTGCCTACCTGTTGCCATTATTGATATCGAGCAAAATAGGCCGAAAAAATTACGTTTGTTGTATGGGAGCCCCACTTAAATATTAATTTTATTTTCATTTTAATATTTGTTGTGATAGCGGCAACAGATAATCGGTGAACATTTCAACTCTTGAGTTCTTGAGTTACAGCCTGGAGAGAGACAGACAGACAGACTCTAGATATTATTATTATGAAATAAAGCCGGCAAAACGTCTTAAATTAAAATGAACTAACATACTAATAAATAAAATAAAAATGGATTTCCAATTGTGTTAGTCGCGCTAAAACTCGAAAACGGCTGAACGGATTGGGCTAATTTTAGTCTCAAAATATTCGTAGAAGTCCAGGGAAGGTTTTAAAGTGACACAAAGTTCACCGGGACAGCTAGTATGCTATAAAAATATTATGTAATACGACAGTATATATAAATAAGTCTATGAATATAATATTATTATTATCATGTAAAGAAAATTGTTCCTTTTACAGCGAAGACCTTGTTAATTTTTGCCGTCTCACCAGTCCCACGAAAAGGTTTGTTTGCATTTTTTCACTGAATTCAGACAAAGTAAAGAACGAAATAAAAATTAGGCCAATTTATCTCTTTGTAGAACATTTTACGAGAAAAATTATATTACTGTGATGTTCAAATTAGCTTACATATTTGAATACCCTTTTATAATCGTATTCATTAGTAGTGAAAAACATCAGTACCCTAAAAAGTGGAGGACTGACGTTCGATGGAGACAAGTGTTGGAGTGTACGATTAGGTATACGGAGCATAGGTGGCCTTGCGGCTCGATGGACTGGCTTGAAGAAGGTGGCAGCGGATACATGAGGATTGATGGCTGCCCAAGAAGTATGGACGTTTATTGAGGCAGGCCTACGTTCAGCAGTGGACGGCGGGTTGGCGATAGGGAAAATATCAACAAGATACGTGAGAGATATACGTGGGAAAGCCATGCTTCGGCACGAATGGGCCGGCTCGACTGGAGAAATATCAAGTTCTCACAGAAAACCGGCGTGAAACAGCGCTTGTGCTGTGTTTCGCCGAGTGAGTGAGTTTACCGGAGGCCCAATCCCCTACCCTATTTCCTTCCCTTCCCTTCCCTTCTCATCCCTACCCTCCCCTATTACCCTATTCCCTTATTAAAAGGCCGGCAACGCACCTGCAGCTCTTTTGATGCTGCGAGTGTCCATGGGCGACGGAACTTGCTTTCCATCAGGTGACCCATTTGCTCGAAACTATGAAACGGATCCAAATATCTTTTTTTTTTTAAGAAATAAGGGGGCAATTATTTCTTAAAAAAAAAAAGATATTTGGATCCGTTTCATAGTTTCGGTTTAGCTAACAGGCTACGGTGCTTATGAATGGCTGTTCATTTCAACTATCTCATACACCTAAACTGCTGGCATCCACTTCTTTTAGCCCACAAGCCCACTCTGGTTTTTAGAGTACTTTTTGAAGAGTGCGTCACAACGGCGTACGGCGTACCTTATGTATGGGTATGTCCTCGTCCACGGGCGGTCGGACGGGCGTCTCGGGCCGGTAGTCCCTGTACCCGGTGGGGGACGGGGAGGGGCGGACCGGCGCCCGCAGCTCGTCCTCAAACACGTCGTCACTCATGCTGTCGTCTGTGCCCGGCTGGAATGATGATGGGTTTTATTATGCTGCCACAAGACCTAAAGTTAGTAGCAGTAGCGACTAGCGAGGTTAGAGGGGAGGCGACACTGAGCGACAGCTCAGCAAGCGCCCCCTTTTTAGCGCTGCCAGCACCTTTCGTAAAGAAATCGCATCCAGGGCGCTGGTAATGTCAAAACCGGCACTGGTTAGTAGATTAAGTTGTGGAAATATCGTGTTACGTACTAGATGACGTCCGATTGCACCAAAACTCGTTAAACGCGGTTCATTTTCCGGACTAAAAAGTATCCTATATCCTTTCCCCGGACTTAATATTTTCATACCAAATTTATATATTTAAATTTCAGCAAAATCGGTTTATATCAATAATAATCTAAACCTAGCCAATCATAGCAGAGCACTAATTGGAGATTTGTCAGCGCGTGGATATTAATAACATAATTAACTATAGCAGATGCCGATACTGATTACACGGATAATGGACTTTGGTCCTACATACTACATAATATATTATGTAGTCCAGGGTTTCCTAAACTGTGCGCCCTGGGGCGTCGCGACACTGTCCCAGGAGCGTCGCATGTCAACACAACTAAATCGAATGAGCACCGCACGTATTATGTCAATCGTACATCCTGGGATTCTCGGGCAGTCTAAATCCCCGGTTTCAGAAGCTATGCTCAGAAAAGCAAGCGCAGCCTACATACCCAGTCTTTCTGACTTTAAAATTTTTTACATGAATATCCACTGAGGTAGTAAGTACTACGTACTAGAGCAGCTATTGCGAACAAAAAACATGTCGCACTTGAGGCATGAGCGGGGTTGGAGGCGGGGCGGTGATTGCTATAGATCAGTACCGCAGAAGTGACACAGTTTTGTGCCTACACTCGAATGAATGCAGAATCTATTTGAGTAAGTGGATAAAATAAAAATAAAATTTCACTTTTTTATAAAATTTATAATTAAATATGGATCCATAGTACACTATAGCTAATTACCTTATTTAAATTACTTAAATATTTTCAAATATGTACCATAATAAAATTATTATAATGTACGCATGTATAATGTACGTAATATTTTAAATACATATTACCAAAATACAAACTCGTCTACGTGAGTACTTCATTTATCGTCGTCTTATCATAGATCTGTATTCTGCCTACATTACACTCTGAATCTACTACTCTATGACAATGCAAAATGGCGCGCGTCTTCGCCTAGTAATTGAATGTTCGTATTTTAATTGAAAATAATTAAATAAGAATGCTAATACCGATGAAATGTTATTCCGTTGCATTACTGGAATCATTTTTGCAGTATCTTAACCCACAACTAGGCATTTTTGCGACTTTTTTGGTTTCGTTTTTGATTGTGGTACGTCTGGCGCGCAGAAGAGCTCGCGGGCGACTAAGTGCACTGCTGCTATATAGATTACGTTGAATGTGACCAAGCATTGCGTTGCGTTGTCGAGTCTACGAGTAGTACGTAGTACATACTATGTCAGTGTGAATATCTCTTTTAATTTTTATGCTTATGTTTTGATTTGGATGGGGAGGAGATACACTATGTCGACGAGTACGTTTATCTAGGCCAACTAATATATTTTTATAACAGGCAAGACAAAGAAATAGACCAACGTGTTGAGAAGGCATGGAGAAGCTTTTGGTCAATGAAACATCTGATGCAAGGGGACCTACCAATATGCCTAAAACGTTAACTCGACATGTGTATCTTGCCTATTCTGACCTACGGTGCCCTGTCCTGGTCTTTGACAGCTTCACAGAAGTCCCGACTCGGAGTTTGCCAACGAGCTATGAAACGCAGCTTTCTAGGTATAAAAAGGATTGACCGCGTCCGCAATACCACCCTGCGTTCCCAAACGAAGCTCGTTGACGTAGGCAGAAAGGCAGCTAGCCTTAAGTGGAG
The DNA here is from genome assembly GCF_905147365.1 of Aricia agestis. NCBI lineage: Eukaryota > Metazoa > Arthropoda > Insecta > Lepidoptera > Lycaenidae > Aricia > Aricia agestis. Next base: position 15,958,966 of record NC_056416.1, on the reverse strand, counting down.
CTGGGCAGGGCACGTCTCCCGTATGCACCCGGACAGGTGGGCGCGTCTCGTTTCGGAGTGGCTACCGAATGGTCGGCGTAACAGAGGCCGACCCAAGAAAAGGTGGCGCGACGAACTAGATGCGTTTGATAAAGAGTGGCCAACAACTTCACAGGATCGTGAACTTTGGAAAGAGAGAGGGGAGGCCTTTGCCCAGCAGTGGGACACTGTAGGCTGATAATAATAATAATAATAATAATAAGGGAGCGAAGCCGATACCTATCCGTTGGTGTTCCCGGGCAACACTTGGGTGCGCCGCCCCGCCTTCTGCGGAGTGAGGTACTCACGTGGCTGATCGTCGGTTCTTTCTTTTTGTTTACTATCCTCTCACATTCTTTTTATAATCCAAGTCTTGTTGCTGCATTATTTTGGTTTTGTTTAATCTATCTTTCACCACCTCTGTTTCTCTCTTACTATCTTTCATTTTTGGTTCCCTCTTCCTTTATTTGTTTGTTTATAAGCTACATGATGCGCCTACGAAATAGAGTTATACCCCAGGCGGGTACCGGAGCTGTATGCGATGGAGAATCCCGCCCCGGGCCCTCAGGCTCGGGCTGCCCTTCGTATTCTGGGGGGGGCAACGAGTCGCACCAAGCTGCCCAATCTCAAGCTGCTGCAGAACGGATGTATCATATTAATTCACCAATTTCAGCAGCACCATCATCATTATTTTCATCGCCACCATCTTCACCTCCATCTTACCTTGATATTCGCCAGACTAGATCATCTACTTCATCAAATTCATTATCATCACCACCACGTGCTAGAGATGTTGTGCAGGAGGCTACTATAGCTAAGAATACTGCACCCGCTCTTGGCACACGACGCACACGTAAAGCGTGGACTAAAGAGATGAATACTTTTATTATGCGTCACTATTACATTATAACCGAATTAGAAAACAAGACTAAAGCTTACCTTCCACAACTACACTCACTATTTTCAACTAAGTACCCAGATATGGAAGCAAGCAAGCAACGTGTCGGGGACCAAAGACGGGCTATTATAAATTGCAATCTATTAACTAAACAAGAACTTGCAGATATCAAAGAAGAAGTTAAGAATATTTTACGATTTCCACAAAATATTGAAATTCATACAAACACAGAAATCACAAAAACCCAGGCACGATTAACTTGGACTGACGAATTAAATGAATATATAATTAAAAGTTATTACCGAGTCACACACTTAGAAACAAACAAAACAGCGTATCGGAAACCAGTGCATGAGGCTTTTATACATAAATTCCCCATTCTTGCACACCTTAGTGAACAAAGAATAAGTGATCAACTGAGAGTAATAATCAACAATAAATATATCACAGAAGAAAGATTGAATATATTAAAACAAGAAGTTGCCGAGGAACTAATTGTAGACGTCATTGATAGACCGAATACTAATGAGCATGATGTCCCTTATGATATTAATAATTTTCAAGATATCGACATCCAAAATATAGAACCTGACAGACAACAAGAACCATATGCCGATGTACTTTTGCTCGATAGAGATACTGACATAGATGAAATATTCAAACAATCATTGCAACATTTTGCTGATACAGATCCAACAAGCAGAGTTTATATACCCAAACAAAAATCCTCAAAAAAATTGGCGTATACAGTAAATTACATTAATAAAATAACTCTTCCTGAAAACATCAATAAAGATACAGACTTCCATCATTTTCAAACAGTGCTATATTGCGCGGCATGGACAGCTGCCAAAGTTAATGGAAGTAGGCTATCAGCCAGTATAAATCATTCTAACTATGCAAAAAATATCAAGAAACCACAGTGGCAAAGAAGGCTGGAAAAAAGAATAGAAGATATAAGGGCAAAAATAGGTAGAATAACTCAATTCATTAAAGGAGGCCGAAGCAGAAAACTCATTAGACATGTTAATAAAATAATAGAGGTATATAAAATACATACTATACACGAGGAACCTAACACACAAATAGCTCAAATATTAGATACACTGAAACAAAAACTCTCAATATTAACAGGACGCCTTAAAAGGTATAATATATGTACACTTAGGAAGCAGCAAAATAAGCAATTCAATAACAGCGAAAAAGAATTTTATAGAGGCATTAGGTTGGCAACACAAAATAAGGATAACATACTCACCGAAACCCCAGACCCAAAGGATTTACAGAGCTTCTGGGCAGGAATATGGGAACAACCTGTAAGCCATAATATTGAAGCTGAGTGGATAGAGGATGAAACGAAAAGATATCATGGAAACTTGACAGAAATGACGTTTCAAACAATCCCCATAAGTATATTTCAACAGGTGATACGCAATTTACATAATTGGAAGGCGCCAGGATCAGACTGCATTCACAATTACTGGTACAAAAAATTTACAAGTATCCATAATAATATGTTAATTTATTTGAATCAATTTATTGAAGACCCTAGCTCAATCCCTCCGTACGTCACATCTGGAACAACTTTCATGATACCTAAAGACTACAGTGACCCTTTAAACCCTGCTAAATACAGACCAATAACATGCTTGCAAACAATTTATAAAATATTGACTTCTTGCGTCACCGAGCTAATATACAAACACGTTACTGATAATAATATTCTAGCTGAACAACAAAAAGGGTGCCGAAAATTTAGCCAAGGCTGTAAAGAACAATTGATAATAGACTCCGTTATTCTGAAACATGTAAATAAAACAAAATCCAATCTGCATTCTATGTACATTGATTATAAAAAAGCTTATGATTCTGTCCCTCACTCTTGGTTGCTGCATGTTTTAAAAATCTATAAAATACACCCCAAAATAATAAATCTTTTGAAGACCATGATGACGTCCTGGAAAACTAAACTTAAACTTAAAACTTCCACTACTCTAATAGAGACCGATCCTATCCAAATACTAAGAGGCATATTTCAAGGCGATGCATTGAGCCCACTGTGGTTTTGTCTAGCATTGAATCCACTTTCTAATATACTTAACTCTACAGATGCAGGATATCGTATACATTATAATGACAGACAAATACAGACTCAGACTATTAACCATTTACTTTACATGGACGACATAAAACTTTATGCTGCCACTGAATCTGAACTATACAAACTGACTGAACTGACAGAACAATTTACAATCGATATAAAAATGAATTTTGGAGTAGATAAAACAAAAATTAATTCTATAAAGGCAGGAAATACATATTTACATAGTTACACTCTAGGAACTGGCGAAAGAATAGAACCTCTTGATGAAGGAGAAACTTATAAATACCTTGGGGTTAATCAGTCTCAACAAATTAATTACAAAGACACCAAATATAAATTAAGACAAACATTTCAACACCGGCTCAATGCGATCATGAAATCTAAATTATACTCTCGAAACACTGTAAAAGCAATAAATACATTTGCAATCCCAATACTAACCTACTCCTTTGGCGTAATAAACTGGAACAAAACAGATTTAATCAATATACAAAGAAACATTAATACAACAATGACTAAGTATCGCAAACACCACCCAAGATCGTGTATACAGAGAATTACGTTACCTAGAAAAGAAGGAGGTAGAGGAATTATCGACATAACAAATCTACACAATAAGCAGGTCATAAATTTAAGACACTATTTTACCACTAAATCTGAATCTTCTACTCTCCACAAAGCAATAGCTCAAAATGACAATAAATTTACCCCTTTAGATCTTAAAAACACTCAAAACAACCAATTAAAAGTAACTGACGACAAAACTAAACTATCCGAATGGGCTAGAAAATCTCTCCATGGAAGACACCTGCATGACTTATGCCAAACAAATGTCGACAAGGAAGCGTCGAACGCATGGCTGAGTCGTGGAGATCTATTCCCGGAGACTGAAGGATTCATGATTGCCATACAGGACCAAACTATAGAGACCAGAAACTACCAAAAATATATCACAAAAACCCTAACCACTGATAGTTGTAGAAAATGCCATAGTTGCTCTGAAACCATACAGCATATTACTGGAGCTTGTAAAACAATAGTGCAGACGGACTATAAACATAGGCATGATCAGGTTGCCAGTATAATACATCAAAGACTTGCTAAACAACGAAACTTCATAAATGAAATAGAACCCTATTACAAATACAAGCCCGAAAATGTCCTCGATAACGCCTCTACCAAACTCTATTTTGACCGAACCATATTGACTGACAGAACAACTCACTACAATAGACCTGACATAACGCTAGTAGATAAAATCAACAAAACTGCATTCCTTATTGATATAGCCGTACCAAACACTCATAACTTGCAAACTACAATAGCAGAAAAACTCACCAAGTATATTGACCTTAAAGATGAAATAACCCGCCTCTGGAATCTGCAAAAAGTAACCATAGTACCAATAGTCTTATCTACTACAGGAATCATACCAAAACAACTTCATAAATCTCTTGACACCCTACAACTACCTCCCAATTTAACATATTTAATGCAAAAGGCTGTCATCCTCAACACGTGTCGTATAGTACGAAAGTTCTTACAGACAGATGAGGAACGTACGACACTACACACACCGCAAACACATCCAAACTCACACGTTCATACATCACATACATTACAAACTGATCATGCACCTGCCGCACATTTTACACGTACTAATACATAAATAACTAACCTGGTGTGTACTTGGCTTCGGCTCGTACATGCCAGTTTGCCGGTGAAAACTGAGAAAATATAAAATACCATAATAATAATAATAATAAGGGCAAGGGGCAGCTTGTGGCGAGCTGTTGGGGAGTAGCGACCCCACGAACCCGAGTGCTCCCAGGGAAGCCCCTGTTCTCCATCTCCGGCTTGCCTTCACCGGCCGGCCGAAGTGAACACTGACGGAGAATCAGGCCCTACCTCTGCCTTGCCTTAACCGGCCGGTCAGAGTGTAGTCGCAAGAGCTTCGGCTCGGAGGGAAGATGTGAAGCGTAAGTGGCGAGTGGGCGACGTGATGGGACCCTCTGAGGGTGCAAATGATCGGCGTTTAAAGTCCAGCGACACCTCTCCTGCCTCAAGCCGCTCTGTCAATGTTGCCGCCTCGGTGCACCGTGCGTGCGACCATTTTGAGGGGCCCATTCAAAGAGTTGGCGAGTCACCGTCTGCCAATTTTATGATACAATATGTTTCCACGTTGTATCGGCAGACGCCATAGTCCTTCCATAGTTCCAGTTACCCAGTCCACTAGCACCTCACCCCATAGCCCGGTATCATTTCTAATATCCATTCCCTGCAATAGTCCTACACTGGCCGCTGGCTCTCCTTGGTTGTACTCCCATAGTGCGGACAGGGAGAGACGCCGGTCAGTGTCACATAACATTTAGATTAAAACTGTGTAACGGGCCTCTACGTGTAGGCTTCGGCCCCACGCATGCCTTCCAAAGATCCGGGATTTAATTGCCCGTGAGCAAGGAATACCTTACACAAACATAATAATAATAATAATAATATTGTTTTGATTTGGTCATTAGTTCCTAATAAAAATATAAATATCCAAATAGTGTTTATAATATGATAAGTGATAACCTATGTAGACTGGTTCTAAAATTAGAAAGTATTTTTAGGGGCTGGGTTGAGGGGCGTCGTAAAGAAATGGCAAAGTACCAAGTGCGTCACAGACCACAGTACAAATAAGTTTGGGAAGCCCTGATATAGTCTATACGATACGAGTATGACATGACGTGACGTCAAAGAACAAACCACACGAAATAATTAGTCCAAAATCAGCAAATACATGTTGGCGTGCGTAAGCAACTAAATATCGAGAATAGACGTACCACCAATCATTTCAAAAACTATGCATGTGGTAAAATCCGGACGCCTCGATAATCCGAAAAAGTCTCGTTTTTTAATTAACAAGGTCCTAAGCTGCATGACGAAAATTTTATAACGAAATCCAAGGAATGCAGTGATTCCGTATGTCATCACTCATCATCGTTCCTTCGTGACAATGGTGGAATGAATAAAAATGTAAATTGAACAGAAAAGGAAAATAAATGAAAAAACCGCCCGTTCAGCTCTGAAAACATGGAAATTGTTTAATTAATAGAGCAGAAGGGCAGAAGGGTCGATACAAGTGAACTGGAAAGCTGATAACAAGCTGCGGGCCTAGCTACTAGCTAGTGACAGAAATAATGGTTTATGTGAAAACGTATACACCTATTACTAGCGACCCGACAAACGTTGCTTTGCTATATTTATTGCGGGAACATGTTATCTTTCGATCGAGCGAGGAGTTGTCATATCAGCTGTAATAAAATCTTACGGCCGTTCCCAATATTTGATCTATCTCTGGTTTTGCCCTACTAGAGATAGGAATAGCTCACATTAGACATTAGAGACTATATTTTATGTCAATTCAATGTTAGCTGCGATCGGTTGTATGTCAAACCAGAGATAGATTGAATTTTGGGAACGGCCGTTATAGAACCACCAATTTTCAGACAATCTTCGATAGCGCGATTCAGAAATGTGCGTTGTTTGGTCTGCTACAATTTCATTTCAGGTACCTATGAAAAATATATGTTAGCCGCTACATAGCTTCAGTGGACAAACACACATTTAAAGCGATCTAACCGTTTCAGTTTGCAGAAGTTTGGGAATAAACAGCGCGACATGAGAATTTTATATAATATTATATTAGAGCTTAGAAGTTCAGGCCATTTAGCCGAAATTTTTTCGTTTTCGCTTCGTTATAGAATCGCCGACAAAAATGTATGGACTATCGACATAAGACGAGTCGAACGTCAACGTCATATTAACGAACGCATATGTCAATTCCATACATTTTCATCGGTGATTCTATAACGAAGCGAAAACGAAAAGATTTTGGCTCACCCCCCTAATTACTTACTTCAAATTAAGAGCAACGCGTAATAAACTCTAGATATGTTTTTACATTAGCACAACGACGACACAAAAAATGTTAATTAAAGTTTATATTTCATGTTTTTTCCAAGTTGGAAAAATCTGCGTCCTTACCGAAGCAATTAGGAAGTTTTTTGCCTTCACAAGAAGCTGACATCGCGGACAAAATATTAAGATTTAAGAATACCAACAGAACGTTTATTTTTTTACCATCCATACCTTTTGTAGGCACCATCAGTTTATATTACATCAGGCATTATATTACATCAGTTGCTCTAATCACTAATGATTTATGAATAAAATAAAACCGCAAAATTAATGTCTGTCTGATTAAGAATTGCTCTAAAAAACCTTCTGGCTACCACAAAGTTTTGAAGGTAAAACAAAATTAAAGCATCTTTAAGAAGCCAAATCTTAAGTTCGGAGGAATAGAATGATATTTTTTCAGTGATCCTCATTGTGTATTTTGTAAGTAAGTTATTATATTTGATATCTCGACTCTCGAGTCTCGACAATTCTCTGTAAGCGGCTTAAGGGAATCTTTTTCGGGGAAAATTTGACAGAAACCTGTTGCTAATAAGGCCCCCCGAGTTTTTCAAGTTTGCAGAATTGTATTTCTTTTTGTGACTTCTATCTTATATCTTTAAACGAGCAATTCTTGTATATATATATATAACCTGAGCACTTTTATGGTACACTTTACGGAAAAACTATCACGCCTATTGATTTGTGCTTTAACATAGTAATTTTTATTTATATGAGTATAATAATAATCTGTAGTAGCGTGCCCTCACAAAGCTCGGCATTTAGATAGTGTTACTTATATCCACTTTATCCACTTACGTCTTCTATTATAGACCATGTAGTCTTTGTATTACCTAGGTTAGGTATTACGGTCACAAATACGTGCTATTATAATTCTGATAAGATCGTACCCTGTGTTTTGTGGTGACAAAACAACAGACAGGCCCACCCTCTTTGTATAGATGTGTGGGGTACACAAATTATATTACAGTATACTGTATAGATGTTAGACGCGACGGAAAAGTTGTATTATTAAATTTTTTTAACCGTTTTATCGGTCATTTACGTAAATAACCATAGCATAACCCCTTTTTTCAGAAAGGAAGTTAATAAAGATAGGTGATTTTTATAAAATAATACAGAGTAACCTATTACTAAAAAAAAATATACAGCTGAACGTATAACCTCCTCCTTTTTGGAAGTCGGTAAAAATGCCGTTTAATATAATAAAATTTTTAATTTATTTTTAAATTAATTAATTAATTTTTTTTTGAGTTCCCATCATTGTTCTCATAGAAGAAGTTGTTCATTTTGACGGTCTCATTTGATGGTTTCAAGGATAACGAGGTTTAACAACCTGTATATTTAAAATTCGAGAAGTAATTTATCAATTATCATAGAACTGCCGAGTTTTTAGTCATTACTTAGATATCAGCATCTGAACAAATGTGTAAAATTTCAAAAGTGTATATAATATGTATGTATGCTTGTGTTCGCATATATCCGGAAATACAAGTCCGATTGAAGTAATTCTTTTTTTGCAGTACTTACTAAGTATTATTCAACTTAGGGGATTCTTCAAGTTGAATCAAAATCGGTTCAGTAGTTTTTTATATTATCAATTACGTAGATATACAACTTTGAAGCTGCTTTTATCTTTCTGTTTTTTAATTAAAATACATATTATTATTGATTTATTTTTAGGGTTCCGTACCTCAAAAGGAAAAAACGGAACCCTTATAGGATCACTTTGTTGTCCGTCTGTCCGTCTGTCAAGACCCTTTTTCTCAGGAACGCGTGGAGGCATGAAGCTGAAATTTATATCAATTACTCAGGTCTACTGTCCCTTGAAGCTGTGAAAAAATCAAACTTCTAAGCCAACGCAATCAAAAGATACAGCCGTTTATGCCGCAAATTTTCGACACTTGCAAGGGAATCAAAACCTACAGGGTGCTTCCCGTGAACTCAGAATCTTGAAATTTGGTACGAAGCAACGTCTTATAGCATAGATAAAGGAAAAATTACGAAAACCATAAATTTTTAGTTACATCACATAATATATTTTTTTTTAATAATTTTAAACTTACTACCCATTTCCTCATAAACGCGTAGAGGTATTAAATTGAAATTCATACTAAATACTCAGGTCTATAATACCTTTAAGCTGTCGGAACCCTCGGTGCGCGAGTCCGACTCGCACTTGGCCGGTTTTTTAATAACCGCATTTACTCGCTTAGTTAGACATTTCCATTTCTCGTACATCCGCAACTCAATCCAAGTGAAGTAATTGTGTCCAGCTATCTCTCATCTCGGGACTGTGGTGTTGGGGGCCGCGTCGTGTATATTTATTAGTTAAATCACCCGTACGGACGAGCCTTACCCGGGAAATACGGACAGTCAGAACTCAGAAGCGTTAAAGATGATTTAGTTTGAAACCGTAGCAGTTCCTGGAAATAAGGGCTATAAGTCTTGATATATCTACTAAATTTTTTATAACAATTACGAAAGTGGCGATCTGATGATGAGACTTTTTAGTTCTACAATATAAGGCTTTATGCGTAAACAACAACGTTGACCGGGCGATAATGCATTTAAACCATTTGCGTTCTGCGTTTCTCGTTAACGATAATTTTATTCAAAATTTTTGATACAGCCTACAGGGCAACAATTCACGCAATAAATATTATAAATTATTATTATTAGTTAGCAAACTATGTTTTAAACTTCCGGGCAGCATAACTAGACTGAAACTTTAAGGTATTTCAATTTTCGACTAACAAATTTTGGCCCGTATCTTAACTAATTTGGTTGAGTTTTAAAACTTAAAGTGATAGCTAATTTCAAAGTCGGTAACACAAGAAGGCCATTAGCTGCCCTCTTTCTCCTAATTAAGAAAGGTATGTATTTGGAAATTAATTTTTACTGTCCTGTCATAAGTACTAACTTTGATTCCATATTTTTCCTAAGCCCTAAGGAGTAGCAAAGTAAAAAAAACATTACCTTTTAGCAAGCCACCATTATTTCGGGTAATTAAAGGTGTTGAGCCGATTATTATCAGAATACAGAGCTACTACAGAGTACAGAATAGGCACAAAAAAATAATCAAAATCGGTCCAGCTCCAGCCCCTTCGAAAGAATTTGCCTTTTGTAGGCAAAACCCCGACACGTGAATTTTGTTTATAAATAAAAATAAACCTTTATGCTCAGACCTCTATGCTATTTTAATTATAAGCGCCATCTGTTGTTTTCACGTTGAACTACTAAAAAGTTTGGCTGTAGCAAGGACTACTGAAACACGATGGGAGAATGTCGTGTTTAGGAAAGGCCCTTCGCTTTATCCTACAGGAAATGCTTCCAAAACTGACGAAAAACTTTGATATGAACCCAAAATTATTAAGTTGTGTTTATTGTTACATGGTAGTTCACTGAAAATCACAAACATTATTTGTCGTGTTAAAGCAATTGAACTTATACTAAGCTTAATTTTTTGCACGTAAATTGAACGAAAACGGTACAAATTACGATTTATACAAATCAAAACTATACTCCACTCGGGCTAACTTATCGCTAGCGGTCATCGACTCCCTGTCAAAAACTTGTCATTTTCCATATAAAACATGAAAGAACCACGATTGACAATATCTGACACTTCATTGTCAATCGCCGTTTATATGAAAAATGACAAGTTTTTGACAGGGAGTCAATGACCGCTAGCGACAAGTTAGCCCGAGTGGAGTAATCCATATTAATATCATTTCTTGTAACTGGATTTCATTAAAATCGATTCAGTGGTACAAACGCGAAGTAACAGACAGATGAACGGTGTCAGTACCATGATGATGAATGCCGAGAAGTGTCAGGTGGAAAATTCCACAGATAACTCAAATATCTCACACTGTTGTACTGAAAATGGTATTAACTTTCGTAGTATTTTATTCATATTCGACGCACTAATAAGTTTGAAAAGCAGCTGAAAAATTTGTGATTTAAATAATTCGGCAGAATAACGGTATAATTAATTATACCTACATATTACATCATCATTACAACGTGTGCCAATTAGTGTCAAACTCGATTTTATTATAACCCGAAATCTTTATAAATTCGTAAACTCGATAGTCAACAGCTGATACTTAAACCCGCGTTCCAAAAACAAAGGGAAAAAGGAGGCCCCTGCAAAGGAGTGTCCTCCCTCCAAAAAGGACCGTAAGTGCGATGATGACGGGTTTATAAGAGTGGAGATGAAGAAGAAGAAACCCGTCGTCCGCAACCATCGCGGCACCGCACCCGAAGGACCCGAGCAGCTGTTGCGGCGTGAGACTCTCGCAACACCGCTGTACGTGTCCAGGCTGCACTGGTCCACGACGGTCGAGCAGGTCGTGGACTACATCAGGAGCAAGACCCACTTCGTCTTGAGGGTCGAGCGCTTGGAGTCCCGCCACAAAGTGAATTTTAGCTCCTTTGTGGTGAGAGTCCCGACGCACCATCTACCGACCTTCGAGAAGGGGGATTTCTGGCCGATTGGAGTCGTCTACAGGAGGTTCCGAGGACGACTTCCGAACACGTCGCGCCCCACGTCGCAGACAATACGTGTTTAGTGTTTTAGTGTTAGTGTTAGTTTTTAGTATAATTGTATGTATGTTAGTCTATAAGGTATTAATAATATGGGCCAAGATGCCTGAATTAAATAAATAAATTAATAAATTAATTAATTAAATTACAAAATATAGTCAAAATGTATAAAGTGACTTAAAAAATTAAAATACCATAGTGAGTACATAATAAAAATATATTAATGGTTTATTTTTGTAAGTTATAGCGTAATAATAAATGTAAAAATTTAAAAAAAAATAAGTGAGAGAATAGTCCAGGTTGCTTTAAATCCATATTAATATTGTAAATGCAAAGGTGTTTATCTGTCTGTTAGCTCCTCACGCTGATTTTTATGAAATTCGGTATGAAGATACTTTGAGTCTCGGGAAAGGACATAGGGTACTTTTTATTCCCGGGCAATAAACGAATTTTGGCCAACGGAGTAACGGACGGAGTATTATAATAACAATTATTGATGTTTATAAACAACAAATTGATGATTTGATGATTTTAATCATAGTTAGTAATTATTAAGTAAGCATAGCTGGGCATTAACTCGTTAATCCGTTAATCGTGAATTAACGAAGTTAACATTTTGATTAACGGATTAACTATTAAGTTAACTTTTTGAAATATTAACGGACTCGTTAACTTCCGTTAATATGCAGAAGTCCGTTAATCGTTAATCCAATGCATACTATTTACCTCATAGGCTCAGACGAAACAAAAACAATACTAGATCGACCCGGCCCATTCGTGCCGAAGCAGGGCTCAACGTGGGAGAGATGCTTCGGCATGAATGGGCCGGCTCGACCGGAGAAATACCACGTTCTCACAGAAAACCAGCATGAAAACAGCGCTTGCGCTGTGTTTCGCCGAGTGAGTGTAGGGGGCACACGGGTCACCTGGTGGAAAGCAACTACCGTCGCCCATGGACACTCGCAGCATCAGAAGAGCTGAAGGTGCGTTGCCATCCTTTTAAGAGCGCATAGGGTAATAGGGGTGGGTAGGGAAGGGAAGGGAATAGGGGTGGGTAGGGAAGGGAATAGGGTAGGGGATTGGGCCTCCGGTAAACTCACTCACTCGTCACCTATTTCATTTAAAAAATATATATTTTCTGGCGCATGCGAGTGAGATGAGATTTGTTTCGTTTTATCATTTCATTACCCAGCGCCGGTGCTTATAGAGAGAGTGATTTGTTTATTGTTATTATAAATCATTTGCATGCGAGGTAAAGCGGAGCGTCTACACTCTCGCCACATAGTGAATTTCAGTTCCTTTGTGGTGAGAGTGCCGACTCAAGTTTTATCCATCTTCGAGGTGGAGGAGTTCTGGCCCGCCGATTTAGTTAACCGGAGGTTCCGGGGGAGGCTCCCGAACGAAGCGCGCATCACGTCGCCGAAAGAGACTTTACGTGATAAAGTGTAGTGTGATTGTGTGTGTGAATATGTAAATAATATATATTAGGATAAAATTGTTCGGCGTGCATCCGTTGTCTGATTGCCATAACACAAGTTTTTACTTACTTACTTAACAGGTTGCGTATGTACACTAACGCAATGATATAAGTTACAACAAGGCCATATTACACATATTAACGGATTAACGATTAACGTTAACATGCGTTAATTCGTCCGAAATGTAACGCTTTAACGTTTAACGAAGCTAACATTTTTTTTGAAGGATTAACGATTAACGAAGTTATCTATTTGATTAACGGTGCCCACTGCCCAGCTATGTAAGTAAGTATTAATATATGTAGTTATATCAAGAAGGTGATCAATACTAGGATCGCAGAGGTGAAAGAAGCCTTTACTCATAATAATATGATTAATCAACCAATCTGCCCATTGAACGTGAAATTAATTCGGACTTATTAGGCCTATACATTATAGGGTAACACACTCTTTTACACTCATTCAGTTTTGTATTAATACTATAATATGACCGGGTTATTAGTATCACTAGTAATACCTAGGCCCTAGAACAAAATAAAATATGGAAGCTAAATTGACGCAAACCGTTATTGATAAGATTACGAGCTTACTGTATTTTAATTAAATTCCGCCTGCAATTTCAATTTTATGAACGTTAATTAATAAAAAATTCTGATAGCTACATACACTCTCTGACTTAAATCCCGTAATCATTATTTTTTTATTTTGATATTATAATATTATGTGATAGGTGATAACTTAGATAGATTGTATTCAATTGAACCAAAAAATATCCAACAGGTTAGAGTCGTTTATTGGAGCCTGTTGATTCGGAAGTCGATTTTTTCCAACACAACAATAGCGAGTAAGTAAGTGCATTATGATTTATGTATTAAATATTAATGTATTATACAGTTTTACAAAATTCATTACGATTAGGGCAATACTTAAATGAGTTAAATAACAACATACTGAAAGGGTTGTGTAAATGATATGAAATAAGTAATTTTTTGGCACAATTTTTTTTTTACACTTATTGTTATGCACCATAGTTCTAAGCTAAGAACACTAATCGTACTTATTTGTAAATTGTAATTGTGATCTATAAATAAAGAAAATACTTTTCAGGACTAAAAATAAAGCAATGTCAAGGTTTTCCAGCCTTGACATGAAACAAACTTTCATTGACAGTTTTATAATGAAAAGTTTTTAATGAACTTTGATCTCTACTTCCAAAGTTACTTACGTTCATACTTCACAAATTGGTAACACATCTATAACTCTGTCACTACACACAAAATTCACTAAATACACCGTTCAGTCCTACATCCCATAGTAACTAGCTTCACTCACTGAATCGCCTCTTATCAAATAATTTCTTTATTAGGGCGAAACTTATGCGTTTTACGCGAAAAAACAACACAAATATTCATTGGTACTTGTGATTTCGTGCCAGAATTTGGAGGTTATCTCACAGATCGGTAAAAGTGGGGCAAAACGCGGAGGGTAACGGAGCTTTAAGGGTCAAAATCGCGTGACGACTGCGCATGTGTGCGTATTCCCTCGACAGTACAGTCCTGTGTGAGTTCTATTCATGATATTATGTGGAATTTATATTTTCGTCATAAATCCCTAAACATATTAGATACAAATGATACGTGAATAATGAATGTTCTTTTTTTCCACGTTATAAAAGCAATTTCATGTTAAGAATAATAACTACAGTACCTACTTTAACAAACGACATTTGCATTTTTAAGTTACCTTTCTATTCAAGTGTATTTACTGTACTTTAATTGTCACTAGATGATTGTTTTTTAAGATATTTTGTTTAATTAAATAACATACCTTACCTTAAATTAAATAACATACCTCAAAATAAATTACCTTTTTTACTTTCACACAATGGAGTTTTATAATTTTTTTAGTTTTTACAATGCAATGGTCGAGAATGTTTGAAAATGTTCAAGCAATCTAAAAAATATAATATTATGTAGTAAAAGAAAAACATTTTCCGACCATATTCGAAACAACAGTGACTTACACCCTTGGTAGCGCTCCGAACTATATTCTATGTGTGTGTTAATTAAACACAAACACATGCAACGTAACGCAATTTCGTACCGAAAACCCTTTATAAACCAAAATGAACCTTATAGCCCCCAAATAAAAAATGTTATTACATTATGCACTCCATAAGGGTGGAAAACTGAGTGAAATAGAGATAATCATTCCTTGACGTGCGAGAGAGAAGGGCGCAAATGTCATAAAAACCGAGTGTTTGAGTGTGCTTGTGTGCGTTTAGGTAAGTATACAAAGTTAATAGTACGTGACCGATCTATGTTAACAATTATTGCGATTTACGACCTGTTGGTACAGCGCTAAGTAACAATGCTAAATTAATATTGCCCTTTCTTCTTGAGGCTGTTCATAACAATCATATTATAATCCTTAGATTTTTGTCTAAAAGTAAAACTTGGAGGAGAGACTTGAGGTACGACTTACGAGTTACAAGTGCGACAAGGCTTTATATGTATGAACGTGAACGGGGGCGCTGCTTGTAAAGGAAAACTATCAAAAATGACTTTTTTGTATGATGGCAGCGTTAGTTCCTTTTTTCGCCACGTTCATATAAAGCCTTGTCGAGCTGTACAACAGACTGAAGATAGATTATAATTATTGCAATATAAAAATTAAAAATACGTGTACCTAGTTGCATACTTACAAACAAATACATATTTTGTATTGCAACAGTCTTAAGACTGTTGTGTCTCAACTCTCAAGTAAGCGCCACCCAAAAACATTTATGAGATCATTGATTTTATTAAAGGAAAATGGTAAGTAGCAAAGTTTGTTTCTAAATACAAACCGCTAATATTACTGAAATAAGCATTTAAATGTTTCAATTGTTAATTTAACAGGATTTAACAATGTATTATATTGATAAAGAAGATACACAATAGTTAATAAAAAAAATGTCGGAACAACGCAACTCGATTCTCGATCTCGGCTAAATATCTCGAGCCGGTAGTAGGGGCTTTCCAATTGACATGCGCACAGCGCAGCTGGCGAGCGCGCGGCGAATCGATGCAAGTTGTTGTTCTGCCCTCTCGCTCGCACGCGCCGCTCCCCGCATCTGTCAAGGTGACATTGTCAGTCACGAGTTCTGCCGCTTCGCATTTGTTCTAATAGATGGCGCTGCATCATACATATTTTATGTAAAGTTTCGAAGTGTATTTCTCTAAAAATATTCACGTTATTCAAAGGGATACATATAAGTAAATAAAAATTGATAACAACTGGTAAACAGGCACATAATAATTTAGAACACAAGCATTATTCATGTAAAAAATAAAAATATTTCTTGCATTTTGTAGTTCTATCAACTAGATGGCTCTGATGACCACTCTTAAACAAAGTTAAAGTTGAAATCACTGATGTTTTAATTACTTACTTAACTTTTTACTGATATAAAAAGAAAGCTATTCTTATTAAACACATGGTAAGCTATTCAAATAACCTATCCGCCGTCGGCAACGCCTACTTCGATTTCTTAGAATTGATGTCGAGTGTCGACGGGGGAAATAGCTTTATTATAATACTAGATGACGCCCGCAACTCCGTTCAAAATTCGTTCACGCGGGAACCGTACATTTTGCCGGGTTAAAATATATCCTATGTCCTTTCCTGGGACTCAAAGTACATATTATTATCTCCATGCCAGATTTTAGCAAAATCTGTTGTGCGGCTTGAGCGTGAAGAGGTAACAGACAGACAGACAGACAGACCAACTTTCGCATTTATGTACCTACTAGATGACGCCCGCAACTCTGTTGCGCCAAAATTCGTTTATCACGCGGGAACCGTACATTTTCCGGGATAAAAAGTACCCTATGTCCTTTCCCGGGACTCAAAGTATCTCCATGCCAAATTTCAGCAAAATCGGTTCAGCGGTTTGGGCGTGAAGAGGTAACAGACAGACAGTCAGACAGACAGACTTTCGCATTTATGTAGTTACCTATAATATTAGTAAAGTAAATGGATATAGGCCGTTAATGTTTGATTATTGAATAGTGTAACTTTATTTAAAGGAAAATAAAAATAGTGTACTGTGTAGTACAGGACGTGTTCCGTATTCGTCTATTTTTATCTGCAGCAGTCAGGACTCAGGAGGCGTCATTTCTTTCGTTTTTTACCGAAACCCGAACCCGCACTTCCTGCGACTGTGCGCCAAGTGCCAACGCTGTAACGAAATAGATGTGAATTTAAGGATTAAGTAGGCATAATAATTTATAACCCGAATAAATTATTAAGTGGAGTAAGTGGCCAAGAGTCATGACTCATGGCCTATACACATGGGCCATGAGTCATGACTCTTGAATTATGAAATAATACTATACCTACTTAAAAAAAATTAAATGGTTACCAGTGGCCACTTGCTAGTCGCTACCACGTCGCTACTTACTATCTTATACCACCTCATACTCAAAACATCCTAATTATTCCTAGACGAATCTAGCCATAGAGGAAAATAATACATGAATCCATCCTTCTCGAATCTAGCCGCCGTTCCCAATATTCAATCTATCTCTGGTTTGACATACAACAGATCGCTTTTTTTTTAAATTAAATGAGGGGGCAAACGAGCAAACGGGTCACCTGATGGTAAGCAACTACCGTCGCCCATGGACACTCGCAACATCAGAACAGCTGCAGGTGCGTTGCCGGCCTTTCAAGAGGGAATACGCTCTTTTCTTGAGGGTTTGCAGGTCGTATAGGTCCGGAAATACTGCTGGTGACAGTTCGTTCCAGAGTTTTACAGTGCGCGGCAGAAAGTTACGCGAAAAACGCACTGTGGAAGACTGCCACTCATCAAGGTGATGAGGATGGTATGTTTTTCGCGTGGGACGATAGCGAAAAGTTGCAGGTGGTATGATTCCGAACAATTCCTCAGAGCACTCCCCGTGATACAACCGATAGAGGATGCAGAGTGAAGCTACATCTCGGCGTAATTCCAAGGGGTCCAAACTGTTTGAAACACTATGGCAGTCAACAATTCGAGCGGCCCTTCGTTGGATACGATCCAGAGGGAGCAGTTGGTATTTTGGCGCCCCTGCCCAGAGATGAGAACAATATTCCATATGAGGCCGAACCTGCGCCTTGTAGAGTTATAGGCGTTGATCCGGACTTAAGTACTGTCTCGCTCTGTTAAGAACACCAAGCTTCTTCGAGGCTAATTTGGCCTTACCCTCAAGATGATATCGGAACTGGACTTCGCTCGATATGTTGACGCCAAGTATCTCAATGCTAGGGGAGATGGTTAAAGATGTGCCCTCGAAACGAGGATATACGACCATTGGTGACTTTTTAGTGGTAAACGCGCAGACTTGTGTCTTGGCGGGGTTGAATTGGACCAAGTTACGTCTACCCCATTCGGAGACCTTCTCCAATGAATTCTCCACCTAAGACACAAGTTCGTTTCGACTCTCAGTGACATTTTGCCGAGAAATATTAGGGGAGCCGGTATATACAGCATCACCTGTACTATTTTTTTTTTTTTTTTTTTTTTTTTTATATCTTTTTATTCAAAATGGGTATCATGATACACTTTTTGAAAGTCGAACGAAGAAACTACGTTGCCTACCACCGGTTCGGGAACTACCCATAGCAATGAATGCCAAAATATATGTCTCTAATGTCTAATGTGAGCTATTCCTATCTCTAGTAGGGCAAAACCAGAGATAGATCAAACATTGGGAACGGCCGTTGGTATTCAGGTACTTACTATCAGAGAAGTTGATTCCTAGGCAGATGGCGGACCGCGGAAGTCAAACCCATGCGATCACAGCTAACATTAAATTGACATAAGCCGACCACATGACGTAGGTACGTCAACTGCCTAGGAATCAATTTCCTCGATGGTACATATTACCACAGTCTATGGAACTCAATATTTTTATGTAAGAGTATATTTATAGGTATGGACTCGAACAACCTACACAGAAAAAACAAAATTCCATATTCTTAAAAGGACAGGACAAGGTCCATATTATAAAAGGAGACTTTCTCTCCTTTCAGCGTTAAGAGACTAATAATTCCAATTTCCACCCTACCCATAATGAGTATTTTCATAATTCTAAGCCTGCTCAGTAGCCAGTTGAGACAAAATGTGGGTACCGTACGTTTCCATGTAATTTCCTAAAGTCGCAGCAGGTAACATGGCACTATCTAATATAAGTATTATAAACTAAAATAAGACAAAAAGAATATAATTCCAATTATGACTACACTTCAGCGCTATTAACTAATGTGAAGCCACCCAGATAAAAATCTCTTACAAAGGATTTCCACACAATGATTTTATCGTATTATATTTGTGTATGATCATTAAAATCATAACATGGAAAGATCTGATAAAATCTGCTATGATATTAATTTGACTATTGTATTTCAACATTTTGCTCTATTTCAAATCATTGCGACAACATAGCAAGAGGAAAACTTGATATTTACATTGAAACTGTACATTTTAAAATAGGATTATTTTATTTATAACGAACCAACCCATTTTAATGCTAGCGGCATTGTGCAGAAATTAAAATGTGTTGGTTAAATAAATAAAATAATTAATAAGTTTTCATTAAAACAATAATGGTAACAATTTAGAGCTCAAATCAACGTTTCTAGAGTTCTACTGATATAATAATCTAAACCTATATTTTATCTGTTTGTTTTGATTTTTGAAAACATACAGTTGCAATAAAATGTGTATAAAAACATAGTTTTCATTGCAAAGAGCATGGAACTCAATGTTTTTCATTATTTGCGGTAAAACGTAGCCCACGTTCTGACGCTGGACTTCAGGATGAGCTGAAAAATACGAATTTTCCGCTGTGATTCTCGTACGCTCATTGCTGTTCCAAAAAGTTAAGAGGAGTCCATACTACCCTTTTTTCCATACAAACGTTGTCCCCTGTTTCCCCCCTGGATAATGCTAGTAGAGTTATAATTTTTTTCCTGAATATCTTCGGCCACTAATACAATGTCCCTATGTTTTCTTTTTTTTTCATAATATAATTATTAAATAAGATATGAACGTTCAAAAACCCAAAAAAATGGCCAGATTTTCCGCTGTGTTCAAACATCCAGAAAACAGATTTGGCTAGATTATACAAAAAAAAAACATAGGAACACAGCTCAAACCTTTTTTTAATCTTTAATGAAAAAAGGACTTAAATCGGTTAAGTTTTGGAGAAGAAATCAGGGGACAACGATCGTTGATTTTCTGCAGTTGTCTCCATCGCGTTCTGCGGTATAGGCTTGAGGTAAGGGAGACAGCTATAGATAATATTACTCGTACTTTTTTTTCATTTCTCTAGGCCCTGGTGTATCCTCTTAATATTCAACTAAATGTGGAGAATATTTCGGGTAACGTGCGTTTTTGGAGGCCGCTTTTGTGTCTGCCATTGTTCCGTGCGTACGTGAAATGTGAATGAAAAATCGTCTAGACAACGAATTATCTTTTGTGTGTTTTCAGTTCAGTTCTGCTTTGGGACAATTCTATTTTGAGCACGGGAATTAGCCGGTAGCGTCTAGTATTATGATATTTTTAATCTTTATCCAAATATATTTTTTCTTAAATGTAAATAAGATGAAGATGATGCGCGCTCTCCGCAACTCGTATATCGCGGGGCCGGGGAACCGTGTATATTATGTATTTCCGTAACAACTAACAGAAAATATCCTTTATAATATGTTAAGTTTATTTATTACTTAAATTATAATATGTCTTTTCTCGGGACTCAAAGTATCTGGATACCAAATTTTATCAAAATCAGTTCAGCGGTTTAAGCTTGAAGTGGTAATAGACAGACACAGTTTCGCATATACAATATTATATTAGTATGGATTAGGTATGCCAAGATCTAAGAAGAAGATAGAGAGCTTTAATTTTATCAATTTCCAGTACAGAGACTAAGGGCCCTTTTTTACATGGGTAAATGCTATGCGAATCTCTGGCGGATCGGGGATATCGGCCGGAGTATGTGGGACTCCCCAGTAGGGTCCACTAAAACCCCATGGTGCTCTACTCCCCGCTAAGGCATAGTTCCGAGTCCCGACTTCCAGGCACGATCACGCAACTATACCAACGATTTTCCGCATCTCGCGGGATTTATACCTGGGAGAGCCATCCTTCGGCACGAATGGGCCGGCTCGACCGGAGAAATACCACGTTCTTACAGAAAACCGGCGTGAAACAGCGCTTGCGCTGTGTTTCGTCGAGTGAGTGAGTTTACCGGAGGCCCAATCCCCTACCCTATTCCCTTTCCTACCCTCCCCTATTCCCTTCCCTTCCCATCCCTACCCTCCCCTATTACCCTATTCCCTCTTAAAAGGCCGGCAACGCACATGCAGCTCTTCTGATGCTGCGAGTGTCCATGGGCGACGGAAGTTGCTTTCCATCAGGTGACCCGTTTGCTCGTTTGCCCCCTTATTTTAATAAAAAAAAATAAAAAAAAAACTCACAGCATGCAGGCTTTGCAGCATGCAGCAGCCGCTTTTCCAGGCCGCCCCGCGGGGTGGCCTGGAAAAGCGGCTGCGTCCTACGATGCGCAGGAGCGCCATGCGTATCACAGCTCTCTCTAAGACTCGGTACAATGGGCGGCGGTGTACCAACACTGCCACCCCGAGCTGCTATCCCGGCTAAGCAAGGCGCTGCGGGCAATTCGTAATGCGCGTCTTCCCCTCTGCCGCCTCAAGGAGTCGATCGCCTCCCGTTCACAGAGACTAGGGGCCCCACGGCTACAGGGCTTAAAAACACAAACTCTACCTCAGTAATTTTTTGACAGAAGTTTATCTATTGACTAGCGCTTTTGAATGGAAACTTTAAAACTCTAATCAATCAACAACGCTGTACTTAAATAAACTTCTGTCGAAAACTTCAGAACATGACGCGGACGTGGCGATACTGTTAAGTTCGTCTAGACTCTAGGAAATAAATAAACGAATTGATTATAATTAGCTCCTATTATGTTTTAATAATATGAATAAAATGACTGAGCCCAGGACGGAGGAGAATTTAGAGATTGCGGGGTGGAGTATATTATAGCCAAGTAGAGTTAGAATGTATGAAGTATATCTGAGGACTGAGTCAATAGTTTGGTTTACATAATAATATTATTATCTACAAACCTTTTGATAGTGCCCGGCGCCAGCCAAAGACTTTGTCAATTGTCTTGCACTCACCAATAAATAGCAGAGTAAGGCTGTGTTTCCACCAGAGATATGTTGCGAGGAATGTGTTTTTAAGATCCAACAGAATCGCTGCGCTGAGCGACGTCACGTCAATGAAGCGATTCTATTGGTTTTCAAAAACACATTCCTCGCAACACATCTCTGGTGGAAACACAGCCTAAGACTCTACGAAACCCTTCTACTTGTGAATGTGCAACTTTAAAACTAAACAGATGTTCATAAACTTTGGCGTTAATAATAAACCTGGGTCTGGCAAGACCTCAGCAAAGCTGCGAGTTAACGGGAAAATGTTCATTTCTACCAAAATCGAGGAAAAACTTACACTAGATCCATTACATAAAACAGCATACTTTTGCCAAGACTCAAGTCTCAGTTGCGAGTTGAGAGTAGTTGAGAGATAAGACAAAGAAATAAAATATGTAAACTGTATATTTAACAACAATATGATTTATACCTTTGTCTTACCGAAGTTAGTCATAATCACATACAAATAACAAATCATAATAGTTATACTTACCATTAATTAACATAATGCTATGTTAATTTAATGTATCATTACACGCTACAAATGTTATCGCAATAAATAATGTATCATGTATGTCACAACAAAAAATCAAAGAATAAATTGTGCCTTTTTCAATTATTATACCTAGCACCAGCTAGCACGCTACACCGGTAGAGCGCGACAAGGTCATCGGGGACGCGCGAGCTGGCAACGCCGCGCGGGCCGAGCGAGACAGACATACGAGGCGCGCGAAGGTGGGAGCGAGACGGCGGTGTTATTGTGCATTCAGGAGAGAACGGATGTGCGCTCGTGACCCGCGAGAAAGCCGCGCCGAATTACTTGTTTAAATTAGAAAGGAACGAATTTGCTTTTTAAATTCGTGTACTTCTGATTAGGTTTTTGGTATTCTGTCTTCTTAACATTTATGGAAGCAGGAGACTGAGGCAAAAAAGTTTCCGTACGATAGATGCCTCCCCTCTACGGTCTACCCCTGATCCACACCCCCTAAACATGAACGATTTTCCTGCTTTTACTTTTTGCTTATCTAAAAGCTGGACTTGGACTATTTTGTTAATAATAATTAATAATGTTAAAGCTGGAGAGGCCATGTCAGTACCCTCTGGTAAATTGGTAATTTAATCGTCAGAGAGGCGATGAAAAAGAAAAAAAAGTTTTTGCGTGAAGACGTAACAACTAACAACTAACAAACATACTTACTTCCAAACTTTCGCCGTCACAATATTAAATAAAGATAGAGTAAGCTTAATGTTAATTAATAACAATTATACAAATAAAATCAAGATTCTAGAAGCTATAAAAATTGGTTCGCTCAGCGTTGGCACCACGGAGCTAATATAAGTAAGTAACTTTGTATTAGCTCCGTGGTTGGCACTAAGGGAGGCCATCGCTTAATCTGGTCTAGAACAGAACTAGAAGCATAAACAACAAAATTTATTTGAAGAAGAAGCAAAGTTAGAACAAACTCCTACAACTTTTTAATTTTCTCGCGAAGAATAAAGAAGCGCTACAATTATTTAAGAAATGAAAGGAGAAAGCCTCCATATAATAGTGTCTCAGGCCCAATGTGCATAATGGACATCAAAAAACTTTTGACTTGATTACTATCAAGCTAATTTTTCGTGAGTAGCTTTATTTTCATAAGACGAACAACAATTATTGCTGGAAATGACAGCTAATGGTTAGTTCGTGACGTCGAAGGCTTGCTTAGGATGTTGGGAATATGCTTGTAGTAATCCATACTAATAATTAAGTACATCTTCACGACCAAACCGCTGACCCGATTTTGCTGAAATTTTGTATGCAGATACTTTGACTCCCGTAAAAGGACATAGGTTACTTTTATCCAGGAAAAATGTACAGTTCCTACGCGATAAACGAACTTTAGGGCAACGGAGTTCGTCATAATAATATTTTTATCGCGACATAATAATAGGTAAGTACCTATACGTTCCCGCAAGATAAACGTGTTACGCAATTACAAATGTGTAGCGAACATAATAATATTATAATTTGTAACCTCCTTTTTGGAAGTCGGTTAAAAATGAAATTTACTAAATGAAATTTACTTCCTTACACGGTACACCGAAATCCGTTTCAATTCCGCCAACTACCCTCATCAATTTCGTTTGAGAAGAGGTGACAGATGGACACATTTTCGCATTAATTACAATTTTATGTTAGTTACAGTATGGAAATTAATGAACAGTTATCGTATAAATCCATATACACACAGAGATGGAAAGTCCTTGATGTGGAAATAGCTGATAACGAGCGTGTATTGTGTTGAATGAAAAACATCAAGAGAAATCTCATTTTCCACACATATCCGCGACAGTGGTGAGTTGGTGACTGGTGAGTGGTGTCACTATAATATATCAGATAACCTAAGAAAGTGATGTTTTCGATATTCTAATCTAAGCCCCAGACTTCGCACTCAAATCTCAATTTCTTTATTTGAAATATTCACGCTGCCGTATTAAAAAAAACATTTCTCGTGTACTGGCGGCTACTTATTTCTTAAAAGACTTCTTTTATTGTAGGGCTACTAATTATTACTATTCTGTGGTACGTAGCAGTCTTTTGAAACAACTTTCAAGGAACGGACCGATCAGGTGGGCAGGCCTTGTTGGGCGACAAGTTGTGCCGATATTCCGTACGAGGTACCAGGAGCGCAGAGATGTGCAAGAGCCACGCACGGTACGCACTACGCGCACGGTAGCAGTCATGGTAACTTTTTTTTAGAAAGTAATTTAGTAACAATAATGTATTGTAAAGTCTATTCTCTTTATTGTTTTAAATTGAATAACATAAGTTTACCGAGCTACTTTAGTTTGTAAAAAAAGTAGATTGTAAAGTGTGTAGGTAGTCTTTTCAGTTTTCAGGTTTCCGAATTCCGAGTTTTATATTATGTAAGTACATACTTACTTACATAATATTTTTAAGCTAATGAACGAATGCCCTATGTCCGTCTGACGTGTAAAAAAAGTGTAAAGGTTATGCAGAAAAACCGATTCTATAAAAATATATAAGTAAGTACTTATATATACAATTTGAAACTCTTTGAAGTCTTCGATCCCCGTGTAACTAATAGGCCAAATTCATTCTATGAGGCAATTGAAAATTGCCCTCATACTTCAAGTTGTAAAGAAGCTTGTTCCTCGCGGCTCCACTCACGTAGATAGCAATAATTTCCAACAACACGAATAATTTTCCAAGATAAAAGAAGACTGTCTAATGTCTATGTCATGTCTATGTGTTGACTTCAACGCTACGTACCTACTAAATTTTATCAATATTGGTTCCGCGGGGCTACAATGGTCACATTTAGTAATTCCTCTCAATCAATTCAGCAAATAAATTCTCAGAACTGTCAAACTGACAAATGTCAAATGTCAAATTAGTACATTGCTTCGGCTCTTCCCAAAATGTCGTCGTTAGCTTTCTGACTGTCGCCTGATGGCTCCTGAAAAAAAAAAGTCATGAAATTAAAAAGTGGCAACATCGTAGTGTCATCCCTTTTTTCTTAGATTGATTTGAAAGGGATGACACTACGATGTTGCCACTTTTTAATTTCATGACTTTTTTGACAGACTGTAAGTATATGCGACGATTCGTCAAAAGTTGCTAAAAGCGCTTTAGAGCGCGAATATCGTAAAGTGAATTTTCCTTTATGTTTAGAGTTTCAAGTTTCAACTCGTCATGTACCAACACCTTCGAGGAGTTCTGGCTGGTGGGATCGTCTATGATTAATGATTTCGATGATTGCCACAGCCAGCGTTGCCAGACGTCCCGATTTTGGCGGGACGTCCCGATTTTTTCATCAAAATTAAAAAGTCCCGCGTGGGACAGGCTCAGTCCCGCTTTTCGGGGAAAGCCCGAAGGTACGTGCAGCGTGCTGAGAAAGAAAGGTGCGTAATGAAGATAAGAGTGTGGGAGGTAGAGGGGTGGATTGTCTTTGGCTTCTTTAGCTATCTATTTTCACGTAAACGTTATTTTAACGCAAATAAAAAGATAAAAAATTCAATAAACTTTTGATTTTGTACCTTTTTTTACTTTGTCCCGCAGCTTTTGACTGAAGAATCCCGCTTTTTCCCTCAAAAAGTTCCAAAGTCCCGACTTGACACAAAAAAAATCTGGCAACGCTGGCCACAGCCCACATAACACATACCTATCCGTTCACATCGCAAACTAATTTTTAACAATTCCTTTAAATTCATAATATAAGTACTTACAAATTATAATAAGTATTGTATTAGCCCTAATCTATACTATTAACAAGACCGAAATAAATTAAATTAACTTGAATAAAATTACTTAATTAACAACTGGCAAATCAAGTTACTTAATTTATATTTTATCAAGAACTCGCTACAGATTACAGATCCAATAACTGGTTATTACAAAACATTGACCTTATTATAATGTACAACATTAAAACGACCATAAATTATGGTCGCTATGGTGTGTGGTGTCAGGCGCCGCGCGCAGGCGCAGGGCCCCACCCAGGGGCGTAGCTACCCGCGCGGCCCCGCCCCGCCCCTCCTCCGGGGCCCTTCGAGACGCCCTCCCGCGGTACCTTACAGATTGTACGATATCGCCAATAAATATTAATTATGCTTGACTTTTATTTGATTTACGTCTTCATGCTTGGTGACAGTTTTGATGGATTGGTTATTTGTTGCGAATTGCTATATATTCAAGAAATGGTTTTGCATAAACGGAAGATTAATAAAAAATATGATTAATCACTTGGTTATAGGGGCATAATATTTATGTTTCAAGTATCTGGATTTGCTCGTTTCTTCTCAACTTGATATATTTTCTTGTAAAGAATGTGCATTGTAATGGTTTTTATGCGGCATCGACTATTTAGGTACCTACGTGATTTAGCTTGACCTTTTTTTATTCTAGTTGCTGACTTTTTTTATGAAATAACGGGCAAACGAGCAAACGGGTCACCTGATGGAAAGCAACTTCCGTCGCCCATGGACACTCGCAGCATCAGAAGAGCTGCAGGTGCGTTGCCAGCCTTTTAAGAGGGAATAGGGTAATAGGGGAGGGTAGGGAAGGGACTAGGGTAGGGGATTGGGCCTCCGGTATGACTATTATAGTTTCTAGTTTCTACCTATCTGACATGCCGTAAGTAGATTATAATCTACGGTCACGTACAGTACCAGTTATCATTCTTATATTATAAGAACTTGCGCAATGAAACTGATTAGCTTTGTCCACACTGTGCCTTTTCTGTTCGTCAAGGGTATGCGTTATAGCGCAGTCAACAGCGGACATGAGGCTTGCCCGCGACGCATGCCCTCTGACCGTATCCAAATAACAAAAATGACAATGTTGGCGTTGCGTTCGTTGACGCATTCAATTATTGAATGCGCCAAAACGAAAGTTGAATGAAAGAAGCTACGAAACGATAAATTGCATTGAGTAGGATTAATAATTTTGGGCTACGCTTCGGCTTACAATAAAAATTAGTTACACATTGCACATAAAATAACTTTAAATAAGTATTTATAGGTCTACTTTTATTGACTGCAAGTTATCTGTGGACTGTGTCCGAAGTAGATAAATCTGTATAAAGTATAAACTATATTTTTGTAGAAGAAGTAAAATTTATATTTTTTCAGTATGTTGACGATTCAAAAGGTGTACACTGTACACTGGTATACACAATGAGTACCTACAGGCGAAATTTATTTGCCACTTTTGTAGCTAAGACTTTGTCTGAAGCGCGAATCGTCTCCTTAATTGTTTACTAACTAGGCGAACATAATTAGTATCTAATATTACTACAACAACTAAGTACTGACGATAAAATTATGATTTAGTGCTAAAGCACTAATAAAGTCAATGTTGTAATATCTAGTGTCAAAATATGTGCTTAAACTACGTGTTCCCAAAGTTTACAAACATTGACAATAGATGGCGCTAGCAGTACCGCACAATTTTGAGATTATACATACAGATAAGCTTGTGATGCAAGATAATTGTAATTATTAAAGTATTATCAGATAAATTACTATCAAATAAAAGTTAAACAGATAGTCAGCAATGACTGTTTTATACTTCATGTTTAAACCACTTAGGCCCACTTGCGCAGATCTGGGTTTAAATTAAACGTTATTTCTTTCGTAAAATACATAATATATGAAAAATGTAAGAGACAACACACTATTTGACTCGGTATTAACTTTAACCAGTAGGCCTACTGCGACATCGTTTTGAGACTCACACAATCAGACAAGAACGCCACGTCCTGCTCTAACAACGTCGTTTCACGTTAGTTAGAGTTGGACGCGGCATTTTCGTTCGATTGTTTGAGTCTCAAAACGGTTTCGTGATACAGGCCCTGTCTCTGCGCAAGTGGACCTTACCTGTAAGTTTAGTTAAACTTATGTAGAGAATAGAGATGTACAAGAAACAGTGAAAAAGTACGGTCCCTAAATTCACTTTTTCAATGCATACAAAGTTGTTGGCAACCACAAGACTAGTGACCTCAACATAAAATTGAAAAAATACAAATATTAAAAACTTTTGTATTAATGTTATATTGTATACTATTAAAATTACGTTATTGGTGCCCAAATAAGATTCTAATTCTCGAAGAAATTGGCGAAGCTCTTTTTTTTCGTATTATAAGACGTTTTAAACAACATAACACTAGCTACTAAAATTCAAGTTACAATTTTGAAAAGGTAGCCGTGCTAAAGAATTTTCTACCTGAGACTTTTTTCTATCCGAACTGAAATTGCGTGTGCGAGACGTGGCACTAAAAGGCAAAAGCGCCGTTTTTCTTTCCATAACTTTTTAACTACGAATAATAAAAACTAAGGTAAAGTAACTCCGTCAAAAAACATTTTCTAGAATACGTCTTGTCAAAAAAGTGTAAATTAGGTAAGTACACATTTCAATCGTTCCCTAATTTTGGTGGAAGGTCGGTCCCTTCTGAGGTAGACCGGCCGGTCGTAGAAAGGAGTCCTGTGTTTTTTAGATTCGGGACATCCGGCTTATACGGTTGAAGGCGAACCGCAGGTGGTTTTAGTGGGTAAGCCCGGCGCTCTTGCCGGCAGTCCCACATACCCCCGGGGTGCTTCACCCATTAAGGGTTTCCCCTGCGCATAAAAAAAAGGTAAGTACACATTTCAATACATTTGCAATATTTAGGTGGCCTTGAGCGGCATCAGGCTGACGTTACATGACAGTTCGAAAGGAACCAAAATAGTATGGGAGTTACGTTTTCTTAGTTTTTATTATTCGCAGCTTTTATATCTTTAACTTTAACCTAATCTTAAACTTGGTCGAGGATTCGGGGCTGAGGGACGGGACATTAATCAGACATTCGACAAAAAATAAGATGTTAATATATTATGAGACTGAACATTGCACATAGCAAGCGCCTGGCGATTATAACTACCACAGTTCCACCCTCTCCTTTCTTTTTCATAAAATTTCTCAAGGCTCGCTTGCGGTCCAACAACTCAGAAAAATTTTGAAAAGCTATACGCTTTGCATAATATGTATGTTATAGATAAATAACATAATATTAAACGCAAAATAAATACACATACACATAGCCTTAAGCAGCAAATGAAAATAAAACTGCAACAATACATTACAAAACTATCCCACCTATCTGCAAGACTAAAAACAAAACAATAAACCATTAATAACCAATACATTATCCAGCTAATTATGACTAATTAAGTGCATTAGCCGTAAAATACAAAGAAGGTCCAATTAGTAGGGGCCTTCCAATGGCAACCCTGCAGGGCCACTACAGCGAAAGGGGCGGGGCTGGGCGTGCCTAACTCCGCTCCTGGCGTCTCGCTCGAGCTTCTTCGCTCATGCTGCCCTGGTCCAGTGACGTCATACCTGCCTACTTATAGGGCAGACCCTTTTTTTTTGTTTGAGTTTTTCTAGTTTGTATGTATGACCACAGGTATGACTTATATTTATGACTTTATTTGTAAGGTATTGTTTTATGGCTCATTATTCATGATGCATTATTATACCTTAGGTACATAGAGAGCTTCCTTATCAGTGCAGTTTTTTTGAAATCACCATTTTAGAAAACTGCATTTTCCCTCATTTAATTCAGCTCACGCAATAGCGCACTTAGCCTAAAAACAGGGGCTGTCCTCGCAACCGCAAGTCGCACCAATTTCAAATGAGCTGAAAATTTGCAGAGCATTTGCAGAACACACAACATACAATAAAGGTAATGAGATAATGAGATTATGCTAATATAACCCTCCTCTTGGTCATGTGTGCAATTGTTAATATTATTTTTATGCAAACATAGGTTTTTTTGGCCAAACGAATAGTTTTATAGATCGCGAAGCACCTATACTGTATATAGATTATAGAAGGACCATAAGGACGCATTCAGACGTGCGCGTTTTCTGCGCGCGAGGTTTCAGTTCACGTGTTTTGTCCAAGATGACGAATGACGATGATGAAGAAGACAGCAAATGCGAATTGTTCTAAATACAACGTAGGCAGAACTTAGGAGCCAGCAGGCGGAATTATAGGTATACGGGGGAGAGCCATGCTTCAGCACGAATGGGCCGGCTCGACCGGAGAAATACCACGTTCTCACAGAAAACCGGCGTGAAACAGCGCTTGCGCTGTGTTTCGCCGAGTGAGTGAGTTTACCGGAGGCCCAATTCCCTTCCCTATGCTCCCCTATTCCCTTCCCTTCCCATCCCTACCCTTCCCTATTACCCTTTTCCCTCTTAAAAGGCCGGCAACGCGCAGGTGCGTTGAGTGTCCATGGGCGACGGAAGTTGCTTTCCATCAGGTGACCCGTTTGATCGTTGGCCCCTTCTTAAAAAAAAAAAAAAGTAAACTCTAATGTTATTTTTAACATGTTGCGTTGGAATTTATTTATCACGATCATTACATTTTTATATAATTATTTACTACATCTCCTTTCCCCGGGCGGAAACGATTTCCATCCTCGTACTCTCACATCATCATTGTAGTTGCAAGTATTTTTCCTGTTTTCTTTTTTTTTTTTTAAGTTTGCAGGTGGCAATCCTGCGCTCTGACTGTCAGCTAAAAGTGAACGAACGTTAATTATGTGGTATCAACACATAATATTTAATTTTCGTTTATAACCGATGATACGACATTACTAATTATTATTAGTTATTACGCTTTTCCATTGCGCAGTGCCGATTTTAGCACTACCAGCACCCTGAGCGAGATTTCTTCGGCGCCCAGGGTGCTGGTAGTGTATCTGGCGTAGCTTGCGCTTCGGCGCCCTGGGCGGTCGCCCAGCGTCGCCCCCCCCTGCCGCTACTGCTATGGAGGTAGTTCACTACTCACTAGTCACTGGCAACGATTGACAGTCAGTTTGGTATGCCGTCTAAATTGTAATAGTTCGGAAATCCCTTACTGGCAACAGTTTATAAAAAAAACAAAACGCGCGATAGAGTGAGAAGGATTTCCACTCATCAAGTGAATGAGAATGATAAACTTATTATGTATTATGTCGCATATAAGCGTATTGTTACAATTAGATACTATATTAGATAGGGCAATGTTGCAGGTTGTATGCGTCCGTCCTCGGAGCGTCCGTGAAATATAACCGATAGAGGAAAAAGAATAACTACATCTCCTTCTATACCTAATACCACAGGCCGGTAATACGTAGTTCCACGAGGTAAAACTAAAAAAAATAATCATTTAAGAAACGCTATGGCAATCAATAATTCTGACGCTAGAAACTGTTACTTAAGAGCTCACCTGACTCTAAAAATCAAACATCGTCCTCTCTTCACACTCACGCCCGTCTTTTATATGCCAGGTGAAAAAGGACGGCGCGGAATCATCGCCGAGTTAGTTTTACTCAATGAGTTTCTAAAATACTAGAGTAGCAATGTCTTACAAAAGATTCTCAGAAATGCGTAACCACTTTTTTGTTCAAAAGACAATGTCAAGTCATATATTCGTTATGTCATTATGTATGTGAGATATGCCTGCAGGCATCTTCGAAGTGGCAACGCGTTGCTACCGTAAACTTCCAATCTAGTTACGTTAGTAACATAGAATATCATTGGTTTTACTTGAATAAAAGACGAACTATAATGATTATGAAAAAAACGTTTTGAGAAAATTTAGGTTTTATCAATACCTTTTTAGATATTAAAAAATATTAAAGAAAAGACAGCAAACTTCGAAGATCCAAGCAAAAATGTGTCTCAAACAAGGTTTTTTGTAAAAAAGAAACTATCGAGCATTTTTTGAGTAATCGTGTCTTCGTCTTGAGCATTTAATCTTTATGAACTGAAGTTACTTGTGTCAAAAAATTAGTTTTCTAGACCTTACAGATTTTGAGATCTAGGTTAATGTATGTAGTCAAGTTAGGGTCATATGGGCTCTTAAGGCTTTAGCGCCCCGCCTATGAGATGAAAACGTTATTGAGTGCTTATTCTGAGTCTAGCGTCAAGACTCTAGAGCCTTGCTCGCCAAATTGCGGCCCGTGGCTGTTATCTGAGTTTGTTTATTTTGTAAATATTAAAGCAAATAAAATATATATAGAACAATAATTAATGGTATTTGGGTTATATTTAGTTAAAAACTACTTGTGGAAAATGAATATAATCATAAAAAACTGGTTTTGAGTGTGTAAAACACCCAATAAGTTTCAAGGCCCAATCTATGCTAAAAGGAAATAAATTGGTGTTAGCAGGACATGTAAGGGATGTAGAAGAGCTAAGAACTAATGGCAATGTTATTTAATACGAGCCAATATAATTCGCCGAACATCGGTGACTTTAGCACCAGTATGAAACAAGTTCAAACGTAAGTACTCAACCAACCAAAAAAAGGAACTAAACATTTGGATAAAGTAAGTCTAAACATTTTTATTCATTCTTACAGATAGATAATAATGATCGGCCATCGGGTTGGTGCTGGAGTAAAATGCAGCTGCGTTTATAATCAGCTCAGTAACAAAAATACGAGCAATACTTTATACTTGAAAAAAAAATGTAATGTTTTTAAAAATCTTGTTTTTATTTATTTTTTACAACATGAATACTCTTGAAGAAAATCGGAGTCTATAAATTTACTAAAACACTGCAAACATTCTTCATGTTTCTGAGTTAGGTACACTTTCAATCAATGAGTTTCTAAAATATTAACATAGAATATCATTGCTTTCACTATGGATTCTTACCTACTCGAGCAATATCATAAGTCCTTTCGGTTTCCTCTTGAGAGTACTCGTTTTATTTTGCTCAAAATGGGGGCACAATCATTTTAACTTTTTTACTCCTTTCATCTAAAACTTGCTACCTTGAAAAACCTTTTTTATTCAATACTCTATCTCCAGCTTCTAAAAGATCAGTTAAACCAGAAGTAGTATCTGGTTTATCGTCATATTTTGTGAGTCACTATTTCTTCCACCTGATAGGTACTTTGGATTTAAATGAAATATTCTATGAAACTATCACTGCAAGTTTTGTCCAGAGAGAGAGACCATGGTGATCCACCATTCATCAACACTAAAATAATAGTTAGGTACTCAATTAATATCTTTATAAAATGCAACTCAAATAAAATTGACTTGACTGATAATGCAATTTTAGATACTTTTTCATTTTTATAGCAGCTATCCATTTATATCTGATCTAATTTTCTAGTGGATTTAGGAAAAACATTAAATTTGTATACTGACTACCTATTTCTGCTGTTATTTTTGCAGTCTACGATACAAAAATAATGAAGACCTATTTCTAAAAATTTCAAAACAATATTGACAAGTTTGATAGACTATTAGCTGAGCCCCTTTGGTTGCATATTTTTGCCGCGGCAAGCGTGGCAATCGCTTTCTTTACCCCCTCCACCCACTTCGCACGCTCCGAATACAGCTCGACAAGGCTTTAAATGAACGTGGACGGGGCGCTGCTGGTAAAAGAGAACTGTCAAAAATGTCGTTTTTGTATGATAGAAGCGTTAATTTTTTTATGAAATAAGGGGGCAAACGAGCAAACGGGTCAGCTGATGGAAAGCAACTTCCGTAGCCCGTAGACACTCGCAGCATCAGAAGAGCTGCAGGTGCGTTGCCGGCCTTTTGAGAGAGAATATGGGAGGATAAGGAAGGGAATAGGGAAGGGTAGGGAAGGGAATAGAGTAGGGGATTGGGCCTCCGGTAAACTCACTCACTCGGCGAAACACAACACAAGCGCTGTATTCTGTGGTATTTCTCCGGTCGAGCCGGCCCATTCGTGCCGAAGCAGGGCTCTACCACGTTAAACGTTTATCGCCACGTTCGATTCATTTAACGCCTTGTCGAGCTGTACTACACAATGGTGTAATTGCGCCATATTTAATGAATTTAATGATAAACGTAACTGGCCAATTCTGGCCGGTCATCATTAATGTTTAGTTAACAAATGCCAAAACTCCTAGGTCCTGATTACACCTATCGAGTAGAGTGCCGAGACAGTGTTCTCGATCTCGACCAAAAAAAATTGCCGAGAGTACTGTCTCGCCACTCGGTAGGTGGAAAGAAGGCATTAGTGTGAAACTGCTCTTGAAGGGCCTACTCTGCGGCCCGGCGCGCGGCGCTGGCAGTGCTGGCACTCACATTGTCATATTGTGTGTAAAAAGTGACGAACGCTGCTTATGCCTGTTTTCACCAACGGTTTCCTAACGCTAAGTGTTCCCTAGCGATCTTTGCGGATCAAATATCTCATTTTAAAAAAGTAATGTTCTGCAAAAGTTCTTACGCCCTAAGGACGAACGTGACACAAAAATTCGTGAAATCTTGAAGGATATACATTATACAGGGTACATATCCTTCAAGATTTCACGAATTTTGGCCGCTAGGGGACCACTAAGCGTTAGGAGGCGGTTGGTGAAAACAGGCATCAGAGTCGCAATTCGGGTAGGACGTGCAAATGAATTAAGCAGTCAAGGTGATGGGATCGATGTGTCCGCTCATGCGCGCCGCGTACCCACGTGCTCTCAACAGATGGCTCTGCGCAGCACGGCGCATGCGCGGACGTATTGAGCGCACGCACACACGAACATGCACACAGACGCGCCGCGTACAGTTAAATTACCTTCGGGTTGGGTATAATGACGCAAATAGAGTTTCAAACGGAATTTAAACCCTAATCTGAGAAGATAAGGTTCATATTCAGTTGGGGGTGTTTCATGAGAAGAGGTTGAGTGAACTAAATAGCACGAACGGCAGACATCAATTATTATCACCGATGTGAAGTTTCTTTGTCTAATTTCATTCTTTCCAGCAATTAAGGTCGTTATTAAGTTGTAATTATTATTAATTGCCGTAGTAACTACAGCATAAATTACGCTGTTACGACAAAGACGTGAATATGAATGCTTTGAATTTATTTTTATTAAGATTGCAACGTGATACTTGTTATAAAATTCTTTACATTATTTTCACGTTTAATTGAGCAGGAAAAACGTTTCAAGTCTCGACTTTCCGTTGTTTTCTTTGTTGTGTTGTTTTGATGTTTTATTTTGTTTTTAATTTTCTGATCGTAGCTGGCCAGATTCTACAATGAGTAATGAACTAATGACATACGATTACATAATATTATACTTACTTAAGATGATTTATGTCACACATAAGTCATAAGTCATAACTCATAAGACGTCATACTCATAAGTCATAACACACATAAAATCAGCCAGTGTTTGAAGTTATTGAATCCTCAAATAAATATTAAATATTTAATAAGTACTTACTTAATGTTAATTTATCATCTTGTTAAGTTGTTAGTCTTTACTACATTTTCTGCACACATTACTCTACATTGCCATCCTTAAAAATTAAAAACATGTTTTTTAGTATGTACTTATAACTCAATGCTTGCGACACGACTCTACGCCTTAAAAGATAGGTAGATTAAACTGTTAAACCTTAAACTAAAGATTCTTTCTTTATAGGTATGCAATACATAAATTCCCCCTAACGCGGTTATGGGAATTTACAGGACTTGGAGTCTGCACTTCCATAACTTAAACAAAGAAACTTTGCAGACAGACTTCCGGAAACAGTAAAAAGTTTTTATTTATTATTTCCCGTTTTTTCTCAGACTTTCCCGTTTCAATTATATATACAGTTGATTCATAAAATATCATAAATGATTTCTTTTATATACAATTAAGATGTATATAAAAGAAATCTTGTTTAAGTACTATAAATACAAGAGCTAGGAATTCAATAAAATATACTCTTCAAAATTCTTACGTTATTATTATTATACTTAAATTTATATTATTTTACTGCACGGAGAATTTTTTTTTTTTCACAAAATATCAAATTAAAATTTTAAACTAAAAATAAACCTGTTAAACAAAACGACAAAAAACAAAACCATAAAACAAGAAATAAACCTGTTTTACAAAATGACAAAATATCAAGAAGGGAACATAAAAGTGTCGAAAACGAACAAGACAAGATTTCTTCACCACGACGATTCAATTTGAAGTTTCGTCGTAAAATGATAAAGAATTGATAAAACCGTCATTAAATTTTAATTAATTTCAAGGCGACAAATGCTCAATCGAATCTGGTGACATGTACTAGGACAGCAGAGGTAGAGAGCGGGTGACGCAATGCGACACGATATCTCTCTCTCGGGAATGTCTCCGCTCTCGAGACTCGAAGTCGATGGCCGATGCGGGTACAATACTGAATACAACGAAACGGCCTACTGTACATTTTATTCATTCATTATTTTTAATAATACTTCGTTAAAATTTTATGATTGGATAAATGTAAGTAGAACAACTTTCTCGCTAGAAATTTCTTTGTTTCTACACTGCTGTCGTGAGTCGTGACTCGTGACACGTGAGCTGTTAGAATAATTAGAAGAGCCACCTAAAAATTTTTGAAGACCAAGAATAATTATTATAAGGACGAGATAAATTAATAACACTGATAAGATATTCTGATAACAGTTACTTACCCCAAATATAATCCCTAATGATAATACTTAAAGATATTTTAAGCAGCGATTTTGCAGCAGACTTGCATTTTGCGATTTAAAAAAAATAATCATATTATGATTCTCTAAAGCGACCATTTTAGTCCCGCTGTTGTTTTTGTCTGTCTGAAATCTGAATGTAACTTTTCAATCCGCTATGTGCCTACCTAAATATTATTCACCATTATAATTTATGGAATAATCTTTCTATACTATTAGCACACAATACGTCATATTACTTATTAGTATTAGCCACTGGTTAAGAGTCCATACTTATACGAAATGTTGCCGAAATTTTGAAGAAAACGACAGAAATAATCTATATAGATAAAATTCGAGAAAAAAGAAAAAAAAAAACAAATTGTGCCAAAAAACACGATTCAAAACAACCGAAATCTCACATTATATTACTCGCCGCAAGGCTAATGTGAGATTTAGGTTGTGTTGAATCGTGTTTTTTAGCACAAATTGCTTTTCTTTTTTTTTCTCGAATTGGATAGAATTTTATCTAAGTATAGATTATTTCTGTCGTTTTCTTTTTATGCATTACAGCTCCAAGTTGCCGAAATTAACAGCAATTCTTTGCCCATTTTCTCTAAAATTCTGCCGAGTTACATATTTTTTTACTCAACTATTTCATATTAAAGTGGTAAAAAGTAATTCCAACATTGTATAGACGACTTTTTCAACAGTACATTGTATTTTTTTCATACCGTTAAGACGTCAATACAATCCATAAACAGGTGATATTCTAAACCTTTTACAGCAAAAATCACAAAACTGTAGCGGGTTTGAGTTGGATTATTTAAAAATACTTAAAAAAAAAAACAAAAATCTAGCTCCAACATTAGATTATCATTGAAATGATCTTACATGTTGTGCATTAAAACTTATAGAAATACTGTATTTAAACTGTTAAATCACGTCTGTTAATCAGCGAAATCGGCAAAATTTCGTATACGTACTCTTAATAATAAACTTAAATATACGAATCAGTATGAAGATAACCTTTCATTACTACAATCGTCTTTATTATTTTTTTTCCTACCAAGCTATCTAGGCAAACGTAGTCAGTAAATACGGGGTTATAAACTCAATAAATTATTAAAATTTATAGTTTTATACACAACATCATAATTATTATTGTCTCCAGTTATCCCGTATTGTTTCTGTCACTCCAAGATCCATGTTGAAACCCCTCCCCCCCTACCCCCGTAACGGTGGATGGGCGTGTGACGGTGACAGCTGTGACAGGAGGCGGTAATTTATTGACGCCGACTGTCACCCGTTTGACAGTTCCTCTTATTTATTCGATTTCGGTAGAAGGGTTGTTGCGTAAACATAAATAAATAAACAGTACTTTGATTTCGTAAACAATATGAGTTATGACGTGTACTTTGATCCTATCTGTCCTCCTCTTATCGTTTTCCACATGTCTGCCTCTCTTTCATAACCTTCTCCACGAGCCACTCGGAGAGGATGGCAGACTTGAGTGTGCTGCTGTCCTGCTCTCAAGAGACCAGCGGGGCTAAAATGGTCGCTTTGGAGAATCATATTATTCACACTGAGACGGGCCGTGCCGGGGCTCAGCGTGCCGGGGCTCATCGCAAAAATTCGCCTCCATACTATTTGTACGGAAGCGGATGCGCGTATCGCACACTGTGTCGGTGCGCAGCGGATTTCCGCTTCCATACAAATTATATGGAGGCGGATTTTTGCCCCGGCACGGCCCGTCTCAGTGTGCTCACTCCTTTACGAATCAAAACAGGTTTCATTTTTTTTTAATCGCTAAATGGTCACTCTGCTTGCAATTCATGTCTAGTAATTCGTACTTATTTGACATTGGTCAGTTTAACAGTTCTGACAATAATTTTCTGAATTGATTGAGAGGAATTGCTAAATGTGACCATTTTAGCCCCGCTGTTTAATACTAGATGACGCCCGCAACTCCGTTCCGCTAAAACTCGTTTATTGCGCGGGAACCGTACATTTTCCCGGGATAAAAAGTATCCTCTATGTCCTTTCCCGGACTCAAGGTATATTCTCTACCGACTCTACCTATATCAGCAAAATCGGTTCAGCGGTAGGCGTGAAGAGGTAACAGACAGGCAGACGGAGTTACGACTTGCGGGTGTTATCTAGTAAGGGCCTGTTTCACCACTTCCTGATAAGGATATCCACCAATTAACTTGACAGATCAAGTATGGAGAATCTGTCAAAACAGTTGTGAATAGCCTATTAGGCACTTTATCAGAAAGTGGTGAAACAGGCCCTAAGTATTGTAGTACGGCCTACGGGAGCCCTAGAACATTTTTTTTTATGACTAACAAGCTAATTTTTTGTGAGTAGCTTCATTTTGATAAGACAAACAACTTTTTTAATTTCGAAAAATTTCGTAATTGGTAGCTAACAGAGATAGAAAGGATTTCATACTTAGACTTGATGGTCCTAAAATATGGATAGTTCTATTTAGGACAATGTTACCCTTAAATTATATAACTATTAACCTACCAATATACAAAAAATCAGCTTGTTAGGGTTCAGTAGTCAACCAAGTTTTGTTGATTACAGAACAATCCAGATTTTAGGACCATCAAGTCAAAGTATGAAATCCTTTCTATCTCTGTTAGCTACCACTTTCGAGATATTTCGAAAATAA
Organism: Aricia agestis; assembly: GCF_905147365.1. NCBI lineage: Eukaryota > Metazoa > Arthropoda > Insecta > Lepidoptera > Lycaenidae > Aricia > Aricia agestis. The sequence continues at coordinate 15,919,055 of NC_056416.1, read as the reverse complement.
AAAAGTTGTTCGTCTTATCAAAATGAAGCTACTCACTAAAAATTAGCTTGTTAGTCATAAAAAAAAATGTTCTAGGGCTCCCGTACTATTTAATTGTTATAATGTTGCCGATAAATACTTCCTGAATGGTAAGCGGTTACCGTTACATCGGACGTTGGATTTGTGACATTAAAGACACCAATCAACCTGGTCTTTTCAATTGAGTTAGATTCCTTAACTTTAATGAATGCTTTGACTTAACTCCACACATTTTCTGTCAAATTCTTCATAATTCATCAAAATTAAAGTCATCATTAGTATTCTCTTAGCGCGGCCGTAACTCCCCAATCAACTCGGACGTCCAAACTGAGTTATTTTGATTATAATTTACGCCAGTTACTGTAACTCTTTAATAAAAGAAGCCATACAGCCTTATTAAGGAGTGCCCCAAGGTCCAGCGCCATAAACTGCAACCAGTCTGAGCTGAATAACGCCATAACTCTACCACAAGCCGCACTTAAATACTCATTTTATTAACCTTTACTTTTATTGCACACTCTTCTGTTTTCGAACGTAAATAGTAACTTACCTCCTTTTTTGAAAGGCGGTTAAAATAGATAATTAGTAATCACTAATGAGTACTTACTAATGAACGATTGAAGGACCCAATGATGAGGGTTCTTAGTCTTCGTTTTAAGACGATTGGGTTTAAATTTATTAACGGTGTAAAAACAAAAGTTCAGATCTAAAGATTTAAATACTGCATTAAATAATATAATATTTAGATCCGTGAGGCTAAAATAGTCGCTTCGGGAAATCATATTATGATTTATGAATCATTTAATATGATTCATTTTTTTAAAAATCGTAGAATTGACACTCTGTTTGCAATTCAGATGTCTAAAATCTAAATTTATACTAATTTGACTTTCGTGTGTTTGTCAGTTTTGACAATTCATTTTGTGCGCATCTTAATTCCTCTCAATCAATTCGATTGAGAGGAATTGAGATGCGCTTACACGAGCAATAATTGCGGCAATAATTGCTCGGCGACATGAATGGACCGATCTGGAGCAATTAGTGGAGCAATATAGAGCAATTTCAATAAATTGCGGATATTATATCGCTCAATGTCGCAGATACGAATTGACGTATATCCGATGGGCTTGGAAATTCCAGGCAATTGTATTGCGTAATATTGCTGCTTGTTGCTGATTGTTGCCGCAAATTGCTTGGTGTAGTCGTGACGAGAATTGACGAGAATTGTCTGGAATTGAGCAATTTTAGTTGCACTTATAAGCGTAACTTTATTGCTAAATATGACCATTTTAGCCCCACTGAATTGCTGCTTTGCATTTTTGTTGCGCCGAAGTGAGGATCAGAAGAGCTGCAGGTGCGTTGCCGGCCTTTTAAGAGGGAATACGCTCTCTTCTTGAAGGTTTGCAGGTCGTATAGGTCCGGAATAGAAACTATCCTGTACCCCTTTAATAGGACTTAAAAGTTTAGGTATACCCTTTAGAACCAGACCAGCTGAATAAGTATGGATGGAATATCTAGAATGTAACAAAACTAAGTGAACTTTAGGAACTAGGAAGTGTAGGGTACTGAGTACGTCACCGTAAAAATAGCAGCGCTGAAAGAGCAAATATTTTTTTGTAATTTGTATGGGCAAACTCATGAGTCATGACTCATGACGCTGGGGCGCTTGCACATACAAATCACAAAAAAAAATGCTCTATCAGCGCTGCTACTTTTACTGTGACCTTTGTACACAAGGGACACAAACACATCCTAAAGTATTATCACTTAGTTTTCGACATTCTGCCTTTATAACTGGTCACGTTTCTCAATTTCCTTACCACGAAGGAATCAATTACTTACAAAGATTTACATAAACTTCATTCTGCCGTCGTCATCTTACGCAATTATTTTTTCTTCCCATTCACTACGACCGTTTGTCCCGCGGACGTCAAGCGAGACGTGCGCCCTCTCTTTCGCACTTGCACAGGTGTATATCTCTGTCTCGTCCTCTGGAAGATTAGGGGAGCAGTGAGAAACCAGCAGATGTTTGGTGTTCAAGATCCGATAAAGTTGACAATTTGGTATTAATGGATTAGCTTGCGCCCAAAAGTTGTGTTGTGTAAACTTTGTCGTTTTTTACAACGTGACAAAAAAGGTTTTTTTAAGGATTTACGTCAAAAATATACTGGTGTTTCGACACATTAAAGCAGCTTATTTTTGTATATTACATACTTAAATAAGTTAGATTTTAGGATACAGAAGACAACTCACTGGATTTGAAGCGACTAGTTACCAACATTACCAAATACCAACATATTTTATATTATGGTTGCAACACATATTAGGTTGGGGAAAAAGTTTCTTCGCATTTTATATAAAAATTCAAAAGGTTTTTTGTTCGATAACTTTTTACCATCTTGTTAGTAGGGACATTATCCCATTGCTATAAAAATTTTGAGGCTTCTGATGAATAAACTGCGACAAGTGGTTTTAGCAGTTCTCTTGTGATGTCAACCTGACATTGCCTAAGGAATTCTGCAGCGAGTAGCGACCGAAACAGGTGGAAATCTGAAGGTGCAAAGTCAGGACTCAGGACTATACGGCGGATGCAGTAACTTGAGTTTTTCATATGTATAATATCATTGGTAACACCTCCCAGCCAAACACCCGTGATTTTTGCTGAGTGGCTAAAGATGTGTGAGGTTACTGAGGTAGCGTTATCATGGTGAAAAACCACACCCCTTCTGTTGATTAATTCCGGCCGCTTTCTCTCAACTTCTTGCTTTAATCTCATCAGTTGTTTGCAGTACAGTTCAGAATCGATGGTCCTGCCTGGCGGTAACAGCTCATAATGAATAATGTCGTTCCAATCCCACCACACACACAGCGTCACCTTGTTGCGAGTTAACCCGGGTTTCGCCACAGTCTGTGAAGCCTGACCGGCCTTTGACCACGATCTTTTTCGCAAGTTCTTGTCGTTAGACTTTTGCTTGTCCTAATACATCATGATTCATGCTATCCTGGTGATTAGAATGAGACAGTGCAGAACGAGTGATAAAGAGGAACGGAGAGAAAAAAATGTGAAAACCTCTACTTTGATACTCGATAGTGTTTGACGAAATCTCGATATCGTACGTAGTTTGTTCGAGTACGCTCACTAGGTCGTCGCCCGTGCGACAGAGATGGAACATACACAGTTAAGGCCGCTAGTAAGAGAGGTAGCATGAAAGTACGCTCGTAAAGTAAAAGTCGATCCTTGTTTTTTGTTGCTCACTTAGAAAACGAGGTTTTACAATATAAATCACCTATTGCGAAAGGTAAAATTAAACATGGCCCAAGTCCCAACCGGATTTGATAAGCACACCAACGCATATTGATTCTGTTGCGACTTGCGAATTATTCACTATTAAAAAAATGCATAATGGCCAGCTCATTTTGCAAAATGGCATTCCAGTGCATTACAGCTGCTGCAGTGCCCGTTTTCATTATTCGGTATTCCAATAATTATTTATAGTGGTGCTGATTGGCTCACTCGTTTGGATTTGGAATAATATAAAACGGCCATAAGTTTCATTTCATAATTTAAATTTTGAAAATCAACCAATGAGCCTTAGACGTCAAGCACTGAGCTCCTTACTTACTCCGTAGACCTTACAAATAATACAGGAGGTCACACGTAAGTACAGTAGTAGGTACCTAATGATTATTAATCATAATTAATTAAAATCACACGGAAAATGTGTAGATTCGTTAAATGAAGGTATCATCATAAAAATATATCGATGAAAAGTGAAAACGTTAAAATTTTAATATATTTTGAGCTGATAAGGTTTCGGAACGCTTTTATTTGCGTTTTGAACAATTTTCACGCGTTTTAACTTTTCGCTAAAAAATGTTCATCGACAGACATCAGACATAACGTACACCAAAAATAACTAAAAGGTATTCTTTTGTTTGTAGTTATTTTTGCCAATACACATTTGTGAATAAAGTGAATGCTAACTGCACTAAGGGCCAAAATGCAGATCTGAATACAAGAGTAGTATATTCCGGTCACAGCTCATGCATACTGAACAGGATTTCCAATGCGCCAGACATTTCAAGCTGTTTTCAATTTCAATGAAAATTTCATGGACTGAAATCGCTCCCGATTTCGTAATAAAGTATGAAAATAACTGTACTTTTCACGCTTGAGATGCTAACGGCACTTTTTATCATAAATCATAATAAGGGGAGATCGCAGAAGACATACTTTTTGTGCGATCGCGTCTGCGGCGCCCATACGCGGCCATGCCGACTGTATGCGGCACGTGCCGACTGGATGTCAAAAAAAAAAATGCTGCTGTCATGTATCACACGTCTCTTTTTACCACGTAGTGTTACTGATAGTGACATCTCTCTTGCTCAGGCCTTTGTTTCTCTATTCCGCTAGGTATACTTTATGCTCGTACCAATGTCTCCATCCTTAGTTAAAGATAAAAAACAAGACTGTCGTCGATATATGCCTAAGAAGAGTTTTGGATTTCTTTGGTCACATCGCAAGAAAGGATGGCCATAAGTCATAACCTTGAACAGCTTGTGGTTACAAAGTTGACGGTCGCCGCCAAAGAGGCCGAAGCCCTATCAGATGGTTCATGGTCTGACCAAGTGCGCACTACGCCTTCATGAATCATGACGCTCTCCATTCTGCCAAGGATCGCCACTGATGGCGTAATGTGGTCATTTCTAAACTCCTAAAGGGTAATCACGACCCTCGGCAATGAGGAATAGAAGGAATTTGTTGCGATAAGAAATATGCCGTGAAATATACTCGTAAGCTATGCTATTATAAGCCCTAAAATTCCGAGACACAAAGTATCCCCATGGCTTTCATCCAAATTAGTTCAAGGTTCATGCCGACCGACAGACAGACCGACAAAGTCAAACGCACTTTCGCATTTTCAATAATATTTAATGCTATAATTTAATTTGAATATTTTGTAAATACCTACCTAATACGAATTTCGATAAAGGTTTACGTGATATCACTTAAGATGTATAATAATAATATGATTTCGATAAAGGTTTTTAAATAATTTTTTTCTTAGAAATATAACATGTATTTATTTAAATTGGAAATAACCTAGCTATTAAATATCAATCTTATGCTTAGATAACATTAACATCACAATTAACCATTAAGTATTAAAATTAAAATTCAATACTTATTTTAGTTAAACATTGCAAACAATTTACAATAGGAGAAAAGACACAATTTTACACATTTACAATAGAAAATGTAATTTATATTATCACAAGAACATAAAATTATGTTCTTGTGAATTGTTATAGTTAATATTAATGAGCGTAACATGCTTTCTGTCCAAAATCCACCTTACTTTTTACAACCAAACTTATAACTTTCCTCTTCCATTAAAAAAAACAATTATCCTTACATAATATTAGCATTTTACAAAACAAAATTATTTAACGTAAAAGTTTTCATTTATTTGGCATTATTTTTAATTAAGTACTGTACTTAATATAAAAACTTAAGTATTTAAAATTTTGTATCACAAGATTTAATTCATGATGTCTTCTGTCATGATTCTGTCGTCACTCATCTGCCTGGCAAGTCGACGCTATTTCGCCAACACTCCTTGAAAATAATAACTACAAATCAGCATGGTCTATTAATGCTAAGCCTGTTTAGCCATCACTCCCTGCTCAACAAGGACCGTTCAATCAGCACATTCGTATTTCCCGGCTATTTAACCAACACTCCCTGGCAAATAATAACTATTCAATCAGCACTTTTAGTAAATATAGTCCAGACTTCTGGCTTAGCTAACTAAAATACTCTTCAATGGCACTGTCGTATGACAATATATTTCACTCCAATGCTAGGATTTGGCCTCCTAGATCTTTAGCCAATTTCCTGGGAAATACTTTGGTTGCCTGGAAGAGACTGCTTCCAGCAGTAAGGCCGCCATTTCAAACTGTTTTTTTTTCTCTTTCTTTGTAACCTTTGTCAACTGATTTGTTTCTTAATTCTTTAATGGTTTGAATAAAGAGTTTTTTATTATTTTATTATTATTAACTCTTCAATGGCACTGTCGTGTTCCATTATCCATTATATATTTCACTCTGATACCATAATCTAGCCTCCCTAGATCTTGTCCAGCAGGTCAGGCGTGGACAGCCGGGCCTGGCGCTATCCGCTGATGATGTTCACGTCCTCCTCCTCGCCAATGTTGAGGATGGCCTTCTGGATGATCCTCTTCAGCCGCTTTCTGGACTCGTCCGAGCGAAGCGTGCGAAGCTCAGACGCTACGAAGTCACCGAATATCTGGAAGAAATGTAGGTATATAGCGAAGCGTAAATATAAAAATTAAAAACCATCACAGGCGAATATGGCGAAATCAATGAATATAAGAATATTGTTCCTCCCATTATTCTCGGCTGTCAAAATCGGTATCGCTACTGACTAGTACTGCGTATCCGCACTAAGTTTGCATGTTTGCTGTGACCCATATCGGGGCAAATGTCAAAATTGACCGACCAAAAGCCACAATCCCGAAAGCTGAGACCGCATTTATTGGGCGAAATTGGATAATTTGTAAAAGCCCATAGCCTCATTGGGATTGTTGTCATTAGAATGTCAATGCAAATGAATTTTAATTTAGATGACCAATTTCAATATAAATTAATCCCCAACAAGAATTATAAGCATAACCTAATATTCTCAATATCCCAGATCCTTATCTTGGTTGCAAGTTACAACGTATTTACCAGCTTGGTTGCAAGTTACAACGTATTTGCAGTACCGTACTTTTTGCCATGTCCAATAAAATGGTAATGAACATTAATTGTTGTACATACGGAGCGCGTAATCACATGGAACACTGCCCACAATTAGCTGCCTTAAACGGAGCCCAAAACGCCACAAATCGCAATTAAAAGTTGAATGCATAAATTATACGGAAAGCGACGCAAGTTTCTGAGTTTTTGTGGAGTTTTTTTAACCGGGGAAAGGTGTTTTTGAGGAGAAATCGAATCTTATGTCAAGGACTGCATTGCATACCTATTAAAATTGCGAAGAAAGAAAAAGAAATGTTGTAGAAAAGTTGTTTTATTTTTGATACTACTTACAGATTTTAAGTGTAACATTAATGACCGGTTTATATTATCTAATCCAGTACTGAAACGGATTAGATACTGGATTCTCGTTTCCCGTTCGATACAATCCGTTTGATTTTGATTATAAAATACAAGATCATCAAAATATCAAATTTTAAAATTATAGCACCTTTTTTGATGTTAGGCAAATTGAATCGAAGCAAGAAAAGAGGTTGATGTTACAATAAATAAAATATAATCGTGATACTAGTTATCTTAAAGTAGGTAATAAACAAGGGTTTAAGCTTTTATAAACCAAATCAAACACCGAAAGCTTCAGGTGTTCCGGCCATCTGTTATCGTTAGAGGTCATTTATCATCCCCTTACCAGACTGTTTTAAGAGGAATTTCCCTAAACGTCAGACACATTTTAAAATTATTTGGCTTAGGTTTGAAGGCTTTGAACTACTTAATGAAGAAACACTAAGTTTAATGCTCTTCGATCATCAAAAAAGTTTATCCAGATTACCCATTTTTTAATGATCAGTAATCAGTAGAATATAACTGGTCACTGGATACATCTTAATTTTCAGGACGTTCCCTTGTGATGTCGTATGACGTCTTGATTGTCGATGGGTCAGGCGATCCGATAACTATCGTTGGAATGGATCTTACCTGGCACTCGTCAGCTCCGGGTCCAGGCCTGATCTTGGGTTGGGGTTCCTCAGGCCAGAACATGGGGTTAGCGCTCTGTGGCAGCGGCGGCGGCGCGGACGCTGCTACGCGCTGCGGCGCATAGACTTTAGGAGGTTGCGTCTGTGCCCGCGCTGAGCCGAATTCCAGTTCTTCTTCTGCTTGAAATTCCGCCAACTGAAACAATATTGTCATAATATAGAAATGTGAGGACATAATATTTTCACATTGTTTAATACATATTTTGTAGTCACTCGATTCTCGAAAGTTATTATATTTATTCTTATTAGTTAAGTATTAGTAAATCCCTCATTGACGTGATGTTTATTATGACGTACTATACAGGGTGCAATTAAACCTTCCTGCCAAATTTTTTCCAGGGCTTAGGTATCATTAGGAGAGTCCATTTAACCAAAAAAAATTGGGTGTTATATTTTTTTTATTTACATATTTTATCCCGTTTAAAATCGTTGCAGAACGGTCACTCGCAGCGCGAGGGAATGAAAGGGCGTAACGCGGGGGGAGGCACGCGCGCGGGGTCACATCACGCGCGGGCGACACGTCGTGCCCATTAATTGTAGTGTTTTTTAGGATAACTTTCGAAAGCTATTTCTCAACATTTTAGTACTGAGTGATAATAAAAGAAAAAATACGTGTATTTTTAGTTTTAACAAGGATCAATATATCAAAATTTGGCAAGAAGGTTTAATTGCACCCTGTATATTGTGCACAGGCGAACAAGTTCGAAAGAATTAAGGAATTGAAGGTACAACGAATCATCTATCAGCTACCATTATACACTGAGAATTATATCGTCCCTCTTTACCTCGATATTAACATTTTCCATCGTAAGCGAAGTATCGAGAGACGGTTCCCGAAGCAGGAACAACAGCGAGTCAAAGTACTCCCACCCGCTGAGCCCCTGGTAGTTCGGACAATACCCGTTCTGTCGTTTCCTGATCTTCCGCAACTCTGTATTGAATTGGGACCTCAAATTGTGCACTTTTCTGCTAATCTCCTCCGTCGTGGTGCCGAATACCTCAGCTAAGTACTCCAGCTTCACCGCTCTAGCGTCCTTGTCCTTGTAATATGTATTTTTTGGGTCCCACAATTCCTTACACTCCTTGAACTCTTTAATCAGTTTGGTAGTGGCGGCGGAGTTCCAGTTGAATCGGACGTTGGTGGTTTCATCTTCGCTTTCGACTTTAATATATTCGAGAGTGTCGTTAGACATTGTTTAGTGTCGCGCGGTGTCGGCGAGCGCTCTAGCGAGACTACGGGCGGGGAGCGGTGAAGCGGGCGAAGCGGCAACGTCGCGCTCTGACGAGACCGCGGCCGGGTGTCGGAGGGTGGCGAGAGCGGTCTCGCTGCACGGCACGGCAACGTCGCACTCTCGTGCGGTATCCACGTGCGGTTAACATAATTCATAATAATATTTTGTTATTGTAATTTATGAGCTTAGAGACCGGCTCTTTGTTACTTGTTAAGTTGTTACGCATTGATTCGATAGTTATTCTACACATATTACTAATCATCACAAACATCTTGTCATTATATTTTAATAATACAAAATATATCTATGTATGTACTTTTTGGAACCCATTTGTCAGCGGTTTATCTGAACACTTTGAAAATCCGGGCTGTAATGTAAGTAGGTATAACCAAAGGTATACAAATCGATACATTGAACCCCTCCATTCAAAATGTCATAATTTAAGTCAAAAGTCAAAACTTAAGAACTCGAAATCAGGCAATTGTAATTATTGTAAGTTTGTCATGATACTGTATTGTCTATTTGTCTGTATTTGTTGATGGTCGACAGATATTAAACCTTTAGATACATTGTGCGTTTACCACTTTGTCTTTCGGCAATAACCGTTATTCAGTAGGTGGTAGTCAGTACCCATAATTACGAAGATTGCTGCTTGCTAGGAGCCATTAGGAACATACTTATTTATTAATCATCTATTTCTGGCCCATATTAATTACCTGGACTAACATACACATTATTAGAGTATTGACAAGAAAAAGACGGGTTGCACTCCGGGTGTGCCGGCAGAAGTGAAAACTTGATTATTAACGTTGTGCATTATTTTTTTTAACCCATTTTTATATTTTTATGAAAATCGGTTTTTAAAAAATCGATTTTTTTAATTAATCGAAACCCTTACAATTTTTTTAACCCATTTTTTATGAATTCGATTTTTTTGATTAATCGAAACCCTTACATTCGATAAAATTTTTAACCCATTTTTTATGAAAATCGATTTTTAAAAAATCGATTTTTTTAATTTATCGAAACCCTTACAAATCGATTAAAAAATATCGAAAATCGAAAAAACAATCGATTGTTCGAATCGATTTCGATGTTACAACACTACTCTCCAACCGTCTTACGGTTTTTCGATCAGCACGAGAATCTGACGCGAGTTTCACAGTTTTTATTTTTTACCCATCCCACAAAAGAGCTCAACGCCGCTAAAGAAGTTTTCACTTCAAAAATTACCATAATATTAAAATATGTAGGTAGGTACCTACATAGATGTAAGACAAAAACTAAAAGCTTGAAAGGTATCGAAGACAAGCGTGATAGAGGGAAAAGGTTATTCTTATGTTATTCTAGTTTTTTAATTAAGTGAACATTTTATTTTATTTTATCATACCCTACCTGGCAGGTCGGCACGCACTCGCGTACTAGCTGCCGCCGACCCGCCACGTAGGACCGTAGCACAAGTAGGGAATGAAATTTGCGTTCCTACCTGGCGCTATCGTTAGCACAGCCGTTGCGGCACTCTCGTCCCAATAGGCGCGATTTCAGCAGTTATCGTGTTAAGATTTTTTTTCTTATGTTATTCTACTTGTGGTTAAAAACCCATGAACATTTCGCACAATCAAGCACACATTCATTCATCAATTCAAGTTTTAATTGAGTGTATATCTCGGCATTGAAAAACACACTGGTCCTTCCTCTCCACCAGGGACCTTCTTAATAAGCTTACCTTTTCAAAATTCATTTCGATCTTGATCGGGTCTCTTGGGTCGCTGTCGAGGTCGCTTTCGTCGCTGGCCATATCATCATCCGGCAGGAATTCATCAAGTCTCTCCAGAGTCAAACTCAAACCATCATGGTTACGCTGGCTTCCACTCTCAGCTGCAGGATGGCTAACTTGAGTAGCTGGTTTGTACAGGGTCTGCGAAATAAATAATAATTATGGAATCTAAATTGTACAGCGACGTTTCACCACTATTACATATAAAATACCTACCCAATTCCCAAAAAATATTCTAATAGAAAAAATATTTTTTTAGGGTGTGTGTCAAGTCACACATTTAAATCATCACTTAGTTTTGTTACATTCTGTATAAATTACGTCCATCAATGCAATTTTGCGAGCTTGCCTTGCGCTGTTGCCGCAGCCCGCAGCCGAGGCATGGTCCGCGACGCTCGGCGTGCTCTCGCGTAAAAATTGAAACACTAGTACCAGGAGCGCAGAAGAGTGGAGGAGAGTCAACGTTGTCGAGCCTCTCTGTAATCTTTATTCTATGGCCAGTTGGCTACTTCACCTCCACAGATTTTTAGGGTTCCGTAGCCAAATGGCAAAAAACGGAACCCTTATAGATTCGTCATGTCTGTCTGTCTGTCTGTCCGTCCGTATGTCACAGCCACTTTTCTTCGAAACTATAAGAGCTATACTATTGAAACTTGGTGAGTATATGTAGTCTGTGAACCGCTTTAAGATTTTGATAGAAAAATTAAAAAATTAAGTATTTAAAAATTTTAGGGGTCCCCAATTCCCTATAGATACAACTGAAACAAAAAAAAAATATTTCATCTAACCTATTCGTATGGGGTATCTATGGATAGGTCTTCAAAAATCATATTGAGGTTTCTAATACCATTTTTTTCTAACCTGAATAGTTTGCGGGAGATACTCTTCCAAAGTGGTAAAATGTGTGTCGTCCCCCCCCCCCCCCCCCCCCCCTCTAACTTCTAAAGTAGGGGCATGATAAGTCTTAAAAAATATATGATGTACATGTAATTGGTTGGAATGAGATCTAGCCAGTAGTTTTTTTATACGTCATAAATGGTAAACCTTAATTTAACTTTCATTAAATCAACTGAAATATAAAAATAAATCAAAAACCTCTTAATTTCATAAAAATAAACCTTATTGCTGCTGCCGGAACCCTTCATGGGCGAGTCCAACTCGCACTTGGCCGGTTTTTATTTTCTGTTCTATGTTCACCTCACACGTCTGTATTTTGTTGTGAAGCTGACTGCCACCCAAGTGTTCGATTTTCAAAAATATCAATACATAGTCCGCATAGAATTAATATATTACCTATATACTACGTAGTATAATATATTAATTCCATGATAGTCCGTGATTCACTGTCTCATGGATATTAATTATTAAGTAATTAATAATTAAAAACGTTGTCACTCTAGTGGACACTATACTATAAAGTTCATAATAATATTATATACAGCAAATTGAGGCATACTTAATTTGTGCCTCGTTACAAATAAGTATTGATTTGTTTGATCTGTACCATAAAGTTAATGTACCTAGCAGAATAGAGAAACAAAGGCCTGAGCAAGAGAGATGTCACTATCAGTAACACTGCGTGGTAAAAAGAGACGTGTGATACATGACAGTAGCATTCTTTTTTTGACGTCCAGTCGGCACGTGCCGCACGTTGACAATTTAATTAGAAATCATGTTCAATCATGCTTGTGTGTGTATACGTACACATATTTTTACACACAGATGAAACCAATTTCGGTTACGTTTGACAGCTCGAGATTGTTGCTCTATTCCGCTAGGTATAATATTAACTTTATGATCTGTACTGTACGTTACATACGGTATACCTTACTCTTTCTCGGGAATCTTGTTATGTATAAATATGTAATTCAAAATTTTTATTAAACAAATTAAAAAAGATACAGCCGAACATAACATAACAATAACTGAAAAGTATCGACAAGCGCTATGTATGTTCAATGTTTTTAAACTACCTTGTAATATGTAATATACACTGGTTTAAAACAAAAGACATATTATGTACACAGATTAAAATCAATCAAAGCTAAAAGACAAAAACTGATTAGTTTAAAACCCAAGTAAACTGTAAAACCACTAACTAGCAATAAAATGGGCGTGTAGAAATAGAACAGAGAACACACAACAAAGAAGGAAATAAAATAGAATAACAGCCCTTTTCTGTATCTGGGAACTGGAACCAGGGAAAATCCCGGGGTTACACTGCAGCACTGATAGAACTTGACGTTTTAATTATCGCCATTTTGTGTGCAATTTGGCGGATTCGTTTACCAATTTGATAAAAGAACATTTCCAATAGACCATCGCTTGAATAAGAGATATACCATAGTTGTTGCATTATTATTTAAGTATCATATTTACGGCGGCACTCAGAGACATTTAATGACGATTAAACTTTAATTTAATGAAGAGTTTGACAGATAGTGTATAATGTATAGGATGTAAGTATATTGTATAAGTGGTCAAAATCTTCATATTTTAATTAATACAATAATTAGGTACTTACTTAATTAATATTCGTCTCTGGGTTATTCTATAACACTACACAATGTCAGTCAATGATAGCAAAATAATTACAATAGTGAGATTGATCTATGTCTGTGGTGAGAACACTGTACCTACATCATAATAATATATAATATATTATGCAGAATATAAAATACTTTAAATACCTATATAATTATATTCAACACTAATATAGACTATAGTGTGGGCCAAGTGCCAAATGCCAATGGAAGAATGTTATGACTTATGATTTATGAATAAAAAGGTAACATAATATTATGTCCATCTATATTCGTTTGAATTTATTGTCCCCGGAGATTCGTTATTCTACGGAAATAGTTTCGAAAGTGAAGTGCGGACAACATCTAGTACCCTACGTGGATGAGCCATGCTTCGGCACGAATGGGCCGGCTTGACCGGAGAAATACCACGTTCTCAGAGAAAACCGGCGTGAAACAGCGCTTGTGCTGTGTTTCGCCGAGTGAGTGAGTTTACCGGAGGCCCAATCCCCTACCCTATTCCCTTCCCTACCCTCCCCTATTACCCTATTCCCTCTTAAAAGGCCGGCAACGCACCTGCAGCTCTTCTGATGCTGCGAGTGTCCATGGGCGACGGAAGTTGCTTTCTATCAGGTGACCCGTTTGCTCGTTTGCCCCCTTATTTTCATTAAAAAAAAATAAAAAATACTGAAACAATAAAAAATACTCAAAACCTTAAACTAAAATAGTGATTATTATTGTTTAAACTATAAGTACCTAGTAGGAAAATTTAATGAAGGTTTATTCACAATTCACAAAGACACTGCTAACCGCTTATAGTTTAACGCGCAATTTCCGTCAAGTGACCAATTACGGGACAAATAAACACGCGCTCGTGGGGCCAGGGATTAGGGCCGGGAGGGCCCCAAAGAGGGCCCGCTCCTACCTCTAATATCATTAGTAAGCTTTGAATAAATTAAAGGGTCTGTGTTACGACTTTACGAGACTTCTATAATTATGTGCCAGCTTCTATAATGTGAAACGTAGTTCTCCTATTGAACATATTTTCCTTGTTTATGTTTTCAAGACTAATAAAGTAAACAAGGTGCTTGCCGTCAGTTTTTAGTTAGTAACATTATTAGTTTCTTGTACTAAACTTATTACTTACTTAAGTATAAACTAACTATTATAAATATTTATTTTTATACTTTTCCTAAGTAGGATTAGATGTAAGAATAATATTATAATGTGGAGACACGAAATTGCATTTTCTGGTTAGCATGTGAACGTTGTTTGTCTTTACCCCTTTCTAAATACAAAAAATCTTACCAAATCGAATACAGTATGATGGTCACTCCGTTCCCCGGGCTTGGTGAGGAGTTCGGGGTGTCGATTCAGGAACCCGCGTACCCAGTCGTAGCCCGCCCTGCCCGACGACTTAACAAACTGGTTCTTGATGTTGTTAGCAGTGGCGTACTCGAATGCCAGCACCCTCAAGTCGTTCCTAGTCACTTCCGAGCCTTTGGCCTTTTTGCAGTACTCTATAAAGTCGTTCTCCTGTTCCTTATTGAAAGTCTGGTTGCGGCCTAGCGAGGACGCTACTACCCCATGGCTGAGCCGATTCCGCAGACCGGACACACTTGCACCGATCACTTTTGCCGCAAATCTGGTCGAGCAGCCATTTTGGACGAGCTGCTGCGCTGTTCTGAATTTCTCGTCTGATAGAATCGTTCGATCGGACTTCCTGATATACGTCCTTGGCATAATGCTATAAAAAATAATATGTTACAAAAAATATACGTAATATGTACCTAATCAACTGTATTTATAAAAGTGTTACGTAGTTAGCCTAGATTTTTACAAAAGGTCAATTTAACCTTGTAGCTTTCTTGTCTGAGTATTAATAAGTAAAATGGTTAAAAATGAAATTCACTTACCAGTAATAAACGCCACGCTTAAAACGCAATAATAATTTATATATCTTTCTAATTAGGGTACAATATTAATCGTGATATCGGCGAGCGTGGTGTCGCGTCGACTCTCATTGCCAACTGCGCGGCGGGGCAACAGCTCTCGCCCGCCCCGCTTCCCCCACTCCGCCGCACACACTTGTCCCGCGCGGTCAGTTACCCCGAATATTTTTAGAGACGCGCCGCCTGTAAAATATATTGGATCAAGCCTCAATCAGCAATCTACTATATCAATAAAATGTTGCTATTTATTATATGCGACCGCGATAACAATATATTTCCACGAATCCACGATACTTATGAATTCATTAATTAGTCTCTTTCAACTTTCGAGTCTTACCCATTTTTAGGGTTCCGTAGCCAAATGGCAAAAAACGGAACCCTTATAGATTCGTCATGTCTGTCTGTCTGTCCGTCCGTATGTCACAGCCACTTTTCTCCGAAACTATAAGAGCTATACTATTGAAAATTAGTAAGTAGATGAAGTTTGTGAACCGCATTAAGATGTTGATACAAAAATGGAAAAATTATTAAAAATTTTAGGGGTCCCCATAGGTACAACTGAAACAAAAAAATATTTTTTTCATCCAATCTATACGAGTGGGATATCTATGAATAGGTCTTCAAAAATCATATTGAAGTTTCTAGTATCATTTTTTTCTAACCTAGTTTGCGAGAGAGACTCTTCCAAAGTGGTAAAATGTGTGTCGTCCCCCCCCCCCCCTCTAACTTCTAAAGTATGATAATTCTAAAAAAATATATTATGATGTACATTTCTATAAAATCTACCAACGAAAATTGGTTTGAACGAGATCTAGCATGTAGTTTTTTTTATACGTCATAAATGGTAAATCTTAAACCAACAAAAAAAAATTTTTCCTCAAACCTATGCGTGTAGGGTATCTATGAATAGGTCTTAAAAATTATATTGAAGTTTCTATTATCATTTTTTTCTAACTTGAATAGTTTTCGAGAGAGACTATTCCAAAGTGGTAAAATGTGGGTCCCCCCCCCCCTCTAACTTCTAAAGTAGGGGCATGATAAGTCTAAAAAAAATATATGATGTACATTACTATAAAAACTACCAACGGAAATTGGTTTGAACGAAATCTATCAAGTAGTTTTTTTATACGTCATAAATAGTAAACCTTAAATAAACTTTCATTAAATCTACTGAAACATAAAAATAAATCAAAACCCTTTTAATTTCATAAAAATAAACCTTATTACTGCTGCGGAACTCTTCATGGGCGAGTCCAACTCGCACTTGGCCGGTTTTTAATAATTTTCTGAATCATTAGCTATTTAATAGCAAAAATATAATAATTTATAGTCGGATATACAACTGGATCTCAAAAGTTTAGACGTTCTTTAACATGCCTTCTTTCACATTCAACGGCTTTAAAACCTGAAACGAAAAAAAATCAAAACGTCAAAGGTGACCCGTTTTGGAACGAAAATGGAACGCGTGTTTTGCACAAGTCGGAATGTGGATTATAATAATCGCGCGTAAAACCTTTGAGCCCCTGTCGCATATTAATTAAAAACAGGCGACGGCTCGTGACGGAGGGAGAGGATTAATATCTAAATAATGAGGCGGTCGCCCCGCCCCGCGCCCTAGTACCGAGTACCGACAGACAGAAAAGCATACACAACTTTTCTTTTCCAAACGTTCCTCTTGAAAAACATTAAGACGCTCCCCTTGGGCCCCTACCGTTTTTAGAGCCTTATTAACTCATAATTTGAAAGCTACAAAATTATAATAAAAATACAGCAATAATCTTCAGTATATGAACGTTCCTTTCATAGTTATTAATTTCCTATTTTTGTTTTTTATACTCATTATATCAGCTTCCAAAGTAATACCAATTTATTTAAATTCAAGCATACATTCAGTATCTCCCTAGTATTTATAAATTACGGTTATAAGTATTTTGAATCACACGCCAATAGATCGATAATTTAATTAACTACATACTGGACGTTTGAATTTTTTTAGGTCAATTTTGAACTAAGAATAAAAAAATAGGATTAAGGCGCGATCTCGACAACGCGGCAAATGTATGGTCAAGGTCGTTTACTCAGGGGATGGCCTTAATACGACTTTTCTTTAAGGGTGGGTTGCACCAACTTACTTTAACTTATAACTGTTACTTTAACTATAACTACAATGCAAAATGTCAAATCTTTGATTAAAGTCAATAATAGACGCCATGTTTAACGATAACCTTGAGCTCGACAAGGCTTAAAATGAACGTGGCGAAAAAAGGAACTAACACTGTCATCATAAAAAAAATTACAGTTCTCCTTTACCAGCAGCGCCCCCGCCCACGTTCATTTAAAGCCTTGTCGAACCAGCTGTCATCTGCCAAATTCTGTGGTCAAAATTACGGTTAAAGTTAAAGTTAGCCTTAACTTAAACCATAACTTTGACCATAACTGTAACTATAACCACGCCTCTGTGCAAGTTGCAACCCACCCTTAGAAAAGTTCTTCAAAAACATTAAGAAGACTTTTTTTACGAAATTCTCGTAAAAAGTTTTAATTAAACAACGTCGTTTTCTATATCGTCAAGTCGAAAGTCTAGTTAAATTCTAGGATTTGTCAGTGAGTTCAAGTCAAGTTAGTTGATTCAATAAATACACTAGTCGCTTTACTATAAAATGTTGTTTTACGGTAAACAACTGTTTTAGGACTTTGAAGATTATAGTAAGTAGGTATATGTGATGTGTCATGTGTCTCACACACTTGTACCGCGTGCAAAAGGACGAAATAAGGTACCTTAATGATATTTCTAAAAGTTACATTAGAGCAATTTAGATTGTTTAATTTTCACTGACTCATGCACCTATAATATTAATATAATTTATTTACCGTACTAAAAAATATGTAATTTCAGACCAAATCTATTTAATAAACAATGAGCTGTCTGTCCGTACGTCCCTATCTCTCGAGACACTCCACGCAGGGTGACGCAGGGTGACGCAGGGTGACGCCGGGACGAGGAGCGGAAAAACGGGAGCCGTGATTTAGCGCCGGGCGCGTCGCTTTTCCGACTGATACGGGTGAGTAAAAAAATGTTGCAGAGAAAACCTTTAGTTAAATTTATAGTTAACTAATCTACTTTTAATGTAGGACAGCATACATTTTTGATATAAATATAATGTCTGTCTGTCACCTCTTCACGTCCAAACCACTAAAAAATTTTGCTGAAATTCAGTATAAGAGATACTTTAAGACTCTTTCTATTCAGGAAAAATGCACGGTTCCCACGTGATAAACGAATTTTTGGCGCAATGGAGTTAGACAAGTAAAGGACTATGCCCAAAAAAACCCATAGTCGATTAAAATAATTTATGTAAGTACAGCAAAGTAGAGCATGAATAGTAGATTGAAAATATGCAATTCATTTTTTTCTAAACCACAACCGAAACCGATAATTTGAAAAAATGAATCTGAGATACAGCGTGGTAGTATGTGTGGCATCTACTTCGAAGTTTGAATCAACTAGTTATTTCCTTTGTTTTTGTGATCTTTCTCGTGAAAGCGATATTGATAGACGATAATGTACAATTAAATAGAAAAAAAATCGGCCAAGTGCGAGTCGAATTCGCGCACGATATAGAGCGAAATCAGCGAAAAAATTGTTTTTTGTATGGAAGCCCCCCGTAATTATTTATTTTATTTTAATTTTGCGATTAAATATTAAAGTACACACATAATTGAGGATTTCGTAAAAAAATCATCTACATAATACATTAGGAGCCAAAAAGGGCAAAAAAATCACGTTTGTGGTATGGGAGCCTCCCTTGAATCTTAATTTTATTTACTTTTTAGTATCTGTTGTTATAGCGGCATCAGATATACACAATCTGTGAGGATTTCAGAAGTCTAGCTATAGCGGTTCTTGAGTAAGAGCCTGGAGACAGACAGACGGACAGACATCGAAGTCTCAGTAATAGTGTCCCGTTTTTACCTTTTGGGTACGGAACCCTAAAAAATAATGTCAATATAGTTGTTTTCCATCAAGTGACCCGTTTGCTCGTTTGCCCCCTTATTTTATAAAAATGATCATATAACCGATATCGTGTACTTAATAATCCTAAAAAAACAGTAAGTACATATTGTATACATATTATTTTCTATACCAAACTAACAATCATACTGTCAGATATAAAAGTGATTAATATTTAAACATTAAATCCATAAATACATAAAATTTAAAACACTGTACATATGTATTAAAAATGTTTTACTACGTACTAATCGCCACACTATCGTTTGTAGCATCGCGTCGTCCTGAATATCATAGATTCCTATAAGAAATGTCAATTAGTTACGATCGTTTTTGAAGTACTCGGTGATTGTTTAATCCAAAAAGGACATTGTATTTGGGATATAGTATAAGTAGTCTGCTATGCCACATATAAATGGTTTCAATCGATTACGGGTTTTTGGTCCATACATTTTTTGGGCATTCGCCTTTATACAATTAAAAATGAATGTTAAATTTTGTTAGCCTTGCTAAAACTTTGGAACGGCTGGAGTCTGGACCGATTTGGCAAAGTTTTTAAATATTCATGAAAGTCCAGGGAAGGATTTTATTATGCGGGAAGTGATACAAAGATCATCGGCTCCTCTAGTTTTTGATAAATTGAAAATCATGCCTAATTTTCTTCAGGAAAACTAAAACCTGGTACAGACCAGGTCTGCTCTGCAGTCATTAATCAAGAAGGCCTCTAAGTAATAATTACAGCATTTAGTTTAATTTTAAAATATTCATGCGAATCTGAACCAAATTGTAGCTTCTGCCACAGAATATATTAGTAGTGCCAACTTCTGCTAACAATCAAACAATTAAAATTGTACCGTAGTCCGTAGATGATATTAATAAATAAATAATAACAATACAATGGTTTCGTGGAGTCACAGTACATTTTATAATTTTTTTTTTCTTTTTTTTATCGTACGGTCTAATTTGAAAGTCTCATGCCCGATTTCTGAGACTTGTTTATAGAAGTTTCTAGAATTTTATTCTTCATACCCGAGACTAAATAGTATATTATAATTATCTGGTCTTGTTTATACAGTTTATCTTACGCTATTAGGTACATAAAATATACATAATAAATTAAAGAATTTGACAAGTCAAAAAACCTTTTACGCGTATTGCAGTTCTTTGGAATAAGTAGATAAAGTCAAACTAGCAAGCACTGTGTAAACTGTATTAAGAGGATACACCAGGGGCTAGAGAAATGAAAAAAAAGTACGTGTAATATCTATAGCTGTCTCCCTTACCTCAAGCCTATACCGCAGAACGCGATAGAGACAACTGCAGAAAATCCAGAAAATCAACGATTCGTTGTCCCCTGATTCCTTCTCCAAAACTTAACCGATTTAAGTACTTTTTTCATTAAAGATTAAAAAAAGGCTTGAGCTGTGTTCCTATGTTTTGCTTTTTTTGTATAATCTAGCCAAATCTGTTTTCTGGACGTTTGAACACAGCGGAAAATCTGGCCATTTTTTTAGGTTTTTGAACGTTCATATCTTATTTTATAATTAAATTATGAAAAAAAAGAAAACATAGGGACATTGTATTAGTGGCCGTAGATATTCAGGAAAATAATTATAACTCTACTAGCATTATCCAGGGAGGAAACAGGGGACAACGTTTGTATGGAAAAAATGGCGGTGTGGAATCCTCTTAAGGACCTACGGAGATTACGCAATTTACCGTATTTAGATTTTAGAGCCTTATAAACTCATAATTTGAAAGCTACAAGGTTATAATAAAAATACAGCAATAATCTTCGTATATCAACATTCCTTTCCCCGTTTTAAATTTTCTATTTTTGTTTATTATAAGTACTCATGATATTAGCTTCCAAAGTAATACCAATTTATTAAAATTGAAGCATACTATCAGCATCTCCCTAGTATTTACAAATTACGTTTATTTGAAACACACGATGATAGATAGACAATTTCATTAACTACATAATTCCCGCTTTAAATTTTTTTTAGATCAATTTTTAAATCAAGTTTGAGTTAATATACCTAGCGGAATAGAGCAACAATCTCGAGCTGTCAAACGTAACCAAAATTGGTTTTCATCTGTGTGAAAAATATGTGTACGTATACACATACACAAGCATGATTGAACATGAATTCTATGAGATTAAATTGTCGACGTGCGGCACGTGCCGACTGGACGTCAAAAAAAGAGTGCTGCTGTCATGTATCATACGTCTCATTTTACCACGCAGTGTTACTGATAGTGACATCTCCCTTGCTCAGGCCTTTGTTTTTCTATTCCGCTAGGTATATTAACTTTATGGTTTGAACTAAGATATATGTATGGTCAAGGTCGTTTGATCGGGGGATGGCCTTAATAAAGGAAAATTGAAAATCTGCTGTCTCAACATATTATAATAAAATGATTATATAGTTGATACTGTAACTTTAAGCGCGTGTGACAAACACAAGTGAAAAAAGCGCGTGTGACAAACACAAGTGAGAACAAAAACAAGTGATAATACTTTAGGGTGTGTATGTGTTCCTCGTAGAGAGTTCACTGTGAAAGTAGCAGCGCTGAAAGACTTTTTTTTTTTCACTTTTGTATGGGGAAACTCGTGACGCTCGGGCCCTTGTCCATACAAAAGTGAACATTTTTTTTTCGTCTTTCAGCGCTGCTACTTTCACAGTGAACTCTTTACAAGGAACACATACACACCCTAAAGTATTATCACTTGTTTTTGTTACATCCTGTATATATATATATATTTTAAGAAAATATATAAAATTATTATAAGTTTTACAAGTGCTGCTAATAGATGGCGCTGCGTATTGCAAAATCGATTGCAAACGAATATAACAATAAAACTGTTTCCAAATTCAAATTTTGACATTTGATTAATATGAAATGTCATTAATTATACAATCAAGTTGTATTTTTTTTCCTTTTCTAATGTTAGTAATAATTGAAAGAGATAATGGTACTTATTGCATGCAGCGTGCAGTGGAATGGCAGTGGAGACTGGAGAATGGAGATGTTCTTCTTTAATATTTTTCTGAAATTTCTGAGAAACTCAATATGTTCTTCTCCCTCCCTCCTACTTTGTTTCTCGTCTTGGAAGTGGATAAACGTGTCGCTTAAATCTAATTACTAGATGAAGCCCGCAACTCCGTTGCGCCAATATACGTTTATCGCGCGAGAGCCGTACTTACATTTTTTCGGGATAAAAATTATCCTTAGATGTCCTATCCCGGGACTCAAAGTACATAATATCTCGATACCAAATTTCAGCCGAATCGGCTCAGCGGTTTTGGCGTGAAGAGGTACCTAACAGACAGATAGACGGACAGACAGACATTTTGACATTTTAAATATTAGTAAGTATGGATTATATTTTATCTTTCTTACAAATAGTAACAAATAACAAGCCACATGCGGCCCAGAAATCCCAAAATATCGGTACATTTCGCAAGAATCTCACGTATGGCAAAACGATTATCATATCAAAGAGCTTGGGAAAGGAGCTGAAGAACAAAAACGAATCTCGGGACAAAAATATCCCGGGACAAAAAATCCCGGGATATATTTAATACCGGCGGCGACACAGACGGGTTATTTATCGCACGCCCTCTCTCTGCGCTTCAACGGCGATTCAAAAAACAACTCACATTAACCACCCGCAAACGATATTGAACTTTATCCTCTGTTAACAGAGTGTGTTATGGTATGACTGGATATATGAAATAAACGTGCGAGACTATAATCATTCGATGTCCGTTTCCAGTCCGACTTATCAAAGTTAGGGTGCAACGTAAAATCAACTTTAAGGTCATCAATACAAGGTTCTTATTCGAATGGGTTTCTCGGACAGCGATATTCTTGTATCGCGGCGCATTCCGATAATGAATTGGCATCGAAACAGGAACAAGTTCGGGGCAATTCACCCGAGTCGATCATGCGAACGTAGTGATGTGCTGCAGTCGATAACGATTGTAGGGAGATAATTCTGTATGTGCTACGTCGCGTCGATAACGGTCGATGACGCGAAATAATGTTGTGCCGACTGCCGAGGGATCTAACGATGAGCCGTCATTATTTTTGAGTTTTGACATAGCTTAGGTCAATAAACTATTAAGTAGGTATTTGGATTAGACCACTGAAAACGGTAGGCCGTAGATGTAGACTGAAACGTGTGTCTCGAGTTAGTAAAAGCAGTGTCTCTTGGCTGGAGTATTCTTATTTCTTATACTTACACGAGCAAAACCGTATGTGAGTACTCTGCATAAAACAATAGTAGGTATTATATTATAACTTATAAGCTGTAAGTTACAGCTTATAAGTTATAATACAATACCTACTATTGTTTTATGCAGAGTACTCACATACGGTTGTGCTTATAGTTGCAAAACTTCTGAAAAATTCCGAATAATTCCGGAATACTTCTGGGAAAGTTTCTTTAAATTTGAATTATTCAAAATGAATTTAATTAAAAAAAATCATATGAATTTTTATTTATGCTGAAAAATCGTATTTTGCATCAATCATCGATCGCCGCCGCGCATAGAGCGTCGCCCGCCGGCCGCTATCACCGCTTCGCACGCGCCGACTGCCACGGCGAAATATTCGACGGAAACATTCGAATCAAAAAAAAAAAAAAAAAAAATCAACCTCGACTCGTGCGAGCGGGCGACGGCGGCGCGGAAGGGAGATGCTCCCCGGAGAAGTTTTCCCTCACCCCACGGAAAGATTCGTACCCCGCATTCGAATGTTTCCGTCGAATATTTCGCCGGAATAATTCAATGGAAATATACGTGTTTGTTTGTGGTTTGTGGTGGTTGAGTGAATTATTTGTTCAGTGGCACATTACGTACTTAAGTAAAATATAAATTGTTTATCTATACCTACTTCTAGGTTTAATATTATAAATGCGAAAGTGCGTCTGTTTGCCTGTCTGTCTGTTACCTCTTCACGCTCGAACCGCTGAAACGATTTGGCTGAAAATTGACATGGAAATACTTTGAGTTCCGAGAAAG
This sequence comes from Aricia agestis, assembly GCF_905147365.1. Taxonomy (NCBI): domain Eukaryota; kingdom Metazoa; phylum Arthropoda; class Insecta; order Lepidoptera; family Lycaenidae; genus Aricia; species Aricia agestis. Next base: position 15,894,695 of record NC_056416.1, on the reverse strand, counting down.
GACATAGGATAGTTTTTATCCCGGAAAAATGTACGGTTCCGGCGCGATAAACGAATTTTGGCGCAACGGAGTTGCGGGCGTCATCTAGTTTTATCATAAATTAGTAATGGCCAATGGGATTGATTAATCTATACTTACCTACTTATTACTTATATCCTATATATCCTATTGTAAGTAAATCAGAATAAAAACCATAAAAAATAAACGAACTTATATGATTAGGTATTATCAAAGAAAAGTAACAAGCCGTTACCAGCCGCTATTTATCGCTAGTAATGATAATAAGCCAAAAAAGCCGTTTCTCGCCGCTTGGCTAATAATGTTAGTACCCGGCATCACATATTCTTAGATACACAACTAAAGATGAATAGTTTACAACTTCCAAGCGCAATTTTCCTCGTTATTTTTGACAGTTGAAATATTCCCAAAGTTTCGGAATATTTCGGAATACTTCCGAAGTATTCGACGGGAATAATTCGGAATCTTTCCCGCCAGCATCTATAGTTGTGCTCGATAGTTTTACTCCAAATCGAGTAATAATTGCTGTGTGGACCGCAAACGGCAAAACTGACAGCTCGAAGGCTCGCATCGAGCCAGTCGAAGGTTCGCATCGAGCCGGCTTGATGGAATTAAATGTATCGATTTAGAGTAAAACCACAGAATAGATAATAGTACAAGGTAAAACTATCGAGCAATGCTGAATGTGCGAAAGTCCGAGCCGCGGGTTTTGCTTGACGTTATTGCTCAATTTACCGTATGTGAGTACTAACATTATAGTTTATTTCAGTTAATTCTATAAAAAACTACTATTTTGGCAATACATACAATATCAGGCTTTAAACTTTAAACTTTTACTTCTTTGTTTCATTCATCAATCAATAAAGAAATAATTAAAAACATCGACTATCTATCGATAGGTACATCACTACCGCAGTGGCACACGCATGTCTGCATACAAACGACCGGCATTGTACGGTGTACCACTTACTCTATAATCACCACGAGTGTGTACCAATGTTTAATTGTCTTTTTTACCCCTTTAGTAAGTTAAATATGCATTAAAATATCCATCTTATAAATATTTATCCAACAAGTACTTAACCGAGTTTGGTATCCCGGGACTCTAGTCTCGAAATCCCGGGATTTTAGTTGCGGACTGTACTATTTCCGGGACTGTGAAATTGTAAGTAATTCCTAAATCCTATACGTACTGTAAGTTATATTACATGATATATCCATACTTCCATACTAACATTATAAATATGAAAGTGTGTCTGTCTGTCTGTTACCTCTTCACGCCTAAACGGCTGAACCGATTGGACTGAAATTTGGTACAGAGATACTTTGAGTCCCGGGAAAGGTATAATCAAAGGTTTTAAGCCTCATATTCTCTCACTAAAAACAACTTAAAAACACACGGTCGCTATACATGATACAATGCACAAAATAAAAGGTTTACCTACCTTTTTCACGGAAGTATTCTGATTTCTGCAGAACCTTAGTAGCTTGTAAGCTGTAGTTGTAGACCGACTTTCCGAATTATTTCTGAAAACAACACAAAAACAACACATATTACAAATTCAATCTTACTCCATATTTACTTAAAAAAATTCGTATTTTTTAAAACATATTCAAAGATCAAAAGGGCCTACCTTATCCCTATAAATCCCATTAGGTCCTCCACAAGGGTTTTGCCCTCACGTAATAAACAAGCTCTTACCACCATTACTTATTCACAAAGAGAAAGAACCGTGAAATTGAAGCAGATTTAGTGTTAGCCGCAGACGTGAGGAAGAATACGGTGTGGCTTTACGAGTTTACTTTGTTATTTGTATATATTATTGACTATTGTGAATGTAAAGGGATATTTTGCAGAGGTTAGCCAATATTCAGTTAACCCATTTTAGCCAAATCAAAACGGCAAGAAAAAATTTAGAAACTTCTTAATTTTATAATAGTAAGGAATATAAATACTTAATTAAAAAAATGATTAAAAAAAATTAAAAATATATATTTTATTTAAATTATAGGGGTGTACCCAAATTGGCACAATGGCCACTTATGGGGTCGGCGTAGGTGGGTTTATGTGAAGCATTCCTACTCAATGCAAATTACTTTGTCAATAAATACACAGGATTCCAGTGAAATGATGATCAATTTCTACTCCAAGGCATCATCACTACCTTAGATAATCGTATTCAGCGCTTCCTCAATCCCACGGTAGCTGTTAGTGACACTATAAAGTCGTTAGCGATTCCTCATAATAATGTAAAAAAATAATTTTTCTTAGTAGGTATACATGTAGCCAGTGTACCAAAATTGGTACAGCAACGTTTCAGTTGCTATAAAATGGTAAAAAACGAATTTGAAAAAAACTTGTTATGTGCTTATAGGATACATTATTTATTGTATTTGAAGAATAATGTCTATGTACGATGATATAGTTAACGTGTAAAATATAATAATTACAATAAGGTAACTACCTCGACGTGTCATTCGAAAGCATATTTTAGCCAAATATTGCTATAAATGTATATAATATTTAACGAAACTATTTAATTTTATACGTAACGACAACACTTTCAAGTTTATTGTTATGTAAGATTTTTTCACATAATGTCAATATTTTTTTCATATACAATTAAAAACAAAGTGTTCCCAAATTGGCACGGTGGACATGAATGGGTTAATTGACTTTTAATACACACTTATATGGACATGGTCGCTATGGTTATTAAGTATTATTAAATTATGTATACTACTTAAATATTAACGTTTTGACTTTTTTATAACAAGTATAAACCTAATCTTAAATACTGTAAGTACGTCTGTAAACCACATCTAAGATAACTTAAAAAAGTAGGTACTGACTGCTGAGTATGCTAGAGGCAAACTGAATTAAAAATAATGTTTTTCGCTACGGCCTACGACTTACATACAAGTTACTGAGTTATTTGCTTGGTTTCTGATTTATTTTCTTAACTTTCCTCTTACATGTTAGAACAACAGAGTAGGTCTAAACCACCAAAGCTACATCAAACATTATCAAATCTACCCGACGCGACGCCTTCACACGCGTGGGAAAACAACACGTGTTACAACCAGGGCGTGAAAAAATATATTTTCTAAGTGATTCAGCGCGAACAACGAAATAGGTATGGTAAGTGTTTTCATTTTAGAGTAACAGTTAAAATTTAAAATTAATATAGGTACATTCATGGGCGTACCGAGGGGGGGGGGGGGCAGCTGCCCCCCCCTGAATCATGTTGACGTCCCTACTAAGTGTATTATCTAGTACTTTCATCTATAAAAATTAAAAATATTAAAACGATTTTTTGCCATTTGTTTGCAATACAATAAAAATTATTATTTTTTTATTCTTTATAAACACCTAGCTTATAAAAAATCTGGTTTGCCCTGGCCCAGAATCTACGTAATTTGCCCCCCCTGGCCCAGAATCTGGGTAATTTGCCCCCCCTGGCCTAGAACCTGGGTACGCCCATGGGTACATTATTCAAGCGGTAATACAAGTTGAATGCCGCTGTCGTAAACGCGTTAAAAGGTTTACCGCCTATGAATCTATACTAATATAATTATAAATGCGAAAGTGTGTCTGTCAGTCCGCCGCGTCGGCGCCTCGGGAAAGGACACGGGACACGTTTTATCCCGGAAAAATGTACGGTTCCCTCGCAATAAACGAATTTCTGCCCAACTGAGTTGGGATTTGGGAACATCAATTCTAGTCTTTCATAAAATTCCTCATATTGATTAATTTGTGCATCTTCTTATTTCTTCGTTTACACATACGCATACGAAACATGATGCCTTATTTTACGAAGCTTTTCCAGAGCTTTTTTCTGGACTATGGTAGAGACATGCTGAAGCATGTCTCTACCATAGTCCACAGGTAAACCTTCTGGCTGGTACAACTATTTTATACTGAAATCAAATCCCTTAAACCAGTCCCCCGTACAAATCAGTTCTTTATCACAGGTACTAGCAAACCCTTCGAAATTCGAACACGTGCGAGCAGTTTGGGGGAGCCTTTATTCTTCCATTGTACGTCGCCTAGCTACTGGTTAATGATGTTACACAGATGGTAACTTCTGACATCATTTACGATGTTATTAAAGTAGTTTTGTGAAGGTACGCCATACTATTATACAAGTGCTAAGTCTTTGTAAGGAGTTACGGTGTAAAGTTATTTTTAACAAACTTAGAATAATATAAGTACCTAGTACAGTACCTAGACTTTGTGTGAATCGTACAATTCTATGGTACAATGTTTTGAAAGAAAGTCACACCACATAATACATCACCTATTTGGACAGTGGACACAATAATATAATAATTATTATGAAAAACTCGAAATGGCCTATCTAGATTTTCAGTATTCCAGCTTCTTTGTAAACTTCTAATGATAAAAGGTGTCAATAGCTGGCGTTAGTTGAAGCGATTTACTAATATTAATAAAAATGAGAAAATTAGACTATGCCTTTTACCTTTTCACGTCGCGTTTGAACGTGATACCGCGACCGTTACGGCTTACGTGAAAACGAATTTGATAAAAGGCTGACGGCATTATCGTTTTACGATAAAGTCCTTTTTTTTCTAGATTAAACAAAAAAGGCTTTGTGTTCCGGGAAAGGACAAAGGATCGTTTTTATTGCGGAAATTTCTACGGCCTTCGCATGATTAATGAATTTCGCCGCTAAGAAGCCAACAGTAAAGGAATTCATTTTCCATTATGTGTCTTTTCAGTGTGTGTTCGGTGTTCACATGTGTCACTGGAGTGAATTTGCATATAAATTGATCAAGGAAAATAAACGAAAATGATCCGTCATATCGCATAGCTTTTCCTCTTATCCTGTAGACTTTTGCGACCCTGGTGATTTGTTCTGCCTCGAAACAATATACTAAGGAGTCATGATTCATGAATGGTATGTTATGCTCATTCTTATTGTTGTGGTATATTTATAGAAGATCTCATTAGTAGTCCGCACTCCGCACAACTTATCAGGCAACAACAAAAGTGTTGTGTGGACACTCAAGGTCGAACACATTACACTACACGCGTGTTTAGGGTTGCCACCCGTACTATATTATAAGGTATTGTACGTTATTTCAGGCAATTGCACTTTGTAATTTACGAAAATAATAAAGTACGCAAAAATACTTTATTTCAAACTAGATGACCCGATGAACCTCGTATCACTTATCTCTCGAGTTTTAAAGAACCTAACAAAGTACAGAATTCATTTTTATTTAAATACAGATAATTGTATTATGTGTACTTTATTTTTATACTGTGTACTGTTTTTTTTCTCACCTAAAGTAGCCAATGTTCTTTATTTGCAAAAAATAAAGGTGGCAACCCTACGCGTGTTGTCTATTGACTCAAGTCTCAGCGTTATCTTTGTTTACATTCTGTTGATGAAGAAACTAGATAACACCCGCAACTCCGTTTATAAATGCGAAAGTCTATGTATGTTTGTTACCTCTTATACTTTATAGTTACAGACAGACACACTTTCACATAATATATACCTAATTATTTCCCACCAGCAGTATTTCCGGACCTATACGACCTTTTTAGTTTTTATATATTTTTAATGGTCAATGAATGTACATTTATAACGTGTTTTACACTACTAACAACATCATCTCAGTAAGTAATACGTTTAAAAAGGAATTTGAACGAAAAGTTCCTTTAAACTTCTCCGAATAAATTTTATTTAGTTGAACGACTATATGTATATCCTACTCCCGTGAATTTTTTCACATTTCTAGAAGCAACTGTTAAGTTGGTAGAAGGACTCTAACGACTTTTTCCACTTTAAAACTTCATATTTCACAAATGGATCCCTAAATCGGAAAATGATGTTTGAACACTCATATTTTTTAAAAAAAACCTAAATCAACGACACCCCACACGGTAGGGTGGACAAAAAATTCCTTGTTGACTACGGAACCCTAAAAAAGCCCGGAGCTTAGTAGACTAAATTATTTATATTAATAATTTTAATTGCTTGTAAATTATTATGATTTAAATAATAACACACAACACATGAATAATTATTTAATAACACATACTGCCGCACTCAGAGTGGAACTCAAACTCAAACTAATTTAATTGAAGGTTAATCATAACTTAATGTCCCTGAGTACGGCGGTAAAACACACACAGAAATACTTTAGCTGAATACAGAAGCCACTGTACTCATTGTACAGTAAATAATCGTCATTACGGCTCTTTAATCTCACAATGGAATCGTAAAAAAAGTTGTTTTCTAAATCCAGTTGTCCTATTCTTCGCTCAGGCGCCATAAATTAATGTAAAACAGTCTTAACACTAGACAGTTTGTACAGTAAGTGCGTATTGTAAGTGCAAATAATGACAACAATAGCATAATGGTTCTTATTGTAATGGAGGTAGAGATGATAATTGTCTGATAAGTTAAAATATTGGTACGCACACGCCAACAAAACATGTTCATGTAAAGTGTTAAGTACGGATAGCAAAACAATATATTCTATTTTACTCAAGATAAATATTTAATTTGATTATATTTTCCTACATCTTTAAAAATGAAACAGCTAATTTGTGTATAATATATTATTAATGATAATAATATACAACTTATATAGAGACGTTTATACAGAAAAATAACTGTCACGCTCGAAAAATAGATCCTTAGTAAAATGAAGACATTGTGCGCTTTATCGTGGACGTCCGCGGCAAAACGATAACACAGGGAATTAAAATTTAAAATATTGTATGGATATAATTGGATATAAGACGATTTTAAATTTCCGTCGACGACAACGTTTTAACGTGCACGTTAGAGGCCATGACGACGTCTACACTCTTCTGAACCACACAAAATGTCCACGGTGCGTAAAATGAAAAGGGCATTTAAGGCCAGGTAGTCCCTAATAATTTACAATGACTTTGAATCAATAATAAACGAACAAATAGTGACTTTTAAAAGCCAAAAAATACATATTGTTGTTTACCTATGACATTTGTGGTTCGCAACATAGGTAATATTGAAAACATCACTAGATCAAAAATAACTCCAAAGAGGAGGCTAAATTCGAATATTTTGTGATATTTTTCTTATTTTTCATGAAGCTTATGATAGTTTCACTTTCAAAAATCATATCTACGAAAAGCTCATAACTTAAAGAAGAATAATATTGTTACAATATGGTTACATTTTGCATTTTGGTCTTTATCTAAGTGAAAAGTATAATTTTCTCCTATTTCGCCCTATCAAGAACGCGGCGAGCGTCATAACCGCCGCTGTACAAGGCGCGCTGATATGAATGTTATTTTAATGTCCTTTACATCGATATTCGTACTGACAGACATCGACCTGCTAATTTTAGGGACTATCTGGCCATAACGTGTCCTTTTATCGTTGAAGTCGGCGTCCACGATAACGTGACGTCCAGAATTATAAAAGCGCACATTCGATGACAAGAATAATTTATAAAAAGTTTTTTCAACACATGTTATAGTTCTTACGCCGGAAAATGTACGGTTTTGAGTATAATGGGGGTGTTAAATATTATCCAGCCTACGAACTTCCAGTACCTACATAATAAAAAAGAGAATATTTGATGAGAGAGAAGCGTTTTCAAAACACTTATCTCTAATAATTTTCCTTACATATTATTTTGCTGACTGTACCGTCAGACCTCAGTCAATAGGCTGTCATTTGCATTGGTAATGGTCGGCACGGGAACCAGCGGTTGACCCCCACACCTCACCCCACCCCACCACACCTCACCACATCATACACCACCCCATCATACCAAACAAGTAATAACACGTCAAGATTAGAACAAAAGTGTGTAGTTTAGGATGTAGAAAAGTATATCTAACTTATGACCAGATTCTGCGGTTTTTTTATCGGAGTGTTAAATAAAACTTTGTTGATTGGTGAACGTTTTGTTGTTCTGTTACGTCTGTTATAGGCCTGGAGATACTGACACAAAATTCTTGGTAATTTGTACCAGTATGGCGGTTTTACAGGGGTATAATTACGTAAAGGCAAAAAGGAAAATGATGGTCGTAGCGCTCGCACTGGCAGCCCAAACGCGTGGGCGTTAATCGAACGTGTCGGATAAATAACGAGCGTCGAACGATTTGTTCCACAAAAATGCTTGTATTTTCAGATAGTCGACAAAAAATAAGTAGGCGAAAGCGTAATGCCATACTTGTCGGGTGCGGCTTACAGCCCGCCATAGCGACGCGAATACGTTAATTTTAATAAAAAAATTGAACCATTTGTACCAGGCTAGTTTTTGCATAGCTAATCATCGTCGAGTAGCCATTCACGAAAATCACCTTGCCATACTTTTCCGACAGCGCCCAATGGCCGCCATACCACTGCAAAGGTGTAATTTTTTTTTCGCCGTTCAGTTCCGTTGCAACTTGCAAATGTTTTGCCGGTCTTTTAAAAGGGAATACGCTCTCTTCTTGAAAGTTTTTTCTTATAAATTCTTTCTTTGTTATTCTCGTATCATTAGCAAATGGCTTTATCACGATAGTATTATAGTATTATGATCGTGTATGTATGTACGGTGTACCGTGTCTAACGAACACTTTCTACACGCGCGCGGCACGCAGCACGACGCAGCGATAATGTGACTCGTGATCACATTTCACAGAGATGTGATGTATCTACGCAGGATCTACTGTCTAGTATCTATACAGTGTGTAACAAAAATAAGTGATAATACTTTAGGGTGTGTACGTGTTCCTTGTAGAGAGTTCACTGTGAAAGTACCAGCTCTGAAAGACGAAATTTTTTTTTCACTTTTGTATGGGCAAGGGGCCGAGCGTCACGAGTTTCCCCATACAAAAGTGAACAAAATTTTTTGGTCTTTCAGCGCTGCTACTTTCACGGTGAACTCTCTACAAGGAACACGTACACACCCTAAAGTATTATCACTTATTTTTGTTACACCTTGTATATCTACCATAACACCCGGTATATGAAGCCTGCATTTCCACCATTTTCATTTCATTTTCACGAATGGGCCGGCTCGACCGGATAAATACCACGTTCTCACAGAAAACCGGCGTGAAACAGCGCTTGCGCTGTGTTTCGCCGAGTGAGTGAGTTTACCGGAGGCCCAATCCCCTACCCTATTCCCTTCCCTTCCCTACCCTCCCCTACTACCCTATTCCCTCTTAAAAGGCCGGCAACGCACATGCAGCTCTTCTGATGCTGCGAGTGTCTATGGGCGACGGAAGTTGCTTTCCATCAGGTGACCCGTTTGCTCGCTTCGTTATTTCATAAAAAAAAAAAAACCAACGTTAAGCCAAAGTGTCAAAATTACCTAAACTAAATTGGATTTTTTGTAAATTTATGAAAAATGTTAAATTGTTTTCCCTCATGTTATTTTAATTTATTCTGTATACATAAATGATATTCACACACCATTGTTATGGTAGGATATGTTAGAACTTACAACTATTATAACCATGTAACCCTTTTGACTACATATCTGTGAATAATTAATGATCTTGATTCTTGATTCTTGGAACCATTCAAGTGACCACATTCTTAGTAATCTGTTATTTCACCAAAACTGAGGTAAAATGTGTTGTTAGGCATGTATTTTTTTCCAATAGAATAGTATCATTTGCCTCACCACCCTCATATTACAGCAGCGATTCTATTGCATCTTTGATCTTACACTGTATTCGAAACACAGCTCATCTCCGGTGGAAACGCAGCCTAAAAGCGTAATCATTTCAAAGACTCCACTACGTAGTTGGGCTTTTTTACATACTCGTATATGGATTAAGAGGAGTCCACACCGCCGTTTTTCCATACAAACGCTGTCCCCTGTTTCCTCCCTGGATAATGCCGGTAGAGTTATGATTTTTTTCCTGAATATCTATGGCCGCTATTAGCATGTCCCTATGTTTTCTTTTTTTTTCATATTTTTATTATTAAAAAAAATAAGAAGGTCCAAAAACCCAAAAAAATGCCAAGATTTTCCTCTGTGTTCAAACACCCAGAAAACAAAACTGGCTAAAATATACAAAAAAAAAACATAGGAACACAGCTCAAGCCTTGCTTTAATTCTTAATGAAAAAAGTACTTAAATCGGTTGAGTTTTGGAGGAGGAATCAGCGGACAACGAATCGAAGATTTTCTGTTCTTTTATTAGAACTTTTGTCGTATTGTCTCTATCGCGCTCTGCGGTGGGAGACTTGAGATTGGTGAGACAGCAATACATTTTCAAATACCTATTTTCAATTTCTCTCGCCCCTGGTGTATCCTCTTAAGTATATGCCTAGTATAGTTTTCCCACACCTAGATATACCTAGTTCCTACTGATCCAACCTAGGTTTACTAGGTAGTAGTTTGCGGCGAGTAACGCGGTTGCCGCAACTTTCTCTGCGCGGTCGGCGCGGGCCGCGGGCCGCGGCCGCACGATCGCAGTTTCACCGCAACGTCGTCATACTAATGATAGCTAGGGCTGCCATCTGCTGGTTAATTATACAGAAATTAAAATAAAATAGAACAAGGTATAATTCTCTAACGAATCGAAAGGAACTACTGAAGTGGACTTTACTACTCAGGGTATAATACAAGTATAATATCCATACGAACCTTCTAAAAGTGTTAACTTTGGTAACCTATTTAGAAATAAATATTTTGATTTTGATTTTTGAATATTATCAATGCGAAAGTGTGTCTGTCTGTATGTTACCTAGCTTCACGCCCAAACCGCTGAACCGATTTTGATGAAATTTGGTATGGGGATACTTGGAGACCCGAGAAAGGACATAGGATAGGACTTTTATCCCAGAAAAATGTACGTTGCTGCGCGTTAATCGAATTTTGGCGCAACGGCGTCGCAGGCGTCTTCTAGTTTAATACTATTATATAAAGAAGACTGACTTTTCTTCTATTTAACTTAAATATTGATAGGCTAACTATAATATAATATTATGCTAACTTATAACTACTTAAACCTGGCAAAGTCCGGCAACGCTCTTGCAAGTTGCAACCTTATACAGGGTGTAATAAAAATAAGTGATAATACTTCAGGGTGGTGTACAAAAAAATCGGTCTTTCAGTGCTGCTACTTTCACAGTGAACTCTCTATAAGGAACACGTACACACCCTAAAGTATTATCACTTATTTTTATTACACCCTGTATAATATATGACGTAGCGGGTGTCCCAGAAAAGAGATAACCGCTTTCCATCAGGCGATCTGCTTGGACCTTTGCCTCTCCAACTGCCGCACTCATAGACGAATATTAATTACTTAACTGTAATTAAGTGAAGATTTTTACATAGGCATTAGGCCCCATGGCCCATAAATATTCTGTCAAATCCTTCATTAAATTGAAGCTTAATCATAATTAAATATCTCTGAGTATGGCCGTATTTATAATATAAAAGCTATATGCGATCATTATTTTTGTTCTGTTGACTGATTGCATCTAACGGTATTCTTGTTTTGTATCTGAGAATTGACAGCCCTAATGATCGTCAGCGAAGTGACGCGAACGCGACATCATTGCCCTGTCCCACGGTCAATCATGATCATCACCCCTGATTATACCTACAAATTTAAAAAGCAGTTAAAGAACGTTTGTGTGCTAAAGCGTATTATAAAGGCAATGATTTCATCGAGGACAGCACACCTTGGGAATAGGGTGGCTCCATGCAGGGTTTTTTTTATATTTTTGTTACATAATACAACAATATAATACCATTGTCAATAGAGAGTGGAGAAGTAATTGATACAATATTATAAGTATCATGTCATGGTCTCACGTGGAAGTTTTAAATTGGCGGTCCGCCAAGTTTTCTCACTGCGAGCTAGTTCCGGCTGGAAACGTATTGTGTTGTTATAAGTACTAGAGATCGCCCAATGGTCGAAATTGGACCTTAGTTTCAACGATATTAGGACTACTACCTATATTTTGTAAAAAATATTGACCATATCATATATTTTTTCAACTCTTGTTTCTAGGACTTAGCTGATCTCAGACTGGCCGTGTAAGCATTGTCTAATAGTATCTTAGATTCAATAAAAAAAAAGTATACTTAATCCATTTTTAATTTGTCAACTTGTTGTCAACAGACTTCAACCATAAATAAAAGAGTATAATTCGTATGTATAGGTTTGTCACTCAAAAATCTGGCATTTCTCATGTGTGTGTGTTCTTGTAGTGTGTGTAATGTTTTATTTGTTAAAAAAATGTACGATAAAAGCATAATTTCAAAATAATATTAGTTCGATGCACTCCTTTACCATATAAACTATAACTGTGCAAAATGGTGCATGAACACCGACGTTTCCCCATTTTTCGTAAAAAGGGTTACAAAGTTTTTCGTTCGCGTATTAATATTATGATGATGGTATTTGTGTTGCTATAAGTATTACAATGTACAATGTGAATGTGTTTTTCGGTGGGGTTGATAATATCGTTCCCGCAACTTGTAGAGCATCATGGGGCTTAGTGGGTAAACCTCGGGGTATTGCCTACAGTGACATAGTATGTCTGTGCCCTGCCCGATGTCTCCAATCCGCCGGTGGTGCGTAAGCATTTCCAAATGTATGAAAAAAAAGGAAACGTAACGTATGTACTTCAAGTAGGGATATTAATGTAAGATTTTCCTGAGACTTCGGCAAAGGCCAAAGACGGCATGCCTCCAATTCGGAATAGATAACGAAATAGTTTTTTTTTACTTATATTTATTTATTTAATTCAGGCATCTTGGCCCATATTATAAATACTTTATAGACATACATAGACATACAATTATACTATAACTAAACACTAAACACGTATTGTCTGCATCGTGGGGCGCGACGTGTTCGGTAGCCGTCCTCGGTCCTCGGAACCTCCTGTAGACGACTCCAATCGGCCAGAACTCCTTCTCGAAGGTCGGTACATGATGCGTCGGGACCCTCACCACAAAAGAGCTAAAATTCACTTTGTGGCGGGACTCCAAGCGCTCGACCCTCAAGACGAAATCTTAGTGGGTCTTGCTCGATGTAGTTCACGACCTGCTCGACCGTCGTGGACCAGTGCAGCCTTATTTACTGTAATTTACATTTTCTACGTTTTTAACTTTTACATAGAATATAGATAATTTCAGAGAGGCAAGAGTGCTCTCGGTGCTCTGTCCCGGTGTTCCCTACACCGGGACAGAGCACCGATTAAACTGACAGTGCCGTTCAAAACGGGAACGTAGCCCGTAGGGGCCGTAGCGTAGGTATAACGTGACCAATGACCATATTTTTATTTTCATTAAAGCGGGACGTCACGGTCAGCTTTTTTATAATCATACAAATTTTTGGCGGCGCCGCGCGACCGTCGGCGGCTTCCCGCGACCAGTGTTGTAAAAGTTACCGATTTATCGGTAGATCCCCCAATTTTGGCAAACAAATACCGATAAAACGATTTTAGGGTATAATCTCCCGATTTACTCAATCTTAGAACATTAAACTTAATTTATATTCATTTTATACGTGGGAGAGCCATGCTTCGGCACGAATGGGCCGGCTCGACCGGATAAATACCACGTTCTCACAGAAAACCGGCGTGAAACAGCGCTTGCGCTGTGTTTCGCCGAGTGAGTGAGTTTACCGGAGGCCCAATCCCCTAACCCCTACCCTATTCCCTTCCCTACCCTCAATTATTCCCTTCCCTTCCCTTCCCTACCCTCCTCTATCCTATCCTATTCCCTCTTAAAAGGCCGGCAACGCACTTGCAGCTCTTCTGATGCTGCGAGTGTCCATGGGCGACGGAAGTTGCTTTCCATCAGGTGACCCGTCTGCTCGTTTGCCCCCTTATTTCATAAAAAAAAAAAAAAATGTAGTTTGTAACACCAAATTTAACATTTTTATTATTATTATTTTATTCCCCAAATTAGAGTTATTCCCCAAGGGGCAAGGCATTTTTTTTTAATAAACAAGAAAGAAAATACAATCACAAACTTAATCTAATACAGTGTAACATAAACTATTACTGGTTTTTCCGCACACTGCCATTCGTCTTCGACAGCTCTTTTTAAACAATAGTACTATTTATGACACCAACTAAGTATGTAAGTACTTAAATATAATATTATGGTCGCTTGTTAAGCATTAGTGCCTCAACCCACAATTTTTTGATATTAAAATATTTTGAATGCAGTCTTGTTCTAAATCATCTAAAGAACTCAATACGTAAATTTTTTTTTTGTTTTTTTTTTTTACAAATGCCTAAAGCGTCCATATAGCAAAAGATATATATGTTTTTTTTTTCAAAAACAAGTTATTAAGGATAATAAGACGTTTAACTGGCGAACCAAGGCACAACACTTCATAGGTGCATTAGATTGGCCTTTCAATAAACAAGCAAATTTAGGTTGTAATTCATACTCACTAAAATTGAATATTATTGTAGGGGAATATATATTTAAATACGTCGATATGAATGCGACAGGTTTCAAATTTTCAATTATCATTTTTCAATTTTTCATTTTCTAATCATTCGTCCGATACGCAACTTCCCATATTGTATTAACGCAAATCAAATGTCTAGTTCAGACCCAGACAGTGATTTTCCAACCACTAGTAGTGGACTAATGGTACGTGCGAAACAAAAAGAAAAAGATATACTACAAAAATATAAAAAAAGAGTGGGAAACACGCCCGGAGTTTGCTGGGTGGTTACAGGCAAGCAGTAATATTAAAGATACAAACTACGCCTATTGTCTAAGCTGCAAGAAGGTGGCTAATGATTAATAACTTTAACACGTGTTATAATTTGATTTATTTAGGCAGCAATCTCCCTATTTCTAGCGATTTTTTGTTGGTAACTATCTCCCTATTTCTCACGATTTTTAGTTGGTAGCAACACCGATTTCATAAATGTCATTTCTGCAACACAGCCCGCGACCGCGCGCGTCGTCGCGAGGTGCCGCGAGCACTTTCCGCCGACGGACGCGCGGTGCACACTTGCACAGTGGATCGAAAATCGAGTATCATAGACATAAGAACTCGGGTTAAATCGAGTTTTGTTTTTTTCTGAGTTGGCACATCACTTACCAAGCGTCGCCCAATTAATTAAAATTTGTTCCATTCCCGCTCAATAGATGGCGTTGCCATGATCAAACCGTGTAACAAACTGATATCGCTTTCCCCTCTGGCCCGGGGGCATCGTTATATCTGCCGCCAGAGCCACCCCCTGCGTTATAAATTACATCCAGGATTTCACACTCAGCACCAAATAAATCTTTAAATTGCTGAGTAAGTTTTTCGTTTACTTATATTTATTTGGAATCTGGAAAAGTTTGTAGTGTGGAGTAAAGACTAAAGACAACAATAATCGATATTTCAATGATAATATTACAGATAATAATGTAATGATAGTACTTCAAGGTAGTCCCCTAAGTCTAATGTAAAAGTTGTATTTTGCTCCATTTGTGCAAAAAAGTCAATTTTTTATCTAGAACTCGGGTATGATATACAATATACTCGTATTCTGATATCAGATAATTCATTCAATGCCGTACGTAATTACAATTATGCGAAAGTGTTAGTACTCTGTGAGACTACGAGTGTCGACTGTCGAGTGGAGTGGACTTATTACCAAGAGTGAAGACCTACTTGCACGGAACATAATTCATAATTAAACATACCGAAGCAGGTAGGCCTCATGTAGACGCGACGTTCTAAAAGTGTTGACTTTGTTAACCTATTTGGAAATAAATATTTTGATACGAAAAATAAGAGAAATAAGTTCAAAAACCACGGCTTGCTTTGACACAGACTGGCGGAAGTAAGCCTAAGATTTTCACTGATCGGTTAAAGTTAACCCTGGGTTAAAGTTCACGCTATCTTTTGGTCTTCATGAAAGATAGAGCATGATATTACCACAAGGTCAACTTTAACCGATCAGCACAAATAGGTGACTAGAACAGTGCACTTACAAGTTATAATTTACAAACCATGTAGAGCGAGTGCAAATAAGGTGCGTAATTACAATTCATCAGGCATCGGATCTCGCGTGAGCCATCACGACTCACGAGCGAAGCGAAGCGAAACTTAGGTTGGGTTGCACCAGAGGCGTGGTTAAAGTTAAAGTTAAAATTATGGTTATAGTTAAGGCAAATTTAACTTTAACTTTAACCTTAACTTTGACCGTAAATTGACAGATGACAGCTGGTCCAACAAGGTTATAAATGAACGTGGGCGGGGGCGCTGCTGGTAAAGGAGAACTGTCAAAAATTGCGTTTTTTGTATGATGACAGCGTTAGTTCCTTTTTTTCGCCACGCGCATTTAAAAACTTGTCGAGCTCTATAGTTATGGTTAAATATGGCGTCTTGATGGCGTCCATTTTTAACTTTAACCAAAGATTTGACATTTTGCATTGTAGTTAAAGTTACAGTTATAGTTAAAGTTAGTTGGTGCAACCCAACCTTAAGCAACTCGTTGTCGAGGAAGTGGGAACATGTATTAGCACAAGGCTGAATAATTTATTTAGCACTATTTATTTAGGTCACTGCAGAATGCAGATATACAATTTCAAGTTGGCCAACTATCGTACAACTAAATTGAGTAGTTTCAAAATTTAATTAGACAACTTTTTAATTGTGGGTAATCGAAAAAGAATCGCGGTTCTTATACGATTAGTGTCACCACTCACCGCAGACTTACAATTTAAAGTTGGCCGACTATCGTACAAGCCACAGAAATAGATCAAGATAGAAGCGCCATGTCGCTCCAATTTGTAGAGCACGAGCGTATGGCGCTTCTATCTTGATCTATTTCTGTGGTTTGCACGATAGTCGGCCAACTTTAAATTGTAAGTCTGCGGGGACCGACGATTTAACGATTATTTAGTTGCACAATCTAGTTAGAAAAATGTGCGAGCTCTCATAAGCCGCTATATAGCTGCTATTGGTATAAGTACTATACGATTTAGTTGGCCAACTTGAAATTGTAAGTCTGCTGAATTCTGTGGACTGTATTCCAATTCAATTTAAAGATGAGCCCTTCTAATATTGTCTGTCTGTTACCTCTCCAAACTTAAACTCTGAACCGATTTTATTAAAATTTGGTATGCAGCCACTCCGATTCCCGGAAATTGGGAAAGGACAAAGGGCAGTCTTTATACCGAAAAAACACAGCTTCCTTCTAATTTCTAAACTCTGGACATGCATGCAGCATGGTAAGCATATCTTTACTTTAAGGATTGATTCCTAGACAACCATGGACTAATATGCTCAACTTCTCTTTAACCGACTTCCAAAAAGGAGGAGGTTATATAAATATTCAACTGTATTTCATTATTTGATTGGTCTCACAACCGTGGCCTATCGTTAAGGTGACGCCGCGTTAAAGTAAAAAACCGAGTTGGATACGTTTTAGATTGCTTGTTTTATATTGAGAGGCCAGCCCGGCAAACAAGCAATGGAACAGCAAAAAATTGAAAGGGCGTAAGCGACAAAATGGTTTTTGTCGCGTAATTTAAAAACCATAAATACATTTCATATAAGCTATGGGCAAATTTAAGTGTATGCTTGAACCAATCTATGTACAAATTTTGGAAGCTTAAATCACTCTCCTCTGTTGGCAAAGTAGGAATCCCCTTTTTACAGAGGTCTTTTTGATTGATTATTCTGTGTTATAAAAGTTGACAAATCGTGTTATGCTATGGGTAATTCAAAGACAAAGACATGATGAATACAGACAATGAACTTTAATTTCTTAGCTTTAAAGTCATTGCTGAGAAAAGTCGAATATCGCTACAGCGAAATTATCAAGGCCTCCTTTTAAGGCGAGGCAAGTTCGCGGATTCTGGGAAAAGACTGATTTTTAAGCTTCCAGTCTGAAGAAATTATGTAGAATTCTCTTACACCAAAATTGATGTAGACTCAAAAAAGAACAAAGTAACAAAACAGCCGAACAGAATATTGAAAAATGGCATGGTAATTCTGTAAAAAAATCTTGAATATCACCATAAAAATACACTTCAAACTCGAACATATCGTAATTTTCAATGACAATGATATTATGTTTTTTTTTTGGATAGCTTTTTTATATTTCTAACAAAATAACCGAATAATTTTTTAATAAAATATGATTCGGTCTATCAAAGACGCGGCAAGCGTCGTAACCGCCACTGTACAGGGCGCGCTGATATGAATGTTATTTTAATGTCCTTTACATCGATATTCGTACTGACAGACATCGACCTGCTAATTTTAGGGACTACCTGACCTTAAGAGACGCCTTTAGTTTTTGAGTAAAATGAATACATTTTCAAATAACAGCCTCTATATAATAAGTAACTACTCGTCTAGAGTCTAGGACATAAGTAGTCAACTAGTGTTGTAGATGTCAGTATCGACTATCATAATTTAGATTTTCATACTCGCCAACATTACTTATACAATTTTTATTTAATTAATTTAAGCTTACCATTGCATGTGTAATATATACAGTATAATGTTATTTTAAATAAACTGATCAATAAAACATTGTCAAAGAACTTAAAATATCTAAATTATTATTTATTATGTGAATAAATCCATCATCAAAATTCCAATAGATGGCGCTGTGTATCTATTTCTTCATTCACTGGATCACAAAATTAATTGGATAGCTGCTAAAACATACTATACCTATTAAAACACCTTCTCCTAATCAGACTATTTTGAATGAGTATGAATTGTTATTTTTTTAGGTCTATTATAGCCTATATTATCGGGATTCGGGTAGTACTTAAGTTGAAACATACTTCGTCAGTTTTCTCACACAACTACTTATTCCATTAACGAAATTAAAAAACGAAGAGTCAAAAACTCACAAATCATTATAATAACCATTAAATTATAATAATCATTAAAATGCCGACACTTTTTAGCGCCGACAAAAAGACGACGACAAAAAATACGCGCCATGCCTACGTCGATGGTATCTTATTCTTGGAAGGGACGTTCTTTCTCGCTCTATCTTATTTGGAAGATATATTTTTATCTCTTTTACTTCCAATCGATAGCCGCCGCGCTAAGTGCCGGTAAGGGTAGGGTTGCACGAGCACGCAAAACAAATATTAGCTAAAATACCTATTTGTTCCCCTACACACGGACACATGATAAAAGGTTGCCATCACTAATATTTATAATTGCTAGTGTTGTCATGGTCCATTGTCTGTAATTGGGAAAATAAAGCTTGCTCTCACACTGCGTTCTTAATAATGATTTAGTGATGACTGTTGACGTAGGTCGTGTATATTAACGTCGTGTGTATTTTTTTCATAAACTATTCATTTAACGATTCGATTAGACATACTTGGTTACAGTTTACAGAAAATTTCATTTCAAGTCAACCGCTGCTTAAATATTTTGGTTGATTTTAACTTTCCATTCAACATTTCCATCCCAGCTGTAGATATGTAGCCCTTTTAATAGCTTTACTATTTCTAAAACAAGTTTACATTTTCTCTATCTATATAATTTATCACGAAATTACTCCACAATAACAAATACGTTCAGGCAGATGTCTTCCAAGTTCCAACACAATATTTACTATTTAAATATAACTCGATGTGGCATGTGGCATGGGCCATGGCAAACGCGCCCTTATTAATTCCCTCGTGCCAGCCCTGCGATGAATGAAAGTGCTTCCCCCCCCGCCGCGGAGGGCTATTTTTTATCTGTCCATTACAATCCTGGATGGTCGTAGGGATGGGAATGAAGGTGATTAAAACATCGACAGTAAAGTCTCAGATAAATATATTATCCCGATGTCAATAATTGTCTACAATTTTATCCAAAAATCGTTTCAATTTAATCTGTAAATAATTAATAAGTAAATAATTTTAATACTATATCTATTTTTGAGCATGTACTTATATCGTATTCTTGTAAAAAAAAATATATCGCGCAGGAACCGTACATATTTCCGGGACAAAAAGTATCCTATGTCCTTTCCCGGGACTCAAAGTATCTCGATGTCAAACAGCAAAATCGGTTCAGCGGTTTCGGCGTGAAGAGGCAACAGACAGACAGACAGACAGACACACTTTCGCATTTATAATAATATTAGTATATTAGTATGGAAGTATGGATTGCAAGAATTTTTTTTGTCGACATGATTGCCCTTCACTAGCGAGAGCGACGGGCGCGTCTTTTATCTTCAGTTTTATTTTACATATTGTTAGCATGTCACATAACTTAACGGCTTTATTAAAATAACCATTTTATGTGTTTATATTAAATATAATGACGTACACACGTAAAGCAATAATAAAATTTACATAGGAATGGATAATAATTATTATCAGGAATAATTATAATGAATTGATTTAAAGCTGTGATATTAATAAGTCTTTAATAATATAACTTTAATAAATGCATGACAGATTAGGTATATTGTATTGTAAACTCAATAACTTTTAATGAGAATTCGTATCACTATTAAAATGTACCTATACCCGGAGTCCGCACAGTGTACTCTAATAGTTTATTTACTATAGAACTCGCTTTAAGAAATGCAATTAATAAAACCTTTTTTTTTATAAAAAAAACGGCTAAAACAAAAGATACGAGTAATTATTATAAAATATTATTATTTAAAAACTAAAAGATAATTTAAGCATTTAAATGAGCTGCGTTTGTTAAATATTATGTACTTACCTATTATTATGACTTAAAACAATCAAATTATTGTGCATTATTATTATTTTCTTCTTAAATTGAACTTATTAGCAGACGGCAAGCAATATTGCTTGCCGTCTGCTTAAGTTCAAAACTGTAAAATAAAATATAAAAGTAACAGTACTAAACACTTTTAAAAACATTAATTATTCCGTGACCACCGATTTGTTTTTCTTATGATCAAAATCTGTAATACTCATAATAGTGTGAATCAAATCCGATAAAATAATATTTGTGTTCCACCAAGCGTTTTTACAGCCACGATTTTTTAGAAATTTCATCTCCGTCGCCGTCAAAACTTATTCAATATTAGGGGAGAGAATTTCGTTACATTGTAATTTTCTAAGTCGTATCAAAAACTTGGGCCCCGGGCAAAAGTTTTCCCCTCCAAGTGCTAAACCTTGTTAATAACTGCATGTCTATCAACGCTAACTTCGGAACTTTGTTTTTGGTTTGTTTAATCGTTTGTGAATTGTGATTCCACCCTCGTTCGAAGTTTCATAACAAATATAAGTATTAACATGGTATTAACTATTGACTACTAAGCTGTCTAAGCCAGTGAAGTTCTAAACATGTAGCTTAAAGCTATAATAAAATATATCCACACTTCACACTTGGATATATTATAATAGCTACTACTATAGTAAAATTACATACTAGGATAGTTTTGTTCCCGAAAAAGCAGAAAAATGCAAAGCCAAATTTTTGGCGCAACGAAGTTAAACCTCTTCAGCTCTTCTATTACTTCTATTTGTTTGTAAAAAAAATACTTAAAACTTACCCTCTGTTCAAATTGCCAGATTTATCCTAAATAATCGCAGTAAGCTGCATTTACCAAAAGGCAAAAGTTATTTTGCGTGTCTTACTGCCGCGCCGCACTCAGAGACGTAGGTATATGATATGATAATATAATTATATGTATCAGTAGGTCTACTACGAAACCGTTTTGAGACTCAATCGGACGAGAATGCTGCGTCCTGCTCTAACAACGTCATTTCACGTTTGTTAGAGTAGGACGAAACATTTTCGTACGATTGTTTGAGTCTCAAAACCGTTTCGTGGTACGGACCCTGAGTGCGGCAGTAAGACAAAGAATTTAAATATTGATTTTGACATGAGCCCTCTACATTATCTGTCAAACTCTTCATTAAATTGAAGGTAAAATCATCATTCAAATGTCACAGTGCAACCGTTCACTCTTGTCAAAATAATTTCCAGTATTTTAACTTCTACCCCCATTGGCAACAATAATTGATCCAATCTCAGCAACTCTATAAGATATTAACCGCCGCCGTAAAGTATCAATTACCTGCCGACCGGGGTAATTTGTCCCGGACTCCCGAGAATTGCCAATTACAGCCCCGTGTCGCTGTCACGGGTCTATACTCTATTCCCGTGACTGGTTACCCCGGCCTAGGGCTGCCAACCAGATTTCCCCGGATTTTTTCTAGTTGGCGTCCGGAAACTGTCCGGCGGGGTTTCTGAAAAGTGTCCGGCCCTAACCCGGACACTTTTGCTGGAAAGAGAGATCCAATTTTGTCTGGCAGATCTATTGCTAGAGTAAATTATTTTTTTTAAGTCATGCAAGAATAGAATAATTAAAGTATGAAACTTGCTAAACACACACACGGTTTGCTCTGATCAAAAGCAATACAAGTACGATTTCATTTTTCAAGGACCGAGTTTTTCAAATTTTTACAAATTCTTGTTAAAAAATATTTTAGCGAAAATCGGGAAGACTGAATAAAGAAATGAAAAAAATTTATCTCGTAAAAATTGGCCTCTCTTTTTAAGAGTTGTCCAGGAAAACCATAGTTCGTCTAAATATCCGAGATTTTTGCCGTGTAAACACAATAAATACTGCAACGAGAATTTAGGTGATGGCAGCCCTACCCGGGACTGTCCCGGTCATCCCGGGGACCGAGATTTCCGAGACTCGGGGGACATCTCGAGGGATTTTGCGGGTACGCTGCGGTTTTATTATTACCTTATTTTCACTTCTAAAATCTGTGATTATTACACTGCTGTGAACGTTGCAATCAATGATATTTTACTTACTTATACAGATCTGTTACGTTCATACTATTTTCCGGCTTAAATCTCTTCCGAACAACGTTGACAAATTTGACAGATAAGTGAAACAAAAGATACGAAATGCCATTTACACAAAAAAGACAGACTAAATAAAAGACGACCCAAATTGGGTCGTATTTGAAGCTTCACAACGCACGCGGTAGTAACATATCTGCTTTGAGTTTTTTATTATTATATCATTGGTTGCAATATTATTTATGTTGGATTAATAGGAGAGGATTTTCATTTTGCTCTTTGACCTGTAAAGTGTTGACCTGTAAAGTTTATGAACATAATATTAACGACGTTTGTCGACTATGCAATCAAAATGAAAGAATTAAATTAAACATAAAAGTGTACTTCATTATCGATCATTATAAGAATGACTGTATGTTTGATTGTTCGTTTAGCATGTATTATTGATCTGTGCTAATTAAATTAGAGTCCACATAAGGCATTACGCAACTGTGTTAACAATCAATTACCACTGCTGTACTTGTACAATGTACAGTCATTATGCAGTTTCTATCGATTTTATGATTCAAAGCTGTATTTTGGTACTAAAAGGTTAACTTTTTTTTCATTATTTCATTTAACTAAAAAAAATAGAAAATATATATTATCATGTATAAAATGAAGAGAAAAAGTACCTACTCCGTAAGTCCGTACTAGTCAACAATTTTTACACTACGACTTGTGTAGTACTTCTTAAATGCTTTCGCAGAACAGTGAGTAAGTAAATTAAATATAAATTACTCTATCAATGTTGCAGTTGTATGAGGAATATCTGGGGGCACGGCAGTGCCCCAGCCAAGCTTTTTAGCAAAGGCACGGCCGTACCATACTTTTCTCGAAGCGGTTCGCGGCTATATCACATCCCCTTTATCTTCAATGTTAACAAAGCTAGGGATTTAGAATTTTGGTCACTAAAAGCAAGTATTGAAACTAGCTTAACCTCCAAATTACATGAAATTTCAACAAATAGTTTAATAGTTACGGATGGTCAAAGTTACTACATTTTGTCACTCACTGACTCAAAATTCTAAGGTACTTCTAGCAGACTAAGAACCTTGAAATTTGGTACCCGGATAGATCTTTATTCACAATGAAAGGAAAAATTATGAAACCGGTCAAGTGCGAGTCGGACTGGCGTACATAGGGTTCCGTAGCGTAAATTTGTATGGGATAATAATATTTTTATTTAATTTTTATTATTAATTATAAAAGTTGAAATACAGTTGAGTATTTTCTGAAATTTTCAAAAACCTTACTGTTACCATTATGGATATAGAGCAAAAAAGGGGAAAAAATCGTGCCCTATTAATAATTTATTTTATTTTAATTGGACTATTAGCTTTTATAACGACACCAGAAATACATAATTTGTGAAAATTGCAACTATCTAGCTATTGCGGTTCTCGAGATCCAGCCTGGTGACATACGGATGGACGACGGACAAACAGAGAAGACTTATTAATAATAGGGTCCCGAATTCATCATTTGGACAGGAAAACCTAAACATTGAAAAATAATAGAAAAATATAATAATTTATCAAATAAGTACAAGAAAAGCTTTTTATGTTTGTAACTTTGCAAGAACAGTATGAGTTTCGACTGCATATTTGTTTTACGCATAAAAGGCTTTAAGAGGATACCACAGCGGCTAGAGAAATGAAAAAAAAAGTAAGTGTAATATCTATAGCTGTCTCCCTTACCTCAAGCCTATACCGCAGAACGCGATAGAGACAACTGCAGAAAATCCAGAAAATCAACGATTCGTTGTCCCCTGATTCCTTCTCCAAAACTTAACCGATTTAAGTACTTTTTTCATAAAAGATTAAAAAAAGGCTTGAGCTGTGTTCCTATGTTTTGCTTTTTTGTATAATCTATCCAAATCTGTTTTCTGGACGTTTGAACACAGTGGAAAATCTGGCCATTTTTTTGGGTTTTTGAACGTTCATATCTTATTTAATAATTAAATTATGAAAAAAAAGAAAACATAGGGACATTGTATTAGTGGCCGTTGATATTCAGGAAAAAAATTATAACTCTACTAGCATTATCCAGGGAGGAAACAGGGGACAACGTTTGTATGGAAAAAATGGCGGTGTGGAATCCTCTTAAGTTAGTTATGTACTTAATGAAATAGTATTAATTAAATAAAAAATAGTATTTACAACGTTTACAATGAAACAATAATTAGATTCGATTAAAATATAAATGTAATCAGTACTGCGATACACACTCCTTACTCGCTCGATATATGGGAGCACTAGAGAAATAATCAGTTTCAAAACCAATAATCAATTGGATTTATTGGGTACCATCGGCCACAGGCGTCGTTAACTCGTTACATACTAAAACATTTTACGCTTGCCATCTGTGTAAGTATGAACTCCTCCAAATATGCAGTTTTATATTTGTTTCTCATGTGCTCATTGCCAAGCCACTATAATAATTATAAAATAAAGAAATCTATTGATACGTTTACTGAATGTTGATTTACATTACAAAATGAGTTGAAGGCTTGGCTTGAATGTGATCTGAAAACTTTTTACGACAGAAGTTTTGAATAGCTATGCAATATTTTGCTTGGCTCCTTTTACATTTCATTTTTTTGGTGGGAATAGGACATACAATTAATATTTTTTAAACTGGATGACACCTGCAACATCGTTGCGTCACTTGCGCCATAATTCGCTTTTTGCGCGGAACTATTCATTTCTAAGTTGTAATATTATGTCAGCATGTACTTCTTACAATAAAACTAATAAAATAATAGTAATAAGTGCGAAAGTTTCCAGCAAGATTCCAGTTTCGAATCTCCAATTGACCATAGCCAGTATGTTATGGGTGTTTAACCCCATGGATTCATAAAATACGATATAAATTGGCGTTTTAATTGATAAAAATAAACCATCCCGAGGAACCCCGGACTCGAACCCGCGACCGACAATTTCACGGCCCATTTGATGCAGCAATCGATGGGCTGCAAGTGATTTTAGAATGTATTACATCAATATACAATTGAATTTCCAATGGAAACGTAGAACTTTGAGGTTGGAAATAAAACAATATTAGTTGATCACTGTTGACGGATGGTGAATGAAATATTTAGGTATTGTTTATGGGTTTTTACTTCTATAAATTGTATACTTTTAAGTAATGGTATAGTTTTATTGGTACAGTGTTTTTTATATGTAAAAGTGGATGCGAAGTGCGAACAGTGAAGTGTGCTGTCTTCTGTTATCTCTTCACGCTTGCACTTGACAAAGGAGTATTTTTTAAAATGTACAGACGGACAGACGGACAGACATCGAAGTCTTAGTAATAGGGTCCCATTTTTACCCTTTGGGTACGGAACCCTAAGAACACGACTTTTCATTCAGCCAAAACTTTTCACTGACAGGGTATTTTCGATTGCGGTCTGGTGATAATGATTCAGTATTTAGTAGACAATTTTACTATGTAGGTCTCGTTAGTGGTAGAAATTTGGACCACTTTATTCTTTCTCCTTTTGATGACATTTGATTTGGAGATTTTGAATCGGAGGACACTGGACAGGAATCCTGACCTTTAAATTGATCAGTATATTTTGTCTTTTTACGGAACAGTAATTACATAATATCTAAATATCTTAAGCCGCTATCCATAAGTCTAGTCAAAGCCACAATAGACATAACGACCAGTAGTTCGTCTGCAAAGAGACGGACAGGTTTCAATATCTGTCAAATTCGTCGGGTTTCACTAGGATTATGAACGGAATGTGCCTCGCGCTGGCTGATATAATTTATTTTTAAATATTTAAAATAAAGATTTCAAAATTGGATTCTGACAATTTTAATCGCATGTGCCAAAACACAAACAACAATACGACCAAAGAGGAACACGTCCATCGAATATGTCATAGTTTTAAATTCGTAGGTAACAAGTTAACAACCCTAGCGACGATTTTCGTCATAATACGTCAAATTTAAAAATTTCAACATCAGTTCTAAGTCGGTATACTCTATCATTCTGTCTACTCTGTCAAAGCCATGTAGGTATGTTGGCCACACTAAATATGGCGTTTATGGCAACATTGCCATGTACAGCCCGCATCAACCGGAGAAAAAACCTCATGAGGGCCTTTTAATGGCCGCTTTGTTTCGTAAGTTTATTTTTGTTTTATTTGTGTTGCTGCCTGTGACTTTGTACCGAAAATACCACAGTAATGATGCATTTTTCCGTTTGAAAAGCAGCAGCTGTCTTATTCCATCCTCTGGTAATATCTGTATTATAAATGTTGACGCCTCCGTGGTCTAGTGGTTAGAGCGTGGCTCTCGACTTCGGAGGTCGTGGGTTCGAATCCCGCGTTGGAAACATGTTATTTCCAAGTTCGGTTAGGACAATGCAGGCTGATCACCTGATTGTCTGACAATTAAGATGATCCATGCGTCGGATGGGCATGTAAAAAGTCGGTCCTGCGCCTAATCTCTCGCCAGTCGTGTCGATCTTCCGTCCCATTGGGTTATGAGAGTGAAGGAATAGAGAGTGCTCTTGTGTACTGCGCACACACTTGGGCACTATAACAACTACTCCTGCGTACCTGTCCTGGTTTCAATGAAACCGGCCACTGTCACCGAAACCGGTGTGGGGGTATTATTATTATAAATGCCAAAGTGTGTGCCTGCCCTGCGATTCTTCACGCGTAAACCGCTGAACTGATTTCGATGAAATTTCCTATGGACATACCTTTAGTCCTCGGACTTTTTTTTTTTTCGATTTTGTCGGAAAATTTACGATTTTGTCACGATAGTTTTATATATTATGTATTTGACTTAGAAATGTGTTTGCTCAATGACGATTGCCCCTATAATTCTATATCCATTATTATGCTTCGGATCTACCTCATATACCTACTTACATTTTATATGATGGTGTACTCCACATATACAGTGTGTAACAAAAATTAGTGATAATACTTTAGGGTGTGTACATGTTCCTTGTAGAGAGTTCACTGTGAAAGTAGCACCGCTGAAAGATCAAAAAATTTTTTCACTTTTGTATGGAGAAACTCGAACGCTCGGGCCCCTGCCCATAGAAAAGTGAAAAAAAATGTTCGTCTTTCAGCGCT
The DNA here is from genome assembly GCF_905147365.1 of Aricia agestis. Classification (NCBI taxonomy): domain Eukaryota; kingdom Metazoa; phylum Arthropoda; class Insecta; order Lepidoptera; family Lycaenidae; genus Aricia; species Aricia agestis. The sequence continues at coordinate 15,866,800 of NC_056416.1, read as the reverse complement.
GCTACTTTCACAGTGAACTCTCTACAAGGAACACGTACACACCCTAAAGTATTATCACTTATTTTTGTTACACACTGTATATTGTGTACTCTATAGTCTGTACTGTATACGTAATATATGTATATACATATATTACGTATACAGTACAGTACAGACCTATGTATACCTTTTTTCTAATACGATCCCATTGCCAGTACGACCCCTTTCCCAGTATTAGTACTTTCCCACTATAAACCCTTTTTCAGAAATACTTACATTAAGACTTTTCATATTGTTTTCTTAACTCAGTAAGTAGTAACTAGTAACTACTAACTAACTTACAGGGTTAAGTGCATATACAATTTTAAGTTCTTAATATGGTCTACCTAGCTATTGGAAATAATCCTACACACAGTTTTTTTTTTGGACCAACATTGTTTGGAATTTGCCTGATGTCCTTTGACGTAACAAGGATCTCCTCTTCCAAAATAAAACAACAACGAACAGAAGTGTAATCAGCTCTTGGCGTAACAGAACACCGCGGTGTAGGTCGCCGGTCGCGACAACTGGACTGTGAGGGTCACACTGTACCGGGTAACGACGCGTTCATAATGATTAATAACATTTAATTTTATTGCATAGCTTTTTTGAATCAATAAATTTCGTAACGAAAAAAAATATACATCCCCCCTACTACGACCGGCACAGCGGTGCGGCGTTGCCAGACTTCAGTACGGTGTTCGTGTGCGTGCGACTAGAGTCTTGACGTATGCGAATTTTAGTTGCATAAGTTGATAACAATGCCATGCCGCATGCGCGTGGTAATAGCTTTACCGCGGCAGTCCCCGAGTCCGAGTCCCACACGTATTTGATTTTCTTAGCCCACGCTGTCCCACAGCTGGGCAAAGGCCTCCCCAGCAGGCCATTTTACTCAGTTCTCCGCTACCAAAGAGACCTCGGCACACGTATTCATTTTTTTACAATTGTTACCAAATGGTCTTTAAGTTTTGCACTTTTTAGGGTTCCGTAGCCAAATGGCAAAAAACGGAACCCTTATAGATTCGTCATGTCTGTCTGTCTGTCTGCCTGTCTGTCTGTCTGTCTGTCTGTCTGTCTGTCTGTCCGTCCGTATGTCACAGCCACTTTTCTCCTAAACTATAAGAACTATACTATTGAAACTTGGCAAGTAGATGTAGTCTGTGAACCGCTTTAAGATTTTGATACAAAAATGGAAAAATTATTAAAAATTTTAGGGCTCCTCAATTCCCCATAGATCAAGTGAATCAAAAAAATATTTGTTTCTTCTAACCTATGCGTGTGGGATATCTATAGATAGGTCTTTAAAAATCATTTTGAGGTTCCTAATATCATTTTTTATAACATGAACATTTTGCGAGAGAGAATCTTCCAAAGTGGTAAAATGTGTGTCTGTCCCCCCCCCCCCCCTCTAATTTCTAAAGTAGGGGCATGATAAGTTTAAAAAAATATATGATGTACATTACTACAAAAACTACCAACGAAAATTGGTTCGAACGAGATCTAGCCAGTAGTTTTTTTTATACGTCATGAATTACAAACCTTAATTCAAATTTTATTAAATCAACTGAAATATGAAAATAAATCAAAAACCTCTTAATTTCATAAAAATAAACCTTATTGCTGCTGCGAAACCCTTCATGGGCGAGTCCAACTCGCACTTGGCCGGTTTTTTTGTGTTTTATTTTATTAGATGTCACTTTACCTCACTAAGCATTCACCACCTATAATAAAGTATCTCCAAATTCCAGCACACACAAACACAATCTATTTTAGTTTAAAATATTAGATATCGTTTTTTATGTAATTTACATTAATTCTGAGACTAATAAACTTTGCGGCAAAATTTCGGAAAACGTGCATTTTTCGGGAATAAAAAGTCCCATATTCTTTCCCGAGACTCAAGTCTATCTCCATACGCATTTTCAGCAAAATAAGTTCAGCGGTTTAATCGTGAAGAGGTAAGAGACAGGCAAACAAGACACGTAACGCATTTATAACATTAGTATGGACTATGGAGTGATGGATTTTGCAAAGAAGAAAATAAGTCACAAAACAACAACCCAATATGAACTCGGCTTTATCCGTCAACAATTCGTGTCACCGTCCTCGGTATTGCGTCGAGCGAGCGGGACGGACATACACATCGCCGTGTGTGCGAGCGAGACGGCGCACGCGAAGACAATCGCGGTAAATTGGCCGTCGATTGGATAATTATTTTATTGATACAATGCCGGCCGAGGGAAACGAGATAATTGGACAGGATAATCCACGGTAATTACGTATCTTGCGACAGCTATCCTACAGGCGTTTGACACCAGATAATATATTCTGTTAGAAATTTTGTATGTGGAATTTTTTACAGCTAAGGCAGATATTGTGTAACATGACCATAAAGTTATCGCATTTAAAATCGTTGCAGAACGGTCACTAGCGGCGCGGGGGAATGAGCGGAGGTGACGTGGGGGAAAGCGCGCGCGAGGGGGCGGGGGCACGGGGATAACTTTCGGAAACTATTTCTCAACATTTTAGTACTAAGTGATTATAAAAGAAAAATAAGTTTAATTTAATTTTGAACTAGGATCAATATATCAAAATTTGGCAGGAAGGTTTAATTGCACCCTGTATGATAATAATGTAAGTGGGTATGTTATTCGAATATTCGTTTTATTCGAATATTCGACTTATTAGTCGAAAAATTCGAAACGAATTATTCGAAAAATTATTATTTTTCGAATAATTCGAATAATAAGATTTTATTTTTATTTTTATTTAAAATGCTATTAACTCATAAAATTAATATGGATTAAGAACATAATTAAGTTTATTTAAAAAAATATATTTATGAATATTCTAGATCATATCTTAGTGATAAAAAAAATCTGTTTTTAGTCTAACAAATGAATATCGACCATTCATCATCACCGTTGACCATGTTTTAGTCGTTAGGATTCAACGAGGACTTGTTGATTACAGAACCCTAATACGGAACCCCGAACCGGCAGATTTTTTGTATGGTCATATGTTATTATTTATTTAATTTAACAGTAACATTTCCTACAGATAGAACAATCCACATTTTAGGACCATCAAATCGAAATATTTAATCCTTTCTATCTCCTGTTAGCTACCACTTTCGAAATTGTTGTTGCTGTGAAATTGAAGCTACTCACGAAAAATTAGTTTGATAATACCTAATCAGGTCAAAGAATGTTCTAGCGAACCTGTAAAAAATAGAAGTAGGTACGACTATAGGAAAAGGTTAGAAGTTGGGGAATAAAATATTATATTATGCAAAAAGTGGTTCAAAGAAAGGACTACATAGGTATAACTATAATACGTGGGAAAGCCATGCTTCGGCACGAATGGGCCGGCTCGACCGGATAAATACCACGTTCTCACAGAAAACCGGCGTGAAACAGCGCTTGCGCTGTGTTTTGCCGAGTGAGTGAGTTTACCGGAGGCCCAATCCCCTACCCTATTCCCTTCCCTACCCTCAACTATTCCCTTCCCTTCCCTTCCCTACCCTCCTCTATTTACCTATTCCCTCTTAAAAGGCCGGCAACGCACTTGCAGCTCTTCTGATGCTGCGAGTGTCCATGGGCGACGGAAGTTGCTTTCCATCAGGTGACCCGTTTGCTCGTTTGCCCCCTTATTTCATAAAAAAAAAAATATATTTTATTAGATAGAGATTACTAGATCCTATTGTTTCACAACGTTACTCGTAACAATAGGTTTCAGTTAAAATGATGACTAATTTTACCAACAATTAAAAATACGGTTTAATTATTATCTTCATAATTATGACAGTGCAACAATATGTGTTTTTATGGACGTAAATTATACCCAGTTTTGAGTCATAAATAATTTATACAATGACATATTTTTGGCACAAATCATTTATTGTAGATCATATTTTTGACACAAAATAATAAATCATAAATATATAAATAATGAAGGACTATATTTTGTTAGTTGTTACCTATCTGATGAATAATATTGAAGAGAGCACGTTTTCAAATGTTTCAATTACAATTTATTGACTGTACGTACAGCTCGACAAGGCTTTATATGAACGTGGGTGACATTGACGGGAGCTCTACTCATAAAGGAGAACTGTCAAACACATGTCAAAAATGACGTTTTTGTATTACAGAAGCGTTTAGTTCCTTTTCTCGCCACGTTCATATAAAGCCTTGTCGAACTGTACATTGAATCGCCAGTCGCCATAAATAAGAGATTTGCTGACTTTCGGCTGGAGTCTAGACAGACTACAGCCGCGGTTGTAATTTATATTATTTTATACTAAAGCCCGCTGTACACATTGGGCCAAAGCACTGAGTTAGCGCATTGCGATTTGCGCCCAACGCGACGTTTAGACTATATACTCTACAGTACTCTAGAGTTTACACTCTACAGCAGCCTTTCGATAACGCCACCTTGTGGGCGCTGAAGGCCTATAAGGGAAAAAATGGGGGCGTTGTGGAGAGGCTTCAATTTAATAGTAGGAGAAACAAAGGGGGCGAAAAATTTTTTTTTCTCAAAGTGGGCGGTAGACAAAATAAGTTTGGGAACCCCTGCTCTACAGTGTAGACTACAGAGTACGGAATGTCGCTTCCAACCGGTGGCGGCCCTATGGCGGACAGGACAATCGCCCGGGGCCTCGCAAAGCATTTTTTCGTAAGACCAAGGGCCTCACAAAGACCTGCCCAGGGCCTCGCAAAGACTTTCCTCCCGGAGCCTCGCAATGGGTAAGCACTGCTCCCAACTTATCGCCAAGTAGGCCTAGATCCGGGGTCACCAATTAGTTTCGCTCGGGGTCCGTTTTAAGACATGAAAATATGACCTTCGCGGCCCACACATTTTATATAAAAAAAATTAGGTAGACCGTAATTACGGAAATTAGTTACAAAGGTATTCTTTAGATATCAATGAGAAAAGTAACCATTTTTTGTAGCTAATTATCTCTCTGAAGTTTGGAGTGAAATATTGGTGCAAGCTATAGATATTGACATAATCCTGGAGATGTTGAAGTCCTATGATGAACGAAGATCATGTTCGAACATGCTTGGTCCGCACACAATAGGGGAGATCGCAGACGACAGGCTTTTTCGCGCAGACTCGATCGCACAAAAAGTCTGTCGTCTGCGATCTCCCTAGGTCGGCGGTCCGGATGCGGACCGCGGTCCGCCATTTGGTGACCCCTGGCCTAGATACACGCGGTTGGTCCAATGCGCTAGCCCCACGCTAACCCAATGTGGACAGCCAGCTTAAAATATTATTTTTTGAAGTCGACCTCAAACAAAGGATTTTATTTACTTTTATATGGGTTAATTATAATGTTTTACGCGTTTTGGAAGCTTTAAATTAATTAACTTTTCAACTATAATTTATGCATCAATATTACTTGATATGAAATAATGACCTGGATCATAAAGAAACAGGTGGTTGATTTACTTGTAAGGCTAATATTATAAAGCGGTAGAGTTTGTTTGTTTGTTTGTTTGAACACTGTGTCTGTGAAATATCTAATTTACGCCGTACGCGGGCGAAGCCGCGCGGAACGTCTAGTACATAATAGATGACGCCCCCACCTCTATTCCGCCAAAATTCGTTTTTCGCACTGGTCACGAGAACCGTATATTTTTCCGGGATAAAAACTAAAAAGTGTCCTATGTCCCGGGACTCAAAGTATCTCCCTTAGATAAATGATTGGTCTCGCGCGCGCGCTCGACCAATCATTTATCTAAGGTATCTCCATATAAAATTTCAGCAAAATCGATTCAGTGGCTAGGGCGTCAACTGTCAAGAGGTAACAGACAGACAGACACACTTTCGCGTTTGTAATAAGTATATAAGTAATGTTAATATTAAAAAATAAGTATGGATCTGTTATTGAGAACTGCTGTTCTGCTGTACCTACCTATTTTATTTGTAACTTGATTACTTGATCAGCATTCAGCGCGAACCAAAATAATTTAGGCCTCCCTTTTTTTAGAGTTCCGTACCCAAAGGGTAAAAACGGGACGCTATTAATAAAACTTCGATGTCTATACGTCTGTCTGTCTGTCTCCACTCTCCAGGCTGTAGCTCAAGAATGGTGATAGCTAGGGAGTTGAAATTTTCACAGATTGTATTATTGTGTTTCTGTTGCCGCTATAACAACAAATACTAAAAAGTAAAAACAAAAGAAATTAAATATTTAAGGGGGGCTCACATACAAAAAACGTGATTTTTTAAACAATTATTTCTCGGTATCAATGATGACAACAGGTAGGCACCTGAAAGGTTCACCAAATACTTACTCAGTTGTATTTATACTTTAATAAATAATAATAATTAATAAAATTTAAATAAAATAAATAATATTAAAGAGGGGGCTCTACAAAAAAAAAACATTTTTTTTCTATTTTTGCTCTATAATGGTACGGAACCTATCGTGCGCGAGTCCAACTCGCACTTGGCCGTATTTATTTCATAAGCATTTCATTTTAGAGTTATGGTTATAGTTAAGACTAATTTAACTTTAACCTTAACTTTGACCACGGAATTTGACAGAAGACGTTGCTAGTCCGACAAGGCTTTAAATGAACGTGGGCGGGAGCGCTGCAGCTGGTAAAGGAGAACTGTCAAAAATTGCGTTTTTTGTATGATGACAGCGTTAGTTCCTTTTTCGTCACGTGCATTTAAAGCATTGTCGAGCTCTTTGGTTATGGTTAAATATGGCGTCCATTTTTGACTTTAACCAAAGATTTGACATTTTGCATTGTAGTTAAAGTCACAGTTATAGTTAAAGCATGTTAATTTACTACGTAATTCGGAGTCAGCTTTCCTTCGGTAAGTATTTAGTAGGTACTATCAAAATAAGCATGAAAAAAAGGCTTAAGAATCATATTGCATCAGTTAGTACTACTAATATTATGTGTTCTGTGGTATAAGTAACAATAATAAAATCGAAGTTTCTATTTAATATTTATAAACTAACAATATTTAAATCGAAGTTTCTATGAGAAGTACCCTATTAGGTACCACTAGGGAATGCAATCCCGCAAGAAAATTTCAATCCCGGTATTTGCGGGATTGAACCATCACAATCCCGCTGGATCCCGGTATTTGCGGGATCCCGCAGGTTGATTTTAAACTTTTAAAATAAATCGTTATAATGATACTTGATATACCCCGTTTTAGGCTCAGAAAGTCAAAGAAAATAAACTTTGTTGAATACTTTTTTACAGGGGTTTATTAATAAAAATAAAAGAGAACTATTTTTTAATATGTCTAGTGTCTAATCGTAATAATAATAGTTAAAAAAAAAACTAAAAAAACTCACTTATTTATTTTCATCTTATAATTTAGTTGTTTTTTTCGAAATATAGATACAAAATTGAACTCAAAGAGTCCGCTACATACATACAGCCCAAACTTATAAAAGTATGCTAAAAAAGTTAAGGTATTAATTTTGTGTCGTCTGCCAAACGGCTCCTGATATTCCACACTAGGTAGCCAGCAGCTGAAAAAGTTAGCTCAGCTTCCACGCTGGTTGGTACAATTGTCATTAAAAGTGAATTGAAGGTAAATAATTGTTTAGTGGGCTGCTAGTAGCTAGTTCACGCACCTCCGCCTGCAGAGTTACACGCATGAATCACGCTTCTTTGTAATCCCGCCAGTCCCGCGGGATCCCGCTAAATTTTCGACCGGGATTAGTCCCGCAAAATGCATGCGGGATCCCGGTATCCCGCAATTGCATTCCCTAGGTACCACCACGCATCGGTTTCGTCGAGAGTAAAACAAAGAAGTTGACTGAAATGTGAAATCTATTTCCAATGTTTAAAAAGTGTCCCCAAAAACAGATGGCGCTAACTGACACAACACCATTTGAATAGCTCCGTTATAATATTACCCCTGACTTCTTTAAACTAAACCTTATGCCATTGGTATTTAGTTCACATTAAATGTAAAATAAGTCTAGCACGTGAGCGATTGGCCCTCGTACTTCGCGTTAACTCCTACCTTCTGCGTGTGTATGCGCGCCTGGTAGCCGGAGTCGCCGCGCGCCGGTCCCGCCGGTGTCGCGGTAGGCGCACGCGCACCGTTAGCGCGGTGAACGCCCTTGCGCAGGCGCACGCAGTTTTGGCAAACTGAGTACGACGATGTTCTATTTTATCTTGGACTTGACGGACAATGACGGACGTTATTCGTAGAGTCTGAGGATGCTCCGGTGTTGGGGCGAAACGCGCGTCGAGGTTTTCAACCTGCGTGATGGTGAGGGGTCTTGCACGGATTTGCCAACATTATTGCTTGTGTGGTGGTGTTTGCAGGTTGTAGCATGCGTACAGCATAGGCAGTGTGGAAGAGGAGGGAGGTGCCGTACGCATGCCTATCCGTACACTCACTCATTTACAGGTTGAGGTTTATTTCGCGGAATATTGCTAAAAATAATAACAAACTAAATTTTAAGCTATGGATTTCCGCAAAGTAACCGCCTGATTCTATTAACTATTTGGAACTTGAAAGTTGGAAGAGTCTGCTTCCAACAGTAAAAGCAATAATTTGAATATTTTATTTTACTTTTTGTTTTTCTACTTTTTTAAGGTTTTTTTTTTAAATCGTTGCTAGAGAAACAATAAAACAAAAACCAGCGCCTACAAGTTTTAATCTTTGTCGCAATTCCATGCCTTTTCAATTTTTCATTTACAAATACGAAGACCGAAAGAGACAACAAGACAAGCAAGCAAGCAACTAGCAAGGATAGACTGCTGAAATCATAATATTTTAACTCTTCCATTTCATGAATGAACATGGCATAAGCCCGGGTCAGTTCACTCTGGTATAAATTCTTCTGGTGCGAACACTGTGTTGTAATTATATACTATATAGTTATATTATGTCAGTAGAGATAACGTAATCATCCAGTGGGTGCAAATTGCTATAATATTATGTAGTATGAGTTAGGTAATAGGTTGCACCAACTAACTTTAACTTTAATTACAATGCAATATTTCAAATCTTTGGTTAAAGTTAAAAATGGACGCCATCAAGACGCCATAATATTTAACCATAACCATAGAGCTCGATAAGGTTTTAAATGCACGTGGCGAAAAAAGGAACTAACGCTGTCTTCATACAAAAACGCCATTTTTGACAGTTCTCCTTTACCAGTAGCGCCTCCGCCCACGATCATTTATAACCTTGTTGGACCAGCTGTCATCTGTCAATTTCTCCGGTCAAAGTTAAGGTTAAAGTTAAATTTAGCCTTAACTATAACCATAACAAAACTTTAACCACGCCTCTGGTGCAACCGAAACTTAAAAATTTAAAACGTTAACACTGAGTTAGTAAGCCCCGGCACAGTATAGCAATATATGTCATATTGCTATACTGTGGCCCCGGGTTATTTATATAACTCAAAGTTTTGGCACAAGTGGGCCTTAGTGGACTATTAACTACATGCCGTGGTTAAATTGGCCATATAACTTTAACAGACCTACCGAGTCTAACTTTTAACAGCAATCGGCAAACCGCTTAAAAGTTACCCGCTACCCGGAGAGTGGATAATTGAGAAAGTTACGCCCAAGTCTGCTGCGGGGACTTTAATTATTTTCTTTATACATGAACAAAGAAATATTAAAACATGAATTGTAATATCACTGGAATTAATTAGTATGTTCGCAATTTCTTGGAATAAACTATCTTTACATCAAATAAGTGTGAAGCGATAACGGACAGACCATCTATAGTATAAATATTATTCTCGAGAACGGCTAAACCGATTTGCAAAATTTTAGTCTTGAAATATTCGTGGAACTTTATATGTACTTATTGTTTATACGGTGAGAAAATTTTAATCTTACTATTGTTTATATTTTATTCTTCAAATTTTAAATTGTATAGTACCTACCTCAGTCCCGATCATTGCGCAAATATTGTTTTGTTGATAAGCGTTAACTGTTTAACATAAACAAAAGTCAAGTCAAGAGCATCCGGACCGGCGTGCATAAATACTAAAGAGTTAAGAATACAAACCGAATTTAAGTAAATATGTATTTTTTAATAAATAAATTTCTCAAAAAAATATTTCTCTGAGATCAATGTTTTATGGACAGATGGCACCCACAATCCGTTAGGCCGAAATCCGTTTTCCGCGCGGGAACCACAAATTTTTCCAAGATAAAAAGTATTCTATGACCTTTCCCGGAACTCGAAGTTTCTCCATACCAAATTTTATTAAAATCGGTTCAGCGGTTTCAACTTTCAGCGTGAAGAGGTAACAGACAGACAGACACACTTTCGCATTTATAATATTAAGTATAGATGGCGCCCGCAACTCCGTTAGGCCGAAATCCGGTTTTTCGCGCGGGAACCCTACATTTTTCCAAGATAAAAACTATAATATTAGTTATGTCCTTTCCCGGAACTTAAAATATGTCCATACCAAATTTCAGCTAAATCAGTTCGGCGGTTTCAGCGTGAAGATGTAACAGACAGACTTTCGCATTTATTATATTATTATGAGCCTCATGTTGGCTGTTGAATTGAATCCATACTAATTACTAATAATAAATGTAAAGTGTCTGTTTGACGTCAGTTTAACCGTGTCTTCGCAAAAAGAGTAAGGGCCTGTTTCACCACTTTCTGATAAAGCGCCAAAAAGGCTATTCACTACTTTTTGACAGATTCTCCATACGTCTTGATCTGTCAAGTTAATTGCTGGATAGCCTCTTCGGCACTTATCAGGAAGTGGCGAAACAGGACCACAATCTGTCAAGTTAATTGGTGGATAGCCTATTCGGCACTTATCAGGAAGTGGTGAAACAGGCCCTAACACTCGTGATGACGCGTGATTAGCGCAAGCGCATCTTGTGTAACGAGTCGTGATGTACAGTGTTGCGGCAGCCTCAACCACTTAGCGCTGTCGTGTTTCGGACGACCCTGTTGATAGATCGCTGTAGCTGGAGATATGGCGGGAATAGCAAGGAGAGAAGCTCGCACCGAATACATAACGGGTCTTTACATTCAGCCATGTCGCGCAGGAAAGTGGGAAGGGAAGTGAGCAGGGAAGTTGGCAGCGTGAGAATGTAAAGTCACTCGTGCCGCCAGTTGCCACTGGTCATGTCGCTGCCGCTACCCGACGCTGCAAGTATGTAGAGGGCTGAGTGTAAACGATCACTCGCGTCGTTACTGCCGCAGAAGTATTCAGCAGGGTAAAGGTCACAGCACCCATATTAACTCGGAAAGGGATCGGCACTAAATCACCTCGAGCCGTTCAATATTGTTTGTATGAAACTTCCTACTGCAACGCATACTAAGCGGAACCGTAAATCGCCTCGCCTTGAAGACAGGCTCCGAACTGGGATGCGACGCGTTGTTAACTAGCAGTCCCCCACTTACGTCTCGTCGTCCACCCGCTTACGGCTCGTCGTCCCCCCGCTTACGGCTCGTCGTCCCCGTGCTTACGTCTCTCCGTACTCAAGCTTACGTTTCTTCGTCCACCCTTGCCCCTTTCCCGAGCCGTAAGCGAGACGTCGCCTAGCCGTAGCCGAGTTGACGTGCAGGCTCTACTGATACGCTTTGGTTACGTGCATACCTAATAGGTTGACGCCTGGTTGACGGCGAGGCGAAAGGCCATACGGTGACGATACCTTTCCGAGTTGATGTGTGTGCTGTGACCTTAATATTGCCGGCAGCGAGAGAAGCAGCGGCAATATTCAAGAAGAGAGCTGGATTGAAATTTGCAGCTCTTCTAATGTTGCGTGTGTCCATGAGCGGCGGTAATTACTTTCCTTCAGGAGACCCGTTTACTCGTTTGCCCCGTTATTTTATAAAAATATTAAAACTTGAGACTTGAGAGGTGTCACCGGTGAGAGGTGTCCGGAGGACACCCGGATGGGATGAAGTTTAAAAAAAAACAAAATAAAAAAGAGAAAAAGAGAGAAACACGCGGCCCACACTTCTTGCAACTATATCATTTTTGCTCTAGTTGTAATATACCGACACTTTTATGTCATGTCGTTACAACTTTTTCCGTCTAGCTCCTTTCGCAACGCGCGGTAAGGAACTTCGTTCCAATAAAGTGGCTAAGTGTAAACGTCACGTAAGGCTCCACTCCAAAAGTTTCGATAGAAGTGAAAAACAAACAGCACAGCAGAAAGAAAATGTGAACTGCGCGGTACAAGATGGGGATCCTACGCCGCGCCGCACCGACGCGCGACGGTCCACTCTGCCTTCGTCTTCTGAATTTTTGATCAGGTCACATGACCTGACCAGAGAATGTCAATTTTACCCATCCCAAAATATGGACAACGCAGCTAAATTTTAACGGCGAGAATCAGAGAGTATGCTTTCGAATCGCCTCTACCTTCGCCTTCTTGGGCCAGTCTATGTTCAATGTAATCCTTAATTTGCGTTAAATTCTTCATTAAATTAAAGTTAAATAATCTTTAAATGTATCTGACAGCAGCTTTAAGAGTTTGAGTATATCTGCGCATTTCTTCATTCTATGTGCTATGGCAAATTATGATTTCACTGTGGTGTTTTAGTTCTTATAAAGTAACAATTTGTTTGTTTACTCCAATTTCTACTAAACATTGCCCGCGGCGCATGATTTAGGTATACCCAGAATTATCAGTTCTAAGGAAAACGTGGCCTGATTATAGACATTGACGAAAAATCTATATGATTATTTAAATTATTTAATTTAGATAATTTGTGTGGGTAAAACATTATTTTTAACAGTTTCTTCCAAACATGATTATTGTATCTAATGATTTGGTGGAAACTTCCGAAATTGAGATGTGTAATAATATCATAATTTTTTTTTATGAAATAAGGGGGCAAACGAGTAAACGGGTCACCTGATGGAAAGCAACTTCCGTCGCCCATGGACACTCGCAGCATCAGAAGAGCTGCATGTGCGTTGCCGGCCTTTTAAGAGGGAATAGGGTAATAGGGGAGGGTAGGAAAGGGAATAGGGTAGGGGATTGGGCCTCCGGTAAACTCACTCGCTCGGCGTGAAACAGCGCAAGCTTTTCTGTGCGAACGTGGTATTTATCCGCTCGAGCCGACCCATTCGTAACGAAGCATGGCTCTCCCACGTTTAAAAAATTTCCCAAAGTTTCAGGCCTATTCTAAGATTATAATAAACTATGAAATTACAGCTATTCCACATTGATGTTAAACTTGGTACTTACTAGTAAGTAAGTAATATAATATTCTGTGGTTAAACATAATTACTAAGCCATTTATTTTGAATAGGATCATTTTAAATGTTGTAATATAAATTATTGTTTACTTTTATTCAATAACATAAGTTGATAACAGAGGGCGTTATTGTCATTAGAAAAAGAAAGATGATCTAACCGTAAACCAGCTTACCGCCGTGACAACTACAGACCATTCCCATTAAAGTGGAACCGTGTTAGTTTATCAAGTTATTAATAAAATATTAAAATATTAATAAACAAACAAACAATAAGTACTTAATAATTATTAATATTTTTGTTCCTTTTTAATAAATATGTAGTAAAAATTAAAACGACATGAAAAATGGTTCTGTGATAGTTATGATAAAATATGATAATAAGTAATTACTTATAAATACTACTAGAGCTACTTAGGTGTTAAAAGATCCCTAGTCGACAATGGGCGACCGCCCAGGGATAAAAAGGAGCGCCAAAGGTAAATAAAAAAGGGGCGCCCTTTTTTAACACAGCCGTAGAAATTCCGCCCAGGGCGTTGGTAGTGCTAAAACCGGCACTGTCCTAAGTTATTCAAATCTAAGGGATAGACTTAGCTTAGCCTTGGACTCTAAGTGGAGGTAATGATGATGATGATTAGCAATCGCAAGAGCGGTCAATGCTCGCGGCGTCACGCGACGCCGGCCTCTAATGCGCTTAGCTCGCACCACCAGCGTACCCTGACCTCCCGGGCACCCGCGGTCGCCCTAAAATCAAGCTCAACACTGCTGGTTGTCATGCGCTTAGCAGGCAGCTATCATTTCCATTATAGCCTGACCCACGATTACTCTTACCCCAAACCGCGCGAGAGGTCACACCAACTGGTAGTTACGTTAGCAGGCTACCGACGCCAGTATATCCTGAGCCCTCGAGAGCTGTTAGCTGGTTGATAACGGAGGTCTCGCCGGCTGGTCGACACGTCTGCAAGTTACGTGTACTCGGCGCTCGGGTTACACTTACAGTACACTTGTCAACAGATTACCGCTACGTTTTGCAATCTTGTTTATTGGCGATGAGGGTAATGATTCCGGTGTAATGAGCATTTTGTGTAAAAAAACATTTTAAGGGGGGGCTTAAGTAAGGGGGGGTTTAAGTCCAATTTTCGGTTTTCGGTAACGGATACTTTCACACTGACACATACTCAATTCCTGAGTTCATAAGACGTAGCATGCCTTAAAACTGGAATGTGAAATCCAACCTGAGAAGTTGTCGGCCACAAATATCTAGAAAATGAATAAATTCAGAAGTAGATCTGTCATGAATGAAAATCCATTTGTTGTGTATTCAGTAGTTGTACAGACTGTAGAAGTTTGAACTGCCTGGATGCACCGTAGGCAACCCTCTGTTTTCCAAGGAAAGCGTTGTCGTCTGTCATCATAGTAATTATAGAGGCAATACGAAAGAACATTTAATGAAAATAACACGGTTTCCGCGAGAAAGATTTAACACCATTTCTTAATTTTTTATACTACGTGATAGAGGGCAATCGCTACCATCCAAAAGCCTTAATGTATCGGGTCACCGGGTGTGATCGGGTGATAAGATGCAGACAAACAAGTTGCTGTAGGAACCGCTGAAAAATAATGCATTAGAGCAGGGGTCACCAATTGGCAATTAGTTTCGGTCGAGGTCCGTTTTAAGACATGAAATGACCTTCGCGGTCCATACATTTAAGAAAAAAAAAATTAAACAAAGGTAAGTATGTAAGTCAATTTAACAAAGGTATGAATTACGGAAATTAGATAGGTATTTATTTAGATATTCGTATCAATGAGAAAAGTAACCATTTTTGTAGCCAATTATCTCTCTGATTTACATGCTTGGTCCGCCCGCACACAATGGGTCGGCGGTCCGGATGCGGACCGCGGTCCGCCATTTGATGACTCCTGCATTAGAGCCACTGAGTTATAAGTACTTATAACTCGTGATTAAAGCCTTCATTTTGTTATCCTGCCAGTGGGGACCATACCTTAAAATACTTCTCTTTCATTAGTACGAAAAACGAGGTCACATTTAGGGTAGATTTACATTGAGTCAGTAACGTCAGATCACTGTGCACTAACGTGTCAGCTGGTGCTGACCTGGCACAGCCAGAGTGTTAAAGGAAGATTGACATTGAGTCAGTGGCCGTCGTCAGTGTACTATGCTAACTCGAAATCAATTTACACTAAGGCAGTGCACTGACACGGCAGTGGACTAACGTCAGTTATTGACTCAATGTAAATCTGCCAGTTGTGTGAAATTGTTGGACACGGTGGTAGTGTCGTGTGCCAGATTCATATTATATTCAGTTTCCGGAAAGTCAGCGTTTCAGTCATCAGGCGTTCATTATTCAGGCTCTGAACTGTTCCACTGTTAGTGTAGAGACTGTTATAGGAATCTGATTTGAGAACAGCCCCGGATTTATAAATAGGCCGTCACTGCATACGGCACTGTTTTGAGAAGTACTATCACGATCGGTATGAATTCAACTGTTTAAGGCGATGCCTTGTTAATTTGGCTGTAGCGATATCGATTTTGCTCAGCAATGACTATAAAGCTAAGAAATTAAAGTTCATTGTTAGTATTCATCATGTCTTTGTCTTTGAATTACACATAGCATAACACGATTGGTCAACTTTTATAACACAGAATAATCAATCAAAAAGACCTCTGTAAAAAAGGGTTTTTTTTTTATGAAATAAGGGGGCAAACGAGCAAACGGGTCACCTGATGGAAAGCAACTTCCGTCGCCCATGGACACTCGCAGCATCAGAAGAGCTGCAAGTGCGTTGCCGGCCTTTTAAGAGGGAATAGGGTAATAGGGGAGGGTAGGGAAGGGAAGGGAATAGTTGAGGGTAGGGAAGGGAATAGGGTAGGGGTTAGGGGATTGGGCCTCCGGTAAACTCACTCACTCGGCGAAACACAGCGCAAGCGCTGTTTCACGCCGGTTTTCTGTGAGAACGTGGTATTTATCCGGTCGAGCCGGCCCATTCGTGCCGAAGCATGGCTCTCCCACGTATAAAATTCCTATTTTGCCAACATAGGAGAGTAATTTAAGCTTCCAAAATTTGTTCATAAATTGGTTCAAGCATACACTTTAATTTGCCCATAGCATATAATATGAAATGTATTTATGGTTTTTAAATTACGCGACAAAAACCATTTTGTCGCTTACGCCCTTTCCATTTTTTGCTGTTCCATTGCTTGTTGCCGGCCCGGCCCCTCATAGAAAACAAACAATCTAAAACACATCCAACACGGTTTCTTACTTTAACGTGGCGTCACGTTAACAGCGTCCAACTGGTGGCAGAGTTATGCCATCTTATGGGGTCTTGACAGGGCTCTTTTGCCATGGCTTCCTTCCTACCTTCTTTTGAACATTGGGCCATTGGGTGCGTAAACCTGAAAACAACACCGCTGAATACAGATGTGCATACTGCATACCGTATGTATCTTATTTGTGTTCCGTTCTGTCTATACTCGGTAAATATACTCAATCTAATTCTAGCCAAATTACCGTATACAATATACATCGCTCTAGACTCTAGAGGATTACACGCGGTGAACGGCTGAAACGCTTTTAATTAGGAACCAATCAGTCCATATGTGTCAACACTCAACACGCTGTGTCACGAAGTGTGTTTCCCATCACGTCGCGTGTGGACACGTGGGGACTGGTGAGGTGCAGGAAGACCCGCTCTAATGGATTTATTTAGATGTCATTTTTTTATGTGGGCGGAGGCTCTCTGCGGACACGACGGACGTGGGATTATGTGGACATGACCGATATTTTTTTATACGCCAATTTAATATATACTCGTACTTATTTTAAATGCAAAAGTGTGTCTGTCTGTCTATTACCTGTTCACGCTTAAACCGAAAAACGATTTTGATCAAATTCTCTTTGTTTTTTCACCATAACCCTCTTCAATGCTTCTATGTGATTTTTTCCTACATGTATATTGGCAATAGAAATGCAACTTGTTCGGTGATCACTGATCACTCATCAAGCAAATGCTGTGGTATTTCGAACTTAGATACTCCTTGGTATCGTATAGATTACAATCGTCATTTCCACTAAATACATTAAGTGATCGTTAAGAACAACCCAGAGCAAATTTTAAGAGTTTGCTAAAACTTATCCTTAACGATTAAAATTACTTGGACTAAATAAATGTACTTATCAGATTCTTATAACTACAACTTCTCTTCAAGAAAAATAAGAAATCCAAAATGAAGCAACTTATCCACAATAGGCCAACGCTAATAAACGTAAGCCCTCTGTTATTCCTTGATGCGTGTTCCATCTGAGCGGGCGTAGTCGCTGTGTGCTACCCACACATATCGACCACTCGTTTACACGTGCACACACAAGCGTTTGATACGCACACAAATGTACAAACCCTAGCGTTTGGCACGCACACATGCATACCGTAATGCGTCCAATGCACACACATTTACGTCCCCAGCGCACACATTGGAACTTTGTAAAGCGTTTGACAAGCACACACTCGCAGACCTTGTTGCGATAGCCGTGTGTGTGGCTGTGTGTGTGTTTGGTATTTTGATTGGTCATGCATTTTACGTGTTTATAGCCTTGTGCGGCTTCTCCTGTGCGGGCGAGCGGTGAAGTGGTAATTTATTGAGACGCCGTACCTAAGGGTTTATGGTGCTTCAGATAAGATGTGATATCGTATCGATTAACTCTGAGAAACATTTGTAATTGGATTTTCTTTTTTTTATCTTTTTTATTTTGCTAAGCATTGGTTGTAAAACATGTAAAAGTTGTGTTTCGCGTATACCGAAAAGATTCTTTAGGGTTCCCACTGAGGCTATAGATAGAATTTCTACATTCTAGTATTCATTCACGAACCACGATCTATTCGGTCACCATGTCCTTTGCCTTCATATTATGTGACCGTTAAGCAAGTTTTTGTCACGGTTATGTTACACAGAAACTATTTTTCAGTTTATTGTTTTACCGTTATATATATTTTTTTATGAAATAAGGAGGCAAACGAGCAAACGGGTCACCTGATGGAAAGCAACTTCCGTCGCCCATGGACACTCGCAGCATCAGAAGAGCTGCAGGTGCGTTGCCGGCCTTTTAAGAGGGAATAGGGTAATAGGGGGGGGTAGGGATGGGAAGGGAAGGGAATAGGGGATGGTAGTGAAGGGAATAGGGTAGGGGATTGGGCCTCCGGTAAACTCACTCACTCGGCGAAACACAGCGCAAGTGCTGTTTCACGCCGGTTTTCTGTGAGAACGTGGTATTTCTCCGGTCGAGCCGGCCCATTCGTGCCGAAGCATGGCTCTCCCACGTTTTTAAAATATACACCTTTCAGTCCTTTCACTACAAGCTATGCTTACGTATCTTTTACTTGTTGTTGAGATTTTGTGACTGAATTCGAAAGACATTCGATGGCGTCTTAATTCCACCTTTCCAAAGTAATTTGCTGTTGTACAGTGCTACTTGAGTGCACATCCTAAAACACATTGGCCCTACGAAAGATCTATGCAGAACTCTGTTTGTACTACGGACCTAGCTGCACCTGATTCTACCAGAGCCCAGGACTATCAAATGTCAATGATTAATGGGAGCTTCCAGCGGTAATTTTCATGGAATAACTCTTTTGAATACGATATAAACAAGCAGTTAGTAAGTTCTTGCCAATCCCATAGGTGGGAAACAGTTGTCACTAGTCAGTACGTAACTAGTGACTGGTGTAGTAAATGGTGGTAAGTGAGGTGTCGTTATAATGTCGTTAGCGTTGAGACATTCGTCAGCCTGCCCCACAGCCGCCGGCATTAGGCTGCCTCGTGTCGATAAAATAACCAAGAAATGAGAAGAAACTGATGGTAATCGATGGTGAAACGCAGCACCAGAGCACGCAACGCAGCGAGTCCATAACCATTAAATAAAATATACACCTATGCCGGTTTCCGTGGTTTTTTAACTGAAGTTCAACTGAAAAAGGATCTAGCTAGCGCTTTATAACCTCAAAATGTTAACCAATTAACGTTGAATAGATAAACTGTAAATTAGCTTAGAAACTGGGCATTTATAGGGCGTCGTCTACATAAACGAAACACGACTTACCCGGAAAATAGATTAGTTAATTTCTTTTTAGACTCGATTCACATGCTGTCGCTCGAAAGCGCGGTTTGGCGGCTACACACCGTGAGATCACAAGCAATTGTATGTAACTATTTATTTTAATAGCGGAGCGATCGAGCTGACTGCTGTCATTTACATACAGTTGCTTGTCTCGCGGTGTAGCCGCTAAACCGCGCGTTCTGGCATCTGGCAGACGCATATAAATCGCATTATTTACTTAAAACAGCGGTTCCCAAACTAATTTTGTCCACTGCCCACTTTGAGAACAAATTATGTTTAGCGCCCCCCATTGTTTCAATTTAAAATGCATCCAGATGAAATAAATAACACCCAAGCCTCTAAACAACGGCCCCATTTTTTCTGGGTCCCACACCGCCCCCCTTGAGACCCTCAGCGCCCACTAGGGGGCGTTATCGCAAACTTTATCGACACTGTCACTTCACTACTTACTTTTAAGTAGCGAACTAGTGAAGTATTTTGTAATGAATATCGTCGAAGCGGGTCACAGAACTCCAATCAAATAATTTGAAAGTTAAATATCACGCAACAGATTACAGAAAACAGGATATTTCCATAACTTTATGTTTATTACGCTAAGTTATCTTAAAATGGTAAATAACTTGCCGGCCGCGATTTCATTTGTCCAAGGAACTCGTTTATAGCTCGGGAACATTCCTTCATCTACCTTTTGCCGTGATAAAAACGTTTTTCTTTCCTATAGCTAAAAGTATTTCCATCCTTTCATCTGATAGTTTATGAAGAGACCGACAAAAAACAAACAGAATATACGTGGAAGAGCCATGCTTCGGCACGAATGGGCCTGCTCGACCGGAGAAATATCACGTTCTCTCAGAAAACAGGCGCGTGAAACAGCGCTTGCGCTGTGTTTTGTCGAGTGAGTGAGTTTACCGGAGGCCCAATCCCCTACCCTATTCCCTTCCCTTCCCATCCTTACCCTGCCCTATTACCCTGTTCCGTCTTAAAAGGCCGGCAACGCACCTGCAGCTCTTTTGATGCTGCGAGTGTCCATGGGCGACGGAAGTTGCTTTCCATCACGTGACCCGTTTGCTCGTTTGCCCCCTCATTTCATTAAAAAGAATGTTCCTTGCGATATGATCCTTATGAGTGGTAGCTCCTCAGTCTCCATTGTGCGCTTAACCTGTGGGTAGTCTTAGCATGCTGCATGAGTCATGACTCATGAGCAATTGCACGACTGATATTTTACGCACAATCAATTTGAATCTGTTAAACTGGGGAAGTCTCGAAAGGTTTCGAGACTGACAAATATTAGGTGGACTCGAGCAATAACAGCATGGAAAGGGTCCACAGGCACTAGACTAGAACGAAAAGGATGCCTATAGCTCGATGGACTGACGATATAATAAAGATAGCTAGCGAAGAATGGATGGAGAAAGCGAAAAAAAAGAGAAGCATGGAAGACTCTAGAGGAGGCCTTCACATTCGAAGCGAGGGGTTCTTACTAACACAAACATTATAAATCCTCTTAACTGTTACTAAAGAAATTATGTAATTTGTGAGAAATAAAAGGCTCTTTAGGGTTCTGTAGCCAAATGGCAAAAATCGGAACCCTTATAAATTCGTCATGTCTGTCTGTCTGTCCGTCCGTATGTCACAGTCACTTTTCTCCGAAACTATAAGAGCTATACTATTGAAACTTGGTAAGTAGATGTATTTTATTTTTATTTTATTTTATTATTAAACTAGGGAAGTAAGTATACACAAAGTCTACACCTTTTTTTTACATGGGGAAATGCATTACGCATCCCCGGCGGATTGGGGACATCGGCCGGGGTATGTGGGACTCTCCGAGGAATTACCCACTAAAACCCCATGGTGCTGCGCTCCCCGCCTAGGCACAGTCACAGCCACGATCAACCCACCACTTACCAAACGAGACAAAGTGTACACCTACTTCCCGAGATAAGAAAACTCGTTCTTTAACGCCTGACATTTTCTACCGCCCACGACAAAACTCGGAAATACATTGTCACCAGCTAAGTGTATGTCCGTAACATTATAATCTTGCAAACCTGGCATAACAATATTTTGCTCCGGTGTTGTCGGTGTCCAGTGGCAAACGTTATTCACCAGCAGGAAGCAGGCTAACCGTGACAGGTTTTACGGAATAACGAATTTCTTCTGTCAATCTGTCACTTTCTATAATCTTTCGTAGCAAAAAAAACCTTTTTTATATTATGTGATCATGCTTAGGGTGCAGGCGTTTACTTGATCATCTCTGCCGCATGGACGCATTTAATATATTTTATGATCTTTACTCTACGTCTTATATTATGTATTTATGAAAGGAGAATTAGAAATTTTGTATTTACATAGGTACTAGATCAGTCACTATTTACAAGATGTAGTTATAATATCAAACTTCTGTAAATTTTATGCATGTAGAGTAGAACTCTACATGCATAATTTAATTTCAACTTTGTGGCGTTGAAAGTAGAAATCTACGCTCTAAAACTGAAAATGCTTTACTTAACGTAGAATTGCCTTCATTTTTAATAGAACCGGATTTCTGAACGCGGATTCCGGATAAAGCGTAAATCACAATATACTACATCCGAGCTTCTAGCCATAGGCGTCTAGTTTAATGGTCTGCATTTCACAAAATAATGTATTACTGACATGGCCGGCTACCATCTTTTCGAACGTACATTTTATGTACGTTTTGGAGAGTTGAATGGCCATTTGGTTGAATGGACCTTCAATAAACCCAAGGTATCCGTTACCTAAGCCATCAATAGGTATCCATCACATCCGCAGACCCTTACACCTGTCAATACCAGTCAATACCACCCGCCCTCGATTTCTACACGCATCGACAAACAGCGCTTCAGCTAAATCAACGTTTAATACTATACCACAAATCAAACGCTTCAAGCGCTTTACGGCAAAAGTAAATCAAATATCTTGCTACGAATTCAGCGCTGCCAGCGTCTTCTCTTTTTGAACGTCTAACGGTTGTAATTTATTGAAAACCTTGAAGCGCTTTAGGGTTGATGTCAGATCAATACCGCGCTGCGTATCCCCCCCGCAGCCCCCCGGATAGCGGAGGGTCTGATTTTGTAAAGGCGGCATAAGCTTGGAGTGGCGTTTTTGTAAAGTCATCTTAGTTTTCCTGGTCGTATGAGTATACTTAAATATTATTTGTTATAAGGCATTATTGAATACTAGATGTCCCGCGCGGCTTCGCCCGCGTAAATTAGGAATTTTACAGAAACCGTACATTTTCCCATAAAAAAATATTTTCCCCGTTTTTCCCGCATTTTCCTGAGTTTCTTCGGTCGTATTAGTCTTAGCGTGATAATATATTATATAATATAGCCTATAGTCTTACTCGATAAATGATCAATCTAACACTGAGATAAGTTTTTAAATCGGACCTGTAGTTCCTGAGATTGACGCGTTCAAGCAAACATACTCTTCAATGTTGTTATATTAGTAAGTACCTGATGGACTTGTGTTACAGGTACCAGACAACGGAAATATATTTAATACTTTTATACTATACATATATTTAAGATTTTTATTATATGATACACATATTTAATACACATCCATGACCCAGGAACTTTGAAAACTTTTTGTTCCGTCGGCGGGATTTGAACCCGCAACCTCCGGCTTGAGCTACCAACGCGCTCACCACTGAGCCACAGAGGTCGTCAAACTATTTTTAGACATAAAATAAAGATTTTTTTTAATTATCGCTTGACAAACTCGAGTCTCGATCTAAAAGACTATGAAATGGTATAATATGGTAGTGATGATGATGATGATGATGATGATGATGATGAATGTAATTTGCATAGTAGCATATGGTTCCTGTTCTTAAAACAACGCCGAAACTCCCAAACTTGTATCTATAAAGAATCAAGAGTTCTCTCAGCACCTTCCGAACCACGGTATACCAGGTATATCTCGGTGCAAAATCTTACTTGTTGGTAGCATATGCTTAGAATACTTCTCACGTAACCGAAGTCACCACACGTTTCCCTATAAGTTTTGAGGAGTTCCCTCGATTACTTATGGATCCTTCATCAGATCACCACTTTTGTGAATATAAAAATCGGGTAACATACGGCGGAGTAATCGTTGAATATAAGAAAACGAACATAACACCTCCCCCATTTTGAAAGTCGGTTAAAATTGTAGCCTATGTGTTATTCTGATGTATAAGCCATATTATTGTAAAGTTTCATTAAAATCCGTTCAATAGTTTTTGCGTGAAAGAGTAACAAACATCCATACATCCACACATCCATACATCCAAACAAACTTTCGCCTTTATAATATTAGTAGGATGTAGCCTATAATATATTATCACGCTAAGACCAATAGAAGCGGAGCACCAATGAAGAATGTTTCAAAATCGGGTGATTTTTCCTATTGTGCTGCGTAAACGATAAAAGTTTCGCAAAAATTGGCAGAATTTTCTTTATTTACCCATGAATTAGTTACTCTCTCGGGTCTGTGGCTGTTTGGTTGTTCGTTTTGTTCGGTGTTGCTATGTGTCTGTGCGGATGATTTTCTTGCTCTCTGTATTCGATGCCTATCCCTATTCTGGCTGAGGCGAGCCTCACGCTCTACAGATGATTCTCTTTCTCTCTGTATCCGAATTCTATCATTTTTCCGACTGAGGCGAGCCTCACGCTCTACAGACGATTCTCTTTCTCTCTGTATCCGAATTCTATCATTTTTCCGACTGAGGCGAGCCTCACGCTCTACAGACGATTCACTTTCTCTCTGTATCCGATTTCTATCACTATTCTGGCTGAGGCGAGTCTCACGTTCCGTTGACGATTCTTCATCTCTTGCTGAACGTGCTCTTTTGGCATTCACTGTACTACGACCTAAGCAACAAATAACCCAATCGCAAAGCAAAAACAAAAGTCCGTTTTTCTAACGCAAGTCAAATATATTTTTATCGACAATTCAGAAACCAAAGAACCAGAAACAATGAATATCTGAAAGAAAGCGCTGTGGTTGCTCCTCTGCGTTACCGTCTGCACAACCACACAATGACGAAATACACTATCTACTACAATAACATAAGCCCGAAGCTTATGAGAGCCCCCGGCCGGTTCTGCCGTAACCGCTATGTCCCTCGGCCGCCGCCGCGCGACATATTTTTTGATTCCGCGTAAGTTTATACGTTTGAAAACTTCTAAAGTATTGATCGAAATTGTATAGTGTAAAAGACAATTATAATCTACATTTAATGTCTTAGCTTCCAAACATGTTTATTTGGATAAGGGTTAATGTTGTAAATTGTTAAAATCGCTTCGTAAATAAGCCATTATTTTTCGTAAAAAGTAAAGAACAAAAATGGCTATTGTGAGTTATCCCTAAGAAATAGACATATACCATCGCGGACTTTTTTGTTTACCTAATTAAGGTGTACAATACTGTAGTACATTATTTTGATCTATCTCGTAGGGTTTAGCCAGCGTTTGCAATATAAACGCAAAAAAATGAATTTATTTACGACATAACATTAGAAACCTCTAAAATTATCAGTGTTTCTCTACCATATTATGCATATGTTATACATATAAACCTTCCTCTTGAAACACTCAATCTATTAAAAAAAACCGCATCAAAATCCGTTGAGTAGTTTTAAAGATCTAAGCATACATACACACATACAGACAGCGGAAAGCGACTTTGTTTTATACTATTTAGAGATTCTGGCAGGTTTTAATATTCGCAGACGTAAGTGGAAGAAGCGGATAATAATATTATAACTATGAGTCTTTTATGACCTGCCTACGGTAAAAAGTAGCACGGTTGTATTTATACGTTAGTACAATATACATAATACATGATAATTGATAGTATGTACATAATACATATTCCAAATATCATAATGTTACCAGTTACCACCACAGGCGTGAGCCTATAAACCGCTGAAACGATTTTGATCGAATTCGATGTCGAAAATAGAGTCCCTGGAGAGAATGTGGGATAGTTTTCACACAGAAAGTCACGGCTTTACTACGGTTAATGAATTGTGTACACTCTGCCCATTTACGGAAAATATCCAGTTGAATAATTAATTGGTTGTGTGTTGACTAGTAGATAAGTATAATCCAGTGGCGCTGGCTGGCTAGTGGCTAATGGCTATATTTTGTTTTTAAGTTTAAGTTTAATTTTAAGTTGTACAAAGCCGCCAAAAATGTCCGGCAGTGGATGAGATTTCTACAGTTACCCCGAAAAATTACAGATAAAAACCTTATGAAGTAACTACGACCGAAACTCCATCGTTGCTGCCCTTGCTGGGCGATCTTACCCTACAAGTTGCAGGTGACGTAGCCAGACATCCCGATTTTGGCGGGGCGTCCCGATTTTTAAAAATTACGTCTCGCGCGGGACCTGCTCAGCCCCGCTTTTCGGGGATATCTCGAACTAGGGTTGCCATCCGTCCGGATTTCCCCGGATTTGTCCTAGTTTGAAGGGCGTCCGGGGACTGTCCGGCCGGGTTTTTGAAAAGTGTCCGGGTGAAATCCGGAGACTTTTGTTGAGAGAAATCCAACGTTTTAGCCAAACAGCAATAACCGAAATATAAAAACTCGCTAAGCATACCCACTTTATTTCTTCTTTGATCAAAATCAAGTACGATTTCAAGGACTTAAGTTAATCAAATTTTTACAAATTTTTGTTGAAAAAATTGGGACGTAATAGTAAATAAGTAGTTTTTAACGAGTGTCCGAGAAAATAGTCATATCTCGGCCAAATGTCCGGGATTTTTGTCGTGCTGGAACGGCGACGGTAATAAAGGTGATGGCAACCCTATCTCGAACGTATGTGCAGCGTGCTGAGAAAGAAAGGTACGTAATTACTTATTAAGTACCTGATGAAGATAAGACTGTAGATTTTCTATGCTACTTTTGCTATCTATTTCGAAAACTTTGATTTTATCACCATGTTTTTTACCATGTCCCGCTTTTGACGGAAGAATCCCGCTATTTTCACTCAAAAAGTTCCAAAATCCCGACTTTGCACAAATAAATTCTGCTTACAGGAGTCATGCGCAGGAAAAGTTTCAGCTGCTATAAAATGACGAAAGGGAGAGGATGAGCTTGGTGGAGGGGGGTCACCCAAGCTGGGTGGAGTTTCAAGGGTGTTAAAGAGATATCGTTCTGTGTTTAAGCTACCAGATGTCAACCAGGGTAATCATTAGAACCATGTCCTTCATAATGGTTGTAGGATAGTCACCAGGACAAACTTTTAAATTTAATGTTTATGTAGCAAGTAGCAAGCAAAATTTAATGTTTAAGTTACCTGTCACGAACTGTCAAACCATTTTCGAAAATACTTTCGATGAATAGTTTTAGAGTAAGATTTATTAATTTTTTTTGATGATTTATTAACCATAATACGAGCTTTTATGGTTAATAAATTTAAAAAATTAGTTGCAATGCGTGAAATGTCAGGGAAGATTGAGGGTCAGTCAATACCGCTGACCGGTCCGGGGTCCACACATGAGTTTTAGTTTAAATTAATTATAATTAAAACAGATTATTTACTTTTTTAACTTCTATGTATTAAGGCCAAACACTCCTACGTATATTCCAATTAAAATATATATTTATATGTATATTTTTTAATTGGAATATAATATAACTGAACGAGAATTTTTAAAATGTGGTATGTATAACTTATAACTAATGCCACATTTTAAAAATTCTCGTTGAGGCCGTTTCTAGCAGAATGGTTCATTATTACATACCCATAGGATACTATTTATCCCGGAAAATGAACAGTAAACTTAACATCCTATTCTGGTATTTTACACCTAACTATTATACCACAGAATATATGTATATTAGTAGTACCAACCTATACAGGTCATACATATTATATTAAATTATAATATAATATGTATGACTTTATAATTATTTTAGTATGGAAATACATTAGTATGTACTATGTATTTCCATAGTTTACTAAAATAGTCTAAAGTCTAAACACAGCAGAAACTGTAGTGTTACACATTGCTTGTTGCGAAACTCCAAGGACCAGTCTCACTTGTCAGTGGTCGTTCGGGACTATTCCCTTGCACTTCTGTGATCCTGGTAGTTTGTACTGTAAATCTGACGTACGACGACTCTTTTGGGCGTGGCGTGGCGATGCTTCAAGGAACCCAGGGAGAGAAAAGAAAATCGAAAATTTTGTCAACGTGAACCGACCCAACTCGAGGTAAGTACATTGTAATGAATTTTGTTGAAATTATATTGCTAATTATTAATCTTTTAAATAAATAATAATACGACGGGACCGACACATCGTATTATGTTTTATTTTTTGAAAGGTATAAAAATACGAGGACCTACATTTTATTATGAGATATTAATTGCATTTTGCCGCTTGATATTTAAACAAATGCCGATCTTCTCACCATTTCTGGTCCCCTGGTCATTCGTACAATAATTCCGCGCAACAACGACGTATCTCCGAACTCGCGCTAGTCGAGTTTACAGCGAGCGAGCGAGATTATGATTTAAATTAAAAAACAAGGCACAAGCAATAATAATCAAAATTGTAACCGAATTATGAATGATTACTTATGGATCCTTCATCAGATCACCACTTTTGTGAATATGATACTAAATTGGCATGATACCCTATATACCAAATGAAAAATTTTGAAAATCGGTTAACAAACGGCGGAGTAATCGTTGAACATAAAAAAACGAACATAACACCTCCCCCATTTTGAAAGTCGATTAAAATTGTAGCCTATGTGTTATTCTGATGTATAAGCTAATGTAAAGTTTCATCAAAATCCGTTCATTAGTTTTTGCGTGAAAGAGTAACAAACACCCTATACCATACTTAATATAAACTTATAATATTATAATTCTGCAGAGTTTGTTTGTTTGTTTAAACGCGCTAATCTCAGGAACTAATGGTCCGATTTGAAAAATTCTTTCAATGTTAGACAGCCCATTTATCGAGGAAAGCTATAGGCTATATTTTATCACGCTAAGACTAACAGAAACGAAGAAATAGAGGAAAATGTGGAAAAAACGGGGGAAATTATATTTTTATGTTATTTGGCAAACATAAAGAATAGACGACGTTAAGGGACATAGGCTATTTTTTGCGGAAAAATGTACGGTCGCGTGAAATTCCTAAATTACGCAAGCCAAGCCGCGCGGAACATCTATATATAATAAAATCGTAGGAAAGTCAATGCTGTACATTGAATATTTTTGTACAATAAATAATACTTGGGACGTGATATACTATACTAACGCGGACGAAGTCGGGGGCAACAGCTAGTACATCCATACATCTATACATCCATACATCCAAACAAACTTTCGCCTTTATAATATTAGTAGGATTGTGTATTTCTGTTGCCGCTATCTATAATAACAAAATATACTAAAAACAAAATAAAATTAATAATGAAGGGGGGCTTCCATACAAGAAACGTGATATTTTTGGCCTTTTTTGCTCTATTTAAATAATGGTAACAATTAGACCCTTGATTTTTTTAAAAAAATCCTTTATTATATGTGTACTTTAATAATCTATACTAATATTATAAAGAGGTAAACTTTGTTTGTTTGTTTATTTGTATTGAATAGGCTCAAAAACTACTGGACCGATTTTAAAAATTCTTTCACCATTCAAAAGCTGTACATTATTTACGAGTAACATAGGCTACTATTTATTTTGGAAAATCTAGGGTTCCGTAAGATATTTCAGTTTTTATTTCAGCTTTTAATGAATATAAACCAAAACTGCTGAATCAATTTTATAATCATTTTTTCAGTGGCTATTTTTAATGTATACCCGTGCGAAGCCGGGGCAGGTCGCTAGTTAATAATAATATTAAAATAAAAAAAAATGAGGGGGCTCCCATACAAAAACACAATTTGTAGCTGACATTTGCTCTATAACGCGTGCGGAACGCGTCGTGCGCGAGTCCGACTCACACTTGGCCGATTTTTTGTTAATAATATGCTCACATTTTTGTCAATAGTAGTGATTTATTCAGACAGAAATGTGGCATTGATGTGCTCGCTATTATTTGCTGATCATATTTTAAGGATGTACTATCACAATAGACTTAACTGTCTATCTACTCTAAATATAAGTAGGTACGTATAAGTAGCTAGGTGTGTCACTAAAGCTGGAGCACCCACGAGAATTTTAAAAACTCGGCGCCCCTGGGTTAAATACGGTTTCCTAGGCCAAGTTCTACTGGGGTGGTAGTGTGGGGGGGGGGGGGGGGGGGGGGGGGACACCGCCGCCCATTACACCGAGTTCCAGAGAGAGCCGTGAAGCGCATGGTGCTCCAGCACATAGCCTAACTTTGCCTAAGCGGTGAGTGGAGCACCATGGGATTTTAGTGGGTAGTTCCTCGGAGAGTCCCGCATACCCCGGCCGATGTCCCCAATCCGCCGGGGATGCGTAATGCAATACCTTTTTTTTACATGGGAAAACCCATGTAAAAAAGGGCCAAGTTCTACTATAAAATAAAATATATGCATTAATTAATAATAATAAAATAGATGTCAAGTAGCCTATTTGAAGTGCAGTCTTGACTCGTGACTAAAATATCTAGTTTAGACTTATTTTTTTGGTGTTGTTAAGTATTATTTAGTATTAATTATTTTTGCCTTTTGGTACACAAACTACTTATCAATTTTGTTCCTCCATGAGATTGAAATTAATTTGCCGCTTGATACACATACGCCGATCTCCTCACCATTTCTGGTTCCCTGGTCATTCGTACAATAATTCCGCCGTACAACGTCGTATCTCCGAACTCCGAAAGCCCGATTCAGCGCCATCGAGTCCGTGTCTAGTTTATAAACTAGGTACGGCACTAGAAGTTGCAAAAATTTTCGAAAATCCCATAAGTCCCGTGACAGACGCGCCAATAAAAAAAATGGCTGGACTGAGATGATAATAATCTAAAATCTAGTCTTAACGAATGCCCATTTTTGACATTAAATATGATACATTAAAAAATTAAATAATAATTATTATTCTTTTACGATAAATCAGTAAAATTACCCACATTTTTTTATTACAATACACACAATATTTTGTTGTACTCGCCTCGCTACATCTGTCACGCAGGTCGCCGCGCCAGCAGCTGTAGACCTGATCGGACGCCGAATCGGGATAGTCCGTCCCTTTCCAGCGCATACGTATAGAAAGAGAGGCTTCGCTCGGTTATCCAACACAACTTCGTGTCGTAAGCAAGCTTGTCGGGTGCGATTGCTGCGTCCAATATTCAGTAAGTTGAAAATAGTCAAAGTCTCAACGTCGCGTCGGCCTTTCAGAAATGAATCGAGTAGAGAGAAACTGCCTTGCAGAAGTTCTTAAGCTATACAAGAATAACCCAATATTGTGGAATAAAAAGGATCCGTACTACAAAAAGCCCGAACTTCGAAATGAGGCTTATCATATTTTGCTGGAGAAATACAACACGGTGTACGTTGGTCGCGGAATGAAGAATTTGAAAAAAAAAATTGACTGCATGAGAACATCATGGCTACGAGAGAAGAAAAAGGTACGCTTAGTAGGACAAAATATTATTTTTTTTACTTGACTTTCAAAACAATCCTTCCGACGACTCGACGACGAGCTGCTTGATGGCACAAACGAGTGAATTGTTCTGGCGGTTGGCACAAATGATACCAGGATCACAGCAACACGGTAGCTGCGTGTCGGACAGCTGTGAGCATTACGCGGCCGCCGACACGTACTACTTGTACGTTCAGATTTGTTTTTTCCATTAAAGCCTCTATTGTGTTGGCATAAGGTACACTGTCATATAAACTCAATTGTAAAATAGCTAATTGCAGACATAGTAAACTTAAATGATTCGACACCCTCACCAGAGCAGACAGAACACTAACGGCGATAAACGAAAACTTACAAGAATCCAGAATTTGAATTTCCTCAATGACTTTTTCACATAATATTCTGTCGGACAAACACAAGCAAACAGTTGTATTCGCAATAAACGCACGAATCCCTTACAGAAAAATCAAAATTAATTCATCCGCCTCTCTTCTCCATTACTGAAAATAAAGCACGGAGATTTACAATTTTACGCCAACGACACCGCCCAGCCCTTATCTTCTAAGTTCTATGGTTTGGGACTCGAGAGTCGGGGCTCCACGTGGGAACAATATGTAAAATAACTGAGAACAATATCGACCCCTCTGGGTAGAAACGTCGTGAAGGCAAATAGCCATTTTACAGTACAGCCAAAAAACAAAAATCGTAATATATTAAACCACTAATAGCTCATTAAGCTTAGATTTTGGGGTAGTTTACTTTATAGAAACTCAAAATATTCTACATTCAATAGTTTCAGAGAACGCATGGCTTTTACTACAAAAAATCTAGTTGTAAATGGCTTTTACAAAATTTTTTTTTGCTTTACGACTATAACCATTTATTCGTTTGGTTGTATAACACTTAAAACAACGTTTTATTGAAGGTATTTTTTGAATTAAAAGACAAGTGTAATAATAAGAAAGTGTAATTTGTGTATTAAATGTGACAAACATTAGTGACGAATAACAAATTATTTTATAGTTTTTCATTATTTTAATGTATAATTGTACTTTTCCGACAAACTTAAAAAAAATATCAAAATAATCGGCCAAATATAAGTTGGACTCGCGCACGAAGGGTTCCGTACTGTTATAGAGCAAAAATTGTGTTTTTTTGTATGGGAGGCCCCCCTTCAATGGTTATTTTATTTAAAAATTATTATTAATTATTAAATTACACATATAAATAGGGTATTTTTGAAAATTTCAAGTGCCTACCTATGGCCATTATTGATATCGAGCAAAAAAGGCCAAAAAAATCACGTTTGTTGTATGAGAGCCCCTCTTTAATATTAATATTAAATTTAATATTAATTTTGTCGTTATAGCGGCAACACAAGATATACACAATCTGTGAAAATTTCAGAAGTCTAGCTTGAGCGGTTGGTAAGATAAAGCCTGGAGACAGGCAGGCGACCAGATAGCGAAGTCTTAGTAATAGGGTCCCGTTCTTACCCTTGGGTACGGAACCCTAAAAATATGAAAGTTATTAAAGATATCTTTGGAAATAACAGGCTATTGTATACAAAATTACCAGCAAAAAAAACGACATACGTAATTTGTTATTCAGTCAACTCACTCATCACTGCAGTAATATTATCAATATAAGATCTGTTGATCTCAGATTGTGTTCAATCTCTTAATTATGCCGAAATAGTAAGCATATAACAATAATAACATTATCTTAATAAAATCAGTTCTTTGTAATATATTCGTAATGTCTACGGTATAAATCTTTTTGAGGAAAACTGCTCAGGTACATTTTGCTCAACTTGATATAATATGAAGCAATCTTAGCTTTTTAAACTAAAGTAAACATTAGAGATATTTTCGTCTTTAGAATAATAGTGAATGGCACATTATAATTGTGTTAAGAAGTTTTCCACCAAAAGACATATTACCAAGTGTAACAATACGAAGAACTGATTTTCTAAAGCTATTATTGTTAAATACTTACCTATTTTTTTATTATTTAGAGGTAAAGTTTATTTTATTTCGATAATTTTATTAAAGTTTATCGGAAAAGTACAATTTTACGTTTAAATAATGAAAAACTATACAACCAAATTAATAAATGGTTATAGTCGCGAAGCAAAAAAAAAATGTTGTAAAAGCCATTCACAACCAGTTTTTTTGTAGTAAAAGCCATGCGATCTCTGAAACTATTGAATGTAGAAAATTTTGAGTTTCTATTTAATAAACTATCAGAAAATCTAAGCTAACTGAGCTATATTGGTTTAATATAACTTCAAAGAATAAAAAAATGTTTGAAGTCGAGAAAATGTTGTAAAAGACATATTTGTTGGTGACGTGTCTTTTACTACAAAATGTTTGATAGTATTATCTTCAATATAGTATATATTATGTAGTATTAACCACGAAATTAAAAATATGTCGCTTACTACATAAATTTCAAAAATTAATTGAAAAAATTGCGTATTACAACATTTTCAAAGAAGAAAACTGGGTTTATAATGAGTTAAAAAATGTTGTAAAAGCCATTTTTTTGCGAATTTGAACATTTCGAATATACAGATCGATAGAGCTCGGGATTCTGAGTAAGAAACCGTTAAAAACTCTTTTTGGCCAAAATGGCTTTTGCGACGTTTCTACCCAGAGGGGTCGATATGGCTATTGTATCAAACTGGCTCTACTTACCTAAAATAATAAATTAAACATCAAAACTAAGTACCTTTGCTTCCATAAACTACGCTCTCTCTTGCTACGGTCCCTTCATCGCTAGAAGTTAGAACAAAACTCACTCTCAGCTCTCAAGTCTCAACGCTGCCTCCCAAGTCCCATACCAGAACATCTACCTACTTAATTGTCACTACTCACTCTATCCAAAGATGTGAATGAATTCGCTACCTCGGACCTCGGTGTACATTTAGAATGATAGATTACCTATCTTTTAAGCTACATAGAAGATACGTCGAAAAGAGTGCGAAAGATGAGCGTTATGAGCAACATACGAGATGCGGTGGATGGACAGACAAACAATTCGCCCATAATGTCGGTAATGGAGGCACTTCACATGGTTATTTGTGTTTGAGTATTTGATGTATTCGCCAAACAATTTGCACCATGTGTAGACGATATGTTTGACAAATATTGGCCTGTGGCCACATACTGAAAGTACTGTACATAATATAAATCATCCAAGCCTTGGTGCGTGGCCTGCTTGCGGCGTGCCTACAGGAATTCGTAGCTTGCGAAGAATGTGTTTTTAATAGAATCACTTCATTTGCCTGACCAATATTCCTCACAAATCACTAGCTCAGCTCCAGTGGAAACTGGACAGGGGAACCAGTGCCGGTTTGAGCACTACCAACGCCCTGGGCGAGATTTCTTCGGCGCCCAGGATACTGGTAGTGCTAAAAAAATGTCTGTTGTCCCTTTTTATCCGTTGCCCTGGAGGGTCGCCCAGCATCCCCCCCCCCCCCTATAACGCTGCTACTGACACGGACGTTCAACGTGATTGGTCTGTTTTAGGTGGAGGAGTCCCGGCGACGCGGGGACAACCCGGTGTACACGCCGACGCTGTGGTTCTACAAAATGCTGGACTTCCTCGACCCCAACTTCGAAGATTCTGTAGCTGAGTACACTGACTCCGAAAACACCTTCGTAAGTATTTCTGATAAGATCCCAGAGATATCCGAGTGACATTTTTTTTTAAATATACTAGTTGTGGGTGTGACATATTTTATTAACGATAGTTTATCCTGATTCCTGCCACAATTCTATTGCTAGTAGACAGTTAGTACGATCAAATTAATAAAATCAGCGGAAATATTTCGTGTAGTTTTGAAAATCGCTACATTTATTCCTTGTGATATCCAGATGAACATGTCAAAAGTCCTCAAGGGTGGGGGGTGAGCTAAGAGTGTAGGGGGGGGTCAAAGGACCCTTTTTTTAGGTTTTTGCTCATAAGTAAAAAACCTGCACAAATAGCATTACGGTTACTTCTAGGAAAATTTTCTACATAAAATTTCCTCTAAATTATGTCCTATAATTTTTTTTGTACGGTCGATACTTTAGGAACTACAGGGGGGGTCAAATTCCTCAAAAGTGCGAATCTCGAAAATAACACGCATCGAACGTCCGAGACTAAGAAAACAACTTATTCTGATTCAAATACCTGCTATTCACAGATAATTATTTGTCCTAGCTGCTATTATTACAAAACGTTAGACTAGTCACCATGGAATTAGGAAGTACTATACAGCTGGAAGGCTTACTTCATCATTTTGAAATATTAAAATGAACCTTACTTCCATGTGCTAAAGTATTATTTTTATTAACTAATATCTCCTTATAGTAGCGAGCACGAGCGAGAAATCGATTTTCTTGGTTTGTCCCTTTCGCACAATTGCCATGTAAAATATACGATAATACATTGGTAGTAAATTGAAAAAAGCATTTTTCGCAGAAAACGATAAAATAAGGCATAAATATTATATAAACGACATGTTTTAATACTGCGCTTTCCTGCTTCAGTTTAATATTATTTAATTTCAATTATTGGTTTTAAACTGAGCTTCTTAGTTGTGCGATTTTCTTTTAAAATGTCTTAAGATTTACACATAGGCAAGAAGCATGGTTACACTAGTTTGAAAGGGACAGACCAAGATTAATGACCTCTCGCTCGTCGCATGCTTAATACACAGTAAGCTTTCCAGCTGTACGAAGTTCTTACTAATTCCATGCTAGTCACTCTTTCCACACGTTTTGTATGTGTGCCTAATATCGAAGAGCTACGAGCGATAGGGGCGACGCTATACGTAAGCAGTGCAAATGCTTCTCTTTCCTTTCTTACCTGGCGCGACACAACTTCAGCTATTTACAGAAAAGGCAAAGTGTCAGTTGTTAAGCTATTTGATCAAAAACCAAAAATCAAGGATATTGCCGCCATCTTCTACAATCCAACATCAACATCTGAAGAAATAGCAGAGTCAGGAGAAAGGATGTTTTTGACGATGTATCGTGCAGCCACTGATCAGCTTGATCTTAACAGACATCGATACTCAGTTTTTGTCAAATCCAGCACCAAATCCAAACCAGATCTTTCCTCTCTCCCACCTACAAAAGGAACAGCAAAATTTCACTCATTCCGAGTGTTCCAACAAGTACAAGAGTGGTTAGGTAACGCACTGCCTCCTGAAATGTGGGAATGGAAGCGAGGAGCTGATGGAAACCTCGAGCCTGTTACCACTCATGATCCTCCAGCTCCTGACACCGTGCTGAAGTCAATATTTTGTCGCTGCAAAAGTGATTGCACTGGTAATTGTGGATGCCGAAAAGCTGGTATCACGTGCAGTCTAGTATGCAACGGCTGCTTGGGTTCGTGTACAAATGGCGTACCTGTAGATTTGGTAGATATAGAAGGTGAAGATGATGATGATGTAGTAGAAGAAAATTATTGATTTAATTAAGACTGTCTAATTATTATTTTCTAGTTTTGAATACATTTTGAAAACATACCAATTTTATTTTATTTATAAAACCGTCTCATTTTTTATACCTATATAAAGTTGAACACTCTGTAACTTCTAAAGTATCGACCATACAAAAAAAATTATAGGATCAAATTTAAAGGAAATTTTATGTAGAATGTTTTCCTAGAAGTAACCGTTACGCTATTTGTGCAGGTTTTAGACTTATGAGCTAAAATCTAAAAAAAGGGTCCTTTGACCCCCCCCTACACCTTTAGCTCACCCCCCACCCTTGGGGATTTTCGATATGTTTATCTGGATATCTCAAGGAATAACTGTAGCGATTTTCAAAACTACACGAATTATTTCCGCTGATCGTCCATTTTCGGCTTAATTTTCTTAGGCTAAGTAGACAGTAGTAGGATCTTAACATAAATGCTTGAGAAATGTTTCTTGTTGTTGATTTATTTATAATCTATAATTTATGATGTATGTACATTTCAAGGATAATGAGGTCGAATATCTGGAACCTCTCGAAAGCGACGATGACGAGTACGAGCCGGAAGAGAAGAAACCAAACATTGAGCATACATTTGAAATTGAACCGAGACTTTTACCGAAATACAGACAAAATAGGAAGAGTGATGATTACGATCCCCTCGACGGGCCGGTGTCTAATGAAGCTCGAGGCAGGGCGGAATCCGAGGCGTTTGGTAAAATTGTTGGTCTCCAGCTGTTGGAATTGGACAGGTATCAGCGGTCAGTAGCACAGAAACTCATCTCTGACGTCATATTCTATGCCCGACTGAACAAACTTTCCGACAAATCTTTTTTGTCTATCTAAGTTTGGGACTTGCATCCTAAAACTAAACTGTCTACTAAGTACTAGTACTAGGCACTTTATTTGATGAAGATGATGTGAAGACGTGAATTTATGTGATTTGTGACTTTGTGAGTAATAAAAATTACAATAAAGACAGTTACGGTTAACTGATTTGGAGATATTTTGACCTTGTTTGTTTTTTAATTTAGAAGTTCTATTTTTGAACAGAATGTGCAGATGTGTTTATAAAAAAATAAATTAAAGGGTACTCTTTCATTTAGTCTCATTTTCATTTTTCATTCCCAAATCCCAAGCCTAACCGCGGCCGACGTTGCCTTGTGTGCCGATGTGGGTGACGTCGTGTGTCTGGGGAGTTGCGCAGTGCGCGCTGATCACCAGGCGAACATGACCGCACGCGAGCTCTCCCCACATTCCTACACGTCATAATACACATTCCGACAAACCAATAACTGCCTTACTGCATTCGTTTAAGGTTGTAAATACATTATAATATTTTTCTTATGTAGATGACATGCGCAATGGGGGGAACGAGAACAATGAACACGATCGGCATTGATACGTTCTAAATGACCGCTTTGTGTTCATGCGTTCCTAGTAATAATGCCCGCTATGTTACGTCCGCGCCATGTTCTTCTGCCGTTGCACGATGAATGACCAGCACCCTCTGTCTCCCTCTCGCTCTAGCAGAGCACCTCACGACGCGACGATGCGACGTGGCAAGTTGGCAACAGTGGAAAAGTTTTGCCGAAAGAAATATTATGTACGGTACCGCGACTCGCGAGTAATTATTATTATTATTTAATGCACAAGCAGCACTTTGTTTGTAATTTATCAAAGACTACGACTTTTTATTTTAATTAAAGTACATCACTAGTCTTTAATAAAGTATTCAGTTTTCGGGTCTCTATAAATTTTCAAAATTTTGAAAGTAAGTAGGTATGTGATAGATATGTCATCGTTGTATTAAGTAATATACGTTACCTACTTACTTATTTTAATAATTATTAGTTCTAGGTTGATACTTGTACGATCATTATTATTAATTATTATCTATCACATGATTAACATAATATTATACAGTATACACGTATTTTTGCTGTAAGGTCTAAAGTAGTTCAGTAATTTTTGCCAGAAAGAATCTCTAATAATTCATCCTTCTGTAAAGAATTACAGACGTTATAGCTATTATTTAATTTACCTACCTTAATTTTTAAAGGGAAATAATAAAACGAGCGAATAAAAACTTACTTTGCGACTGATGATAAACATTCTCTTTTAATAACATGAGCGGTATGAATTAACGACTAATATATTGATTTACTAGATGTCCCGCGCGGCTTCGCCCGCTTAAATTAGGAATTTTACAGAAACCGTACATTTTTCCATAAAAAATAGCTTATGTCTCTACTTCCTTCACTTGGTCTACTCTTTATCTGTGCTTAATATGGCCATAAAATTGCTCCAGTAGTTCGTAATTTCTAATACTTCCCCCGTTTTTCCCACATTTTCCTGAGTTTGGCTTGTTTGTCAATTTGCTCAAGCAGTGACATTTATTGGGGATGAAACATAGGGGTAGTTATAAGTTTCTGCAAAAGATAATTATAAATGTCCTTTTTTAGGGTGTTAAATATCCACATAGAGTAGTACATTATAGACTTAATTTCAAACGTAATTTTCTACAAATGGTTTTCTTTATGGATTTTAAAATTAATCAAAATTTGACTACTAAGGGCATTCACAGATAAAAGCTTCTGAAGCTTCGAGTAAAAGTATTTATCAACTGGCTGATTTCAGAAAGCATTTAGAAGACGCTTTTAAGGTCCTGATCTGTAAAAAAAAATTGAAATTTCAATAAAATACAGCTATATGAATACAGCTATATTAAATACATGAAAGGCCTTTACAAGGCCTTTCATGTATTTGCAATTAATTTGCCTATAGTCATGGTAATATATTTTGTTAACATTTATTAGGTTACGAGGGTTGGAGGCCTGGTGTCTTGAAATACAAGCAGGAAACTGCTTAGTTTAGGACGCCATTCTCCCCACAACATATTATGTGCATTGTATTGTAAATGTTATAAATTTGTGGAGAGAAAAATAAACGTTATTATTATTATTATTTATTATTTATTATTATATAACTTACTTATGGCTGGTTAGCAAAAGCGCAGTACTGACAGAAACTTTGAAAGCTCTAACAAAATGTTTCATGACCTATAATGGAATCATATACCTAGAGAACCACAGCATAAACATTGGAAAAGATAATATTATATCAAAAACTGATTTAGTAGCCATCTAAGTACCTATTAAAAGTGTTTTAGTCAAGATAGTTGGTGAGGGTTTTCATCTAGAAGTTTAATTAAATTTTACTTGTAAAAAAAGCTCAGTTATCGTGTCCATCTATACTTTTGGGCCTTTAAAAGGCCTTTCATGTATTTTTTGTGAATCTACATCTCACTCAATGAGGAAAAGAAAGCTTTGTAAGAGCTTAGAGTGGGTAGAAATGAAAAATTCCTAGAATAACCAAAATAATTTTCATAGACCAGTACAAAAGTAAGCTAAGACTAAAGAGGCCGAACAATTTTCCCATAGATATTATGAAAACTGAGACCAAATGTCGAAATATTAAGTATAATGAAGACCAAGTCCAATAAGTCCAACAGCTCCAGCTGCAGCAGTTCACAAAAGGTCCAGGATGATAGTACCGACTTCACCTTTAATTCGACGAAGTGAAACTCGCTATACATAGAATTTCGTAGTGTGTTTTCAGAGAAAGCGGCAATGTATAATCGGCTAAACGTATAGTTTAGGCATAATTATAGGTATGATATGAAAGTAAATTTGTCCAAATTATTATTCAGTCGCATGATTCAGATAGTTGACAATTAATATCTATTGCTAAAGTGTAACTTATACCATTTTAAATATCTTAAATAACATTATTTAAAAACGTATCCTGCAAACCATCGACTTTGGCTTACACTTTTCGATTTTTTATATTATTTTTCTTTGAAACATATAAAATAGTATTTTTTTATAAAAACAAGAAGTGTTTTTTAATAGTACAATACAGAAACCTTATTAAAATATTATGGAATAATTTTCGAGCTAGAATTTTTTAAAGTAAACGTATAGCCCGCTATTTAGGGTCGAATTAAGGGTTAAGGACTAACATACACAATATTATTATTATACACTTAAAAACTACACTTTGCCACATGTTGAGGTGACGTGACGCGCTTCGTTCCGGAGTCTCCCCCGGAACCGCCGGTAAACCACATCCATCGGCCAGAACTCCAGCGCCTCGAAGGTCGAAAGAAGATTCGTCGGTTCTCTCACCACAAAGGAACTAAAGTTAACCTTGTGGCGAGACTGCAGACGACCCTCAAGCGCAGTGTCGTCTTCTTCTGGATGTAGTCCACGACGTCTTCGACCTCCATGGACCAGTGAAGGCGAGATATTATGTACAGGGGCGTCGCGGGGTCCTCGCTCCGCAGACGCAGCTCAGGTACATAGGGCGCGGTGCCGCGATGGTTGCGCTGCCCGCAACCATCGCGGCACCGAAAAGAATTTGTATTTTAGTCTGTTATATAAATGGTCTTGCCTTTAAGCCCGGCCGCACATTGTCCGAATTCTGATCAGAAACAGTT
Source organism: Aricia agestis (assembly GCF_905147365.1). Lineage (NCBI taxonomy): Eukaryota > Metazoa > Arthropoda > Insecta > Lepidoptera > Lycaenidae > Aricia > Aricia agestis. The sequence continues at coordinate 15,825,898 of NC_056416.1, read as the reverse complement.
GAATTTTGCCGAACCGCCACCCCGCACACTATCCGAAATATCCTTCCGGCGAGTCCGAGCTCACTCGGCTCAGTACAAAATGTAAGAGACAGCGCGGACGTTCAATTGTTTCTGATCAGAAATTTCGGAAAATGTGCGGCCGGGCTAATAATAATCAAAAAACGAAAAACCAGAAAAGCTCGAATAACCCGAGTATCCATTTTTGGAACCCGGGTTATTTCGTGACCCCAAAACCCGTGTTTTCCCGGGTTTTTGGGTTTCGGGAAAACCCGGTCTCGATGCCCTAGATGAAATGCGTAATCGTTTGCTACCAAAAATGCTGAAATCATTAACTTGCCAGTTGCCACTGATAAATTTTAATTACTAAAGTGTCGTAATTTGAAAATAAATACATACTTACTTAATTTTGATTAATATACCTAACGTGTTTTTTTACATGATTTGGTATTCGGTATTCGGCCGAATACTGAATAGCAAAAAAAGAAGCCGAATAGGCCGAATACCGAATAGTTGCCGAATTTCGTGACATCTTTACTTTGGACTTATAAAGTTTAATGTGAAATTATATGATTTAATGAGGTCTGCACAGACTGCAAGTTGCTCGGCTTCACGAAAAGAAAACAAAGAGGAATGTCAACTACGCCAAATTGATCCCTAAGCATCATAGTTACAGGGGTAACATGAAGTCGAAGAATATGAAATAGAAATTCTTGAAGTTCCTCAGCATACGCTTCCCATTTCGGAGCTCATCGTGGAAGCACAAGGTTTTATTGAAATTCCTACCGAATCGCTTTAAAGTGATATGCCTATTAAAAACAAACCTTATGTCCATAGTAGAGAGTCGTTTTTATACCAGCGGGAGATACGTCCATGTTTGTCTAGCTCGTTGGGTTGGACAAGGTTTATTGATAGGGGGAGCGAGACGGCGATATGATAATTGGAATGGCACGCGAGCGGGCTCCTGGCGTTTATGCGCGCCTGGTAGCCGGGATCGCTTGCGTGTCGGTCGAGGTGGCGGTGGCGCGGTGGCCGGCTCCGCTCGCCGCCTGCCCGCCGCTACCCGTGCCATGGCAACAGTTTTTCGTAACTCGCTTCGTGTGGCTTCGTCCACTCGTCACGGTCACGATATATTTTAAACATATTTTGAATATGGCAGAGACTTTTCTTTTTTTTAATTAAAAGAAAACAGCTTTTAAAAAGAAAAGATATAGTTCCAATTTTTAAGCCTCTCTGCCCTAATACGAAAATTATAAAAAACCAGAAAAACTTGAAATATTTCAAGTTTTTCGTCAGTCAATATTGGCATTCGCCACGCAAATCGCAGTAATGGGGCCGGCTGGTCGAAGCTGATTGTAGGTGGCGCTGTCGTAGCTGTCTCCTTTTTGTGAATTTCTGCTAATTCCTTCGTTTTTAACAATAAAAAAATTAGAGATGCGCCGAATAGTGATTTGGCCGAATAGTTGAATACCGTATATTATTCGGTTTAGCCTTTACCGAACCGAATATTCGGCCGAATTATTCGATTTAACCATTATTTTATTTTGCCGCGTAAACAGGTTCTATCGTGTACCCTACGTGCCGCTGCTGGCTAGCTCGGAGCGAGCCGTCTGCGCTATCACGTATCTCGCAAGCGCAATGCAATCACAATTATTGCGCAATAATTGCTCCAAAATCGCAGTTTTGTATCACATAACAGCTAAAATAATACGATAGCAATCGAGCGACAGTACTCCCTCTGCCGAACAATCAAGGAACTATAATTGCATTTAAAACCCATCAATCCCCAATTTTTATTTGACTTTTAATACGAGTATAAAATATCTTTCATATGAAGCTGTCTTTTAATTCTACTCCATTTCATATACAAAGCCAAGAAAAATATCATACTTCATACCAATATTATAAAGAGGAAATATTTGTTTGTAATGCATAAGCTCAAAAACTACTGGGCTGATTTTAAAAATTCTTTTACTATTAGACAAACTTATGTTATTCCTGAATGACATAGGTTATGCATGTCCCACGGGCAAAGCCGGGGCGGGTCTAGTTTTTAATATTTTGAAAAAAAAAAACAAACCGAATATATTCGGTAACTGAGCCGAATAATTCGGCCGAATACAAATAGTGGAAAAGATGCCGAATACGCTGAATGCCGAATACCAAACGAATATTCGGCGCATCTCTAAAAAAAATGTACGGTACATGGCAAGGTAACCAACTCAAACAAGAGTTAAGAAGACGTGGTGCTACGGTGCGAGGGAAAAAGGCAGACCTTATCGAAAGGTAAACAACAATAAAATGTTTTGTGTTCGATTTTTGGAATAATCTAATGCTTTTAACAATAACAGTTTCGATTTATTTGTAGTCTTCAAGTCTAAAACAACCTATAAATACATAAATTAATCAGTATTGTCTATAAAGTAAAGAGATTCAACATAAACTTTGTTAACCTTCAAAAAATTATTTGATTGAAACTCCTTTTTTGTTATTTCAGGTTACTATTCTACGATAAGTATTCAAATTTTGGTCAGGTAGAGAGTTAGAGACCCTGGAAGATGAAGACCCTGATGTAAAAGTGCTTGCGACTGAAAACTTTCGAGACATTAATGAGCACTATTTACTACTATCAAATACAGGGACAGTAATTATTATTGTGTACTGCTCAAATAAACTGTATTGTAATTTGATTATTTAAACTTTTAGAGATTTTTTAAAATATAGCTTACTTTAGAACCTGAAGTGTTATAAAGGTTGACTTGGAGCTGTTATTATAGGCTGTGGCGACCAAACAGAGTTAGTAATAAAATATAACACTTATCACTGACAAAACGAGTCTATAATAGCAGAGTATGAAGGCTAAAGTCGAACTGCAGCGATTATTATCCCTACAACAGACCGAGCTTCTGTGTTATAGCTTTGAGCGAATCTTACCGCTATGAGATCTATATAAGAAATTATCATCTTGAATCTTCTATTAACTCCTTAAGTTCTAGGAAAGCTTCTGTATACTCCTTCGGAGTGGTTTTAGTTGCACAAAGAAAGCAATTAACCCTACTAGCTCTACAAGGCTGTTTTTAACTCTTTTGCAAAACCAAACTCGTAAAGGGATGCAAAATGCCTCCTTGTTATTTAGAGCTATGTATTAGAGTGATTTTCCCCTATTAATAGAACCTATAGTGTCAAAAATAGTTTCTATATTACATAAGGTTGCATTTTTAAGTTTATTAGCACCCTAAATTCATGAGTCCACCATTTTCTGAGTACAAATTCCTTAATTCACAAAAAAATATATAAATAAAGTACAAAATGAATGAATTTTGATGCCTGGGTCCCGAAACTTTTAAGACAATAGGTAAAACTTTAAAACATTTTTATCAATAAAAAATGTTTTGCTTTATTTGAAGCGACACTTTTTTACTTAAAATACACAACAAAGAGTGGGCCTCTTCATTATTTGATTATAATATTATATAGTCACATTCACAGTAAACTCATCTTCGCAATGAAAATTCCGCTTCAGCCTTCCACTAACAAGTTAAAATATTATTTTACTACTCAACTCCGCCATTATATTTTCATAAAAATCATTGGTTATAGTGTAAGTATATGTGTAACAATTTAACATTAAGGCGAAAAACACAATATTGTTAAGCCGGTTAGAAAAAAGTTAAAAACATATCATAATTACGTTACAATTCCCTATTGTAGAATTGAACTGCAACTCAAGGTAGTACAATTTTCCATATTGCCACCCTTTAACCGCTTAAGGAGTTAGTAAGATGCATTATAGATCTACTATAACCCTAAAATGGTAAATATTCGTGAATTTGCTTCCTTTGTACTTGTAGCACTCAAAGTTACTAGCTTTGTAGCTACCTAAAGATTTAGGTAACCTGTAGCTCTATTATCTATATGTATGAAGAGTCACTAGTCACCTAAATACTTCACTTAGAACGCTTCAAGGCTCAGTTATCGCTATTGTACATCCACGATAACTTTACTGTATCTCCAAAATTCATTCATTAGCTCTACTATATCGTCATAGTGGAACCTTAGGCATAAGGCAATAAAAAATTGTGCCCAATTCAGGGGTACAGTAGACTTATAGCGAGTTATAATTATACGTGGGAGAGCCATGCTTCGGCACGAATGGGCCGGCTCGACCGGATAAATACCACGTTCTCACAGAAAACCGGCGTGAAACAGCGCTTGCGTTGTGTTTCGCCGAGTGAGTGAGTTTACCGGAGGCCCAATCCCCTAACCCCTACCCTATTTCCTTCCCTACCCTCAACTATTCCCTTCCCTTCCCTTCCCTACCCTCCCCTATTACCCTATTCCCTCTTAAAAGGCCGGCAACGCACTTGCAGCTCTTCTGATGCTGCGAGCGTCCATGGGCGACGGAAGTTGCTTTCCATCAGGTGACCCGTTTGCTCGTTTGCCCCCTTATTTCATAAAAAAAATAACTCCATGTGATAGCACTTATTGAACACCATTGGATGTGTTTAGCTTTCTTGTAGATCTGTTGTAACTCTTATGTTAGCACCTAATCTTAGTTTTGCAGGGATCTGGGACTTTCCCTTTAAAAATGATGGAATATTCCTATACCTTTATTAGTAAATAGGTCTTGGACGTTAAAACCTCTATCTGCCAGACATAGATTGCTTCTTTCAATAATTTGTCGGTCACTGGCTGATCCTGCATAGTGCATATGCCCCTGAGCAAAAGGTTAATAATCCACCAGGTGAAGCCCCAACAAGAAACTTTAATCTGTTTTTGTGCTTATAAGAGCTGAATGTAGACTTTTGAGAGTCAGGTTGGCTAGGCTTTTGTATTGGGATCTCTGTTCCGTCAATAATTAATTAATTATTCTTGTTGTACAGCTCTTTAAAACTTTGCGACATATAAGTTGACCAATTCTCTGCTCGGCCAAAGGTCGAGTAAAGGCAAAATATCACTAACAACATTAATCCATGTTACTATGACATATTTTGACACCTCAGCCTTCCTTACACCAAAAATTCGGCTTAGCTCAAAGTTCGGTTAATGAGCATTGAGCAGCATTATAAATTGGTCTACATCGGTTAATCCGACTTCTCTGCTCCATCGATACTTAATATCATTTGCCATGGGCATCAGTGTGCTTAGCACAAGTAATAATTTGCTGTAATTCTCTAAACCTGTCTAGAACTTAACAGATTGTTCATCAGTTTGCAAGAGTTCTGTTGAAAATAACCTCTAAACGTTTGATGTTTGTGTACAACAGAATTCTGACGTAAATTAGGTATCAATTAAATCTTTAGCAAATTCTCTACAGGGCTTGTTTTCGGCATCTCCATCCTCCGATCACGCCCGAGCGACGATGCAGTGATCCCATTTCCTGTCGACGCGACTCTCTGTTTTCTTCCAGAAGGAAAGAGTTCGGCCGCAGTAAAATATGTGATGGCTCAGGGCAGACTTTCGTCTCTATACTTTCTTATCTTTTGAAAGTACTCCACCCTTTCGAATCGAACGAGAAATCTTTCTAACTTGTAAACTGTACCACAATTCGGTCGTCCGTCCTTATGAACCGAAATCCTAATTCTTTTTTTTTATCGATTTTTTAAAAATTGATCGATTTTTTTTATTCTGCCGGGCCAGTTATTTGATGGAGGGAGTCCGTTTCTCTTCGGCGTAGTAGTTGTGGAAGATGCGCTTGACAACACCTTGGTCCTTGACCGAGTAGATTCCATCATCCATCCATCGAATATGTTTGATTCGTTTTCTGCGTTTCCGGGGCTACGGAAGGCGGGGCGACGGTCGGGCTCATCGGGAATTTTAATGGGATTATGACATATAAATATGTCTTAAAATAAAATATGTGCTAACCTGTTTTAGGGGGAAAATCAAAAATGTGTTTAGCATACCCAGTAACTCCGAAAAAACGGGGCTATGTTAGACTCCCTAAATAATGTCCTTTTCTACATGCCTTGTACTAACAACTCCGCCTGCGCCAAAAAGTTACTTAGGTTTCGTTGGTCTATTTGAATTTTGATATAATATTATATTGTTTATTTACAGTTAGAAATTACCATTAAGCAAATTACTTTTTTTATCATCTACCGTCCTTTCCAGATCCAAAAATATATCAAGTTTAAAAAGTACTAGCATATTCCTAAATTCTGATTCACATTAATGATAAAATCAAAAGGAAATTAATAGCTTGTCAGTCGCCAAGTCCTGACGCGGCGAAATTGGCGGAACGTGTTGAATTTCGAACGTTCTATATTTGAAAATCAAAACGTAGCCGAAGGCGCGGTAATTTGCGAATCACTTAAATCGGGTGCGAGAAAGAGATAGCGATATCAAGTTGCGGGTCCCAGAGAGGGATGGGGAATACGAGGGTTTTCTCCCCTCGTGCCGCAGGGGGGTGGGGGCGCTTTTTTGTTTCTATTTAATTTCGCGATGGAGGATAATTTGAATAACAATTTACATGCGGCATACAATTGCTGAGCGAATTACACGCGCTCCCCCGCCAGCTACAATAATACAAGTGTGTTACGTGTCTGTATTACATAATTTACATAACAGGATGTATTATTATATATTTTTTTGAGAATTTACAAACGGATGATGTAAACTGTGTATAAAATTTTCAGTGGAATCATATCGTTACTGATAGAATATCAACGTACCGTTACTTAATACCGGTACTTATTAAAGTGCCTGTATTATATCCGACAGAAGCATAGATTTCGGCTTCGGCTTCGGTTAACTTTGATCAAAATAACTGTGTTCGACCAGACTGTATTTGGGGAAAAATCACATAACAACGCGACGTAGAGTCCGAAGTCCTAGAAAACAAAAGACGAATTCACCATTTTTTTATCAATCTCGTTTTTTGCTTTTATTAAAATTAAAAAGCCGCAATATGATTATGTTCGGCCAAACCAGCATTTGCGGCCAAAATCAAAGCCGAAAATGAAGGCTCGCCGAAGGTTAATTTTCTAGAAAAGACATGTAAAATCTAACGAAAAGGTAAAAAAAATATGCACTCCTTCAAAACAATAACGATGTTCATAGAAATTCAGTATAAGTACTTAACTATCTAGTATAACACGTATAATATATTTATACGTGGGAGAGCCATGCTTCGGCACAAATGGGCCGGCTCGACCGGATAAATACCACGTTCTCACAGAAAACCGGCGTGAAACAGCGCTTGCGCTGTGTTTCGCCGAGTGAGTGAGTTTACCGGAGGCCCAATCCCCTAACCCCTACCCTATTCCCTTCCCCACCCTCAACTATTCCCTTCCCTACCCTCCCCTATTCCCTTTTAAAAGGCCGGCAACGCACTTGCAGCTCTTCTGATGCTGCGAGTGTCCATGGGCGACGGAAGTTGCTTTCCATCAGGTGAACTGTTTGCTCGTTTGCCCCCCTTATTTAATAGAAAAAAACAGTTTAAAAAACTATATCAATAAATCTTTGCACTTGCTTAACCTTCGAGGCTTGCTTCGGCTGAATATCGTAATAAAAAACAATTATTCGGCTTCGGCTTCGCTCAATCTTCAATACTTATCCTCTCGGACACCGATTATTTTTAAGTGAAGTTTAAATAAAACCAGTTGTGTTAGCGTGATAGCGACAGTTTTATACCTAGTAGTTAACAGATAAGTATTAAGTACCAAGGCCGCTGCCTGTCAGCCTGCTCTATAATTACTATCGCCGATACAAGACGCGATTGTTAAGGCTCGAAGAATGAGAAGGATTTTATAGCTTCTCTTTCTAATTAATCTAAAAAAACTGGAAGTGTTTATGGGCTTGATTCTCAAGCCTCGAATATTGCCCCCCTTTGATTTAACTGACTTTGACGTATCTTACTACAGGAATGCGGCAGGCGAAAACTGTTCAATATCTGCGGTGAATCGGCTGGTGCATTTGCTGTCGCAAGATACACTCGCCTGTTGAATTGCTGCCTCTAACAGCAGAAGATACCAAAGAATTTGGGCCTTGGGAATTGGGGCTATGTCTCACATAGACAAGTCTTTTTTTCCGCCAAGAAAATGCCGTTCCCCATCCTACCTCGGATATGTGGGACATAAACAAGTCTCTTCTGAGTCTTTTACTGCCTAGCCACGTTGTTCCATGGTGGTTAAAAATCGTAACCCAACTACTACAGAGTAATGTAATAGCGGATAGACCATGGGCCGAGTAGTTGCGTCTTTCATCCCATAAATGTGATGGGATGAATGGCTAAAAGTGAATTATCCTATTTTATTTTTCATCCAGCGGCAATTCGTCCTAACTCCTATATGTAATTAGTTTTTTTTTTTACTTTCTAGAACATTTATGGGGCGAAAGCCTGTAATCGACATCATAGTCCCATGTTAATTGTCATGAATACCTTAAAACTAACATATTAATCCAATATATAAAATTCTCGTGTCACAAATCACAATGTTAGATAGCGTACTCCTCCGAAACGGCTTTACTGATTTTAACCAAATTTTATATGCATATTCAGTGGGTCTGAGAATCGGCTACTGGGTATTTTTATATTGAAAAGTGCATTTGTTGAAAAAATAATAGTAAATTATTACAACTCGAGACTGACGGCGACCATTGTTTGTGCGACGGGATAGCGATGGACGTTACCATGGTGACATACTTATTTAGTCACTTCAATAAAATAATACGGGCTAAATACTTTATATGGCAAAGAAACGTTTGCCGGGACAGCTAGTAATATTATATTAAACTTAAAACAATTCGACTGTGTCGCTACACTAGCTCGGCGGAGTGATAACAGCTAGGCTCCTTGATAACGCCATATTTATAGACTCGTTAAGATACCAGCTGCCGTTCTCCGAACTGTGGAAAGTACATTCTTGACGTCTTACGTGTTTTGACGTTACCTGCGCTTCGGCACTAACAGGCCAGCTCAATCGGTGAAATAATGCTAACGCTGAATTTATGTGTGGCGATCCGAACGCGCGTTTTGGCCGCTACATCGCGAGATCACAAGCAATTGTATGTAACGATTTATTTAAATAGCGGCGCGGTCCAGCTGTTATTTACATACAGTGCTCCCAAAGTGATAATGATGAATGAACGGCTATATGATATTTACTTCTATTTCCTCTGAACAAGGTGCGAAATGCAAGTTTCATAGATTCGGGTGTTTTCGTGATTACGACTATTAGCGAAGATTTCCATGCGCATTATTAATTTAGGAGTAAGTACTGTACATTTTGAGTCCATAGATAAAACTAAAATGGATGCAGTACACCAATCACCATTACTGTCTGATGATATGTTTCCCAAATCCCACGCCTTTGAACGCGCAAAAATACATCAACCGCTCAAGTGCCCTTCCCTTCCTTACCCTACCCTATTCCCTCTTAAAAGGCCTGCAGGTGCGTTGCCGGCCTTTTAAGAGGGAATACGCTCTTTTCTTGAAGGTTTGCAGGTCGTATAGGTCCGGAAATACTGCCGGTGACAGTTTGTTCCAAAGTTTTACAGTGCTCGGCAGAAAGTTACGCGAGAAACGCACGGTGGAAGACTGCCACTGATCAAGGTGATGAGGATGGTATATTTTTCGCGTGGGACGATGGCGAAAAGTTGCAGGTGGTATGATTCCGAACAATTCCTCAGAGATAGAGGATGCAGAGTGAAGCTACATCTCGGTGTAATTTCAAGGGGTCCAAGCTGTTTGAAACACTATGGCAGTCAACAATTCGAGCGGCCCTTCGTTGGATACGATCCAGAGGGAGCAGTTGATATTTTGGCGCCCCTGCCCAGAGATGAGAACAATATTCCATATGAGGCCGAACCTGCGCCTTGTGGAGTTGTAGGTAAGGACTGAAGAATTGTCTCGCCCTGTTCAGAACACCAAGCTTCTTCGAGGCTAACTTGGCCTTACCCTCTAGATGGTATCGGAACTGGACTTCGCTTTCTAGGTCCTTCCTCTTACTGCCGCGCTCAGAGTATTATATCAACTAGATTAGCTGTTATTAAATGAAGATTTTGACATAGCCCCATGCATTATCTGCCAAACTCTTCATTAAATAATTCAAGTTAAATCATCATTAAACTCTGAGTGTGGCCATTAGTCTATATGAGTGCGAAGATTCATCAAATCTTAAAATAAAAATAAAAAAAACAGAATGTAGGTATCTATCTACAGTTTCAGGAATTTTATCCCAGTTATTTTATATGCGTAGGTGCATAAAATGTAATAATTTGGAAAGGAAGTAGGTGAGACGCAAACACTTTTAATAAGCAAAGACATCTGCCTGATACTAACATTCAAATAAGGTCGTAAAAGTTTTATTATTCAGGTACATTTTGTTGATCTGCTGAGGTGAGTGGCAACTGTAGCCATCAGTATAGTCTACAGGTTACTTCTACCACTATACAAAATTAGTATTCTAGTAATTTTCTCAAAATCTTGGCTTCATCCCATAGTTAGGTATAAAAAAAACGTGTGACACTCGGGGACTGCCGCGGTAAAGCATAGCATTTTTTATCAACTTATGCAATCGTAATTCGCATACATCTAGTCGCACGTACACAAACACCGTGCTGAAGTCTGACCGTGCTGAACGATGCATGACAACACCGCACCGACCGGAGCGGGGGGGTGTTAGGTTTATTTTTAATTTGAATTTATCTAATTACAGCTGAAGTCCTAAAGGAACTGCCAAGAGAAGCAATTGTGTTCCTGACCTCATTATTTAATGGTATCCTCAGAGTGAAACACTTTCCATTCCACTGCAAGGGCTCCCGGATACTTATGATACAAAAGCCGGAAAACCAGCAAACGAGGTGACGTCGTATAGACCAATTAGTCTTTTGCCCATCCTATCTGGGCAAAAGACTAATTATTGGTATAATTGGTTTTTGAAAAAATACCCTCAAAACGGATCTTGGCCTTATTAGAAAATATAACACCATCCCAAATCATCAATTCGGTTTTCGACAGAAGCACTCAACAATAATAATTGAGCAAGTCCATCGGTAGCTCTGATAATTAGAAAATCGTTAGAAAATAATAATAATAATAGCTCCCACATCGGTTTCGGTGACGGTGGCCGATTTTTTTCCGTGCATTCTCTATATAGTTTGTGCACGAAAGTGATAGAAGGAAGATCGTAGCTACTGGAATAGAGGCCCTGGCTCGCTGCCAGCTTTAGTGCGTCATTAATTCTAATCATTAGTCATTAGTTAGTGGCAACTGGCAAGTGCTTACCGTTTGCACGTCGTTTGTCTTGGGATAATGTGCGCAAATAAAACGCAAATCAAATTAATGTTTCAGCGCTCTATCATCCGGCGGATGTTGTATTCATCGAGGAAATTGGTCCCTAGCAGTTGACTGACCTACGTCGTCTGGTAGGCTTATGTCAATTCAATGTAAGCTGTGATCTGTCGGATGGGTTTGACTTATCGCGATCAAATTAAGGGTGGGTTGCACCGGAGGCGTTGTTATAGTTAAGGTTAAGGTTATTGTCAAATATGGCGCCCAGGACTCTTACTAGGGATTTGACAGATCATTTGACATTTTGTTATAGTTAAAGTTATAGTTAATGCTATGGGTAATTCAAGTTGGTGCAAACCGCCCTAAGTAGTTAAGTCCGCCCGCGCCATCTGCCTAAAGGCTAAGAATGAACTTATCTGATATACTCCACTCGGGCTAACTTGTCGCTAGCGGTCATTGACTCCCTGTCAAAAACTTGTCATTTTCCATATAAAACCACGATTGACAATATCTGACACTTCATTGTCAATCGCGGTTTATAGGGAAAATGACAAGTTTTTGACAGGGAGTCAACGACCGCTAGCGACAAGTTAGCCCGAGTGGAGTATAGTACTATCAGAGAAGTTGATTCCTATGCAAATCGGGGACCTAAGTAGTTTGGTCGCGTTACGTCAAAACCAGCTGACAGAATATCACAATTAACATTGAATTGACATATTCGACCAAATAACGTTGGTCTGTCAATTGCATAGGAATCAACTTCCTCGATGGTACATTTTTACGGGACAAAAAGTAGCCTATAATATTCTTCTTGGTGGTTTTCTCTGCTCGTTAAAGAGTCCTTTAACGAAAAAGAGTTTTCGTAATTAAATAACTCTGGAGGTTGAAAGCAGGTGTTTAAGAAACTTGTTCCCAAAAAAGGAACTGCAGATCTGACTGGTTAGAAGCGCGGCTATGTTTGCTGTCAACAAAATCTATATTTATTATAAGTACCTTTATTACTTACAAGTTACGTGCAAAATTGATTTTGTCTTTCTGTAAAGTCCAAACCGTTAAATCGTTAGTTTGGTAACCTTTTGGTAGGGAGATACTTTTGGTCTTGGGAAGGGACATAGGTTAATGAAATGAAATGAAATGAAATGAAATGAAATAGTTTATTAAATCAAGTTACATAGACTCATTTGTTAGTAAAGGCTTATAAATTATGTTAGTAAATTTATATTTTTCTTAATTAATTGATCACGAAAAGATTGCTGTGAAAACGAAGATGTGGTGAGTTTATTCAGCGAGATTATAAAACTAAATTTTGCCCGCAACCTCGTTTGGGAAATTCGTGGGAAATTCACGGGAAATTCACACAATGGGCGGTAATTGTAGGTACATTTTGCCGCAATAAAATCATAATATATATTTTCCTGAGGCTCAAAGTAGTTTAAATATCTTCTTTGCTTTCATCAAAATTGGACCAGCAATTTAAAGGACTCCCCCTACGGAGATGCTGTAATTTACCGTATTTGGAGCCATATAAACTCATAACTTGAAAGCTACAAAGTTATATTAAAAATACATCAACAATCTTCAGCATATCAACATTCCTTTCACCGTTATTAATTTCCTTTTTTTGTTTATTATACTCATGATATCAGCTTCCAAAGTAGGTAATACCAATTTAATAAAATTCAAGCATACTTTCAGCATCTCCCTAGTATTTACAAATTACGTTTATTTGAAACACACGACAGTAGATAGACAATTTCATCAACTACATATTCCCCGTTTGATTTTTTTAGATTAATTTTGAACTAAGATTTAAAGTAAAAAAATTGGATTTTTGGGCGATCTCAGCAACGCGTTAAATGTCGTTTGCCTTAAGCTAACATGGTAATTGGTTCACCATGAAGAGGGAATAGACGTCAGAGTTCAGACAGACACACTTTCGCATTTATAATGTTTAGAAGTCAGTTCTTGGAAAGTGCACAATGGACGGAACCTCAGCGAAGGAAGTGTCTCACGACTGTACCTCACATGTCACTAGTCACAGTGGTTAGTGGTTACTGATTCATGTTTCCACGTAACGACTAACGACTTATGTGACCAAGCAGTGTGAAGGTAGACATAGTTGCACTATTTTCTGGAAAGGAGTTGCTGGGTGATGTCAAAAACATTTTTTGTGTTGAAGCTTAAACGTGTAGGTACAATATAATGTGTTCCAATTAATGAAAACCTAAATTAAATCGAAAATTGTTTCAATGACGACAACTTAATTTGACGAAATAGAGGAAACACGGCTCATGCCTGTGCTGAAAATCTGTCCCGTAAACTTAAGAGGAGTCCACACCGCCCTTTTTTCCATACAAACGTTGTCCCCTGTTTCCTCCCTGGATAATGCTAGTAGAGTTATAATTTTTTTCCTGAATATCTACGGCCACTAATAACAATGTCCCTATGTTTTCTTTTTTTTCATAATTTAATTATTAATTAAGATATGAACGTTCAAAAACCCAAAAAAATGGCCAGATTTTCCACTGTGTTCAAACGTCCAGAAAACAGATTTGGCTAGATTATACAAAAAAAGCAAAACATAGGAACACAGCTCAAGCCTTTTTTTAATCTTTAATGAAAAAAGTACTTAAATCGGTTAAGTTTTGGAGAAGGAATCAGGGGACAACGAATCGTTGATTTTCTGGATTTTCTGCAGTTGTCTCTATCGCGTTCTGCGGTATAGGCTTGAGGTAAGGGAGACAGCTTTTTTTTTACACGTACTTTTTTTTCATTTCTCTAGCCCCTGTTGTATCCTCTTAAGGACGCTATCACATTTTTCACAAATATCAGCGATTTTCAGGTACCATTTTAAAGAATTAGGAGTCACACTGCAAGGATATTTTGGTTTCAAATGAAATATAATAATATATGAATTCATCTCCACGTCTACACCATAAAAATTTTATAGCCGCATACAAATTTTTACATAAATACGTTTTAACCATCATAAAGTCGATATTCGTACTGACCTGCTAATTTTTGTAATAATTTTTGTGATAGCATCCTTAAGTCGGCAAAAGGGTGCTTTTCGCTAGTGAAAAGATAAATTTCTGTCAATAACCTCAAAACCCGGGTATTCACTAATAAGTAATAAGTTCTATTAACATAAAGCACACCGCCGTCGGATTTTTTCTTGAAGAAATGAAATTTGGTAAGTAATTATTGGTATAATTATTGTTATAAGATATTTCCCATTGTTTAGTTGTACTCGTATTGCGCCTCAATACGTTTATTGCGTGTGTTATGTATTTTTCCGATATGAAACTAAATCATAATATGGACTTAATATATTATGATATAATATATATCAAGAGACTTAAATTATCTTTGCGCCAGATTCTTTGACGGTTTAGGCACAAACATGAAACAGGTAAGAGACAGACAACACAGACGCTTTCACGCTTATAACAACAGTAGACTGTATATTGTACTGGTCGATCCACAACGGATGCTGGTATAGGACTCCTTTGCAGTATTTTTGAGGCTTGGGAGGAGTCGCAGGATGCCTTAGGTGTTTTTTGCGATCTCTCCAAAGCCTTCGATTGTGTTGAGCATGCTACATTGATCAGGAAATTGCGCCACTACGGAATTAAAGACTCTGCTCTCAGCCTTTTGACTTCTTACCTTAAAAATAGGACTCAAAGGGTTGAGGTTAATAGTAAAAGGTCCAAAGGAACCAAATTAGAATTAGGTGTCCCACAGGGATCTATATTAGGCCCATTTCTTTTTCTCATCTATATAAATGACTTACCTTATCTAGTTAAGGATAATAATAATGAGATAGTGCTTTTTGCTGATGACACTTCACTTATTTTTAAAGTGAAGCGACAACAGTCGAACTACGACGAGGTAAACAGTGCTCTCTCAAAAATAGTACATTGGTTTAATGTTAATAACTTACTTTTAAATTCTAGTAAAACAAAATGTATAAAGTTTACTTTGCCCAATGTTAGGCAAGTCCAAACCAATGTAGTATTAAATGATGAGAAGACGAATTTGGTAGACAACACTGTATTCTTAGGTATTACACTTGATAGTAAATTACAGTGGGGTCCTCACATTGTTAATCTTGCAGGTAGGCTCAGTTCTGCAGCATATGCAGTCAGAAAAATTAGGGAAATTTCTGACGAAGATACGGCACGATTAGTATATTTTAGTTATTTTCATAGTAGGATGTCATATGGAATCCTTTTATGGGGAAACGCTGCCGACATTAATACAATAAAATGTCTGCTTTAGAATCTCTGAGAGATAAATTTAAAGAAATTGGTATTCTAACTGTTGCTTCTCAATACATTTTGGATAATGTAATATATGTTAGAAAAAATATAAGTAAATTTAAAGTTAAAAGTGACATTCACTCTAGGAATACTAGAAATAAGCACAAGCTAGATATGCCGGTGATCAGACTTAGTAAAGTCAGTAAATCTTTTAAAGGTCAATATAGTAGTATACGCCTTTACAACAAAATCCCAGAAAACGTTCAAAATCTTTCCATTAATAAATTTAAAAAAGTAGTTAAAGAACGTTTGTGTGCCAAAGCCTATTATAAGGTCAATGATTTCATAAACGATGGCACACCTTGGGAGTAGGATGGCTTCTTGCAAGGCTACTTCTTCATTATTATAGGACTTACAATTATGTATGTGGATATTGTATATAATATTTAGTTACAAAATTGTAAACTTTATTTTAAAAGATTAATTTTTTTCTTACTTTTTTTGGTAAAAAAGTGGGCCCCGTGCGAGTTTCTTACGCCGGTTCTTCTCGCCGGGTTAGTTCCCGAACCGGTGGTAGGCATCATGTAGGACTTTCTGAAAACATTTATTTTAAATTTATTCAGAAATAAAACAATTTTTGATTTTGATTTTGATTTTTTGTATAGTAGTAGACAATATTATGTAGAGACTAGAATGTTGTATCATATGTATGTAACAATTAATATCGTACTTTGTGGTCTCTATATGGTCTCTACCTCTACGCTATGTTTATTTTTCCGTATATAATGACGATTGTATTGATTTTTCAAATATCATAATCATTGTGAGTTGTAAAACTTGAAGTTTAAATCAAATTCTCGCAATGTCAAAAAGTTCTGCATGCTGCAAGCATAACAATGATAAGTGGAAATGGAAAATCAAGGAACATCAGAGGTTTACCTTTTTATCATCGGCAAAGAAAACTATAAAAAATGTATTATTTATGGGTTAGATATAGTTAGGGTAAAGTGTTATTAATTGCGTAAACCATTAAAATAATGAAAATAACTTCAATTTTCTTAAAAATATGCATTAACATGAAAAATCAAAAATTTTACTTAAGTACATAAAAAAATATTGTAATTTTTATTTTTGGTAATTTGACGAATAGGGCGGATTACATAGGGGTGTCCTAGTATCGAGTGGGTCCTCTGTTACGCACTCTCTGAGCCTGTTTGGGACACTCTCATTTAAGTGGTCTCATTTTCCAGGGTTATTTGCTCCCAGAACATTTTTAAAGCGTTTATGAGCTGTTGTTCACTATGCAATTGACTATGATTGGCTTTTAGGCTTCTTTTCATCTGGTCCCATAAATGCTCGATCGGATCGAGGTCTGTTAAGTTTAAGGTTGTGATCGTGCTGCTATTCACAAACTTAACGTTTGTGAATAGCAGCATGTATGTCATGTGGGGATGATTGTCAATAAATTTGGAAGTCGTCTGCGTAGAGGTGAAAAGATGAGGTTAACGATTGTGTGATGCGGTTTATAAACAGTGGAGACAGCACACCGCCTTGAGGAACACCAGTAAGGATCACAGATCAATCGGAAGAAGAATTAGCCACCTTTACTCTTTGTCGACGCCCCACAAGGTAACTACGAAATAGCTCAATAACTTGAGGTGAAAAATTATAACCCCTCAGCATACTTATCAACACTTCGTGATCTACAGCATTAAATGCACTGCTAGAATCTAGTAGTGCTAGCAGTGTAAATTGCTTTTATCCATGCCACGTCTAATGTCATCAGTGACCTTAATTAGTGCAGTAGTCGTACTGTGCCCACGACGAAAACCTGACTAAAAGGTACTGAGTAGGTTATTCTGCATCACGTAGTTTGTTAGCTGCTCAGTTTATCTGGGGTCGGGTCTCCCTGTACATTTGCGCCAGAATTTTCTGTTCTGGGTGGTCTCAGTAGTTAGGCTTTCCTGGTCCATCTCTCTCTTGATGTTGTTCCACCAGGTTGCGGGTGGTCTTCCTGGTCTCTTGTACACGTTTGGTACATTGAGGACTTTCTTTACGGCGTAGGCATCGTCTCTTCTTTGTATGTGACCGTACCATCTCAGTCTGGACTCTTTGACTTTTTCCACAACAGAAGTTACCCCGAACGTATGTACTCATTGCGGACTTTATCTATGCGGGTTACACCAGCCCCCCAACTGAGCATCTTCATCTCATTCACGTGCAGTTGTTGTTCGTAAGCTTTTTTCATAGTCCAACATTCCGCACCATATACGAGTGGGCCTTACCACGGACTTATAGACTTTACGCTTGATTTTGATGGGCATTCTAGGGTCACATAGAACGCCAGTTAAAGACCTCCACTTGAGCCATGCTGAATTTATACGGTGTTGGACATCTTTGTCGGCGTTTGTATCTGATGTTAGGATAGATCCGAGATACTTAAAGCTCTCTACCTTCGGGAGTGCTATGCCGTCTATGAACACATTATTGCCTGCATTTTTCGTTCCTTCGTAATTACCTTCCATGTATTCTGTCTTGCTGTGGCTGATGCGTAGTCCATGTTTCTCTATTCTATCTATCCAAAGATTAAACGTTTCTTGTAGGTTAGTGACGGTTTTGCTTATAAGTGCTATGTCATCCGCATAGGGCATGCACCATGGTGTAGGTTGCTATATATGTCGCGTGTTATGTAATCCATGCATAGGTTAAATAGAAGGTAAACAGGAGGTAAACTCTATGTATAATTCATTTTCCATTTTCTGTTCTAATATCGTTGCATTTCGATGACCAATTGACGTGCACGCTTATCTTGAAGAGAACCAGGGTCGTAGGATCAAAATTAGGTAGCTAATTATGAAATAAGAGCAGATATAATATGAGATAAGTTGTAATTCTTATCATTCTACTTATTAAGAATATCAAACACTGAGGCAGTCAACTGACTTCCACTGACCAACGGTCACGTTCACGTAGAGTAGCGTGATGCTGACGTAGAGCACTGTAAAGCAACGGTAGCTAGTTCTGAACCGTGGGTAATAAGGCCAAAAAACGGTTAAATAAAAAATCTGCCAACTGACATCGTTTTAGAGAGCACAAAAACGAACAATACGCGACATCGCGGCCGGCGTCCCGCTACCCTCCGTATGACTTTAATACCCGCTTACTGCGATACGGTTCCATTTCAGCTTGGTCATCATAAAGACAACTTTAATCCGTTGTGATAAAGTTGCATTTGATAGGGTATTTTTGTTTGAAACTTTATCGCTTTCGATATAAAAATTGAATCTAGTTTGGAATCTGCCGCGCGACGTTGCCGCTCTTGGCGGGCAACAACACTATGTATATGTGTGTTCGGCACAACTGGCGCCGAATATTTATTGTATACTAACAGATCTGACGCACGTTTAGGGCGACAGGGTTCCATTATCTCGGGGGCCCTCGAAATGCACTCTATACGAAGGGCGTAGAGTTCATTTTGGGTGAATCTAATAGCGATAAGTTCTTTTATCGTTAGGTGATTCTATGTGACCGACCATGGCTATGTATAGGTCGCGGGTCGCGGGGAGGCCGTCGGTTATGACGAATTATCCTAATTAACTAATTAATACTTGTGGTACTCAATATCCGAGCCACCAATTGGACTTGTGACGAAACTGGTTCGCACTCGAGTCTAGATCGTATCGCTTTTATCTTAATTGCATAAATAATTCATGAAACTCGCATAAAAATCGAGTTTCTGTTTGCAAACAGCGAGTATAGCGAAACGTGGTATGAACTAGGCGTAAATATAACCAGTAAACTAACAGAGGGAGAAACATTAATGCAATGAGTAGGAGATAAACTGTATATCAAGTGGAAGAACAAAAATAAGTACACAGAAAATAAAGGATGCTATAGCTTTAATTGATTTGTACGCTCAAAGATAGAAAGACAAATATAAAGTAGTGGATCAGTTCAGGAGTCACTGGCAGAAACAAGTGAACCGAAACATATTTGTACAAAACGGGTAGAAAACAGAATCAGTAAATGACATTCAAATTAGACCTTGTTCAGGATTTCAGTTAGGCCTATGGCAAGAACTCTATTGGGAATTATTTCCGAATTGTAACAAAACTTGCGAGGTTGCTGAGAATCTTGAGGTTCGTCCATTCATTAAAGTCTCCAAAAACACTCCAAAAACCATAACACAAATGTACGTACCTTGGTCCTTCTGCATTTGGATGGAAGCCGGTCACGTTTGCATTACCTACGTTGGAAGGCCTTTCCGTCGTCGTCTCTGGAACGATCGTCTGGCAGGTTTTTCCGTCAATGCACAGCGTAAGGACTAAGGAGTCAGCTCGTGTTCAACAAATCTGTGTTAAAGTCGGTTAAATATTACATGGTGTGATTGTGTATTGGATTCTTCGATCACATAAAGATTGGATTTGGAGAAACTGCTTATGGTTCCGCTACGGATTGACGGAACGGCCGTTTCGAAAACTTCCCAACGTAATTCAATACAACCACTATCGAAACGGACGTAAGTAGGTACATTTAACGTTACAAAAAAGTTTAAAAAGAGAAAAGAAAAAGTTGTAGGTAAAGAGAAAGATGTCAAAATGCGTTCAAAGTCAACAGAAATTACGAAGTAGCTCGTAGTTTTCTTCCTTTTGTATCTGGTTTTCATCCCCATGATAGCGGAGACAACTTATCCCGTCGGCTTTTGCACTGAGAACAGTAAAAAGTAGGTACGTCAAAACATCCAATGAACAATAGAATGCGGAATACTCCTGTAAAAAACTCAGAAGGGCGCTAAAAATTTAATGAAACACGATGCTCTACTGACAAAATAATAATTCCTTATTTATAAAGTTGTCAGATTAATAAACAAAGAAGGTTGGGCAAGCGGGTTAGGGCGGCAAATTCAAGAAACCACGGGAAACAGAAATGGGATTGCTTTGTCATCCACGAGCAACATTCCCGCCACTGCATATCTTGTGTCGCCAAGATTGACAGTGGTACCAGGGAAACCGGAAACCCGTTAATATAATCAATCCAGAAGAAAAAAAAGGACAAGCAAGGAAGGAAGTCAAACCATGAGGATATGAAGTTTTGTGAGTTTGAACCGATGCACATAATGGAAACCTCCTTTCAACGATTTATATCTTTACGATATTTTTATTTACTGGATAAGGAAAACTAAACAATTAGGTATTGAAGGCAGGAGGTGGAAACAATATCATATCTTATCCGCGGCTTATCTGACCGTCGCGCGTCGCTAGCCGGGGAAAACTCTGCGTAGTATTGTTATATTATTACAATTATAACTAGCTGACCCGCTAACGTTGTTTTGCCATAATATACATTATTCTATTAAATGCACGTACATAATAATATAACACTTACTCTTGAATCACTCTATTTATCAAAAACATCATAATCCGTTGAGTAGTTTTAAACATCTAAGCACTATTAAACGGACGGACAGCGGGAATTAGCGACTTTATACTATGTAGATAGTAATATTATACTGCAGATAAGTATAGCTTTTAGGAGAAGTGGTCTAGTGGTTAGAGCGTCGCTCTCGACTCCGGAGGTCGTGGGTTCGAATCCCGCGTTGGAAACATGTTATTTCCAAGTTTAGTTAGGACAATGCAGGCTGATCACCTGATTGTCTGACAAGTAAGATGATCCATGCGTCGGATGGGCATGTAAAAAGTCGGTCCTGCGCCTGATCTCTCGCCAGTCTTGTCGGTCTTCCGTCCCACTGGGTTATGAGAGTAAAAGGAATAGAGAGTGCTCTTGTGTACTGCGCACACACTTGGGCACTATAAAATTACTCCTGCGTACCTGGTCTGGTTTCAATGAAACCGGCCACCGTCACCGAAACCGGTGTGGGGAGTATTATTATTATTTTAGGAGAAGAACAAGGCTGTGTCTTGAAAATAATTTCATTTCAAGAATATTGATTGGATTAGTCCGTAGAGTACGGTACTGTATACTTGATTTGTGATATCTAATTAGTAATCAGAAATGATTTCAGTATAGCCTGTTACTCAAGAAGTGTAAAGCACTTAGGTTGTTTCTGATATTTTCTTATGCCTCTTGTTCTCCAAGTCGCCTTTTTCGCCGTTTTGTCGCCTTTTTGGCGACAAATGCCGTTCCGCAGGATATGCTCTCGAAGGGACTTTCTCGGACACGTAGACTCTATGTTACATGACTCTTCAAGTCTCAACAGAGCCGACACAAAGACACGAAACAACGCTAAGTGTCAGATAAATTATAATATATATTAGAAATTACAGAAATCATGAGATATCCTGATTCCACATTTATAATCACGCGGTTGCTCTACGTATGATGAAGAAGAGAAAATATCTTTATCGCTTTCAAAACCACTACGAATTAGGTTAACCACAAATACGGTCGAAATGTGGAAGCGAAATACCAAGTTTATTTCACATTTCATCAACATATTTTGAAGTCGAAACTTAGATTTTCAGCCCGCAAATGAACTACGAATGTGCCAGTGTTGGCATTTGTCAATTTTTCCAGTGTTGGATATGTTCAGACTTCAGGACTATTTTTATACGTGGGAGAGCCATGCTTCGGCACGAATGGGCCGGCTCGACCGGATAAATAACACGTTCTCACAGAAAACCGGCGTGAAACAGCGCTTGCGCTGTGTTTCGCCGAGTGAGTGAGTTTACCGGAGACCCAATCCCCTACCCTATTCCCTTTCCTACCCTCCCCTATTCCCTTCCCTTCCCTACCCTCCCTTTTAAGGGGGAATAGGGTAATCCCTATTCCCTCTTAAAAGGCCGGCAACGTACCTGCAGCTCTTCTGATGCTGCGAGTGTCCATGGGCGACGGAAGTTGCTTTCCATCAGGTGACCCGTTTGCTCGTTTGCCCCCTTATTTCATAAAAAAAAGGAATTTCCTTTTGTAAGTATACGGATTCTGCTAATCACTTAGTAGAGGTATTATAGCTTTGCTATGCTTTCATTACAGTATCGGTGTAATAAAACTACAAAATATGACAAATAATAAAAATCAGAATAAGAATCATTTATTTGCAGAAAGTACCGTAACGATAGATGTTACACATTGGTTTGTGACATTACACACGCGCCCTGATTGGTCGAAACTTCAAAAATCAGTTGTTTGGCCTTTGTTTAACGTTTATGAGGAAAAGCGCTCAAAATCAGTACTGATAATATCATGCGATATTAATTATTATCTGCCTCTCTGTCTTCCTGGCACCTCTTCAGTCTTCACGCTTTTACCGTTGAACAAATTTTATGAAATTTGAAATAGTGATTGCTTTGAATCCTGGAAAAGGATAGCATAGTTCTTATGGCCGAACAATCCCTGAACGATAAACGAATTTTGGCGCAACGAAGGTAAGGGTAACAACTAGTTCTGGTATCAGCCCTTAATTAATAAGCTAGCCAGCCAGCACGCTTTGCTTGACCATAAGAAGAGCTTCTTTATACGGGAAAATGTAAGGACTTACAAGGAACAGATTGAAAATGGAAAATCTGTGATTTGCCTTTCAGTATTTAAAATTTTCCCATTTTTTTAACTGTGCTCAGCAGAAGAGCCAACGCCTTTTGCATAAATTCTTACTCCTTGACATTCTGTTTCAAAGAAGAATGTGTTCCTGTGGAAAGAAACCCAATTTGTGTTTTTCTGTCAGCAACCATTTTTGACTTTAAATATTTTTATTTTCAGATTTCAGACTAAAGAACCCACGTGAAAGCACCAATATGCTGCATGCATCTATCATGTGAGTACATTTTCGTAAGTATAATAAATCCTTGAACTGTATCTTATCTGCATTTCCTACAAGTAACAAGTAGCACGCAGTAAAACATTGATACTTGCACATTTACTTTTCGTTTTCGCGATATAAAAAGTAATTGAGTGTTGACGTAAGCGTTGTTTGTGCCCGCGCGAGCTGACAACGCCGCGTCCAGGCTAGTGCCGCCGCCGCGTAGAAAGCGCGTTTCTAATCTTGACGCAGTCATTGACTCCGCGCCGCCGCACTGCGTTTTCATTTTAAAATAACTTTATGTTATTTACTCGCGCTCTGAAATTACAACCGCAGCTCCATTCCAAAGATAGTAACCCTCCCGTACGCACTCATACCACCGGGAGGAATATTGGGAGCGACGAAGTATTGATCGTGCATGCAGACTAATGCCGCCGTTGACCAACAAAATGTTTAATCTGAGATCTTTAGCTATTAACAGCTTTTCTTTAGAATGTCTATGAGTTCTGTGACATAGGTTTCGTCACGCTGTTTTATATCATGAGCAGACGTGCCTGCGTATATTTGTCCAATTTAAGAAGATTATAAGACCTAGAGGTAATTTAGATGTATTCATCACGTTTAACTCATCAGCAACTCCACAGACGCGTCGTAAAGGAAAAGATAGGTAATATAGTATGATAGAACTGTTTACATTATAGACAGCTCGCAGTCTAGACTTTGGAATTCTTCGCCAAGTTATGTTAGACCGTTGGAAACTGAAGCAACCGATACATCGTCTGTAAAGTATTGTAATTTTTGTTGGTGTTTTGGCTAGGAGCTTTTTTCTGGCTAGTTTGAAACCCGGTGGAAATCGGTATTAGCAGTTTTGGGATAACTTAGGCTGGCATAAATAGCCAGTACTCAAGATGCATCTCGGTCTCAAGACACGGTTCAGGCTCTGTGATTGGTTGGCTGTCAAAATTATCACAGAGCCGAACCGCGTCTTGAGACCGGCCTGCCTAGCATACGCCAACGAGATATCTCACTCTCGAGATAATTAAAAACTACTCGTCTCATAATGTCAAAATCTCGACATTATCTCGACAAAACTCTATAAAAATGTGTTATCTCGATGATAGACCTACGCGAGAAAAAATGTTTGTCACGCTAGGGTCAATAGAGATGTAGAGACAAACCATCAAACAGAGAAAACATGTAGAGTGAGATATCTCGTTGGCGTATGCTAGGCAGGCGGGTCGCATCTTAAGTACTGACTATTTATACCGGCCTTACTGTACTCTCTCTCATCTCAATTCTCATTTTCCAGCCTCGAGGCTAGTTTCAAACAAAGTATTAGTTTTGCACTACTTAAAATCTAAGGCTGTAGAATTTATACTGAAACTCTTCTAATGTAGAGTTCTGTCAAAATTTCTCGTGATCTAGTTAAGAAATGCTTATGCAATTACCCGTCAAACAGGAATATGAGTACCTGAAGTATCTCTGTGTACTGCGCACACATTTGGACACTGCGATGATTCAGGTGTAGCTAATTGCAAAAAAAGCGGTCGACGACACCAAAATCGTTGTTGGAGTTATTATCATTGAATTACGTGAACATAAGGGCTTACTAGTTAGTAGTTGTGCGTTTTTACGACTTTACCTTAGCATGGAATGCCACGGGGTTTCAGTGGGTATATCTCGCACCTGGGGGCCTAGACAAGCGGCAAGCGATTATCGTAAACGCCAACGCCAACGCCATAAAATGTATGGGATTTGACATTAGCTAGTATTCGCTAGCGAAACGATGACTTATTCAAATTAAAAAAAAAAAAACAAAAATCAATCAATCCGACGGGGATGCAGAAAGTGATCTTTACTCCACTCCACGTAAAAAGGGCATATTAGTGACAGTTGAGTACTACGTAAGCTTTGATAAGGCCTCTTGTATGCTCTGGAAAAAAATGTTCATGAACAACGTTTTGCATTTAATTTTTTTTTTTTTTTTTTATGAAATAAGGGGGCAAACGAGCAAACGGGTCACCTTATGGAAAGCAACTTCCGTCGCCCATGGACACTCGCAGCATCAGAAGAGCTGCATGTGCGTTGCCGGCCTTTTAAGAGGGAATAGGGTAATAGGGGAGGGTAGGGAAGGGAAGGGAGTAGGGGAGGGTAGGAAAGGGTAGGAAAGGGAATAGGGTAGGGGATTGGGCCTCCGGTAAACTCACTCACTCGGCGAAACACAGCGCAAGCGCTGTTTCACGCCGGTTTTCTGTGAGAACGTGGTATTTATCCGGTCGAGCCGGCCCATTCGTGCCGAAGCATGGCTCTCCCACGTATAATTAAGTAACTAAGCTCCGATGTTCCGAGAAAAATCTGGAGTAGACCGCGAGATTTTCTCTTGTTGCAATATAAGACGTATAAGCTACCTTACCTTTTAGGGTTACCTTACCTTACCTTACCTTTTGGGATTATAATAATTATGTATTTATCTATACTGCAGTGTTTTTCAATCTGTGGGTCGCGACCCTAGGGGGGAAATATACCAAACTATAAAAAAAAATCATTACCTTACGTAGGTAGCCTTAATTTTAATAAAATTATTTCTTTGGTCTTCTATGACACGAGGGGGTCGCCAGTATATTCTACATTATATATTCTATCTGTAAAAGGGTCGTCAAATCAAAAAGATTGAAAAACTCTGATCTATAGCAATGCACACTTTGAAGTGGAAATACTACTAGGGATCCATGGACATGGGGTTGATTACAGAGAAAGACATGGGCTACTATTCATCACTGGAAAACACAGATCCCATGGGGGATCGAAACAGGTGGAGTCACGGAAAAGCTAGAAATTCGGCCATTAAGGTGACGCCCTGATAATTGAAAAATTCTGGAAATCACGGCCCCATGGGGGATCGAAACAAGTGGGGTTACGGAAAAGCTAGTTATTCGGCCATTAAGGTGACGCCTTGATAATTGAAAAATTGAAAAAAAAAACAACAAACAAGCGATTTAAAACATATCCAAAACAATTTTATACTTTAACGCGGCGTCACCTATAAGGCAATCCAAAACATAATAAACTAGACGTTCCGCGCGGCTTCGCCCGCGTAAATTAGATATTTCACTGACAAATTAGTCCACAAAAAATAGCCTATAATCCTTCACGTGGTCTACTTAATACTTATTATCTGTGCCAAATAACAGAAAAATTGCTCCAGTAGCTCGTGAGATAAGCCATTTCAAATAATTTTCCTCGTTTTTTTCACATTTTCATCTATTTATTCGCTTATTAGTCTTAGCGTGATAAAATATAGCCTATAACCTCCCTCGAGAAATCGGCTATCTAACACTGAAAGAATTTTTCAAATCGGACCGGAGTTCCTCAGATTTGCGCGTTCAAATAATTTCCCCCCGTTTTTTGCACATTTTCCTCTATTAGTAATAGATAATAATGTAAAATGTAAATAATACGTGGGTTTTTAAAACCTTGCCAACAAAATGTAATATGAAAAATCGACATAATAATATAGGTACGGGCCATACCTACAAGTACCCTACAATCGATCATCTTTTGTTCAGTTCTCGGAAACCTTCGATGACCACCCGTGTGGGTCACAACCAGCGACCAATAGAACCGCTCTGACTCACCGATGACTGTAGGTATTCTATAATAAGGCATGACCTCATGTTACCTAAATTTAATTGATATGAGGAAAATGTCTTTAAATGTTTCAATCAATTAATAAAAAATGCCATTTATTTTTACTTTTTAGGGTTCCGTACCCAAAGGGTAAAAACGGGACCCTATTACTGAAACTTCGATGTCTGTCCGTCTGTCTGTCCGTCAGACGTCTGTCTCCAGGCTGTAACTCAATAACCGCTATAGCTAGACAGTTGAAGTTTTCACAGATTGTGTATAGCTGTTGCCGCTATAACAGCAAATACTAAAAACAAAATAAAATTAATAATTAAGGGGGGCTCCCATACAACAAACGTTATTTTTTTGGCCTTTTTCTTTTTATATTATATATTATATATATAATTTCTTTTTATATTATTTTTATATATATTTTATTAACTTCATGGTACCAAGGACATTTAATATTTTGGACAATGAATTTTCTACGTCTACATGTAGGTACATCAGTAGCATCAGCTA
Organism: Aricia agestis; assembly: GCF_905147365.1. Classification (NCBI taxonomy): domain Eukaryota; kingdom Metazoa; phylum Arthropoda; class Insecta; order Lepidoptera; family Lycaenidae; genus Aricia; species Aricia agestis. Next base: position 15,798,504 of record NC_056416.1, on the reverse strand, counting down.
TCGCTAATAATATATTAATATTTTGTTTGATAACATAAAATAAATTTAAATTTTGTTGATTATTAAAGATTTAAAATTAAAAAACGTTTTATTTGACTGAAAAATGTTAGCATAATTTTTAGCATTAATTACAGTAAATTTTAACAGTAGTTTAGCAAATTTTGTATCAGTCGTGTTGGCAACACTGCCTGACGGCTCGCGGCTCGCGGCTCGCGACTCGCAGTGCTGCCAGACGTACGAGCTACGAGTAAAATTCCAAGACGGCGAACTTACGCGGCAATCTTTAAGTACCTACGCGAACTTAAGGTGACACACAGGCGAGTAAGGTCGTCGAGTCATAAGTCCGCGTACGTACTCGCGTGTCTGTCACCCCCTTGACGCAGCCACCAGCATTGTACTTTGTTGAACGAACTGCTCAGCTCTCATTGGTCGTTGGTTTATGATACGTCATTAAGCTGTAAAGTTCTTATGATGCTTAGAACAAAAGTTTAGGTTGGATTTAACGAAAAGACATCTGGTTGGACAGACAGATGGTTCTGATTCCCGTTACATTCGTGTAGGTACACATTTTTATTCGACTACACCAGAAAAAGATTGTCTTTCCAGTAACGTAAGAAACGAAATGAAAATCAGTTTGTCGAAATGAAAACATACGGTGGAGACATTATGATCGACAGTAAAATTTGCTGCGTTCATTAAGTACAATGTAAAGACTACGCCCTTAGTCTTTAAATTTTGTCCCTGGAATCCGTCATTATTTCTATAAAATATACTGACGGATATAAATTATATAATTATGTACTTATGTGACAATTTTTCGTTATGCAAAGTAACTTAGAAAGGCCTGCCATAATCGATACGTGGGAGAGCCATGCTTCGGCACGAATGGGCCGGCTCGACCGGAGAAATACCACGTTCTCACAGAAAACCGGCGTGAAACAGCGCTTGCGCTGTGTTTTGCCGCGTGAGTGAGTTTACCGGAGGCCCAATTCCCTTCCCTATCCTCCCCTTTTCCTTTCCCTTCCCATCCCTACCCTCCCCTATTATCCTATTCCCTCTTAAAAGACCGGCAACGCACCTGCAGCTCTTCTGATGCTGCGAGTGTCCATGGGCGACGGAAGTTGCTTTCCATCACGTGACCCGTTTGCTCGTTTGCCCTTATTTCATAAAAAAAAATATTATTATGTAAATTTATAGGCGCCAAGTACTAAAATATCGACATTTGTACGAGTGAAGGGGATCATAAAAGCATTAGAGCAATAAAATGACTTGCTCATGCCGTAGATAATGTAAATGTGAAAGCCGGAAACATTAACTTGAAGTCGGTTTTTGGTTTAACTGCTACTTTGACCGGAAAATATTGATTGCTGCTTCTAACCGTGCTTAATTTTAAGTGATTTAAAGTAACTCAAAGCAAACCAAATAATTGGACCTAAACTTATTTGTAAGGGTTCCTTTATCCTTAATTATATATTTTGTAATTTAATATTTTAATGATAAAATTGAAATAGAATTAGATTTAAAAAATCCCATATAAAAATAAAATTTTTTGCTACTTTCGCTCTAAAACAGTATGGAACCCTTCGTGTGCGAGTCCGACTCGCACTTGGCCGATTTTTATTACGATACAAGACGAAGTCCGTAACTTCGTTAAGTATTATTAAAATCTTTGTGGCGGTACCCACAATTCGCGTAACATTCCTATTTCCTGGATCGCGCTATCGAAGTTTTCTGAGCGCGTCAGTTTAATATACAATATACGACAGCTGAAATGTGTCACGTGGGTTTCGGCCTGACCGAGCATAACACCTCGCTCGGTCGAAGATCTTCCTTTGTGGGCCTTACGCTTATTCCCACATCTTAAATTAAAGTTAATAATATTTTAATTATTTTAAACTAGCGCCTCGCCCCGGCGTCGCACGGGTATAAAATATATTATAGCCACTGAAAAAATTATTCAAATCTATAGCCTATGATCCTTCACGTGGTCTACTACTTAACTGTGCCAAATAACATTAAAATTGCTCCAGTAGTTCGCGAGATAAGCCCTTTCAAATAATTTCCCCCGTTTTTTTCCCCACAGTCTTCTATTAGTCTTAGCGTGATAAAATATTAGCCTATAGCCTTCCTCAGTAAATATGCTATCTAACACTGAAATAATTTTTCAAATCGGATCAGTAGTTCCTGAGATTAGCGCGTTCAAGTTAGCCCTTTCAAATAAATTTCCCCGTTTTTTCCACATTTTCCTCTATTTCTTCGCTCCTACTAGTCATAGCGTGATAAAATATAGCCTAAAAAGCTGTCCTCGATAAATGGTCTATCTAACACTGAAAGAATCATTAAAATTCGTTGCGTAGTTTTAAAGATTAAAGGGAACAAAGGGACACGAGGAAAAAAAAGCGACTTTGTTTTATACAGAGTGTAACAAAAATAAGTGATAATACTTTAGGGTGTGTAAGTATTCCTTGTAGAGAGTTCACTGTGAAAGTAGCAGCGCTGAAAGACGAAAATATTTTTTCACTTTTGTATGGGCAAGGGCCCGAGCGTCACGAGTTTCCACATACAAAAGTGAGAAAAAAATTTGGTCTTTCAATGCTGCTACTTTCACAGTGAACTCTCTACAAGGAACACGTACACACCCTAAAGTATTATGACTTATTTTTGTTACACCCTGTATAATGGGCGAATATTTGAGAGAGACTAAATTCATGTGTTCGAAGTTGCGTTCAAAACGCCTTCGTAAATTTAATGTAACATTACACATTGCAATGTCTAATTAACTTCCGAAAATGCTGCTGAAACTATTTGAAAGTAGAGTTAATATTTCAAAAGTTATTATAAAAAAAAGTACTAAATTATGAAATTTTTGCGTGTCGTTTCGATACCAATTTATTATGCCGCTTACAATTTATTATTTATTAAAAAAATGAGCTAGAAAGGATTAAAAATTTAATGTTAATTTGAAGATAAAGAACTTTTAAAATGTTCATAAAATTCGCGTCATTGTCCTGCGCATTGTTTGTTTTGAATGCCTTGCCGATATACTCAACGTGACGGGTTGAAACCTATTTTACGATAAAATCTGCTGGCTCACTTATTTGATCGCAGTGCTCTGGTGTGGATAGAGGTCTTCGTTTTATGCAGGTGAGTCTTTGAAATACGTTCTACAAAAATTTCCAAATAAGACGTCATTTACCTTTTTCGATGTGTGCCAACATTTGTCTGTTTTTCACTACTTTTTTTATACCAAGTTATAAAGGCCCGCAATATTTCTAAGTTCTTAATAATTTTTTATAGTTTTCTTTATATCAATACTTAATTATAAACGAACTTAGTGAATTCCTCATTTTCCTGGACGTCTTTTTCCTGAATAGCCTTAAAAACATAATGACGATCATTTAGAATAATGACCAAATCTGTAACTGTATTTCTGGAAAACAGGGACAAATATATCGAATCGATGCAATGTCGATATTAGAATTAGGTAGTTATTTGACACATTTTCGAAAAATAGTAGTAGAATAGTAAGAAAAGTGGTAAAAATGTTATCTACACTTCAATATTATAAAGCAGTAGAGGTTGTTTGTTTGTTTGAACGCGTTAATCTCAGGAACTAATAGTCCTATTTGAAAAATTCTTTCAGTGTTAGATAGCCCATTTATCGAGGAAGGCTATAGGCAATATTTTATCACGCTAAGAATAATAGGAGCGAAGAAATAGAGGAAAATGTGGAAAAAACGGAGGGAAATTATTTGAAAGGGCTTATTTGAACGCGCTTATCTCAGGAACTACTGGTCTGATTTGAAAAATTCTTTCAGTGTTAGATAGCCCATTTATCGAGAAAGGCTATAAGAAATATTTTATCACGCCAATAATAATAGGAGCGAAGGAATAGAGGAAAATGTGGAAAAACGGGGGAAATTATTTGAAAGAGGGCTTATTTGAACACAGTAATCTCAGGAACTACTGGTCCGATTTGAAAGATTCTTTCAGTGTTAGATAGCCCATTTATCGAGGAAGCCTATATTTTTTTACGTTAAGACTAATAGGAGCTAAGAAATAGAGAAAAAAATGGAAAAAACGCGGGAAATTATTTGGAGGGGCTTATCTCACGAGCTACTGGAGCAATTTTTCTGTTATTTGGTACAAATAACTGATAAGAATTAAGAAATTGACCACGTGAAGGATCATAGGCTATTTTTTGTGCCCTAATTTGTCTGTGAAATATCTAATTTACGCGAGTGAAGCCGCGCGAAACGTTTGGTAATAAAATATTATTTGAGAAATAATAAATATCAGAATTATTATTATTTAACAGGTTTACATTTTTTATTGCAGGTGACTCGAAAAGGTAGAATAAATTTTTTACAGGCAGGTTTTGGTATTAGCTATATTTTAGGGAATACATTTTTATAATAAATCAATACTTTTACTAACATTTTATTGAAATCCTATTTTTTACTCATAATAATAATAATAACCCCACACCGGTTTTGGTGACGGTGGCTGGTTTCACTGAAGTAGTTGAGTAATTTTATAGTGCCCAAGTATGTGCACAGTACACATGAGCACTCTCAATTCCTTTTAACTCTCATAACCCAGTGGGACGGACGACCGACACAACTGGCGAGAGATGCGCAGGACCGACTTTTACATGCACATCCGTGATCCGACGCATGGATCATCTTACTTGTCAGATGTTATTTTCCTGTTCTGAGTGTCAGACAATCAGGTGATCAGCTTGCAATGTCCTAAGTCCTTACTAAACTTGGAGATAACAATTAACAATGTTTCCAACGCGGGAATCGAACCTCTGAGTCAAGAGTTACGCTCTGAACCACTGGACCACGGAGGCGTTTATAATAACAATAATATAATCAGCACCAATATGGATAAGATTTTTAAAATAATCATTATTCTCAACAAATTGTCATTATTCTAAGTAAACACGTCATTTTCCACAAATTTTGTCATTGTCATGCACAAAAGTTTTTACATAATATTAAATATCTCTTTTAAAATTATTTAAATTTTTTTCGTGACTCTTACAGAAAGGGAATTCTATTTCGGTGCCTTTTAACACCAGAAACATTCAGAGCAATATTTAAGGGTTTTTTAAAAAACACAATTTTTGGCCTAAAATAACATTTTGAGTAGATTCACCCTAATATGTATAGATATTGTTTTAAATATTGGTAATTGGTTATTTATTGGACACAAAAATTTTTGCAAATAAATGTGTATTGTAATTTGTATTGGAGATGCAATAAACTGAATGCGTGTGTATGTGTGTGTGCTGAGGTGTGTGCGATCTTATCACGGACCTTGGCGTGCCTCAGCGAGGATACGGCCATTAAGGTATAATTAAACTCTTAATATGAATTGTGAATAAATTTATTATAATTAATATTTAAAATAATATTTAACATAAAAATAATGTAAGTTTTCCATAAATAATATAAAATATTGAGTGAGATTAGTAAGTAGAGAGCTCAATAGAGTACTACTCTCGAAAAATGGCGATAGCGGTCATTGACTCCCTGTCAAAAACTTGTCATTTTCTATATACCTTTTTTTATGAAACGAAGCAAACGAGCAAACGGGTCACCTGATGGAAAGCAACTTCCATCGCCCATGGACACTCGCAGCATCAGAAGAGCTGCAGGTGCGCTGCCGGCCTTTTAAGAGGGAATAGGGTAATAGGGGAGGGTAGGGATGGGAAGGGAAGGGAATAGGGGAGGATAGGGAAGGGAATTGGAAAAATATACCTAAACCGCGATTGACAATGAAGTGTCAGATGTTCCTAGTCCTTTGTCAATCGCGGTTTATATAGAAAATGACAAGTTTTTTGACAGGGAGTCAATGACCGCTACCGCCATATTTCGCCGAGTGCGTGCAATATAGTCACTATTATAGGTCTACCAGAATCTGATGGCAATTTTTGACAGCAGATTTTCAGAAAATATCTTTGATCATTGGATAAATTTTTATATTTGCATGTTTCACACACAAAACAAGCCGCTAAAGGAAAAAAAGGATCAAAATGTTTTATTCCTTTTACCCCGGTATTGCTAGAGTCAATTTATTTTCTCACTTATTGCCATCAGATTCTGGTAGTAAACAAATTCAACAGTAAGCGCTTTATAATAACAAAAATATAGTCATCCATGCTTTTATACTAATACTATAAATGTGAAACTGTGTCTGTCTGTTTGTTACCTCTTCACGCCCAAATAGCTGAACCGATTTTGCTGAAATTTGGTATAAAGATACTTTGAGCACATATTAGTAAATAACTAAATACGTAACTTTGAGTCTCGGGGAAGGCCATAGGATACTTTTTATACCGAATAAATTATACGGTTACCGCGCTATGAACGAGTTTTGGGGCAATGGAGTTGCAGCCGTCATCTAGTAATTATTCATAACTTCACATGAAATGAACAGTTTTTCCTTATAAGGAATCTATATCTAATATCTAGGTAAGTTACGCCACGCCATTTTGTTTATTTATCTACTAGCCCGCGACTTCGTCCGCGTGGACTTTAGTTTATAGCGCCCGGTGTCAACAAAATTTGTGTCAAATTTAAAAACTTTTTAAACTTTTCTTAATAAACATTAAGAAACAAAATTGTTCGGTTAAGGGCATTTTAATATAGAGTTACTAACAATTTATTCAAATAAAATGTATAATTATCCTAGTTAATACCTACTTATATTTCGATGAAATAGAGTTTTTTCAATTTTCGGAGGTGAGTTTGTAAATTAATTACAGCCAAAGTATTACGTTTCATTAAAATGTTTACGGTTTAAGGTATTTCAAATATTGTGCTTTATATCTCATATTTTTTAACACTTCGTTATTATATTGGAACTAGGTAAACCGGGAGTCACGGAATAACAAATTGGGGTTTATCCTCGCCTTGAATCTTTAAAACTACACAACGGATTTTGATGATTCTTTCAGTGTTAGATAGCCCATTTATCGAGGAAGGCTATAGGCTATATTTTATCACGCTGAGACTAATATGAGCAAAGAAATAGAGGAAAATGTGGAAAAAACGGGGAAAATTAGTTGAAAGGGCTTATCTCGCAAACTACTGGAGCAATTTTTATGTTATTTTACACATATAGTAGACCACGTGAAGGATATCGATTTTAATCATTTTTTCAGTGGCTATATATCTTATACCCGTGCGACGCCGGGGCGGGTCGCTAGTTGTAAACACAATTTTTAAAAGTTTGGCGTTTCGTTACCTCAGAAGGTGGTAAAGCTTGCGCTCATGAGAGACCCCACTCCCCCAGGTGCACGGTGCGTTATCACCACCCGATGTGATAACGTTATCATACTGCCGTGCAGCTGCCGCCTACGACTTCGTCCTAATAGTACGACGACGTGCTTTATTTTTTGATTTATTATATTTGATAGTAATAGGACGGTCCTATTAATATATGTAAATCAAAAAATAAAGCACGCGACGTAAACGCGGGCACACTCAAAATTATTTATTTTAAAGGTTAGTCTTGTGGCACCAAATTTTCATATAGGACCTCGTCTATGACCTCGCTAAAGATTTCTTCAGAAACCAACCCGTTCGCCGTCTCTGGTTTATACTCTTGTGTTCAAGCTCCATAAAATCGGAGTTGCCGGCGTCATCTAGTAATTATTTAAGGATCTATTGCATGATTGATTATTTGTTTATTGCTACTTATGTGTTTAACAAAGGCATGAGTCACGCCGGCAGTTATGGCTGTATTATTAGATCATTGACTTCACTTGTAAGGCAGTTACTTAATGAATACAATTTACAAAAGTGCTAAGTAGATTAAAATCTTTTTTTGTATATTTTTAACAAGTCCCAGTAGAAAAAACTACTACCTACGACGCATAAACAAAATTATCACACTTCAAATCACACCAAGCTAATGTAAGTCTGTTCACGCTAAAAGTACTGAACGGATTTTAAGATAATTTTGTACGGAAGTAGTTTAAGCTTTGGATTAACGTATAGTCGAATTTTTATACTGATAAAGTACAATATGCTAATCTGAAAATAATAAATATTCTTCACGAATTCCTAATTTATGAAAACTTATGGACTTTTGAATGAAATATTCAATTTTATGAAAGAAAACTTTTTTTTTATGAAATAAGCCGGCAAACGAGCAAACGGGTCACCTGATGGAAAGCAACTTCCGTCGCCCATGGACACTCGCAGCATCAGAAGAGCTAAAGGTGCGTTGCCGGCCTTTTAAGAGGGAATAGGGTAATAGGGGAGGGTAGGGATGGGAAAGGAAGGGAATAGGGGAGGATAGGGAAGGGAATTGGGCCTCCGGTAAACTCACTCACTCGGCGAAACACAGCGCAAGCGCTGTTTCACGCCGGTTTTCTGTGAGAACGTGGTATTTCTCCGGTCGAGCCGGCTCATTCGTGCCGAAGCATGGCTCTCCCACTTATAAACGGTGGAAATACTTTGTTTACCTTTAATCGCTACAATGTTTACTGTTTCCACTCATTTCCTTTGCAATTTGCATTTACAAAGTCGTGACTCGTGGACATACAATATCACTTTAAACAGATAACTTCAAAACGTTAACAAATTAACATATCCTTTATTTTCAAACTTCTCTATTTTAAAGTGACAGGCAGTTAAATATTTAACCCGTGAGTAACAGTAATGGCGTCTGAAATACCCGGCGCAATGAAGTACGTGATAAACTGTCCGCCAATAAAGTGCATCTAATTCGGGACCGCGGGCGCATCGAACTCACGACCCGTCAGGCCGGAGACTGAGAGACCATGGCCTCGGAGAAATATGGCGGAAAATAACGTGTGAGATGTCTCACAACTCACAAGTCTCAACTAGCCCATGTTCTATTTTATCCATTTCACGGATTGGTAAATTTTTTAACAGACTTTGACCCATCACGGTATCTCCTGTGTCGCCTGGATCGACAGCGGTATCCAACCACAAAAACCCTTTGATATGATCTCAGGGAGCCCGAGGGACATGCTAAAGCTGTCTTTGGTGCCAGAAAGAAATTAAACAGAAGAAAATACGAGAAGTAGGAAATGCTCCAATTTTCTCTCTCATACAAAGCGCGAGAGCGCATAGAGTTGCAATAATCGAAAGTCAAATGAGCAAAGGTGTGAAGTCTTCCAACTTCTAACGCTTTGTTATCATGGATATATCGCAGGCGGATTGTATAATCCACCGTTTTACATTACGGCTAGCTGTTTTAAAAAACAGGGCCGTTTTGTAATGCAGCGATTTATCGATTAGCCGGATTAAATGAGGCTGAATGAAAAGTCGCCGGAATGTATTCGGCGCCATACGTTATTCAAAATGGCCATAATGTAATAAAGCGAAAGATAAGTCGCCTCTTTGACATTTTTTTACTTCTGATTCTTAATACTCTTGGCGCTCCCTGTGACATAACAAGAATAATGGCGTTGGATACCTAAACTGTGTTGCTAAATTGCGAAGTTTTGAGTGAACAAAGAAAACAGTAACACTCAGAACAATTTTCAGGTGCAATTAAAGAATTTCTATTATTCTCAATGTAAAACAGGAAAGAAAGTACCGGTACGAGGAAAGTACGATGCGGCTAAACGTGGGCCGCCCTATTGAAGAACGTATCGCAATAACAATCCGGCTAATCGTTAGACCGCTGCGTTACAAAACGGCCCTGTTTTTTAAAACAGCTAGCCGTAATGTAATACGACGGATTATACAATTCGTCTGCGATCACAGAAATGGATATAGCCGAGAGCAATGTCTAGCCACTCTACTCGGTAGGTGTAATCAAAGATTTAGTAATCAGGCCCTAATCTTTTCTCTTAATAGTTGCAAGTTAGACAAAGTGACAGTCGCGTATCAGGTGATTATTCTGCTCATTCACGGTCATAAACCTACCACAAAAGTGTCGAGTCATTGCTGCGGGTGGTCAACCGCTACCGTCCACCACTTTTTTGTCGCTTTTTGTTTCTCCGTCGCGTCATTGTGCCCCCGCGTTACTTTAACGATGAGAACTTGACACGGCTCAAATATTTGACCTCTGCGAGTTATTCTTTATATTATGCGGTCGTTTCTATTAGATTTTGATTTCGTACAAAAAAAGTGTAAAATCATATTTTTGAGTTATTCGAATGGATAGATTTGTTCGTCGGAAAGCAGACTGGCGTAAGTATCAGAGGTTAATATCATACATCCAAGAACATGTTTCATCAAATGCTTTATATTCCTTTCATTCGCTGACTATAGTCGCAGTAGTGTGGTAGAAAATAACACTTTTCATTTATTCTTATGTGTAGCTTTCTCTCGGAGACCGTTTTTTTTTTTTTTTGCGCAGGTGAAACCCATCATGGGTGCCCCGGGTTGGGGATGTGCCTCAGTTAGCTGAAGCACCCCGGGGGTATGTGAGACTCTTACTCACTAAAACCACCTGCGGTTCGCCTTCAGCCGCAAAAAGGAGGGATATCCCGGATCAAACAAACACAGGACTCCCTCCACGACCGGCCGGTCTACCTCAGAAGGGACCGGACTTCCACCAAAGTTAGGGAACGCTTCGGCAAACTAAAGCGTTCCCCTCGGCGCCGGGACTGGCTAAGCCGGGGAGGTTCCCATCCTCTCCTGGAGCCCCGTTAGACGAGACTTAGGAGGTTCGCATAGCGTCGCCTCCGCACTCCCGTCCTACGCGGCAGAGAGGTGGGATCGTCCTCTCTGTCCCGCTCCGCGGTCTCTCGGAGACCCTATCATAATCCTATTTGTTTCATGAAGTTAGATAACTTATCTATAAGTGCGGCCGTAAGAGAGTTAAGAACTACATGTCAGCTCTACGGTAAACTAGGTACATCTAAATGGTACGCGTAGACAGCTTAATCGTAACACTTATCTATACTAATATTATAATCTATACTATTTTAAATAATATTATAAAGCGGAAGAGTTTGTTTGTTTGTTTGAACGCGCTAATCTCAGGAACTACTGGTCCGATTTGAAAAATTATTTCAGCGTTAAATTGCCCACTTATCGAGCAATGCTTTAGGCTATATTTTATCACGGTAAGACGAATAAACGGAGCGAAGAAATAGAGGAAAATTTGGAGAAAACGGGGGAAATTATTTGAAAGAGCTTATCTCACGAACTACCACTACCACTACCACTACCACTATTGAAGCATTTTTTTTGTTATTTCGCACAGATAAGAAGTAGACCACGTGAAGGATCATAGGCTATTTTTTGTGGACTAATCTGTCAGTGAAATATCTAATTTAGACAGGCGAAGCCCCGCGGAACGTCTAGTACTAAATAATACTTAATTAGGAGCTGTCCATGATTCACACAACTCACAAGTAATTTTCGCTCGTACGATTGTGTCTACGGAAACTGCTCACCTCTGTAGACCATATTGTACGAACTAATAACTATACCGTCTATACCACATAATAGAGTTGTCAGTGCACGTATGTATGTTGCCGGAAGTGTACAGTAGCTCCAGCTATAATCGCAGGATCAGGGCTGACACAACATTGGAAAAATAAAAATTATAATATTATTATTATTGTTAAGTCTGCATATTAAATAGCATTATAAAGAAAAGCAGTATTGCATAAAAGCAGTAAAAATCCGTTGAATGTAAAATCGATTTTCAAATAGAGTACCCATTTAAAAATATAATAATTTTGCTTAGAAAGTTTGCTACTCAAAATATTTATAGAGATTTAACTAAGTTGTAAGTTCTTTATATCTTAAAATATTTAATAGTGCTTACTCTTAATCAATTAAGTTAGGTTATCACTGATAGATTCATTAAATACTCTGTTATTACTTTTCTTAGACTTGGTACTTCTTTACGTTTAAACTACTTTTTAAGAATCGAAGCTCGAAGAATATAGTTCTTCGAGAGTTATGAGTAAATATTGGGTAAATATAAATAACCTGTGGTCAACAGGGGTACTGTTGACTCATTATTTTTGTGTTGACCATTGAGTAAGATAAATTATTGAAGCCATAAACTGGCAACCCTAACATCCAGTAGGAGTGTTTGTGCAATACCGCCCGGCGCGCGGCGCGCTGAGTCACGTCATCAAACAGGGATTAGGGCCCCGACACACTATACAGGCATTAAGGCCGGCAGCATTAAGGCCGCACACAGGGGATTACTTCCTTCCTGCGTCTGGCGCCGGCTGAATCAAATAATTACAAATGCGAAGATGAATGGATTGCACGCTGAATAGATTTTTATTTTTGTCTCAATATTATTTTGTAGAGCGGCCATTCTCAAAGTGTGTTCCGCGGAGCCTTTGTAGGGGCTCCGCTAGCGAAATATTAATCGTTTTAAGAAATATCATCAGACACCAACATGAAGACAATATACAGAATGATTTTTGGTGCAGAATCCTAACTCCACCAAAACGGCTCAACCGATTTAAATGAAATTTTGTATGTACATTCGTTAGACCTGAGAATAGGGTTTTTTGTACTTTTTATATTCATACTAGAAATAATTTATATAGCAAAATAACGTTTAGCGGGTCAGCTAGTTTCTTACTAGAAAACTATCATTTGTATGTGGCAAGTTGTAAGTTCAAATACCGTAGCGCTTCGAACATTCGTGTTAATTATAAGCACAGGCTACTGCTTATTATTATTGTGTGAAACCCCGTAACAATACACTTTCATCGTCTGTTCACAAACGCCCTGTAATTACGAGCACTCATTAAAATAACACTTGCATTGTCATATTAAATTGCTAGTAAAAGAAACAGATTTCTTGGACTAGATTAACTAATTAGTAAGTACTAAGTAACCATCTTATTGTTAGTTAACAAACTATTGTATAGTCACTACATAATGTAAAACGAAGTCGCTTTTTCTTTCCTCATGACCCTTTGTTCCCTTTAATCTTTAAAAATACGCAACGGATTTTGATGCGGTTTTCTTTAATTATAGATAGAGAGGAAGGTTTATAAGTATAATACATTCATAAAATAGTGGAGAAATACTGTTACTTTAAGGTTTCTAATGTGATGTCGTAAATAATTTCAGTTTTTCCGTTTACAGTGCAAATGCAGGCTGAACCCTACAAATTTTATCAAAAAAGAGAAAAAAGAAATATATTTTTGGTGTCACACAGCATTGTAGTAGTTAATTTTATAATAATATTATAGTCGAACTGTATACTTATATTATGATGTATTGTGTGATGCTAAAAATAAATCCATTCTTATTCTTATTCTTATTTATTCTTAAATAAGAATTCTGACCGTAATCTCTCAATACATTTTGGACAATGTGTTATGCGTGAGAAAAAACATAAATAATTTTAAAACGAAAAGTGACATTCACTGCAGGAACACCATATGCAATAAGCACAAGCCAAATACCACCAAGCTAAATACAATAAATACCAATAACCAGGCTGAGCAAAGTAACCAAATCTTTCAAAGGTCATATGTACACGTATGACGTAACACGCCTATACAATAAAATCCCAGAAAACGTCCAAAATCTTTCAATTATTAAATTTAAAAAAGTTGTTAAAGAACGTTTAAGGCTTACTATAAGATAACTGATTTTCTCAATGACAGCACACCTCGGGAAAAATAACGTACCACATTTTTACTTACTTTACTTACATACTTAGTGTATATTAGTTAAAACTATCATTGTTATTTTACTTTTTGGTAAAAGCTGGTGGCCCCGTGCGAGTTTCTTACGCCGGTTCTTCTCGCCGGGCTAGTTCTCGAACCGAACCACTGTTAGGCCTCATGTAGACGCTAGTTCTAAAAGTATTAACTTTGTTAACCTATTAATTAGAAATAAATAGTTATTTTGATTTTTATTATTTCAATAGATTTTTAATTGTTATGCGTCAGCCGGGTGCCACTTGGGGATTGATGGGATATTTCATTTTAAGATTAAAGTATTTCATCTTCGTTGAAAGTAATGGAATTTTCTAGCACCCCACAAGTAAGAAATCAAAATTCGGATTTAAAGTTTTATTTAAACCACTCAATCTAACTAATATACAAAATTCTCGTGTCTCGACTCTCGTTACTTGTTGTCAAACTATCCCCAAAATGGCTGAAGCCGCTGAACCGATTTTAACGACATACGTACCTAATTCCTAATTTATCGTCTTCAAACCTACTATCAGATAATAATTAATCAACCAACACCTTTATAAAAATTGTGCGCCTAAAAACTCATCCTACTAGGACGAGATTTTGTTAGACGACAGACTTCTCTTTACATTAACTTATTGTTACTAACCGTAACATGAAATGTTTTAACATTTTTTTACTAAACATTTGACCCAATAACTACAAGTACTTGTAGTACGGTGGCCGGGCTAGCGGGGACTCCCACTCATCAATCAATCAATACTTTATTTATAATTCAGTGGCCGCCCGCGCCGCCGCCGCCGCCGCGCCCGGGACGCGCGCCCACTTACAAACATTATTTTATACTTTTATACTGTTAAAATTGTTTAAGGTTGTTTATTATTAATGTTAGGGTTAGATATAAATTTTAATAATTAAAATAGAACGGTTTGTTCAATAATAAATTATATCCGGCTTGTACCGTTTTATTGGCAGTAGTTTTTTGATTGGCTAGTGTAAAATTATTAGCCAATCAAGAACGCTGCAGCTGGACAGATAAAAAATATACAGTTTAAGGTTTGAAAGATTTACTTTTATATTTTACGAGCTTTTGCCCGCGGCTTTGCTTGCGTTAAGAAGTATTACTATATACAAACTTTCATCCCTTTTTTTTTTTTTGCGCAGGGGATTTGAGGTGGGAGAGCCATGCTTCGACACGAATGGTCCGGCTCGACCGGAGAGATACCACGTCCTCACAGAAAACCGGCGTGAAACAGCTTCCGCTGTGTTTCGCCGAGTAAGTGAGTTTACCGGAGGCCCAATCCCCTACCCTTTTCCTTTCCCTACCCTCCCCTATTTCCTTCCGTACCCTCCCCTATTCCCTTCCGTACTCACCCCTATTATGTTCCGTACCCTCCCTTATTCCCTTCCCTACCCTCCCCTATTACCCCTTAGAAGGCCGGCAACGCACCTGCAGCTCTTCTGATGCTGCGAGTGTCCATGGGCGACGGAAGTTGCTTTCCATCAGGTGACCCGTTTGCTCGTTTGCCCCCTTATTTCATAAAAAAAAAAAAGGGGAAACCCATCATGGGTGCCCCGGGTTGGGGATGTGCCTCAGTTAGCTGAAGCACCCCGGGGGTATGTGGGACTCTTACCCACTAAAACCACCTGCGGTTCGCCTTCAGCCGCAAAAAGGAGGGATATCCCGGATCTAATAAACACAGGACTCCCTCCACGACCGGCCGGTCTACCTCAGAAGGGACCGGACTTCCACCAAAGTTAGGGAACGCTTCGGCAAACTGAAGCGTTCCCCTCGGCGCCGGGACTGGCTAATCCGGGGAGGTTGCCATCCTCTCCCGGAGCCCCGTTAGACGAGACTTAGGAGGTTCGCATAGCGTCGCCTCCGCACTCGCGTCCTACGCCGGCGGAGCGGCAGAGAGGTGGGATCGTCCTCTCTGTCCCGCTCCGCGGCCTCTTTCTGCGACATAACAGTTTCGCAGAAAGAGACCGCCGCCTGCCAGGCCTCATCGCTCTCGAGCATGCAGCGCACCATGCTCGGGAGCGAGAGGTCCCCTCCTAGCACTGCCACGAGATCGTGGCGCTGCACGGCCCAACGATCGCACACCTCAACTTTCATCCCCTATTTTAACCCCTTAGAGGTAGAATTGATCAAAATCCTTTCTTAGCGGATGCCTACGTCATAATATCTACCTGCATGCAAAATATCAGCCCGATCGGTCCAGTGGTTTGGGCTGTGCGTTGATAGATCACCATGTCAGTTTTATATATAGATATTTCAATGAGGAATGCCCCAACGCCATTAATTTACCAATACTATTGCAAAACTTCTGCGCTACTTTCACAGTGAACTGAATAACTTATGTAGTATGTATTATCAGAGAAGTTGATTCCTATGCAAATCGGGGACCTAAGTTTGGTCAATCGCGTAGGAATCAACTTCCTCGATGGTACATTGTACGTGTATCCCACACGTCCATATAACACACTAACGTATTGTCACTTAGTTTTGTTACACCCTGTCCACGGACGTAAAAAAAATACGGACGGATCGCCATTAAGAAATGAGTGAAGCACCCTTAATAAGCCCAGGCGATCATATGTACACATCTTGCACAAACACTAGCACTGTAATAAGCCGATCGTACCGCCATTACGCAATTAGACTGCATCGCGGTGACACATCTTTGTCATTCATAAATAAAAATAAATATGCCATCTTGTGTTGTAAAATGGTGCAAGAACAATACAACCTTACACAAAAAACATCAAGGAATAATATTTCATAGGTAAGATAACATATTTTTAAAGTATTTTGATAAAATAATGTAAATATTAATTCAATTTCAACAGGTCAGTAATGTCCATAACAAAGTGGGGAAATTTTCCCCAAACCGGGGAAAATTTTAAATTATTTTTAAATAATCAAATAATTAATTTTATTGTCTTTTATTAGTGTCATGTAAGTATTTAGCATATTATTGACCAGTAATTAGGCAGGAATACAATAATAGGGGTGTAGACAGTAAACGAAATCTAATACAAATTATTGTTTTTTTGAGAGTTTGTATTATAGAATTACCGAAAATGGACATATTTTACTTAATAACTTTATAATATTTTTATATATATTTTAATAAGTGATTTTTTTTATTGAAATAAGAGTGTATTTATTTTTTATACATATTTTTAGGTGTAACAAAATACTTATGTACTATCAGAGAAGTTGATTCCTATGCAAATCGGGGACATAAGTAGTTTGGTTGCGTTACGTCAAACCCAGCCGACAGATCACAATTAACATTGAATTGACATAAGTATTCGACCAAATAACGTTGGTCTGTCAGTTGCATAGGAATCAACTTCCTTGATCTGTAAAATAAATATATTTCCTAAAAATAGTCTACACCCCTATTAATTTCTTAATTTACAAAAGTGGATATAACTGTTGTTTGACGACCTCTGTGGCTCAGTGGGTGGGCTGTCGGTGGCTCAAGCCGGGGGTCGCGGGTTCGAATCCTGCCGACGGAACAAAAAGTTTTCAAAGTTCCTGGGTCATGGGTGTGTATTAAATATGTGTATCATATAATAAAAATCTTAAATATATGTATAGTATAACAGTATTAAATATATTTCCGTTGTCTGGTACCCGTAACACAAGTCCTTCAGGTACTTAGCACGGGGTCAGACTGACGTGGTGTGAAGCGTCCATAGATAAAATTGTTGTCTTAGATTTCCTTCAGTAGTAGGGGAGGGATGGTGCTATTGGTGTAGTCACCCGAGCGTCATTGAGACCTAGTAGGAATGAAAATATTGAATGGACCTCTAGACCAGGAATAAATTTAACACCATGTTAGGTGATTTGATTTGACGTTAGCGCATGGTAGAACTCTCGATAGCTCTAACAGGCCGTTAACTGATTTAACAAGCCATTATTTATTTAACATTACTTGATTGTTTGATGAAACGGGTTACGGGACTTAAGTATCTTATATCTTTTCGTATACAGGTTTCATATATAGGTTTCGGGGGCGATAAATCTGTCTAGCTAGGAATTATTTTTAGAAAATGTCATTTTATTCGTGTTTTATCGAATACCGAGCAAAGCTCGGTCAAATAGCTAGTAATAATTTTATTATTGTAAATGTTTGTACATAATCATTATCACTAATAATGTTATGTAAATAATATAGGTACTTCTCTGTACGTAATATGTGTTTTTTTCTATCTATAGTGTCATAAAATTTTCATTATGACATCTTTAACAACCGCTTACATTTCTGAAGCGAAAAAAACATAAAAATATGTTTAAGTATAAAAAATACATTTAACTTGTCTGAGTTTACAAAATTTAAAAGTAGGGAAATTTATGATTTACATGGCAACCCTCATATCACGCACACGTCCTACACGGGCGGCCATAACTAGGCTTCACTCGTGATTAGAGAAGGTTACGTCCGTACTTTTTTTACGTCTGTGACCCTGTCTATCAGATTGGAATACCTAAGAAGTGACAAGTGCGTTGCAGCGTTTAAACAACGAACGTCCGCGTCAGTATTTCATGTTCACCTCGAGACTTCCAGGAACAGACCTCGATATCGATCCGAAAATAGCAGATATAACCAGAAATGCATCATCCATGCTGTGATAGGTTGACCACTTCAGTGACCTGCAACCTCTCTTCTTTTTAAATTTTTTTTTCGTTTTTTTCTCTTCATAGATTTGTAAAAAAACGAAAATTGTGTGATTAGTAATCAATGTAGGGGAGACAGGCGGGCCCAAAGCGGGCTCTAGGGAAAGACGAAAAATAAATTAGGTTATAGCTTAGCTACATTATTTCTTTTTTCACACTAGGTTTATTACTATTTACTATACACCATCTAGGTTGCAGTGATGCGCGACAACACAGTGCGACGATTAAAGATGGAACGCAATGTGGCCACGGTGTTGTCACGGCTTGTCAATGAAATAGCTGTTCAGGTGCCTTACTCCCGAAACTGATATCGATTTCGATTTTCGATTTCAACGGTTTTTGGACATTTTTTAAACATATTTTAGATAGCTAAAGTGTCAAAAAACCGTTGAAATCGCAAATCGATATCAGTTTCGGGAGTAAGGCACTGTTCTTTTGCTGTCCTAATTTCTTTTTGATCAGCAGACAAAGGGTTAACTCACATTGCAACTGCATTTTTAAATAAGCCATTCAAACCAGCAATGCCTCGCGGCACCGCGCTGAAATAAGTACAAATTCCACCACTAGACGTTCCGACTTCCGCGCAGCTTCACTGGCGCAAATGAGAATTATTGAGACACTGCGTGGAATGGATTCGCACATTTTCGCGCATCCCTAGATCTACTTCATTAAACATAAAATGTTGACACCCGCAACTCATGACCGTACATTTTTCCGGGATAAAAAGTATCCTATGTCCTTTCCCGGAAATCAAAGTATCTCCATACCAAATATCAGCAAAATCGGTTCAGCGGCTTGGGCGTGGTAACCACCTTCGCATTTATAATATTAGTGTAGATTATAAAGTTTAATAATTTGATAAAACGCGGTAATCTTATGCATTAGTAGACTGATTTTTATGAAATTTAGCACAGACATAGAGTAGTCCACAAGGAAGGAGATCTAGGGATGCGGGGAACAGACAGACAGAAATATCATTTTCGCATTGATAAATTTTATAAATGCGAAAGTGATATTTCTGTCTGTCTGTTATTTGTTGTTTACGCCCAAACCGCTAAACCAATTTATTATGAAGATACTTTGAGCGGGAAAGGACATAACTTTTTACCTCGGAAAAGTGTACGGTTCAAACTGTGGCGGGTACAAACTAGTATTACTATAGATTAAAGTTAAATATTGTACGCATGTTATACCTACGTTGTTTCAGTGTGCAAGTGGAAAGCCTTGACGACATTCTGCGCGGCGGTTTTTTATCTCGTTTCGCAGAACCGGGAACTGGTCGGCGCGGGTTCTGGGTTCCGACAATTACTGTACTGGTAGCTCGGTATTACACGCTCACGATCAGCTCGAATGCTTATTAAAATTAAGAGCTGCTTAGCTTTTACTAGGTATTAAAAGAGTGTGATTTGCTGACTGATTAAGGCAAACCTTAATCAGTCATCAGTCATCCTACCATGAGCCTTTATATTATAGTGTATTACTTTTAGACTTAGACTTGGCATGACAAAAACATAGTTTTTATTTGAATAGAGATCATGCTTGTTTATAGAAATTCAAAAGTAATACTGCTATAAGAGCTCATGGTAGGCCCCCTGGATTCAGAACCTCAACGTTTTAGAACCTTAAATAATATTGTCTATATGGTATACCTAACGTGACCATTTTTTTTTTCAGAGCTGGACATCTATAGACCCCCCCCCCCCCAATAAATTTTATTTTCATTTTTTATTACCTAATAGTTAATTATGAAAGTATAGAAATACAATTCATTGAGTAAGCAAAATATGGCAAAATGAATAACCACATATTATTTTGAATGGGACTGCGTTACTTCCAGGCATTACACAGGCCTTTCAACATAAAAATACTTTTTGGGCTGTTTACAAAAGCAGGACATTTTCGGCCTCGCGGGGGACAGCCGGACGGACTGCCTGAAAGCGGGACGCATGGTCACGTTCGCGTTAGTATCCTGTATCCTATATCCATATCCTACTAATTAACACAAACATAACCTGCAGCTTCGTTCCTTCTACGACACAGGCCGTTTCCTACCAAATTACAAATTAAAATCCTATTGCTAAAACGAAACACAGTAATAACATACACTTTTCATGCACTTTTTCCACTTTTATTATATATAAAAGTGGAAAAAGTGCATGAAAAGTGTATGTTATTACTGTGAAACATGAATTTCCACCAAGAAGTTACGGTACATAAGGTACATTCAATATAATATATCTATAGAAATAATAAAATAAAGAAATATATCTAAAGAAATATAGTTGCTAAAATATAATTAAAAAACAACGATTATTTTTTTACAAAATTGAATATAAACTCTATAAAGTATCTTCTTCATGCAAAGTATTATATTGCATGCAAGTCCCATTACCATAATATTATAAAGAATGTCTTTTGGCCTTTGTCCAGACAGCACTATTTAAAATTAGAAAAGTCTAATGGCCAAAGTCTACAGATGAGTCGTTTAGGTAATTTATTTCATCAATTTGGCTAGATTCAAACATTGTGTGGTAAGGAAACAGTGGTTTAGTAGTGAAATTAGACAGACATTATACTTCTAAATTGAAGACATAACATTTTACAACATAAGAAAATATATCATATCTCGCCTATAAACCTTGGTTTGGCGAGGTTTAAATGTATTAGTTTTTAAGTTTATTTGAAATAAATAAGTATTAAAAAAATGTAGAGCCAAGCATCTGAATCTACACGGCCTAACTTTACCGATCCTAACTTCAACAAATTCTACATATCAGTAAATATGAATTGCTTGGCTGTTTCGTTGCTTATTTGAGATCAGAAAGTAATTAATATTCGCATCGCCTACACGACGGTAGCGAAACGGCACGGCGAAGCCATACATTTACTGATAAGTATGTAGAATTTGTTGAATTTAGGGTTGGTAAAGTTAGGCCGTGTAGATTCAGAAGTTTGGCTCTACATGAGTGAGTCGCTTTGTATCATATTATGAATCATAATATGATTCATTTTTTTAAATCGCAAAATGGTCACTCTGCTTGCAATTCATGTCTTGTAATTCATACTAATTTGACATTCGTCAGTCATTCGTTTGACAATTCATTTGCTAAATTGCTGCCCCGCTGATATCTTTTTCACAGGGCAAAACCTTATATTATGTGTTGTAATTTGTGGTCGTCTTGGCAACATTTTACATGAAATATTTTTGCTGTGATTTATTTTTTTCAAAATGCTTTGCTGTTATATATGTTAACCCTCTTGTATACTTACGCAGTACGTACTTGTGTGAGTGTATGAATTAAGAAGTTATAGTTTTACCACAATTTACCTTTGTCTGTCAAACCGCAGGAGCAAAACAATGTGTGACTGTAAAAAAAGTTTTATTTTTGTAAAGGCAATGTTAAAAATAAACCAACAAACATATTTAATTAAACATTGCAGTAACCGGTTAATTATTGAGTTAACTATTTGGGCAGACGCGCCGCGCCGCCCGCCGCATACTAATGGCCTGATTAGACCATCGCATGCTAGTTAACATCGATAGTGCATTGTTCATTAATTGTTTGTCTTTTGATCCACATACAACCGAAGCTGGAGTAAAGAATTTAAACAGTCAGGGAATTTAAATTTTCAATTTTATTCTTATGCCTCGAATGCAGTATTCGTAAGATCGCAATTCGCACTTATCGCAGGTTCCACTTGCGTGTACCAGTGTGCGCGCGAGAGAGACAGCCTGCGATGCTATTTGCATAGACCCCGGAAAATCTTCATACGAATTGTCAATTAATATGGTTAATGGTTAAAATAAGTAGATAAGTAGGTAGTCAACTAAATTTGAACTTGCTACTTGCTACTAAATTTTGTGTTTACAAGCAATTAATAACTTGAAATTAAGTTAATATTAGTTAACTACTTATCAACTTAATACGTGTAAACCAGCCATAACTCAGTCCAGTGCGCCTAGCATGCGCCAACGAGAAAATTTTGTCTACATGTGTTCTCCATGTTTGATGGTTTGTCTCTTCTGTTTTCATCTCTATTGATCCTAACATGATACACATTTTTTCTCGTGTAGATATGTCGTCAAAATTAGCGAACCCTAACAACAAGTGACAACACATTTTTATCGAGTTTTGTCGAGATTTTGACATTATGAGAAGAGTAGTTTTAACTACACTCGAGAGTAAGATATCTCGTTGGACGCATGCTAGACGCACAGAATTTAAGTCAAAACTTCGATACTTCGAATCGATTCGAGGATTAATATGAAATACAATCTAAAACATTATATTTAAACAAATTCCTAAATGAATAGGACTGACATTAAGATTTATTTTCTCGTTAATAAGTATATTATTATGTTGTTTTGTTAAGTTTGATAAAAAAATGTTAATTTCTTTTAATGAGTGTCGAGTGTAAAAAAATTTTTCTTAATGATAATGTAGGTACTTAATTTTTATTATTATTGTAATACACTCCGGACAAACCTTCGTGGTTTATGGAGAGTATATTTTATAACATGTATGATTTATGAAAATAAATTAATTAAAAAAAAAAGTAAATAAAGTATATATATATATCTGCCAATTAAGCTTCGGCTCTACATAATATTAGCTCACTTTTAAAACCCTACTCTTAAATTACAATACGTGCATAAACAGCTTTGCTTAGTACACTACAGTTAGCACTCAGTAAAAACCTAAATTCACTTAAACCTTATTATAAACTCCAATACCGAGATACGGGATACATATAATATATATAAAACTCAAAGGTGACTGACATGGTGATCTATCAACGCACAGCCCAAACCACTGGACCGATCGGGCTGAAATTTGGCATGCAGGTAGATAATATAATGACGTAGGCATCCGTTAAGAAAGGATTTTGACCAATTTCACCTCCAAGGGGTTAAAAAAGGGGATGAAAGTTTGTATATAGATAATAATACTTCTTAACGCGAGCGAAGCCGCGGGCAAAAGCTCGTATACAGTGTGTAACAAAAATAGGTGATAATACTTTAGGGTGTGCACGTGTTCATTGTAAAGAGTTCACTGTGAAAGTAGCAGCGCTGAAAGACCAAAATTTTTTTCACTTTTGTATGGGAAAGGGCCCGAGCGTCACGAGTTTTCCCATACAAAAGTGAAAAAAAAATTGGTCTTTCAGCGCTGCTACTTTCACAGTGAACTCTCTCTACAAGGAACACGTGCACACCCTAAAGTATTATCACTTATTTTTGTTACACCCTGTATAATAAAAATAACAAATTATCATTTAAAATATTTTTAGAATAAAAGAATCAAGTCCAACCAAAATAAAATATAAGCGGTAATAACTAAAAACTGCTAACCCAAAATAACAACATAATATTATTGTATTCAAACAGCCTAACTTCCTAACTAGCGGTCCTTATTATGAAGTCAGCAATTTAAATACTTGGTAGGACTCGAGTGCTGTTGGCCGGTCGCCAAGAGCCCCTCAAACTCGGCCTAGTCTAGACACAGCTCTCAGACAACTCTCAAATACTTTACAACGACAGCTTGTTAGAAAATTTTTAAAAGTTTTAAAACACAGGCAATTAATAATTATACTTTTTAAACTGAATTCATAGAATGAATTGTTTTAATTTTCATTACGAATTTTGTTACTTAATTTAAAAACAGTTTTTTTATTCTTTTTTTTATGAAATAAGGGGGCAAACGAGCAAACGGGTCACCTGATCGAAAGCAACTTCCGTCGCCCATGGACACTCGCAGCATCAGTAGAGCTACAAGTGCGTTGCCGGCTTTTTAAGAGGGAATAGGGTAATAGGGGAGAGTAGGGAAGGAATAGGGGATGGTAGGGAAGGGAATAGGGTAGGGGATTGGGCCTCCGGTAAACTCACTCACTCGGCGAAACACAGCGCAAGCGCTGTTTTACGCCGGTTTTCTGTGAGAACGTGGTATTTCTCCGGTCGAGCCGGCCCATTCGTGCCGAAGCATGGTTCTCCCACGCATAAATGTTTTAATTTTCATTACGAATTTTGTTACTTAATTTAAAAAGTTTTTTTATTCTTTTTTTATGAAATAAGGGGGCAAACGAGCAAACGGGTCGCCTGGTGGAAAGCAACTACCGTCGCCCATTGACACTCGCAACATCAGAAGAGCTGCAGGTGCGTTGCCGTTCATTTTAGATTACGGAAACCTCTAAAATAAACGAAGTTAAACAATAAAACTTATAGCGAAAATAATTCTTCACGTGCACATGCAAACTTTTGAACTATTTTCAAATATTATTTTTAAAATAACAAGCTGTAGCATCGTTGCATTTTACATTTTTTTATTTGTAATAAAACAGCTAAGAATATAATTAAAATTCAAAGCTTCGTAAAATAAAAATAATTTATTTTATATCATCTCATTAGCATAATATTACGAATATAAAAAGGTTACAACCGTAATATAGTAGATAAAAGTGTTTGCCCGACTGCAATCTGAGAGATAACCTTGAAAACGTAAAAACTTGGTTTACCTCACTTCGGCCTTTGACGCCATTATGCATAATGATTGCGCAGTAGGTATTTATGGTAATAAAGTCGTAAAAACTAAGGATACACTCCTGTTATTAACTTTTATTACATTTTTACTTAATTAAAAATATACATTATTAGATTAGATAAGGTAAATTCGGTAGTGATTCGGTAGCGAGTTAGCGTAAACGGCGAAAATCTGGTACAAGTTTTCACCAGCAATAAAATATTATTTTAAATATTTATTTTTGTCTTCCTTTAGATATTATGTACTTTGGATCGTTCGTTAGGTAATGACGATTTTATGTACATATTTAATTTTAAAGTGCTTTGCGTTTACAATGTGAGGTCGGTTTGCAGTTGCAAAAAAATCCAAAAAATTCAAACGGCGAATCCAAGCAGAAATCAGCGTTGAGAAATGCGATCCAGTATGTTCCTAACATAATATTATTATGCTGAGTAGATGTTTTTTAAATATATATCTATTTTTTTTAATAAAGTTTTAATAAAGTTTTCTTTCTCCTATATTTCTTTAAAAAAATCATAAATATCAACATACATATCACGCTATTTAGATTACCGCATACTGCATAGTCGTTTCAAGCGGCCTCTATACGTTGGCCTACGACGGACGAACACAACTCATTACAAAATACAAACGTATAGTTGAGCATATTAGTCTCCTAAGTAGATTTCTTACTTTTAGAGATTCGAATTTGGAGAATCGGGGCCCAATTTGAAACATTGTTGACGAGCACGCGTGAAGCGCGGAGGACGAACTATACAACATTATTCAAATGAGCTCCAAGCTACAACTACTTATGGAAATTACTAACATATTAATGTAAATTCACTCCTCGACATTCACAATAAAATACGAAACTTATTGCAAAAGATAGCTTAGGGATACGAAATTATTTAATTTTATATTACTCGTATTCCAAACCAAAAAAGAGGTGTGTTATAAGTTTGACGTGCCTGTCTGTCTATGTGTTTGTAGGTCAGTGGTATCGTAGCATCCAAACGGTTGGAGCGTTTTTGATTTAGTTTTTGTTTGGAAGCTGAGATAATCAAGAATATTTTTAGCTATAGTACATCCTCGCTCGCAGCTCGAAAATTGAGGTTTTTCGAGCATTACTAGCAACCTCAAGTGGTTTAATCGGTTCAATATTTTGCATTCCGATTCCTAAAATAATATCACAAGTATGTACAAGATTTAAAAAAAAACTCTTAAAAGACAATGGCACAATATAATAAGAGTTTCAATGTTTATTTTATTTATTTGGAACAAAAAAAATAGGCCAAACATAATTGAAGATGCTGTGCTGGCATTATAAAACATACATACCTAAAGTACCTTATACTTAATAGTGAGAATTAAAACATCAATCAATATAATATATCAACATAGTATAAATGAATTATAAATAAACGAAGTCTGCGACTGGCTTCTCTGTAGAGCCTTCAAGGCGAGTCGGCAAGGCCTTCCGTGTTTACTTTATATTTTGTTGTATTGGTTAATACTTAATACGTATGTGATAACTGACAACTATTATTATAATATGCTTATTGATTAGGTATAAAATATTATAGCTAGAAACTTTAATTGCCGACGATAAAATTATTAATTTACATATTTTTTTATCCATTATAGAGTTTATCCACGTTAACGGTTAATCGTCAAAAATTAATTTCACCGTGGTTTATCCGCTGTTCTAAGGTTGGGTAAGGTTAAGGTGTAAAATTAATGCAGAATGTAATATGGTAATCTAGGCTAATCTGTTCTAAGGTGAAATGTAATATGGTAATAAAGGGATCTTCTGTGTGCCCATTAAAGTTTTTGCTTGAAATGCAGATCACAGATACGAAGACTTTTGTTACTTGATAATTAACTATTATTTACTGTTTTAAAATTTAATAAAGCCAGTTTTTGCCGTCCTTTTCATGATGGTGCTCACAAAAACACTCGCAAAAAAGTAACAAGTAGTTTTACACCTCGAGAAAGAGCTCTGCGTATATTTTTTCCACTACTCTACTATGGACTTATATTAGAGAAGGTCCATTAAAGTGTCCAGTAGTTTCAGTATACAATTACAAACAAACGTAATAAGACTTCCACCTCGTCATCTCACATCTGCAACTTCGTTGCGTCAAACTTCGTTTATCGTCTATCGATCGCGGGAACCACATCTTTTTCGTAATAAAAAGTACAGTGCTCCCAAAATGATAATTCGCATATAAATAAGTGTCCTAATTTTTCGGCATCGGTTGTATTTCCCGAGAGTCGGGAGACGTCGCTGCAAGTGCACTTAACTTTAAGAAAAAGACCGCTTTGCAGCGACGTAGAGGCGCCAGACGTCACTGGCCACGTCGCGATAGCTTCCCGGTGAGTTATATCACTTACCCAGAGCCTCGGGACTTATAGTGTCATCCTCATCAAAAACATTTCATGTAAAATGTTGCCTATAAGGTTTGCCCTGTGAAAAAGATTGATATCTTTCTCTCATGGGATAGGATAATCCTATCACATGAGAGAAAGATATCAAGAAAAAGATAGGATCTCATGTAGAGCCAATAATCTTCTGAATCTAGACGGTTTAACCCAGATCTTAATACCAAATTTCATATAATTGGTTCTGTGGTTTAATCGTGGAGACGTAACGGAAAGACGTCTACACTTACGTATTTACAATATTACTTAGTATGGAATATTATGGATTACTTCCTGACCACACGTAGTCCGCTATCACTCCACTAATTGGTAACAGTTTATAGTCATCGTTATCTCATGCTGATAAACTTAATTCTGTATAAGTTATACCGATGTCACGGTACTATCGCACGAATTAACATATCACACGGAAGTATTTTACTTTCGTTTTAAAGATCACTAACCAATAATATCCGTAAAATCATAGCGTTTCGTTAGCAGCCAATTTTAACACCCGCACTCAGATTTATTTAATAAGAAATTGTTAATTTATTTGCTAATTTCATTTAATAAGCAGTTGTTAATTTTATTAGCTTCATTAAAATTTTAACATAAACTCCTGGATTCATTTAATTCTCATCTGTCATTACTGGTCTGTCTCATTAACTTTGTCCACACTGCCCCTTTTTCTGTGCATCAAGGGCATGCGTTATAGCGCAGTCAACAGCGAACTTGCGTTCGTTGACGCATTCGATTATTGAATGCGCCAAAACGAAAGTTGAATGAAAGAAAATGACGAAACTTGAAGACGAAGCGCATAGTGTGGACATAGCTGTCATTACAGTTTGCTATCCAAATCATCGCCCAGACAGTCTTGGTTATGATTTGGGTAGTTTATGCTAAAACTGGCTAATATTTCAGTAATAGTTACTATTCTGTTTAATTAACCTATGCTTTAATTCTAAGGCTATAATTCTTTTGGATCTCGGGTGTACTGCGCGTTTTTATCAATGGGGATTGTCCATTTTTTTTTAATTTTGCTCATTACAAAAACATTTCGAGGAATAAGGTCAGTGATCGTTTTTCTGTATATAAACGAAAAAAATACCCATTAGTTACTTATATTTTTGAACAAATATGTTTAACCTTTGTTGACCTTCAATGGCGTAAATTAGCAATAAATTCGACCAACATTACGTTTCGAACTTTTGGTAAGCTTCTTGTATCAGCTTTCACATAATGAGAACTTGCATTTGACGAACCAACCATTATAAATAAGATTGAAAGCATAAAACATACTGCAGAGGTCAATTATTGGCCGCCGATGATCACGTCAGAGCGAAACTTTAAAAATTTATTGAGAAAAAACTAGCCAAAGAATTTCAAAATTATTTAATTTATATTCTTAAAATACCCTATTTTAACGAAAAAAAATATAAAAAGTACATGTGATTTTTTTTGGACAATGCCCATTGTCTCCTAATTTAGGTATGTTACCTCAGCCCTTAGGACCTAAATATTAACCTATGTAATATGTTATGTAACACTTTCTTGCCTTAGTAGCATCAAAAATATGGACATGTACACTTAATATGGACACAAAAATATGGAGACAACTAATCCTTCAGGTAAACAATAGTATGTAGCAATAACTTACGTCAGTATTTAGTAACAGTTGGTTAGTGTGACGTAACATAGACAATACCTACGTCCGGTGTTATCGCGTTGGATCGCGTGTTGTAATAGTATGTGAATAGTAGGGTTAACACAATAAGTTGGAATACATTACTTTCTCTTACATCCTGTAGAGCAGTCAGACTTTGGCCGGCAAGGGTCAGAAGGTGGCTAAATAAACAAGGCTGCACTTGGGATATTAACCCTAGAAACCAGCGTTGCCAGATTTTTTTTGTGCCAAATCGATACTTTGGAACTTTTTGAGTGAAAAAGCGGGATTCTTCAGTCAAAAACGGGACAAAGTAAAAAGTTTTAAAATCAAAAGTTGTAATTTTTTTATTTTTATCTTTATATTGGCGTTTATTAAAATTACGTTTATGTGACAATAGATAGCTAAAGTAGCCAAAGACAATCCACCCCTCTACCTCCCACACTTTTATCTTCATTACGCACCTTTCTTTCTCAGCACGCTGCACGTACGTTCGGGCTTTCCCTGGAAAGCGGGACTGAGCCTGTCCCACGCGGGACATTTAATTTTGATGAAAAAATCGGGACGTCGGGCAACGCTGCAGTAGAAACTCTATTATGATACTAGATGACGTACTCCTCCGTTGCGCCAAAATACGTAAATCGCGCGGGAACCGTTAATTTTTCGGGAATAAAAAGTATTCTATGTCCTTTCCCGGGACTCAAAGTATCTCTGTACCAAATTTCAGCAAAATCGATTCAGCGGTTTGTTCGCGAAGAGGCAACAGACAGACAGACACACTTTCGCATTTATAATATTATAGTGAACCGTACATTTTACCGCAACAAAAACAATATTTTGTTCTTTCGCGTCTCTCAAAGTATCACCATATCATCCAAAAGGTTACAGATGGACAAATAAAATCTCGTATTTATTAAAATAATGAGGATTTGCAAAACATTCCCGGGCCGCGATTTGTCGACCACTGGACGGTGTAGAGCAAAGGCAAAGATTTGATAGAGTCCTTTGTATTATTGAGTCTTTCTTGCTTTTACGTCGAAGTTTTACTTATGTACCTCGTGTATTCGTCTAATTTTATTGTTCTGTAACTTTACAATCGCGCGATGTGATTATAATGTGCTGTAATCAATGGAAATTGTTTTTCGCATACTAGATAATTTGAAAATTGAAAACCCAGACTCTTACAGGGATATCATACACTACCTGTCTAAATTACCCTTTGCCTTCTGCAACAGTTGATATCCGTACTAATATTACAATATGTGTGGGTGTGTCTGTCTGTCACTTCTAAATGCTCAAAGGAACTTAGATTCAGAATCATGGTATAGTCGAGATAACCTAAGTCCCCAGAAATCATATTGAAATTTGAATAGACTTTTGTGGGAAAAATCTGGGTACTCATGTTCCTGCCTACTAAACGAATTTCCGTGCATCGAAGTTGCTGGTACGACATGAATACATGGCGTCGCTATAACAGTAAACACTAGACATGCTGCATACAGTTGAATTGCCAGAAGTGTGGCCTTTGTAATGTGCTGTGTGTGCTGTGTTTCGCCGAGTGAGTGAGTTTACCGGAGGCCCAATCCCCTAGGCTACCCTATTCCCTTCCCTACTCTTCCCTATTCCCTTCCTTACCCTCCCCTATTGCCTCTTAAAAGGCCGGTAACGCACCTGCAGCTCTTCTGATGTTGCGAGTGTCCATGGGCGACGGAAGTTGCTTTTCCATTAGGTGACCCGTTTCCTCGTTTACCCCCTTATTTCATAAAAAAAAATAGGTAATTAACTAATTCTGGGATCTGGAACTAGATTGACCTCTTAGTATCTAGACCGCAGCGGCGGTCGGCCCTTTGATGTGCCTCTCTGAGCCAATGACTTGTAATTAATACTGTGCAAGAAATATGTCAGACTAACATCTTGGAGCTGTATAATCTATACTTTCGAATAGGCTCCAAAACTACTAGGCTGATTTTGATGAAAATGATCATAGGCATAGAGAGGACCACGAGGATAAGGACATAGGATACTTGTTATAAATGATGGGAAAATGCGATTACTGCGAGACTGCGAGAGATAGAGCCAATATTACTCAGTATGATCACTGTAACTCTCCATTTAAAATGACGAACAAATAAGACTTATATAAAACATAATATTTTGACGATTTAATTTAAGCAGTATATTTAAATTCAAAGAAATCTGATGAAGATATTTAATACCATAACTCCTTCCGTGGTATTTGTGCGCAGGAGCCAGACTACAATTAACATAAACAAAGTCGTGACGGCGGATAACTCAGCCTGATAACATCAACACCAATACGGTACCTTCGTCATTGCAAAGAAGAGTTTAAAATAAATTAACAGT
This sequence comes from Aricia agestis, assembly GCF_905147365.1. Classification (NCBI taxonomy): domain Eukaryota; kingdom Metazoa; phylum Arthropoda; class Insecta; order Lepidoptera; family Lycaenidae; genus Aricia; species Aricia agestis. Next base: position 15,767,218 of record NC_056416.1, on the reverse strand, counting down.
TGTGCCACTAAAGTTAATTGTTGTTAAATATCCGTTTTTTCTTTTGGGTATCGTGTCAATGAAGAGAAGGCATTAGTATTTACTATTTTTGCATCGATTACTTGGTAATATTGGATACAATAATCAAATTATGCACAGTTTCTAAAGGTATTTGACAGGAGTTTTATAGCCAGTCAAAAACTCTAATAAATAAATAAAAACCTTGGTAACCGGGCAGTAGAACACCTCATTATTCGTCATCACTCATCAACAATCATTTGCCAGCCAAAACATTGGATGAATAAGCTGATCAGCGGCGACCAAGTGCGTACAGATTATCTTTAATCAAACTTAGATAGCTTATAGATAGCTAGATAGCAAGGCACAGTAGACCAGTCGATAAGACTAGTTGATAGAGGAAATAGCTGTTAGTTGATTGCTAGCAATACTATTTCTGCCTTTGTAAGTACAGGAAAATATGGTACAATGCTACAGTACCACAGTCTACAATGCCACACATCTCTTAAGTCTATCCTTGTCGGTTTGCTAGGTCACTTCAACGATGGTCACAGACGGAACCTGAGCTCACGGATCTGAAGTAGAGTTTCAGTCGCCCGTTACAACCAAATAATGATTTTTTACGGCTATCTCAGGACCCAGAACTCAGGACTTTAAATAAATTCTTTTAATTTATCACAATACGTCTAGAACACACACCACAATCATTAAAACCGTCTATGCCGGAGACTTCAAAAAGGTCCTCAATATAAAGGACAAAGCGAAAGTGGCGCAATCAGCTAAAAGCGAAATCATTTTCCGAATTCATTTCCTGTGTCCGCGCGGGAAATGGCAAGGGGAGTTGCCCCCCGTGGGGGTGCTGCGAAGGGGTGCCAGGGGGGTCGTCCCCCCGTGGCACCCCCCGAGGGACACACTAATTGCGACTCTAAATTGGGGTAATGCACGGAGCGCGGGGTTTAATAAAGTATGATCCAGGATCAAAGCCGCCATTTATTTTAGTTAGCGTGCGAGTGTTGGGGACTCTTTTGCATTCGCTTTATGTAAGTTTGTTTTGTAGCTCGTTCAATGATGCTAGCTGAACATTATTACGGATCGAATAAAAAGTACTTTATATCTTGCTCGTTCAATTTTATTATAGAGATCACATATATTTTACAATTCGTTTGGAATTATTATGATGTATGAGTAGTTTTGTAAGGACAGAGCGTATAGTGGTGGTTAAATCATTAACTTTAATGCTTGTGAAGCTTCGAACTACCAAGCTTGCCTATTTCTGTTATCGTGTTGTTGCCTAACGTCACTTCCAAGAAGTTACTTCCATCACGGACGTTGCATGATCGAAGCGATGCCAATAATGCTGCATTTCCAATAATCGCGATCCAATACCGTCGCATTCCCGTTGCATTCCGTGATGCAATTACCGATTCTGTTCCAACGTGACGGCTGGGTCCCCCTCGTGTTATTAACTTACGGTCCCCGAAGCGTTTTGCCGCCAAAACAACGAACATTTTACCCCCCGGCGCGCGTAAAAACATCCGCGGCGCGGGTGCGAGAGGGACCACCCCATGGGGTAGAGCGGGATGGACGACTTCATATTTTATCAGTCATCTTCGCTTCCACCCATCTATGACACCCCAATTTGAGACGAAAGGACCAGTGATAAGGTTGAAATTCCCTCGACTGGTGTTATCGATGCATGTGTGCCCCCGCGTCCGTGAAAGGAAATTACAACCGCACCCACGTAGAATGCTGCCGCAATAAAAAACCTGCGAGTGGAAATAATGAGTGGTTACTGGCGAGCCGAGACGGAACCGGCGATCTCGTCTTTTTGCCCTTTAATTGAGTAGACGGCGGAGGATGTCGGCCGCATGTTAATTGGGAGCGATGATCATTTCCATTGCAGACGAGCTGATCGGCATGCGCGGCGCGAGGCCGATTGTCATGCCCTGACGTCTTTTGTTCGCGTAGCTTCGGATTTTTATCGCGTTCGATTGTTTTATGTGGTCTTATGCGTTACGAGCTACGAGTTCGATTGTGCAGTCAACCTGCGTAGTGGAGATAAGCAGTGAAACTGTTTTGGCCTTCAGGTAGACTGTAGAATTGCAAATATTGTTGCTCACAGATGTTTTCCTCCATTCAGACTAGACGCATGTAGAACTTATTTCACCCTAACACTTTACTGATGCAAATTGACCTTTATTTTTCAAAAACCAGTAACAGTATGACAGAACTTGAACAATATAGGGAAATATCGGAGGTCGGTGCAGAGGGCGTTACTAGCACTTCAGTAAATAATAATCTGACCAAAATCCGACATGTTGGACACGATCACAATATTGCAATTGGCAGAAACGTTGTCAAACTTCGAACAAAACTTTTTTTTTTACTGTCTATGTTAATTGTTATGGTGTGTGATGTGTCCTATTCACATTTTTTTCACCCAAGGCCTAGCAATTTGCTGGTGCAAAAAGACCTTTATTTTTCAAAAACGAATAAGAGAGGTATAACAGAACTCGTACTATAAAATTCTCAAATGAAACAATTGATGCACCGACTAAATACAGTTTCATATTACGAAGGCAAATGTTTACTCCTCTATGACAAAGGGATAGGTAATAGGTAGGTCAAACAGAACCACAATACAAACCGCCCTAACCCTCTACAGTCTACCTGTAATAAATTGGATATTTAAGGACGAAGGAAGGACGATGGTCGCCACTCGCGTCCCTATACTCCCTAATTTGTCTACCAAACGGTTTAAGAATTAAGCCGCGTTTTCACTAGGGGACCTGTCGCGGAGACAAGTCGTCCGACTGCCGACATTTATGTAGTTTGTCCCTCGACACAATATGACTTGTTCACACTAGTCAGTGGTGAACAGTATGTCGCCAGAGACAAGTCCCGCAACCCGTAAATGTCGCTGCGACGTCGGGCGACATGTCGCGGCCGTCGCGGGACACGTACAATTCGTGTCGTGCGACTAGGTCGCGAGACAAAATATGTCCCCTAATGCTTTACGCGCGGCTGTAGACTTTAGAGAAGCTGGCACATGACATTTGGCCCGAAGTATTTTCATACTTGGATCTTTTCTTAATTTCTTCCTAGTTATATCCTCATGGCTGAAGAACGTTACCTCCAAAATTTTCTTACCAGGATAGGGATCTCCACTTGTCTCTGTTTTTGGCCTGATGAAGTACCACTTTCTTAATATGAGAGCACCTAAATGGAGTGCATTGACAAAACGGTTGTTTAAAAGACGAAGTCAAAAAACAAGGCCTTTGCATCCGTTGTGGATGATTTGTAATCTTATAAAGTAGTACCTAACTCTGGAACGAACTGTCGCCAGGAATATTTCCGAAACTATACGACCTGCAAACCTTCAGGAAGAGAGCGTAGCGTCACAGTATTACAATATAAATATTGTAATACTGTGGTAGCGTCTTAAAAGACCTGCAACGCACCCGCAGCTCCTCATACTCAAAGGACAATCAATAGTATCGAGTATCGCCATCAAAGTGTGTGGGGGGTGTTTTATGGAAGGTCGCAAAAATATAGTTTTTATATTATAAAATGCGGTCATTAAATTGTGGTCGCCATTATATGCTATAACTTACTTAACGAAATAAAGGTAAGGTAGGAGCTTCTACAAAAATTTAAATCACCTAAAACTAGGTACCAGTAACACCAACTTTCCTCAAAATACCGGACATTGTTCTGTCAGAACCGGCCTGTTAATTTTTTACCGGACAGGCCTCGAAAATTGAGTGAAAATTTCAAGTCTCTAGCTATTACCGTTCTTGAGTTACAGCCTGGAGACAGACGGACAGACGGACAGAAATCGAAGTCTCAGTAATAGGGTTCGGTTTTTACCCTTTGGGTACGGAACCCTAAAAAGAAATGACACTACGATGTTGCCACCTTTTAACTTCTTCACTTTCTTGACGGACTATATAAAAAATGCAATAACTCGATTAAACGGTTGAACTGATGTGGCTAATTTTAGTCTTTAAATATTCCTGGAAGACCAGGGAAGGTTTATAAGTGACACGAAGTTCACCGGGACATCTAGTCACTAGTGCTACATATTATTATGAATTTATAACACCTGTTATTTAAGTACCCTCTCCCTGAGAGCTGCTGAGCTACTTTGATGACCAGTGAGAGCTGAGAGAAGCTCACTCCTTTTTTTATTATGGAACTACTTATTTAAGAAAATACAAAAAATAAATAAGTGAAAAACAGGGTTTTGTTATTTTAATAAAATAATATGATCATCCAAGTAATATTCTACAATGCTGCCGGAAACAGAATCATCGCCACTTTCTAGGTCCATGTAGTTACAGCAGTGGTGTCACAGTGAAGAGGCACTTTCATCTTCAATAATCAGCTCTTCAATATTGAATTTAGGATATCCTAATAAAGGGTTAATTCCCACTCCTTGTATTTATTTTCAGTGTTTCAAAATGATAGCATAAATTCTCCCAGTCATTTCGGTTATTTCGTTAAACGCTTTTTCTGCTACCTGTAAACGTAACGTAAAAATTAAAACGTTATAATTATAATATTATATTACGCTGCATCAAAGTGTTAAAGGAGTTAAGCACATACACTGTGACACGAGAATTTTATATACCTACGTCTAAAAACGCAAAGCGCCTAAGTCAAAGTAAAGTCATTGTTAGGCGCGTTATATGATAGATTTCTTTGACAGTTCATTGTTTACGTAAACATAAGGTTTAAGTAAAATTGTTGTTTTATTATACCACATAATACTTACTCAGGCTACTTAGAATTGCATTATACAATAAAATAAACAAATAAAATTGATAAAACAAACGCTTAATTACCTGCTACTATGGCGATTGTACGATCAGAATCGGAAATGTGGACGCGAGAATTTCAGTGATATTTTCGCGTATTACTATTTTTCTTCAATGAAAATCTTCAAATTTTCAGCACTATGACACGTCTTTCACTTTAATTATTAATATTAATCACAGTAACATGTTGCTTTCACATTGTAAAACTAAATTTAAGCAAATTGAAAATCTTTGTTTTGTAAATTTTATGTCATAGAGTATTGATACAACAAAGGGACAAATGTCAAAAGAGTGTTGCTATTGCTTAAAAAAAAAGTTTCGCCTCCTAGACATTCTTGACGCACTATATATCGATTATTATCGAATGCACACTAAGTTCTACGTCATCCTAAAAGATCGGTATTGGGCAATTAGTAATAAATATTTAAATACTATCATCAGTTCCGCGTCGCTACACGTACCGATGCATAACGTCGTTTCATGTTAGATAATTGTTGCTAATAACCCGAGAGCCAGCGACAGCCAGACCTTCGTCATTTTATACAAGCTGAAAGTAAACCTGTATGTGACCCCTATAGAGGTGAAAACGACCAGCAACCAGCAACTATGGAGTTTCGGTCGGCGTTATTCTAGGAGGTATCCAGTTTTGAAGGTCTGTGATGAAGGATAACTTGCAGTTTTTAGGGTTCCGTACCCAAAGGGTAAAAACGGGACCCTATTACTAAGACTTCGTTGTCTGTCCGTCTGTCCGTCTGTCTGTCTGTCTGTCTGTCTGTCTGTCTCCAGGCTGTAACTCAAGAACGTTAATAGCTAGAGAGTTGAAATTTTCACAGGCTATGTATATCTGTTGCCGCTATAACAACAAATACTAAAAACAAAATAAAATGAATATTTAAGGAGTGCTCCCATACAACAAACATGATTTTTTTGGCTTATTTTGCTCTATATCAAAAATGGCAACAGATAGGTACTTGAATTTCTCTCAAAGTCTTTAGTTATATGCGTACTTTAATATTTAATTTTAATACTAAAATAAAATAAAAAATTAAAGGGGGCTCTCATACAAAAAAACACAATTTTTGGCCTAATTTTGCTCTTAATGGTACGGAACCCTCCGTGCGCGAGTCCGACTGGCACTTGGCCGATTATGTATGACGAATAAAATGACGAAAGTTTTGCTGTTGCTGGCTCTTGGCTTATAACGTCATTTCATATCAGTTGTCGTAATTGTTACTAATGGATGAGAGATTGTTCAATATTCATTTATTTTTATCTCCGGACTGACACCGTTGCGAAAGTTAATGCAATTCAATAAATTGGCATATTTCTTCATTCATGCTGCATTAAGCAATGAAGCTATTAATATATGCAACTTTTATTTATTAAGGTTGTGTAATAATCTAAACGAATTTATCTAAAAATGAATTAGGTTATTTTAGCACCTAATAGACTTGCCCATAGCTTATAGAATTGTTATTAGAGAATTGTTATTATAGAACCTGCGAGGGCCAACCCTTCCTTCGTTTCGGAAAGCTGAAACTTTACCTGTTTGTGACCTTTACGGAGGTAAGAATGATCAGCGACTGTGGAGTTTCGGTCGCGGTTACTTTAGGAGGTATCCAGTTCTGAAAGTCTACCTCCCACCCTTAAACTTTCTTAAAGTATTAGACTTTTGAGCATGGGCGTACCGAGAGGGGAGCATGTTGACGTCCCTACTAAGTATATTATCTAGTACTTTTATCTATAAAAATAAAAAATTATTAAGAAAACGAATTTTTGCCATTTGTTTGCATTACAATATTTTTACAACTAAATATTATTATGTTACCTAGCTTATGAAAAATCTGATTTGCCCCCCCCCCCCCTAGCGCAAAACCTGCGTAATTTCCCCCCCCCTGGCACCAGAACCTGGGTAATTTGCCCAATTTTTGAGCAATTGATAAGCAAATCTAAAATATTAAAAATATTACAATCCTTATCCATACTAATATTATAAATGCGGAAGTGTGTTTGTCTGTCTGTATTTTCGTCTGTCTGTCTCTTACCTCTTCACGCCCAAACGCTGAATCGATTAAGCTGAAATTTGGCATGGACATGGACTGACAAGTAAGATGATCCATGCGTCGGATGGGCATGTAAAAAGTCGCGGTCCTGGGCCTGATCTCTCGCCAGTCGTGTCGGTCTTCCGTCCCACTGGGTTATGAGAGTAAAGTAAAGGAAAAGGAAAGGTAGAGAGTGCTCTTATGTACTGCGCACACACTTGGGCACTATAGAATTACTCCAGCGTAGCTGGCCTGGTTTCAATGAAACCGGCCACCGTCACCGAAACCGGTGTGGGAGCTATTATTATATATATAATGATATTAACAGAACTAATACTTACAACTCTTGAATAGCATTTAAAAGTTGCGAAACTAGTTTGATACGATCAGCTCATCAGCATATCAAAGGTTGCCAAACAACTGGTCGCGTGGTTGCGCAGCGTGAGGAGCGCGAGGTTTCGTCACCCGGCCACGTTTGGTAATGTGTGAGATCTGTCGGGTGAAGTAACCTTGCATTTTTCGCGTAACTTTCTGCCGCGCACTGTTAAACTTTAGTAAAAGGAGGGGAAGTAAGTTATCTTCATACAAAGGCACCGCGCGCGGCTACATACAAGCCGCGCCATAGTATCAATACGTCGCCACGTACAACAAAATCTCGGCGGTACCAGCCTCTAAAACTCGGACCAATACGACCGGCAAAACTTCAAGAAGAGAGCGTATTCCCTCATAAAGGGCCGGCAACGCACCTGCAGCTCTTCCGATGTTGTGTCCATGGCCGACAGTAGTTGCATTGCTTTCCATCAGGTGATCCGTTGGCCGTTCGCTCGTTTGCCCCCTCATTTTATAAAAAAAAGTAAAATGTAAAGTTTTTGGGGGCGCCAGATTAACTGTCTGAATACTTACTTAAAAATGAAATAAGTAATAATTCTCAAAACAGAATCACTGTAATTAAGGGTATTCTCAAAACAATCCACTGTTAAGGGCCTGATTACACCTATCAAGTAGTGTGGCCAATTTAATTGGCCGAGGGTGTTGTCTCATCACTTTACACGGTTGGTGTAATCAGGCCCAGAGAGGCTTTAAATTTTAAAACATTGGAATAGTAAAAACGAAAGGCCAGGACATAAGTGGAATTTTGTTTTGTGTTTGCGATCAAACTCCTCTTTTAAGCCACCTATTTGAATAATTAATATGTTATACTAGCTGTGCCCCTCTGTGTTACCCGTTGTTTATTAGCGAAAATAAATTCTGATATTTTTCCACAGTAAAAGTAAAAACTAGGCCTTTCCATCCGTTGTGGATGATTTAGGTACTTATACAGTATTTTCAGAGCAAAGTAACCACTCTTCAAATAATGTTAAGTGCCTGGGACAAGATTTTAAATGTCCGTATGGTGGCTCAAGGGCCAATTAGCGCAAACGGCATTCTTGCGACATAGTCAGCCTATAGTCTAGACCAGTGGTCCCCAACCTTTTTTTTCATGCGGGCCACAAACATGTTTTGGTCTTGATGTCACTCCAACTCGGACCGCAACAAATATTTTTAGGTTTAAAAATAACGTTCTTCAAAATAACGATTTAAAAGTGAAAAAAAAAATCACGACTGTCACGACGACTTTACATTATTTTACAGGTGGGCGTGAATTTCAAAATTAAACCATCACGCGGGCCACAAATAAAGTCCCGGTGGGCCGCATGTGGCCCGCAGGCCCCGGGTTGGGGATAACGGGTCTTGTCTAAAGTCTAGACTCTAGAGGAAAGAACAGATCAATACGTCTGGGATCAAGCATGTGCGGGTTTCCTCACGATGTAGTAGTAAAAAGTAGCCTAGGTATGTGTTAATCCTCGAAGACGGCCAAGGCGAAGACGTCGCAACGGACGCGACATTCCGCCTTAGCCAGGGAACTCGGGGTGACGGTATGGGGATGCCGCCACTCATTGCACTGAGTCCCCGAGAGAGTCGCGATGCGCGTTGTGTTCCTGCGCATCGCGACACAAAGAAGACGACCGGCCTATGCAAGCCCCCCATGTGGGGCCTCTGTTCGGCGTAGGGGGACAAGAAACCCCAACAGTGTGGGCCTGCTTTGGGTGAGCAGGCAAGCGCGGACGGAAGTCACGGAAGACATGTAATAGGCCCTCGCGTCTCCGTCCTGCGCGAAAGTAGGAACACGGTCGGGTTTTAGTGGGTACAGCTGCGGCCACTTACCATCTCTTCGGCCGTAGCAAGTCCCACATACCCCGGTGGTCCTTCCCCAACGCTACCGGGGATGTGTAATAGCATTTCCCGACCAAAAAAAAAAAAAAAAAAAAAAAAAAAAAAAGGTATGTGTTAATCCTAATCTAACCTAACCTAACTCTTTACCAAATTTTATTAAAATTTCAAAATTGCCGCCGTTTAGACGTGAAGAAATAACAAACAAACTTACAAACTGTCCCCTTTATAATATTAGTGTGATGTGATTTTTAAAGAAGGATGCACGAAGTCGTCTTTTAATACGGTTGGTTGAAGTCCTCTTTGAGTATATTATTATATACTGAAGCTATTGCTCCCACACTCCCACACCGGTTTCGGTGACGGTGGCCGGTTTCATTGAAACCAGGCCTAATTTTAGGAGTAATTTTATAGTGCCCAAGTGTGTGCGCAGTACACAAGAGCACTCTCTATTCCTTTACTCTCATAACCCAGTGGGACGGCAGACCGACACGACTGGCGAGAGATCAGGCGCAGGACCGACTTTTTACATGCCCATCCGACGCATGGATCATCTTACTTGTCAGACAATCAGGTGATCAGCCTGCATTATCCTAACCAAACTTGGAAATAACATGTTTCCAACGCGGGAATCGAACCCACGACCTCCGAGTCAAGAGCCGAGCTCTGAACTTCTGGACCACGGAGGCCTTTTCAGTATATACTACTATAATAGAGCTTTTATAAGTGTGTAATGTGTATGCTTCGGAAGATAAAGGATAAGAATTTATCGACATTTTTTTTTCTACCGCTTTAGATTAAATAAAGCACTCAATGCTTAATTTCAACCCAGGAACCAGGCATTTTAAATTCCTCCTCTATAATTCAATGACATAAAAACGAAATAAAAAGGTAATAAAATGCACTGCCGAGAACCTGCGAGTTACACCCAGGTGCCAGTTCCACAGCCGCTCACTAAACACTGACCAAACATCTTACACCTCAGTATAATGTTATGGACGTTTATGGAAGATTTCGAGGCGCCCGTAACGCTTCTAAAATGGGTATAGTCTGTTAGAACCTCTCAAAGTTATTTGAGAAAGACTTGGGCTAAAGAGAAGTGACAGTATTGGTATAAGCTCCTTCTTTTCAAGATAACTAAAACCCAAATAGTATATTTTATTTTAAATTTTACTCCAGGCTTATTTGCTCTTTAGGTTTGTATTACTTATGCTAATAACATATAATAGCTTAGAATTTCAACGGTCTTGGCTAAGAATTAAATTGCCTTCTTTGATTAAAATCTAGTCGAAACTCAAAATTAATAATGCATGTGATTTCACAATAGGAAAGGTAGAGATTTGATTACCACCTGCTGTGTCGAATGACAATTCGACAGTGTAATTAAGGAAATATCTTAAATCTTAATATAAAAAGCTTAATAAACACAACTGATGCAACTAATTCTGTGAAATATAATAATTACCTTACCAAAATTATAGCTATCAAATCTTAAAATACAATATTCCCCGTAAAGCAGCAAGATACATTTATCACATACACGGAGTAAATAAATTTTAGCATACTGAGTAACAACTAAAAATACTCCGTCCAACGGCGGCACAGTCCAGGCTATTGCCGCCGCTGCGTGCTTGTGTGCGTCGCGTACGCTCGAGTGTGCGAGGGTATCTGAGCGTCCCGTCTCGAAGGGGTCAAGTACAATGCGTCCCGGGCTTTCCTTACCTCCATTATAACCTTTATTCTAAGATTATAAGGATCATTTTCGAAGTCATACGTTAAATAACGTCGCCGTCGACGTGGGAACGTTATTATTATTTATGGTTTATCCTGTACGTGTACGGCTCAATCTTTGTTATGTTGATATCAATTGAATGGGTCTTTGTCAGTAAATAGGCATACGGGTACTGATTTTAACGAGATGAATTAATGTTGGGTTAATGTTGAGTTTAATGCAACGATAGCGTTAAGTTTTTGATAAAAAGCTACGGGCTCTACGTAGAGACTACTAATAAAATACAAGGCTTTAGAGATCTATCCTGTCCATTTTAATGCATAGTACAACTAGCTGTCCCGGCAAACGTTTCTTTGCCATATATAAAGTATTTCGATTTTCGCGCATATTATTTTATTTAAGTGATTAAATAAGTATGTCACCATGGCAACGTCCATCGCTATCCCGTCTCACAAACAATGGTCGCCGTCAGTCTCGGGTTGTAATAATTTACTATTATTTATTCAACAAATGCACTTATCAATATAAAAAGTACCCAGTAGCCGATTCTCAGACCCACTGAATATGCATATAAAATTTGGTTAAAATTCCGGCCTAACGTTGTGTAAAGTTTGATAAAAAAAAAAGTTAATGACCAATCAGAACGAGTTTAGCATTTTTATCAGAATATCAATCTGAGTTATTATTTTACCGACACTGCATCGAAATCATCATCGATAATATATCGAAACTGTAATAACGAAGATCGAATTAGCAGAGTAGATGGTGAAACGGGCCATAACTTTACCGTGTGATTACCTACAGCCAACTCGTTTACACATTATCAAAACTTGTCCAGCCGGACCGGTCCTGTCCCTACGGCCTTACTGAGAACAGTGTCAACAAATACCTAAACTAAGGAACTGATATTGTTCTGTGACCTTTAATGTCGATACTTGTACCTAAATACAATAACAAATTAATACTATTATGCCTTTGTAGTTTACTTTTATTTGACGAGTGACGACTAAAAGGACTCTAATCACACCAAATATTATAAGTCAAGTACTTGTGTCAATGTTTGTTTCTTTCGCACCCAAAAACTACTAAACTTTTTTGAAAATTGTCATTTTTTTTTATTATAAAATTGTGGCCGTCTATGGACTGTTCGTCCATATCCTTTTTTTGTTATTTTATTATTTAGATTTTTCGCACCAAGGATGAAAATTGACATTGTATACATGTAGGTCCTTTATACGATTTGGATTAATACATAGGAAACTTTTTATCCCAAAAAGTAAGAAACAGTTTTGTGACAGTCGTCAGTCGCAGATTTTCACTTTTTACTCCCGCCCAGTAGCTCTACCATGAGTTTAAAGCTATAGTATTTAATTATTTATCGATGCTCGATACCGACTACGTACATTTTTAGTATGGCAAATTTTACAGCGCCTCTAGCGGTTACTTGCGGAACGAAAATCGCCATACTAAATTTTGACGAAGTCGGTATCGAGTATCGATAAATACTATGCTTTAAACTCATGGTAGAGCTACAGTTGGGTTATAGTTTTTAACTTGTTTGGATTACATTGGTATTTAGATAATAGAGTTCAAATTGAAAGTCCAAGCTACAAAGTTAGTCAGAATTTCTTGCATGACGTAAAGCTTTCTTGCCTAAACAGATAAAATAATCATCATCATAATATTCTAACGTGGAGTCTAAAGTTCGTCGTCAAATGTCGCACTAAATAGTTTTTACCGTATTTACAGTAACGTTAACGTTTATTTATGTACCGTATTTACATAAATAAACGTTATTATTACAGGCAAATAGAGTCACAACTTCACAAGTCACGGACGTCTCAAGTTCGTCGTAATACCCAGTGCCCAGTTTGTTATAAGTAATGTCGCTCTAAAATGTTTTTACCGTATTTACAGGCAAATAGAGTCACAACTTCACAAGTCACGGACGTCTCAAGTTCGTCGTAATACCCAGTGCCCAGTTTGTTATAAGTAATGTCGCTCTAAAAAGTTTTTACCGTATTTACAGGCAAATAGAGTCACAACTTCACAAGTCACGGACGTCTCAAGTTCGTCGTAATACCCAGTGTCCAGCTTGTTATAAGTAATGTCGCTCTAAAATGTTTTTACCGTATTTACAGGCAAATAGAGTCACAACTTCACAAGTCACGGACGTCTCAAGTTCGTCGTAATACCCAGTGTCCAGCTTGTTATAAGTAATGTCGCTCTAAAATGTTTTTACCGTATTTACAGGCAAATAGAGTCACAACTTCACAAGTCACGGACGTCTCAAGTTCGTCGTAATACCCAGTGTCCAGCTTGTTATAAGTAATGTCGCTCTAAAATGTTTTTACCGTATTTACAGGCAAATAGAGTCACAACTTCACAAGTCACGGACGTCTCAAGTTCGTCGTAATACTCAGTGTCCAGCTTGTTATAAGTAATGTCGCTCTAAAATGTTTTTACCGTATTTACAGGCAAATAGAGTCACAACTTCACAAGTCACGGACGTCTCAAGTTCGTCGTAATACCCAGTGCCCAGTTTGTTATAAGTAATGTCGCTCTAAAAAGTTTTTACCGTATTTACAGGCAAATAGAGTCACAACTTCACAAGTCACGGACGTCTCAAGTTCGTCGTAATACCCAGTGCCCAGTTTGTTATAAGTAATGTCGCTCTAAAAAGTTTTTACCGTATTTACAGGCAAATAGAGTCACAACTTCACAAGTCACGGACGTCTCAAGTTCGTCGTAATACCCAGTGTCCAGCTTGTTATAAGTAATGTCGCTCTAAAATGTTTTTACCGTATTTACAGGCAAATAGAGTCACAACTTCACAAGTCACGGACGTCTCAAGTTCGTCGTAATACCCAGTGTCCAGCTTGTTATAAGTAATGTCGCTCTAAAATGTTTTTACCGTATTTACAGGCAAATAGAGTCACAACTTCACAAGTCACGGACGTCTCAAGTTCGTCGTAATACCCAGTGTCCAGCTTGTTATAAGTAATGTCGCTCTAAAATGTTTTTACCGTATTTACAGGCAAATAGAGTCACAACTTCACAAGTCACGGACGTCTCAAGTTCGTCGTAATACCCAGTGTCCAGCTTGTTATAAGTAATGTCGCTCTAAAATGTTTTTACCGTATTTACAGGCAAATAGAGTCACAACTTCACAAGTCACGGACGTCTCAAGTTCGTCGTAATACCCAGTGCCCAGTTTGTTATAAGTAATGTCGCTCTAAAATGTTTTTACCGTATTTACAGGCAAATAGAGTCACAACTTCACAAGTCACGGACGTCTCAAGTTCGTCGTAATACCCAGTGCCCAGTTTGTTATAAGTAATGTCGCTCTAAAATGTTTTTACCGTATTTACAGGCAAATAGAGTCACAACTTCACAAGTCACGGACGTCTCAAGTTCGTCGTAATACCCAGTGTCCAGCTTGTTATAAGTAATGTCGCTCTAAAATGTTTTTACCGTATTTACAGGCAAATAGAGTCACAACTTCACAAGTCACGGACGTCTCAAGTTCGTCGTAATACCCAGTGTCCAGCTTGTTATAAGTAATGTCGCTCTAAAATGTTTTTACCGTATTTACAGGCAAATAGAGTCACAACTTCACAAGTCACGGACGTCTCAAGTTCGTCGTAATACCCAGTGTCCAGTTTGTTATAAGTAATGTCGCTCTAAAATGTTTTTACCGTATTTACAGGCAAATAGAGTCACAACTTCACAAGTCACGGACGTCTCAAGTTCGTCGTAATACCCAGTGTCCAGCTTGTTATAAGTAATGTCGCTCTAAAATGTTTTTACCGTATTTACAGGCAAATAGAGTCACAACTTCACAAGTCACGGACGTCTCAAGTTCGTCGTAATACCCAGTGCCCAGTTTGTTATAAGTAATGTCGCTCTAAAATGTTTTTACCGTATTTACAGGCAAATAGAGTCACAACTTCACAAGTCACGGACGTCTCAAGTTCGTCGTAATACCCAGTGCCCAGTTTGTTATAAGTAATGTCGCTCTAAAAAGTTTTTACCGTATTTACAGGCAAATAGAGTCACAACTTCACAAGTCACGGACGTCTCAAGTTCGTCGTAATACCCAGTGCCCAGTTTGTTATAAGTAATGTCGCTCTAAAAAGTTTTTACCGTATTTACAGGCAAATAGAGTCACAACTTCACAAGTCACGGACGTCTCAAGTTCGTCGTAATACCCAGTGTCCAGCTTGTTATAAGTAATGTCGCTCTAAAAAGTTTTCACCGTATTTACGAAGGTATTTACAGGCTGATAGAGTTCCAAGCTACAACACATACTTACAAAAGGATTGCAAACTTTTAATTGTATTTTTTCTTCTTCATCATCATCATCATCTGCATACCTATGTATATTTAGTATTTACGCATACGCCGAAGTATGTTCAGTAGATAACAAACATGGACGATTATCCCAGCTCGGGCGGTTCCCAGAAGTAGCGTGCGCGCGCGCAGCTCGCCGCTCGTTAGCAAGAGGAATGCAGACCGACAAACAGACAGACAAGACGAGGTTATGTTTGTGCCGGTTAGCTCATTAGCTGGTCTTAGTATATCCATCCAAATTGTGTATTTACAGTTGAGGATTGTTCTTTGAATGTGTAAAGCGCTGTTTATTTGATGTAGAGTTATTTGAAGTACATGGTGTGAAGCGATTTCAAACGGATGGCCCGTGTATACTGTATAGCCACATGTAACATAAAATATAGTGTCGTCTCGCCCGATCGATCGTATTTATGAAAGAGGGTTTATGAACATATTTTGGTATAAAGTTAACCAGTTTGGAACTGGTATTCGTTGGTAGTAGGCCTAAGTCGCCATTTACGTATGGACCGGAACGGTACCTCTGAATTGAAAATAGTAATGATGAACCGACTATAATTAGTGCATAGGGATTAGGGATTCATTAAAGGGTACCCAGGATAGCCACAAAATTTTCCAAATTCAAAAATAAAAATAGGAAGTCCTTTCCGCCCCGTTCAATTCGGCACAGAAATAGGTCCTTTACCTTAAACCTTATTTCTATGCCAAAAAATATCAAATGACAATTTTCATTCTGGCGGCCTTAGTTCATGTTGGCTTTATGCTGTACGATCATTGGTACATTGGTTCTTCGCCATATCTCTCCATTCCCAGCTCTATGATCGGCAACCAGTCTCTCTGGTAGCGCGTATTAACCCTTCAGTAAGTGCCAAAATCTTTGCAAAAATGTAGGGTACGTGGTTTGCAAAAAAAAAATGGCACCCGGCCTACCCTCTTTGTACAAATAATGTAATAACCTTACATCTAATCCATATTTTATGTTTGAGTGAAAAATATTATAATATATGTTAAATTTTCTATCTATCAAGCCATCATAATGTAGTATTTAGTCAGATGTGATATTTGTCTCATCACTGTAAACTTTGAAATCTATGTTTCTAACTATTTCGCAACAAATATATTAATACATTATTATAATCTCAATAACACAGAGCTATACAAACTGTTTATGTAAACAATTCTTTGAAATAACTTAACATGTTATCAATAAACAGATAAGAGATAAGAGTAATAAAAACCGGTTTTGGTATTATACACAAGCAAACTTCGTCCTTAGTGCAATACAAATAAAGTTCAAAATGGCCGCGGCCGGCAAAAAGCCGTTATAAATAGGTAATTTTTATCTTGATTATTTTACTAAAACGATACTATTATATACTATTACTAGGATCTAAATCGTTTTGTACACGATAATATACGCTTTTAACGTCAATTATTTACAAAAATATTAAACAAATCGCGTTCAAATCACATAAATAACAACCAAATTTTCTCGTGTAAACTAGAAGTTATTACGATGTAAGTATTTCTTTCAAATGATTATCTAAAACTATTTATAAATTATAATTAATAAATTAAACTATTTTACTACTTACATTTGTTAAATCCATCAATAATATCAAACAAACAACACAACATGGCAGAACACACACGAAAAATTCACGATTTTCAAATGACTGACAAATATTCGTCGACCACAGATTGTATAATATTTTGCATGCAGAATGTGGCAAATTTATCGTAGATCATAACTAACCAAACTTCTTCATACAAAAGTAGTCTCTAAGTCAACGAAATACGTAATTCAATCGAACGAAAGAGCGCGGCCACATCCGGCCGCTTGGGTGTAGACGGAATGGCTGCAGTATAATCTGTGGCGGCCGGATCCGGCCGCTTGGGGATTAAAAGGTTAAGGTGCAGCGCCATATGCGAGTTTAGCAATACCTGCCACACATACATACGGCGACCGACATCTATAAATAACATGCTCTATGGCATGTCACTCATGTCAGCTATAAATAGTTGTCTATGGTTTGAGACTAGGTGAGCTGCGTTCATAACTTTTCACCTATATGGTCTGCCTGTGTTACTACTAAATACTATTACTCATTTAATTTGTTGCATGTATTTTGCAAGGGTACTTATTCATGTTACTTGTTGTCTGTTGATGATATGATGAGGAGAATGAAGGTACAGCGACAGAAAGCGTTGAATGCATTGTCGTTTAGATCTAGAAACAATGAGATGGCAACTTTCTAAGGTTTTTTGACAAGAGTTTATCTGTTTAACTATGTTTATATAATTCACGAGTTCTTGATTGGTTAATATTTTGGCGTTAGCCAATCAACAGCACTAGTGAATCGGTAAACTTCAGTGATCAGTTAAAAGACTCAAATACTAGTCATCAAACGTGAAATCTACCATTAAACAAAGAAATCTATAAACTCAGACTAACTCTATAATTATTAATTTCTGATGCACTGCAAAAAATCATATACATATTTCTTGGTAGTTTTGTCTAAAGTCTACCTCATTATTATTTAAACTGTTTAAGCGATTTTTCGTCCGACGCTTCATAAAATTGTGGACTGATGATCACTGGAGTGGGAAAAATATAGCGGTAGTAACTGCACAATCTTGAATCATGCTATTAAAGTTTCTCAAGTCAACTCAGATTCGTAGGAGCTCATTCCCAAAAAATCCTTTCCCTGTAGCTTAATTCGTCATTGTATCCATAATCTGGTGCGCGACTTAAACCACATATTTTGTAATGACTACAGTGAGCTGCAGTATACCAGCTCGCTCGGTTGAAAGATATTCATTTGGAGCTCATTCCCACAAAACTCTCACCCTGTCGTTCATCGTTTTATTCGGCCTTACATCCAAGTTCTAATACGAGTCCAGTACAACAATAGAAACCACAGAGGCGGCGGAGCGTGGACAATGATGAGTTAGGAGTAATTACAGGCACATGACCGACATATGGTGAGTCGTTGGATCGCTATTATAAGAATACCATTGTAATCTGGATTATAACACTAGATTATAATATGCGTTGAAAATCGTTTATCGCTTTTTAACCCTGGACGAAAAAAGTGGGGTGTTATTAACCAAAAGATGTTGCAACTTGCAGCATTAGAAACTATGCGGTATACAAAGTATCTCCATACCTTCTAAATCAGTTTAGTGTCCGGCAAAGTGCATACTCTCGGGCAGTTCTCTACAAGCCGTCATCAATCGCGCACTCATTATTAGCATTAGCATACAGTCAATATATTATAATTTTTTATATCAAGGACTTATTTAACAATCAATCTATCATAATATCACAAAAAGGGTGTAGTCGATTAAGCAGCTCCTACAAATCCTTTGCATATTGATTATAACGCATTAGTCTGTTGTTACTTTTATCTGTAGGATTATATTAAGGCAATCATACGAAGCATAAAATTAACCATAGTTAACACTTTAGATTTTAGAAGCTCAGCTAACTATTTGTACTAGCAAGACGTGTAGCCGCAACTAGCCACTCGCATATATTTCTGCTTGTTACGAATTTATGCACCCATACTGCTCCATTTATTATTTAATAATAGGACGAGTTAACATAGCACGAACGAAGCCCCAAGCTAAGCCCGGGCGCGCACTAGCTGCCAAGCTGCGACGGCCAGACCGCGGCGGTCATCGAGATAGATACCTTAGTATGAAACCGCCATAGACGACGCGCAACGCGACCTGCGGCCACACCATACTTTCGATGGCCGCCGCGGTCTGGGCGTTGCGTCCCATAATGAGACAATAGTATTTTATTAGAGAACTGGCAAGTGGCATAGAACCCTTTGGCCTTTGCCTATCTTTTGGTTTCAAAGCTCAACTCTATCAAATAGTTCTCACATTCAATCTAATTAATGACTATATCTCATAGAGACGATAGAGACAATCTACATGTTGTCCACGGGACCACAGACAAGACAATGGTGTAGAGGGGACGATCCATCATCCACCACTATTGACATGTCAACAGTGCGGCGCGGCGTAGGCGGCGCACTGTGTTCAGAGGTATTTTACATCCCATAAGATTACGACCGCACTCAGAGATATTCAATGATTACAATAATACTATTTAAGAAATGGTTTGACAGAAAATGTATGGAGTTTCCGTCAAAATCTTCATCAAACACAGCGTAAGCACTGTTTCACGCCGGTTTTCTGTGAGAACGTGGTATTTCTCCGGTCGAGCCGGCCCATTCGTGCCGAAGCATGGCTCTCCCACGTATGACCTTTGTTTAATAAATTTATTATATAAAATGTGTGGACCGCGAAGATCATATTTTATGTCTTAAAACGGACCCCGAGCGAAATAATTGGTGACCCCTGCTCTAAAGCATTAGATAAAGATAGCGAATAAGCGCCAAGTGTAGCTTGCAATAACCTAAAAAGCTACGGTTCCCATTGGATAAACTTATTTCGGATTAACGAAGTTGTCGGCAATTTCTATACTTATTGTATTCTATATTGTAAAAGTTTTGTCAAGACTAAAATTAACGGCCGCCGTTCACGAGTTTCAGCGAGACAGATATTGGAATATGGATAATTTAATTCCAAATAAGTAACTACTCCAATTCGTGGAATAAAGCTTGATGCTTCAATCGGGAACCCCGGCTATGAGTTTGGTAACAGACAATAAAGAACAGTTTACCAAGAACAAAATTTGTTATCAACGGGAAATCCCTACGCGATTGGAAATAACGCGGGCGCTACCCATGACTTCTTTATCCAACACCGAACAGTTCAAAGTATGTTATTTCTGTTTTCTTAAACTGTAGTTTAAGTTTAAATTGGTTAAAGCTGCAACCTTACGCCGATGTTGCAAATTTAAGAGGATTCCACACCGCCATTTTTTCCATACAAACGTTGTCCTCTGTTTCCTCCCTGGATAATGCTAGTAGAGTTATAATTTTTTTCCTGAATATCTACGGCCACTAATACAATGTCCCTATGTTTTCTTTTTTTTCATAATTTAATTATTAAATAAGATATGAACGTTCAAAAACCCAAAAAAATGCCCAGATTTTCCACTGTGTTCAAACGTCCAGAAAACAGATTTGGATAGATTATACAAAAAAAGCAAAACATAGGAACACAGCTCAAGCCTTTTTTTAATCTTTAATGAAAAAAGTACTTAAATCGGTTAAGTTTTGGAGAAGGAATCAGGGGACAACGAATCGTTGATTTTCTGGATTTTCTGCAGTTGTCTCTATCGCGTTCTGCGGTATAGGCTTGAGGTAAGGAAGACAGCTATAGATATTACACGTACTTTTTTTTCATTTCTCTAGCCGCTGTGGTATCCTCTTAAGAAGACCAAAGTCTACATACCAACATTTATTGATGTCGGATTAGTAGTTTATGCGCTGATACATATATTCATACAAGCATACAACAAACATCATGGACTGAAAACGAAAGAGCATTCATTTTCAGCGCGCGATATAAAGATAGTCCTTTATCAGCCTTTATCTATAACGAGGCTCCAGTGGTATAGTCTCCTTCCTTCATATAAAATTTCAATCACAGGTTACGTGTCCTGACACCTGACACAAGTTTTAAATGTTTTTAACTATCCCATAAAACTAAGTTTTCACTTCAAAAGTTTTCTAGTTACGACGCCTCTATCGGTATTAGGAAACCTCACTACCGTGAGAGTGGGACCGGCGCGCCTCGACACAAAAACTGCCGGATGTCCCAATCCGGGCACAAAAACCACCACAAAACCATGGTCTGGTGAGAGAATACGGTGAGGACAATCGGTAGATCTATAATAATTAATAATGAAGGAGAAAGGTTTGTTTGTTTATTGGATTCGAAAATACAAATAGATTTCAATGAAATGCGCAGATATGATTTCACCACGAGGACATAGAAAAAAAGCATATTTCCTTGACGCAAAAAGACTAGACTATAATTATTTTGATACAGATGGTTATGTATCTACGGGCAAAGCCACGGGTAAAAGCTATGGTTGTATAAATAATAATATAAATAGGATATAAGACCTATTATGTTCTATTTAGAACTGATATTGTATTTACCCGAAAATGTAGAGATCCGCCTAATGGAACAAATAAAATATATTTTGAAATTTTTCTGTAAGCGTAGTTCTATACTATCCATAATAATAAAAATATTCATTTATGTTCTCTGGAATAAAAAACCGTACCTTTTAACACACAAGGGCTTATCTTGAACCTAATTTAAACGCCACTTAAAGGTACGCGCCCTAAGTTCCAAGTGTCCGTATTCAATTAGGGTTTGACCCTTCCCCTTATTTGTTAAAGGGTCTGCAGGAATCACCAGGCACGCATCACTCGTGTGGGGGTGGAAACTGGACGTCACTGATAACATAATTTATGAAGGGGGAAACCCTTTTTATTTCCTTAAAGGGTCTTGGGGCATCTTTATCTTGTCTTGTCGTTTGATGTTAATATTAAGTCGTTTAATTTCCTTTACTTTTTAATTTATAAGCTTTATTTAGACGTTTACGTACATATTATTATACTGTTCAATTTATTTATTTATTGTAGAAAGTTTAGTCCAAATGCCATACGGACTACGGCAAAGGCTTCCGGCAATTTTATTTGCATATTCCAAATTCCAATGCATGCTTCCATTTTAACATTATTAATGCAAAATTCTATCTGTCTGTTTGTTCATTTTTCACGAACTAGGTACCGCTCAAACGATTTAGTATCTTTGAGTAATCGAAAAGGACATGGAATAGTTTTTATTGCGGCGAAATGTGCGTATATTATAATTTACGGGTACCTGACAATATTTTCTAGATTCTAGTCAATAAATAAATCGTCTTGAGAATTTTTTGACATGATTGAACTGATTTTGGAGTTTGAACTAATCAAAACACGTAATGTTTTACGTATTTTCACAAAATCTATTTATTATCATCTCAAGAGGAATTAAAAGATAAATATATATACGATTCTCGTATACTTTAAACTTTGAATTAAGGCGCAATTTCACAATTTTACCAACGTATGTTAGTATTAGCAGCTCGTTAAAAAGTCATTAAATAAAAAACGGGCTTTGGCCCACCACACATTCCCACCACTGTATCTCCTGTGTCGCCAGGATTGACAGTCATTCAGACTGTCAAAGTCATTAAATAGAATAAAATAAATAAAATATCTTTTTATTCAAAATGGGTATCATGATACACTTTTTGAAAGTCGAACGAAGAAACTACGTTGCCTACCACCGGTTCGGGAACTACCCCGCCGAGAAGAACCGGCGTAAGAAACTCGCACGCACGGGGCCATCTTTTACTAAAAAAATGGAAAATTACAATGTTATGGCTTACAGCTATATAACAAAAATAAAAGAAAAGTAACCTGCATGGAGCCACCCTATTCCCAAGGTGTGCTGTCCTCGAAGAAATCATTGACTTTATAATACGCTTTAGCACACAAACGTTCTTTAACTGCTTTTTTAAATTTGTTTAAAGGTAGATTTTGAACATTTTCTGGGATTTTATTGTATAGGCGTATTCATTGGCCTTTAAAGGAATTGCTTATTTTGGCTAGTCTGAACATTGGTATTGCTAACTTGTTCTTATTTCTAGTATTTACATTATGATTATCACTTTTCTTTTTGAAAATATTTATGTTCTTTCTAACATATAAGAGATTTTCCAAAATGTATTGAGATGTGACGGTCAGAATTCTTATTTCTTTAAATGTTTCTCTTAGAGATTCCAAAGACGACATCTTATAAATAGAACGAATAGCTCGCTTCTGCAGCACAAATATTGTATTAATGTCTGCCGCGTTTCCCCACAAGAGGATGCCGTAAGACATTATGCTATGAAAGTAGCTAAAGTAAACTAATCGCGCGGTCTCTACATCAGTGATTTCACGAATTTTTTTAACAGCATATGCTGCAGAACTAAGCTTATCTGCCAGTTTCGCAATATGTGGACCCCATTGTAACTTACAATGGGGACCACATATTGCGTCCACACAATATGTCTTATCTTTCATTTAAAAGAAACACGAAAGAGGTAACGTGAATTACTTGATACAAATTCGAGCATTAACTTTAACAGTCGTTGATGAAATTGGATCTAAAACTTTGAATGCTCTTGTCAATGAGTTATTAAGTACTTAGCGGACAAACCGGACAATCTCACAAATGCAATTAACTGTGTAATTATCGTGTAACATTGAGGCGGTTGTTTTTGTCGCCGTCGACCTTCCGCTGTGTAAACACTCGTATCGCCGCCGCGCCGCGATAACGTCGCGCGGTGACGTAAGCCGCGCGAGAAATTACTGCCACAAGACGACAGAAAGACTCTACTCATTCTATATTATAATTTATAATCTATACTATTTATTAATATTATCGCATTTATAAATGCGAAAGTGCATCTGTCAGTCTGTCTTTCTGTCTGTTACGTGTTCACACCCAATCCGCTGAACCAATTTTGCTGAAATTTGGTTTGGAGGTAGGTACTTTTAGTTTTAACCTCGGGAAAGGACATAGGTGATAGGATAATTTTATCCAGAAAATGTACGTGTAAAATTTCCTCTATTTCTTCGTACCTACTTCTTTTAGCGTGATAAAAGCTTAAGATAGCCTTTCTTGTTATAGGGGCTATCTAACACTGAAAGAATTTTTAAAATCGGACTAGTAGTTCCTGAGATTAGCGCGTTCAAATAAGCCCTTTCAAGTAATTTCCCCCGTTTTTTTCCACACTTTCCTCTATTTCTTCGCTCCTATTAGTCTTAGCACGATAAAATATAGCCTATAGCCTTCCTCGATAAATGGGCTATCTAACACTGAAAAATTTTTTCAAATCTGATCAGTAGTTCCTGAGATTAGCGCGTTCAAACAAACAAACAAACTAACAAACTATTCCGCTTTATAATATTAGTATAGATATAAGTAGATAAGTTAGTTATAGATGCGAAAGTGTATCTTTCTGATTTTGTTCTTCGGTATGGAGATACTTTAAGTCCTGGGGAATGACATAGGATATTTTTTATCCCGGAAAAAATGTACGGTTCCTGCGCGATTAACGAACTGTGGCGCAAGTTTGTCATTAAAATATTTTGTACGCTTTTTTTGGTTCATGTCCGGTTGCCGCGAAATTTCTTACGTGGGCGGAGCCACGCGGAACTTCTAGTCAATAATTAATAAAACTACGTACATCATTCCACTTTACCTGTAGTTCTTTTTACTTTAAAAATAATTTAATTTAATATTTCGTTTGCTCCTATATCTTTTATAAAAATCATATATTTGAAGTCGGTATTTCCGGGGAATCCCACATTACATTTGCTCGGTTTAACCAGCAAAAACCACTACCGCAACCACAGGAATCCCTTTGTCGAAGACTTTCTATGAAAGTAGACGAGTGGATGGATAAGCGTTATCGCGCCATCTAAGTTTTGGAAGTCCACATCTGCTACAGTGGACTTGGGCCTGACCAACCATAGCCGCTCGGTAGTCGATCGGAAGATCTTCTTTTTTGGTCTACCAGTGGTAGACTACCACTATATTTCTACAAGACAGTAGACAGTGGATAATCGATAGCAGGTAGCAGACAGAACACTGTAGACAGTAGCTTTATATTATTACTAAGTATATCTACTGTCTACAGTATAGAGTAGTCAATAGCTTGGAATCTTCAATAGCGTGACGCCTAGTGTTTTGGTCTACAGCGCTACACGCATGGTGGAGCCTGAAGGTACAATTTACTTTGATTGATTGATGACTATGTGCTAGCTACTATTTAGCTAATACACAAGCTATTTTGCCGCTACTAGTACGAAAAGAATTAAGACTTAGTATTTAGTACTTAGGTAATCTAGTTAGTGGCTAAAATAGCCTATAGCCTATTAATTAAGTATATAAATCTTTGCCGATTCGGCGAGTGTTTAGCCAAACCGTATATAAAAGCGTCACAAAGGAGCAAATTTTTTGAATATAAAAAATATGGAGCTATAAAGGTTACGCAGCAATAATTTACAAAACATTTTCAATGCGAGCTAAAACCCTTCGCTTGAAATTGTTGCGGCAACATCGTACTTATACTCGGCGCGGCGAACCTTGATCCCTATGACACTGACAGTTAATAACATTGTAATGTCGTCACCATTAAATTAGGATCATATTAGAGCCGTCTAAAAATGCCATTTAAAAATTTTACGTAGCTTTATGCCATTACAATGATATTCCGTTGGAACTTTTAGCAATTCTTAACATTTACAAGAAATTATCTCAACCTGAAATTACGTTTACGTCCTGCAAAACTTACGTTGTGTGATGACGTATGTTTTGCAGGACGTAAACTTAAATTCAGATTGAGATAATTTCTTGTAAATGTTAAGAATTGTTAAAAGTTCTAATGGAATATTATTGTAATGTCATAAAGCTACGTAAAATTTATAAATGGCATTTTTAGATGCATCCAATATGATCCTAATTTAATGGTGACGACATTACAATGTTATTAACTGTCAGTGTCATAAGGATCAAGGTTCGCCGCGCCGATTATAGGTACTAAGTATAATATTCTCGAGCGATAGACGAAGTTGTGGGCCTCAACTAGTACTATCTACACTTCTATTATAAAGAGGAAAGATTTGATTGTTTGTTTGTCTTCAATAGGCTCCGAAACTACTGGACCGATTTGAAAGATTCTTTTACCATTGGAATCCTACATTAATTCTGCTGAACATAGGCTAAATTTTATTTTGGAAAAAATAGGGTTCCGTAAGATATTTGGGATTTTCGGACGCAAGGTGTAAAAAATCAACCAGAAATGTTACTTTTTTCGCGTACGCTGCCTAAACTATAAAAGATAGAACCATAAAGTTTTCTAAGTAATTGTAGATCTTTTAAATTTCTACAAAAAAGTCCGCGACACACTATACCTATCTATGTTGAGTGAGGCACAATAACCATTTTTTTATTAAAAAATCTTGAAATGTTTTTGGACTACATTTAAATGCCTTTATTTTACTCATGGCATTAATTCTTATCAAAATAAATTATTTCATTACTAAGTACAGTTAATGTAGATAATATTTGGTCTTTGAATGATTAAAATTAGACGTTTGGTTTTAATGTTATGGCGAAAATAAAATATTACGGGCGTCGTCAAGGCGCGCCGCGCGGGTGTGCTCGCCCGGAGAGTCCACGTAAATATTAATTATTATTACCTCGATCATGGGAATCGCAGACACAATAGATTTATAATATAATAGTTATGCGACAGCCGGGTGCCGCTTCATTGATGGGATAATATTATAGTGCTTCATTAATTCATTTCGTTTAGTGTAAACCATTTTTATGTTCTGCTTAACATAAAGATTGAGTAAGAAATAAAGATTGAAAAAAAAAATTTAAAAATCAATGTCCACCCGTGCGAAGCCGGGGCGGGCCGCTAGTAGTCAATAAAAAGGAATCAAAAACACCGCAAAAGGATTAATTTGTCAGTCATAAACAACGTCGGCAAACTATGTCACTAAACCCGTCGTGTGAGTCACCAGACCACCAACAGATAATATAATATGCTGATGTCATAAATATATATTTCGTGCCACCTTCGAGTAAATGATTTTTGTTTAATCTCCTTAATTGGAGTTGGGACCACCCAGTTAAGTGATATCTTTAAGCTTAGAAGTTACGGTAAAATAATTGTACCTTTTAATTATATTATTTATCAATAATTGATGGCTCGATTTATACGTCCGCGCGTACGAGCGGCTTGGCCGCTACACCACGAGGTCGCAAGCAATTGTATTTAAAGAACTTACATAATATGATTTGTTTTTAACGGGCTTTGGCCCACCACTCATTCCCACCAGTCTATGTATATCCTGTGTCGCCAGGATCGACAGCGGTATCCAACCACGAAAACCCTTTGATATGATCTCAGGGAGCCCGAGGGACATAATATTGTGATCGCTTGTGATGTCATGTAGCGGCCAAACCGCTCTGTCGCGTGGACGCAATAAATCGAGATTCGAGCAATAGTAGTGTGAATGTCCCAGTGAGAGTTGTTTTTTTAAGTACTCTACCAATAGAGTACCTAAAAACAATTTACGCTGGGAGTGCCAGCAGAAGTGAAACCGAAATTTTCGCCGAATGTAAAAGATAAGGATATATTACTTCCTCTCCTACGCCGCGCCGGCGGTCCTTTCTTCCTCCGATAATTGTACTAATATATATTCTGTGCCTCCGCCTTACTATAATTTATAAAGATTCGATCTTATGTTGTAAAGTATTAGAATATATCCGTACCGAGAATAGATACCCTAATCCCTATTAATTAAAACAAAGCTGGTTACTGGTTATATAAAGTATCTTGTTCCAGTTGCCATAAAAAACTCTTTCTACCCAAGTAGCAGACTACAACGTCTATAAAATGCTTATAAGTACTTAGCATATTCCATAAAATCATAACCCAACATTTCCAATTTTATGAAATGCATGGTTGAATTTTAATTATAGCTCGGTGGATCCGGGCGCGGGCGGTGCGGGGGGCGAGGGAGGCAGAGGGGGGCCCGCGGCCTCAGATAAGGCCGGGGATTTATGGGGCGGCCGGCTTCCAATATCCGCTAGGGCTGCCACGCGCGAGATTTTAGCCCCACTAAGTAATCCCTTTTTCATTACGCCAGGGGCGAAAATCACCAGCCCTGACATCCGCCGACACCCCTGCCCTACCCGGCACTTGTATGTAATTTTATTAAAACACGGCCGCGTCGCTTTTCCCATTTAAGGCTTCTTTTATTTTAGACTTTGTCGTTTCATTTTCGTGTTCGACTTTCACAAAAGGGGCTGTGTATTTTTAAGAAGGTTGCGAAAGTGTTGGCCTTCGACGCTTTCACCTTTCAACTTTGTACTCGTGTATAAAACAATGGCAGTGTTTGGCCGAAAAGAATTTTACGCTTTTAACATTTCTTTCATCTTTTGAGTATTTCAATTAGTCACATAACAAAAATACATTATTAATTACCCACTTCTGTTTTTCAGTAGATGTATAGTCTGTCAAAAAAGTGAAGAAATTAAAAAGCGGCAATAATCATCATTCATCCCTTTTTTCTTAGATTGATTTGAAAGGGATGATACTATGATGTTGCCACTTTCTAATTTCTTCACTTTTTTGACAGACTGTAGGATTGTAGACCATTGTAATTTGTAGACTGTACAAAAAAGGTTTGTCGAAAATAACGATTCTAATTAACAAAAAAATTGCAGCAGGAATGGTCTTTTCTCTTGGAACTCTTTAACTTTTAGCAGGGGACTATCCATCTGACGCATTTTATTTTCTTCCTCATGAGGAGGAAAGAAAAACTACGTCAGAACACGCGCCTTTCTTATTTGCAAAGAATATTCCTATTTCCTAAGCTGTCTCAGGCGGCAGGCCCCAAGAATTTCTTGTTCATTCCTTACGTTAATAAACCAAAATAAACCCTAAATAAATCTGAAAGAATCGAAATGTGACAACCCTACGGCTAATGAAAATCCTTTGCGATATTGCTACAGGAAGCAACCCGCAAGCCACGAGAAAAATGAGCCTCTCAATGTGGAATGGATTTCCGCCCGATAGCGTCGCGTTTTCTTTGTATTTTTTGCTCATTTCTACAGTGTAAATTATAAAGTCTGTTTTTGTGTTTATTTCTGTGACTTGTTGAAGTGAGCGACAGGGACAAAAGTTCTGACATCTGGGTAGTTGCGCTTTTAATAAATATTTAATATGAAAAATTGGAACAAACTAAAACAAAACAACAAACAAAAAAAAACTGGAACATATCTACTGTTTCCCATCTCCGAGTTGAGTAGTGCCAAATGTTGGTACCCTTTTCAAGCCTTCCACGTTAGGCCATGATCAATACGCCTTCCATGGACCTCGATTCGAATTCAATCGAGCTACACGTGTTTTTTTAAATTTTATCCTTTTCTAGCCACAGCATCACTCTGAATACTCTACCAGTTATAAGAAAGAACAAAGACAGAAAGTCGGACTTTCGAGTACCTAATGGTTAGCATGCAATCATGCATATGTCATCGCCGACGTGCATCGTTCAACAAACATCCGTCGTTCATCAAACCTTTGAGAAAGAAGTGTATACTCCCTCTTAACTGGCCGGCAACATGCTTGCGACACCTCCAATTTCCATAATGTTATCCTCTTGCTTGTTTCGTATGTTCAAAAACTTCTATTTAAACTGAGGAATTCTTTGCTTTGCTTTCTTTCATAAAAAAAAAACATACTTTTTTTTTTATGAAAGAAGGGGGCAAACGAGCAAACGTGTCACCTGATGGAAAACAACTTCCGTCGTCCATGGACACTCGCAGCAGCAGAACAGCTGCAGGTGCGTTGCCGGCCTTCTAAGAGGGAATAGGGCAATAGGGGAGGGTAGGGATGGGAAGGGAAGGGAATAGGGGAGGATAGGGAAGGGAATTGGGCCTCCGGTAAACTCACTCACTCGGCGAAACACAGCGCAAGCGCCGTTTCACGCCGGTTTTCTGTGAGAACGTGGTATTTCTCCGGTCGAGCCGGCATATTCGTGCCGAAGCATGGCTCTCCCACGTATGACTTGGGAAAATTTTATACTTACATAACATACTTACAATGTTATGTAAGTGTAAAATTTTCGTAAAGCGGTACTTCTTACCAAACTTTTGCAAAAGCTGGACCGATTTTGTTACGTGTGCTTATTATGTACATACTTCGGATTTTCTTGTTATGAAAGGAGTCGTTTTTATGGCAATTTACAAGTCCTTACTCGATGAGAAGATCTTTTAAGGATCTCAAGCATATTTTCACAACGTATAATAGCAAAACAAAGTTTGCCAGATCAGCTACAATATCTTCCTCCAATGCATCAACAGGCTACAGGTAACGGATTAATCAGTGTTGCCAGACGGCCAACTCGGTTTCTCCCCAAGTGTTCCCCGAAATCCCCCCAAAATTCGGGATTTCAAGAAAAATCCCCCCACAAATAATAAAAGAAAAATTTTGTTCATTATGAATGGGAATTTCACAAATTGATACGATGAATGTACACTATTTCTGCAATAGCGTCCAATCCTTACAGAATCAGCATCTTCGCGAGCTCCTTGATCATTTTTATGGTTCCGTAAGTCGTAACCAAAGGGTAAAAACGGGACCACAGTATTAGATTTCGCCGTCTGTTCCCAGATTTTTTTCCTCCAACAATGCCCCCAAAAAATTGTTCCCCCAATTTTCCCCCCATCACCTAAAAAGATTTGGGGGGATTCCCCCCAATCTGGCATCACTGGGATTAATAATGAGTAACGCATAGGAAGATAGCCGTGTAGATACAGTTGTTACAGTTGTTCCCATTATGCCTATTCCCAGTCCGCTGAGCTGTTCCCGGGAAGGGTAACAAGTGTACGGGGCCTGCATGTCTAATCTCTCCCTCCGCATGCATAATATGCAACATGCTAAGTAGTTTAGGGTGATATTTTACTCTCTTTATTGGATTTTGTCGGAAACTCATTTGAATTTCTGACAAGCTGTAGCCGCAGAATGAAAAAAAATATGCTTTTGCGTGTCGTGCAAAGAAACTGCTTTGAAAATTTGAATCGAATTCACTACTACAAGGATACAAGTTAATACAACTCACGCAGAGTGCTACCTAGTCAGTACATACTGCATACGACAGATTTCTATGTATAGATGTTTTTTCGAATTATTCTGAAAACGATATTTTTACTGAACTAGTAATTTTTTATTACTTAGGTACCTGTAGCTTAACATAATAATATAGTTACATAGTTGTAATTTATAAGTAATAAATAATAATATTGAATATCATTATGATATTAATCATAGAAAATAATCTCCTCAATATTTGCTATCATTGACTTACATAACTAACCAAGGATAACGGTATTCGGTCGGCGGCTCAAATGTAATTAGATATCGCCCCAACATTTGCGTCCAACACTTTCTACGGAACGCATAAAAAATTCGCACAAAGCACATGCCAGCAAAAAGTTCGCACTGAAACGCAAAAACAGACCTCGTCAGAGCGACCATTGTCAGCGATATTACAATGCAGCAATGCGACCCCGGCGCGGTCCCCCTATGTATAGCTTCGTTTCTCCCCCAACCAAAATTAACCTTTATTCCCGAGCCGTAAAACACAAAGCCCCTTACTCCCCAAAGAATGCGGGATACCGGACCCTCTTTTATTTTCCTCGACGCAAACCAAACAGCGCTTTATGGATTCACAATTGCGATAGTTTAGTCGCCCTATTTTTAGCAGCGCTTTCAGCTGAACGGTCGTAACCGTCGGGTGTTTTTCAGTATTCCACAAACCTTTTTCCTTTGATAATGATAACTTGTATTTCAAACGTTTTTGCTCGCCCATTGTTACGGCGACCACTGGGTCACAAAAGGAGCGTAAATGATTTTTGGACACACTTATTTATTGCGGATAATTAATAATTATTACATTTCCATTGTTTTCTTTATTTACTCAGTAATGGCTTCGTTACTGAAGCCCATTGTTCGTTCACGTGTTGTGTAACCTTACATAATGGTTTTAACTCATTTTCAATGCTATTTGAAAGTATGTTGTTACAATTGTAATTTGTAATGTTAGGAAAGAAGTTATTACTGATGTTGCCGGCGATGTGTGTGCAAAAGGAACTATACCTCAATCCTCCCAAGTTAGGTACTCTATATCTTTGCCCAATTTTGTCAAAACCAGCTCTGCTCATTCCGAGTCTGTCAATCTGGGAACTGGAAAGGAGCAATCCTTTCTAGTTTCCTGTTCATAATAGCAGTACAATTAAGTATAGTCGTACAGACGTCGTGGAAGGATTGAGGTATAGTTCCTTTTGCACATCTGTCATTTCCTCTGGTGTCTGTACATCAGAGAAAATGACAGATCGCAAAAAGTTATCATGGCTCGTCGGGCCTAGGTCGAATTGCTACATCATGGGAGACTTACGGCCTCACTCAGAGAGATTAATTTATGGTTAACAAACTCTTATAGTGCCATTGTTAATATCGTAGCTTACATAACTCAATTTACTCAAGAAAGGGTTTGATGTGTAATACCACGAACTACGATCGTCGATCAGTACCTATTTAAGAGCCCATATGACCCTTACTTGATACATTAACCTAGATCTCAAAATCTGTAAGGTCTAGAAAACTGATTTTTTGACACAAGTAACTTTAGTTCATAAAGATTAAATGCTCAAGACGAAAATACGATTACTCGAAAAATGCTCGATAGTTTCTTTTTTACAAAAAACCTTGTTTCAAACACATTTTTGCTTGGATCTTCGAAGTTTGCTGTCTTTTCTTTAATATTTTTTAATATCTAAAAAGGTATTGTTAAAACCTAAATTTGCTCAAAACACTTTTTTCATAATCATTATAGTTCGTCTTTTATTCAAGTAAAACTAACTCGGCGATGATTCCGCGCCGTCCTTTTCCACCTGGCATATGAAAAACGGGCGTGAATGTGAAGAGAGAAGGACGATGTTTGATTTTTAGAGTCAGGTGAGCTCTTAAGAACAAGGACCAATGAAAAGAGAAATCCTAATCGTAATGGAAGCCGCCGTAGTAATAAAGAGAACACAATGTTTCACAAAACTGTATATTTATTACTATTATTTAGGACTCGCCCCGTCCAAAATGTTGCTGATTGCCTAATTAGTAAATGAACGTAGTGGGAACTACTAAAACTAGGCGGCACTCCAAATGCACCGGAAACGGCCGAAAATCAAGACATATCTGTGACACCGCGCTATATGAACTCTTACGGACTCAACTTTTTTCGTCAACCAAGAAAAGGAAGAAAAGGCCTTCGACTGTTCTGATCTCGTCTGGCAACCATCTTCAAGATAGCGCTACTTATTTTTGAACAATCTACTAAATTAGCAATAAATAATGAACGATGATAGTCTATGATGAATTGATGATTGATGGTATTTTGGCGCTAAGCCTTAATCTGTGTTGTTGTACCCCAAGGTTATAGCTTTAAGGCGCTGTGGTTACTGGTTGTTGCATCTACGTAAAAGGGGTTTTTTAAAACACATTTTTAGTAAAGGAAATGTCATTATTTAAGTATAAAATAAGTACCGTTTTAAAATTGAGAAAATTTCCTATACGCAAAGGTCACACTACACAATTTGAAAATTTCAGCTCTATAGAAAAAAATCTCAAAGATAACTATTATAACGCTGTTTTTCATAATTAAATCATTTTATGGCTAAATTACACACTTTCTAGAAAAAACAAAAAAAGTAGTATATGTGTCGTAAGTCGTAACCTAACGTAAACGATTTGATATTTGATTTGTGTAATACTAAAAACAAAAGGTTTTTACTCCTATTTTCTATTATCAAGGCACGCGGCGAACGCGTAAAAGCCACTGTACAAGGCGCGCTTATACCTAATATGAATGTTATTTTAATGTCCTTAACGTCGATAAGCGATATGACAGACATCGACCTGCTTATTTTAGGGACTACTGGGCCTTAAGCCCCCTCTTATTTAATATCTGCGTGGGTCGTACATTGAATACTTAATCAAAATACAATTATCAACATTTTCGCATTTACCTGACATGTAAATTATGCCTACATCCTCCCTTCTCCATAAAAAGGTCGTATTTCCGTCCACCGAATGTGGGACGATCGTAAACTTTACATGTCGGAGATGTTTTATGTCTCCACCGCTAAGGACCAATAAAAATCCAATTTTGTTATTTTATATCTGTTTTTATGCGACACCTACGTTAATGAATATAGAAGATAGCTCTGCAACTGTGATCAGCCCAGTACCTACTTATATTTTTATTAATGAGGCCCAGTTTGCCTTGATAGAAGATAGACAGAAGTATCTAGGGTTGCCATCCGTCCGGATTTCCCCGGACAAATGTCCTAGTTTGAAGAGCGTCCGGGGTGCGTCCGGCCGGGTCTTTGAAAAGCGTCCGGGTGGAATCCAAACAGTTTTGATGAGAAAAATTTAACTTTTAATTCATGCAGCAATAAACGAAAGATAAAAACTCGCTAATTATACACACAGTTTCTTGCACGGACTTGAGTTAGGCAGATTTTTACAAATTCTTGTTGGAGAAGCAAAAATAGGCAAGACGTTATCGCAAATACTGTTTAAGAGGTGTCCGGAGAAATAACCACATTTCGGCCAAATGTCCGGGAATTTTGTCGTGCCTGACCGGCGAAGGGAATTTGGGTGATGGCAACCCTAGAAGTATCCATATTCCATGTTGCAGTCCTTGTAGGACACAGATTCATTAGTCCTGTTCTACTATCTGTTTCCACTGAAGTTAAACATCTGTGTTGCGACTTACGAGAAATGTGTTTTTAAGACCGTATAGGTAACTTTGCTGCGTTGAGCGAGGTCAGGCAAATGAAGTTGGTTCTCTTAAAAACACATTCCTTGCAACGCCGCTTAGCTTA
This sequence comes from Aricia agestis, assembly GCF_905147365.1. NCBI lineage: Eukaryota > Metazoa > Arthropoda > Insecta > Lepidoptera > Lycaenidae > Aricia > Aricia agestis. The sequence goes on along the minus strand of NC_056416.1, from coordinate 15,732,572 downwards.
GCCCCGGTGGAAACACACCCATGATCTTCATATTTTATTAATAAGCCGCGACTTAGTGGTCAGTGGATTAGATCTTGCCTCTCGAGTCTCGACTGGAAGGACGGTTCTATTGCGCGTTAGATCAGGCTTAGGCATCGTCTAACAATGAAAGATGAGTCGGATGGGAATGGGCAGTAGCAGCGGGGGGGGAGGGTGACGCTGGGCGACCGGCGTCGCCGCCCTCCCTAACGTAACGCCGAAAGAGGCGCTGAAGGCAAACAAAACGGGCGCCAAATTTTTTCAACACTATCAGCACCCTGGGCGCCGAGGAAATCTCGCCCAGGGCGCTAGTAGTGCTAAAACCGGTCCATGGGCAGATTAAGAAAATCCTAGACTTCGAATTCGTGATTTTTAACAAAATATGAGCGAGCGTCCACGTTTAGGTATGAAACTCATGAGCATTAACGACCGATCGGTCTTGTAGGAGCGGGGGGGGAGGGGGGGGCAGCTGCCCCCCCCCCCCCCCCTGCCTGTACCTCGCTACGCCCATGGACTCTACGCTGACCGGCCGGTTAAGGCAAGGCAGAGGTAGGGCCTGATTCTCCGTCAGTGTTCACTCCGGGCGGCCGGTGAAGGCAAGCTGGAGATGGAGAACAGGGGCTTCCCTGGGAGTACTCAGGTACGTGGGGTCGCGACTCTGCAACAGCTCGCCACAAGATGCCCTGCGGGCTAAGGGCTTGTTATTATTATCTCGCCGACTCTACTAGTTTATGTTCCTCCGGTAGGCCCTACCAATCACCTATATCAATCAATCAATACCTTCAAGGACGACAGAAAAAGTGTCGATGCTCTCACCACAAATAAACTGAAGTTAATCTTATGGCGAGACTGTAGAGTCTACAGCTTCGCCATGAGGGTAGAGCCGAGAGCGTCTTCACTGCATGTGTCGGCGCGAAGGTCGGCGCTCTATCTACCCCTCAAGCGGATTGTCGTCCTTTTTTTAGATCAGCGGCATAGTAAAAGGAGGGGAAGTAAGTTATCTTCATACAAAGGCACCGCGCGCGGCTTGTACGTGTGCGCCATAGTATCAATGCGTCGCCACGTACGGCACACAACAAAATCTCGGCGGTACCAGCCTTATAAAACTGGCCGAGGTTCTCGAATATTTATGTTGGTGGCACCCTTTTGAAAAGCAAATTTAATTACTAACGAAACCCCAAAATCATAAAAAAAAGTTGAGCCATTTTCGCAAGAAGTGGACATTCATCACAGATTTTGAGACATACTCGTATGTACTGATGACATTTCTGAAAAAGATTCATATAAGTGTTGCCCGCGGGGCATATAAAGGGGCTCGTAGGGTCCCAGGCACTCCCAGGGCTCCGCGAAACTGTGGGCTAAGAACTCACGGAGCGGATTTCTCCCGCGCCCGCCGCGGTTGCGGACCCGCAGCCTTCGTAGAATACAGTTTTGTATGTAAAAAAAAGGAAAGCAAAACTCACTGCGCGTTTTTCGCCCGCGGCTCGCGCGTTTTTCGCCCTGGGCTCGCGCGGTTGTTTGCGGCTCCCGCTCGCGCTGCACCGGCGAACGGCGGCCGCGTCGCCCGCAGCCTCGGCGGTTTGCGCCCGCGCGCTCTGCGATAGTTTAGCGGGCGATCGCAGTAGCCGTAGTAGGCGAACGGCGATCGTAGTAGAATCCGCCCGTCTTGCGATCATCCCCGCAGAGTTTGCGGGCGGTGATCGCGACCGCGGCGGCTGCGGGCCCGCACAAATCAGCGGTCTCGTGAGTTCTGAAATAAAACCGCAGCTCCGCAACCGCGGCGGGCGCGGGAGAAAACGGCTCCGTGAGTTCGCTCCGTTTGAGAAAGGCTGCTCTAGATGTAGTCCACGACGTCTTTGACCTCAACGGGCCGGGATATAAGTAGAAATCCTTCGCTGCTTCGATCCACCGTAGAGCGCGGTGCAGAATGGTGGCGGAGGCCTTTGAATCTGTTGTGGATGAATAAAATGATGGGAGTACATATTCCATCAAGCAAAGTAGCCACTCTTCAATAAATTGTAGTGCCTTGGACAGGTTGTTATTTAGAAGTACGGCATTCTCGGAACAACGGCCTATCCAGAAAAACGAACTGGTCTGATACATCTGGAGCCAACCATACGCGAGCGATTTAATGCTTTTCCAACAAAGGAAATAAGGTCCATAGCCAAGATATTCGTTTGCGGTCAGGTCTTGATCTAGTTATGAAGTTATTAGGCTGGTACTTGTTAGGCAACATCTAGTTTAACTCTTTGGTACGACTTATCTAATTGATTTGTAGAGACTAACACGAAAAGCGCGTAGTCCTTTTCTTTGTATATCGTAACGTAAGCGATCGAAATATTCCCGGTATAAGGCGACAACGAAATTATGACACAAGCTCATTCTGCAGAATCCCAATGATTTTGGGTTCCCATCTAACTCTATGTAATCACAATAATCATTATTGAATGTTGCAATGAAGGTATTGCGTAGAACAGTCACGTTTGTGTGACCTAAACACACTATGCCGAATTTCCGCGGCGGATGTTCGGCTTGATTCCGCCCGCAATGTATTTTAAGAGGGCGACTAACCCCAAAAATCAAACATCGTCCTTCTCTCTTCACACTCACGCCCGTCTTTCATATGCCAGGTGAAAAAGAACGACGCGGATTCATCGCCAAATTAGTTTTTTCTCAATAACTCGATAAATATACAACATTTTTAAAATCCGCTAGGTCGATCTCTCAATGATAGAATTTTATACAATGTGTTAAAATATTAACTTAGTTCAATGCACGGTTATGGCAATAAATGAAAAATTCGTAAAAATTAGATGCATCTTTGTGATTTTTTTCTATCGAAAAAAATTTTAAGATATCGTGTTTTCACTCAGATCGAATTCTCGGAAATATAATGTAGTATCTAATTTTAGAAAATGAAACAATTCGGGACGTATTTTCAAGTATAAAAATGAATTATAAAATTGACACTTTAGGGTTAGTCGCCCCCTTAAATTACCGATGACACACCATGCCGAAATTCCGTCGCGTATTGTATGCCGTATGCGTTTGACATTGCTGACGTAATCATGCGGAATTTCCGCCGCGGAACTTCGGCATAGTGTGTTTAGGTCACAGAGGGTCACACAAACGTATACATGTGTAAAGCTGAAGAAAAGTCGTGTTGTCAAGCCTTATAAACAGACAAAAAGACAACAAACAGACAGACAGACTGGTTCGAAGAAAATAACGAAGGAAATCTGTTATTTTCTCCGAAAAATCTGCTCTATAGGTACCTACTTATTTATTCTTTTTCCTTTTACCGTAGCCATGACATCATATTAATCATTAATCTTTCGATCGTGGATTCTTGGAAATCTATTGTTATTCTATTGTGTCTCGCTCACCGGTGAGCTTATGGGGCTTGATGGGTTAAGGCTAAAAGAGGAAGCGCTGTAAGACATCTCAGATGAGTAGGTAATCAATAATCAGAATATAGACTAGTGAAAAATCCATAGTTCAACTGTCCTTGGACAAGGAAGGAAGTTTAGTTTGACTACTAAGTTAAGTTGATCGAGGCACACGATTCACAAAGAAGAAGAATATTTGCGCAGTTCATGACAACTTGGAATGCCTTACAATGGTTGCTCTACAATTTACAGAGCTGCAGCGGTTGGTGTGTTTTTCGTTTTTCTTTTTTTACACTACACACCAATGATTATTTAAATTATTTATCAGACACTAGATGACCCCCGCAAATGCCCGCAACTCTGTTGCGCCTAGGGATTGCAATCCGGCGTCATTTTCCGGACCGGATTTGAGCGGATTCCTATCAATCCGGCCGGATCCGACCGGGTTGATGAAACTGAACTAAGAAGCGAAAATCATTCTATTTTTGCTTTTTGAGCAAACATAGAATGATTGTAGCTGATTTATACAGTATTTTCAAAGCGATATAACCACTTTTTTAATACTGTAATGCCTGGAATAAGATTTTAAATATCCGTATGGTTGCTAAAGCACATACGGAATTATCGCAACATAGTCAGCCTAGTCAAGAGAAATGAGCAGGTCAATACGTCTGGAACTAACAATACGATGTACTTGAAAGTGAACCAAAGTGTCACATAGACCTCTAATAGAGCTGCTTAGTTGGCGGATCATAGAACCAACTATTGTATGCATAGGCAGCGTGGGCACCCACCGTGAAAAAGATGAGGGTCCAAAAAAGGCTCAACTCCGTTCAACTGGGTTTGCCCTGGAGATCTGCAAAGCTTAAAGGGCCGTCTCCCTGAACTCTACTCTGCCGTTGGCTGGGATACTCCCTATTGCTCTCAGAATACTCGAAGCATCGAGGCTTTAAGCGATCAAGAAGGGAGTGTCATACCCGGCTTTGAGGAACAGGGAGGTGGAACGAATGGCTTCTGCGATTGAGGACCCACATTCGGCAGAGCTGAAGTTCGGGATGGTAGATGAGGACTTGTATGCTGACGTGGATAACAGCAACATCCATAGGATCTATACGGATGGCAGCAAAATTGAGGGTCTGGTCGGAGCCGCACTCTCTGTATTGAAGGGTGAGGCCGAAGGCCGTTAAGCTTGCTTTGTCGCCAATTGCACCGTCTACCAAGCCGAACTTCTAGCGCTCCAAAGAGCAGTAAGTATAGCCTGCAACAGTGGAATGGTGAAGGTCGGTATCCTTAGCGATTCCAAATCGGTTGTCACCCTTAGTTCCCCTTATCCCCTAGCAGTGCAAACAAGGGCGGCCCTACGAAAAGCTGTATCGCAAAGGCGGGAGGTTTCCCTGTTTTGGATTAAGGCGCACGCAGGGTTGACGAATTAGCAAAGGAGGCCGCGCTGGGATTGAAAAGAAAGCCTGACTACGATCTGTGTCCTCTGTATGTGTTTCATTCGTTAAACGTCTCTTAAGAGTGGATACGATTGAGGAATGGGACAGAAGCTTTTTCACCAGGGGTAACGCATTTAAAGTTAGTTATTCATGCAACAACCATATCAGTTTGCCACCAATTGATAACACCGGATCCGATCGCCGGATATACGGAATATACCGGATATTGGGACCGGATCCGGTACCCGTAAAATGGTGCCGGATCCGGCGAATTACCGGACCCGGTTTTCCGGATTGCAATCCCTAGTTGCGCCAAAATTCGATTATCTTGCAGGAACCGTACATTTTTCCGAATAAAATGTATAAGTAGATGTCTTTTCCCGGACTCAAAGTATCTCCATGCCAAATTCGGTTCCAGCTAAATCGGTTCAGCGGTTTGTCGTTTGGGCGTGAAGAGGTAACAGACAGACAGACTATCGCACTGTCAATTGACTGGCCGCGCTACATTTCGAAATTGCTTTTGGATTGGTAAATTCTTTTTACAGCGCAAAGTCTGTAAGTTGTAAACTTGTAACCCGTATTTGTAAAATATGGAGTTATTTTAACAATCTGTAGACTGCCGAGAGCTGAGCCGGCTGCGTCAACTCTATAATCTTAAAAAGGCGTACCGAGAAACCCGAGCCCGGCATCGGTATCCGACCATAAAATCTAACTTCCCAAACAGGTCGGCGGTTATCCTAACGAATTTCTAAATAAAGCGTAGACCTCAAAACTTGCGCCGCGTGATCGTAAATCAAGCGCGCCCGAAGCCCGGCCGTTCCATATTTATCTCGTCGTGTCGGCGTGTCGGCGCGCGTATATTTATCGCCGGTCGCCCCGCGGCGTATACCGACAGAATAAATAAACGTGTTCGGCTCCCCGGACGACCCTCGCGCACGTAATCCAAAATGTCCGATATATTTTTCTATGTGAGCGGCGCGCTACAAAAAACAAAGCGAAATCGAGCGCGTCAGCGGCGGCGAGCGAGAGGGCGATAGCGGGCTTCGTGCAGGCCGCGGGCGGGGCGCGAGCGGCCGCGCCGTCATTGGCCCGCGGCGCCGCGTCGCCCGCCGCCCGCGCCCGTCGGCCAATCCCGGGCGCCCGCCGCTACCCCGCCGCGCGCCCCGCTAGCACCGAAACGCCGACCTTCCACGAGTACCGATCCGATTCGATACGACCGGATCGCCTTAGTTACTTCTCGTCCGCTGCTGTGGTAGGACGTTTTGCTGAAATTTTCAGGATACTGTTTCAGTGGTTTTTGACAGAGAATTTGTGCCCAAGATTGTGCTACCGAGTGAATACTGGATTACCGAGCCAAAATTTTAAGTCAAGGTAATTTTACAATTTACTGTCGCTAGACGTATCTAAGTACTAATTTTAGTATCATAATACAAAAATAGTAGTGCAATAAAAATTTCAAGCAGAAATTCCGAGTGGAACGATAGAACGTAAAAACTGTGTCCTCGTAATCAACGTAGGCCGAACGCACGACAACGTCGCGCGTAAATAATAGGGTAGGCGCTCGGCGCGGTGTTTCTCTCGCAGCTGGCGAAGAGCGACAACGTCGCACTGTGCCTCCACCGCGCCGCGCCGCGGCCGCGGGGAGCGAGCGCCGAGAGCCGAGACACGATTTACGTACAGAAGCACTATACCTACCTACCAAAACTAATTGCAGTTTCCAATCGAGATAATGTAGCGCTCCTCGTAGCTTCGGCTATTTTTCTTGCAGTAAGATGTATTGTTTGTAATATACCGGGTTCCGGCGAAGTATATAATTTGTTATGTATCTGTTTATTTACTTACGGGGCTCCTATAGATATACCTACTACTACGATATTATGCCTCCAACGTATAGTTTTAGTAACTTCCAATACGATGAACGCAATAATTACCCTCAATTCCAGTGAGCTATTAAAAAACTCGCTGAAAACCTAAAATGGGAGATGAAAATATAACTTGTTTACAGAAATATCGAACGGGTGTCTGCGGGTGCGTGGCGCACTCTATCGGCGCTACGGGGAGAGCGGGCGCGGGACGCGGGGCGGGGGCGAGTCCCCCCCTTCCTCAGTTCGAATTCTGCAGTCGAGGAGTGTGGACGTGTCGCGCCGCGCCGTGACACCGGGTCGTTTGCGCGGCAACTTTGAAGCATTGTGAGAGTGTCGAACATGTGCACTGGATTGCGGTGACTCCCCAAATCGGATGCAGTGTTCGGATTGCCCCACCTGGATTGCAGTGTTTTTCTCTTGGATCGGGATACTTTAAGCCGCAAAACTGGGGATGCACAAGATGGAGCTCGGCGACAGCGTGTACGCCGCTGAGCGCATCATGAAGCAGAGGATTAGACGGGTAAGCACTAAGCAGCACCGCACGTAATAACGAAACGCATACGTATCACATCGCGGTATCAGATATCACTTGCTCAATACTCCCGGCATGCACAAACGCGCTTCAGCATTGTATACGAAATGCTCTGCACTGCATTTTAATTGACAGTTCGTGTAGCTTAATCTGGGTATTGTGAAAGGAGCAGCTGTTGAGATATCGCAAGGGTTTGGACTCCTTCGGCCCGTCCCTTGTTCCCCTGCTCTTTATTCCGAACCTAAGGGCGGTGGGAATGAATGTCTCCCTTCTCGAGATCATGTTTAGTATAGAAACGAGTTTCGGTGGTGTGGGACAACCTTGTAGATGTACCTGACTTGGCTTTTGATGTCTGTTGCCAACTCGGTAGTTCCTGCTTTTAGCCATAATGATAAAGAACCAGTTATTTAATAAGAATATATTCTTCGTACTACGTTTGAATACATTTAGAAATGAATGTAAACAACTGAAAGTATACCACATTAATGTGTTTGACTAGAGTTTATCTTTTCAATAGCGTGATAACTGATAAGTTAACTGTTTCACGTAAGCCAATCAAAAGCGCTAGTAAATAGGTAAACTCTTGTCAAAATCTTCAGAAACCAGGCATACATGTTTCATTTAAATTGGTGGTATTATAGTATGCCCATACTGAGTTTTGTTTACAATACGATCTAACTGAATTGAAATGGAGTATAGTATAACATAGTATAGGCTTGGTTAGAAGCACAAAAAGTATGATGTTTTAGTAAATAACTGCATGGTAGAGTATTTTTTATGTTAGATTTGGGTGATTATTTTAATACGTGTGTAGTAGTAATATGAGGGTGACATGCTCGCAAAGCGAACAAACCATCTTTAATAAATAAAGAAAATAAAATTATAATATTAAAGAAGGTAATCATAGAAACTAATTTTAGTATGAACCAAGTGGCTGTTATTTTATGGTACTACATAATAATATGTATTGAAGTTTTCCTTCATGTACCTTGTAGACAAACATGAAGAACACTGCAATATGGTGTCCCTTAACTTAGAACTTTCTAACCTGCCTTTGTAATTGTTGCCGAAAAGTTGATTGACAGAGGGTCGCAGGCAGGCGAAAGTTCTAAGAAAGGCCTACCCTCTGTGTACACGTATCTATATTATCTACTAAAAAAGTTTCTATGTATTTCCTACTTTGGTGTTTAGTTCTAGTCCTTGTTGAAATGGCCAAATTGCAATCGTAACGTTATCGAATAAAGAATGTCTAATATTGTATGGGCCCTGTGTTATCATACCACATTTTGGTAAAAGGTGGCCCCGTGCGAGTTTCTTACGCCGCTTCTTCTGGCCGGTAGTTCCCAAACCGGTGGTAGGCCTCATGTAGACGTTCTGAAAGTTTTAACTTTGTTAACCTATTTAGTAATAAATATTTTGATTTTGATTTTTGAATACAAATCATTAAAGGACTTCCAAAAAGAAGAGTGTGTTTTATGTTCAGCAGTGGATTATTTTCGATAACGATTCGAATGCGATAACTACAGGAACATCTCACCCTTCAGATTATTTTACGTCTTCGGATTTGGCGTCATATAAAGTTGACGTCGTATGGGTACGTATTTAGTTTTACTTTTTTAGCTTTGTACAGGAGTTAGATCAGATGTAAGAGAAATAGAGGAAAAGGTTACATGTAAAAACAATGATGTCCAAAAGTACACAGGGTTTGTTGATAAAATATGTTTTTAGATACGTTCTCAATCTTATGAAAAATCTACAAAATTAATATGCCATGATTGTAATGTGTAATTACTAGGCGATTAGTAAGTTAGATATGGATTGGTAGCATTGTAGCCCATAGTGAACTTACTTCAAATTTAGATCGAAATGTATTAAAAATGTATAAATAATACCCAAGTACAGTCGACGCTCGAGTAATGACTTCTATCTCATCTCTTAATTTTCTTTTCCCTTTGTTTTGGCTTCACGTTATTTTTTACTAGCTTCTGTGTAAAATCTGGCGAACGTTTCTCATTCCAAATTCAAGCTAATAAGTCCTATCGAAAAACTTAGCACGATCAGGATATGGTAATAAACAATGGCTATATTTAAAAACAGGTCAAGCACGAACTCTCTAGATTGACTTGGTAGTTTTTAAAATTTTAAATAAGTAAAATTATTTATATAAAAAGCCGCAATGTTTATAAAACAAACATTGCGGCTATAAAAAATAAATAAATTTTGATTTGATTTGAAAAAAACAGCAATATAAAAGTAATACAATTTTCTCTTGGTCCATCCTATTATATGTTTGATAGTGAGGACTGAGGAGAAAATCTTTGAATTTTTTTATTTTTTTATAGGACTGTCCTTACTAGGACCGGAAGACATAGTCCTAGGAAGAACAGTCCAATAAAAATACATACTGATTATTATAGTGCAAGCAAAGAATTGTCTCAATATTTTACACAAATTTTGACATTAAACAAAGTTTTGCGACTCGTATCGTCGTTTGGACTATAGTAAAGGTTTAAATTATTTCAAACAACAAATTATATTATATTTATTGGGCGTAATTTACCCCGGCCCGGACCTCGCTCATTAGACTTTGAAATGGGTTGATAGGATGATAATAATTGATATAACTTGTGGTCCCTTTTGAGCTTTGACTAATGCTATAGTTGAAGAAGGAAACAATAAAAATTGCACAAATCTAGACGAAAACCTTACGTAAAACAGCCTTACTATTTTGTTGTTTCCATTGTCAATATCAGCAGGGTCCAAAATTTTGCCCTATTACATTGCTGTTGTAAGATAGAAGAATTCTGATGATCTAGATTCTTGAAGGACGATACTAAAATAATAAGTTTCAGTACTGATTAAAAATATTTTGGAGGTCCCAATTCCCATACAATAATTATTGTGTTTCTTGTAGTTAAGTTACTCGTACGTACCGCGTACGTCTGGCGCCTTGCCGGTTTATTTTTTTTTCATTCTAGTCCTATAACCTGTAAATTTGCTAAAGTTAAACCGCTCTTCAGTCGACAATCGATATTTTCGTTTAGGATTCGTTCGCAACATAACTAAATGGGAACGGATGTACCGTTATTGTTATTTTACTCAACTTAGGTAGGTAATTAGTGTTAGTTAATTGATTTATTTTTCATTCATTCTTTCTTTCCATAAAGAAAAAAACAATCTTACTTGAAATGCTATTCACGACATTCCCTGTTTGCAGTACAGCTTGAGTCTATCTTTTAAAGCTTCATTTTTAGGGTTCCGTACCCAAAGGGTAAAAACGGGACCCTATTACTAAGACTTCGTGACGGACAGACGTCCGTCTGTCTGTCTTTGGCCAGGCTGTATCTCAAGAACCGCTATAGCTAGACTTCTGAAATTTACACAGATTATGTACCTACATCAGCTGTTGCCGCTATAACAACAAAATTAAATACTAAAAACAAAATAATATTAAAATTTAAAGGAGGCTCCCATACAACAATCGTGATTTTGACGGCCTTTTTTTGCTCGTAATCGATAATGATAAGAGGTAGGCACTTGAAATTTTCGCAAAGCCCTTAAATGTATGTGTACTTTAATAATTAATTATAATACCTATTTAAATAAAATAAATAATTAAGGGGGGCTCCCATACAAAAAACACAATTTTTGGTCTATTTTTTTACCGACTTCCAAAAAACGAGGAGGTTATATATTCGGCTGTGGATATATTTTTTTTTTGTATGTTCGACTACTCCGCCGTTTGTGAACCGATTTTCAAAATGTTTGTTTTGTTATATTAGGTTTCACTCCAATTGGGTCCCATTTTCACAAAAGTGGTGATCTGATGATGGGATCCATGAGTAATCGAGGGAACTCCTCAAAATTTATATGGAAACATATGGTGATTTTGGTTTTATGAGAAGCATCCTAAGCATATGCTACCAAAACGCAAGATTTTGCACCAAGGTATACTATGGTTCCGAAGATACTAAGAGAACTCCGGATTCCTTATACAGTGTGTAACAAAAATAAGTGATAATACTTTAGGGTGTGTACGTGCTCCTTATAGAGAGTTCACTGTGAAAGTAGCAGCGCTGAAAGACGAAAAATTTTTTTTCACTTTTGTATGGGCAAGGGCCCGAGCGTCACGAGTTTCCCCATACAAAAGTGAAAAAAAATTTTGGTCTTTCAGCGCTGCTACTTTCACAGTGGACACGTACACACCCTAAAGTATTATCACTTATTTTTGTTACACCCTGTAGATACAAGTTTGGGGGTTTAGGCGTTGTTTTGAGAACTGAAAGCATAAGCTACTATGCAAATTACATTGATCATCATCATCATCATCACTACCATGTCAGGGTCACCAATGTCACAACTCACATGGTTGTATATGGATACAATATACACACAACACCATAAAATATCATCAGTCATCACGTTATGTCCTTATTTATTTGGTATATTTCAAAGCGATTATAGTATAAAAAAATATACTTAATATTGTTTCATAATGTTGTTTCAAAATACATAATATTTCAAGTACCACAAAATTGAACATAAGTAACAAATTCAACCTTTACTCCAGAGCGTAAGGCACACATTTGGGTTGGACTGAAGGAAACGGGGCACTATGGAAAAAATACTTTGATAAATTTTTCGTCAAAATTTTAACCTCTTATAACCACCCTTTTTGAATATACCAATCGATAGGGGGCGCCAAGGGGAGCAAAAAAGCTCAGATAAACTTTTCTCAAAAATCAACCCCTGTCGAATGACAGGCCGAAATGTGACCCTTGTTAGTATGGCGAAAATACTTAGAAAAATTTGGCTAAGGTTTAGGAACCTACGTCAATTAAATGTTGGTGACATGGGTTAAGGAGGATTGTTTTGGGTGAAAAAAAACTCCTACTTACCGTTTCCACCGCCAGTAAACTCTCCGTTTAGAAGAAATTCGCATTTGAGATTTTCGTAATCTTCAGATAAGATCATCTGTTTTCTGATGTTTACGAAGTATTTTTAAGGCATCTCAAGGCTGTGATGAGTGGGTCTTACTTAACTACTCAGCCACGGATATCGAAGGGGAGGGGGGGCTCGGGGGGCGCAGCCCCCCGCCAAAACAAAAACAAACACAATCTAGAAAGTCCAAAAGTAGGTTAGGTTAGGTTGGAACTTAGAGACCACAACACCCAGATATAGGAGCCCCGCGTAGTGGGGCTCCGTCGACTTTCTTTTGTAGTAGTTTGTCAAATAAATTGGGGTAGGTTTGTAAACATTTACCAAGATTAAGATAATATTAAGGGGTTGAAGTAGTTTCTTACGCGATGGTGAAATTATTATTTTTAACAAAAAATTAAAACCGACTTCCAAGGTAAAACAATAATAACATCCTTATAATATGAACTAAAAAGAATTTTTCCTATCTAATAGTGCCTTTTTCCGAATTCGGCTAAACCTCAACTAGTTCTGTACTCAATCTTCATAATTTTGAAGTCGGTGCCAGTTCCAAAAGTTTCAAATATTCTGTCAGAGAACTAAAGATTCAGCTATCTGGTACCGACTTCAAAATGATGAAGATTGAGTACAAAAATAGTTGAGGTTTAGCCGAATTCGGAACAAGGCACTATTAGATAGGAAAAATTATTTAATACTTTTTAGTTCATATTATAAGGATGTTATTATCGTTTTTACCTTGGAAGTCGGTTTTAATTTTTGTTAAAAATAATAATTCTCTATAATGGTACGGAAACGGAACCCTTCGTGCGCGAGTCCAACTCGCACTTGGCCGATTATTGTCTCATTTGCACGGCTACTATTCAATGTGTATGCGAAGTTCGATTTAATTAAAGTTGCGACTAAACTCATTGCGAATAGCTTGATAATTGTTATTAAATTGACCATACACTCTAGTCAGCTAGAGACTAGATTCTAATATCATGAGGATCCTGCCATGACCCTTCGATACAAAAAAGGTTTTTTGATCGACACTAAATATGTAGTTTAGTTTTTATATTTAATGTTTATGCTAATAAGGGCCTCGTGTGTGGTTATATTAAACTACTACTGTACTACAGTAGCTACTGGCTACTGGCCACTCAAATTGTTTGAACAATACGAGAACCCTTAAATGCGTTTTCTCTCGCCACCCGCCTACGCTTTGTTTCGACAAAGACGAATACTCTAAACTTGTCCTATAAATGTATTATTGTTGCACAACTCACAAGTCTTAAAAGGAATTAAGGAGTTTAAAATGCTTTTAATAATAATCTGTGTAAAGTAATAATAAAATATGCGAGTTGGACTCGCGCACGAAGGATTCCGTACCACTAAAGAGCAAAATAGGCTAAAAATTGTGTTTTTTTTTGTATGGCCCTTTTATTTAAATTTTACTATTAATTATTAAAGTACAAATGCAAATGAGTATTTTGTGAACATTTCAAGTGCCTATGTGTTGCCATTATTTATATCGAGCAAAAAATTAAAAAAAAATTACGTTTGTTGTATGGGAATTTAAATATTTAATTTATTTTGTTTTCAGTAAGTGTTGTTATAGCGACAAAAGAAGCGAACCTTCAGAAAAGCGAATCATCTTTCATTTTGGACAAAAATAAGTACGCGAGAAAAATTTACAAGTAAATAACATTTTATTTGGCTCTCCTCTTTTCCACATTTCGGAATTCGGAGTTCAGACGAATACCTCATTCTATTTAACCCGTCGATCGTAGAAAAACGAGACACAATAGAATTTCTATTGTGTCTCGGTCACCGGTGACCGTATGGGGATTGAATCTTGATGAATTAATCTGCAAAGCTTTCTCATATATTTTTATTTGTTTATTGCTCACTTCATTACCTTTAATTTAAATATTTCATATAAGTTTACTATAAAAATTGAACACATTTGTTCGGTATTGTTTAAATAGGACATGACATCCTGCGCCAGAAGTTAAGAACTTATTTAATTAAACAGTGGGGTTATAGTTTGTTGATAAGTTGAATAACGTTGGGCAAAATTTTATGACATTTAACAACAACAGTCTAGACTCTAGGATATGAGCAGTAGTTCTTGTTCGCGTACAATTACTGGCATGTCAACTTAAATCCCCCTTTTAACCACCTTAGCGGGGTAAAATTTTGCAAACACTATCTTGGTGGATGCCTTCACAAATCACATATCTATCAATATTATCTTAGAATCTAATCTCTAATATTCTAAAATTCTCGGGTCACAGTGTTTGTGCGCGAAGTCCTCCAAAACGCTTCAACCGATTTTAATGAAATTTTGTATGTACCATCGAGGAAATTGATTCCTAGGCAGATGACAGACCAACGTCATTTGGTCGGATCATGTCAATTCAATGTTAATCTATCGGCTGGGTTTGACGTAACGCGACTAAACTACGTTGGTCCCCCATCTGACTAGCAATCAACTTCTCAGTTCTCTGATAGTACATTCGTTAGGCCTGAGAATAGGTTTTTATGTAATTTTTATATTCAAATTGAAATCATTAATTTCAGACTCATAGTCCATATTTATAAAATGATAATAAAATATTAATTTCTTATTACACAAACATAACCAAAAAGAACTAGGTAAATAAATAAAAATAATTAAAAACATTGTGCATGCATTGGAGTCCATTTCATCATGAATGGACAATCACTGTCCATTCGACTGGCAATGAGTCGTGGGTAACTGTTGGAGCTGTCGCGAACTCTTCTCATCAGGGATGCAATCTATCTTTTTTGCATTACTGATGCAAAGCCATCCACTCCGGCGTCCGCGAACAGCCACGTGCTGCAGAATCGCGGCAGCCCCATCAGTGCCCGGAACCCAATATTATATTGGACCCGCAGGGCACTGTAAGCCGTTAGCGTGTGTTTAACCCATAGGCTGCGCGTATAGAAAGCCTGACAATAGGCACGAAACAATGTTACCTTCACTTCTGCAGTGCATTTAGCAAACCTACGAGCCAACATATTCGCCCTGACTGACAGTGCCCTACGTTCCCTCGACATGTCCAGGTCATCAGCCAGCGACTCGGTGACCCAGTGGCCCAGGTACTCGCTCGACTCTTCTGAGCGGCTTGTTGCCGCCGGGCAGGTTCCCATCCTTGCCCGGAGCCCCGGATTAGACGGAAGTGTGGAGGTTCGCGTAACGACGCCTCCGCACTCCCGTCCTACGCCGGCGGAGCGGAGCGGATGGGTCATCCTCTCTGTTCCGCTCTTTCTGCGAAACCGTCCTTTCGCAGAAAGAGGTTCTGCGAAAGGACGGTTTCGCAGAAAGAGACCGCCGCCTGCCAGACCTCATCGCTCTCGAGCATGCAGCGAACCATGCTCGAGAGCGAGAGGTCCCGCCCAAGCACCGCCATGATGAGATCATGGCGCTGCACGGCCCAACGATGGCACACCTCGAGGGTGTGCTGGGTCGTGTCCTCCGCAGCGCCGCACTCATGGCAGGCTGGCGTAGGCTCCCTCCTGGCGACCTTACACAAGTACGCACCGAAACATCCGTGTCAGGTGAGTACCTGTGTAAGGCGGAAGGTGAGGGGTTTTCTCTTGCGACGCATCCACGCCGCAAGAACTGGACGCAGAGCCTGAGCAGTACGTTGACCGTACCGGGCCTGCGCCAGGTCCTCACCCCACCTCCTCAACAGCCACTGCTCTCCTAGCCTTCGTACCCGCCGGAGCTCCTCCCATTGTAGGCCTTCACCCCGCGACCTCCTCTCTGAAGCGAGGAGGTGCAACTCGGCGAAGACCCTTGCAACCAGCTCCCACGGCGGGTCTCCTGCCAGGGCAGTAGCTGCCGCCCAGGAGACCGTACGGTACCCCCTGATGACCCTTACCGCTATGACCCGCTGCGCACTTCGCCAGGCCTCCCCCAATGAGCGCCAACCATCCCGATCTTGGGCAGCCCTCATCCATTCGCTGCCAGCCACTTTCTTCAAATCGTCGGTCCACCGTGCTGCGGGACGTCCTACACTACGTTTGCCTAAGCGTGGTCTCCACTCTAACACTTGTCTGCTCGTGTGAATTATTACTGTGTGAACTATAGTTCTCAGTGGTAGGGTTCTGGGCTTCTGGCGGACGATATTTTATGCGTTGGTAGGACTTTTTTGGCTGTTATGGAATTCTACTTATTTTAACTAAAGATGTCTTTTCTTTCATTAAAGTAATATTTTATTCTAAAAAATGTAGTATGGTGGATAATAAAAATAATTTGTTGTTTATTATGCGAGTATAATTTATGCTCTGGAGTCGGTAATTAACACAAAATTTAAGAGTCCTTTGCAGTTTTATAGCTATAAGCCGCGGTCGTTAGCGTAGAGTACGGATAAATTACATTTTAATGAATCGTTAAATAAAGGTGTTGTCTAGGGTCATATTGTGGTAATTTCTACCTATAAGTACTTTTTGCGCTGTTATAAAAGATAATTAGGCTTATCTCACCTAATTTAATTAGTAAATTAGCAAGAAACAAGTACCGTACTGGCGAAAGTTTTATGTGACTGTTAGCGCCCTCTCTTTTTTCATCGAGTAAACTAAGCGCCATCTATATTTTACACGCATAAGTTTTTTCTATGTAAAAAGCATTTTACCACGCTGGTTGTAACTTGTAGCTTAAAAATAAGTACAATACTCAATAGTGACTTTATTTTACATAGAATACGATTTCTCTAAACTTGTATTTGTGTTTTAATCATTTTTTTTTAATCCTACTAAATGACGTATCACGTAATCACAGTAGTTGGAGTAACTATTGTTGTTAAAATTACTAAAGACTTTGTTTGATTCACCATAAAAATGTTGATATTTTTCGACTAATGGTGGTAGTAGGTAATACATAAACAACAAAAGCAAAGTTATCATGATTACTGAAATAATAGAGCCGCCGTTGTCACAAATCATAATCACAGCAGCGTTGTTTAAAGTTTTGTTCCAATTGTTTTCATTCATTCATTGCTTCATCTTTCATTGTCAACCGGTAACCAAGATTCCAGTGGCTTTGGCGTGTCGGAATACCGCTTAGTAAATAGCTGCAAAATGATATCGTTCTTAAGCCTTACGTGTTAAAGTCTATTTTACATTGTGCACGAAATAAGTTCTTATCTGTCGGCATTATTTAAATGTAAAACAATGTCGTTAAGTTTGGATTTTCAACCTCACTGTTATTGATATAAGGTTGATTTTCGAATACAACAGCAAACTGGGCTTAGCAACTCCTACGGAGCGCTGCGGCCCTGGTATCTTATAATAAACGCGCCAGTATTCGGCTTTGAGCCAGCGGCCGTCGATTGCGCATGCGCCCCGCCATTACCGCCGGCCAATCGGAGGCGAGCAGTGCGGCCCGGTAAAATATCGTGCAACAGCTTTACAAACGTATAAATAGGTAAACAAAGTCTCGTTTTCGATGTTTGTTAGCTTGTTTCATCTAGTATCCTAATTTTTCTTATTCCAATTACTGTTTTTATGCCTTTATTACAGGTTCTCAGCCTACTTCGATTATTTTCTGTTTTATTTTTGTTTTTTGTTCGAGCGTAGAACTTTGATGAACTAGTCCACCAGCTAGTGCGCCCGTCGAGAACTAGATGGCGCTTTTTCACACTCCTTTCTCATAAAAAATCGCACACGATTTTTCATTTTCTCATCTCACCAGTTCTCATTTTGCACTAATTACTATCATTACAAAAAAAAAATTGGTATTAAAAATTACTGCCTTTCGTAGTCGAGTCGGGTAAAAACACCGTTACTAGCAAAAAATGGTGAAATCATATTTTATAGTCTAAAATTCGATTCAATTCGATTTACGTAGCCCAAATCTCAATTCCTAATTAATTCCTTCCTAATTAACTAATATCCGGAAGTTCTGTTTCTTTAAAGCAACATACAAAACTTCCGATTAATCCGTCGATTATGAAACAGCTCAGAAGAACGTTAACAAAAGACAGCTGGCAATACATAACGTTATTGCTTCATAAAAGTTCATAATCAGCCCCTTTGTGACGGACAAGTCAGTCATGCGTGACGCCGATACCAGCGACAAAGCCATATTCCCTTACAATACCTACAGCTACGTAGCGATATCGGTGGATAAAAAAGTGTGAGCGGCACAGGACGAGGGATGGAGTCGACTTACTTAGATATTTTTTCCATTTTTAAACGCCATATATAACTACAAGTTTAGTTTTTGTAAAGTGAAAAGGTAGATATTGATTGATTACTTTTTGAAAGATTATTCCTGAAATTGATGTAACCTAAAAAACTCGTTATGCATGGGCAAAAAATCGTAGTAGATTTAAGTATTATGACAAAATATAATGTATTTTGTGAGATCATATTCAGGTTTCTGCAGATTGCAAGGGCATTGCAGGAAGAGTACTGGACAAGTGGACTGTGCAGGTTTGGTTCCGTGAACCAAAGTTGATATCTTGACGAACGAACCGTCTATAGAATGTTCTTTGATTGGCTTAAAAATATGATATTAAAAGACAATTTAAATAAATAAGCGGCCAAGTGCGAGTCGGACTCGTCGGTCGCACGAAGGGTTCCGTACCGTTATAGAGCGAAAATAAGGAAAAAAATGTGTTTTTGTATGAGAGCCCCCCATATATATTTGATTTTATTTGATCATACAATTGAGGATTTTGTGAAAATTTCAAGTGTCTATAATAACATATTATGTTGCCATTATGGATTACGAGCCAAAAAAAAAAACAAAAAATAACGTTTGTTGTGCCGGAGCCGCCCTTAAAAATTAAATTTAATTTGTTTTTAGTATTTGTTGTTATAGCAGCACCAGAAATGCGTACCTAATCTGTGAAATTACGAGCCAAAAAAAAAACCAAAAAATAACGTTTGTTGTGCCGGAGCCGCCCTTAAAAATTAAATTTAATTTGTTTTTAGTATTTGTTGTTATAGCAGCACCAGAAATGCGTACCTAATCTGTGAAAATTTCAAAAGTCAAGATGTAGCAGTTCTTGAGTTACAGCCTGGAGACAGACAGACAGACGGACAGACATCGACGTCTCAGTAATAGCGTCCCGTTTTTACCCTTTGAGTACGGAACCCTAAAAGGAAAAAATATTATTTAAGTATTATCTACTGACTAGCTGTCCCGGCAAACGATGTTTTGCCATATAAAGTATTTCGCCTATATTATTTTATTGAAGTGACTAAATATTAGTATGGCACCATGGCAATCATAATATGATTCATTTTTCTAAAATCGCAAAATGCAACTCTGCTTGCAATTCATTTCTGTATTTTTGTACTGTTTTGACATTTGTCAGTTTGATAGTTTTGACAATTCATTTGCTGAATTGATTGAGAGGAATTGCTAAATGTGACCATTTTATTATTTTTAGGGCCTGTTTCACCACTTTCTGATAAAGTGCCGAATAAGCTATTCACAACTCTTTTGACAGATTCTGCAGACTTGATCTGTCAAGTTAATTGGTGGATAGCCTATTCGTCACTTATCAGGAAGTGGTGAAACAGGCCCTTAGTCTGCAACTTAAACAACAATGGTTAAAAATAATATAATATAATTAAATAATACACGCGCGACTCCACGCAATTCCTTGTTCCAATGAGTTTAATTATAGCTAGGGGCTTATATACCGA
This sequence comes from Aricia agestis, assembly GCF_905147365.1. Taxonomy (NCBI): domain Eukaryota; kingdom Metazoa; phylum Arthropoda; class Insecta; order Lepidoptera; family Lycaenidae; genus Aricia; species Aricia agestis. Next base: position 15,712,723 of record NC_056416.1, on the reverse strand, counting down.
TTTCGTAGGTACCGCTACCCCTCGTGTAGGCCCTATGTGAAGGGCCCCCCTGCTTAGAAAGCATCCTTACTCAAATTGAACTTAACGTCATATTTAAGGGCACAATTATAGCAGGCCTTTGTCAGTTCCGTTACGCCGCAACAGTAGATTTGCAAACTTAAATCTAGTGTGCTAGAGTGGATAATCCTCTGGAGGGATGAAACACCTTTCCGTTCCCATCGCTTATCGCGTTTTATCGGACACGTTGCACGACACCCTAATTAGTTTTGATGGAAGACCGAATCCTTCATCCGCTTTCCAAAAGTTCCTGTAATCATAAGAATGTCGCCCCTGTGTGAGGTCTGAAATCACCATTAGTACTACTTTCTCATTCTTCTAATGCTTCTACCTTTTCCGGTGTCTGTCAGCTGTGCCACCTAATTCTTCAAACTGTTTTTAAAATGTTGCTATAAATAAAAATAATAAAATAAAATAAAAATAAAAATTGTTTTATTTCCGAATAGATTTGTAACAAATACTTTCAGAACGTTGATGCTAATGGTGCCTACCACCGGTTCGGGAACTATCCCGGCGAGAAGAACCGGCGTAAGAAACTCGCACGGGGTCCCACTTTTTACCAAAAAAGTGAGAAAAAAAATTAATCTTTTTAAAATAAAATTTACAATTGTAACATAAAATTATACAATGTCAACATCCATAAATAATTGTAAGTCATAATATAATAATGTAGAAGTAGCCTTGCAAGGAGCCATCCTACTCCCAAGATGTGCCATCGTTTATGAAATCATTGACCTTGTTATAATAGGCTTTGGCACACAAACGTTCTTTGACTACTTTTTTAAATTTATTAATCGAAAAATTTTGAACGTTTTCTGGGATTTTTTTGTACAGGCGTATACATTGACCTTTAAATGATTTACTAACTTTACTAAGTCTGATCATCGGCAAATCCAATATAAAGTCTAAAGCAGCGGTTGACAAACTTATGCCTGGGAAAGGCACAAGTTGGCTAAATAAACTAAAGGCAGGCCGCACTTGGAATCCCTTAGAAACTGTGTACTTTGATTATAATCATAACTTATTTGCAAAATATTCGCAGGCCGTTGTTTGCCGACCCTTGAATTAAAGTGCAAATTAACCATATCGCGGTATAGAACTATAGACTTTCGTTTTCGACGACACTCGTTTATCTCGCGGGAACCGTACAATTTTCCAGGATAAAAAGTATCCTGTGTCCTTTCTCGAGTCAAAATCGGCTAAGCGGATTAGGCAACAGGTAACAGACTGACACACTTCTTACATTTCATAATATCAGTATGGACTTTGACTTTTGCCTGTTACCAGTCGAACTGAACGGAGGGGGATCCATTAATTTGTCCAATTACAAAGCGCCTAACCCATGTTTTTGACTTTATCAAGATCTGTTGATCGCTATCGAATATATTGTTTCTCACGTACATTAAACTGATATTTATGATCTTAGTTGGTCAATAAGCCACCTATAACAGTTTACTAAATTACTGTTTTTCGACATTAATTATTGGTCAGTTAGCCACCTACAGCTTACTAAATTACTGTTTTACGATACATATTTATTTAATTAAAAGTCCTTACTAATGAAAGATCAGTAGTACCTTTTAGTCATACAACCTTATGTCGTTGTCTTAAATCTGATACATTAGAAAAGACGCTAGATAGACATCAAGACAAGGATTTCACAGGATTGGTAAGGTGGCAATTGTTAGTCAAAAAAAAAAACATTGCTCGCGCGAAAATCTACTTAGATATAAGTAATTAAGTCCTTTTTTTGAAATTTCAAAAAAAGAAAACTTCCGCACTCATCGGACCCTCATACATCTTAATTGCGTATGTCCTCACAAATCATAATCTCCTAATATCAGGTCGTTACCGCGTTTGTTTGTATGGGGTCTGCGGGACCGAGGGTGCCCACCCCCGTGTCAGAACCACCCGGTACCCCCACCCCGCTACACCCTTTATGATTGGATTAGTTACGCGAAAATTGTTAGGATTTATTATGAAGGACGTTTTGTTATTTGTTATTAATCTCGTAACATTAATGTAACACGCTTAAGTTTGGCTAAGTATGTTAGAATTTAAAAGAAAAAAAACCAAGCGTTTAAATTGTAATGTTTAATTTTAGTGTATGTTATTCTATATCAACTAACAGCTACAGCAGACAGAAAATTCTTAAGTCTTGTTTTGCAGTGATATTATTATATTTTCATGAAATTCAACATACTTGACATTTATGCAGCAGATATTTGAGAGAGATACACAGACATACAGATACAGAGCACAATAGCAGATACCTTCACAAATCTTTCCCTTTCATTGCAATATAGATAAAACACAGGGTCTCTTGATTCCCTTGTGTGTTACGCTTGTATCTACAGCTTACGTTTTCCATTTTCTAATTTGGATTTTTTCTCTAGAGGGTTAGCCGTTTTCGCTTTTAAACCATCTAAATTCTAAACCCTTTTGTTATCTACGTAACAGAGTCGCATAAAAGTCATATAGAGCTGTATTTTTAAAATCGTAATTCGTAACAGAGTTGTATTTGAAAATATCGTGACAGAGTTGTATTTTAAAATGCTAGTTTCTGTGAGCCTGCGTTATCGATTTATTTGTTATACCCGATGACCGTGAGCTACATCACATGCTGCCACAACCCACACTATAAGCAATATTATTCGGTATTCCTGTATGATAATGAAACTCTCTTTAAAACTTCAGTGTCCATAGATCCTGTCAGCTTTAGGTATGCTGAATTAACTGTCTCAACCGTTTTCGGCTCTAACTTTATTTTAGAATACGCTCCAGAAATAACAAACGCGAACCCCATTCTCAAATTAATAACGAAGTAAAAAGTGCCCTCTGCATTTTTACCGCTTGTAGTGACACTCGGTTCGACAGTTCTGCGTCAACAACCATGCGATAGCTGTCGAGCGCGTCTGGCGCGAGTCTGCGGTACACGCAGTCTGTCCTTGTCTAGCTAACGCAATCTACGAGCGCGCCGTCTCGCTCGCGCGCCGCTCGCAATCTAACTACTCGCGACTTCTGCGTTCCTAGTACTTTGGTTACGAAAGCATGCGCGGATACGACGGGAATGATCCTTGGTTATCCAAACACCGCATTCCGACGCTTTTGATCCTTTTACAGCCATTTTCGCGTTATAAGCATCGTTTGTAACCTGTGGAAATGTGGTTTTACTCGAAGAAATTGTTCATAGCCGAATACTATCTTAATTTTTTTTATGTAATTTTAAGCATATTTTGTGGCTAAGCTAGTTTCAATTAGGCCAGCACATTCCTCACATTTCCATACTGGCCTGAGCCGGAGCTACGGCTGTGAGGGTCACGTAGTCCTCTTTGGAGGTCCAATCGTGCGTAGAATATTCATGAGCGTGTGTCGACGGCATATTAGTCTGTAGCCTCTAACGATTTTCATTTTGAAGATAAAAAAAAACAAATAGCAATTATGTTACCGAATATATGACCAAGCTTGCCAGTGATTGTCAGAAAATATGTTCATTTTACAGGAATGAACTGTATATTAAATAAGCAGACAGACATCAACTACATAATATATTATATAAAAATATGTAGCTAGTTGTAAGTTTTAAGAACATGAAGTCTTTAAAAACTTTGTTATCTCTAATCTCTATTATAAATGTACGGATATTTCAACCTGTACCCATACTGAGTAGTGAGTACCACACAGGGTACCTACTTAACTATACAGAATCAAATTAAAAACTAGTTAAAAGCCGAGCTTTGTGAGGGCTGGCATCGTTACACCATGGCTGACTGATGACGACACATCTACATATAAAAAACCTTGACTGACTGAAGAAACACATCTAACATAAATATTTCAAATAAAAATTACTAAGTTAAAGCACACATCAATAATTAGGTGTGATAGTTTTTCCGTAAAGTGTACCACAAAATGTTCAGGTTGTGGGATACTACTTCTATCGCGCTGATTAAGTCAACCAAGTATTTTTCTCGTCTAGGTACTGTCCCCAGGATCTTACTTATCACTTATCAGCAAGCTACTTGTAAAGTTAGAAAAAATATAAAATTAAATCAATTACAAATTCTTCAAAACATAACGGACAGTGACAAGTGGTAACTGAAATAGAACATTTATTAGGAGTGACGGCAAACATGGTGTTAATTGGTCGCGGTGTCGTCGACCGACACGTCACGTCAGCGTGACGGCCGCCGTGACCGCGTGTCACGTCACGCGCCGTGATTGTGATCACAGCTATTAATCAGGCCGACACTATAGAGTTTGCCAGTGATAGCATCTTTATGGCGTGGACATAAGGATGATTTTCAGAGGTTCAGAGGTAAAATAAACTCTTTGGCTGGGTACTTCCAGCCAGTCTTTGGCTGGCAGTATGAAATCGCAATTATAAGAACATCCCTTACTTATATATATTTTCGCGTCGTGGCTTTTTGATTTTTCAGGTACGACAAACCAATAATTTTCTTTTGACTTATTTAGTATTTTACCTCCATAAGAAATTGAGAAACGTTGCTAGAGATTTCGCCGTGAAACACGCCTGTAAGCCGACGCTTACTCATACAAGAGCGAAATATTTACACTGTAAGATTCAGGCGTTTAAAAATACTTAAGAGACCATAAGTAAATAAACTTATTAACTACATGTGTATGTATGTCCTATTTTTTACCCGTTACCTTGCGTCTTTGTAAAGCGCTGTAACAAATTACTCGAAGCATTGGCGATAAACAATGCACTTGTACAACTCCGTTGCCGAGAGCCGTATCGGTCCCCGCGGGCGCCCGGACCATTAATCTCCCTCAGTCCTCCCCCCTTATCCTCCCCCTTCTATCCTCCCCCTTAACCCTCTCCGCGAGCCTGTGGCGCAATTTATTACTTTTCTCGTTTCAATTTTGTTATTGCTTTAGGGATGAGGGAAGTGACTTTGACGCTTGTTGGATGACGAATAACTGACGTGTTGCTGTCTTTGTCTTGTATGTTTAGGGTTGCCATCCGTCCGGATTTCACCGGATTTGTCCTAGTTTGAAGGACCTCCGGGTCGCGCCCGGCCGGTTTTTTGAAAAGCGTCCGGGTGAAATCCAGACACTTTTGATGAGAGAAATTTAACTTTTAAGTCATGCGGCAATAAACGAAAGATAAAAACTCGCTAAGCATACACACGGTTTCTTGCACGGACTTGAGTTAGTCAGATTTTAACAAATTCTTGTTGGAAAAGCAAAAATTGGCAAGACGTTATGGTAAATACTGTTTGAGGTGTCCGGGGAAATAACCACATTTCGGCCAAATGTCCGGGAAATTTGTCGTGCCTGACCGGCGAAGGGAATTTGGGTGATGGCAACCCTATGTATGTTGACAATTTGACTTTATATTATAATGCATACAAATAACGACTATCTGTAAACATGACCGTCTGTCCTGCTACTCATTTGGTACCTATCTTATGAGTTAGGTATACTTACAAGTTGCTATGTAATGCTACCTAACCGTAACGATATCGTCCCATACAAATGTCGCTTTTCCGACTTCATTATTTTCATTGAAAATATTGGTCACTTAGAAAGCATTATTGTGATATTTTACGACTCTTTTTTGTCATTTTTTGTTATTAGTTTATCTATTAAAATAATCAGAAGTGAAATTAAATAGAAATAATCGGCCAAGTGCGAGTTGGACTCGTGCACGAAGGGTTCCGTACCGTTATAGAGCAAAAATAGGCCAAAAATTGTGTTTTTGTATGGGAGCCCCCTTTAACTTTTATTTTATTTTAATATTATAATTAAATATTTGGAGTACTACACTACACTGCATATAATAAAGGACTCTGTGAAAAATTCAAGTTCTACCTATTTCAATTATTGATGTAGAGCAAAAATGGCCGAAAAAATCACGTTTGTTGTATGGGATATTTATTTTATTTCATTTTTAGTATTTGTTGAAGCGGCCCCAGAAATACACAATCTGTTAAAATTTCAGAAGTCTAGCTATAGTGGTTCTTGAGATACAGCCTAGAGACAGACAGACGGACAGACATCGAAGTCACAGTAATAGGGTCCCGTTTTAACCCTTTGGGTATGGAACCCTAAACTGAAGACAAAAATCGTCAGAAACCAGAAAGTTAAAGTAGGGTTTGAACCATGACCAGCGCGAGGACCTCAGCATAAAACTTGCGCAGATAATATTATACTTCACATTATCACAGGATATACGAGTACGATCTATTGCGAGACTGCAATCTTGATCAGCAGATATTTTAAGACCTAAGCGATAGATATACTCCTCAGAACTAAACTCAGCATGAATTAGGTATACCAGTGCAAATAGGAAATAGGTAATAGGAAATACTCTCAGAGAAGTTTATTCGTAGGCAGATGGGGGACCTATAACGTAGTTGGTCGCGTTACGTCGAACCCAGCCGACAGATCTCAATTAACATTGAGTCGACATGATCCGACCATGATGTCGTATTTGGTCTGTCAACTGCCTAGGAATCAATTTCCTCGATGGTACTTACAATAGCAAAAATTAAAACCAAATAATATGTTATATGTCATGAAACACGTTAATACGTGTATACGTGCATGAAACACGTGCCTAATCGTGTTTCATGCCATATTACATATTTCGTTATAGTATAGTCAGGGTTCCCTAGAACAATTTTTTTTTTATTACTATCAAGCCAATTTCTTGTGAAATGAAGACGAACAACAGTTTTATCTCCGAAAAGTCTTGAAAGTGGTATAGCTAAGTGCTAACAGAGATAGAAAAGATTTCATATTTTGATTTGATGGTCCTAAAATATGGATTGTTCTAGTTATTACTCTTAAATTACATAATATACTCTTAAATTATATAACTATAACCTATCAATATACAAAAAATCTGCTGGTTATAGGTTTCCGTTTTAGGGTTCCGTGTTCAACCAAGTATTTTTGATTACAGAACCTTGAAACGAAGCCCTTACCAGCTGATTTATTGTATTATTGATACGTTATTAGTAACAAATAGAAAAATCCATATTTTAGGACCATCAAATCAAAGTATGAAATCCTTTCTATCTCTGTTAGAAGATTGTTGTCACTTTCGAGATTTTTCGCAAATAAAAATGTTGTTTGTCTTATCAAAATGAAGATACTCACAAAAATTGGCTTGATAGTAATAAAAAAAATGTTCTAGGAAACCCTGACTAATTCACTAATCACTTGACTGTAGCTAAAAATGATTATACCTTTGCGCGCTTCGCTTTGCTCGGCTTGGCGGGGTCAACAGATTTTGCTGAAAGGCATGGAGATAATTTGAGTCCCAAGAAAGGACATAGTCTTAGATAAATGATTGGTCTCGCGCGCGCGCTCGACTAGATATCTGTGTTTTCTATACAGCGCGTATAGAAAACACAGATTCCCGAATGCGGCACCTCAATATTGTAGTGTGTGTAAAACAATGCACAAATATTGTTGTGTGCGTAGATAATCGGGCTGCCAGATACGTGACTGGTGCCCAATCAATGGGGAAAAATTAGTTGCTGTGGTCTTGTAATTTATTATTATTGTATAGTAAGTGCTGATTTTTCAATCACCAGATAAACTTTACCATTGGAATAAAGTCCATTCGAAAAGAATGCGATAAACAACTAACTTACAACTTTGTTTAGGTCTACAAAATATAATGGGTACAATATTGATGAGAAAACAATACAAAAACAATGGTAGGAAGTTTAACGAAAGTTAAGAATGAGTCATAAAAAAGCAAATGTTAAATTTGTTTTCTCATTTGTTACTGTATTGTGTACTTACATAAAATATAAACTGTATTTAAGATTTTTATTATAATATGATACTCATGATTCATATTTATTAATACACATTCATGATCCAGGAACTTTTTGTTCCGTTGGCGGGATTCGAACCAGCTACCCTAGCTAGAGATTTTAATGCGCTCATCCACTCATCCACTATGTATATATAAAAAAATAAGATATAATAAATAAATAAATAAATAAAAATCACAATCTCAGAAAAATTTGGGAATTTTTAGTTTATGGTAATTGGCAACACTGAACATCAAGCGGTACTCCGATCCGAATTTTCAGGTTTATATTATTTTTCTGTGTTTATGACGATTTATATAATATTTACTGATGGTATGTGATGCCAGTACCTTTCTTGTTTCTTGTAGTGTTATTATTGCATAGTCTCACTACGCAAATTGGCATTTTGCTACGGACGTAACTTAAAATTTCGAAAATTATCGACACATCTACCTCACCCGAAGCTTGCGGCACGACTGGCGCGGTTACGCCGTATCAGGCGTATGATTTGTTGCCGCATTTTTCAAGTACTCCGACGGTATCTAGTCGTAGCGCGAGCGCGAGACCAATCATTCATCTAAGGACATAGTATAGTTTTTGTCCCGGAAAAATGTACGGTTCCCAGCGCGATAAAAGAATTTTGGCGCAACGGAGTTGCGGGCGTCATCTAGTTAATTAATTAATAAATATCGTATCTTTGATCTTTCTAGCAAGTGGCATGGCATCGACAGTAGGAATGCTCAGTTGCCGAGTGAGCGATGATTTCGCTGTCACTGTCATCGCCATAAATGGTCACTGATTTCTTGATTTCACGTGCAAACTGCTGCGAACAGAAACATCTTCTCTAATCGTTAACTTTAATAAAAACTTGGGGCTCAATCTCCACAGCTTGCATTTATTTAAAAGCCGAATCATGATAATTTTACCTCGGTGGTAATAAATCTCTTCAAAATGGTCAAAAACGAAAAAACACTACAAAGGCGTGCTAAAGTTTCATCAGCGAGCTTGCCAACAAAATCTTACCAATAATTGAAGTAGCGAGCCGCGATCGCCTGCAGGCCGCTCATTAATTAATTAATTACAATAATAATCGCTAATTGCCGTCTAGGATCCCAACGCCGCGCCGTGGTCCGCCCATGGCGACTATAACCATCGCGCCGCCATCTTGCGTATACGCCCAGTTCACGCCGAAATCGACCTTATGTCTGTGTATTAAAGCTCATAGCGCAGGCACTAGTAAGTTGGCAGGCTCGGCTCAGGCGGTGCGGGGGTGGCGGGAGACGAAGCGGGGGCGGGGCGCGCTCCCTTCGCCCCGCCCCCGCCGGCCAATCGCGCGCGACCTCACCTTGCCCGGACGTCCCAGCGATCCTTTATTTTTTTCTGAATACTAGTTTTTCTGTTTTTTTTTTTGCTTGTAAATCTTTTATGAAGTTATGATTGATGGGTCCGGCTTTTTGTTTTGATGCGGTCCAATACACGTTTTTATGTGGTCGAGGTGATTAATTAGATATCGTAAAATATCGATTTATTTACTAGTTGGAGGCCAATCAAGATTTTGCTAATTAGTGTTTAGTATAGGTAGCTGTATAACGTAATATTATTACTTCGACTCATTTAGGTAAAACGTAATGTTGTTTTTTTTATATCTTGAGATTTATCTTGTTAGTTGTTACGACTTCAATATTAACACAATAATATGAAGTCTTCTAAGTTCTATTTTACATTTAGGTAGGTAGGTATATTATCATAAATTAGTTATTCTTCGATTTTATCAGAATCATTGTTTACTATTTAGTATTTTTGGTACCTGCTGCACTCGATCTCCATATTCATACGGCATACTTTACCATTAAAGGTAAGAAATAAGAACTTACCCAACCACTGCAGCTGTAGGGAACCACTATGATGAATTGAAAAAATGAATTCTTGTTTAATGCTAAGTACTCACATACGGTTTTGCTCGATAGTTTTACTCCAAATCGAAGGACATATTTAATTCCATCGAGCCGGCTCGAAGCGAGCCTTTCGAGCTGTCAGTTTTGCGGTCCACACGGTGGTTATTGCTCGATTTGGAGTAAAACAATTGAGCAAAACCGTATGTGAGTACTTAGCTTAATAGACGTAATCATGATACTGTCAATTCGAATTTCGAACAAACTGATTGAAAAAGTTTTAATTTTATTCATACGTCAATACAAAGTCACCTCGTCACATTTTCGAGCTCACCCTTTCAAACTAAAACCAATAAGACGCGAGGGTTTCGTGTTTATTGTCGACGGAGAAACGCCCTATCTCCATCACGTGAGACGGCATTCTATAGCCTATGGAAAAGGCTTTAGGGTTTATTTTCGTTTGTTTCTAACTGGGACAGTCGTAGAGAAAGGTCCATAATAAATGTTGTGTTGGATTTGTATAATTTGTCGCCACAGGTGTTCGTCGTCTTTGGTGTCCGGTAATTATCTACATCATTAAACTTTTATTACTGCAATAACTAAAAATTTCCCCTCATTATTTTATATGGGTTTGATTTATTGCTTGATTGTTGGGAGTGTACTGCAGTTTTTTTTATTTAAATACGAAAGCTACGGGTAGTAGTTAAATACGAAAGTTGGGTCGTCCTAGGCACTACGTTTTCCGAACTGCTAACATACTTTGACACGGCCTCTACGTTAATTAGCCCATGAATGATGGACAATCATAGGAGATCACGAACTTGTAGATTGGCATAATATTATTCGTGAATGATTTCCCGTGATCGTGATTTTACAACTTGGCCTAATTTAAGATACCTACATACTTATGTCTAAGCCGGCCCCTAGACTATCAATTGTATTGTGCAATTAGCAATATCATGCTCCAAATTTCAATTTTATTGAAGAGTTTATTTGACAATTCGATTGAAGGCGCGCGATGTTCAATATCAACCCGCATTGTGCAATGAAATTGCTCGTCTAGGGGTCCGCTTATGAGCCAACATTCGAATAAATATGTCAATAAGACGTAAAATGTATTTATTTCAACGAATCATCACCACTCTCCCAGATAGAATTAAAGATGAAATGCCCCACAGCTCGCTTCGCCCTTTACATCGCAAATTGGCATTAATCTTCGGCACGGATTGAAAAGAGTCGCCTATACGATGTGTCCTTGGGGCATGGTTGATGGAATAACACCAGAAATGAGATGAAAAGAAAAATCATCCATAAAACGTGAAATTGATTCGGACATTTGACATTTCCTACCTTAAAGTCCGGCAAGAATCAAGATCCAGAAAGGCGCCATATTGACGTGGTGTAAACTGATGAACGTTAACATTTAATGTACCACTTTTAAAGCAAATAAATGATTGATTGATTGACTGTCCAATATCCATATAGAATACTAGATGTCCCGCGCGGCTTCGCCCGCGTAAATTAGGAATTTTACGGAAACCGTACATTTTCCCATAAAAAATAGCTCTTATTTACTCCATATCTGTGCCAAATATTGCCCCGTTTTTCCCACATTTTCCTGAGTTTCTTCGGTCGTATTAGTCTTAGCGTGATAATATATAAACTATAGTCTTACTCGATAAATTAGCTATCTAACACTGAAATAAGTTTTTAAATCGGACCAGTAGTTCCTGAGATTAGCGCGTTCAAGCAAACATACTCTTCAGGTTTATAATATTAAGTATAGATTTTTTTCAATTATCGCTTGACAAACTCGAGTCTCGATCTAAAAGACTATGAAAAGTACCAATAACAGGGTCATTATAGGCTCATAAGTCATAACCATGGGACGATGTATGGTATAATATGGTAGTGATGATGATGATGATGAATGTAATTTGCATAGTAGCATATGCTTTCCGTTCTTAAAACAACGCCGAAACTCCCAAACTTGTATCTATAAAGAATCAGGAGTTCCCTCAGCACCTTCCGAACCACGGTATACCAGGTGTACCGCGGTGCAAAATCTTACTTGTTGGTAGCATATGCTTAGAATACTTCTCACGAAACCGAAGTCACCACATATTTCCATATAAATTTCGAGGAGTTCCCTCGATTACTTATGCATCCTTCATCAGATCACCACTTTTGTGAATATAATACCAAATTGGGATGATACCCTATATACCAAAAGACAAATTTTCAAAATCGTTTAACAAACGGCGGAGTAATCGTTGAAAACGAATATAACACCTCCCCATTTTGAAAGTCGGTTAAAATTGTAGCCTATGTGTTATTCTGATGTATAAGCTATATTATTGTAAAGTTTCATTAAAACCCGTTCAGTAGTTTTTGCCTGAAAGAGTAACAAACATCCATACATCCAAACAAACGTTCGCCTTTATAATATTAGTAGGATAGTAGGATTTTATTTGCTACTAAAACATTAAAAACTTAAATCAAAGACGGCTTAAATTAAAGGATTTAGATACTTAAATTCTTTGATTTGAAAAACCTTTCTAATATTAATAGCTCACGAAAAAGACAAGAACATCAGCTGGGTTTTGTTAGGAGTCCTAACCAAACCCTGCTGATGTTACCTACTGACGATAAGTCCTAACTTAGGACGATAAGTCGTAACTTAGGACTTATCGGTTTATATTGTGTAGGAGCATAATATGTAGTAGGGAACTAACGTAACCTTAGTATAGACACATAATCTACATAAGTACCTACTCCATTTATGTAGGTGTAGGTACTGTAAACGTAGCATATGCATCTTGCATAATATGCTCAGTGGTCGCACAGTTGTCGGCGCGCGGTGGGCCGTGTCGCGGGTTCGATGCCGGGGGAGATATGCGACAGCTGGCCGGCAGGTGCGCCCCGAACTTGCGACGGTTTTTTTTTTGGCGATTTTTGGAATTTGGCCCATTTATTTTATCAACAAACGCCGATGTTAGTGATGGGTTACTTATTATGTATATCTATTATGTTGTTAAGAATAGGTAGAGTTTCTAAATTTTATTTCGCAGGATATTGAGACTTGATGAATCGGCTATTAGCTTAGCAGAGCTATGCGTCGAGAGTCGAGACCTTGGCAGTTCGAGAATAATGCCTAGTGTGCTATGTGCAATGTGCATGTTCAGCTCGCATGTAACTGCTTCAACGATTGGGTTGAAATGTTTGCTTTTTAATTTTAACGTAACTTTAAGTCCCATAAATAATGCATGCAATTACAACTGCCCCGTTAATAACTGGCGGGGGCCGGCGAGCATAAAGAAAGCACACATCGACAAGTTCCTTAGCAATTTTATATGTGGGAATTGCGAATATACCCCGCGTGCTGTCCGCCACCCTGCTATACCGACCGCACGCCACCGCCAGTCACGCCCCGAAGCTCGACCGACACACATGCACTAACCGCCGCGCCCGCTCTTTCCAGAACAAGGTGGAGTACTACGTGAAATGGAAAGGCTGGAAGCCCAAGTACAACACCTGGGAGCCCGCCGAGAACATCCTCGACCCCCGCCTCATCCAGAGCTTCGAGCGCGGCGAGGACCTCCGCAAGCAGGGCCGCAAGCGCGAGCGCGAGCACTCGCCCGCCGAGCGCGCGCGCAGTGCCGACGACGACGGCCCCCCGCCGCCCGGCAAGCGCAAGGCCGAGGTGCTGTCCAAGGAGTCCGGCAAGATCGGCGTCACCATCACCATGAGCCCGCCCGCGCGCCGCCCCGACGTCGCCAAGCCGCGCGCGCCGCCGCCCGCCGCGCCGCCTGGTGGGGCGCCCGCGCCAGCCTCCCCTGCCGCCGAGGCCGCCGCCCCCCGCACCGGCCCGCGACGCGCCCCCGCCTCGCCCGAGGAGGCCGACGCGCACACGCCGCCGGAGCGCGAGCGCCGCACCGACTCGCAGCCCGCCGCCGCCGCGCCCGCCGAGCCCCGGGGCGCCAAGCCCCAGCCCGCGGCGCCCGAGGACGAGGACTCGTGGGGCGAGGCGGCGGCGCCGGTGCTGCTCCCGCCTCCGCCCCCGCCGCGCCGCGGCGCCGCCTACTGGCTGGCGCGCTCGCCGGTCGCGGACCAGATCTTCATCACGGACGTGACGGTGAACCTGCAGACGGTGACGATCCGCGAGTGCCGCACGGAGAAGGGATTCTTCCGGGCGCGCGAGGCCCGGCCGCTCGACGTGACGTAGGCGGCCTAGGCGCGCCCGCCGCGGGCGCCGGACTCTGTGAGTGAGCCGTGTCGCAGGCCCAGCTAGGACGTAATCGCCCGACGGAGAAGGACCCCCCGATTTAGGCGAATTATTTGTCAATTGTTATGATATGCGTAGATTCTATATGATTTGTTGAATTAATTGTAGCGACGTCGACCGGTCCCGATACCTCCCAGTATGCTAATTAGTGATTAGTGAGTAATATATTACCGCGGCTGTCCGGCGGCCGATAGATTTTAACGTTCTTCTGTCTGTAGTGCCCTGCTGCCGGAATAATTCCAACTTTTCAGTTTGGAAACACATAGGTTTTGATGTTTTGTTCATTATTAACGTATTGTTATTATATTGAATCTCCTGATTTCTCATTAATTATGTTTGTACATTTGTAAATATCTTTTAAGTTCTATTTAATGATCCTATTTGTTTAATATTTTGTTATTGTTATGTATGTGTAATTTAATTTCTAACATACGATAAAATTCCAATTCTGCCTATATTATTTTTCGTAAGTTACTGCACTGTATATGAAGATCGTTTGTACATTATAATTTTTCAACTAGTATTATAAGGTTACCATGCAAAACATATTAAGTACCCTATCGAAACTGATTTATTTATTATCATATTCTGAAATAATATTACATTCAAAATGGTAACCGTGAGATGATTGTTTATTGTAAAGCTCGATTCCTACATTAAGTTTTGCACCTATGTTTAGTTCCTCGAGTCGAGCCGGAGGCGTAGACTCCTATTATTTTGTAAGGTCTTACACCGTAGTACCCAGTACCTACATTACATAGTATGATATAAAGCAAACAATTTATTGAATGTAGAATCTGTCACACACTATGTATAATAGTACTGTCTCTAATAATACGATTATATTATTTGAGATATCTAAGACACATTACTTATTGTTAAACTATAACTGAAATGTTATGTAAGTCAATAAAATATGTTAAGAAAATCCGGTACTAATGTCCATTTGTGTCTGTGTAAAATTTCCATTTAGTGGACATCAGTCTGATAAAACTGATTTAATGTGTGGCAAATTCAAAGTTTCATCAATATTATTATATATTGTATTATAGCTCTGCTTACCCTTCAATACATTCATATTACGTTAATAATAACATTAATACTGATAAATAAAATAAAAAATACTAGGTATGGTCAGTAATAACTTTTAAGTTTCATGTTTATTAAATACTTACAGTTTTATTTTTACTAAAACATCTGAATTAAATGATATAAGTATAAATATAAAATGATAAAAATATTAAATGCAATGATTGTATTCAAGGGTTTAAATAGGTACAAGAAAACATTTTGGACTTTGTATCATAGATTTTTATAATTAGAAAAATTTGATCTGTAGAGAAAAAGTTGATTAGAATTATTACTTATTGTTAATTCTATTTTCCTAAATTGTATGTAATCAAATATATAAATTATAATGTGACAAAATATTCCACCAATATCTACATTAGGGCATTTTGCTATATTCATGAATCATGAATTCATGACAAAGCATTTTTGTCAATAGGCTTTGATTACCCTTTAGTCAGTCGCCTGTACAAAAGATATGATATGACCAATGTCATTGTTTATTTAGAACTTATTTAATTTATAGTGCATTTTATGTAATTGTAAATATTGTAAATATAATGGAGCACTTGTTTTATATGTGATAGTCCTCACACATGTAGTCTGTAAATATATGAAATTTAATTAGACATTGTTGTTTTACTTGGTGCTAACTGCTATACCACCATATTTTAATCTAAATGTAAACAAAAGTTTGAAAAGTGACATTGAAACTGGTAATAGCTGTTATAGACAACCGTAGTGAACCAGTAACCCTGTTCACATTAGGGTCACCATTCACCGCAGATATACAATTTCAAGTTGGCCGATTATCGTACAACTAAATTGCGTAGTTTCACAATTTAATTGGACAACCTTTTAATTGTGGGTAATCGGAAAAGAATCGCGGTTCCGATACGATTGGTGTCCAATTATTTAGTTGGAAAAATGGTCGAGCTCTCATATTATGTCGCTATAGCTATTGGTATACTATGCGATTTAGTTGGCCAACTTGAAATTGTAAGTCTGCGGTCGCTCTTAGGCTCAAAATTTATTGAAACCTAATTAACAACTGAAAAAAGCTTCGGTCTGTCCTGCTCCAATCAGTGATTTGGCCGTCACTGTTTCCATGTTAACATGGATGATGGAACTTACCAGAGTACAACATATTCTCTTCTCCATGGACGTTTTTTATGGCATTACCATCATACCATCATGAGTAAAGTCATAAATCATAACTCATTCACAACCCCTCTGTTTAGTTTCTGGTTCAAGTTTTACCTACTGAAGCTTTAACATGATATATAGTATATAGTCATCATAACAACCATCGAAAGTAGAGAATAGGGTGTTGTTCTGTTTTCGTCAGTCCAAAGATACTCAATAGTACCTAAGTGATAATAATTAGTTAAATTATACAGAAATGGCATTCCAGCCCCTAAATCCTAATAGCTCTCAAATTCCCGACTCTTCAGCCGGTGCCAGACATGGGCTTCAAAGTTTGAGCAAACTTTGCACAAATAGGA
Organism: Aricia agestis; assembly: GCF_905147365.1. Lineage (NCBI taxonomy): Eukaryota > Metazoa > Arthropoda > Insecta > Lepidoptera > Lycaenidae > Aricia > Aricia agestis. The sequence continues at coordinate 15,696,117 of NC_056416.1, read as the reverse complement.
AAATGCAAGCAATATCTTTGCACAAATAGGCAAATGTCAGTGCCACACTTGGCGAATTTGCGTATTTGATCACATGTCTGACGCCCGCCTTCGCTAGTGAACCAGTCGCTATATTTTCAGATTAGTGTTGCCAGATGGTGTCCGGTCTCGGCGTCGTACCCCTGAACTAATTTGATTTCCCCCTAGAAATCTCCTAGAATACCCTCACCAAGCGGAAGGTGACATGCCGCGATTTTTTGAAGAGGCGGTCATGTTGAGAAATGATGGGGAAATTACAAAAATTATTTATATTAGAACATTGATTGACAGGTGTAAGTTTAATTTGCTTTTTGGTTACAGAAGACTTTGGTTATAGATTAGTTTCGACCATAAACCAGCTATAAGTATATAGTCTATGGTTTCGACATAAATTCTAAATCACAGGCTCGCTGAACGTGATATATGGTACTTATAGCAAAAAAACTGTATTTGACGTGTTTTTTTTAATTATCCCTAAAAATCCCCCAAATGGCTGGTCTCTGGTCGAACCAACGTAAAGGAGTAGGTGAGACTCGATGTCGCTGTCCTTTTCGCATATTAATAACATACAGCATTATTATAATAAAAAAAATAATTAAAATATAAAAATTGCTTCTAAATTCTAATGTATTTACTTTTAGTTTTATATATTTTACTATTATTATTTATTTATAACAACACCTATAATAAGTATAAACAGCTGACTGCGCAATGCGCAGCTGTCACAAATCGTGTTTAGTCTGTGCAGTTGAAGTCTAGCGAAAAATCTATCGATTGGTCGTCGTTTGCTACTATAGTTTGTTGAAATATCCGAAAATAAATCCGATGTTTTTGTTTACAACCGGCGAATGAACAGTTTTGTAGTGCATTGTATTTACAATCAAATTTAATTCACAATGGAATGGTCTAAGGACAAAACGTTGAGGCTGATAGAGCTTCTGCAGATCAATGCTAATTTATGGAATCCTTCCTTGTGCGATAGTCGCAGGGATAAACAGAAGCGAAGGGAGGAACTGCATGCAATAGCCAGCATTTTTGGCATAACTGTTTCTGATGCAACGAAAAAGATACAACACTTGCGGACCCAGTACAATCGTGAGTCGGCTAGAGAGGCCCGAGCCAATGCCGAAGGGCCAAACGAGAATTATATTAGCAACTGGTACGCATATGAGTATTTACACTTCATGAAGGATTCAAATAAACCGTATAGAATATTGACATTGGTTAGTAACTTTTGCCAAACTTTTTTTAGAAGTACATAAAAATCTAGATACAATACTTATTTTAATTCCAACCAATTAAGTTGAATTTTGTCTACTAACTGCTGCACTCAGAGTGGAACATTAATGTAACTATGTAATTCAAAATTTTGACACTCACCGCCATTTAAATCAGAGACATTTAATTATGATTAAACTTCAATTTAAGGAAGAGTTTGACAGCTAATGTATGGGGTTTATGTCAAAATTTTGAATTAATTGAGTACATTGAAGTACCACTTATAGTATGTTCCACTCTGAGTGCGGCAGTAAGCCCCATACATCTATCAAACTCTTCATTAAATTTAAGGTTATTCATAATTAAATGTCTCTGAGTATGGCGGTAGGCTTCTAAAATAATTTATTTTTATTTTATGATCTTTTTATAACAAACAAATTCTACAATTTCAGACAGACCACCCAGAACTCAATGGAAACACACAGCAGCATAATATGGACGTCTCAGACAACAAGCTGGATCACATGAACACATCTAATATCAGCAGATCCGAGCTGCTACATAGTTTGAAGCCTGACATACTGTATTCTCCGCAAGCCAACAACAGAGATGAGTATTCTGTGTTCGGGGAGTACATAGCTAACGAGTTACGGTCACTCAAAGGTGAAAAGAACCTTTTGGTGGCAAAGAAGAAGATACAGGATGTCATATTTGAAGTGAAGATGGGCATGATAAGTGATCAGAGACTGGAGCACAGTGCGACTTGCACAGTTTATACAACAAATACTCAGCCCTCTGTGGTTCATAACGGCAAGCTGTACTCGAGTTCTGAACTGAACACGACTATTGAACCTCAGCCTACGAATGCATCTACAAATACAAGAATAAATGAGATTATGATCAGCGGCAGTTGCCACTATCCAACGTTTAAGGTTGATGATCAATAGCAAAACCAGCCACTTCCAAATGTGGAAGTGGATAAAAACGATACTTATAATATTACTAATTAAGGTTCTCAATGTTCTTTCATGTTGTCTGTTGACATTCTGTATATTAGCAGTCTCTTATGTTTCTGTGGTCAAAGCAAATATCAGTACTTTTGAGGCCAATTGCAGAAGCTTGGCCTCAAAAGTACAGATATTTGCTTAGGCCACATGTGCTTCAGCAATATATCCGAGGCACTACAATTTTTAAGTGGTACCCATGCAGATAATACTGTATATAAATTATCTGCAGACCACAAGGATACAAAGGCCTTGAATTTTTATTTTTGACATACATAGACATAAGAGCGGGCTGCCAAATTTTGCTGTGTTTTCTAATAAGTATTATGATCCCGGAAGAAGATTGACTTAACTGAAATTGAGATTTATTTAATCATTGTATATTTATCTGATATTAGCCTAACGGAAAACACTATTCACTTATTTTGACTCGATAGTTATATTTTTCGAAATTATGAATATTTCTGGGCTTTTCAACAAATATCTGTTACACTTATTGAGTTACTATCATTAAATAACTTGGAGTATAGTTCTTGCAATCTACGAGTGCGCGGCGCCCTTAGTTGTGTGAGTGACCATATCTACTATGTCGCAGCCGACTGGTTTAAATAGCCGTTCAATCAAACAGCTAGCCCTTTGACTGAACAACGTCATTCAATCACACGGCTATACGTCGTTTAGCCGACTTGTTGACTACAACGTTCAACACAACAGCTAGACGACGCTTAGCCAACTGGTTTAATGGCAAATTAACTAGGGCGTCCATTAGCTTAATATGTAATTTGGGAGAATAGAAAAACTTTTTGTATTTTATTGAAAGATTATTCTCGGATTAAGTTTAAGGGGTGACCAAAAGTTTAATGTTATTGCATTGTAAAAATAAAAAATTCTGAGGCGTGTTTTGTGACGCCGGCTGCTGCCGCAGCACAGTCACAGTTCTAACCTAACCTACTTTTGGACTTTCTGGATTGTGTTTGTTTTTGTTTTGACGGGGGGCTGTCAAAACAAAAACCCCCCGAACCCCCCTTTCGGGGGGTTGCGTCCATCCATTTCATAATCCCGTAATTTCTCCTCGAATATTTGTTGAAATTTTGTTTCACTCGTATGTGCCTCCACAATAATTGACTCTTTAATAACACTTGTAACTTTTATTAACTACTTTCTTTGCGAAAAACAACCACAAACACCAACAAACACCTGCTAGTTGACGCAATATTGTAAATAAAACGCACCTAGCGCCGCAGCGGTGCGCGCTGAACCACTTTAATTAGACGGCCGCTTTTGAATCAGCTGTAGTGTTGAACGTTTTGAGCGACTAAAATATTCAATATAAAAGCTAGACGTGTGATTGAATGGCGTTGTTCAGTCAAAGGGCTAGCTGTTTGATTGAACGGCTATTTAAACCAGTCGGCTGCGACATACACGCGTACATGGCTCGCTCGCTACTGACTGCTCCGTCAGGTACGCACACTAACGAAAATGTCTATATTACAATTACAACTACAAATAAAGGCTACGCGCACTCGTAGATTGCAAGAACTATACTACAATCACACACTTAACACTTTATAAAATAATAGCTTAAGGAAGTAATTATCAGTATTGTATTTATTTTTTATGTAAGTAATCATCAAAACCATTTTTGGGACTTACAACCTTTACTTTCGTGCTATAATGCGGGAACCGTTGTTACGCGATATTGTTCACTATTAGCTGCAACGTAAAGCACATTGCTCGGAACACGATTCATGGAAATTGGAATCATTATATCACGATTGGAGGGTAGCGGGATGTGTAGGCTGGGCTAACGTGCTATGATATTTTTGGCAGCCCGGTCTTAATAAAGGTCTGAGATGTGAAATTGTTAACTAGTCAATAATTAAGTTTTATAGTAAGGATTTAGAAGCTCAATCACTGTATTATATTATTATATCCATAAGTATACAGGGTGTATAAAACAAAGTGATAAATGATAATACTGGTGTGTGTATGTGATATGTCCCTTAGATATATAGAGTTTACTTTGAAAGTAACTGTGCTGCTACTTACACAGTGCACTTTATACTGGGATTAAACCACCCTAAAGTATTACCACTTTGTTTTATTATATCTTGTAGAAGTTGTAGACAAGATTGTATAAATCATATTATTATTATTTATTATACATAATACTAAGGTTCACTCGGCGTAACTTGGTGGTAGCGGTCATTGACTCCCTGTCAAAAACATGTCATTTTCTATAACAAGCCGCGATTGACAACATCTGACACAATATCAATCGCGGTTTATATAGAAAATGACAAGTTTTAGACAGGGAGTCAATGACCGCTGCGGCCCAGTTACGCCGAGTGAACCTATAGTTAATAAATACCATCATAGCTTTTCAAATAATTTTTAATGCTAAAACCTTATTGTGTACACTGTACAGTTGAGACGTCATGATCTCTTTTTATTGTTACGAATTAAGATAACATTCTGTTTTAAGTAATGTTATTTAAATATATAATAAGTTTGTTCCGCCATTATATTTAGTACTAGTTAAGTAGATTTAAAGTAAGTGCTTACGGTTACAACTTACAATATTGTCGTCAAGGAATTAAATCGATTGACATTGATGATTATTGTATGCATATATGTATAGCGTAACAAATAATAAATAATTAAATATTAATTATTATAATCAAGTCGTCCTGGCTTGCATTGACTGAGTACATGTTGTTTCAACTCGTCCCCAACTTTAGTCCTGAACACAATAGAATAGATGATAACACGGTAACAGGTATTTTACTTTAACGTAATATTATTATAATATCGTACACACGTAATACGCTCGTGCTACGCGGAACGCGTTTCGCGGAACGCGAGCGATTTTATTGTGCGCGTGTTCATCTGCTAAAATTCAAATCATCTATCAAGTAGGACAAACTCTTGCACTTCGCAAGCACAAGTTCTGAGTTCTGACTTCTGGACCGTAATGTACTAATTATAATATTTTATATCTGTGGTTCTGGTTCCGTTAGCGTTAAGGGTTTTCTGTAATTAATAAAATGTGTATACCTATTGGGTGCTATAACTTATCACATACAGGGGATTGTAGACTGTAGTGTAATTTACGTCGTCGTTAAGTTGACCCGTTAACAACGTGGGGTTATCCGACGTTATCGTACAGTAAAATATAGACCAAGAGCCGAACCGCTTGGTTATACTTTTAATTTCATTTTAGTGGATGGAATTCTGATCCACTAAAATGAAATTAAAAATTAATTTGGACGAAACGAAGTAGTTACGCCAAACTCACCCATCAATCCCTAAGCGGCATCCGGCTGCCGCATAACAATTGAAATTCTATTGTGTTTGCGATTCCCACGATCGAGGTAGAAGAAATAAAAAATAAGTTCAAAAGAGATCAACCCATCGAGCCCCATAAGCTCACCGGTGAGCGAGACACAATAGAATAACAATAGACTTCCAAGAATCCACGATCGAAGGATTAATGTATGAGTATGAGTAGTGAAGATTTTTTAAGTAGTGTTCTAACAATGTGTCTAACATTCTCCGCCGTACTCAAGTTTCAGAGACATTTTAATTATGATTAACCTTCAATTTAATGAAGAATTTGACAGATAATGTAGGGGGCTTGTGTCAAAATTTTGAATTAAGTACGTTAATTTTAATAATGTGTTTAATATTATTAATATTATTATTAAACACGCTGATAATAATTAATGTTAATACTAAACCGCCAACTGCCAATTAGTTTGTTGGCGATATTCTAATACCATAATATTTGCAGCAGGATATTTTTAATACTTATAAGAAAATAAAAAGATGCACATTTGAATAGACTAATGCCTAGGCTTAATCGAAACAAAACAAAAATTAAAATATGTTTGGCACTGAGCTCCTATTCTATATATAATTCACTTTACACATAAGTGCCTAGATAAATAATAATATTGTGAAGTTTTATCGTTTGTATTTTACTATTTAGTATTTACACAAACGGCACACGATTGTGTACTGCTGGCATGGGGTACCTATATAATCAAAATTCAAAGCTATCACTACTATAATAATTGCTGGTGAAGGTGATTGCTAAAATAGTTGTAATTTTTAACTAACGAGGACGGACGCTACAAGGTGGGATCAGTTCAAGAATACTGTTATAGGTATGTAGTTGGGTTAGTCGAAGCGCATCGAAGCGAAGTATCAAAACTGAACATAACAAATCCAACCTTAACTCCAAAAAGTTAACGCACACATTACATCTGAGAATTTTTAAAGGCGCGCGTGCATTGGGCGCATTTGCGCGAATTCGCGCGCATGCGCCCGACCAACGCTGGTTGATCTGGCAGAACTCAGAAGTAATGTATGCGTTTCGTTCTGGAGTTAAGGTTGAATTTTCTGTGTACAGTTTTTGGGAATTCGCTTCGCTGCTCAATGCGCAGCGAAGCGAATTCCCAAAAACTGTGCTCTATTATAAATTGGCCCTAACAAACAGGTGGTATCCCATAAAATACCGTTTATTGTAGGCCTTACAAATGCAAGGTTTTGGCTTCTGTTCTATATAATATTTTGCATATTTTGGTTAATCATTGCGGGGATGTATTTGCAAAGAAGAAGAAGAATTGCTTGTAGTAAAAAAATCATTGTGATTTTGTGGCGGTAGTTATAAATAACGTAGTGATTAAATTCTCTTTTTTTTTATCTTTTTATTTTACAGAGACTTTTAACCAATGATATTCTATGTTACTAACGTAACGTATTTTAGAAATTCATTGCTTTTAACACTCAATGTTAATGTCAGCCTCATAGGTGAATACAGTGTTCCCTACTTATGGGACAGATCCAAAAAACTAAATAATTTTATTGCCTCTGGGGACAACGGCTCCGAAAGTACACTATTGATCCGTCCATTGTGCAGGCCAAAGAGAATGTCATATACTACGTAATGGTGCAGGCAGCCAAAGTCACCTAAGAGCCTTGATCTTAGCTCTGCAGTCCGAGCACACTCCAGCAAAACATGATACAAGTCTTCGGGCTTCTCGCACACATCGCAATTAGGCGAAGGCTTAATTCCAACCAAGTAGCAAAATTTATTTGCTGGAATGTGCCCAGATCGTAATCTAAAGGCTGACACCAACAACTTTCTCGATAAATTACACGAAATAAACCAAGGCTCCCATACTGGTTTATTCTGGATGGTTCCGTACCAAACTCCAACACCTCTTTGTAATGCCTCGCCGAAATGGTATTCCCATTTCTCGAGCGCCTTTTCCTTAATCTGATGACGAAGTGATTATATTCTCTTTGTTATAAATATTGATCACTGACCCGTGTATTATTTTTCTGATAAATCATTAGATGCGCTTAGAAAACAATTTATAATTAAGTACTTCTAATTTTGTAAACTTACCAACGTTTTATTTCCAGTTTCAAGTTGGAATTTAATGATGGTTTCTAAACTGAAATTACGAACTTCTACAATACTGTTTATAATTATCTGGTTGTGCATGAATGTAGTGAGTTCTGAAATAAGACCTCATCTAAGAAGAAAGGAGCAGAGCCAGAAGCATCACGTTCTCCGTCGTGACAGGAAGTATGCCCCAACTTGGCAAGACTTGGACACTCGCCCGCTGCCAGAATGGTACGACAAAGCCAAGATTGGCATTTTCCTCCACTGGGGTGTATACTGCGTGCCAGGTTTCGGATCTGAATGGTTCTGGAGCAACTTGAAAGGTAACCTGTTTCATTTAAGTAGTAGACTGTATCATGTTAGAGTAGTAACTAAAATATCTACTTACTTATGATGATTAATTGTGAATCATTTAGTAATGGTAGGAAATACAATAAAAACAATAATTATTGTAGAACAAATTTAAGTAAGAACTTGTTACTAATTTTATTTTCTACATTTTAGGAGGAAGCAAATCAGTTACCAATTTCATGTCCAAAAACTATCCCCCTGGGTTTTCATACCAGGAGTTTGCACCTATGTTCAAAGCTGAGTTCTTTGACCCTCAAGCCTGGGCTACATTGTTTTCCAAAGCAGGAGCAAAGTAAGTTGCAATCTACAATGGCAAATATAAATAGTGAATACTGTTGAATTGTTTTACAAAAATAATGCTTTGTGCAGTTTGTGCTGTATGTAAAGCTAAATTGTAAACAAATTTTATTTTACACTAACCTTTTGTATTGCTCATTGCAGGTATATAGTGCTGACAAGCAAACACCACGATGGTTACACATTGTTTCCATCAAAACGCTCATTCAGTTGGAATTCTGTCGAGGTTGGGCCCAAAAGAGACATTGTTGGTGAACTAGCCCAAGCAGTCAGGGAAAAAGACTTGAAGTTTGGAGTCTATCATTCACTATATGAGTGGTTCAATCCTATTTACCAACAGGATAAGGCTGACTTGTTCTTGACTAGGAATTATCCGGAGACGAAACTTTGGCCTGACATTAAACAGCTCGTGAACGACTACCAGCCCTCTGTGATTTGGTCTGATGGTGACTGGGAGGCGCTCGATGCCTACTGGAATTCCACAGACTTGCTGGCCTGGTTGTACAACGACAGTCCAGTTAAGGATGAAATTGTTGTGAACGACCGATGGGGTATTGGAATACCTTGTCACCATGGGGACTTTTATAATTGCGCAGACAGATATAATCCAGGTGAGTAAAATATTTTTACTGCCATTTGTTTTTTTTTTTATGAAATAAGGGGGCAAACGAGCAAACGGGTCGAGCCGGTCCAAAGGGTTAAAATAGGGGATGAAAGTTTGTATATAATAATACTTCTTAGCGCGAGCGAAGCCGCGGGCAAAAGCTCATATTAAAATATTACATAACATAATAAGGTTTATTGTTACTTATATCACAGATTACTAAATAATATGTTACTTTGCAATATAGACTATTTAGTTAGTAACTAACTAGTTAGCTAATGCATATTCTAGTGTGCCACAGTAAAATTTGCTCATAAATAATTTCCAGGAAAACTACAGAACCACAAATGGGAGAATGCTTTCACTGTGGACCGGCAGTCGTGGGGTTACCGCCGCAACCTGCAGCTCCAGGATGTGATGACCACCAGTGAGCTGCTGAAGGAGGTGGTTTCTACCGTCAGCTGTGGAGGTATTTTGTTGTTATAAGGATTTATCACGGAGCTAACAGGCTGCGCCTAGTTTGGGGAACAGTCATTTTTGAAAAACATTGTAAATTATTATTTATGATACTCAATAAAGATTTTGTTTTTTTTGTACTTGTTTATAATATGACACTATTTCCACTTGCAGGTAACGCGCTTATAAACGTCGGGCCGACGAAGGAAGGCACCATAGCGCCCATATTCGAGGAGCGGCTGCTAGCTCTCGGGAGCTGGTTGGATATCAACGGGGAGGCGATATACGGAACCTCACCCTGGCTCCACCAGAACGACACCAGCAACCCAAATGTTTGGTACACCTGCACCAAAACGACGTACAATGCGCGCCAGCCTACTGCGGCGCCTGCTGAATCTGACACTGTGTCAGCAGTGTACGCTATACTCCTGGAGTGGCCCACCAGCAATATAGTGATGATGAGTGACATAGCATCTTATCTCCACGCTGGCACGCACGGCGTCATGATGCTCGGCAGCAACAAAACACTTGAAGTAAGTTATCAATTAAGTAAATAGCAAACCTATTATTTGTTTAAGTTTCGTATCTGTTTGTTGACATCCAAGAGGTCATTAGTCTATGTTCTTTATTGGATTTTATCGGGCTATCTAATACTTACTATCAACTGTAGTTCATTAATATAGAGATTTATAAACCTATGTTACCATGGTTTATGTTTCAATTTTGTTTTTCAGTGGGAAATAACTTCTGGAGTAGCCTACATCACCCTGCCGGATAAAGCCTCAGTGACATCTAAGGACGCATGGGCATTTAAGTTTTCTAATAAATAATCGTTCAGTATAGTATAAAAATATTATAATATAAATAAAATCATTTTACATCTTTATATTTTGATTTTTGTAACACATTCCCTAAAATCGTTTCCAACATTTCATTTTGTGCAGAGTAGGTAACACGTTTCTAATTCCAATTTGCCAGGAAAATTGACGTTAATTTCTGACTTGATTTGACTTCCAGGGGGGTGGGGGGGCAGCTGCCCCCTCCTGCCCCTACCTGGGTACTCCCATGAATATCATTTTGTTCCCGTGGCCCGTGGTTATCACTTATCGCCTCTAGTCCACCGACGGCCGACGCCGACGTATAGTTTGTCAAGAAAGTGAAGAAATTAAAAAGTGGCAACATCGTAGTGTCATCCCTTTCAAATCAATCTAAGAAAGAAAGGGATGACACTACGATGTTGCCACTTTTTAATTTCTTCACTTTCTTGACGGACTATACTGCGAAACAGCGGCGAACTCATCCGCCACAAGACAATGCGTTATATTGCATCTTGCTCTATTCCTGTTTCGCATTGGTTTTGCAGATATTTTACAGTTCGGTGGACTAGAGGCGCCGTACCTACTAAATTTTTTAGAAGAATTTAGTTTTCCCGCTTTTTTATTTCATGCTGACAAAAAGTTGCCGTATTAAAAAAAGCTTTTGACAGTTGACACTTGACATTAATGTTGACAGTTTTGGCTGAATCGCAAAAGTCAAAACCAAAAGTTAAAACTAAGCAATCATTTATCATTGCGAAAATAAATTTCTCAGGTGTAAAAGTATTTTTTGGCTGATTACATAACTAATAAAATGTACGTTAAAACGGTGATATTAGTAACATGCTTAATCGTAGCCTGTAAAGCTTATCAGCAATCAGATATAGTTTCGGCGAAAATCGAGGTAAGCCATGAGCATCGTTTTTCTGTTTTGTAATCGATTAAAATTATTACAAAGTTCTATACTATACTTGCCGTTGAAAAACGTTTTATATAGATCATAATTCGTAGCTTAATTTGTTTTAGACATGCAGGGGATGCTCCTTAAATCGCCTTCCCGAAGTAAAGAAGTTCGTGTTTGAAGACGCCCCCTCCTACGGTCGGCTTGAAGTCAAATTCATCACAGGAGCACCCCCAGAATTGATCTTATTAGGAGAGTCTGATAATGAACTTGAGCGTATCCCGCTTTCCAAGTTGAGCAGACAAGAATGCAAAGATTTGCTAGAGAGCAAGGGTTTTACTAAGAAAACTGAAAAGGAGGAATTTTAATTATTAAAAAAATGTTGATTGAAATGATGTTGTCATCATCATCAGCATCAGTGCAAGTACTTAGGCATAACATCAAAATATCTACCTAGTTCTACAACTAAACTTACTTATGCTGTATCCACACATGCAGCAGTGCAGCTTATACCGGCGCACGGTTGGCGGCCATGCCGCCGGGTAACCACACATGCCGCCGGCTTCGGTGGCAAGGCAGTCTGAAAGCCGGCGACAAACCCGGCGGCATGTGTGGATGCACCATTAGTGAATAGCTTGCACATTTAAAATAAGTATGCATTTCTTTTTTGTAATTTACATTCCAAACAAACTAAAATATTTTTTGTAGAATTTATATAAATATATATGAAGTATAATTTGTAACATGATATCTTTATTTTGTGACTTTACCAAGCCATTTAATTTTGTACAAGCAGTAGTTTACATTTTTATTGACCCATATAATATTTTATGAGTTAATGGTTATAGGTTTAGACTATCTGCTGAAAACTCATTTGTGCCATGAGACAGAAAAATGACATGAAATACAAAATATTCATTACACAAGTTACTACACTAAAGCATTAATTCAATTTTTATGTTACATTGTTATGACATGTCATTCTTTGGATTTTATTATACTCAATTATATTTTGTGTTACATATGTATGTAACAAAATAATTTTGAAAATACTACCTTTCCTCATTTTATTTGCTTATCTCGGGTTTTCATAGAATTTGTTTTGCCTTATGTTTCACAGATAAGACTATAGTACCTACTGATTTGTGTATTGATCAGATTAACTTGGGGTCAATACTGATAAACATCTTTTATTATCTATTCTTAGGAATGACTGAACATAAAGTTTCCCCCTCTCGCCTTTAATTTTTAGAAATTTTTATGTTTTCTCATTAGGCTCAACTCACAGATCCTTCTAAGAGTGTATGCGCCTGTCGAAGTGCGTTTTCATATCTTCATAATCAGTTTGTTCTTATATGATACTTTGCCCTAGTGTGTCGAACCTGGGCTTATAATCATTTCAATATTTATCTAACATTTTACGAACATTTAGGCGCTTTGCACACGATGGGGCGGGGAGGGCCGGTCAGCCGCAGACATGCCGTGTCGCCAGTGAGCGCCGGACACCTGCGGCGCGGTCTTTTTACCCGCTGTGTGTGTTGGTAATATAGGATTCCCTTTGTGCTATCGTTCGCGGCGAAATTGACCGGCCCGCCCCGCCCTGTCGTCTGCAAAGCGCCTTAAAAGTAATTTTCAAAATCCAAAAGCCAAAATAATATTGTAATATTCTTTTGGCTATTTTTGTTTATGAATGAATCTAACAGAGCTAAAACTTGAAGAACAAAGTTTGGAAACTAGGATTTGACAGTAGGGATGGGTAAATAAAACAGCATCTTGTATTAACATAGTGTATGTGTGTAGCTCAGGTGAGCAGCGTGCAGTCTAGGTCCTCCTCCTTTCCGTCGGGCTGCGCGCGGCGCGAGACTCTTGAGACTACGTCCGCTAGAGACTCCCGCGCACCCTCATCCAAGAGAGCCGCGCATGTCTGTAAAACATAATATATTGGGTTAAAAGTTAATGAAAAATTATCACTTCGATCAATTAATTTTGTTATGCATGTAAATATGAATTTGAAGCTGGGCCAAATTCAATTGCCATATTATCTTTTTTCTGTGCAGGTAATGTGTCATTTAAATTGGTAGCAATACATATTATAGTCGCCTACATTGAGGGTGACAGATTACCTGTAACTTGCTTAAAAGGTGTTGGAACAGAACATAATGGCGTAAAAAGTAAAGTACGACCATGCCTTTGCTCGAGATCTATCCGGGGGACTGCTGTTGCCCCCAGATATGGGGTTTCATATTTAACATTGGCAAAACTAATGATATAAGCGAATCTAAGTGATCAAAGCTATATACTAATTTCTATTTATTTAAAATAAAACAAAATTTTGATGCAAATTGGTGTTCAACACTTACACTGTGGAAGTCGGGGTCGGTAGTGAGACGCAACACGGCGCGCAGGGCGAGCTCGGAGTTGGCGCGCACGTACGTGTTCTTCTCCTTCGTGCCGTTGACAAGCGCCGGCAGCAACGCGCGCAGCACCTGCAACACGCGGCAACATAAAATTACTGATAAAACAACCTTTACAAACATTCCTAAGAACACACCAACATTTGTATAAATTTATGTATAAACTATACATACAGCTTGGCAAAAAAGAGTCTGGTGGTCAGCTGAAATTAAAAGTTTTCATTTATGGCAGACATTAAATTACTTGTCAACTCTTGTATAGTCTGTCAAGAAAGTGAAGAAATGAAAAAGTGGCAACATCGTAGTGTCATCACTTTCAAATCAATCTAAGAAAAAAGAGATGACACTACAATGTTGCCACTTTTTAATTTCTTCACTTTCTTGACGTACTATACATATTGTGTCGTCCAAGATTTGCGTAGGGTTGCTTATAATAAAAGAAAAGCGCCCTAATTTAAAACACACTCTTTTTTGCCAAGATGTACGTACTAGTAACTTAAAAATATTTACACGAACGAATACAAGGTCAGTTTGTTTTTGTTTGGCATATTAAAAACTTCATACGACAAAGGTTGCGGACCTTAGATAGTTATATGCTGCGTAAATTTTTATTAAGGAGGGTTATATTTGCAAATTGCACTGTACCCTGTGCTTAATATTTCAAATAATAATAAGAACTAACCTCAGCCCCAGCGCCGTCGGCGTCGGCGCAGCGTCCCGCCAGCGACGCCGCGCGCGCCATCAGCTGCTTCACCTCGTTGCTGGAGTGGTTCATGCTCTGTCACATCACAACAAATAAAATAATTATAACCGAAACGTATAAAAAAAAGAAGTGGTTAAGAAAATTTTTTGATGTTTACTGTTGTTGTGTTGTAAGTAAGTACGAAGCACGATATCATAAAAATAGTAATTGTATAAACTTATTTTCGTATTAGCATGAAATCTAAGGTAAGTAACTGACCCTAACGAAGGGCGATAGTATTGCGGGCGGTACGGGGCGGCCGCTCTGCAGCAGGTGCCGCATAAGGTAGCCGATGGAGCGCACGGCGTTGCAGGCGACGGGCACGCGCTCGCCCGCCAGGTGCGCCAGCAGCGTCTTCTGGATGCGGTCCTCGAACTGCTCCGTGTACACCACGTCCGGCGTCTCCTTCAGCGCCACGAGCAGCGCGCACGAGCGACCGTGCGCCAGAGCGTCGTCGGCGGCCGGCGCCAGCACGTGGTGCGCGAGCGCGGCGTCGCGGTGCGTCGGGGGCAGCGCGTGCAGCAGCGCGCCCAGGCAACCCGCCGCCGACGCGCGCGTCGCGTCCTCTCCGTGCGCCAGCATCGCCGGAGCCGTCAGCGTCGCCAGGATCGCCAGCGCCAGCGGCTCCGACAGCTTGTCGCCGCCCGCGCCCAGCACGCCGCGCAGCGCCTGCAGCGTCGTCTCCCGCACGCCGCCATCCTCGCAGTGCTTGATCACGTTGTGCATTTCCACGAAGAGCGGGTCAGCGCGCGTGTGTATGACCACGAGCCGCGCCAGCGCCCGCCCCGCGCGCAGCCGCACGCCGCGGTTGGGGTCGTTGAGCGCCTTCAGGAACGTCGTCTGCAGCTGCGGCAGGAACTGCTTCAGCATGACGCCGACCTTGGCGAGCAGCGCGGCGAGCGTCTCGAGCACGGCCGCCTTGACGCTGGCGGGGAAGCGGTCGCCGAGGATGCGGATGAGAGGACCGGTGACGTGCACGACGGACGGCTGCAGCGCCGCCGCCGACGTCAGCTCGATCACCTCGCCCAGCATGAGCGCCGCCGCCTCTTTGTCCTCCGGCAGCCCGTTGAGGATGGCCTCGCGGAACAGCGGCAGGATCGGCGAGATGCCCTTCGGCAGGCAAAAGCCGGGCAGCGGCTCGCCGGGGCGCAGGTCGGCGGCGGCGTAGCGCACCGCCTGGCGTACGTCCGCCACGTGCGCCAGCTGCCGCTCGGGGTCGAGCGAGCGCGTGAGTTGCGCCAGCGCGTCCCAGGCGGCGCGCACGACGTCCGGCTCGCGCGCGCCCAGCAGCGCGATCAGGCCGCGCAGCAGCGCCGCCACGTGTGCGCCGAGCTCCGCGCGCCCGCCCGACACGTACGCGCATAGAAGTAGCGCGCCCGCACGCCGCCGCCCCTCCTCCGTCTCGCTGACCACCGCGCCCGCCGCACCACTCGCGCGCACGCACTCCAGCAGCGTGTCCACGATGCTAAAGTAAACGACAACATTGACAATATTTGTTACATTAAGGGCCAACCCACACGTACCACAACCACACCTATTGTAAATGAACTGGACTGTTCACATGTACCACATTTTGCAGTCGTTGTCGATCACTTGTGTAATACCGACCGACCGACGATGACCGACATCTCAACCACAAGCGAACTAGTGGCCGACCACATCGCAACCACAACGTTGCGTCGATGCAACCGCCCGCGTTCTTCTTCTACTAGATCCATATCCAAACTTCGATACTAATATTATAAATGCGAAAGTGAGCCTGTCTGTCTGTCTGTTACCTCTTCACGCCCAAACGGCTGAACCGATTTTGCTGAAATTTGGTATGGAGATACTTTGAGTCCCGGGAAAGGACATAGGATATTTTTTGTCCCGGAAAAATTTATGGTTCCCGCGCGATAAACGAGTTTTGGCGCAACGGAGTTGCGGGCGTCTTCTAGTTTATAACAAATATGGATCTAGGAGAAGATCTTTCAATGAAAGATGACAATTAGACTCACCAGCGCACACCGGCCTCGTCAGTAACGGGTAGCAGGGCGTCGCGGCAGTACTCGAGTTCGCGCGCCTCGTGCGGCATACCGCGTGCTGCGACCAGCGCCGCGAGCAACGCGGGCAGCACGCGCGGGAGATGGCGCGCGAGGGCGTTGCCCGCCGCCGCCGCCAGCGCCGACAACGCGCGCGTGTCCACCGCGCCGCTCGCGCCGCCCGTCAGCACCGGCACGAGGTACGGCAACACCGCGCGGGACTTGATCGCCATTATCTGCGAGAGGGAGGACAATTACATGTCTACTCTGAAGTTAAATAAGCTAATAGATATTGTTAGCGGCTCTATCCGCATCCGCAATCACAGTATCCCGTATACACTGTACTTTTGCGGGATAAAAATGGCCAATGTGTTACAAAACAACATTCACATCTATTCTCACAAAATTTTACATTTTTAACAGTTGTATTTTCAAACGAAAACAGTATCGTAATCCCAATACAATAAATAAGACATAATAGCTCCCACATCGGTTTCGGTGACGATGGCCGGTTTCAATGAAACCAGGCCAGCTACGCAAGAGTAATTTTATAGTGCCCAAGTGTGTGCGCAGTACACAACACTCTCTATTCCATAACCCAGTGGGACGGAAGACCGACACGACCGGCGAGAGATCAGGCGCAGGACCGACTTTTTTATATGCCCATCTGACGCATGGATCATCTTACTTGTCAGACAATCAGGTGATTAGCCTACACTGTCCTAACCAAACTTGGAAATAACATGTTTCGAACGCGGGAATCGAACCCACGACCTCGGAGTCAAGAGCCGCGCTCTATACCACTAAACCACGGAGACCACAGAGACATAACTTGTACTAGAACATACCTGTTTGAGTCCATCGAGCGCGGCGTCGGCGACGTCCGGGTCGGCGTGCTGCAGCGAGTCCAGCATCGGCGGCAGGATGTCGTCCAGCGCCTTGTTGCCGATCGTCGCGTGCAGGCTGTCGAACGTGCGCGCCGCCGCCAGACGCACCTGCGGATAAAAGTCACGAAATTAAATGAAGATTAAAAAGCGTAAAATAAATTAGGTAAATAAATGTTAGCAGTGATGGAGTTATGAGTGTTAAGAACTCTCGATTATGTTAGCTTTTAAACTAGGGGTTCCCAAACTTATTTGGTCTACTGCCCACTTTGAGAGCAAATTATGTTTAAGCGCCCCCTTTGTTTCAATTTAAAATGCATCCCGATGAAATACATCACCCCTAAGCCACTACACAACACCCCCTTTTTTTCTGGGTCCCACACCCTTGTGTCCTTTAGATCTTCAGTGCCCACAGGAGGGCGTTATCGCCCACTTCACGAAAGACTGTTTTAAACAAGCTAGATCCAAATCAGACCATCCGTTTGAGTTCTAAGATGCAAGGGACATACACTCACACCGACAGTCAGACACGTCAAACTAATAACATCCCTCTGTTTTCGTTGGGGGTTGGAAAGAATTTGCCAGTTGCAAAGTGTGTACCATCAACCATGGGAGTATCAGCTAATTTACTATGGTGTGTGACTTGTCAGCTTTCATTGGCACACCAATATATTTGTAACAGGTGTACGTTAGTAAAAATTCTAAGCAGTTTTGAGCCACGTCTTACGACTTCACCTTTGTATAAATATTAGATATCAAATTAAACAACAAAGTGTACCTCAGGCAACGGATCACATAGCGCAGTTCGCACAGTGGGCACTAAACCATCTGCGAAGCTGAGCACGGCGTCGCGCGAGGTGGACGCGAGTATCTCGCCGAGGCCGATGCACACGCCCTGTCGCTGGTCCGCGCGGTCCGACCGTAGACCGCGCTCCAGGATCGGAATGATTTCCGGTAGCACTCGCTCGCCAAGCTGGGAACATGATAAACCACAAGTTATTGGCCATCTTACAAAATTTTCGCTTAAAATACTGTGAATGCCAATATTAAAAGGCTATCTGTAATGACGACTGAGATGAAGGACTTTTAAAGTGCTAATAGTCGACTTTTATACCTTCTTTAACAGATGGCCGATACGTCTTTGTAATTATTACGGTGAGGACGTAAACTATAAATTGCATGGAATAGACAAAGAGCGCCCAGTGGCAATTTGACGTCATAACAATTGTTTTAGGTCTCTGACTATCGCACTCAGAGTGAAACATTAATTACTTAAATGTAATTAATGTTCCACTCTGAATGCGGCAGTAATGGTGCACTTATACGGGCAACTAAAATTGCTCAACTCCAGTCAATTCTCGTCAACGACGTCACGACTAAATTAAGCAATTTGCGGCAACAACCAGCAATATTGCGCAATACAATATTGAGTGATGTGGCCATCGAATATTTGAGCGATATGACATCGAGCGATATGAAATAAATTGCTCCATATTGCTCCACTACTTGCTCCAGATCGCTCCATTCATGTCGTCGAGCAATTATTGCCGTAATTATTGCCCGTGTAAGCGCTTCTTAAGTTTCGGAAAATTAATACGATTGCGAAATAGTTCTATTAAAGTAAATAATAAAGTCAATAACCCCGTCTGCACTTCATCTCGGGTTTCTACTTCACAAGACACAGTTTACAGATCTTCTCGTTCATAATGCTACTTTCACGACAGACTGAAAATCAATGATATTCTAAGTTACTAACGTAACTAGATTGGCAGTTTACGGCAGCAACGCGTTGCCACTTCGAAGATGCCTGCAGGCATATCTGTCTTACATAATGACATAATAACTATATTGACTTGACATTGTCGTTGTTCAAACGATCGTTGTATCAAGTGGTTACGCATTTCTGAGAATCGTTTGTATGACGTTGCTACTCTAGTATTTTAGAAACTCATTGCTGTAAATAAACTTTACCTTCCTGACGAGGTCGCCGAGAGTGCGCGCGGCGACCTGCCGCTTGTCATAGCTGGTGGAGGCAAGGCAACCCAGCAGCAGACCGAACAGCGTCGGCAGGATCTCGCGCAGGGTCTTCGGCGTGTTTGTTACCACCACCTGACATATGACATTAATCAAAAATAATAACATACAATAAAAATAGTAAGAAGTTTATTTCTGGCATACTACCTATTTAATTTTGTTTATAAATTAAATAGGTATTTTTAAGATTGTTTCCAATCTTAAAGTGATTTATTTGTTATTATTAAAACGGAACAGTGTGTGTCGAAATGCAGCCACGACATTTTAATACAACAATTAAAACTTATTTTTAATACATACATACCAGGCAAGGTATCAATAATTTTGGTTTTCTCTTTGTAAAGTATAAATAAATAATGTCCTAGCTTGTTTGTTACTTTAATTTTTGGCATTTTGACAGCATAAATGAATTAGTCATAACGTACCTTCCACACGTGCAGCGCGGCCTGTCGCACCATGAGCGCGACGTCGCTGCGTCCCATATACAATCCCGCCAACACGCGATCTCGGCGCTCGGGGCCAAGAGCCCCAATAATCGCCCGATGGGAGTGTTCCGTGCCGAAGTTATCGTCTTCCGACGCCGTCTCCGTGCTCATCTTGCCTGACACTCCTGAGACACGGTATAGCAAGTCACCAAGAAGTTGGACAGAACTGTATCGAATCCTCCAGTTGTCGGCAAACAGTCCTTTCTCTAGCTCAGGCAGTAACAGCGCTATGGCGGACTCGGCGTATAGGGTGACGATACGTTGTCCTGCACGCAGGGCGGTCTCTCGGACATACTCGTTCTCGTCGGCCAGCGCCTGCAGGATGGGGTTGATGATCTGGCCGATGTAGGGTGTGAACTCGTCGGTGAACGCGCCCGGCATGTAGATGAACATCATGATGTAGCCGTCCTTTACGTGCGGCGCGATGTCCGTGCGCTCCGCAGTCGCGATTATGTCTGAAACGTCGTAATGACAAATGTAAGAAAAAAAGAACCATCTAAAAGTACCGTTCCGATCAACGCGGCATAAAACAACAGAAACCACCTTAATTTATTTTAATTATAAAAGTCTCACTAACAATTCGGCACAATATTTACTGCCAGCCTATTTGAGAAGTTAGCACTTTCCGTAACAACTTCATTCGTTTTAACACTGAAAATTGTAATGAATTGGTGTATTCTTATGCAATTATTGATATTTAGCATTATTGTTGTAAGATACAAAATAAACATTCCGGACCGGATGGAAACTGTTTTAATATTACTGCGGGGCTAAAATGGTCACTTTTGGCAATTCCTCTCAATCAATTCAGCAAATGAATTGTGAAAACTGTCAAACTGACAAATGTCAAATCAGTACAAAAATACAGAAATGAATTGCAAGCAGAGTTGCATTTTGCGATTTTAGAAAAACGAATCATATTATGATTCATATCATGATTCCTCAAAGCGACCATTTTAGCCCCGCTGTACATATTAGGAAGTTTACAAACCTGGCATGATCTTATGCAGCTTCTGCACGCCGAGTCCAGCGACAACCTCGGACAGGCCCTGCGCGGCGCCGCTGCGGTCGACGCTGCTGCTCTCCGAGGTCAGAGTGTGCATCAGCCAGGGCAGGAGCTCCTCAAAGCTGCTCTCGCCCATACCCTTCACCATCGCGCCGAGAGCACGCGCGGACACTGAACGCACCTGCACATAGGGGAATAAAAGGCTGTGTAATCTTTTGAAGTGTTAAAAGTCAAGTACAAGTTAGGATAATATTGTACAGTTCGGTCACAGTACATTCTGTTATTAGAGTATTTTGCATTTATCAGACGCGCGAAAAAACTCAGTTGGGGTATTGTGTATTTAATTTGTCTAAGTTTGACCAAATTTTTAGTCTTTTAGAGGGCGATATATTATTTCTTCTACTCAGAGAGACACAAAAGTGCTTGTAAAGTGCGCGCTACACAAAATGTAAATCTATATACATAAAACTCAAAGGTGACTGACTGATTGACATAGTGATCTATCAACGCACAGCCCAAACCACTGGACGGATCGGGCTGAAATTTGGCATGCAGGTAGATGTTATGACGTAGGCATCTGCTAAGAAAGGATTTTGATAAATTCCAACCCCAAGGGGTTCAAATAGGGGATGAAAGTTTGTATATAATAATATTTCTTAGCGTGAGCGAAGCCGCGGGCAAAAGCTCGTCGTGTATAATACGTCAACCATACACGGCACCACTCGATTCAAATCTAATACACTCAACTTCATAAACAGGATCTTACCTCCGGCACAGGATCCAACAACGAACTCTTCAGTCCCGGTATGATGCTGGGCAGATAAGGCGTGAGGTCCTTCTGGTCGGTCAGCGAGTACATATTACCAATGATCTGAGCCGCCATCTTGCGTGTGTCGGTACTGCGGTCGAGGAACGCGCGCTGCACCACCGGCATGATTAGCGCAAGAGATGGTGCGTCGATGAAATGCACGAATTTCGTATCGAGGAGGGTTTGGAGACAGGCCGACGTCTTATTGGATGGGTCTTGGAGAGCTTGGAGTAGGACCGGCACGATTGCTGTTGACAATGATTGTAATGATAGAAAAACTTTGTACTGCTTTCGTGTGGACAATTTTCTACTAGTACAGATTTACATGGGCGAAATGCTGATTCAACGTCTAAATTTTGTGATTAGACCGCTACTGTATTAATGTTAGTAATCAAGTAAGAAATATTGATTCGGATAATACTAATTAAGAATGAAATAGATTTTCGGTATATTCAGTCTGTCGTTTCAATAAGGTGATCGCACATTTTTAATTATATCAATCAATGGTGCTTCGCGTTTTCCGATGTATCAGAATTCAGATGGCATGATCTACCACGACCACTCACCTTGAATCTCCGGGTTCCGGATAACAGAGCCGATGACCTTGAGCGCCTCCGCCGCGGCCTCCTGCACGCGCATGTGGGAGTCGCTCAGCACCTCGATCAGTTTGGGCACGATAGACGGCAGACAGGACGACAGCTGTTTGGGCGCGCAGTACGCCATCGCGCCGAGGAGCTCGATTGAACCTGGTATTGTGTGGGCACTTTAGAATTTTTTATAACTCAATTAAACTTATAGGATTACCTATTTATTTAGCAACTCATTCAAAAATTAAAACACAAAGAGCGTAATAAACATGCTAAGGCCCAATTTCACCAACGACTGTTAAAGTTAATGCTGGAATTAGTATCACGTTATCTCTTTCGGTTTACATATGAATGAAAGAGAAAACATTACATTTTAACAAGCTATTAACACTAACAGACGTTGGTGAAATTGGGACTAAGTTGGGCAAGCGATAAAATCTTGATATCTATATTCTCTTTGGTCTATTTCGTGACAAGTGTAAAGTGCGCAAGAGTTAAAACGACGTAGTACAAAAGTTTATATAAAATATCACTTGGTCAGTTTTTTTTATAAAATAAGGGGGCAAACGAGCAAACTGTTGACTTGACGGAAAGCAACTACCATCGCCCATGGGCACTCGCAACGTCAGAAGAACTGCAGGTGCGTTGCCGGCCTTTATGTATATTCACTATTCAGTCTCGTCATTTTAATTATAGACGTGATTACACCATAAACCCACCAGCCTTAGTCCGCCAGTTATCGTCCTGCAGCGCATTTAGCAGCGCCGGCAGCACCAGCTTGACGCCGTGCGCGCTCAGCTTGCTCATGATGAGCTTGGCGGTGTCGTCGGCGGCGGCGCGCACGTACTGGGACCCGTCGCCGAAGCACAGCAGCAGGTGCGGCAGCACGTGCACGACGTACGGCTCGAACAGTCGACCCAGCTTGTGGCAGAGCATCTCGAAACCGAATAGCGCGCCTGCGGGAAATATTTTAAGACGTAGGTTACACGCTCAGTTTCTCATCAGTTCAGTCCATTAATCTGGTAAAGAAGAAAACGCGAAACTGAACGTCTAACCCACGGATTGATAGACTGATCATTTTTTTTATTATGTACTTTCGGTCATCAGACTGGCGTCAATCACAGATTGATGGACTGAACTGATGCCAGATTGACCGTGTAATGATTACACTAAAGTACTTACACAAGAAGATAGAGACAAGAAGATAGAGACAGTTAAAAGCTTTTATAGAAAGAAGGTTTTTTGGATTAAGAACTATCTCACAATGGCTTTGTTCGTTTAGCATTCTATGGGAACAAATATACAAGTAAATAAACTGACCTTCTCTGTACTTGTAGTTCTTCTTTTCCTGTATGGCTTCGGTCAACTTGCCCATGACGTCCAGCTGCTTCAGCGACAGGATACCCAGGCCTTTCACAATACCGGCGATACCGTACGCCGCACCCTGTAACACAATTTCATGATTTATTTTATCAGGGACTTTCCCCCATACTGATGGTCTGCTTGTCTTTGTGTATCATATTATCGGAAACGTCAGATGACGGACAAAGACAGCAAAGTTTAAATAGTTAAAGTTGCGTAAATATTTTTATTCCCTGGGTGAGGAAACAATAAAAAATACTCAACTCTCAACTGAGACTTTAAACAGATAAGAAAATACGTGCATATTCCTAGAGCTCACCTTCCTATCGCCGTACTTCTCGGCGGTGAGGAGCTGCTTCATCAGCTTGTTGACGATGGCGGGCACCTCGTCCTCCAGCGCCGGCGACGTCACCAGGTGCGGCAGGCAGTTGCTCACCGCCTCTTGCACCTGGAAGTGAACTTGACTGTGAATCTCGTACTAAGTTACTAAGTCAATTGGCGTTGCCTTTATTACAAATCGAATTAAACATTTTTGACATATAGTGACGGCTAGAGCCCGAAGTGCGACTACTTCTAGTTTTAACCGGTTAGAACAAGGTAGTTTTGCGATAAATTTTGTTGTAGTTGGTATCACACAGGCTTGTACTAGGTCCAACCAAACTCGTGTAACTGATATCAGGATAAGCGTATATAGTTCGACGCTTTGCCGCAGCAAGAGATGTGTACTGACCTGCTGGCTGGGCGTGGAGAGCGCGGCGACGAGGCGCAGCGCGATGGGACGCACGCGCGCGTCGCCGGGCGGCAGGTGGCGCGCCAGGCTGCCCACCAGCAGCACGACGCTCTGCCGCACGGCGTCGAAGCCGCCCGACTTGGGCGCCGTGTCCAGGAACTGCTCGAACACCGGCAGCTGCGAGCTCAGCGTGCTCGCGCCGTGTAACTCCACCAGCGCCATCGCCGCGCTCAGCATGTCAGCCCGCACCGCCTGATAATAATTACAATTAAGGTGAAATAACATTAGGCATGACAACACTGTCGCAAAGTGACACGGCTAAATGATAAACCTTAGTATGCGGCAGCGGAACTACGCAGTGCTGCAGTGTAGATACGTTTTTTGAACTCAAAAGTTTGAATAGTAATCAAGTAACAACCCACTACGCAGCAGCGTGGTGACGCATCTCAACACGTTTCTAGTACTGAAATGTGACGATGGGTTGTTGGTTGGCTATACAGTTATACAGTGTGTAACAAAAATAAGTGATAATACTTTAGGGTGTGTACGTGTTCCTTGTAGAGAGTTAGTGAAAGTGGCAGCGCTGAAAGACGTATTTTTTTTTTCACTTTTGTATGGGCAAGAGCCCGAGCGTCACGAGTTTCCCTATACAAAAGTAAAAAAAAATTTTGGTCTTTCAGCGCTGCTACTTTCACAATGAACTCTCTACAAGGAACACGTACACACCCTAAAGTATTATCACTTATTTTTGTTACACCTGTATATATCTAGCTTTTTTTATTTTTTACAATATAAGATGTGATGTTGCAATAAACTTACCTCACTGCGATCAGCCAATCCGCGTTTAACAAAGAACGTCATAGCCTCAGGCACGGCGTCCGCCCTCGTCGCCGGGGCGAGCGCCCGCAGCGCCAGCGCGACGCCGCGCCGCTCGCTCCACGCGTCCACCGCCGCCTCGCACTCGTGACCGAACTGGTCCAGCTTGGCTGGAATCAGCTGAGGAGAGAGGTTTATTTAGTATTTAGTATGGTTCATTTTATGATTAAAGATGACAAAGTATGATAGAGACAAATATAAAGGCTGACTGACACGTCCTTGTAATGATAATAACAATGTTGAAGAACAAAAAATATAAAAAGCATAATTTTAGCCTTAGCCAAGTTGTCACCGCTCATTACTACGTGAAAAAAAAATTACAAACTCATCGCAAGAGATACGACATATTACAATAATTATTAGCAATTGAAACTTGCTTAAAAGTTCTGTTTTTAAATAAACTCGATTCTAGAGATTTCACCTTTCAATTAGCAACAATAACTTGGCTAAAATCTGACTTATCATACTGACCGGCAGCTTCTCCTCATATATATCGTGTAACTGCAGCAGCAGCGCGTCAACAGCATCGGCCGGTGACGGCGCGCGGGCGGCGAGAGCGGCGAGCGCGGCGGCAGAGGCCCGCTGCAGCGGCTCCGCCGGGTGCTGCACTTGCCGCAGCAGCAGCGTCCGCAGCGTCGCGCCCGCACGACAAACCACCGCCTCTGCCTCTGGTATACCCGCCCATAGGGATTCGGCTAGCTTTCTGATGTGAGAACAATGTTATGATAAAGGTGTATACGACTGCATCGTTACATTTAAATTGAAAGGTAAATAAATAAACAATAAATTTGTTAAATACTTCTAGATGTCGCATGCAGATGTTTTCTTATTTTATTCGACTTGAAAGGTAAACTTACAGCTAGATTCACTTTAGGGCTTGTTTCACCACTTTCTGATAAAGTATAGGCTATTCACAACTTTTTTGACAGATCCTCCATACTTGATCCTTCAAGTTAATTGGTCTTATCAGGAAGTGGTGAAACAGGCCCTAACCGCTGCACTCAGAGTTGTCAATTAACGCTAATGCTTAGCTACACCGTTAAGTTATTATGCATGTTTACCTAATAGCGATTACATAAAAAAAAACACTATAAACTCACTTATTTTGGATTTTGACGTAACATCAGAAAAACAAGGCATATATTAATCGTTTATAAAAATTTAATTCACCTGTTATCCTCAGAGACGTCGAACGTCGCGATGTATAGCCGCATGGTGAGGTCTAGCGCGAACTCCTCGTCGTCGAAGAACGGCGGCAGTCGCTCCACTAGCAGCAGCAGCGCGCGCAGCGCCGCGTCGCGTACCACCTGCATTACACACATATCAATATTTTGTTAAAAAACTAAGAAACGGAAAAAAGTGAGAAACATGAAATTTAACCAGCCTAAACTGGCGTGAGTAGCTCCTTTTGAATACCAATCCTATCGTAGTATTTTCAACGAACAGTTTGATTCTAGTACTGTGTGTTTAAGTTGCGAACAATACGCGTGCAAAACACAAAATTCAATGGTTTCGCATTCACCAATGACTTTGCATAGCTGTTATACGCTGGGTTAAATATCTTTATTAGCAAAGAGTAGGAGGTTAACACGATATTTTACGATATATAACACGTTAACACGAATATCGATTCCGATGGTGCACTGTAGCCTACTACAGAGTATAAACATGCACGTGACTTACCTCGGCGGGGCTCTGCAGTGCATCGAGCAGGCAGGTGACGTCGGGCGCGGCGAGCGGAGCGCGCGCGGCGCACTCGGCCGTCTCCAGCAGCGCCGCCGTACACGCCGCCGCCACGCGCCCGCCGCTGCTCTCTAGCACGTCACAACATTATATCATTGCCAGTTATTCTAGAAATAATTGCGTAGAAAACTCCGTCATTTCATTAACAGTAACGCGAACTTAAATCCGTCATTTCGTTAACAGTAACGCGAGGCTGCACTAGGCGACACGCTGGAGCGGGGCGACGCGACTCTTCAGAGCAGTGACGTTTTGAGTCGCGTAGCTGCGTTGCCCCGTAGTGCAGCTTCGCTCATACGATATCATACAAAGTGGATTTGACCGTGATATGTCGCGTTGCTCTGCTGCAGCGACTATTGCATTGTACAGTCTCACCCTTAAGGTTGCAAATGGTCGGAACCAATATAATGTCATATTGGTTCCGACCAACTGAAAAATTGCCAAAATCATTACAAAACTAGTAATGTAAACATCATACATACCTATAAGATGTATAAGCAGGCGGAACATGTGGTCTATCGGGAAGAGCGGCGGGTGCAGGGGGTCGGGTAGGTCTGTGGCGCGTGTGGGCGTGGCCTGCGCCGGGGGGCGGAGCGCCGCGTGCTGCGACACCACACCCAGCGCCTGCAGCACCGTCGCTTCCGGACACTTCACTACACCGCCGGATAGACCTGATATTTAAAGTGGTTACTGGTTAGATCTAAATAATCTTTAGTATTAGGTAACTTATAGTATCAAAATCTTTTACAGTTCCCGAAATTGGTTAACCCGATGGCTGGTTACAAATGCGTTTGGTTGAACCGTTTGTAGATTTTCTGTAACATTTCGAAAATTGTCTTTAAAAAACGTACTTGCGATATCGAGTTTACCGCCGTGAACGTGCCACCATTCACCAGTTTTAATACGCTTTTAATTATTCAAAGTTTGCTGTCTATCTCTATCACGTAACGTTTCCAATACGTCAGACAATAGATTTAGTTTAGTAGAACGTATTTAGTTATTTGTTGTGTTAAGCTGATCGCACATTCATCCGCATCGTACACGCCGCATTTCGTGACGTCATTTTATACAACGGATTCTGGGATGCGGCGTGTGCGGTGCGAATGAATGTGCGATCACCTTCAATATTTTAACAGTAAGGAAGCTTAATATTATCTTCCTTTACCTTTCCTAAGCAGCGGGAAGACGTAGCAGAATCCGGGCGCGGTGAGGGGCGTATCTGCGGCGGCGGAGTGCAGCAGGGCGATCGTACGCGCCGTCGCCGCGCCCAACTCCTCCCCCTCCCACTCCGCGTCCAGGTCGCACGCCGGCTTATATAGCCTGAGGGAATACCCAGAAATGTTAAAAATTTTAAAATATTGAAAATTAATTAGCAGAATAACGCATACAATTAAGGCTTCTATTTTAATGGATTGGTACAATCTCTAAGCGAAAAAACATTCTTTACAATACTCTAATGCAGGGGTCACCAATTAGTTTAGCTCGGGGTCCGTTTTAAGACATGAAATGACCTTCGCGGTCCACACATTTTATATAAAAAAATTATTAAACGTAGTTAATTACGGAAATTACAAAGGTATTTTTTAGATATCAATGAGAAAAGTAACCATTTTTTGTAGCTAATTATCTCTCTAATATAAAGTTTGTATCAATATTGGTGCAAGCTATAGATATTGACATTAAATCCTGGAGATGTTGAAGTCCTATGATGAACGAAGATCATCTTCGAACATGCTTGGTCCGCACACAATGGGTCAGCGGTCCGGATGCGGACCGCGGTCCGCTATTTGGTGACCCCTGCTCTAATGTCTAAGACAGGTTGCTTCAAACGATATCATAATATAATGAATTATCATTTTTTCAATATTTTCGCCCTGATCTATATCCGGCCACAATACAAAACGATGTTTAGGCCAGAGTAGTATACTCTGGTGTTGGTCAGCGTACGATATACCATAAAAATAAAACTATTGCTCACTCTATTCAAAGATGGAACTCAATCTGTACTACTAATTTGCTCTAGCTACCTGAGTGTAGTACGAGCCACGTGATCACGAAGAGAGCGATGCAGCGGCAACAGCGGCGCGGCGAGTCGCACGTACAGCGGCGCTACGTGCGGAGCGGCGAGCGGCGACCTCAGTGCGTCTAGCGCTGCGGGTACGGCGTAACGCGCGCATGCACCCAGCGCCGAAGGTGAGCCCGCCGCCACTGCGTCCAGTAGACGTACAGCACGCTCGACTGACTCATTTAGCTGTAATAATGCCATGCCCGTATTTATATTGTTAAATTTAATGACGTATTTTTTATGAAAAAAGTTCTTCTAGTCACAGTTTCCAAACCGGTAGTATACATGTACATAGTTCATAGACATAGCTAAAAAAGTGCGTTGGAAATTCTATGAATGAAAATCTTTGACAAAGTGATTTGGAGTGTTAGCTATTTCTTTTACGTAAAATATTTTTACTCAGGATATTATTGAAAAGATAACATGTTTGTTACGAATATAAGGAACACTTACAACAGTCAATCTCTCTCGTATGGCGCTCTCCTTCGCCAGCTGTAGTTTCATCGCCTCCTTCTGTTTGGCAGATAGTTGAACCTACGCAACAGAATTAAGTAACAGTTAGTTGTAGGTAAACTGGAATATTTAATAATAATGATATCTCCCACACCGGTTTCGGTGACGGTGGCCGGTTTCATTGAAACCAGGCCACCTACGCAGGAGTAATTTTATAGTGCCCAAGTGTGTGTGCCCAAGTGTGTGCGCAGTACACAAGGGCACTCTCTATCCCTTTACTCTCATAACCCAGTGGGACGGAAGATCGACACGACCGGCGAGAGACCAGGCGCAGGACCGACTTTTTACATGCCCATCCGACGCATGGATCATCTTACTTGTCAGACAATCAGCGGGGCTAAAATGGTCACATTTAGCAATTCCTCTCAATCAATTGAGCAAATGAATTGTCAAAACTGTCAAACTGACAAATGTAAAATTAGTATAAATTACTAGACATGATTGCATTGCAAGCAGACTTGCATTTTGCGATTTAAAAAAATTAATCATATTATTATTCATAATATGATTCTCCAAAGCGACCATTTTAGCCCCGCAGGTGATCAGCCTACATTGTCCTAACCAAACTTGGAAATACCATGTTTACAATGCGGGAATCGAACCCACAATCTCCGGTCAAGAGCCGCGCTCTATACCACTAGACCACGGAGGCGTTCATACTGGAACATTTAACATTATTACGAGTCCCAAAGATTATGACCATATCCCGCAATAACTCCCGTGGTAAGGTTGGTGCATACCTCTTTAACTTTGCCCTCTTTCTTTCTTTTCTCCTCCAGTTCGCGTCGCAGTTGCAACTCTTCCAACTGTTCTTTGTAGCTGTACGCTTTGCTCTCACGTTTAAGATTCATCTCTTTGCTATCTTCATTACTAAAATATTGTTTCATTTTATTACAGATATTATGCAAATTAAATTAGCGGTAAGAATTTTGTAAAAATAACTAACGATTAGTAAAGCACTTGATTACGTTTTTAAAATTGTATGTTTGATATGTCCAAGTAAAAAGAGGTAAAGATTAAGCGTGCATATTATCTACATTCTACATACGTTTAATCTTTACCTTCACGAACGGGTTATACTAAACATTCTTACCCTGGCACAACACTCTTGTCGTACAGCACGTTAGGCGGCGTGAGGAACACGAAGTAGTCGTCGCGGCCGACGGCGAGCAGGTCGGGAGCCCGCAGCGCCGCCAGCGCCACCGCCGCCGCCGCCGCGCCCGCACCGCCCGCCCCGCCCAGCGCGCTCAGCGTGCGCACCACTAGCCAGTAGCTCTGTAATTCAATAAGTGAGGAAATCGTCGTCTCGTCATCCGTAAAACTCTTCGTCTCAATAATGCAAATGTCAACGATAATTTACATTTCGCCAAATTATGGTGCCATGGTAAAACGTGAAATATTAATTGAAGGCATGGCATGCGCATGCTGTAATGAATTGAAAGTATATTCAAATTCAAATTATTTATTTCAGACTTTCGTCCATATTTTACATAGTGTTAGTAAACAAAGGGTCCTTATTCTAGTGTTAGTAAAATTATTATGATAAAAAAAAAAAAAATTAAATTAAAATTAAATGTATGGGAACCGAGCTACCGGAGCATGGAGTTGCACCCAATGCTCCAACAACTGGGAGTCCCATCTTCTACTCCACACACTGAGGAGTCTGTTTGGACTGTCCCGTACACGCGACCAAAGCGAGGCACATCGCTTACGAATAATTGTTTGGAAGCAGTCTATATGTGCCTCGGCAAGCATGGTTGAGGCGCTACAGTACCGCGGCAGGCCAAACAGCATTCTGAATATATTATTATATTGCACTCGGAGCGTGCTAAGTGAACGCTGCGTAAATCTGACCCATAGGCCACACGTGTAGAATGACTGACAATATGCTCTGAAAAGTGTCATTTTGGCTTCCCTGCTACATCGTGCGAACCTACGTGCCAACATATTACCGCGCACACAAAGCGCTCTACGCTCCCTCTCTATGTCATCCGTATCTGACAGAGAGGCGGTGACCCAGTGACCCAGATATTTAAATCGGTCGACTCTTTTCAGCAGCACGCCGCCAAGAGTCACAGGAGGTACACTTCTGTGGCTCCTGTCAGCGCCAGCACTGAAGACCATAAATTCGCTCTTGTTAGCGTTATATCTGAGCCCATGGTCCACCGCATACTCCTCACAGACACGGAGAAGCCTGCGTAACGCACTGATAGATGGGCTCAACAGCACCATATCATCTGCGTAACTGATATTATTAATACAAACGCCGTCTACATGACATCCTACAAAAGTGCTGTTGAGCTTACCTATCAGCCGATTCATGTACAGATTGAAGAGGCGGGGCGAGCTTAACCCCCCCTGTCTCACCCCACACTCCAACCCGTACACCTCAGAAAACACTCCAGCCCATTTAACACGGTTTTTCTGATTGCTGTACCAATATTTAAATAAACCAACCAGTTCTTTGGACAGAGTAGTCTCATCGGATAGTTTTTGCCACAGCTTTTTATAAGACACTAAGTCAAATATAGGGTAAAGTAAAGCTATTTTGGTTCTTCGAAGCTCTTTCCGTAATTTATTAGGCTGAATGAAAATGTTGATTTCATCAACTAGCCAGCAGCTATGAATTATTATGCTATTTTAGTGTGATGCTTCGCTTTTTATAAAGGGTAAAATGAAGTTTTTTGTTTTCTGGTTTGCAGCCTACTCTTTCGTCTATTCATAATACTAAATGAGATACTATCAATACCATTAAGATAAGAAATCTTTTTCTCAATTTTCGGAACATTTCGATTAACACACAAAACAATTCGGAATATTTTGTTATTCTCCATATATTTTCGTTTCTTGGCAAAAGATAAGTTAGAAAAGTATGTTACCTCATTCCCAGGTATGAAACCACTGATGTAGGTATTCTTGAGATTGTTGGCGTACACAGCTACCAACTTCCGCGGTTCCAGTTTGAGGTAGTTCACTATCTTGACCCAGGCGTCTCTACTGATGGCCGATACTAGGGGGTGGTGGCTACTCAGCAGCGCGTCTAGGGCTAGACTCTCAGCGTCTTTGGTGGGATATTCTGGAACAAAAATTTACTATAATAAGTTTAGGTATTATAACCTAATGTAAAACATAATGATAAGCGGGTTTTATGTATAACCTAATGTAAAAGGTAATGGTAAGTGATAACATTATATAGTAGTTTTTTAAAGCGAACAGAATAAAGAGTGTTTCAAGCTATAATTTATTTAATTCATTGTCATATACAGACTGTCAAGAAAGTGAAGAAATTAAAAAGTGGCAAAATCGTATTGTCATCCCTTTCAAATCAATCTAAGAAAAAAGAGATGAAACTACGATGTTGCCACTTTTTGACCGACTTCCAAAAAGGAGGAGGTAATACGTTCGGCTGTATGTATTTTTTTAATTTCTTCACTTACTTAACAGACTGTAAGTCATTGCCCAAAGCTTAGCAATTTATTGTAAGAGACTTTGATAAATTAATTATTTATGATGAATAATGACTAATGTCACATCAAATTTAACTTAAATGCGAAAGTGTGTCTGTCTGTTACCTCTTCACGCCCAAACCGCTAAACCGATTTTGTTGAAATTTGGTATATAATACTGTTACAGACACACAAAGCCATCTAGCGTCAAACCAGCACAACTTATGGAAGAAACGCACACAGTGTAAATCCGCTATTGGATACTAGATGGCGTTATGCTTCTAGAAATATTCCACACTTGTTTACGCAAATTTTGTACATTCGGGAGAAAAATGTTCCCGTACAGTCCAGAACTCTTCTTGACCCATATATATAGCAGCGGACGAACCGGCAATTCAGTTCGATACGAGCTATCATCAAGGCGACTTCGAAGTGAGAATCAAGTGGTCAAAAAGTGATTCTAGTGGAATTTCCCTGTTCTAGGACTTGGCTACGACCTAGAACAGGGAAAATGCTCAGTGAAGGGATCTAGTGCTTAGTGTTGGACTTTGTGCAAGTGAATAAAGTGTTCAAGAGAGTCAGCAGGTTTTCTCTCCAAATACTTCGAACCCTAGCACGTAACAATACTATGACTCCCTGAAAAGCACATAGGGTACTTTTTATCCAGAAAAATGTACGGTTCTCACGCGATAAACGAATTGTGTAGCTGCGGGCGTCATCTA
Organism: Aricia agestis; assembly: GCF_905147365.1. Taxonomy (NCBI): domain Eukaryota; kingdom Metazoa; phylum Arthropoda; class Insecta; order Lepidoptera; family Lycaenidae; genus Aricia; species Aricia agestis. The sequence goes on along the minus strand of NC_056416.1, from coordinate 15,662,602 downwards.
GTGTAGTATAAAACAGGTGATTCTTATATCTTAGTATATTTACCTCTGTACGAGCAGAGAGCTTGAACACAGTCTAGGATCATCTTCCCCGTCACATCAGGTTTGTCTTCCGGTGGCGTCTTCTCTTTCATCACGAATATCTTGCCTTCCTCGAGTACCTCATTCAATTTTATCACTAAATTCCTTGCTATTTGGGCTCTGTTTTGCTCAGCTAGTAACGCTTTGACCTCGTCCAATGCCACACTCCGGACTGACTTGACCGGGGAGAGTAGAGTGAGTATGAACGCCTTGTAAACCTGCGAGCCTCTGTCGCTGGCAACACTCTCGTTATTTTCCAATAGTGTTCTGCATAGCAACACCACCTGTATTAGGACTATAAAGGGGTAAATGTTATAGCGCCACTTAGAGCAATGTTACATGCACTAATACTACTAGGGACACAGATATGCCAAATAATGATTGTAAATGTAAAAAAATGCTTTTTTATTTTGTACTCGTATAGGATCCTAGTTCCTACTAATATTTGTAGTCCAACCAAGTTAGAAAGAGTAAATAAAAATGTATTTCAAACTTGTTAAAATTTAACTATTAAGCAAAAACTTAGCAGGAATCATAATAATGCTAAATCTATATTGATTGGACTGCTAATTTAATAATGGAATGAACTATGAAGTTTACTTGGCACAGAATAGCAGCAATTCAAACTTACCAAGACAATCCGATGAGAGCTTACTTAAGTTTTGAGAGTTTACAAAATTATATTCCCTATTTTAGGGCGAGCATTATTAGCCTTTACGATCTTTGAGTAAGTGCCAAGTGTGTTATAATCATTTTCGTTTCTTTTTAATTAAGTTTTAAATGGCAATGGCTATGTATAATGATACAGAAATTACAAGTGAAATAGTGTGTCTTATACCAAATTAAAAGTTCCAAATCTAAAATTGTATGTAATGTTTATAACATTACATAATATTTTAGATAATTATACAAATTGAATTGAAGTATACATCATCTTAAATCGTAAATTATTATTTTCATAGTAGTTGTGAGCTAATTCTCGTACCTCGAATATCGATTCGATTGTTTTGTCGATCTTATGCGAACGAGTCAGTGATGGGGAATAGAGATTCAAGGCACGAGAATTAGGTAGTTAGCTAATATAGACTGCTATTTGAATTTTCTTATTTAAGGGGCCGGGTGCCATCGAAATTCTCATACATGACGTAATACCAATATTATTTTCTCATACGAAAATATTTAACATGAATTATTTTGCAGCTTAAAATAGTAATTATCTAGGTTCCTGCACAAAAATTAACTACAAAATATTTAAACACGAAAATATTTTTTAAGCTGAAAAATAACTCAAACATGTTAAATATTTTCGTATGAGAAAATGATTTTGGTATAACGTATGTATGAGAATTTCGATGGTACCCGGCCTCTTAAGTTTTGTGCATTGCTTTCTAATGAGCATTGAGTGCGCTACAAGCGGGATGTGTGTAACTCAGTTAACTTATCTTTAGCACATAGCAGTCAAAACGCCTGAAATATTACTAAACTTCACGTAACATATCCTTTTAAATCTTTATCAATGTTCATTTGATATTTTAAATGAATTATCTTGTAACTAGCTGTCCCGGTGAACTTCGTGTCACCTTAAAACCTTCCCTTGACTTCTAAGAATATTTCAAGACTAAAATTAGCCCAATCCGTTCGGCCGACTTCGAGTTTTAGCGTTACTAACACAATTTAAAATCCATTTTTATATATAAAGAAAATTAAAAGTAGTAGTAGCAACCTATGAAGTTTATATTTCATCTTGGTTTACTACATATTTTTGGAATGATGTTCCAATAAAACCCAAAAGCAATGAGAAAGACTTTAGGCATAGTATTTATTACGTGGGGCTAAATCTTTGATATAACACCTGTAAACATTTATTAAGTACAATATTTTCTGTCGAATTCATCTCTTTTAGTACCTGACTTTCTTATTACTTAACAATAACTTTTAATATTTAAATATTATAATATATCAAGTTAAATTTGTATGTCAACAGTTGACGGCGCGTGGTAGAACTTGTATAAGATTATGTTGCGCCGAATAACATTGTCTTTGTATTTTTTATTGATAAAGGATTTTAAAAAAGTACTTACCGTCATCAGTGGCTGCGGCGAGCGAGCGGTCCTGTAGTAGAGGCGGGGCGCGCGCGGCCGCCTCCGCCCCGCCCAACGCAGCCAACGCCGCCAGTGCGCACACGCCTTCACCCGCCGGCTACAAATTAACACAACTTTGAAATGGTAATTCCGTGAACCAAGTGTCACTTCGCGTTATGGATGTATTATAAATAAATAAACAAAACAAATCTTCAGGTTTTTATTAATAACAATATTTACTGTTGTGTGTCACATTGGATTTTGGAAATGTCACATTGTAGACAAAGACTTGAATATTTACTGCCCGCGTAAATAAAATTAGTAATTTGGTGGAAGCTATACATAATAAAAGCCGTTCTGCTTACACCAGTTCAGTTACACCAATTAATTTACCATTTTTTAAACCAGTTAATTTACCAGCTGGTGTAGCATGGTCACCATAAAAAAGGTTTCTTTCTACGGAAGAATAGACAAAGTGACTGTTAGACAATGGAAATCCGCCATTTTGTCGATAAAATCTGTCAGTATGTCGATTCTTTCCTATGTCTACTGTTGTTATGCTAAGCCTACTGGTGCAACTTTTTCGCCCAGATGTTCGACTTAACCTAAAGTTTTTTACCTGGTGCGACTGCTGAGCGGCGCGGTCAACAGCAGCGAGCAGCGACGGCGACAGCGCAGCGGCGGCGGTCGGCGGGGCGCCGTACCGCAGCGCGTGCGACATTAGCGACGTGTACGCCACGCGCACCGGGACCGCCATGTTCTTGGATGTTACTGTCTTCTGTTGGGGAAATTATGTTATGTATTTGTTGTATGGGCTGCAGTTAAATTGAGGAGTGTTAATGTAACATGAAAGGCAACAATGGTACTGACAACAAAAAGAGGTTTCTTAGTGGTTCCATAAGTAAATCAAACTACTAAAAAGTACCATAATTTGGTAATGATTGTTAAGGCCTTAGTAATTGATTACATATTAAAATATTTAAGATAATCTAATCTTAAAATTACGTATTTAAAATCATTAAATCACAGTATTGGAATTACCTTATACATATCAAGCAGCTCCGTCAGCAGCGGCTGACGCAGCATCGTCACCCAGCGCTGCAGCGCCTGCAGTGCGGCACAGAGCGTACGCTCGTGCGACTCGCTGTCGAGCACGCGCGCCGTCTGCGCCGCGGCCACGCTCCATAGTGCACTTGCGTCCGCGCACGCGCTCATGCAACCCACGCCCTACACAATTAAAAATTATTTATGTTATAATATGGAAAAAATAGTTTAAATTACCTTTTTAATAATGAATAAGTTATACAATATTCTATCCTTCTCTTGTCAAGATACTTTTTGTATTGAAAAAGCACAAAACAATATTTGTTTGGCGTTGTCTATACTCTATAGTAGTCTATGGTATTTTTTTTTTGTAAGGGGTATGTTTTTCTAGCTACACAACGACGAAAATTTCTTTCGCGCTCATTGCATAGAGTTAGAGGGTTAAATAAAATACGTAAAACAAAGACTATGAAGAGTGTAAAGTTGCAGTTGTACATATCAGTTCCGCGCCTTTATCTAACCGCAACCACACATTTAAATACATGACAATACATTTTTTGACCTTATACATACTAAAATTTAACATGTCACATCAAATACTGAAATTCACTAAAATCGGTTTAAGCGTTTAAGAGGATTCCACACCGCCGTTTTTCCATGCAAACGCTGTTTCCTCCCTGGATAATGCCGGTAGAGTTATGATTTTTTTCCTGAATATCTATGGCCACTATTAGCATGTCCCTATGTTTTCTTTTTTTCATAATTTAATTATTAAAAAAGATAAGAACGTCCAAAAACCCAAAAAAATGGCCAGATTTTCCTCTGTGTTCAAACACCCAGAAAACAAAACTGGCTAGAATATACATAAAAAATAAAACATAGGAACGCAGCTCAAGCCTTGCTTTAATTCTTAGTGAAAAAATTACTTAAATCGGTTTAGTTTTGGAGAAGGAATCAGCGGACAACGAATCGAAGATTTTCTGTTCTTTTATTAGAACTTTTGTCGTGTTGTCTCTATCGCGCTCTGCGGTGGGAGACTTGAGATTGGTGAGACAGCAATACATTTTCAAATACCTATTTTCAATTTCTCTGGCCCCTGGTGTATCCTCTTAACGCGACAGAACTTTCGCACATTAAAATATCAGTGTGGATTTACAAGCTACTGTCACTTACTTTGAGTACAGCGATCTTGTCCTCGCTAGAGGTGAGTTTCCCGCTGGCGCCATTATACACGGCAAACACGTGCGTCAGCAGCGCCTTGCCCGGCTCCGCCCCGCAGCGCCGCGCGACGCGCGACAGCGCACGCCCCGCCTCCTCGCGCACCCACTCGTCACGGGAGTGCAGACAGCCTGGTAAATAAAACATTAAGATAAATAATTAATTGATAAAAAACATGCATATCACACCGATTAACAGTAAAATTTAAGCAAGCGATTTTATGTTATGTATGCATAATGCAATGCTTTCTTAAATTATTGAAGTAATGCATAAATTAACACTTAAACAATAATCATGTTTGATTGTATAGTGATTTGTTCAACTTTGCAACTATTTAGTAAAGTGTGTTTTAAAAAACCCAGATGTTACTTACTTATTAAGCTCTTGCCTATGTCAACAGCTAAACCGTCCACACTGCAGTTAAGATGCTCAAAGACTTCTCCCACAGCCTCAACTATTGTCTCCGGGCTACGTAGCATAGCCTTCTGTAGGGCTGGTAAAAGTGTGTCCTGTACGTCTGATTTGTCTAGCATTGTAAGAAGATCTGCACATGCCTTAATGTAATTTGCGTTTGGTCTAGTCTTTACAGTTATCAGACTTTTGATAAGACTCTCCAACATCTTAGCCTGGAAATTAGGACACATTATGGTCATGACATCAATTAAAATAATCATGATTATATTTATTAATTCAAAGGCAAATTCTTAAAAAGTACTCTTAAATTTGTACCTTATGTTCTTTGACGAAGCTTTCATCTCCGATACTCTTGGCATGGCGACACAGTACTGAGAAGGTTACACAGACTTGAGGTCCAGAATCTGATGCCTGAGAGAGCAGCACATTTAACCAATTTGTGAGCTTTCCCTTCTCCATCTCCTTCCATGAGTTGTGCAACTGAAACAAAGTGTAAAGTACTGTAGTAACAAAGTTCAGTAATAACACTTTAGGGCAGCGGTAGGTAACAGGCAGATCGCGGTCCGTATGCGGACCGCGAAAGGTCGAATCTCGGATCGCGAAATATTGTAATGTATTTTATACCAAGTATCAATTCATACATAGTTAAGGTATACATATATACTTTTATTAATTAATCCCTCGATCGCAGATTCTTGGAAATATATTGTTATATTCTATTGTTATCACAGTCGAATTTGACCACTTGGGTGTTGAGAGGAGAAAATATTTTAAGCTACAAGGACAAGTGTGTTTTTTTTCTCGTAAAATTTTCCCACAGTATGCAGAACCCACCAAAATTACTTGCCGACCCCTGCTTCAGGATGTGCAGTCCCTTGTACAGACTTCATTGGGAAAGTAGCAGCGATGATGTGCTTGCTCGTAACACATAAAAAATTTGCTCTTCCAGTGCTACTACTTTCGCAGTAAACTATATAAAGGACACACCCAAAATTATTAATACTTAATTTTGCTACATCCTGTACCTGTATAACAATTCAAAGAAGGTAGCCAAGTTTAAAGGACATAATATCAATTAAAAGAGATGGCCGGGGAGACTATACCATGGGTAAGTCTGGCATATACAAAAGAAGGGAATAAATTTGATGATGCCTTTACCTAAAGGTCAATTTTAATTTCGTAAGGTCAGATTAAAAAAAAAAACGATTGCAGTGAAACATCAAAAATATGCAAATCCCAAAAGAGAGTAGTATTCTAGCTATGTATGATACTTTAAAAAACAATGAGTCTTCAAACCCATGCAAAATATTTACTGTGTTGTCAATACTCTTTGACATTTTATCATTTTTAGAGAACTTACTATTGAATTTGCTTTGTCATTCTTTCTCTTGTCCCCGTATGCAGCGACCACTGCCACAAGGTTGGCTTGTGTGAGCACAAGGGTGTTGTAGTCGACGCCATCATCAGGTGTCTTTAGTGGTCCATTGACTAGTACAGTTGTCCAGCGCAGAGTGTATAAACCACTCTGACAGATGTTTTTCCTGCAAAAATTAATGAGTGTAGTATATATATTGTTTGATGTTTTCTGGTAATTAATGGATTAAGACATATCCAAGATTTTTGTAAAATAAAAGTGGTACCTTATATTAAATGTTTGAAGAAGTTTACACCAAAGTTTTTAACTTTATAATAACAAAAGAATGAAAATAATCAAACTTACGAAGTAGCTGTATTCTTTAGCTGTTCTGATATTTCTAGTAGAAGTGGTAAGATTGACTTTAGAGCCCAGTCTTTGTGGTTAACACTAAGATACACTAATAGTTTTTTAACATATGACTGGGATGTGGAATCTCTATATCGCTGAAGTGTTAGCAACACTACTCTGGACACAAAACGGACTGCAGGCTCGGTGATACCTGTAAAAAAAATCCACTATTTAGTACCACTAAGCTGTTTAACCCGTTGATTGTGGAAAAATGAGACATAATAGAATTTCTATTGTGTCTCGGTCACCGGTGACCATATAGGGCTTGATGAATTAAATAACTAAGATTTGGGTTTTACATAGTGTAGATTTTGTTCATTATTGGTTAAAATAAAGTTGGTACTTTTTTAATCTTAATTTACATAAAGCCTACATGACCAATCAGCAACCTTAACACAAACTATATAAATAAATGTTTCTTGTCATAACGAGGTATAAATACAGAGATACGATCAATACAGCTAGACACCCTAGGCATACTAGGAGCACTTGACAAATAACCTAACTTACGCCAGCGGTTTTATTGTACTGCAAATAGTATGATTCTATAGGCAAATTAAAAATATAATAACTTATCCTACTTACCCGGTGTAGATAACACTTCCTCTATTTCTTCTATTACTTTACGTCTTTCTTTTAAACTTGCGGTCTGGATCCTAAATGGTATATCCTTTAATTTCTTTAAAACCTGGAAACCGCATATGTATGGTGAAGTAATGAAATGATTACAAGTAGATTATTTGATAATAAATATAAAATTACCTCTGAATCTGCCATTTTCACAAAACATTCAGGATATTTAGTTAAAAAAGCACACGTCCTTTCGAAATATAGACGTGAAAATTTGACACAATGACACAAATGAGCAAAAATGACATTTACTTCATCTGACGATTCTGACAGCTGGTATGTTTTTTTTTTTATTTAAAGTTCCACTCTCTGCGGGGCTAAAATGGTCGCTTTGAAGAATCATGATATGAATCATAATATTATGATTCATTTTTCTAAAATCGCAAATTGCAACTCTGCCAGGGCTTCAAATACCGGTATTTTTTCATAACGTTATTGCTGCAAGGGCATAGATAACGGTATGAAAATTTACCTGATACTAGAAATAACGGTAAAAATTGGAATTAATACCGCTAAATGTTATAACGGTAAATAGGATTTATAACGGTAAATATATGTTCTTTGATAACGTTACCTTTTGTAAAATAAGTACCTAATTTAATCAGTCAATTCAGTATGCAGTATGCACAAAATTAAACTAGACGTGTCTGGTGACCAGTAGGTACATATTATAGGAAAAATGACGTCTAATGAGAATGACATGGTCAGTACTCAGTAGTTTAGTGCTCAGTATCTTTGTTCAAATATTACTAATTTATGGTTTGTATAGTAAATTATTGTATTGTCAGCACGTGCACCGTGCACTGGCTGCCGGATGGACTCTGTTGTTTTGCAGACGATGGGGCGAGGTGGTACACAAAGCACACGACTAGTGGAGATAGAGAGAATAGAGCTAGCTGCCGCCTCGCGCCGTCGCGCCGTCTGCGTTACTGCATGTAAACTGGTTTGTGTGATCCGCGGCGGGCAGCCACGGACATGCCGCGCCGCCAGAGCCCGCCGGGGACCTGCGGAGCAGTCTTTCTGCCCTTGGTGTGCGTTAGTAATATATATTGTAGAATTCCCTTTGTGCTATCGTTCGCGGTGAAATTGACCGGTCCGCCCCGCTCCGTCGTGTGCAAAGCGCCTCTGACCCGACGGGCTACGCTCCTTAAAATATTCTCCGTGTTATAATACCTACATATTTTGTAAATGCTATCATATAATTTTGTGCTTCCTTTTTTAAATGTGTTGATATTTTTAACTACAGTCTACAAAATATATATGTATTAAACTTAGAATTCTAGTAATAAATACTAAGACATTACAAATAATTATCCATATTTTGCCAATCCCCCGCATTCGCCTTAATTAAAACAAGTAAATAAATATGGACATAGGTACCTTGCATCATTTTCTGCATTCATTGACTAAAGAAATTGCAGCACCATCTTGACTTGTTAAGTCAAAGTTTTTTTTTATGAAAATAAGGGGGCGAACGAGCAAATGGGTCACCTGATAGAAAGCAACTTCCGTCGCCCATGGACACTCGCAGCATCAGAAGAGCTGCAGGTGCGTTGCCGGCCTCTTAAGAGGGAATAGGGTAATAGGGGAGGGTAGGGAAGAGAAGGGTAGGGAAGAGAAGGGAAGGGAATAGGGGAGGGGATTATGCCTCCGGTAAACTCACTCACTCGGCGAAACACAGCGCAAGCGAGAACGTGGTATTTCTCCGGTTGAGCCGGCCCATTCGTGCCGAAGCATGGCTCTCCCACGTATATAAAAACTGGTGCTCGGAAGTCGGAACTTGGCTGCGAGTGAGATTTGGTGCACGACGCATACCGCATACCTGATACCAGAAAATATCGTTATATTTACCGGTATTTTTTGGTTTTTGGTTATGTTCTTTTTTTTATCGATACCTATCGATAAAAAAAATACCGTTATCTGGCTACCATTATGAAAATACCGGTACGTAACGATATTTTTTAGGGTATTCGATAACGTTATGAAGCCCTGAACTCTGCTTGCAATTCATTTCTGTATTTTTGTACTGTTTTGACATTTGTCAGTTTGACAGTTTTGACAATTCATTTGCTGAATTGATTGAGAGGAATTGCTAAATGTGACCAGTTTAGCCCCGCTGAACTCTGAAAATCCTCAGTCACATCTTGATTGCTTGCAAATTGCAATTTGCAATGCAATGACTGAGGATTTTGATTAAAAACCGAAGAATAAATTGCTTCAAATGCTATGGCTGTATGGGCAACGCTCCTTTTGCCTGTCCCGACCGGGACGAATTAAAAAAAAATGTCTATGGTCTATCCTCGGTCGACGGTCCCGTCAACTGTCAGTGTCAAAAGAATTTAAACCAAAACTTATCCTCACTGCAGTGCTCAATTTTTTTTTTTTTTAACATTTTTTGCATTTTGTTTGTTAAGAATGTCTAGACAAGAACAAGTTTCAAATTTGCAAAACTTCTTAAAAGGGGTAGATAAAGACATAACTATGATTTTACAAAATTTACAATGGGACAGGAGTTCGTTTTCTAAGGTTAGGGATTTTAAATATAGTTTCTGTTTAACAAAGAGAATATTATAACGTCTGTTTTTTTTTTTGCCTTTAAAATAACAACAACATGCACAACCAAACATACATATTTCTAATTTAGGAGCAGATTCCTCTTACGAAGTGTAAATATAACGAAGACCATAAAGTTTCACTCAGTAAATTGAGAGAACATGAAGAGATGTGTTTTCTGAAACAAAACGATTATGGTCCTGATGATGTTTTGCTGCCAGAGCTACTTGATATTAAAAGCCCGACAGTTGTGAAATTCAGTAAGTATTAATTTTGCACACTGTATATTTTGATACTTGTGTTAGATTTTCCACCTACCTATCTACTAAAATCTCTTTAAGTATATAATGTTCTACTTTGTTTGCTGCAAAGTACTAAGAAAAAAGTGAAGTGAAGTATTGACAAAAAATTTACTACAAGATTTTCATCATAATTTTAAAATGTTTCATATTTATTTCTAGATTCAAATGATATTAAAGAAATAGTAGATAATGCTGCTTCGAAAGAACCAATGTTCAAGAGAGGTAAATATAACAATATACTTTTATAATTTGTATGTTTATTGATTTTGATGTTTTAAAAACTGGTCCAGTTTTTAAAACATCTAAATGATCAGGTGTACAGTATAATAAACTCATCCTTTATTTTTAAAATTCATGTAACCAATCCTGAATATAATATTGTAAATTTTCATATTTTCAGTACAAATTGTTTTTTGGAATCGAGATATAAATACTTTTGTATCCTTTTATAATAAAAGAACAAGCAAATTTTTCTTACAAATTTTTACCTTTATGTATTGTTTTTTTTTTAAATTTATAAATCCATACTAAAATGTAATAAGTCAAATAGATATTATTGTGTTAAAATAGTAGCCTGAGTAATTAAATAGATATCTGCTGCATACATCTAAATTTTATATTTAATCCTTCAATCGCAAATACTTGGAAATTTATTGTTATTCTATTGTGTCTCGCTCACCGGTGAGTTTATGGGGCTTGATGGGTTAATCTTTAATCTAAAATTTTGTGTACAATAATGATGGATGTTACTAATATAAGCCTACAAAAATTACTCTTTAAATTAGCCAAAGCATATACTAGTTAGTATTTACAACAAGAGTATAACATTTATTTCCTTAATGTAAGGGTGTAATAGAGAAGCTGTACTGCCTCTTACTGCTGAGCGTCTCCAGGCAACATACACTTCGGACGAGAGAAGAGCCATACATGATGCAGTAGTCAGCTCTGTGCGCACCATACGGGAACAAGATGATGAATTTGTCTTACTAAGGTAATAGTGGTTTTGTTTTGTAAAGCTCTTCGAGATTATTGAAATATAGTTTATCCAATTTTTATTTGGGAAGTACTTAATTATAAAATGTGTCATTGTGTACTTTTGTGTATCAATATGAAGTGCTTCCCAGCTCATGATGTTTACTAACCATTGCTACTTACTTAATAAACCTGCATTGATATACATAGTAATTTTGTGTTTTATCAATGTCTTTTTGATGCAGCAAATGTCTGTGTGAGAATTTTATTTAGTAAATTTCGAATAAATCTGAAAACTGTTTTATTAGTTATTTTATAGCATGTTCTAACGCTATTATTATTTTAGTGGCATGTCCGGGGCTACGGACAGCGATAAGTCTTGGCTGGAGCGGCTGGCGGAACAACGCGACCGGCGCCGCCGCCGAGCCAAGTACCGCGCGCCGCCAAAGACGCGCAACTATTCGCTCGTGCTGCGTGACGTCATCTCTACCCAGGTAACAAAATTACTATTTGAGTATTTGCTATAGTCATTTGCGCAAAGAACTTAATGTACCAACTACCATAAAAAAAATTGATTCCTAGGCAGATTGCGGATCTATGTTATTTGGTTTTGCTGTGTCAACGTCAACGTTAGTCGTCATCTATCGGCTGGGTTTGACAAAACCCGACCAAAATTATTTGGACTGCTATCAGCCTTTGAATGAACTTCTCTTATAGTTCATAAGTAAACAAATGAAAATTGGCCAAAAACACTGACTTCAATAATCTGAATTGTAAATTTAAGTCATTTTGGCATATTTTTGTCTCAATTTACCTCTCATAACTGATAAATGGTAAACATTTCCTCCCAATTGAACAGTAAATATAAGGGAGCGATCAGATGTGCGCGTGTTCTGCGCGGGTTGTACTATAGCGTATGGGAAAACACGCGCGCAGCACGCGGCGGGCTCTGCGCGGGTTCAGCGCGTGCTGCGCGCGTGTTTTCCCATACACTATAGTACTACCCGCGCAGAACACGCGCACGTCTGATCGCGCCCTTATTATAGTAATTCACGATCTGTAGACACCAGCAACCAATTTTTTAAATTTCAAATTAAAGAATATGATAAGTGCTTTGTAATGCTTTTCACCCGATTATGTTATAATTGTTATTAATTTTATTTTTTTAGATGGAGTTACTTAGTGAAATGAATGGCAACTCTGAAGCAGACGAAAGCCATAAACATAATAAAAACGGGGGTGTTATAAAAAAGGAAATGGATGAGAGCTCACAATATGAGGGAGTAGAATATCCTAACACAAAGAAAGATATAAAAAGTGCTAGTAGCAGTGGATCTTATTCAGAGAAGCATAACGAACGAACAAAACGTCAAGACAGATATGCAGAAGATAAATACAGGGCAAGATATGATAAATATAATAAATTTAAGCATAATGAGGATTCTGAAAGTAAAAGAGATTACGATGAACATCACAAAGATAAACACAATGACAATACTGAGAGTAAAAGAAATTACGACAATCATTACAAAGATACTGACAGTGCTGGATATTATGATAAATATAACAGAGATAAAAATAAAAAGGAGAATGTGAGTAGAAGATATTATGATAAACATAACAGAGATGGAAATAAGGAGGATACCGAGAGTAGAAGATATTATGATAAACATAACAGAGATGGAAATATGGAGGATACCGAAAGTAGAAAATATTATGATAAACATAACAGAGATAAAAATAATGAGGATATTGAGAGTAGAAGATATTACGATAAACATAAAAAACAAGGCCAATCATCGAGACATAGCAGTAAAACAGAATATAGTAAAGAAGATGCAAACACTGACGATACTAGTAGAAATTATTCCAGACACACAAAATACACTTATAGGGAAAGAGGAAGAAGTAGACAGGAAAGTTCAAAAGATAATTATACAGACCATAGAGATGACAAAATGTATAAAAAAGACAAACCTGATAAACGAAAGAGGGAGTGTGATGAATATTATGAGGGTTACACAGAAAGCAGACATAGTTCAAGCGACAGAAGGAAATAAAAGTATAATGAAAGACATGAGAGAGAAAAAGAAAGAAGTTATCACAAAAATGCTCATAAATATAGAAAAGATGAATAAATGTTACTTAAGTAAGTCATGTTATTTAATCTCTTTTATCTCTATTCACAAAAAAAAAAACTATGGTTAACACATCTGCAAGTAACTTAATATTATCTGCAAGCCAGATAAGTTATAAGTATGTACTTGTTGATCTGTTTTTTAACAGCTGATCAACAAGTGCCTTTTGGCAAGAAAGTCCCAGTTTCATCAACACCTGCAGATTGGTGTTGATCGTTTGTCCAAATACCATGCATCCCTTTCATTCGTATACAAACTGATATAAGTAGACATAACATTTACAAGATATTATCTAGTACTAGCTGTTTTGGCAAACGTTTCTTTGCCATATAAAGTAGGTATTTCGCCCGTATTATTTTATTGAAGTGACTAAATAAGTATGTCACCATGGCAACGGGATAGCGATCGATCGCTATCCCGTCGCACAAACAATGGTCGCTGTCAGTCTCGAGTTGTAATAATTTACTATTATTTATTCAAAAAATGCACTTATCAATATAAAAAGTACCCAGTAGCCGATTCTCAGACCCACTGAATATGCATATAAAATTTGGTTAAAATCAGTAAAGCCGTTTCGGAGGAGTACGCGGTCTAACATTGTGAGTTGTGACACGAGAATTTTATATATAACTAGCTGACCCGGCAAACGTTGTTTTGCCATATAAATAATGTTTAACAATGTGAACAACCCTTATTACTTAGGGATATGAAAAATAGATGTTGGCCGATTCTCAGACCTACTCAATATGCTCACAAAATTTCATGAGAATCGGTCAAGCCGTTTCGGAGGAGTACGGGAACGAACATTGTGACACGAGAATTTTATATACCTATAAGATAAGATAATGTTAGCTTTATTTGACAGCAGACTTATAGTAATAGAGATCTCGAAATCGAGTCGGTCCATTTGTGCCGAGTCATCCTACGGTTAAATACATATATCTTATCGCGTACATTAATAGCTTTATTTAAGCCCAGTGCACACGTCAGGTAATCGCGTCGCGTCTGTCAGGTGGGGTGTGATCAAGTGTTAAGAACATGACGCGTCGACATGTCCCCTCCGGCTCATGCTTGTCAAGTCAAATGGATTAAGTGTGTTCTGTGTGGTGTGTTCGATTGAATGAAGGGATAAGTGAGCCTGTTGCGATCGATTGTTTCGATCAGAGACCAGCCATATTTATATTTATTCCTCTATGGTTTCGATCCAATTGTATACAGCCAGTATTTATGGATCGCAACCTGAGATCGCTACCGATTTTGATCTAGTCAAACTGATAAAGTATGATGCCTCGTGCCACGGCTTCAAACACAGACTCGTCTCATTTTTAACAGTCCCATGTTTTTGACTAGGGAGGGGCAAAAACCTAAGGATTGCACCACGCCACTGCCTAAACCTAAGGATTGCAGTAAAAGAAGAAATTAGGCAAAATTATCCGGATAGAGGTAACTTTAGTATGTAGAAATTATATAGTTACATCATAATCATATCGGGCGTCATCTAGTATGCTATGATTAGTATAACAGATTCGTTTATCGCGCGGGAGCCGGACACTTTCCCGGGACTCCAAGTATCTCCGTACCGAATTTATACGTGGGAGAGCCATACTTCGGCACGAATGGGCCGGCTCGACCGGAGAAATATCACGTTCTCACAGAAAACCGTGAGTGAGTTTACCGGAGGCCCAATCCCCTACCCTATTTCCTTCCCTACCCTCCCCTATTCCCTTCCCTTCCCATCCCTACCCTCCCCTATTACCCTATTCCCTCTTAAAAGGCCGGCAACGCACCTGCAGCTCTTCTGATGCTGCGAGTGTCCATGGGCGACGGAAGTTGCTTTCCATCAGGTGACCCGTTTGCTCGTTTGCCCCCTTATTTCATAAAAAAAACCGAATTTCAGCAAAATCGATTCAGCGGTTTGGGCGTGAATAGTAACAGCCAAACACTTTCTCATTTATAATATCAGTATGGATTCAAAGATGTAAGCAGCAGACAAACACATTATTACTTACTCTTCAGTTGCTACTCTTGCAAAACTATTTCAATTCTAACGTTCGCAACTTTTTGTGGAGCATCCGGGTATATTGTAAGTCAACCTGAAAATAATTTGATTGATTCGCATTCGGCCCGGTCCGTGGACACTGGACCGTGACAAAGGAGACATGTATTACGATCAGTGGCGGCGCAAGACTTAAATTTTATGTGGGCAAAATATATTTTGCGAGGCCCCCTGATGGATGATGCAATAAGACGGAGTTTGTTGGAAGATTTTTTTGATACTCGTAAATCCTAAAAAACACGCTGTCCAAGGGGCGCGAGGCTCCTAGGATTGCGAGGCCGTGGGCGAGGCTGATTACGATTACTAATACTGTTTAAATCCAATTTAATCTTGACGATAACAAATGAGATTCTAGTATTCCATAAATAAAAGTGTAAGTTTAATAATCCTTTCTTTCTTACTAATATTATAAATAGACGAATATATTATAACCTCCTTTTTGGTAGTCGGTTGATAAATGCGAAAGTGTATCTATGTCTTCTGTTACCTCTTCACGATTAAACGGCTGAACAGATTCAAATGGGTATGGAGGTACTTTGATAGACGTGGGAAAGGATTTAGGGTAGTTTTTAGTGCGGAAAAATGTACGGTCCCCGCGCGACAAACAGATTGCAGCGCAATGGAGTTGCCGGGCGTCATCTAGAAGAAAATATTACGTTAAGACAATGAATGTACTACATCTCTGTTATCCAATTTAATATGAACAAGATCCCAAATTTTCATCAAATGAAATAAGGGGGCATACGAGCAAACGGATCACCTGATGGAAAGCAACTACCGTTGCCCATGGACACTCGCAACATCAAAAGGCAGGTGCGTTGCCGGCCTTTTAAGAGGGAATACGCTCTCTTCTTGAAGGTTTGCAGGTCGTATAGGTCCGGAAATACTGCTGGTGACAGTTCGTTCCAGCGTTTTACAGTGCGCAGCAGAAAGTTACGCGAAAAACGCACTACTTTTCTTAGTTCTCTGTAATTTTATATTTTAATCATTTATGGATTTTTACCAGAAGCACTTTTCTTATTTTCGATATTTCGATTGCTTCGAGTTGCGACAAAATCCATAAGTTAGAGCTAAGAAAAAGTCTGTCATCGCACTTAATAGTAGTTTATAACATGTTTATAATAGTAGTTTATAACATGTTTATAATCATACTTATTACGAAGACCAACGTAATGAAATCATCTTAATTGTGAAAGCACGTGCTCAGATATTGTGTGAGCAAGTGGACCGAGGAATGAGGCTGTGACGTGCAGGATCTAGATATTGGGAACACTTGTACCTACTGTATAACCTAGGCTCTAGGTCTTAGACGCGAGGACTTAGACTAGAATCTAGATATTATGCACTTGAGCCGCCTACGATAAGCGTAGCTATTTAGTTGACATAACATAAACATTATCACTAAAGTGATTACGCGATTTTAATCCAACTTTAAAATATGAAGATTTTTGCATAAGCTCCATAAATTGTCTATCAAACTCTTTATTAAATTAAAATTAAGTAAACATTAAATGACTGGGAGACAAACTTTGAAACTCTATTCAGGATTGTGGCGCAAATTAGTACGACATAGTATCTTATATGCCTATAGTTTTTTTGTATAGGGTCAACGAGTCAACAATACTGATAGTTCAGCGATTACCGTCGCCGGTGAAGCGTGCAATACTTGAAAGAGTCACAGGTGCGTCGTTGTGCCGTCGTTTATCTCGCGGGAACCGTGCATTTTTCCGGGATGAAAAGTATACTGTGTCCTTTCCCGGGATTCAAAGTATCTCCATACCCGAAAAATCGGTTTAGCGGTTTGGGCGAGAAGAAATAACAGACAGACACACTTTCGCATTTATAATATTAGTATGGATAATGGATATGGATATTTTGCTTGAAGTAAATACTTTCTCTTATATGCTATTGTACAGCAAAATTCCTGGATAAACTAGATTAAAATCGAAAGCACCTTTTTGCTGGCATTTTCTACTGGCGAATAATTACGTTTTTGTTGAACTCACAATCCGCGTGTCAGACGGTAAGTAGACATTCGTCACGCCATTTAATTTAAAAAGTATGGCCGATTTATAGAATATAGCATTGAGAGATTTGCAATGGGTCGCATACAATGCCAGCTAGGGTCAAGACTGTCCTTTTTAACCGACTTCCAAAAAACGAGGAGGAACGGCTGTGGATATATATTTTTTTTTTACTAAATACATTCATTTTATCTCGAGTACCTAAGACAGCTAATCCCAACGGTCGGTAGCTCGTATGAAAAAAAGTTGAATACAACTGGTCTAGAAAATCTAGCAACGGAAAGAAAATTGGAGAAGTCATCGCCATTTTAATTAAATTACTTTGTTGCTTTGTACAACGGATCCATCTCATGTCTGTCCAGCTAAAAGTCAGTTCAGTTGGAACTTTTTCATCTAAGATGAGGATGAGATGTGAGTAGCGTACATGTCACAGGAGTTAAAACATTAGGGGTACAATGCATGAGCGCCGGCAGAAATAATTTCCAAGGGGTGCAGATTTTAGTTTTCTTTTCTTTTTACTTTTTACGAACAAAAGCGACTGTCTATTTACGTGAACATAAAACATTTAGTGCCGAAATATTACGAACTATCCTTGTACGGCATGGTAATAGGGTTACAAAATGCTTTTTATTTCAATAATTCCTGTTGATTCCGAGATTCCCAAGGGGTGCAAGTGCATCCCCTGGCACCCCCCTGCCGGCGCCCATGGTACTGTTACATGGTACATGGTGTGTACTGTGTATCTTTAAAATACCAAATTTCAGCAGAATCGATTTAGCGGTTGAGGATGAAGAGGTAACAAACAGACAGACAGACACACTTTCGCATTTATACTATTATTATGGATTACACGGAACCCTAGCCAATCGCGTTTGGCGTGGGCTGACCAGTACCGTCCACGACGAGTTGGCTTGTGCTAATTTCACGGGTCGTGCTCCGGAGTTGTTTTTGCGATGCTTTTTATGTAGCAATATTATGATTCTAAAAACCGAGTAACTGCTTTGAAAATTCCTTTGGGGACATCAGCTAGGTATACTATTATTATGAATGCGAAATTGTGTCTATTTGTCGGTCTGTTTATCTTTCCATATCTGTAACATCTTCACGCTTATATCGACTACCGCTAAACCGATTAAAATGTGGTGTTGACAATTGTCATTCAGAGAAGGGACGTTAGCCGAAAAATCTACGAAATTCATGCCCCAATCAATTGTAACACGAAAGCAATAACAGATAAGTAGTATTAACAAAATATATTAATGTTTGTCCTTGTTGTTCTCGGCTTGCTGTAGCATTTTGCACATTGCATTTATTATTCGTGATACAAAAATACAAATCTATGCAAGGCTAAAGTTATTATTATGTAAGAATCTGCACCAAATAAGATTGTTCGATTTGGAACATTGGTATAAAAAAGTTTTGCAAAAAAAATATTTTGTAAACAAAACGCGCGGAATGCAAAACAACCGAAAAAGCTTTGTTGTTTGGCGCCGATCGGCGAGAGACCGCGCGGTAAAAACTACGGCCCGGGTCACGGCGGAGACCATGGGGCCTCCAGGACCTTAGTCCAGGCGTTAAATGTGGTACTCGTATTCCTCTAGTCTTTGTGATATTTACTATTTTATCGCAGTTTTATTTTTCCTAAAAAAGCTAAGTTGCAATATCGGCGTGAAAGTTTATGCATAGTAAGTATTTAGGTTATCGATTCAACATTAAACATTTTACTCACATTTCCAGAACTTCAAAATGCGTCATGTTTATAAATATAATAGTGCTTTGTAAAAGAACTTATATTTTGATGCTGAATTAATGAGAGTTAAATGATAAGTATGAACTTATTAAGTGTTACAAATTACAATAAACTCTCATAAAACTTATTAGAAAACTACATGATAAACTAGATTTAAACTTCATAATTTCATATCAAAACTCCTCTATCATTATTCATTACGATTAAACATCACAAACCACATTACCCTCGCAGGTTAGGGTGCATCTCTCGGCCTATAGCAGGGGAGTCGCGGCGCGGCGTACCGCGCGCGGTCCGCGGCAGTGCGCCCGCGACTTCTGTCCGCGATAGTGTTGTGTTGTGTGCTTGTGTCTGTCCGTCTGTGTGTAACAACTAACGTGATCTCAGGATTTAAACATTTTTCAAGTGAGTTTCGTTTGGTAAATTTTTGTGGTGTGGTATTACTTTTTATATGTCTTGTGCAAAGTTTAAGCAAGATGTTTACTACAAAAATTCATTAAAAATAAAATTTTCTTCAATATTTTCAGATGTGGAAATTACATAAGTTTCTTAGTTTTTAGTTACAATTTACATACTTTAAATGTGCAAATATTAAAAAAAAATGTGTACCTATTAGCATTAGCAAACTGAAAATTTTTAAATACTCTTTGGAGAAAAATACTGATCGAAAACTTTTGCTTTTCGATATATTTAGACGTGAAACAATATAAAATGTAAAAAATTTTAAGTTAGAGTTTAAGTTTACTGACGATAATAAACAAGTTTACGTAATAATGATAAGGTATAATTCGAATATTAAGTATTTAAAATATGGCGTTGGAGAAATTTAAAGATGCTTAATTATAGGGACGGAACGATAGCCTAAAATTATCCCGCGTTTTCGTTTGACGCTACGGAGAGCTTTTTAAAAGTTCACCGAAAAAAGCTCAATAAAATTATATGCCCACATGGACGTATTTAAACCTTTATTTAGTGTTCTGAATACTAGTTTATTCTTAATAGTCTAGTAGAAAGAAAGTAGAGCTACATCGTTTAGTGCCAATATAAGTTTAACTTTAAGTTAAACAAATATCGACAGCCGAAAATAAATCCCATTCTCTTTTTTGGAAGTCGATTAAAATTTAATGCAATATTTTGGTCTATTTCGATGACAACAATACCTAACATTATTCATTAAGTTTTTTATTTGGTAAAAAGACCAGTAAAATATAAGCATTAAGCAGACACGCTTCGCGTCCCTCCCCGCGGGAAGGAAGTGATAAGAATATTCGTTAGTTTCTATAAATGGGTAAAGGCACTGTCGCAAACGGTTATTAACTTAATAAGTTGTAACTTATAAGAAAGAAGTTATAATATAACTTCTTTCTTATAAGTTTAAGAGTTCGTTACAAATAAAAAACCAAAACAAACTAAACACAATTTTATTAGTCTACAAAAGTTATACTTACCTACATGAATACACACGTTGGGTGTTATAACTCTATTTCTATACGTAGAGGATATGTCCCAGGTCCCTCTACATTTTTAAAATCAACGATATTTCTATTTATATTATACAGTACTTGAATGCACAAGTTGGGTGTTATAACTCTATTTCTATACGTAGAGGATAATTATGTCCCAGGTCCCCCTACATTTTTAAAATCAACGATATTTCTATTTATATTATACAGGCTACATTCTGAAACGGAACCAACCTTCGCCACTGAAAGACAATTAATACCAATATTATCTTTAATAGTACTATTTAAGAATTTAGGATGTAGACCATGTAGTTCGCGATTTGGCACACCATAAAAAAAGTCCTGGATTTTTTTTCTGAATTTTACATATTATTAGTGGCATAGATTTTATGATCTTACAGAACTTCCTAGATTGCGAAACTTTAGCTTTTAGAAATATCGATTCAATATTGTCTTCCCCATTTTGTTTTAAGAGCCACCTGTTTTAATATTTGTTGATCTAGATTTTAGATTATCTATACATTTTATTCACTTATTAGAAAGTGAACAAGGTTTAGAATATAGATTAAAAACATTGTACCGTTACAGAACAAAAAAATCTGAAAAAACTCTACATCAGCACTAAATTAAAAAAACAAAGCAATAAAGATTCGGTTTTTAAATATTTAAATAGGTTAATTATGTTTATAAAAATTATATGCTTAAAAAAAATATCTCTCTCTATCTAAATAAAATATATTTAGATGTAGTAAATTCATGCATTTGCCCAGCAGTGGGATAGCCTATAAAAAAAAATCATATTTGTTACATTCATAAAGCAAAGCTTGTCCGAAACTTTGTTACGCCAAAATTCGTTCATCACGCGGGAATAATATATTATTTTCTGGGATAAAAACAATCTATTAACGGGATTCAAATAATTATTTCTTAACCAAATTTCATAAAATTTATTCAGCAGCTTAAGCTGAGAATTGAGATGTATGGAAATGATTAAATGTAATACCCACAATCGTGTACATAATTTTTTGGATTTTTATTATTATAAATGCGAATATAAATATTTGTCTGTTACGCTTTCACGTCTTTTAAACTGAATTAAAATCTTATGCAATAAAATGACAAAATGATTTTAATTACAAACTAATAAGTCCATTCTCTTCTCGACAACATAATAATTAATTATTATAAAGCACATATTTAGTACCTACTGAACCTATCGTGTTATTTCACTTATTTTACGTTCTTCATTATATTTTTTTTTTTACATGAATGATGAAACATCACAAACAGACAATCTATGCTTATACAACCGCCGATCAAAAGTAACAACTTACTCACAAACTCCACTATACTTACAAATTATAAGACGAGCTTCTCGTACTTAGATTACTTATTCGATAATTTTACCTGCAAACTACATTATCGCAAGCGCCCAGACATTTCGTAGCGCCGCGCCGTGTTAAAAAAATAATATGTTGGAATTTATTATCCCAACATATTTTTTCAAACTTTGCAATCGAAATTATCGAAATCACGTTGTATAAGTACTGTTTATAGAGATATCTTAGATAATGTGATATGGGGAAAGTGTGCGTGTCCGCCGCGTTTACATGGCTAGATGTTTTATACTGCTCGCAGCGCATACTCTATCATTAACATATATTTGTTTGCACGTTACTTTTCTTAACATAGGCATATATCATATTAACGTGCGCAGCCTGCCGCAAAGATATCCACCATGTAAAATATGTAATTAAATAATAAAAAACTTGATCAAAATCGGTCCATTCGTTTGCACGCTACGATGCCAAAGACAGATAGAAACCTTAAACATTTAATCAAATGTTTTCGTCGGAGGGGTCCTTGGCGAATGGCCGAATTATTATTTGATTAGTTTCTCTAATATATTTAACATCATAGCGTTATACAGGAAGTTACAGAATAATCGTACTTTTTTGCTCTATATTAGTGGTCTCAAATCTCAATCAAAAGTGGTCCAGCAGTAATAGAATTTAATCGAAGCAAAAGGTAAACAAACATTTTCTCTTTAAGTGTGTAGGTGGCACCTCTCAGAAAATTGTTTTTGTCGAAAAACTTTCTAAAATCGAGTCTGATCAAAATAAATCTACAAACAAAACAATGATTATGAAAGCCAGGCTTACCTTTACGTATGAATCATAGTTTAAGCAAATCCGTTATATTGTTAGTAAAATTAATATCTCGTTAGGCTGTATCGCATTTACATGAAAAGTGGTTGGCCCACAGGGTGTGTGGGTGGATCAGAGAGCCTTTACAGTTTGTTCAAAGTCTTACCCCGTTTTCTATTCAACACTATTTTTTACCGCTTTCTTGTTACTTTGTTCGTGCAAAAATCGCCAATACATTTTTCGCGGTCTACAGTAGCTTAGATCTTTCTCGTGGTTTACCAACGGTAGTCTGTAACTACTACTACCTAATTAGTTAATTACTAGTCTATAGAGTACTATATCTGTCAAAGGCGATCCAGACTTCACAATGTAAACACAACCATAATATCTTTTAGATACTACTATACTATGTGTATGTATAACGCCTCCGTGGTCTAGTGGTATAGAGCGCGGCTCTTGACTCGGAGGTCGTGGGTTCGATTCCCGCGTTGGAAACATGTTATTTCCAAGTTTGGTTAGGACAATGCAGGCTGATCACCTGATTGTCTGACAAGTAAGATGATCCATGCGTCGGATGGGCATGTAAAAAGTCGGTCCTGCGCCTGATCTCTCGCCAGTCGTGTCGGTCGTCCGTCCCACTGGGTTATGAGAGTAAAGGAATAGAGAGTGCTCTTGTGTACTGCGCACACACTTGGACACTATAAATTACTCCTGCGTAGCTGGCCTGGTTTCAATGAAACCGGCCACCGTCACCGAAACCGGTGTGGGAGCTATTATTATTATTATACTATGTGTATATTGTACGTGGTAGAGCCATGCTTCGGCACGAATGGGCCGGCTCGACCGGAGAAATACCACGGGCTCACACCGGCGTGAAACAGGGCTTGCGCTGTTTCGCCGAGTGAGTGAGTTCACCGGAGGACAAATTCCCTACCCTTCCCTTCCCTACCCTTCCCTATCTTTCCAGCTTTCCATCAGGTGACCCGTTTGCTCGTTTGCAGGGGGCAAAATTTATTAAAAAAAATGTGGTTCTTATATTGCTCTCCAAGATGTCGTCCGCAACTCCATTGCGTCGAAATTCGTTAATTTTTCCGGGACAAAAAACAATCCTATGTCTTTTCATCAAAATCGGTTCAGCGGTTTAAGCGTGACGAGGTAACAGACAGACAGGCACACTTTGCAGGATTACAATGCAATAATAGTATTTTAAAAAGATAAAACCGACTTCAAGTTGTACGTAATTAAGAATTAAAATTCCCTATCTCAAAAACTACTGAACCGATTTTGATGAAGCTTGCAGTATTCCCTAAGTTGAACAATACAACAAAACATTCGTGCACAAACATAAAACATACATACTTACATACACTTTTGAAATTTGGCACATTTGTTCAGAAGCTGCTATAGTTTAACATAATATACAAAAACTGGACATTTCTGGAAATATTACATACATACGCGTCGAATTTATAACCTCCTTTTTTGAAGTCGGTTAATAAAGACAATAGGATACAAGTGGCAGAGTATCAGATGATGTAAGTTATAATTACTTGGTTTACATGGCGATGGCGATGGAGCAACAAACATTAGTATGGAGTGTCCACTAATGTCTTATAATGTAGGACTTTCGTTTTCGTAATACGGATATCATATTACAAAACTTTTCTTGATATATGGGCCACTACAATAATAATGAAAATGCTAAAAGTCGGTTTAAAAAAAGGTTCTAATAAAGGATATAATATAATAGAACCTTTTTCTTTAACCGACTTTCAAAAAGGAGGAGTTTTAATGTTAATGTGTATACATTTTTATACAAGTAGGCTTATACTAGTGTTCATCATTATAGATCTAGTCTAAACTAGTGTTTAATATTTTACGTCGGCGAAAACTTATTATTGCAAAATTTAGTTTCTCCTCAGATTTTCTTTTTATTTGGCGCACTGCACGAAATCCCGGACAAGATCAAATATAAAAAACACAAAATTATTTATATTATGTAACACACACATAAATATTGTACAATAGTAATAAAAAGTACGGATGCATACCGAACCGAATGAATATTTTACTAATAAGGAATAACTCAAGAGACATTGTAAAACTCCTAAATCTACCTTATTAAAAATAATGAGACAGAATTAAACTAATATACTTACTAATTAATCTTACCCTCTGAAAGCAGTAAGTAAATAATAAAGAAACTTTAAACAGGTGACGTATAAACTTGTAATAGTTTAGATGTAAAATATTTTATAGGTCGTTTTATGATAAAGCACCCTCTGTTTAAAGTTTAGGGTCTTTGAGCTTTACATTTAAGGAAATGTTACAGTCAATGACCCATATCGGAAGTTCCAAATTCAAATAGGGGATTATTTACATTTGTAAAAATTAATTAACTAAATGCATCAAATGTAGGAAATTCTGAAGCACTTTAATTTATTTGATAGATCATGTATATGTATAATTATTAATATTCGTCTCTAAAGACGTTGTTATTAACTTGTTTTACCATAGTTTGGTAAAACATCTTTGGTAGTATAATGATAGGAGATTATAAGTTATGATAGAAGATCTTGTACCTACAGGACAGATTAAAAGCACGAACTACTTTCTAAATTTTGAGCCTTTAGCTGCTAAAAAGCTGCTGAAACTAAACAGAGAAGTACGAAATCAAAAAGGTTTCACATGACTCCAGGAGGCATCGCTAGCGCCATGACACGTAGCGATACGAGAATTCGATGCATTTTCAAACATGCATTTTCATTTGAATGAATATAATATTATTCAAAGTTTGTAATGCATCAACAATTCCTAATTTTCGAACTTTAAATATATAGAATACAATTTAACTAAATACTCCGGTAGCCCTACAGAAGTTCGTTGGCCGTCTAAAGGGTCTTTAACATGCCGTTCCCAAATATGTTCAACCGCCATTGTTCGGCCGGGATCGCTCTAATTGACGCCATGACTGTTAATGCCGGTTTGAGATTATAACGATGCGCCTGGGATTTCGAAATTTTGAATTTAGAATAATTTTAAACACGAAGCGGAAGTGCGATGTTTTTTTTATTTATAAAACTTGCGACTGAAAATGATAATGATTAGTGATTTCATTAAAAAACCAGTATTTTACATGTAAAAAATATGTTTTTATTTTTTAACAATAATAATTATTATTATATCGAGCTAGCCTGGTTAGTCTTTATTATAAATTTTACCTTGTATTCATTCATAAAACATAATGTAATTACTGTTAAGACATCTTAAGCAATTTTTTTAGTCATGCTAATAATTGAATAAATAAGGAAGATTTATCAGAAATACTTCAATAAATTGTTATTGACAATACGTAGCGTTGAGCGCGCAAGTTGGAATGAATTACACTGTATACATATTACATTCTACTGGTTTTTAATCCATTATTTAATACTAATTATTGTCAGTTTTGGTGTAAATTGCAATAATTTTGAAACCACACACATGTTTCGTAGCGGTTGCCGCGCGTTGAAGTCTTTTCCTTCCGAATTCTAATTAGCGTTTATTGGCCGTTGTGTAGTACAAAAGTTATTTTCTTTTTTTTTAATTTAATATAAAAGCGATGTTGTAGAATATTATAGTAATGAATGAATAACAATTACACATTATGTTTACGATGCTATTTGTTTTACTGTTAACTTCTTGGTAAATAATTTTGATACATGTTCAAATTTCTATAATACTGTACGTACAAGATTTATTAGTTTGCCTTAGTAAATAAAAGGTTAGCTTTACTTAACTGGCAAGTGTTTTGCATATAAAAGAACTTTTACCCTATTTCTTATCCAGCCCCATTCAAGGAATTTTAATTAATCTACCCCATGATAAAATGGTAAAAGCCAGTAATTATTCCGCCATACATTATTACAATATAATTTTATACCTTTGTGATGTAACACTCTAATGATAAGAATAGATTTCTCAATTGTGTACTGTGCAGTTAATATTGAACTCTATTATTAGGTGTGTAGAGTTTTAAATCAAGTGTAACTCACAGACCCTTTAACAGATGCGCCTGATTATATAGCGATGGGTTTTTTTACGTTCTTTTTAAACGAGCGTTAATTCTGTAAGGGTCCATCTACACCGGATAAGGGATATGAGATATCGGATATAAAGACAAGACTGTCTAACAAAACTTAGTAGGAAATATCCCTATTTTTTATCCCCAGTTTTGAGATTATAATATTTACTATCTGAATCAGCGAACGTTGTTTTGTCCAGGTTATGACTTATGATACATAATGTGAGATTCTAAAAACTCAATAAACATAATTTTTTCTTACGCACTGTGTTGTCTTTTACGCAAGAAGTGCATCTAATAAGATTTTTAAATGAACTTTTGTACCTGTTTTGGTGAAGGGCGGAAGCTACGATTATATTCGAGTCATAGAGAATACACAATGGCGCGAACAATGGGGCATAGACCATAGACTATGGCCCGTAGACTAGAGCGCGGGGACAATAAACTAGGGATTCCTAAAGGGGGTTCCGTGGAGCGAAATCTGGATTAATATAACATTAAAATACGTAATAGGTTACTAATATAGTTTGGAATTTGTGCAAAATATTTCATTATAAGAAAAACCTTTATTTAATTAATGTAAAGAATATTTAGGTTTAGTGGTACTTTAGTAGGTATAAGTAGCTTCAAGATAACTCATTTTGAAAAATTCGAAAATTTATTTTGGTTGCTGGTGTACAACACCAGCAACCAAAATAAATTATCGAATCTTCTGACGAGTATAATATGAAGCTAAAAAAATTTACTCCGATAAAGGGGAAAAAATTAACAGACACTGTAGGTTAAGGGGTAATCAACATTTGAGATAAAATAAAAAACGACTAATTTTATACGTTACCAACCCGTAAAAGTTTGGGAACCCCCTGCGCAGGAGCAACGCCATTGACGGGGACAATTTGACGATGATTGACTCGACATACCCCGGTACATCAACTCCCCCCGAATACAATACTCAATCACATAACGATTAATACTGACGTCGCATCTGTTCTGATAAATGGTGTAGATTTTTTTTTACAATATTAAATTGAGAGTAACGACAAACGTCAGAGACTAAATAATAGGTAGGTTCCGAAATATCACCCAGTTTACTAGCGTGCTAGATACCATACAATTTGTGGGTCAACAATATGGAGTCGATTCATATCCGCATTGACATAATATTATATGACTTTGTGATATTATTATAATATGTCAGACTTGTGACTTGCCTCACCAGTGGCACACCAGTACAATATGATTGACATTTAACAAGACCGTCAAATTCAAGACATCATGAGAACTGGGATAAATTTCGGAACTTACGAAATAGTTATTGTGGTCTACATAGTTACTTAATTGAAGTTTATTTATTCACTAGCTCTTTTGATTGGCTGACAACAAAACATAACCAGTCAATGACGCTGATGCATGAACTTCTGTCAAAAAACCTTGGTCACCGGACATAAGTCTTTGCAACGGACGGCTATCGATTACATCGAATCGTAAAACGACAATCACTTTTAGTTTTATTGCGATTAACAACTGTGGCTGCCGTATTTGATAACTGTGTGGTCTTACACATGAGCGGTAGCGGTTTATTATATAATCTTTTTCGTTGTGACATAAAAGAGCCCTGACGACTGACGCAAATTCATAGTTCCCAGTATATAATACGCTCGATAGATAGTGAAGGTAAATAATATAACTTCTATATTATAATAAACCATGAAACACCTATTTTATCACTTGGAGTTACAAGTTACAATTGCGTATTGCCTTAAAAATCATAATAGTGTCATTCGATAGCAGTCAGCACTGATTTTAAATTTGATGAAAATATGGACAAAAACTTCATACATTTTCTGTCAAACGTTCCATTAATCTAAGGTTGAGTAATCATTTAATTTAGGTATCTCTTAGTGTGGCCGTAAGTTCGTAACTTGCACCAAACGCAGTCATTACAGAGGGGAAGATCGGTGACAATACCCACTCCCAATAACGACAATACACCCCTCCCCCCTCCCCTTACCCCTGACAATAACAATAAAATGTTGCTCTACAATGTACAATTGTCATAGAATACACCTCGTCATATAATATTATGATTTTATGATAGCTAGATATTTAAAGTGTTTTGTAGTAAACTGTATTGTATTCAAGAACATAACAATAATAACAATAATTATTATGATAACTATAGTTATTATTGTTATATTAGCTTTTCTATATACTTGCATGGCATTGTTCTCGTTTTGTCGTTTATAAGTTGAGTCGGGGAGGATATTACAACAGACAGAAAATTTTTAAAAATTCATGGTCGATTGCATCTTACGAAAAGTATGGGTTATTTGAATGTCAGTTAAAAGTCAGGTTAAGTTGGGACTTGAGATACACAAAAAAGTGAAAAGAAAGTATTTCGTTTGTGAAACCGGTCTCCGGATAGGGAGAGACTTTGATGATTTCCAGTATCCAGGCGCCACAGACTCTCAAACACTTTTCCTCAAATTTTTGAAGATGGGTCATGCTACAATTTGAAGAATTTTGTATATTATTCTAATCATAATAGTGACTTTAATTTAATGTTATTATTAATGTTTTATGATGCTAATGTTTCGTTGCTTACTGTGGTAACACTTATTGTAAAACATATAGATCAAATGATAATATAAAGTTATAACTTGATAATATTTTCAATCGTCACACAAGCAGCTGTAATAATATGTTTTTCAGTGTGTTACTAAACTAAGTTTTAGTTTTAGTAAAGTAAGTAGACTTTAAAGTCCACTTAATTACATACACACACACATACACACACAATAATTATAAAAGCTAGTAATACAAATTAGTTTTTGTTTTATATATATATATTTTTTAATGTAGGTACAACGTTTCTTATTTATAACTTTTATGTATTGCAAACTCACTGTAAATAATTAAGTCATTAGTTAGTTAAGAGAACTAGAGAGGGGGAGCCAGGAGTCCCAAGGCACAGGGTAACCTAGTTTGGGCTCCTGTCTCCCACACAAGTCTATATAATATTATGTATGTCATATTTTTAATTTTGTTTTTATTTTCTTAATGTACTTGTTGTGGGAGAAATAAACTTATTTATTATTAAATTCACTCTTCTTCAAAAATATGTAAATAATGCCATGTTTATTGCGACATAAGATAAGTTATATTAAAGCCAACAAGCCAGCTGAGGAAGACATAAGTTATGATTAATATTAAGATTATGATTGTGATACATTAAGGAGATTACTGATAAGTGAATGTTCCAACCTGAACCAAACCGGTCGGGAGGGCCGGGACGAAATTTTAGATTAAAATTCTTTAGGCCCACGCGTGTGATACGCCCACTATACCAGTAATTATGTTTTTTTTACCGGTAATAATTGAAATTAAATAATGAGTTTTATTTTATTTAATTTGGTTTGTCAACAATTGATTATGTACGTAATACATTTAAGAAATACAATTTTATTTTAAAGTAAAACCGCATATCAATTTCTTAAAGACAAACACCGCATTCAAGTTACACATTTCTGGCCATAAGCGCCAGTCTAGGTTAAAGTCGTGTTTTCTCTCTCGTTCCAATTTGTCATAGAGATGATAATATGGCCAGATTGGCGCAAATGGCCCTAGTTTGTAGTATAACACGCAAATATTGACTACGCACTCGTTCGCAAGAGTTCTATGAAACTAAAGTTCGCTAGTGACTCTACAATATTATGTTGCCAAGATATAAGCTCAGCAAGATATTTGCTGAGCTGTATGGTAGAACTAACACTAAGGCGAATAAATATACATTACTATATACATATTGGTTCACCATTTTGTGTTAAGAGTGTAAAGAAGTGTGAACTTTAACATAATATTGTTGAATATTATGTTAAAATGTTGAACGACGTGAAGTTTCACTTACATTATTTTAGAAACGCCACGTTGTATGTTATTATTTTTATTTTATGCTTTCATTTTCTGTTAAGCTTACAATAATTATATTATTAATATTGTACGACAGTGCGTCAGCTCACTGCTGAAGCGATTTTTATAAAATGTCTTAAGAATTTTGTGTTCTAAAAAAAAAAACACGATTTTATTCAATACAAACAACTGCTCCTAAGCGAAAAGCGAACGAATTCACTAGCAAAATGTAGTAACATATTTCTCACATACATCCACGTTTTATCCACGAACAATACAAGCTATATCATACTGCAATTTCCTTCTAAAAGACTCTCAACTTCTCCGTTTGTCCGGGAACACTCGACACAGCGGTTAAAAGCATTATAGAGTAATGTGCTCCTTCAGGAATAATTTACAGAATACAGAGTCTCTACATTAAAGCGATGTAGACTAGAGATGTTCAGACCCTTTTATTGTAAGTAGAGCAAACTGTACTCTACTTTATGATCTCTTACTTGAATTGCATTTTAAAAATTGAAGTCTGAGTTTAAATATGTTTTATAATAAATAAATAGTTTAAGTTTCAGCATGTAATATATGTTAGAGAATATTAAAAGTCTTGAATTATACATTGAGCGATATTTATTCGAGCAGAGTTTCACCTTACATGTCTCGAAGTTAATTACAGAATGAATCAATCAATGCAATATGGCTGGCTTTTATACCATTTTACACAAAAGAAACGAACTTCCGTTGACAATTCAAATATAGCAAAATCATAAAGAAATACATTAAAATTAAGAATGGCTAAGAATAAGTTAAGTACCTACATAATTCTAAATATTAATTAATGTACTTCTCATATTTTAGATAATATGAGAAGAGGAAGTTATAACGGAAGTAAATAATCCTCCCGCCCATTTATAACTAACTAATTGTCAAAATCAAGTACCTTACTTATTAATATTTAAAATATAATAATCACTTATTAAAATTATATATAGTGACTAACATAATATACTGATTTAAATAAATAAATATAATATCATGTAGCTTGTCCATTGACATCCGCTAACACTCGGCCATCCTGCATTAGGAGTGTCCCACGACGTTCCCATGGTTTGCTCCCCTGTGCTGTACCAGTGCCAGAACTGCCAGTGGTCTGAAACAGCGGAAGACATCGAAACAGTATTTTGTAAAAAAGAAGTAAAATATAATACATTGATCTCAGAAAAATCTACTAGTATCACATCTCATCTCCAGCCAACACGTGGCATTTCTGAAGCCTAAAGGTAATTTATGCATTTTTATTTTTGTTGTATTGTTATCGGTTACATAATATTTTGTCACGCAGACAACTTTACTATTGTAGTAATTAAATTTAGTTCAATTTTAGAATATTTGTAAGGTCACATAGACTTAGTAGGTCACGTAGACACCGGTCACGTAGACACCGGACACGTAGACAGCGATCACGTAGACCTCGGTCACATAGACCTCGGTCACATAGACATCGGTCACATAGACATCGGTCACATAGACATCGGTCACATAGACATCGGTCACATAGACATCGGTCACATAGACATCGGTCACATAGACATCGGTCACATAGACATCGGTCACATAGACATCGGTCACATAGACATCGGTCACATAGACATCGGTCACATAGACATCGGTCACATAGACATCGGTCACATAGACATCGGTCACATAGACTTTTTTTTAATTTAGAACTGAACTGATGCTTTGACTATGTTTTTAATATTTTTGTAACTGTTTGGTCACAGAGACTTGAATTATGTTAATATTTTTTTTTCTTTTTGGTGCAGCTACGGAACCAGTTTCTTATTAATATCAATTGTTAAGATTATAGAAGTAGAAAAGCTAAAGTGTGATTATTATAAAATAGTTATTAAATTTGTATAAAAGTACCTATTCGATTTTGTAAAACCATTGCAAAATTAAAATTTAATATCAATAAAATTTGTTTTCTGTACACATGATACATATTAAATTACTATCTCTAATCGCATTAGTTTTATTACAAAAATTATAAGTCAATCAATTAGATCATCCGTGTCTACTTCAGCATCGCTAGTTGAGCAGTATCAGAAGTCACTGATTTATAAGGCCTTAATACCTCACCCCTTACTTCTTACTTTTCAATTTTTGGGACACTTTGGCATTGGGGTCGTTAGTAGCTCCCCCTTTCCACAATACAAGATCACCGACTGAATATTTCCTACATTTCTTGTGAGTTTTGTCTATTTTTCGTAACAGTCATATAATATCTATCAATTCGGAGTGTTGCTGTTGCCCTTCATTCAGTTAATGCCTGTCGTTGCGAAGTATGGTCACTAGGACCACTGGATGGAATAGCTGGTAATTTAGAGCTATCATAGCTAAACATAAGTTTAAACGAAAGCTGAAAGGAAGGAAGTAGTAGACCAACCGAAACAGTTTCATATTTAGACATTTGATCTGGGACTAGCTATAGCGTTAAGAAAGTGTTTTAGTTGCATGTCTTCTGCAAATTGGTTAAGGTATCGGATAAGATATGCTTTGAGTCTATGTTATTATGCGGACTGGGTTTCTCTAAAGCCTAATATTATTGTGTTGAATTTATGATTTGATCACACAGCCATCTTATATAGATAATAATATTACTATGGATTTGATCACACAGCCATCCTATAGATAATATTATTATTGTGTTGATTTTAGGATTTGATCACACAGCCATCCTATATAGATAATAATATTACTATGGATTTGATCACACAGCCATCCTATAGATAATATTATTATTGTGTTGATTTTAGGATTTGATCACACAGCCATCCTATATAGATAATAATATTACTATGGATTTGATCACACAGCCATCCTATAGATAATATTATTGTGTTGATCTTAGGATTTGATCACACAGCCATTCTTGATCTTATATAGATAATAATATTACTATGGATTTGATCACACAGCCATCCTATAGATAATATTATTATTGTGTTGATTTTAGGATTTGATCACACAGCCATCCTATAGATTCTATGTTGATTTAAGGATTTGATCACACAGCCATCCTATAGATAATAATATTGTGTTGATTTTAGGATTTGATCACACAGCCCTCCTAAAGAGATAATAATATTACTATGGATTTGATCACACAGCCATCCTATAGATAATATTATTATTGTGTTGATTTTTAGGATTTGATCACACAGCCATCCTTTATAGATAATAATATTACTATGAATTTGATCACACAGCTGTCCTAGTCTTACAAATGATCCTAAGTGGTCGGCATAAACGGTGTGCATAGGTACAGGTACTTTTCCTATAGGATGTAAATTTTCTCCTCCAGATTTTCCATACTTACCCTTACCGAAAGCACATTGAATACAGGAATTGATGAATTTCCTTATTATATCGGGTCATTTTAGGAAACCAAAAATGTCGAACCCAGGGTGTCATTCACAACGATATCAAAATACGTTCTAATTCTATGGTCTTTCATGTCAGGGGTCATACTTCTGCAATAAGCCATATTTTGCCAATTTGGGAACAACAAATCGTTCTCCATTTGAGTTTTTTCGGAACAGTATATCCTCTTTAATTATCTAAAAATTAATCACTATATTATCAGGGTATCGGTTCGTATCCCTTTAACTGAGAAATAATATTTTGTAAATTAATATCCAAATGTTAGTTACCAATCAGTTTCCTTAATGACGTAAGTATACTGTTTCGTGACCGGGATTCCTACTAAGAGCGTCTACATGTCTCATTCTATTCCCTGGATGATACTCAATTTGCAGGTCATAATCTTGTATGATAAGCCACCATAGAGCAATACAAGGAGCAAGATCTTTTGCTAAGGATTGTGCATAACGCTGCAAATTCCGAAGATTCCACAACAGCTAATGTTTTTAACTCGAACTATAGTAAAACCGTTCTTTAGATGTGACTACCAAAATAGGCTGTAGGTTTAAATGTGCCGGCCTGCTGTATTTGTATTAGTATACCCCCTAAACCACAGCCACACAATTTTGTCACTTGGTCCTCAACATGAGTATCTTTGAGTGTCTGAATTTAAATTTCGGTAATCAATGCACAGCCTGTAACCTTCACCTTTTTTTTAACTAGAATCACTGGACTAGCATATTCAGATATAGAGCGACGTATGATAACAGCTTCCAAAAGATCGTTAATATTTTCATCAACTATTGCATTTTCTTTTTAAGACATATCCTATAGAGCTAACCAAGTACGACTTTATTAGTTTTTATTTTTATTTGTAATAAATCTGTGTACCCTAAATCTTTTGTATCCCTAGTGAATAAATGTTTTTGTCTATCTAATATCATCATCTTTTTTTTGTCTAAACTTTCACCAATTACCTTACCTAAACCCTCTAATTCCCGATTCAATGCTATTTGTGTTTCAATCGATAAAGTCATATTTTCAGTAGAGGTATTCGAGTCGATAATATTAATAATTTCAGCCCGGGCAATTAACGTATATTGCAGGCCAAGTTATTTCAATTACATCAATATTTATAACCTTTAAATGACAGCTCCTCCAGGAATTATATAACACAAATATAGGAATTATATAGTACATAAACTGGATTTGTTCCATTGAATTGTTTCTCATTTGGATCGATATCTACAATTACATCAATATTACAGCAACTATTTTTAGGTGAAATTGTATCATGTTTCAGCAAAACATTTTAGTTATATCTATCACCAAAATCTATCACTTATATTTGTCAGCTGTTTGTAACTGTCAAACAAATTATAAGTCTCAGTAAAAGTGGCAGAATTTGCTGTAGTAACTAATACCAAGCTGGTTGATCATTGATTGGCCAATAATTAAGTCTGTCACTTGGCAGTTGTTGAACAGTCTCTACATGGTCACTAAGACACACTTGCTCTATTTTATAGTCAACTTTAGATTTCATTTTCATTATTCTTGTTCATTGGCTCCTACCCACATTTTTTTTTTTGCAAATATTATTATTTACTAAGATATTACTTGAAGTATAAAAAGTGTTACTTACTTGTGTTGAAATCTGCGGTTGCCGAGTTGTTCCTGCTGTACTCGCGAACCAGCAGTTAGCCGCCGCATGACAGAGGCGTTGAAAAGTTCGACAATTGTAGCAGCGTTTATTCTTGGCTGGAGAGCTGCTGTCGATTTTCCATCACTTGCACCTTTCCTCCAAGTAGACTTTCGCATTGGCTTGTAGTTCATTCGGTAACCCTCTTATGACGCAAGATATTGCATGCTCGCCCTGGATGTTGCATTTCTTAAGCAGAGAGACTTATCGTGGTAATATTTGGTCATCGGCCCGCAGCCCGCTTTCAGTCTTCGTTTGAATCATCATAGCTTCAAGGCAGTCATTGTCTAGCGGACCCACGTAAACGCATTTGCATGATGAACTGTCGATCGGTAGGTACTGTTCCGTAAACCTCTTCTAGGTGGTCGATTTTATGCAGCCATGTAGCTACATTACAAGCGTCGTCTTCTGGTTCAAACTTTGGTATCACTTCTGCATCAGCTTGAGTAATTCTGCGTCGTTTTATCACTGGTTCACATATCACAATCACTGTTGTTTATGTTCAAAAAAAAGAAAAAAAAAATCACTTTCTTCGCTGTCAATCGCAGAGAGTCTGAGCAAGTCTGGGCGTTCTTCTCCGGTTGCCAAGTCCCGCAGCATAAGGACCGGACATTTTTGAAATAATCCCACTTCTGAGATGTTAGAGAATATTAAAAGTCTTGAATTATACATTGAGCGATATTTATTCGAGCAGAGTTTCACCTTACATGTCTCGAAGTTAATTACAGAATGAATCAATCAATGCAATATGGCTGGCTTTTATACCATTTTACACAAAAGAAACGAACTTCCGTTGACAATTCAAATATAGCAAAATCATAAAGAAATACATTAAAATTAAGAATGGCTAAGAATAAGTTAAGTACCTACATAATTCTAAATATTAATTAATGTACTTCTCATATTTTAGATAATATGAGAAGAGGAAGTTATAACGGAAGTAAATAATCCTCCCGCCCATTTATAACTAACTAATTGTCAAAATCAAGTACCTTACTTATTAATATTTAAAATATAATAATCACTTATTAAAATTATATATAGTGACTAACATAATATACTGATTTAAATAAATAAATATAATATCATGTAGCTTGTCCATTGACATCCGCTAACATATATTATGTAATATACACACACATATACGTACACCCTCACTCACACACTAGACATAAATATAATCTTACCTCTAATCTTTTGTTGTAAACGTTTTAATATGAGTAGTTATCTTAAGTGTAAAAGTTATAAATTTCACGAGAATGTTCCTACTGGCCCCACAGGACAGGCTATGCCTAGTGTGGGGATTTGCCTTAATCAGAAGCTGTATAATATTGTATTTTTCTGGAAATAAATTATTTGTATTTGTATTATGTAGATATTTATTGGGTTGTTAAAAATTATTATAACGGCTGTTTTTTATATTATTCCAATCCAGAGATCCACCCCAGTGCTGGATTACAATTGGAATAATGTAAACGGGCACTGTAATGCACTGACCCTTTAGCCAAGATCTTTTCTTTATCGTTTCTTTATAGAATCGCCGATCAAAATGTACGAAATTGACATAAGAGTTCGTTAGTATATTACGTTTACGTTCGATTCGTCTAATGTCAATTCCATAAATTTTGATAATTGATTCTATAAAGAAGCGACAAAGAAAAGTCTTGGCTACAGGCTCTGGAACGCAATCAATGCTTCGGCACGAATGGGCCGACTCGACCGGAGAAATACCACGTTCTCACAGAAAACCAGTGTGAAACAGCGCTTGCGCTGTGTTTTGCCGAGTGAGTGAGTTTACCGGAGGCCCAATCCCCTACCCTATTCCCTTCCCTACCCTCCCCTATTCCTTTCCCTACCCTCCCCTATTCCCTTCCCTACCCTCCCCTATTCCCTTCCCTACCCTCCCCTATTCCCTTCCCTACCCTCCCCTATTCCCTTATCTTCCCTACCCTCCCCTATTCCCTCTTAAAAGGCCGGCAACGCACCTGCAGCTCTTCTGATGCTGCGAGTGTCCATTGGCGACGGAAGTTGCTTTCCACCAGGTGACCCGTTTGCTCATTTGCCCCCTTATTTCATAAAAAAAAAAACCAACCATAAAGTTTAGTAAGTAGGCATAATCGCATTTCATTTATTTATTCACGAATGTAGTATTAAAACTAAAAATAGAATAGGACTACAACTACGAAATTATTATTTTGTTATACGCTAGAATACCTTAAGGCAGGGATTAATCTCAATCAAAAACGATAACCTTGCACACAACCAAAGACCAAGCGTATACGCATCGCAATAAGATTCATTTTAGCTTAGCATAAAACTGTAACAACTCTGGCGGATCTTCGCTATTTTTCGTGTTTTTTTTAAATATCTTTGGAAATAAATATTAAGAAACAAAATTGTTCGGTTAAAGAAGTTTTAATATAGATTTACTAACAATTTATTCAAATAAAATGTATAATTATCCTAGTTAATACTTATATTTCGACGAAATAGAGTTTTTTCAGAGGTGAGTTTGTAAATTAATTACAGCCAAAGTATTACGTTTTATTAAAATGTTTATGGTTTAAGGTATTTTAAATATTGTGCTTTATATCTCATATTTTTTTAACGCTTCGTTATTATATTGGAACTAGGTAAACCGGGAGTCACGGAATAACAAATTGGGGTTTATCCTCGCCTTAAATAGTTATTGTGTAACTAAAATAATGATTGCGTTAATAAATTATTTAAAAAAATGATTTCCGCCTTAAACTACTTTCTAATCTTCCGTGGACTTTAAAATAACTATATTCTTCACACTAGCATAAGCAGCTTACCATAAATATTATCTTTATGCTTCCAATTGTAAAAAATATTTATGAATAATATTTTGATTTTTATAATTTTGCTAGCACCCTTTCATTTCCGAAGCCCTACAAATATGTTCGATTGAATTATGTGTTTGTTTGTCTGTCATATCAACATGTAGGGGTGATATTATTGTAAAGACCACCCTTACTGGCGCTTGCTATTGTTTGCAAAATTTATTCCACTTCATTTAAACTCCAAAAAACTCATTTGATTTGTAGTTCGTTAATTTTTGAATTCGGAAGCTAATGACTTTCAAAAAGTAAGATCCTAACGGCTTTCTATCTGTGCGAATTATTTTGCAGTCATTACTTGCAATTTTTTTTGCCTTTGCGAATTTGTCGTATGCACCCATTAGCGGAATTTCAAACAACTTTAATGGTGGGTTGCACCATAGGCGTAGTTATAGTTAAGGTTAAGGTTATCGTCAAATATGGCGTCCATTATGGACTTTTAATAGGGGTTTGACAGTTCATTTGACATTTTGTTATGGTTAAAGTTATAGTTAAAGTTAGTTGGTGCAACTCACCCTAAGTAATAAAACAATGCTGTATCTGTGTTATGTGTATCGTATCGCGCGCATGCTCAACTTCTGTTTTTTATTCTTAATTTGAAGAGCAAGGTTGTTACTCTAAACTACTAGCAGTGCTCAAAATTTTCTTCATATGGGTCACAAACATGTTTTGTGGCCCACCGAAACAATTTTTGGTGTCGCGCCGCGGGCTGCAACAAAAAATATTTAGGGGTCAAAAACTAATGTTATTCAAAATTATCGATTCACAAGGGCCACTGATAATGTCTTAGCGGACCGCAGGTTGAGTATTGTGGCTTTAAACTCTAAAGTCAGTATTCAGATAATAATATGTCTCTAGCATGGGCGGTACTCCTTATAACTCCTGCTCCCCTAGTAGACAGGGCACGGTTAGCGCACCGGACGCGGCGCAGGTGCTGGCCGCCCGGGGCTGCGGACCGTGACCATCGCTCTCCCACGGCAAACATAACCTTAGATGCTTTAATATTTCCTTCCATACATATTAGTAATACTAGTTACTATATTATACTACGTAAAATTCTTTAGAATAAGCTTTTAATGTTTATGAAATAGATTATTTCTTCCATCAAAAGCATACAACAAAGTTTCTATCTTCTTCTTCATTTATTTCTCGCGTTTGTACTATGTACGTACAATTTCGATGCTAAAATCAATTTTTAACCGACTTCCAAAAAGGAGGAGGTTATATGTTCGGCTGTGGATATTTGGCTAAAATACATTACATATTTCCCGCCAGTTTCTTGCGCCTTCCTAAGAAAATATATTATGTCCTTTACTGAAACTCATTATACGTGTCGAGTCTACCGAATTTTATTAAAATTGGATTAGTGGCATTAGCATGATGAAGTAACAGATAAACAGACAGACATGGAGGCAAACAAACTCTTTCAAATTTCTAACATTAAAATAATTAATATCGTATTTTTTTCTCTTACTCTATTTTCACTCTCTCCTGTATTCGTAGAGAACATAAGTAAAGAATAAATTGTATGTCTACAATCGCATTTAATTACAAATCTTTTAGCCCTCAGGCCAATAATGATAGTGTGTTGTTATAGCACAAACACATTTATTTTAATTATAAGGCTGGATTGATATGCGTGGAGCGAACGCGCGGCTTGGCCGCTACACTGCGAGATCACAAGCATAATATATTTTATGTAACGATTTATTGAAATAGCGGCGCTTTCGCACTGTAACTTACATAATATTATAATGTACATTTGCTTGTCATCTCGCGGTGTTTTTTTTAAAATGAAATAAGGGGAAAACGAGCAGTCAGCTGGCCCCCTCCCCGTAGAAGATAAAATAAACGTCAATTTTCCAATTGGCAAGTGGGAATTTAAAACGTGTTACCTGCGCTGCGCAAAATGAAGTGTTGGAAACAAAATATATTTTCAGTCAGATTAATAAAAATTAAAAATAAATTTCAATCATGATTTTTTGTTTCAACAGATATGCTGCAGATATTATATTATTATCTTTAGGGGTAAAAATCCCTAGCTAAAATCCTGGGTACGCCCAGCTGCATATAAATCCATCCATATTTGTTTGTCATTTCGCGGTGTAGCCGCCAAACCGCGCGTTCGGGCGGACGCATATACATCTAGTCTAAGATGGAGGTGTAGCCTCGATACTTGTTTGATGTATTAGCGAGTTTCTTTTGTGTTGCGCACAATGTAGGTGTGAAGGAGATAACATCGAACAATGGCAGATAAGGGCACAATTCCGTTAAAGAAAAATTCAAATTACAACGCGCAGATGGCTTTGATGTAAAGATTCAAGATTATAAAGACAAGTTTACTTAGACTGAAGTACGTCAAAGGGAGGGGTCCGAACTAAAATATGGTGGAATAGGAATATAAAGTGAAGTATACAGCTCGTTATTCTTAGCCATGCAGCATGCTATACCTTGAACGTATAATTTGTCGAGTTTGAGCTTTAGAGGCATTGCCTCTAATGCGTATAATAATTTGATATCGCATATTTGTGCAAACGTGACCGCACATTAACAGGCGGTTGGTTACTGCTTGGTTTCTCTATTAACTAGGTTTCGTCCGCGGTGGGTCTTAACTCTTATATATAGAGTAATTTTTCACGGTAACTCTATATTTTCAAGATTTGAGGTGCCGGTTGGCAGCGGCCGACCTGAAGCAACCGACAACCGCAGACGACGTGTCGTCGTGATACTACTGCTGCACCCGTAGCATGGCTACAGTAGAAATACGAAAGTATAGACAAACAGCGGAGATAAACTGAAGGTGCCGTTCCGATCTTTACCGCGGCAAGCCGCGATCGACAAAAATTCAATTAAAATGCCACTTTATGACATAGACGTGACACTACTGGTTTCTATGCATTTCTATGAAATACCCTCCGCAGCTAGCGACACGAAGCTAGCGAAATACATATAAACTAGTGTCGCGACGACACGTTGGTTGTCTGCTGCGGCTTCATGTAGCTTCCAACTTGTACCTTAAACATTTTGCATAAAAAGTCGCAAACATGCATACACACAAGCTTTTGCTTTATAATTGTGTAAAAATAAAGTGTGATTTCATTTTTTGTACGTATTATACCGTATACGTCAATAAGCTACAAAACCTCAAGCAATAGCTAACCTAACCTAACCTAAAATCGAAAACTAGATCCGGCGTGATCGTCACCTCCATAGAATTATAACGTATTTGATATCGTTGGTCACCTCACCAGCTGGTGTGGAAACGCGTGCAAAAACCAACGTTACTCGCACTTTGCGTAATGACCATGGAAAGTTATATGACGTTTAGGGGAGATTACAAGTCATGTGGAAAGGGGATAGAATTTATAGAAACTGATAAACTCGTACATCATCTCTACAAAATGGCGAGACTGACCACAGAATTTTAAATACGAGTTTTGCGATTATATTTGAAGTTTTCTGTCCCGATTCGCTTGCACTTTAGGCGTTGGACTAGGATGTCCCAAAAAGCTGTCCCAGAGATTAACTTGATTTGTGAATGGTAAAGTTAATATGCGTGCAAAAATTTCTACAGCGAAGTTAGAAAATAAAATTATGGGATTTGACATAAGAGTCACGGCGCTTGGGATGTTAAAATATGTGATTTCATTTTTTTCTAAACTTGGCTGTTGATAATATCGAATGGAAGTTTGATACCCTGTTAGTGCATTTAATCCCTGTTTTATCCCTTAATAACTGCTTTTTGTGCGGTTAACCGGTGCTTATAATTGCTATGATATGCTAATGAATATTTAAATTAAGTTTCCTTTGGAAAAATTATGAGTGAAGCAGAATTACTTGCCAGGGCCGACTGTCGAGCCCTATTCTGTTTTCCTCGTATAGCCTTGCAATTGAATAAAGCTCGGGAGTACTTAGGTTAGGTTCTTAACCAGTACACTAAGTATAAAATTATAAAGAAGAAAAATGTTTTTTGCGAGTGAAACCACTGAGCTGATTTCATTGGCATAAACATGAACATAGTTACCATTTTTGTGATCGAAAAATGTACGAATATTGCGGGATATGGTTTTTACGCGGACGGAGACGCGTACAACGCGCATCTTTCGGAATTTAGTACGACAGCTTTACTATGTTATGTTTGGATAATATCATTAATAACATCAGAATTATGTAACTTACCATAATATCATATGGAAGTGATGTCTTAGAAAGTTACACATCCGAATTTCATGTTATTTATAGTATATTTTATTATGATAGTGTTAATTATATTGTAGCGGATATTTTTATTACTATTTGTAGATATTATATTGATCATTAGGTAAATATAATGAAATCTGAATAAACCATGGACTGCCGACAAACATTAACCCATATTCTAAAAAGATTTTTAGAATTTACCAGATAAAAATTATGATCAAGCTAGGGTGTGATTACTTATTTCAAAATAATTTAGGTACACAACACTTCGGAGGGAAACATTTAATGGTATTTCCGATGAAAATGAGCCCAGTTTCCGTATAAAGTATTCCGTTTTTAATACACCTATTTTTTGCTTAAAATAAAAATTTAAATATGTAGAGTGATTAATGATTATTTCTAAATGAGGAAAAACTAGTTTTTCGTAAAAAAGTTAACTATGTTTTATTAATTAATGCAGATTGTGGGACGACTACTCCATACTGTGTATGTGTGTATGTCAATGTAGTATTAATTACTATGTACCGACATAGTATTCAAGGGTCAAGCAGACCTTAATGTTTAGGATTAATTTACTACAACAGACGGTACAGGCGCAGTTGAACTATACGTATTTACAGGTATGTGTGCGTCCTTATGATTCGGAGGTACTGTAAAGCGATTTTCCACTATGCCTGATCAAGAGGCAACTTTGTCCCCTACATGTCTTCTAGAATCTTCTCTCTCCTAACAAAATAATGTTTTACCAACCCTATTACCCTTAATAGCCTTAAGGGACCTCGAGGGACCGCACCCTAGAAAAGGGTGCGGTTAGTGAAAACAGATATTAGAGCCAGTCCACACGGCGGCTGCCGGCCGTGTGGACAGGCTCTAAGTGTGTACGTCTGTCAGTCGGCGACATCGCCAAATGGTAACTGGTATTGGCATTTATCGATTTCTATCAAATCGATCACTTCCTTAGTTTCTAGGTTCACGCTCGATAAATTCTTTATTTATACAATTGTTTATACAACGATTAGTTTCCTCTTAATGCTCATATTAGGTAGTGTTAGATGTTTAAAATTTAGCTAATAACGATAAGTGCCGTGAACCGCGAAAAGCGCCGAGAAAGTTATAGAGCAGGATCATGGGCGTACATATGGCAGGGAGGGGCAGCCGCCCCTTCCTGGATCATGTTGACGTCCCTACTAAGTATATTATGTAGTACTTTTATCTATAAAAATAAAAAATTAAGAAAACGAATTTTTGCTATTTGTTTACAATAAATATTTTTACAACTAAAAATTATTAATTTTTTATTCTATATAGACACCTAGCTTATAAAAAAAAAAATCTGATTTGAAGAACCTGGGTAATTTGCCCGATATCAGTGTGGAAAGCCTTTTGCAGAAACTGTCGGTTTGAGAAATTTATTCACTGTAATAACATTAAGTATATTGCTCTAAATTCGCATAAGCTGTAAACATACAACTTGGCGAAAGACCCTAGACAAATTTCAACACGATTCAATATTAATTACCAAGAAATGGTTGGAAGGGAAATATAGAGTATCAAAAACTCTGTCAAAGATGATGTCTACATTTTGTTAAGCGGAGTAGTTTTATTTATTTATTAATTATTTATGTTTTCATCGTTTAACCAACTTTTAAAATATGAGGCTATCTTGACCTACAATCA
The DNA here is from genome assembly GCF_905147365.1 of Aricia agestis. Lineage (NCBI taxonomy): Eukaryota > Metazoa > Arthropoda > Insecta > Lepidoptera > Lycaenidae > Aricia > Aricia agestis. The sequence goes on along the minus strand of NC_056416.1, from coordinate 15,618,141 downwards.
ACAATGTCATAACAATAGAACATGGAAAACGTGATGCACAGCCGGGATACCCTACTGACCGATATTTTCATGTACAGCAGGCCATACAAACACCTTCATTACAACTACATGCAACATCAAAACTCAGGCCCAGAATTATAATTATGCGGATACTTCAAAGACTTCATAGTCGGTTAAAGTTATTTTCTTTTAGAAGTTTCAAAGTAGAAACAATAATAAATACACTAATAATCCCTTATGTGCATAGAGTAAACGCTAAATATCTATATGCATTTATTTATAACATCTGAACAGTATCACTTTGTAGGTGCTACCTATGAAAAAACGTTCAATCTTTTTTTAGACGGGATCGTAATTTAAGTTTAAACTTTTCGAATTTTTGGTTTCGAAGGTTCTTTGACAACTTTTTCGGAGGTTTGTAGTCGATTGTGAAAAATATAAAAATATATAAGGAACGTAAAGACATAGTGAGCCTCTCTACAGAACGAACAACAGAAATAGCCTGCATAGAGGTGGGAAACTTTATTATTATATGCGTATACATGCCTCCATTAGGATTATATGATATAATTGAAAAGGACATGGAGATTTTATTAACAAAAAGAAGTGCATCTAACAAACAAATTTTACTTTGTGGTGATTTTAATATAAATATTTTAGACAACGATTCGACCACTGTTAGATTCACTTCTTTGTTAAAATCATGTAATTTGACATACTTATTTTTTGAACCCACAAAGATCAGTGGCAACTCTACTACATGCAATGATAATATTTTTACCAATTTAGACCCCTCAAATAAAGAAGTGATAAACATACTAAGCTCTGATCACTGTGGACAGTGAGCTATTTTCCCCATGAACAAGAATTTAAAAAAAGTATGTAAAAACAAACATACTTGTATCCCAATTAATGATAAACGTATTGAGAAGTTTAGGGGTGAAATTATATCTAAGATTGGAAATTTAGAATATCATAGTAGCCCAGATATGACATTTGGTAAACTTTTCAAATTAATTAAAAACAATTTTGATACTATCTTCACCTCTAAAACAGTTGGCAAAAATAATAAGAGTAAATTTAGTGAGTGGGCTACACCAGGTATTATGAAAAGCAGATTAAAATTGTATGATCTTTATAATGAAAGACCTGTAAATCAAAGTGAACACTTCAAAAACTATGTAATATTATATTCAAAAATATTTAAGCAAGTTTGTAGGTCTGCAAAATCTATTCAAATTAGAAATAAAATTAAGAATTCAAAAAATAAAGTAAAGACAACATGGCAAATAATAGCAAGTGAAACTGGAAGAGTCGCCAGTCACAACTCAGATTTTAAATTAAATATAGATAACAAAAATATAACTTCCGACAATGATGTTGCGACTGCTTTTGAGAAATTTTTTGCTGACATTCCAGTTTCGATTACAAGAAACTTAAAGGACTCTCCTGATGATGCTCTATTGTTACTTAAAGAAAATGTAAATGAATGTGATAACGATTTTAGATTTAAAGAAGTAGGTCATCAAGACATTATAAAAACTTTCAATTTATTAAATATTAAGAACACTACCGACTTGTGGGGCCTATCAATGAAAGTTATTAAATCTATAATCGATGTTATTGCGCCCTACTTAGCGACTATTTTTAATGGTTGTATAAAAAGTGGCATATTTCCTGATCTAATGAAACATAGTAAAGTTTTACCTCTTTTTAAATCTGGTAGTAAGTCGGACCCATCTAATTTCCGACCTATATCTATCTTACCCACATTGAGTAAAATTTATGAAAAGATAATACTGAATCAATTACTAACGCACTTTAATATAAATAATATATTACATAATAAACGATTTGGATTTACAAAGGGACGGTCTACTACAGACGCAGGCGTTGAATTGATCTGTAGTATTTTTAATGCCTGGGAGACGTCGCAGGATGCTCTAGGAGTTTTTTGCGATCTCTCAAAGGCTTTTGACTGCGTGCAACACAAAAGCTCAACGAAATACGAGAGGAATGGGACATTTCTCAGCAAAAGCTACATATAATGGTTCCTGACGGTGGATCTAATATGAGACGAGCTGCCCGTATCTCACAAATCGACGATATAGATTGCACCTTACATCAATTACAATTGTGTATACGTTCAGCTTTGGCGGGTAATGAACATTTCTCAACACTGATGGCTAAATGTAAACAGATTGCGATGCACTTCAATCATTCTATAACTGGACAAAAAGAATTGAACGACTTTCAAGAACGCCTGCGTTTACCTCAGCTTTCAGTTACCCAAGAATGTGCTACTTAATGCAACAGTATGTTTTATGTGATTGAGCGACTTATTAAGATAAAGGAATACCTAAATTTGCTGTAACTTGTACCAAGTGATTGGTTAAAACTTGAAAATTGTACAAAGATTTAGAAACCCTTTGAAGAGGTAACTAAATCTTTGAGCAGCACTGAGGCATTTTATACGTGGGAGAGCCATGCTTCGGCACGAATGGGCTGGCTTGACCGGATAAATACCACGTTCTCACAGAAAACCGGCGTGAAACAGCGCTTGCGCTGTGTTTCGCCGAGTGAGTGAGTTTACCGGAGGCCCAATCCCCTAACCCCTACCCTATTCCCTTCCCTACCCTCAACTATTCCCTTTCCTTCCCTTCCCTTCCCTTCCCTACCCTCCCCTATTACCCTATTCCCTCTTAAAAGGCCGGCAACGCACTTGCAGCTCTTCTGATGCTGCGAGTGTCCATGGGCGACGGAAGTTGCTTTCCATCAGGTGACCCGTTTGCTCGTTTGCCCCCTTATTTCATAAAAAAAAAGCATGTATACCACTGATTCATATCATCCTCTGTTATACTACTGATTCATATCTTTACAATTTTTGAGAGAAAATAACATCGGTAATGACCAAGATTGCAAAAATGTCATCCAAAAACTGATAGAAGAGATTAACAACTGCTTTGATGAGCTTTATAATAATAATCTCTACGCCATCTCTACTTATTTGGATCCAAAATACAAAACGAAATTTTTTAATGAAATAACTAGAGAAGGCATTAAATCTGTTAACTGTTAACATCAACCAGCCAACGCTCAGTAGATAATGACGTTATGGAAGTCCACAATCAACCATCCACTAGTTCTTGAGCTGTAGTAGACAAATCCTGTCCCACAGCCACCACGGGAAGGATTGTAGATTCAATGTTAGCCGAAATGCTAGCCTCTGAACCAATTAATAGTAACAATGAAATTGAAAGTTTACCAATAGAAGATAGACGCGAATTACGAATTCGGCAGCCTGGGCTTCCAAAAAAAACCAAAAATTATTTAAGAAATTTATTAAAACTAACTTATATTTAATTTACAATAATTGTTCCGCGATCGATCCTAGACCGGAATGGAATGACAATTTTTTGATATAATCGGAATAACTACGAAAACGCGGTTATGCTGAAACTGCTGATGTGTTTCCTCGAAGACGATGGCGTTGACCGGGCACGTGTGGCTGCATCAGCATTCCCCTTTAGGGGTCCGTGCGTAATTCCTCCACCCCCAGAGCAGCAACTATTTGAGGACTTTGAGCGAGAAAGTTGCTGGCAGAGATTCTTGATTCTTTACAGGAACTGCGTAGACTGGTTGATCAGCTTGGCTGGTTGGAGTGACACCCTCATTTAGACCACTGTCCTTTTGTCGACGGAAGTGGCGACGTCGGATGATAAGAATAAGGGAAATTGTAACTATACCAAGTACTAACGTGTATAAGGGCAACGTTGTATGGTACAGTGAAGAAGATACTTGATTTAGATGGACAGGGCTCTGTAGAATTACTTGGTCTTCCAGGCTATGTAGATTCTTCAGGTCGAAAGAATTGAGGGTCATATGGGGAATATCTTTGTCTGCGACTGCAAGGTTGTCTCGAACTTCGGCGATCTTCAGGGGTTGTCCTTTGATCTCGTCGTTATTGTTAATGATGTTGAACGAATCTGTCCGCAGGGAACATCCACGGGGTATCGTAGCCAGGAAGCTGCCGGATATCGTTTTGTACTCCTTTCGTTCGCATTGTAGTTGAATCTTAGTCGGCCTTGGGAAAATTATGGTATAATGTTGATCATCAAGCTGCTCCATAGCTTCTCTCGTTAAGGTGACTTTCGTGGGGCTGCATGACTTGTCCAGAGACTGATTGATGATGATGTTCTGTATACAGTCAGGGCTCTCTCGGGGTTGATAGTTTACCATTTCTTCACAGAGAAGGTAATCATTTATCTTCGGACATTCTGCCTCTATGTACATGAAAAATTTCCCATCGGTTGCTATGTAAGGATGTGGAGGGATAAATGTTTGTTGGAGTTTATTCGGGACAATGGACAGACGGAAGAAATCATAGTCATTGAGAGCTACTACAGGAAATTTAAAAACTATAACTATTCGCTTATCCAGAAAATAACTACCAGGTTTAATAATATCATAATAGTCTCTTAAATCAGATTCTAAGATTTCATTATTGCTGTAAATTTTCTTAAGTCTACCTATCATACTTTCTAAATTATCTATACTTAACATGCTATGATGAGTGCTCGATGCACGGATAAAACCTAAAATATTCTCTAATCTAATTAATTCTAAATATATGTCGTCGGTATTCTCAGTAATAATTGCTAGCAACTGTGCAAATTTTGCAAACTTTACTTCTGAACTGTATTTATCTAAAATCAACTCTAAAGTTTGATTAATTTTCTTCTGATTATCTACTAGGTTATCTATTATCATATCATACTGATTCATCCAGGCTTTATTGATACTGATTTGGTTATTATATTCTGAAACTAAGTTATTTTCGTTTTTCTCTAATAAATCTATTACGTTATTATACCTTTCGGCATCTGAATGATCCAAATTACCAGTTATACTTTTTATTATTGATCCTAAACCATTAATTATTCCTCTACGTACTCTATTAGGTTCGAAAGTTTTTAATTGCGAATTTACCTTTGTTAATTTAGAATATAAATAATCAATTTGAATTTCAAATATAGGTAAGGATATGTTATCTAGCTTAGTCTTAAAATAATCTAATTGACTATATACAGAGTCAATACGTTCTTCTAACTCAGTAAGTTCTACATATTGAATGAATGAATGATAATGGCTGATGAACTTTGCTCTACCGAGCCTGAATGGTAAGAGTCCAGGTCCGCTGTCAAGTTGTTCAAGTCTTATGTCTGCTGCCATGGTCAGGTGTAGTATCATCAACAGTCGAATCCTGTAACAAATTCTTAGTCTTAGGAGCACGCTTAAGGCGAGCTTTCGCAACAGGTCCTTTTTTCTTAGATGTGTAAATGTGAATGGGTAAGTCAGCTAAAACATTGTCATGTGTATATCGGGGTGCTAGTTTTTGTCGGTTGGCCATGGGGTTTTTGATGAAAACCTGCTGGTCTGGGACATATTCTATTTCTGGTTCACGATTTTTATTTCTGTTATTCATTAAATTAGTACGGTCACGGGTAGTAAAGTCATTAATCATTTCGTAAACTGTCTTCATTTGGTCTCGATGAGTCAAAACGTATTGCTGCATTAGATGTTCGGTCAGATTGATGTCTAGTGGATCCCTAGGATCAAAATGTCCTCTAATAATGTCATGGGGTCTACATTTTGTGAAACTATGAACAGAACTATTATATGCTAATATTGCGTAGGGCATCTGGTTAACGGTCGGTTCGTCTTTCTGCTTCAATTTTAATATTCGAAGATGTTCTAAAAGTGTGGAGTGGAAACGTTCTATGATGCCATTGTCATTGGGTGAGTGGGGTAGGGTTCTATGGTGAATAATTTTATGCAATCTTACAAATTCGGAAAATAATTGATTGGTGAATTCGGTCCCATTGTCAGTCACAATTGTCAAGGGAAGTCCATGGTGTGTACAGTATGTAAGTAGTCCCTGTAGTATACTGACTGCCGTTCCGTCACGTAAATGGTAAGCTTGTCCGTATTTAGAGAAAGAGTCAACAAACGTTAAGTATTTTTCATTCTGTGCTGTGAATAGGTCTAAGTGTACTATTTCAAATGGTTTCGTGGCTGGTGGTACGATGTTGAGCTGGGGTTTAACAGGATTTCTATCATATTTGCATTGTCCACAGATAGTACATTCGTTGATATACTTCGTTATTTCTTCGCGCATCTTTGGCCAATAGTATTTGCGAGATAAAGCCAAATAGCACTCATTTATACCTCTATGATTGGTCTTTCCTTCGTGATAGTGTCTTATGAAATCCTGTTGTCGCAAATACTCTTTTACGTCTTCCAGCTCCGTTTTTGCTAAAACAAGATGCATGGAGGATGACTTAAACTTACTTTGTAGTATCGGTATGATAGAGTACATACCTAGGGGAGGTGTAATTTTAAGGGCTGTCTTAATCTTGGGGTTAACATACTCTTTTATAGCGTCTACTACATCCTGCTCTAAATTTGACTCGGATACTTGAATATGTGTACGTGTGTGTGTGTCGAATGGCTTAGTAACAGTCGGTCGTCGCTTTATGTCACCTACTATCGTGAGACAGACCTGCCTATGAAATTTATTAAGTGGTTCGTCAGTAATTGGGATCTCGAGTATAGGGTTTTCAGCTGATGTATGTGCTGTAACGGTGGTTGAACCTTCAGAGGGTTCAGGTCTTATAGAAAGGTCAATTCCGCATTCTGTGAGAAGGGACTCTATTTCCTCGTTATTAATTTGAACTCTAGATAGGGCGTCGGCATTGGTGTTACACTTGCCTTTCTTATATACTATAGTGTAGTCATATTCGCTGAGTTTGAGTCGCCATCTAGTTAGTCTCGAGTTGGGTTCTTTAATGTTCATGATCCATTGAAGGGGCTTATGGTCAGTAACTATTTTAAACTTTCGTCCGAATAGATAGGGTCTAAAGTACTTTGTAGCCCACACAATAGCTAAAAGCTCCTTCTCAATGGTACTATAGTTTGTCTCGCTAGTGCTTAAAGTTCTAGATGCAAAGCTGACGGGTTTGTCGGCTCCGATCGGGCCCTGAGAAAGTACGGCACCTATAGCAACGTTCGATGCGTCAGTGGTAAGTATAAAGTCTTTTGTAAAGTCAGGGTACTGTAGTATTGGGTCATTAGTCAATAAGGTCTTACATTTTTCGAAACATTCAACATATTCTGAATTTAAAACTATCTTATTTGTCTTTTTTAAGCATTTTGTCATGGGTTTAGTTACTCGTGCAAAGTCAGGTATAAATTTTCTATAATATCCTATTAGGCCTAAAAATTGTTTTATTTCCTTAGTCGTTTTTGGCAATGGATAATTTTCGATTGCTTTGATTTTATCGGGGTTAGGTTTTATTCCCTCGTTAGTAATTATATGACCTAAGTATGCAGTTTCTAATTTTAAAAATTCGGACTTGTCCATCTGTATTTTAAAATTTGAGTCGCGTAATCTACGAAAAACTTTTTCCAGGTTCACCATGTGCTCCTGAAGTGACGTACTAAACACTATTATGTCATCTAAGTAGACTAGGCAAATTACGTTTTGCAGACCTCTCAAAATATTATCCATGACACGTTGAAAAGTTGATGGGGAATTTTTTAATCCCATTGGCATACGCAGGAACTCATAGTGTCCATGCTCCACATTAAATGCTGTTTTAGCTATATCGTCAGGGTTCATTTCAACTTGATAAAACCCAGACGCCAAGTCCAAGGTGGTGAAATATTGGCATCTACCTAATTTATCCAAAACGTCAGTGATGTTGGGGATAGGGTATTTATCATCGATGGTCTTGTCGTTAAGTTTCCTAAAATCAACTACTAGTCTCCATTTTTTTCTACCTGAGGCATCGGCCTTTTTTGGAACTACCCAAATAGGTGAACTCCAGGCAGAGTCGGATGGTCGTATTATACCTTGTTCTAACATTTTCGCTATTTGATCCCTAACTTCTTGTCGATGTATAAATGGATAGCGATAGCTTTTAGTATATACTGGTATTTCGTCATGGGTCTTTATAGAATGTTTAATTTTATTAGTAAATGTCAAAGGTTCTCCTTCTATGTAAAATATGTCAGCGTAATTTTTACACAAAGTCTCTAAATTAGTTTTTTCTTCAGGGTTCAAATGGTCGGTTCTAAGTCGGTCTAAAACATTCTTAACTCGAGTCGGGTCCTGAACAGGTTCAGTACATTCAATATTACATACGTCAATTTGCGTCGGTGAATCAAACGAAATTACGGAGTCAGTGTCTGTCAAATTTTTTATCTCAACTATTGCTGTTTTGTCAGTAACTGTCGTGATACATTCGTGAATAATAAAATTACATAAAAATTGTTCTGGTATATAGACTTCACCGTCGTCGTGGTCAATTGGGATATTAACAAGTTTTGATGAATTTGCAGGGATATTTTCTTGTCTTATATTATCTCTCCTACATTGATATCTCAAAAGTGGTAATTTAGCGCTGTCCGTTATTAAAATATTATCTTTTAAATCAATTTTGCAATTTTCTAATAAATCTAATCCAATTAATCCATCAAAGTAATTATGAAATTTATATATAAAAAGTTTTAAATTTTTATCCTGATTAAATTCTGGAAAAGAAGGAATTTTAATAGAGTGTTCGTGTATGCTGGTAACGCGAGAATTTGTAACTTCAAAAGGATCGAATATTTTTGGCAAATGTGGGAAAAATTTATGAACAGCTTCGGGGCTTATAAATGATTGGTTAGCCCCGGTATCTATAAGAAATTTAAGAGGAGGATTGTGAATCTGTATATACGGCAATTCTTTTTTTGAATGTAAATTTAATTCTATTCGGGTGCGGTGCGACCCTTGTGTTTCTGAAAATCCTGTTTTTTGCTAGACTGGGCTGAATTATCTACGTGCTGAGTCGGGCTAGAATTTGTAGGTATGTTATGGTCTATATACGATATTGGTGAATTTTCAGAATACTGATAACTATATTGTTCAAGTGCAAGTTGTTCGTCATAGTCATTACAGTCATTATAGTCATTATAGTCATAGTCATATTCCTGTTGGTCATAGTAATTATAGTCAGGGTAGTAGTCAGAAAATTCATTGTAATTCATTTCCCTACTCTTAAAGTAGTTAGATGGTGGTGGATTCCCAAATTTTTGCCAATCATGGCCAGGGATTCTAGGTGGCATGGGCTTAGTGACAAAATGACTCACTCCACTCATAGGTTTAGGCCCAGAGTTATTATTAGGTGAAAAATTATTTTTATGAGGTATTCTAAATCCATGATTATAATTCGGTAAGGGAGCTCTAAACATTTGCTGCGTTCTACTCGGTTGGAACGGATGTCGCTGCGGCATATTATGATGATGCTGAAAAGCCGGTGTGAATGCAGGTTTCTGCCAACTAGGTCCTGGTAACGCTCGCGGTACATTATTAATATTAACTGGAGGTAATTTAATCTGTGCTTGTGAAGGTGGTAATGATGATGATGATGGACGAGGATTATTTCTTTGCTGCAAGTACATTACATTTAATTCGTCCTGGACAAATTCCAACGCCTTTTCTATCGTCTCGGGTCTCATACATCTTATGCGAGAGCCGAGAGGATCTTTCAACCCCCGGACGTACGCTTGTAATGTTAATTTTCTATATAATGTTCGCTTAGCCTCCACGGTGGTGGCTAAGGTTTCATGTAAGGACACGTACGTCATTATGGTACTGAAAAGGGTTTGGCACCTGTCGTAAAATTCCTGCGGGCTTTCGTTACCCTGTGTAGCAAGAGCCAAGTCGTTATAGAGGGCGGTTTCATCCCTCTGGTCGGCAAAATTATTAATTAAGGTGTTCCTTATGCCTAACCAATTTTCTGGTATCCCGTTTGAATTAATTGTCCGAGCCGCAGGGCCGGTAATCTTATTTAAAATACCGTTGATAACGCACAAATTAGATAACTCGTATTCTGGACCATCTTTTACACACTGAATAACTATCTGATCACAAATCCTGATGAATCTAGTAAGTATGTTCGGATTCCCGTCGAATTCGGGAACCGGGCGAAGAGCCTTATAAATCGTATCCGGATCCATTGTAATACCGTAGCCTAAAATGCTACTATTTAAATCTAAATTACTACTACTTGAATTTATTAATATTAAATCTTGATCAAAATTTTCTTGAAAGCGATTTGAGCTCTCGGAATAAAAAAATAAATCTAATTTTAAACTATCGTCGTCACTATAATCTAGTAGAGAGCGATTCGAGCTTTCTCCTAAATTACGATTTAAATCTAATATGCTATCCCTACGTACCTGCCTTGAGGAGGCGGTCCTATCACTATTTTTAGTGGGACGGAAAATTTTGGACGTGGAAAGCAACACTTATGAGAAAAAGATCAGTGTACTCACATACTCGTCGACTTCTCTGGCTTTTTCTGAAGCTGCACTGTAGTTTGAGTGCGCCCCGGCTGCTTACTCCTGAGGTTCGATGCTTCGGTGAATGCTGGACAGCAAGAGCTAGAACGACCGCGCGCGGTGTCGAATCTAGACCCCGGAAATCTTCTTAAATGCGATCGCGATAGCCCCGAAAGTATCCGTAGACTGCGCCAATTACGAATTCGGCAGCCTGGGCTTCCAAAAAAAACCAAAAATTATTTAAGAAATTTATTAAAACTAACTTATATTTAATTTACAATAATTGTTCCGCGATCGATCCTAGACCGGAATGGAATGACAATTTTTTGATATAATCGGAATAACTACGAAAACGCGGTTATGCTGAAACTGCTGATGTGTTTCCTCGAAGACGATGGCGTTGACCGGGCACGTGTGGCTGCATCAGCATTCCCCTTTAGGGGTCCGTGCGTAATTCGCGTGGTACTAAAGTTACTATTAAATAACTACATTAAAGAAAAACGAATTAATATGCATGAAGACAGTCTTCTATGGTGGAAGAATAATCCGAAATATTCGGAGTGTTACGGAACTGTACGGCAATACCTATCTTCTTCTCCATCAAGTGTCCCCAGCGAACGACCTTTTAGCAATGCTAGTGCTGGATTGGTATAAATGATGAGCTAAGAAACCGGTTGTCAGGGGAAACAGCGTCCAAATTAATTTTTATAAAAAATAACCCCCTAATAATTAATTTTGATTATTAGTATTCAATTCATTTATTTTGATTAATAATATTCGATTTAAGTAATTAATAAGGAAATAAAGATTGAATTCTTATTTTTATTTTAAATCCTAATCTATATATTAATACGTGAGCCAAAAACTTTGTATCCCTTTTGACGAAAAATGAGGAAACGCAGGTGAATGAAATTTTGCACAGTTATAGTTTATGTGGTGAAGGAGTGCATCGAGCTAATATTATTTTGAAATTATGCTTTTATCATAATTTTTTTTAACAAATAAAACATTACACACACTACAACACATACACTAAGAAAAATGACAGATTTTTGAGTGACAAGCCTATACATACGAATTATACTCTTTTATTTATGGTTGAAGTCTGTTGACAACAAGGTGACAAATTGAATGGATTATAGTTTTTTATTGAATCTTAGATACTATAAGACAATGCTTACACGGCCAGTCTGAGATCAGCTGAGTCCCAGAGACAAGAGTTGAAAAAAATATGATAAAGTCAATATTTTTTAACAAAATATAGTTAGTAGTCCTAATGTCGTTGAAACTAAGGTCGAATTTCGACCATTGGGCGATCTCTAGTATAAACAAAATTGTGATTCTTTATTTTGTGTGTTTTGAGAATAGTTTAGATTCAAAGTTTGGTCCACTGGTAAAATGCCCCTTGAATAATTATTTTTTGTGTAATGTATGTACCTAGTTATGTACAGACAGGACAAAGGCTTTTGGGTTGGGTCCGCTAGTATTTATAGTTTCCTATCCATCCTCTTCCTCATCCGCTTCCTCATCCGCATCCTCATCCGCATCCTCATCCGCATCCTCATCCGCATCCTCATCCGCATCCTCATCCGCATCCTCATCCGCATCGTCTTTCTCAAAAAATATCCTCTTCCTCATCCGCATCCTCTAAATTTGCGTGTGACAATTCCTCTTCCTCCTCCTCTTCCTTATAATCACTTCCCTCAACAAGCTTACCCTAAATACAAAATGTTAGGTAGTTTTGATACACAAAATTAGCAATATTATGACTAATTTAAAGAGAATTAAAATGTCTGATTACATAGTTAATTAACACTTGTGAATAATTATATCATATCGTAATAAGCGGCGTGGGAATTCTAGCTATTATAACTGTATGTGTAATATAATGTATAACACTTTAAGTCGGAAGTAACCTAATGAGTCGGTAGCTTAAAGTTTATTAAGTGGAGTTTTCTATTTTTAGCCTTAGATCTTTAGAAGTGCGCAATGGATTTGATTTTCTAAGAGGTAGACTTTTTGGTCCGGGAGCTGTCAATCTCAAAAGTGGCGTGGCGTGCATGGATTTTTTGATGAAAATGAAGCATTTCGAGTTCCTATAGTTTAGAACTATAAGAACTCGAAACGCTCGGTTTTCGTGGATTTGCAAAACCGGAAGTACGTAAAAAAAATAAGTGAATAAATGTTTTGCCCTCACCATGTGCACTGGTTTTCCTAAAGTTTATTCAATAGAAAATTTCTTTGCCTTTCAGGAAAAAATTACGCAAACCAATTTTTTTGGCCGGAAGAGAGTCAGGCAAGCCTTTTTAAGTTTGTGATGAGGGAGGTCATTTTGCCCTCATTACGTAAAATGATTTTTTTAAATTTGTTCCTTGCAGTGTCTACTTTAATATTAGATCTTGGTTTGTGGGCTCACAAACGGCCGGAAATGTTCGGCAAACCACCTTAAAAAATGACTCTGAACTCGTTTTCAATAAAGTATAGTCAATAAATATAGTCTAAAATAAAATGTAAAAAGTTATTTTATCTAAAAAAGTATTAATTAAAGTTTAATGTAAAGCTAAAATCATCATGAAACAATACTAAATAGTCATTTTACAAAGAAACATAATTTATATTATATTCTAGACTATAACTATATTTTATTAAGTATACAGTATACGTCACTATTGAAAACGAGTTTAGAGTCAAAACATTAATTATTCACTTTTTTTTACGTACTTCCGGCTTTGCAAATCTACGCAAACCGAGCGTTTTGAGTTCCTATAGTTCTAAACTATATATTTTTATCAAAAAAATCCATGCACGCTGAGGGCACTTTTGAGATTGACAGCTCTCGGACCATTAAGTGCGAGAGTAAAGTTTGCATGTTACATTCATAATATTGTAGTGATACTTTTCCCGGGTCAGTTAGCTGTATTTTTTTTTATTACGACTCTTTTTATGAGACTAGAAGCAAAGATGAAAACAATACACATCATAATGGAGAGTGACTACCGTAGAGATACCATGGATGGACAATTAAAGACGAATATTCCCCTCTACATGTAATCTCTTGTATTGGCTCCATCATATACCAACATGGATTATGGATAGGTCACATAGGGAATGCAATGCCGCAAGATAATTTCAATCCCGGTATTTGCGGGAACCCACAGGGTGGACATAAACTTGTAAAATAAATCGTTCTAATGACTTTACTTGAAAGAACCCGTTTTATTCTTAGAAACTCAAATAAAACAAACTTTGTCAGACACTTTTTTACAAGGGTTTATTAATACTTCATTCTTTTTAGAAACTTTTTGTTTGGAAATGGCTACGTAGTAATAATAGTTAAAAAAATAAAATTATTTATTTTCAGCTTTTATAAAAATTATTATTTTTTTCCAAATATACGGAAAATTGTGCTAAAAGACTCCGTTACATACATACAGCCCAAGCTTATAAATGTTAAAAAAGTTGTGTCTGCAAAACGACTCTTGATATTCGACACAAGGTAGCCAGCAGCTGAAAAAATTGGCTCAGCTTAAACGCTGGTTGCAGGTACATTATTGTCATTGAATTATAGGTGAATTGAAGGTAAATTGTTTAGTGGGCTGCCTGTAGCTAGTTCACGCACCCCCGCGCGCAGATTTACACGTATGAATCACGCTTGTAATCCCGCCAGTCCCGCGGGATCCCGCTAAATTTTCGACCGGGATTAGTCCCGCAAAACGCATGTGGGATCCCGGTATTTCGGGATCCCGGGATCCCGGTATTGCATTCCCTTGTCACATAGAACCCGACACGATAGACTCATATTCGTTATGACCGTCATGTTATTATTTATCACCGGTCGAGCTATTTCCTCGTATTAAGTCCCGTTGCCTCAATTTCATAAGGTGCTTCAATACTTCATGTAATTTATTGAATTTATGACACAAATTATTGCTAGTTTATTATTCGTGTTAAAATAACTTTACACTATGAGTAAAAGGTGGCAACTAGGAACAACATTAAAGTTATTTATTCGATGTTTTAACAAAAGTCGAGTTAAGTTTAGATCAAGTTTAATGAAATAAATTTTTATAGTGATTTTTTTGAATTCAAAGTTATTTTTATATCCCGTCGGCTTTGTTGGAATACAGCTTTTAGCCGACTGCAGCAAGTGTGGGAGGATTATGTTTGTTTTTGGTGCCTGTATATGACCTGTATGCAACTATGCAGTATGAAAGCACAGATGTCAGATGATTACTTATTAGTTATTACGTTAATTATAAGATCACATCAGCAGGGATTCACGATACGATTCCGCGCGGATTCTTCCCGATTTCGGAAAATTTTCCACTTTCAAGCAAATGATAAGTGAATACTTTCCGATATTGCTGTCATGCTGACAGTTAGTGACATTTCTTTCAAAGAGTTTATAAACCACGTACCATCCGCGACAGAAAGTTGTGAATCGCTGTGTATTCGACAGAATATGACAAAATACCGCGTGAGAACTTTCCGACGATCGTCAATCAGGGGCTGGGCACATATCAAACTAAGGCCGGTATAAATAGTCAGTACTTAAGATGCGACCCGGTCTCAAGACGCGGTTCGGCTCTGTGATTGGTCCAAATTTCACAGCCAACCAATCACAGAGCCTGAACCGTGTCTTGAGACCGAGATGCATCTTGAGTACTGACTATTTATACCAGCCTAGGAAAGGAATCGTAGACATAGCCTCGGGCTGTTCAATATTGTTTTTATGAAACTCTCTACTGACTAGCATTACGCTAATTATTAACAGACTTCCAAAAAAAGGAGAAGGTTATACGTTCGACTTATATTCGTTACATTGGCAAAATTGTAAGTTAATGAGTTTAATGTTGTTGCAGGTGGGATGGTGTGTGGGCGGGGGCGCCATGTCGGCGGTGATGAGCACCCTGTCCATGATCAGCGGCGGCCGACGGGCGCACCGCAAACTCGCCAGGTACAGTACATCGAAAGAAACTATGTCCAGATGAGGCGTTTTTCGCGCGAAGTTTATACGCTACAAAGATGGATTCGAAATTATTACGCTCCAATCAAATACGTCTGTGGCGGTACCCACAATTCGCCCAACATTCCTGCATCGCGCTATCGAAGTTTCGGAGAACGGCAAGATATATACAACGTCTGAAATGATGTCAGTGGGCTTCGGCCTGACCGAGCATGCTATCTCGCTCGGTCGGAAGATCTTCCTTTTCGGCCGCCACTAACAACGTTAAACGTCCATTCGCCGCGGACTCGCGCGTAGTACTGGACGCTGCAATGGCACCCAAGTATCTCGACTCGCAAATCCGGAGTTCTCTTAGTATCTTCGGAACCATATTTGGTTTTATGAGAAGCATCCTAATGCTTCTCATAAAACCAAAATCACCATATGTTTCCATATAAATTTTGAGGAGTTCCCTCAATTACTCATGGATCCCATCATCAGATCACCACTTTTGTGAAAATGGAACCAAATTGGAATAAAACCTAATATAACGAAACAAAAATTTTGAAAATCGGTTCACAAACGGCGGAGTAGTGGTTGAACATACAAAAATAAAAGTTAAAAAAAATCCATCCAATATATAACCTCCTCGTTTTTTGGAAGTCGGTTAAAAATAGAGGACTACGCTACTCTTTTTTTATCGAGGGCTCTTAAGGTTGTGACTTGTGAACGACCCTAGAAGTAAGAAATATCACACATTATGAATATAGACTGAATAAACACAGGCATCAAAACAAGCGGACGCCCGATTGCCGCTACTGAATCACGTAACTAATTCGTAAATCGGAATGTGAATAATCAGTAAGATATTCTTATAATAATTATTATTTGTTCCAGTTCCCGTAAGTCCGGGCAGTACTCGGACGTCGGCGAGGACCGAAGTCGCAGTCAGAATGACCTCAAGCAGCGCTCCTCCTCACTCGTAAGTCTACCTTAAAACGGACAGACATAAATTCGATATTTTTTTACGTAAATGCCAATATCTTAGGTACATATTATAAAACAAAGTCGCTTTTTTTCCTTCATGTCCCTTTGTTCCCTTTAATCTTTAAAACTATGATACGGATTTTGATGATTCTTTCAGTGTTAGATAGCCCATTTATCGAGGAAGGCTATATATTGTCACGCTAAGACTAATAGGAGCTAAGAAATAAAGCAAAATGTGGAAAAAACGGGGAAAATTATTTGAAAGGGCTAACTTGAACGCGCTAATCTCTGGAACTACTGGTCTGATTTGAAAAATTCTTTCAGTGTTAGATAGCCCATTTATTGAGGAAGGCTATGCTATAGGCTATATTTTATTACGCTAAGACTAATAGGAGAATGTGGAAAAAACGGGGGAAATTATTTGAAAGGGCTTATCTCGCGAACTACTGGAGCAATTTTTATGTTATTTGGCACAGACCACGTGAAGTGAACATAGGCTATCGATTTTAATCATTTTTTCAGTGGCTATATATTTTATACCCGTGCGACGCCGGGGCGGGTCGCTAGTATGAAATAAAACAATAATTGAAACTTCTTTATTGCGTGGTGCATACTAAGTGACTATTGATAATTCGTGTAGTCGTCCGTACTAAGTCTTATTTGCATTTAGGTCTGAATGAATCAAAACGAAGAATGATGGGGGTCTCCTTCTAAATAAATTTTTCGTTATCGCTTCGTTATAGAATCGCCAACCAAAATGTATGGAATTTACATAAGCTCACCCCCCTGGATGGTTAATTATTATCAGATGTCAGGGGTCCTGCAGTTATCATTTTCCTTATTTAAGGCAATACATAAAGCCAATATCAAATCAATAACTATGCTAATATGAACCCTTATTAGGGCGTATACTAGTTATCGCTCGCAGGCGCCCCGCCCACGCCCGCCCAGCGCTCATTGTACACATCGGTGTCAAGTACACGAGATGTATTAACAGATTAATTACACACCCAGTTACCAGTTACTAGTTACAACACTGATGAGTTACTAACGCCGTACCGCCCTATAATAGTAGTCTTGCAGTATGACTATGAACTACTCACTATAATTTACTTTAGTTTTTATACTGAGCTATAATTATAGTTTAAATTTCAGTATCGCACTCTGAAATTTACAAAGATCACATATTTTGCAGTCGTATCGTCTTTTAAACTTTGACTTTGTCTGCTTTTACTATAATAACTGATAAGTAACGACTAGATGTTGCCGTGGCGTTGCGCGGGAAATTAACTTTTCTCCGCGATAAAAATATATATCCTTTGTAGTTTAGTAGGACTCAATTCAACTATGGAACATGAGGAATGTGGTGTGCGGGATGATATCTACCACCGCTTGATGGAGTGTTCCCGGAACGCAAACTTAAGGAAGAAGATGATTTTTGATTTTAAATTAATCAAATGTAATATGCCAATATTACATTTGATTAATTTAAAATCAAAAATCATCTTTTCCCTAAAGATGAAAGGCTCTGCTAAAATGCTATGGAATATGCCAATATTCCATAGCATTTTAGCAGAGCCTTCTTCTGATGCTGCTAGAATTATATGCTGCTATATAATTTTAGCTATAATTCGGCATAATAATCATAAATTGTTATATTTAGCATAAGGTACGATGGGATTGACATCGTCTTTCTGTACAAAAATCCCTTTAAAAAAGATAAAAAATAAAATAAAAAAATCTATGGATCATGTTTTTAACATCTGTAACATACTGATTACGGATACATTTTCGCTTTTATAACTTTAGTAAGTATGTATAGTGTATATTATGAATTGTTGTAAGGTTATTTTTTAACTTTATGTTTAAAGGTTTTACTTCACTCTGGTTTCAAGTTGCTTCTCTCTGTTATTCTAGAGCTCACCTGTCACTGTCAGTAATTGTGCAATCTGATACTTTACGTGTCCTTTGTATTCAAATTACCAAATTACGCTATTTGATACCTGGGGTCCATATTAATGGCGTCACTATTGCTTAATGCATTTCTTTGCTAGCTGTTGTTCAATTGTTTTGTTCATAAATGCACGTTTTTCGTACTCTATTATAGCGATATAATTGTTGTAATATACTATAATGTAATGACATGTATATCTATGTCTCTACAAATGCAATGATAGAAATTTGCCGCGCCAAAATTCTATTACGGCAAGCTTAATGCTTTATGGAATTTAATTAAGACATTATATTAGGATTAAAAAAAAAGTACGATAGGCCAGGTTCACACGGCACAATCCTGCACGTTTCCTGCACGTTTTTTTGCAGTATACGTCTTACCGAATAAATAGTGGCGCATACAATTAAGAACCATTTACACGTCGATTGTACTACACGACTTGTTGCAGTACAATCCGCGAATGAATATTAAGACGTATACTGTAAAAAACGTGTTGAATTGTGCCGTGAATCTACTCTAACATGAATGAAATGCCGCGCGCGTAGTAATTGAGTAGATCGTTGAACTCTTTTGCTTATCGCTTTTGAGTCTGTCGTGAGACTATTGGTTTCAAGAAAAAAGTTCTAGCAAAAATACTACTTTACATAGTATTCTTTACTAACAAATAAATTGCACAGAAGCCTGACAACGATATCGCTAGGGCCTAGCGATTATCGTAAACGCCAACGCCACAAAATGTATGGGATAAGACAGCTCTGCCACCTGTACGTAACCTACGTAATCTTAAACTCAATTTCTTTGTGTGCTAATCTTTTATCCTACTGATGAATTACACGCAATCAGTGTGAGAATGTCTACAGAACATACGCATAGTACTTATAGTGAAATGCAATTATAGCAAACCTTTGACTTTTTGTCCCATTAGGTATTATCATTAGGTTTCTATCACTGTTTTCTTTTTTTTTTTAATAAATTTAAAAAATAAATGTGTTGTTGCTTATTGTGAATCAAAATATGATGCCGGCTTTTTAACTTATTTAGTTTATCGCATGAGAATTTAATGTACTTAATTTTCATGAGCGACCTTTTCTGAAACTCCCACCACCCAACTGAACTATCGCCATACCAAACCTCCAAATCGGTTCAACCATTCGACAGATCTAACAAACATAAATACTTTCGCGTTTATTATAACTTTTACTCTCTAGTTTCTCCTATTATTATTATGTATTATGCTGTTTCATTCATATTCCTATTACAGTTATATTGAGTAGCTCTTATAGAAAATAGAAATGCGCCATATTTTATTGCAACCAATCTTTATATATAAAACTCAAAGGTGACTGACTGACATGGTGATCTATCAACGCACAGCCCAAACCATTGGACCCATCGGGCTGAAATTCGACATGCAGGTAGATGATATGACGTAGGCATCCGCTAAGAAAGGACTTTGATAAATTCCACCTCCAAGGGGTTAAAATAGGGGATGAAAGTTTATATATAATAATACTTCTTAACGCGAGCGAAGCCGCGGGAAAAAGCTCATCTATACATATAAATAAAATTGGAGTGTCTGTTTGTAATATTGAAAGAACAGTTTTTTACTACATGCATATGAATGTACGTACGGTACATATACCAAAATAGCACTTTTTACAATTTTTGTCTGTCTGTTTGTTCCGGCTAATCTCTGAAACGGCTGGGGCAATTTTAACGGGACTTTTTTGGCAGATAGCGTATAATAATAAGGAGGAACTTAGGCTACCTTTTAACCGACTTTCAATAAAGGAGGAGGATATTTTTTTACTTTTTTTATGTTTTACCTATATTTTACTCAGCCGTTTGTGGACCGATTTTCAAAATTATTTTGTTGTTGCATAAGATTTGGTCAATTTTGTTGACGTGGATGAAGTCGCGGGTAACAGCTAGTATATCAATAAAAGCCTTACATAAAAACAGAAATCTCAGAAGTGACAACCGCATCCCGATTCCAAGAATTCACAATATGCCATTCACAATTTATAGTTTCCTTTCAATATAAGAAACCTATGTGTTGGACGCTGGTCTATGTACAGTCGATAAAACTGTTGCACATTTCGTACCTAACCCTCTAGTAATAGGGTTTTAAATTCGTTGCGGTTATCTAGAATGTACTGGTGTAAAAACTTGTCCGTTACACCTATTACTTACGGGGAATCTAAAATATCTAATTCAAGAACTAGACTATACCAAAGTACAGTGATAATAAGGTATAAAATATTTTAAAAGTAAAAGTAGAAATTTTAAAATTATATAACACAGTCATTAGCTCTTTAAGACTTTAATTATGATCTGAAAATATTATACTTTTTTATTTGTTTTATATAACTGATAGTTACAGGTTGAGTCACCATTAAAATATTTATGTTATTGTTAAAGCGTTCTCAACTTTTCATACTATGTATTTTATTTTGAACTCCAAAAATTGGTGACTGCTTTCGATAAAATCTGGAGGGGATGTAGAGTAGGCCACGGGAAATTCGCATTGCGACAAATTAACGTAAAACTCTACATTTAGTTGGATATAAAAAATCTTAGCTGAATAAGAAATCAGCTAAGAATTTTTCTTAATTTAACTGTATGTTAACCATAATTTCGTTTGCACAGAAATCTGTTTACGCGCAGGAACCTATACGTTTTGTCGGGACTAAAGAAATTCTTTCGTAGATTCCTGAGGATAAAAGTCATATTTCATCAAAATCAGTTTTTGCGTGCGATAGAGATAGGCATGGGAACCGTACATTTTTCCGGGATTAAAAAAAAAACTATCCCGGGACTCAAAGTATCTACGTACCCAACACGGTTCAAGCGGTTTAAACGTGAAGAGGGAACAGACAAATAAACATGCTTTCGCCTATCTATTCTATATATATAATATATGGTGATCTATCAACACACAGCCCAAACCACTGGACCAGGTGCAGGTGTGACCCTAGTAAAATAGAAGATGTACCACATCTTCTAACAGAATGCCCAATATACTCGAGGCCAAAATATGATCTGGAGATGAAAATAGGACTAGAAATTAATGTTGATAGCATAAAGGAAATCGTAAAAGATAAGAAAAATAGGGAAGAATTTTTGCTATATTGTGTTAAAATAATAAAAGGAGTAAATAGTATTAACAGAACAGAAAATAGAAATAGGAGATAAGTGTGTAGACATAGGACAGTATATATTGTATTCAGAACATAAACCCCTCGAATAAAAATCAGGGACAAGAGCATGATAATAAAAAAAAAAAAAAAAAAAAAAACCACTGGACCGATCGGAGAGAAATTTGGCATGCAGGTAGATGATATGACGTAGGCATCCGCTAAGATGTAGGATTTTTATCAATTCTACCTCCAAGGGGTTAAAATACGGGATGAAAGTTTGTATGTAATAATACTGCTTAACGCGAGCGAAGCCGCGGGCAAAAGCTCGTTTTTATATAAATGTACAGTCTAGTTACGGTGTTTGTCATTCCATAGCTCCATCCTAATAGGTGCATGTCGTTGTAATGAGTGTGGACCGGCGCACGCGCACGGTACACGCACTACGCGGGCGATGGAGATCTCAAATTGTAGTTATTATTTCTAGCAGAGTTTTTGCTCTCATATAGATTTTTGAGATATCTATATATATAGAGTATTTTGTAGTTTTTTAAATGTTTAAAGATTTTATGGACAGTTAAATTTGTACTTTGTTGATGACTTTTAAAATTTAGTACCTACCTTGGTACTAAATAGCAAATTAAACCCTTAATACTGTCAAATTCTGTTTAAGCACTAGAAATAAGAATATACGTTCGCAACAATGTGTACTGCCATCCTTACGACGGTTAAGACTGGGGGTTCAAAATTTTGAACACCAAATAAGCCAGGAAAAATTGTCACTCTCCATATCAGAGTAACCGCTCTAAAAAGTCTTAAAAATGCTCAATTTTTTGGTCGGGTTTCTATTGCTACAAGTTACAACCTAGCACCTACTATAAAAAGGTTGTATTTCACGCAAAACATAGAATTTACTCAATTTATATGGAGTGGCTGTTTCTTACTATATTCCTGTTATGGTGGTTTAGCTAACATTATTAGTACTCCTATTGACATACATTCAGTAAAGTAGTGTAGAGGATTTTATACAACTCGACTTTTTATGTTTATTGTACTACTACGAATCCATATTCCATACAAATTTTTTAAATGCGAAAGTGTAGGTATATGTCTGTTACCTCTTTAAATCTTTATACGGTTGTTTACACGCTTAAACTGCTAAACCCTATATGTTTGTTATAGGTATGCTCTGTCCGAAAAAAAGACACTGAATTGTTTTTTTACGAGAAAATGTACGGTTTTCCACGCGATAACAAAGATGCAGGCGCATTCAGTAATTTTATTATTAAGAGTACTTTTTGAGTTTAATGTACTTTACTGATAATAAACTTTGCGTCCGGGTCACAGTTTAAAAAAAGTTACTACTTAACTTATTTTTTTTCGCAGCAAACCCTGGAGACGGGCGGGGTCGTCAACCTCGACAACTTGGAGGCGAAGGTCAGTACAATTTCACTAACACACACACGCAATATGCATACACACATAATATATTATATGTAACAATCACACATATACAGGGTGTAACAAAACTGATTGTGTGTATTACACTTTAGGGTCATTTCGCCTTTATAGAGTTCGCTGTCAAAGTATTAAGTAGCAGCGCTGAAAGAGTAACTTTTTTATACTTTTATATGGAAAAAATCATGACGCTCGGGTGCTTGCCCATACAAATCGCAAAAAAATTTGCTCTCTCAGCGCTGCTACTTTCACAGTAAACTCTATATTAGGGACACCAACAAACCCTGGTATTACCACTTAGTTCTGTTACACCCTGTTTATGACGCACACATACACATACACACATGCACACATAATATGTGACGTACACAGACACAAAGCCCGCATTATGATAATGTTGCATAATAAGTTGGTATGATGTGGTATTAACATCTGGTAGCAATTACGAAGAAGCATCAAAACAATGAGATTTTATTTTTTAAGTAGGTAACTGACTGATCAATGATCATGTAACTTAATGACTTAGGACAGCCTTTCTCAAAGTGGGCTAATGCGCCCTCTTGTGGGCGCCGCAGGTCAGGGGTGTGGGACCCAGAAAAAAATGGGGGCGTTATGTAATAGAGGCTTGGGAGTGATTTATAATCTCATCTCATCTGGATACATTTTAAATTGGAACTCTGGGAGGCGCTATAACACAATTTGTTCTCAAAGTAGGCAGTAGACAAAATAAGTTTGGGAACCTTTGACTTAGGACATGGAATGGAATTGCGTAACTTTTCTGGTGTTCTTAAAATGACAAAATGCTGGTATCTAATTAGTGCTGTGCTGAGCTTTACTAAGAGTTCAAAAGAAGGGGTTTTCTATATAATATAACACTTTGAGATATCGTTTTTCTCTCTCAAAACCTCTTACATTTTAAATATCTTGAAAATACTTAGCCATTCAGCTGAAAACCAATGTTGTATAAAAAATTGTCTCGTTGTCTATGATAAACTAAATAATAAATATGTTATCGTGATACCTTCGTAGGCTTATTTAACATCCTAATATCTCCAATATCTATTTCTAAGCCGTATGCACTTGATAAATGTAATTGTATGCGCATGCGCAGCAACTGGGGCGCACTTTCTACGCGCGGGGGCGCGGGCGGGAACAATCCTGAGATATCGCATCTTCAGACTAATTGCCGGCCCCGTTATATGCTAATTGTATGTATGTATGTTATAAAACTAAACAAAGGCTGGAGATAAGTTAGGAAAGTTTTAGACTGCACGAGCCCGGTTTCGTAAGTTTATCTGTCCAACATGTTTGTTGATTGGCTGATATTTTGATGTTAGCCAATCGGAATCGCTTGTATAAGGGTGAGGCCAAACGAGCATAATTTTGTGAGTCGTGACTCGTGAGTCGCAGAATTTCGGTCGCGTAAATATTTTTTCATACAAATCATGACTCACAAAATTACGCTCGTGTGAACGTAGTAGGAATTTTCTATTAAACTGAATGCAGCAGAATTTCTGCCAGCCGAAATTCTGCGAATCACAACTCACAAATTACGCTCACTTGGCGTCACCCCTATAGATAAAATATTTTAGTCAGAAAACGGGGTGTAATTCCGGTTTCCGGTAATTTCCAAATTTTTCTGGTTTACATTTTCAAGTTTAGCTTTTGTGTCTAAAATTATATAAGTTTGGTCCTTTTGTGTGCTAAAAATATTATACTGATTCGGTGATATAAGGGAGCATATTTTGGCGAAATGATGAGCTTCTTAAAAATTGTAAAATCGAAAAAACATGTTTCAAAAATATAGTTCTAGAAAGTAAAAGGAATTTTTTGCAAGTGAAAGGTCGAATGATCGAAATTCGATAGAAATAAATAAATTATGTAGTTTCATTTTGTCGATAACAGCCAGTGCCGTAAATAGGGCGGTGCCACCGGTGCCCAGGCACAGGACGTAGACTCTGGGGGGCGCAAGAATGGCCAGACCAGACAGATCCTTATTTTTCGAATTGCTCCCGATATGTTCCGGCTGCGCCCCAGAGATGTTTCCCAATGTAGTAAAAAAACACTTAACCTCCTCCTTTTTGGAAGTCGGTTAAAAAACAAAGGTGCAGTTACATAGAAGCTCGCACAGGGCGCAAAAAAGGCTATTTACCAATAAGTAATATAATAAGTAATATAATAAGGCATTAAACCAAGTAATATTTTATATATCACTAAACTATATTGAAGATATTTTTAGTGAGCACTTGCATAAAAATTCTTGGCCCTGATAAGCAATCATTGTCTAGTGTAATTACTATACGGTATACAATAAGTAACAAACGTGTGTCCTCGAAATGAAAATCGCACAACAAAGACAATATTTTTAGGCGCACAAAGCGATATTTTGGTGCTGAAAGTTGTCTGAAATTCTAATAAAGTGTTACGTGCGTAGTTTTTATGCAGATCTACTGTATATAATTTATACTATGCTACTGATATGTTCACACCATATTAGTCAGTCGCACGCGCTAAGTGGTAGTGAATTATGTAGATCGAAATGTTGATACTACGTGACTGGAGAGCTAATTGCAAAACATCTTTATGTTTTTACTTTTTATACTTGTAACAATTACGAACAGCTTCTACACATTATAATTATTAATCACATATCAAATCAGGATTTAAAGATAGATCATAATAATTTAAGATGAAGAAAAGTATATTGAAGATTTCTGCATTCATCATTATCACTTTTAGTGTCTGTTTTAGTGTCACTATGCGGAATTTTCGCGGCGGAAATCCGCGGCGGAACTTCCGCATAACTACGTCAGCGATGTCAAGCGCACACAGTATAAACGCGACGGAATTTCGGCATGGTGTGTCATCGGTAATTTAAAATATATTGCAGGTGGAATCAAGCCGAACTTCCGCCGCGGAAATTCGGCATAGTGTGTTTAGACACTTAGACAGCAACTCTACATGCAGAAATGTGATCGAAGTTCTCTCTACACTAATTTGCATTACCTTAAAAGTAAAAAAGCTGCGCATTTTAAATGCATCTGATTTTTATCCATGTCATTACCTACTTTGTAAACAAGTTCCAACAAAACCTATTTCCTTTCCATTTCTCGTTCCACAATCGGTAGATCTGTAATAGAGCCATAAATAAAAACTCGAGTTGGCTTGAGTTCTCACCGATTTGTGCATGTGAGAACCACTGGTTGTTGGTCCCTGGAGACAATAGTTGACAGGCACGGGCAGGTTCCAAAAATAATGGTCGAGTATCTCTGGCTGGGGTCACAGTTAATGGTCGAGGGCCCCTGGCTGGTGGCGTACACAATGGTTGAGAACCCCTGCCGCCCACGTGGTTCCTTGATCCAACTGATTGAGACTCCCAATTAGATCACAGATACGAAATTGCGTGGTAATGTGAAAATTGTAAACAGTAAAGAGCTTAGAACACGCAATAAAAACTCAGAAGTGCGATAGTGCAGTAAAAGAAATATTTGTAATCTAGGTTTCTAAAGTCATAAAGGCCTTATAGCTTCGCCACAGACACGCT
The DNA here is from genome assembly GCF_905147365.1 of Aricia agestis. Taxonomy (NCBI): domain Eukaryota; kingdom Metazoa; phylum Arthropoda; class Insecta; order Lepidoptera; family Lycaenidae; genus Aricia; species Aricia agestis. Next base: position 15,591,727 of record NC_056416.1, on the reverse strand, counting down.
ACCAACAAGTAAGATTTTGCACCGAGGTATACCTGTATACCGTGGTTCGGAAGGTGCTGAGGGAACTCCTGATTCTTTATAGATACAAGTTTGGGAGTTTCGGCGTTGTTTTAAGAACGGAAAGCATATGCTACTATGCAAATTACATTCGTCATCATTGTCATCACTACCATAAATCATAACCAACATAACCATGTGTCGTCCCGTTTTGACCCTATTATTGGTACTTTTCTTAGTCTTTTATGATATATCACTTAAACCGCGGGTAACACCGCGGGGCACAGCTAGTTACTCATATTTTTTGCTGCTCTCTGGTAACTTACATCGAGCGCTTGCTTGCGACAGTCCCTGTCTACAGTGTGTAACAAAAATAAGTGATAATACTTTAGGGTGTGTACGTGTTCCTTGTAGAGAGTTCACTGTGAAAGTAGCAGCTCTGAAAGACGAAATTTTTTTTTCACTTTTGTATGGGCAAGGGCCCGAGCGTCACGAGCTTCCCCATACAAAAGTGAAAAAAATTTTGGTCTTTCAGCGATGCTACTTTCACAGTGAACTCTCTTCAAGGAACACGTACACACCCTAAAGTATTATCACTTGTTTTTGTTACACCCTGTATAAACAAACTTTTGAAACAAAGTATTTTGTTCAATTGTGCACAATATGTTCTAATCTTGTATACTTAGTAATATTCTGTTTCTTCTTCTGGTATAATAATATTCTGTCTTAAGAGTAGTTATGAGCTCCATACAGGGGACATATCCCCTGTATGGAGGTCACAGTGATAGTAGCGGTACTGAAAGAGTATTTTCTTCATTGTATGGGCAAAAACTTGCTCTTTCAGCGCTGCTACTTTCATAGTGAACTCTATATAAGGGACACATACACAACCTAAAGTATTATCACTTAGTTTTGTTACACCCTATAGAGTTAGCGCTAGCCCTTAATTTTTCCCCAGCTACTTGAGTATCATAGTCATAATAGTTGTATGAGAATAGTGATGTAATCATCCAATTTCCCGCTAGCTGCTCGTTACAACTTGTATCAAAACACCATCCATCTCTAACTGTACTATAAATTATTATCGCTACAAGCGAAGCAAAGCTTACGGAGTAAGTAAGAGCCTGCGACGGCCAGACCTTCCTCAGTTTCAGAAATCTGAAAGTTTACCTTTTGTGACATTTACAGAGGTAAGAACGACCAGAAACTATGGAGTTTCGGTCGCAGCCAGCAGACCAACAAATTATTGCTACAAAATCACATCATTTCTTTAGTATACTTGTTATAAAACAAAAGTTAATTGCAGGTGCACACAGCATTCACAATTAATATAGTTCTCCGTGTAGTTTTTTTTTTTTTTTTTTTTTTTTTTTTTTAAAATTGTGGCCGTCTATGGACTGTTCGTCCATATCCTTTTTTTGTTATTTTATTATTCAAATTTTTCGCACCAAGGATAATTGAAATAATATTATGAATTTTAATTAATTGTGGTCCATCACGCCATGGACACTTTTTTTTTTTTTTTTTTTTTTTTTTAACATAAGTAATCTATATTTATATATATACTTAGTAGAATAGACTATAATATATTATACATATAATAAATAAATATATATTTATTGTTTTATAAATTACTAATAATAATAATATGTTTTGAACGGTGGGGTCCCAGTCGGTGTGGCGGCCAGTAGGTCCGACATTTTCCGATTTCCTTAGATTTTATGCTGCTCCACCCTTTGCCTTTAGATGTTGTGACATTGGCTTGGTGTATCTCCGTGTAGTTATCAGAAATACTTGTTATATATAATTTATTATAATAGCAAGACACAATTTTAATGATTAACGTTAATAGACTTACGTCACGGTCAGAAATTTCACTTTTGGTTCAAACCACAAGACGTAATCGAGGGTACTTTGTGGTATATGACTCAACGAACATTAGCTGGGGAAATTGAAAAGTACTATCACTCTGAACACCTGCAGTGCCGTGTTCTGCCAATTTTTTCAACAACACGTTGTCGATGCAGTAATTTTAATACAGATGCGGCATAAAACTGAAAATATTCACCAAAACTATAAAACTAACGTCACGTGACATAAATGAGAATAACTGTTGTGCTGCTTAGGTCGAGTTTTCAGACTAAATCGAATATTATATAATAATAATATATAATCGGACAATAGCTTAGATCACGATTAACCGGAAAAAAAAGAACAAGGATGGTGGAAATATTATGCTCCACCACCGTCCATTACTTAGCACGGTCACAGTACTAGAAATGCGAAAGAAAAGTAACGCTGTCAGTTTTGTGAATGAACTGATAGATTTCTTTTGTCAATCCATCACTTTGTCTACCTTAAGAATAAACCTTTCTATGGTGGCAAAGCCTAGTGCTATAAACAATCCAAGAAAATGATCCTCGCGTGATAGCCAAATAACAAAATTCACTTGTTTTCGTTATTCTATGTAGCTTTCATATGAATTTTTATTTCCATTGAGTATTCCACCTTCCATATCGCACTGTCATTAAAATTTTAATGACTGCGCAGTGCGCTGACTCATGTATACCAAAAATTATCTAGTAACAGTGTATGAGGTATTATTAACTTCGTCTTCGGGTGATAACCTCCATGAGTAAGCGAGCCCCCATGTGGAACGAAGCGAAGCCCGGAACTCTATCACTTTCCTGTGCCCAACCGAAATATTACCCACATTTTTACGTTTCCTGCACTTATTTTTAAGGAATATAATGAGTATTCTGCAGCGGAAACTGCTTCAGGTTACAGTCGACAGCGACGACATATACAACATGGCATTTTAGTGGTTGTTTTTCCCGCAGCAGAATGATTTACCTATAGTAGTACTATCGAATCATGCATGTTAATATTTGAAAATAAAACATATTTTGTATGACGTACTATGGCAACTTTATGCCGATAGGCGTACTATAAGACCCGGCCGAATTTTATTTATGATTTGAATAAAAAAAACTTCACAAATCTATTGTACTACTAAGATAGAATCATTTTACTGCGGGAAAACAACTATTTAGAATAAGAATATGTTTATTTTAACACCACACAACACATGTAAATCAAACAATAATACAGCTGAAGAACATATTTCTACAATACCTACAATACATATATTGTGTGACAATGAGTTTCTAAAATACTAGAGTAGCAATGTCTTACAAAAGATTCTCAGAAATGCGTAACCACTTTTTTGTTCAAAAGACAATGTCAAGTCATATATTCGTTATGTCATTATGTATGTGAGATATGCCTGCAGGCATCTTCGAAGTGGCAACGCGTTGCTACCGTAAACTTCCAATCTAGTTACGTTAGTAACATAGAATATCATTGTTGTGTGATGTCAAAATTGGCCCAGGCTCAGCTATACGCAGCAAGCTAGCTCGCTGCACTGGTATTCTGCCAGGGCCAATGAGTGACTTCACTTCATTAAAGTTTCACGCAGTAAATCCACAACCTCCGTTATAATATTGAAACCTCATGTTGCCTCACGCAGTGATTTCATTATGGCGCGGGAGCGAACTAAACTATAACATGGGCTATATCTTTTCCCGAAAGTCGAATACAAACAGAGAAACTATCTTTCACTTCTGAAATATTATTATTAAGGATTATAATTTATAACATGCTCTACACATTTACACCTGCCGAGTGGAGTGGCGAGCCGCGAGATAGTGCCGACTGCCGAGACAGTGCAAACAGACAAGTTGATTGTCCCAGAGCCCTGTCTCGCCATTCTACTCAGTAGGTGTAACAAGGCCCATAGAAGTTGCCCTTAAGGCGAGGTCTTATCTCAATCCAAAACGATAACCTAGCACACTACCAAAGACCAAGCGTGTACACATCGCAATAAGATTCATTTTAGCTTAGCATAAAATTGTAATTTCTAGGGGCGGATCTTCTTTATTTTTCATGTGTTTTTTAAATATCTTTCGAAATAAGTATTAAGAAAAAAGATTATTCGGTTCAGACCTTTTTAAAATAGTTTAACTTACATTTTATTTTAAAACAATTTTTTAAAATAAAATGTAAGTTATTCTTGTTAATACTCATATTTCGATGACAAAGAGTTTTGTTGGAGGTGAGTTTGTAAATTAATTACAGCGAAAGTATTATTTTTTATTAAAATGTTTATGGCTATCCTTTTAAATATTGTGCTCTATATCTCATATTTATTTACATTTCGTTATTATATTGGAACTAGGTAAATCGGGTGTCAATAAATAACAAAATGGGGTTTCACCTCGCCTTAAGATGACCTTACCATCCATCCTGGAAATGAAAAGCCACAACATTTCCAGTCTCTATTATTAGAGGAGAATCAATATTTTGTTGGACATTAATGCTTATAAATAGACGCAGATGAGTATTATTGTGAATGATTGTACATTGTCAATTGGTTGGATTATGTTAATTCAATGTTAGTTGTGATCTGTTGGCTGGGTATGATATAATATACGACGAAATTACGTAGGTCCACCATCTGCCAATGATGCCCACTATAGATACGTTTATAATGGAAAACAATGGTATTAATTTGAACAAACATAATATTTGTAACAAGCCCGGCTAGATCAGATTCAAAACCAGTTCAAGTCGACGAACTTCCATATCAGGAGTTCCCAACCAGGGGGGGCACGCCACCTAAAGAATCGTGTTAAGCTTGAAAGGAGACCTGGCCCAGGGCACTGATCAATTACTAGTTCTAAAATTAACAAGTTAGTACTTGTAACTATGGCTAGCCAGAACTAAGATTAGGCATTTCGTATTTAGTAGTATAATAATAAACACTAAACATTTGAATAAGTTTCATTTTAATTTGTAAAATTCGATTTTACCATTTACCAGAAACATAATTAATATCGACAAATGGCAATAAAATGCAATATATTAAACTATTAAGAAATAATAAACACGGATATAACATTTTGCACGCCACTCCAAGGTAAAATAAAAGATGGACTTAACAGTAAAGTAGTTTTTTTATCAAATAAATGATTTCAATTAAACTATAAGCCAAAACAGCCTTTAAAAAAAGTTGAGGAACTCTGTTATACGTAATGGCGTACTCGCTTCAAAACTTACGCGCCGTGATCCGTGACCGCTGCCCACGTTACAACTGTAGGGTCAATGCAGGTTTATCGTGGCAGAAATTTAGAACCTGTCTAGATGAGGCGTTTTACACGCGTACTCAAGATACTAGATCTAATTAAACATAATATATCCCGTCCAAATGCCTAAGCGCGTAAAACGCGTGCAATGAGCGGGACTCTCGACTCGACCGTTATCGCGCGAGCGAATGCGAAAGTGTGTCTGTCTGTCTGTTATCTCTTTACGCCCAAACCGCTGAACCGATTTTGCTGAAATCTGGTATGGAAATATTTTGAGTTCCGGGAAAGTTTACTTTTTATCCCGGAAAAATGCACGGTTCCTACGCGATATTACGAACCTGAATTAATAACGGAAGTTTAAATGTATTAATAGTAATAATTGTGCTTATTAATGATAGTAATAATTGTGCTTATTTCTTGGAGTACGATGTACCCCAAGACAACCAATAAAGAACAAACTACCTTACCGATATTTTGTAAACTAACTAGTAACTACTAGAAATTAGAACTACCGTACCTGAAAGTGACTCAAAGTTAATATTTACCCAGTTTATCGCCAACATTACTTAAATCTAATTTTACTATAATTTAAATACCGAAAGGTGGGTATTATGTACCACATGATTGTATTTACTACGGTCTAATAAATACATTCTTTATACGGCCCAAAGTTCCAGGGCCGTTTTCCGTTAACGTTATTCATGCGTGAAGGACTTATAAACTTGTTACTTGTGTCGCTCTACGGACGAGATAACGCACCGCGCGTTGAAAAGTCGGAAATAGAAACATACAGGTCGAATTTTTTTCGGAGTCCATTAAAAATAGAGATAGCAACTATAGCACGTTATTCTCTGCACTGTCTTTACTTGCGAAGTTTGGATTGATTAGAGATTAGTGATTATGTGAAATAATTGATTAAGTAAACGTGCTAACTCTATCTCGAGCACGTTTTATATTTCTCGTTACTACTTACTTAATAACTACAAAAGTACAGAATAATCTATATATATAAAACTCAAAGGTGACTGACTGACTGATTGACATAGTGATCTATCAACGCACAGCCCAAACTACTGGACGGATCGGGCTGAAATTTAGCATGCAGGTAGATGTTATAACGTAGGCATCCGCTAAGAAAGGATTTTGATAAATTCCAACCCCAAGGTGTTCAAATAGGGGATGAAAGTTTGTATATAATAATACTTCTTAACGCGAGTGAAGCCGCGGGCAAAAGCTCGTAATAATATATTTGGGTTGCGGTACCTCCAGAAAGTTGCGTTCGTAACTTGATCGCCATTCACGTTATTCGTTTACACAATTTTATAATCATTGTAATTACATAATTGGACAATTATTAAGGTGGCGACAATAGTCCCTCTAATCTTAATTCCGATCCAACGCAAACAATGGACTAATTTAGTTTATCAAACACAATCCTCTATATAAATAAACATCAGGCGTAATTTTATGGACTTTCTCCATAGTGAGATGTAAGTGAATGATCAGATAAGTGGATGCGCGATTGTGGAGTTATTTATCGCGACTCGGACGATGGATGACACGCGAGAGAGCCTGCGATGTAGGCTGCCATTTTAGAACCGATATAGCTTAGCTGCTGGAGCAAGTAGAGCTCTCTAATGTCTATGGTTCCTTAAAAAATCAGAGTAACTTAACATTTGATGAGATCTTAACACCTAAATTTTGTTATGTGCTCATAAAAATTGCGATACATTTTAGCAAGTTTCTGCTCTAACTCTGCAGAGTTTTGGCAAAATTTAGTGAATCTGTCTTAACAGGATTTGGGTTTATACTTCTCATTCGCATTAATTATTCACGAAATATTTGCTATTGTAGTCGATAGACTTGCCAATATCGCCGTATTTTTATTTTCGATGCATAGTAAACGTACCAAAAATGTAAAAAAGAAACTTCTTTTACACTCAATATACTGGAACATTAATAAAATTATGACGATCGTAAAACGCTATCTTATCACCTGCCTATGCACTAGAGTCTAGACCTTTTAGAATAGCCTTCAATAAATCATGGCGGCGCAGATTGTTGGCACGTCCTAACGACCGTGTAATGCCGTAATACTACCGTAGACTTTATAAACAGGAAGACAAGTCGTAAATCAAAAATACTCAATGGATTATGCAGTAGTTAAAATAGTTCTATTTATGGAGTGTTTGCGAACAATTTTATAAATACTATAAAGTTAACGAGCGCCAAATGCCAATTCAACCAATAATAATAATCGGATTTATAGTTATTTCAGGGTATGTTGTACAATACAAGATTTTTACAACAGTTTCGATTCAAAAGATAAAAATATCAATTTTAATACTTAAAGTATACCAAATTCCTGTATGGGTTGAATGGTGCTTCAAATATTCGACCAGCTTTGAACTGAGTCAGACTGGTCACTGGAGTATTAGGAACAAGAACACGGCTTTCTGGTTTGTAAATGCGCCGCCGTAAACGTCATACGATTGCCGGCAAATCTCATTATTTATTATCTGCAGGCGAGCCGTCATATCATTCCTTTTTTGTCACTCTTGGCGGCACTTTCACAAGAATAGCGATAAACTTTGAAGGGAGTTATATGGTTGAGACTTGAGAATAAGAACTACCGAACTCTATCTTGAAAGACGCTTAACGTATATACTATCATATTTAACATAATACTAAATGTAGGAAATGCTGAATGCTTCAATTTTAGGTGATAGAAAATCTTTAATCGATCATCCTGGGCGGAAATATCTGTGAGTCGTAATAAAAGGACCCAATTTAATGTGTAGAATCATATCCACATAATATTTTGAATCTAATCGCATCTACCTTCTTCTAATATCTTTGGTGCGAAAACATCCGACTTCTTGATCGATCATGTCACTCCAACATTAATTATGTATTCAGAGCATTTTCTTAATTCATTAGCGAAGAAAATGTTCCAATAACAGATAACTTACGATGACAACATAATTTGCTGATTATAATATTGATACTCGATAGGCTCTATAAGGAAGGGTGGCTGTAAGGAGTAGAGAAAAGCTGTAGAGTAGCTGTTTAACATCTATTGACCTGTAGCCTTAGGGTCAATAAAAATCTTAGAAGAAATTAAAAAAAAAACTAGATACTTTTTTAAATTTCGAATTATATATTTAATTGTTTTAAATAAGGAATACTTTGTTTTTTTACAGATGGCCAGCATCGAAGTGTCGCTCGCTGGTGCGCGGCGGCGCAGCGCGGGCGCGAGAGACGCTACGCGCGAGTTGGATGCTTTACGCGGCGCGCTGGTTGACAAGGACGCTATAATACAGAAGTATGATTATTGATTACCCCCACTTTTTATAAACTTCAAAATGTATAAGACTGCGATGTATCAATCATCATCACCATACTAATAACCAACTGCTTTGTACCCCAGTGTTAAACTTGCAAGCAATCGCTCCTCAATAGTAGGATTACGGTTTGCACTTCGACTATTACCCCGTTGGTTATATTAATAGCATAATTTGGTTCATCCCTTCAAGTATCCTTCCTTTACTGAATCCATTGCTTCAACCTTGCAGCCTCAAGAAGCAGCTGAGCGCCTCCTTATCGGCAGCGCGTCTCGCAGCCGCCACCTCCCCGCCGCGGCAGGATGCCCCTTCTCTCACTGCTGAGGAACGCCAGGCTCTGGAGGAGCGAGCTGCCGCCGTCCGAACAGAGCTGGACACCAGGAGGGCCAACATACAGGAACTGAAGCGGCGACTGGAGAAGACGCATGTCACTGAGTAAGTTGCTCTTTGCTCCAGGACATCAGTATACCTGTTGCGGTATATAAAATGTTGTCTGTTAAAAAGTTGCTTAACGTAAAAAATCCCAAATAAAGTTCCATCAAATCCTCCTTTAAATATCTACATCATCAACAACTACCTCGAATTTAATTGGAACTGTATTTCAAAACGTTAAGAAAACATAATAATACTTAGTAAGGTTCTGATATTGTTACTTTGTATCAAAGGTATTAGGAAATCATCCTAATACCTAATATATTAAAGGATCCTTAAGAGAATACACCAGGGGCGAGAGAAATTGAAAATAGGTATTTGAAAATGTATTGCTGTCTCACCAATCTCAAGTCTTCCACCGCAGAGCGCGATAGAGGCAACACGACAAAAGTTCTAATATAAGAACAGAAAATCTTCGATTCGTTGTCCGCTGATTCCTTCTCCATAACTTAACCGATTTAAGTACTTTTTTCATTAAGAATTAAAACAAGGCTTGAGCTGTGTTCCTATGTTTTATTTTTTTTGTATATTTTAGTCAGTTTGGTTTTCTGGGTGTTTGAACACAGAGGAAAATCTTGCCATATTTTTGGGTTTTTGGACGTTCTTATCTTTTTTAATAATAAAATTATGAAAAAAAAGTAAACATAGGGACATGCTAATAGTGGCCATAGATATTCAGGAAAAAAATCATAACTCTACCGGCATTATCCAGGGAGGAAACAGGGGACAGCGTTTGTATGGAAAAACGGACGGTGTGGAATCCTCTTAAGATCAGTAGTGCAGCTCAAATCTATAAGAATTAAGCAGTAATCCTCGAGTCGGTTTTCCTTTTACAACTCTCACTTCCCCGAAGATGTTTCTAATGCCATATTAGATATAACTAGATGTTGCCCGCGACTTCGTCCGCGTTAGTATAGTAGATCACGTCCCAAGTATTATTTATTGTACAAAAATATTCAATGTACAGCATTGACTTTCCTACGATTTTATCTATACTAATATTATAAAGCGGAAGAGTTTGTTTGTTTGTTTGAACGCGCTTATCTCAGGAACTACTGAATCCGATTTGAAAAATTCTTTCAGTGTTAAATAGCCCATTTATCGAGGAAGGCTATAGGCTATATTTTATCACGCTAAGACTAATAGGAGCGAAGAAATAGAGGAAAATGTGGAAAAATCTATACTAATATTATAAAGCGGAAGAGTTTGTTTGTTTGAACGCGCTAATCTCAGGAAGTACTGGTCCGATTTGAAAAATTTTTTCAGTGTTAGATAGCCCATTAATCGAGGAAGGCTATAGGCTATATTTTATTACGCTAAAACTAATAGGAGCAAAGAAATAGAGGAAAATGTGGAAATAACTGGGGGAAATTATTTGAAAGGACTTATTTGAACGGGCTAATCTCAGGAACTACTGGTCCAATTTGAAAAATTATTTCAGTGTTAGATAGCTTATTTATCAAGAAAAGCTATAGGCTATATTTTATTACGCTAAAACTAACAGGAGCAAAGAAATAGAGGAAAATGTGGAAAAAACGGAGGAAATTATATGAAATTGCTTATTATCTTAAGAACTTAAGAACGGGGGCAATTTTTATGTCATTTGGCAAACATGAAGAATAGACCACGTGAAGCGACATAGGATATTTTTTTGCGGAAAAATGTACGGTTGCGTGAAATTCCTAAAGTACGCGGGCGAAGCCGCGCGGAACATCTATCTACTTATATATATAACTAGCTGCGTCGTAGTCTTAGCATGATAAAATATACCCTCGATCAATGGGCTATCTAACACTGAAAGAATTTTTCAAATCGGACCAGTAGTTCTTGAGATTAGCGCGTTCAAATAAGCCCTTTCAAATAATTTCCCCCCGTTTTTTCCACATTTTCCTCTATTTCTTCGTTTCTATTAATCTTAGCGTGATAAAATATAGCCTATAGCCTTCCTAGATAAATGGGCTATCTAACACTGAAACAATTTTTCAAATCGGACAAGTAGTTCCTGAGATTAGCGCGTTCAAACAAACAAACAAACTAACAAACTCTGCAGAATTATAATATTATAGTATAGATGTGTAGCAAATTAGAAGGAATTCTCATTTAGCAATAGACGGTTAGGCGGGTTAGGTTCTAATGACCCAACCTTATAAGGGTTTTAAAAATGCCGCTTCGAACATCATTCTCTGTGTAATTCTAGTTTCTTGCCTATTGGTGCAAGCAATCATTCCCTCTCGTGTAAAATACTACAGCTAGAAAAAGAGAACCACACTTTCCAGTTTGGTCGGAACCGACTGCATTACTAACTGCTTATTATTCACGAAAACTTTTCTATTCATTCTTGAGTCCTTAATTTAAGATTGGAACGTTTAACCATCTTTAGTTGTTTTGCGTTAATTGCACAGCTTTTTTTTTTTTTTTTTAATGAAATAAGGGGGCAAACGAGCAAACGGGTCACCTGATGGAAAGCAACTTCCGTCGCCCATAGACTCTCGCAGCATCAGAAGAGCTGCAAGTGCGTTGCCGGCCTTTTAAGAGGGAATAGGGTAATAGGGGAAGGTAGGGATGGAAGGATGGAAAGGGAACGGAATAAGGTAGGGTAGGGAAGGGAATAGGGTAGGGGATTAGGCCTCCGGTAAACTCACTCACTCGGCGAAACACAGCGCAAGCGCTGTTTCACGCCGGTTTTCTGTGAGGACGTGGTATTTCTCCGGTCGAGCCGGCCCATTCGTGCCGAAGCATGGCTCTCCCACGTCTAAACTGTGTTCTGTGGTCCCATAGTTAGCACGTGATTACGCGATTTAACAGTATACCGTTTAGCGAGGTTGGTTAATTGGCTAGTAGCCCCGAAGGTTAGGTTTCGCAAACAGAAAAATCTTAAATAACTGGTGACCTTTGATACAATCTTGTTATTTAATAGGTGTTATTAGACAGATTTTCTATCTTTCCATTTACGGTGTTATTATGAAGAAGAAAAACTTGACTTCCTAATCTACGTGTCTTATTGTTTTTACCTACATACTATTTTCTCACACTTAGAAAAAAAATAAACTAGTATTCACTACGACTAGTACATTGATTTTTCTTTTGCTGAACGTCCCCAGTACCAACTTCTACGAGTACGATCTGTAGACGTTTACACGAATGTCGTCAACATCTTTATTGACGTCACGTACAGGTCCAAAATTGAGGAGTTGCCAATCTCCGGGTGGTTGTGGTATTTAAGTCTTCTTTGACGCCTGTACTCACTCCAAATGTCCAGTAGCGGCTTTAGGGGAGGCACGTTTGAGCGATCACCCAAGGTGCCTCCTGATAATAAGGGGCACCGAGGGCAAACTTTTCTTTGCCCTAGAGTCGCCGCAAGCGCTCCTTTTTATTTATGGTGAAATCTCACCCATGGCGCTGGTACTGTTAAAACCGGTACTGCAAACTTCTTTGTAATCCTTACGCATCAGTTATTTCACCTGGAGTTGTTTGTGTAGGAACATAGACACGCGCATCGAGCAGGCGGAGCTGCAGTACCAGGTGGGTCGCGAGGAGCTGGAGCTGCTGACTCTGGCGGAGCAGGCGCGGGGGCTGGCCCACCTGCTGCAGGCCGACGCCGCAGCCCGCGCCCGCAGCCCCGCGCTATACAGGTGAGCAGAGAGGATTCTCCCAACAAGCATCCAATGCACTTACTAGCGAACTTACTCATATTTGCCAACCAACAACTCTATTTAATATTTTACATATTATTTTATTTTCGTTTATTCGGGCCTCCAAACAGTCTTACACAAATATTAATAAAGTTACACGTATTTATAAGATTTACTTAATGTAAAACCAACGGCGGTGACCACAGATGAAATTATCTCAACCTTGAGAAAAAAAAAGAAAGAAGTGATAAGAAACTGCATGATGACTTTCAAATACATTTATTCTACAATATTATACAGTGGTACACTTTCGGGCAGAGATTCCTCTTACAATTGTTCTTCCGTCAAAATTCGCATCATACTGCGCTCTTGGGGTATTTATACACAATTTTTACCCGTCAACCCCCACTCCAACGTAGCCTTGGGATTGCACGTTGTCAGTGTGGCCAGATTTAAATATTAAAACTACCATCTAATTTAGTCTAAAATAGTTAAGTTACAATAATTTAGTATTCTAAAAACAATAAACTAAGTACTGAATTACGTAAATCATAACATTCGGCCATCCGACAACGTGCAGGGTCCCGATGCACTCTTAAAACAATCATCAATGGTGCAATACATATAACATATTTTTAGTTATCTATACATTTTCACTATAAACTAACCTATTGTTATTTATATCAAATTAAATTTTACATTTAGAAAAACAATTCATTTGTTTTGTTACAAACCGTGTAGAATGATAAAATATAATATAATAATTAATATTACAATATACAAACATTAATTAAACTAATATAACTTATAAGATTTTTGTACAATAATTGCTTTGCAATTATATCAACCAACATTGTTGAAACAATAAAAACACAATAAAGTGGTAATTACAGTATTATAGAAACCTATCTAAGTACAACTATCTAAAATTTTAGTTACTTATGCTGAATTTGTGAACTACACAAAAGCGCATTAGAATAATTATCTTTGCGATCATTTAATAGATCATTTAATAGAAATTACATAACTCGAGTGTCAAGAAAATAAAATTATATATCACAAAAAACTTAATAGAAACAAACGGCAATATTAAAAATAAGCTTAAATACTTAATAACATCTCACACAAGAAACAAAACAAAATAAAATTACCTATCTTAGGTACTTTATCAAATATCGCTGGTGATATAAACCTCTGGAAGTTTTAACAATTATTGGTCTTCCAATTTTACTTTTAAAGCTACTAGTATGGAACTTCACTTCAGCCGATTCTAATTTTATTTATCATTTGCATCTGTATAGATCTGTGATCATCTGATATTCCCAGAAAAAAACTAACTGTATAATAAATTATCTATATAGAACTTCAAATAGTAATCATCATATTCCCAGGAAAGTATATACTGAATTACATTTTGAAATATCAAGTAATTTAAAATTTATTTTATGTGGAGATGGGAATATATTTTATACACTTTATTAACTTACAAGACTACCCAAAATTAACAAATTTGTTTAAACCATGACATCTTCATGTTAAGCTTTTCTGCAGTAAAGAGCATACTTATTTATGTAATGCCTTTATCACATTTTTCGAAACAATTGTTATAGTACAGCATTTTATAAACTATGCTTCTTTCTAAAATAAAATCTTGTTCAACATAAACTTATGGTAATCAAAAGGCAAAGGTTCAAGGGCAAATACTAAGATTCACTGCAAAAATATAACTTAACTATTAATAATCATAAAAACACAGACTGCATTGATACATTTTTAAATAATACCAAGAAATTACCGGAATTATTAATGAGTAATTTAATTATCATTTTAAATGACTTTCTTCTAATCATCTAAACCAGAGATAGTGTGATATATGCCTAATTTTCTATCAGTTCTCGAATAATTCGGGATTAACTTGGTTATATTTCTAAACATATAGTTTTAAATCTAGATTCCACGAGCTCCAGATCAGGCATAAAACTATAATGTTGAGTCATTTCTATGTTTTTGCTTCGTCTTTAATCTAAATCTCACATGACCCTTAAATACTTTAGGCCAGTTTAGTAATACTAAGTAGTTTAAATAAGTAACTTGTCAGAAATAATAATAATAATAGTTGTTTGGCCACAAGCCCGCAACTTTGGAACAAACTCTTACAAAGGAGAATAGAAAACTACAATACCAACAATAATAATAATAATTAAGTAAAGGAGTTTTGACCTTAAACTTAAAAGTATTTTTTACTTTTAGAATTGTGATACCTATCGCTATCGTTTTTATTTTGTAACATTAGTAGAATATTAACCATTTAACATGAAGGAAGTCGGTTAAAAATAGATATCGTCCTGATGTGTAGGCAAAATTTTGCCATAACCAAATTTTGAAAAGCGTCCGAGTGTCGAATGAACGTTTAATACAATTCAAATAAAGTATGCTGATTGCCGGTCTTCCCCAAGTTGACCTTAACTATTTTCTACATATTCATTAAAAATTTAAAATATAAATGCGTCTAGTTTTACATTTGGGATCATCGATTGTTGTCTACCAAATACTCAATCTAGCGACCACGTGGAACTTCAACCTGACGAATTAAAAGAAAAACATCCCATTGACAAATCATATTAAATTCTACTTCGATAGCAGCTTTGCTAATTCTACTTCAACGAATAATAACCAAAATACTACACGACAGACTGTTATAAAAAATCTATATTTAATCAAAGATAAATGCAGTAGAATTTGACAATTTTAAAAGTAAAATACTAATGCAGTAGAATTTGACAATTTTAAAAGTAAAATACTAAAAGTGTGGACCAGAAATATAAGCCAACCCCTTTAAACTTCTCAATATGTACTTATAGTCCGAAGTAGATTTAAGGAAATATAATTAAACGGATCGAATCTTCACTTAGTAATTGTTTACATCAGTAACAGTAGATAGAATTGTCTCATCTCTTTGTTACCGTATTATTCGTAATCGTAACAATTTGAAGTTTTTTTATTTTTTTTTTAAATAGGTATCTTAAAATTATTGACTAGGTATACGATTTTTATATACCACCGAATAGAAGCGAACAGTTTGTTTTATAAGAACAGAAATACAACATTACAGTGCTTTGATCTATCGATGATAGGAATCTTGTGGTAGCCATTTTTCTGGATATGACAAAAAAACGTTTGATTTTGTAGATCGCAAAACTGATTGCTTTCAATGACACTACCGTTTACGAGGTAAAGCAAAAAGTTCGCTTAAAAATTGTTCATCCAATTGTCTACAAATTACAATATTATGTAAAAATAATAAATATCTAAAACACAAAAAAGTTCCAGTAGAGTTACATTATAATTCTTAATCGTTATAGCTTAATAAGTTTAGCTTACCTCAAAGAAGTTTCTTAGTCTCTTTCAGCTTTTACTTTATATAACTACTAGCTGACCCGGCGAACGTTTTGCCGTATAAATTATTTCTAGTATCAATATTTAAAAAGCAGATAAAAACCTATTCTCAGGTCCAACGAATGTACATACAAAATTTCATTAAAATCGGTTGAGGCGCTCTGGAGGAGCTTGCGAGCAAACACCGACACGAGAAAGTTTCACATAATAATTAATAATAATATATTAGATTCACTCACTCCTAACGCTATCAATCACAAAGAAGTGTTATTTGCAGTTGACATAACTTTGGCAATTATAATCGGGGCGAGCGAAGCGAGCCCAATAATAGTACCTAACACCTATATTCTACAATCTTTACATTTTGTGATACATGGAAAAACTGTCACGCCCATTGCTTTGTATGTTTAACATAGTAAGTGCTTTAACATAGTAATTTTTATTTATACCTATGTACCTAGATGCATTATTATCTAGTCTAGTCAAGGAGTGACGATGCGACACGAATATTGACATGGTGAATGTTGAACTTTCAGGATTAATAATATTGGATATTCACTGCAGCGTTTCTTAATTTCTAACAAAAACATTCTGAATACTAATTTTTAGTAGGAGCAAATGCACGAACCATTCTTTCAGGAAATAAATTCAAATTATTTAAGCCCCAGTAAAGACTTGACATCTATTTAAAACGAATTTAAGAACCTTAACATGGTCCAGTAGCCAAGAATGTTAAGAAACACGTGTCGAATTTCAAAAACTATCACCGCTTCGAAAGTTTTGTACGCCTCTAGAAAGGCAGAATGTATAGACACTTTTTTCCATTTCAGTCAACTCCAGTCTAAAATCTCAATTCAATCCATTTCACTCAATTTCACTTAATTGAATTCACTAAATTTCACTTAATCAAATTCAATAAATTTCACTTAATCAAATTCAATAAATTCTATTTAACAATTCAATAAATTCCATTTAACAATTCAATAAATTCCATTTAACAATTCAATCAAAGCTAGGTGTTCCACAAGGATCTATTTTAGGTCCCTTTCTTTTTCTCATTTACATAAATGACCTACCTTATCTAGTTAGAGATAAGCATGAGATAGTACTTTTTGCTGATGATACTTCACTAATTTTTAATGTGAAGCGACAACAATATAATTACGACGAGGTAAATAGTGCTCTCTCAAAAATAGTACAATGGTTTAATGCTAATAATTTACTATTAAATTCTAATAAAACGAAATGTTTAAAATTCAGTTTGCCAAATGTTAGGCAAGTACAAACCAATGTACTATTAAATGATGAGAAAATGAAATTAGTGGACACCACTGTTTTCCTAGGTATAACTTTAGACAGTAAATTACAGTGGAGTCCGCATATTGCAAATCTGGCGGATAGGCTCAGTTCTGCAGCATATGCTGTTAAAAAAATCAGAGAGGTAACTGATGTAGAAACAGCGCGACTTGTTTACTTTAGTTACTTCCACAGCATTATGTCCTATGGAATCCTTCTATGGGGAAATGCAGCGGACATTAATGCAATATTCGTGCTGCAGAAGCGAGCGATATGTTCTATTTATAAGATGTCATCGTGTGAATCCTTAAGAGAAAAGTTTAAGGAAATAAATATTCTGACCGTCGCATCTCAATACGTCTTGGATAATGTATTGTATGTAAGAATAAACTTAAATAATTTCAAAAAGAATAGCGACAATCATTGTTTTAACACTAGGAATAAGAACAAATTAGAAATACCAGTAATCAGACTTAGCAAAGTCAGCAAATCTTTTAAAGGCCAATGTATACGCCTGTACAATAGAATCCCAGTAAACGTTCAAAATCTCTCTATCAATAGATTTAAAAAAGTTGTAAAAGAACGTTTGTGTACTAAAGCTTATTATAAAATCAATGATTTCATCGACGACAACACACCTTGGGAATAGGGTGGTTCTTACAGGCTACTTGAATACTCTTTATAATTGCTGTTGTAAATAGATTTAAGTCATAATATTGTTACAGTTCGACAAGGCTTTAAATGAACGTTGCGAGAAGGGGAACTAGCGCTGTTTTCATACAAAAACGTCATTTTTGACAGTTCTTCTTTACCAGCAGCGCCCATTGACATATTCATTTAAAGCCTTGGTGCACTATATATGTTCAAATTGTAATTTTCCATCTTTTTAGTAAAAGATGGCCCCGTGCGAGTTTCTTACGCCGGTTCTTCTCGCCGGGTTAGTTCCCGAACCGGTGGTAGGCACCTTAGTATCGACGTTCAGAAATATTTTTGTAAAAAAATTACTCTGAATAAAAAATATTTTGATTTTGATTTTGAATAAATTCCAATTAACAATTCAATAAATTTCATTTAACAATTCAATAAATTTCATTTAATAATTCAATAAATTTCATTAATAATTCAATAAATTTCATTAATAATTCAATAAATTTCATTAAATAATTCAATAAATTTCATTAATAATTCAATAAATTTCATTAATTCAATAAATTTCATTAATTCAATAAATTTCATTTAATAATTCAATAAATTTCATTTAATAATTCAATAAATTTCATTTAATAATTCAATAAACTTTATTTAATAATTCAATAAATTTCATTTAATAATTCAATAAATTTCATTTCATAATTCAATAAATTTCATTAATAATTCAATAAATTTCATTAATAATTCAATAAATTTCATTTAATCTAATTCACTAAATTTTGTTTAACCCATCTAAATCCAAATTTCATTCATTCCAAATTTATATTATTTTAATTCAAATTTCATTTTATTCAAATTTCATACAATTCAAATTTCATACAATTCAAATTTCATTTAATTCAAATTTCATTTAATTCAAATTTCATTTAATTCAAATTTCATTTAATTCAAATTTCATTTAATTCAAATTTCATTTAATTCAAATTTCATTTAATTCAAATTTCATTTAATTCAAATTTCATTTAATTCAAATTTCATTTAATTCAAATTTCATTTAATTCAAATTTCATTTAATTCAAATTTCATTTAATTCAAATTTCATTTAATTCAAATTTCATTTAATTCAAATTTCATTTAATTCAAATTTCATTTTATTCAAATTTCATTTTATTCAAATTTCATTTTATTCAAATTTCATTTTATTCAAATTTCGTTTAATTCAAATTTCGTTTAATTCAAATTTCGTTTAATTCAAATTTCGTTTAATTCAAATTTCGTTTAATTCAAATTTCGTTTAATTCAAATTTCGTTTCATTCAAATTTCATTTAATTCAAATTTCGTTTAATTCAAATTTCATTTTATCCAAATTTCATTTCATCCAAATTTTATTTAATCCAAATTTTATTTAATCCAAATTTCATTTCATCCAAATTTCATTTATTGCAAATTTCATTTTTTCCAAATTTCATTTATTCCAAATTTCATTTAAAACAAAACTTTTAATAGAAACTTTATTACTTTAATCAGTGGTTCACTCCACAGTTCTTAATAAGAAAATGATACTGTTGAAATTGGGTTTAAAATTTTCAGTGCACATACCTTTGGGTTTTCTGAATCGTTCATTCTATTAACTTTGATCAGTGGTTCACTCCACAGCGACTTTGATCAGTGGTTCACTCCACAGCGACTTTGATCAGTGGTTCACTCCACAGCGACTTTGATCAGTGGTTCACTCCACAGCAACTTTGATCAGTGGTCCACTCCATAGCAACTTTAATCAATATTGCACTCCATAGCAACTTTAATCAATGGTTCACTCCACAGCATTCATGAAAACAAAAATGATCTAGTTATTGAATCGACCCCTTGAAATTGACAATAAAAAGGATAAACTGCAATAAACAGATCTCATACTATCATATTAGCATAAACCATTTCGATTTCATAGAATTAGAATGTTAGAAAAGGCATTCCATACAATCGTTAGCGCGAAAATGTATCACTCTCGAAAAGAGTGAGCTCACTCATCTGAGAGCAGTGTGCCTTAGGACGCATTAATATTTTGATATCGTTGTTCGATTTATCTATATTACTTGTTTGGTTATCTTTCCAAGCAAAATACTTGATCATGTCCAACCATTCAGGTCATTATTAATTATTTCATTTCTTTTATTGAACAAACAATTAGTTAAGTAATTCTATACCAAATATTTACATAATACATCATAGATAATATATATTAGCTAAAATCTTGCACATCACTAAAAAAATACTAGTTATGAATATTCTTTTTGGCGTTTTGAAATCTTGTAATAAAAAGGATATTTTATCAACTTCCATTTATTTATTTATTATTTATTTATTTACAGTTAATTAAAACGGGTGACCCCAATTACATTAATTAACCTAAAACTTACACAATAATAATACACATTGATAGTAATTAAAAACTAATAATAATAATCTAACCCACGACACAGTGGGGACTCGGCTCTCGCGACAGAATTACATATAGGTAAGGCAAATAGTTTGGGCCGACGGCAAGAGCGGTGCCTGCGATAATTGTCGGGCACGAACAAACGACAAACGAGGGTGTGAAGTTCCGGACAGTCTATAATTCCACGAAGAGCTTTTAAAATAATTAGAACGAGGTCCACACCCCTCCTGACCTCTAGTGAGTGATATCCTAGGGTACCTAAAAGGAAGTTAGTGGGGTACATATAAGGATAATATCCATTAACTCTTTTGTACAGAAATCTGAGAAAAGTTTTCTGTACTTTTTCAAGCATCAGTGTTGATGCGCTTGTATGAGGGCTCCAAACACAGGCATCCGTTTCTAATTTACTGCGTACTAATGTGTTATACAGTAACTTAATTACTTTGGGATTTTTAAAGTCCCTAACATTTCGGAGAACAAATCCTAAGCGTTTATAACTATCTTTAGCAATAGCAGCAATATGGTCTTTAAATGTAAGGGTTTTATCGAAGTATACCCCTAAGTCTTTTGTGTTGTGGACTCGAGTCAAGGGATGTCCATCTATTGTGTAATTAAATACAAGAGGTCGTAACTTCCTTCCATATGTCATTACAGTACATTTGCTCATATTGAACAGCAGATTGTTCAAAATACTCCATCGGTGGAGAGCATCCAGATCCTTTTGGAGAAGTAAACAATCGTGCAAAGATTTTATTACCATGATGATCTTCAGATCGTCGGCATATAATAAGAATTTGGCATACTTTATTATTGCTGGAAGATCATTTATGAAGATCAGGAATAAAAGAGGGCCTAATACTGATCCCTGACTGACACCAGAGCGTGTGCTGTAAGTAGTACTCTCAAAGCAGCCGTATCTTACAAACTGTATTCGGTCTCGCAGATAACTCGCGAAGAATCTGACAAAGGCAGATGAAAACCCAAGAGATCTCAACTTATTAAGAAGAATATCATTATCGACTGTCAAATGCTTTACAGAAATCAAAATACAAAACGTCGACTTGATAGCCGGAGTCGATATTATGTAGGCTCTTTGCTATTCATAAAAATAAAAGTTATATTGGAGTAGTGTAATGCGAATTGTGTATAATTGCAGCTATAAGCAGTCCAAATGTGAACTACATGTGGTGTGCACTGTCGAAGAGTAGCCTCGACCAAGTGACATGTATAATGAATGATGCATGTTAAAATGTAATCTTAACTCACTGTCGAAGAGTTGCCTCGACCAAGTGAAATTTATAGTGATGTTAAAATGTAATGTTAAATTCACTGTCGAAGAGTTGCCTCGACCAAGTGAAATGTGTAATGATGCATGTTAAAATGTAATCTTAACTCACTGTCGAAGAGTTGCCTCGACCAAGTGAAATGTGTAATGATGTCAAAATGTTATGTTAAATTCACTGTCGAAGAGTTGCCTCGACCAAGTGAAATGTGTAATGATGCATGTTAAAATGTAATCTTAACTCACTGTCGAAGAGTTGCCTCGACCAAGTGAAATGTGTAATGATGTCAAAATGTTATGTTAAATTCACTGTCGAAGAGTTGCCTCGACCAAGTGAAATGTGTAATGTTAAATTCACTGTCGAAGAGTAGCCTCGACCAAGTGGAAGGTATTATGTGTGTGGTGCGTGATTGTTACGTGTATCGAGTTCTTTCTACTCCGCAACGTATTTTTCAAATACCTCTTGTTGCAAAGTAATAATGACTGAATTAAATAATTTTATATTACTTGTAAAAATCTCAGATACTCTAATACTCAAGTAAATTAAAACATCTCATCTTCATTATAAGATATAACTCTCGAATGCACAAATTAATTTTTCATATAAAAATTTCACATTTGATAATCTAAAATTATCGAAAACAAAATTATTTCATTACAGTAAAAATCATTTCATAATAACTGTCGGCTCAATTTAAATAAACACACTTTACAAAGAAACATCAACTACACAAAAGAAAAATAGATAGGACATACCAATTATACTCACCGCGTACTAATTACTATTGTTAAAGAAGTTTGTTATACGAAGATGCTGCACTTTAAAACGATTTACCTCAATGTACGCAACATCTACATCGACTTTCAGAACACAGCTAATAATATATATTTGTATGGCGATTGCACCTTCATGATACTTTCAGCTGTTAACATACTTTTGAAAAATATTTTAAAAGTACCCTACATTCTTTTCATATTAATTGTATGTGAATATTTCAAATCATTATCATTAGATAACTCTTTTACTACTATTACTTTTCAGATTTCTTATCTGGGAGCATCGTTACACTTATGAGAAATAAAGATATTTAATCCCAGTTAAGAAATTTAATAATAAGTGAATATAAAGTGAGCGTACCTGGATTTTTCTCCCTCTTCTGAGATGATAAGAAACTGCATGATGACTTTCAAATACATTTATTCTACAATATTATACAGTGGTACACTTTCGGGCAGAGATTCCTCTTACAATTGTTCTTCCGTCAAAATTCGCATCATACTGCGCTCTTGGGGTATTTATACACAATTTTTACCCGTCAACCCCCACTCCAAGTGAAGCGAACGTAGCCTTGGGATTGCACGTTGTCAGTGTGGCCAGATTTAAATATTAAAACTACCATCTAATTTAGTCTAAAATAGTTAAGTTACAATAATTTAGTATTCTAAAAACAATAAACTAAGTACTGAATTACGTAAATCATAACAGAAGATAACAGCATGTAGCTAAATCTATATGGGTGAGCGTTTGTGGTCACTCGATATTCCTCTTCCGCGCTCAAATACGGGCAAACTCAAAAACTCAAACTCAAACTTTTTATTCAGAATACATTTTTGCAAATATTCTCTGAACGTCTACATGATGCCTACCACCGATGGGCGATCACGTACATACAGAGGGATATTGTACACGCCTTGAACTGCCCACCGTCGAAAACGATTGTGCATACTGAAGACAACTGCGCAATCATGCCAGCATCATGATTATCCAATATGCATCTTGATTCTAGACCCAACGTAAACCCTTACGCTGCTGGAGGGGTTTATATCTGTTTATAATCTGAGAACAAGCAGAAGGAGCTTTTCTTCGTCTTCATGGAAAGCTCTTTCTTGATTTCACAAATTAATTACGCCTGTGAGGATGTTTAGAGAAAACCTATCATCAGGTCCAAACAATGGGGATCCACTTTCTCCTATTGACGTATCACCATGGCCCGTTTCCCATGGATTTGAGATTACCGAAACATGCTAAACAATAGCGAGTGAATCACGGGCGATTTAAGTAGCCAGGAATATGGTTGAACACTAATGAGAAAATATCAACCGATCGCTAACCGAACATTAATTAATACACTCTTATTTCAAATCACTCTTATTTGATTGTTTCAAGGACCCTAGGGATTAGGTAAAGTTTTATTTGTAAATCATAATTTCCCCCACCTTTAGCGATTTTAAACCCGAGAGTATGACAGGTTAGAATAGTAAGGACTAGTACAGTAAGCTAAAAACTTCTTGTCCTTTATTATGGCGGACACAGTCAATTGTTATATTGAATGTAAGAATAATAATTGTGAAGACTTTGCTACAGCCTTGTTCTCTTTATTGTACAGTAAGTCAGGGACAAGTTGATTGAAATCTTCAGAAAATCTACCATGGCCCATGATTTAAAATCGATTGAGAATCAGTGCTTCCCCCGATCCCCGTAGGCCGTACCACGATCCCGTTATTTCGCACGAAACATATGCCCTAGGTTATCCAGTGAATCCATTATCGAATGTGGCCCTTGGGCTTCATATAGACAATAGTGTTGATTGTTTTTGTTCTGGTATCGTGAGAGCATTGGGTGCCAACTCCCACGCTCCCCCACTGATGGTATTTAGGTAAACTATTTTAACTACACTAGGGAAACCTAGATAGATCAATCAAAGTCTACTCGGGTTAAGTTTGCTGTAGGGTATCAGTGCAAATGTGACTTGAATTTGTTCATTTCAATATGCGTGTCGTTGGTCAAAGTGCGCTTTTTTTCTTTTTTTTTTATGAAATAAGGGGGCAAACGAGCAAACGGGTCACCTGAATCCTGATGGAAAGCAACTTCCGTCGCCCATGGACACTCGCAGCATCAGAAGAGCTGAAGGTGCGTTGCCGGCCTTTTAAGAATAAAAGAAAAAAGAAAATAGGTGCTTGTGTTGTTGTCAATTTAAGTTGACTCTCATTTATTAAAAACATTCTATTATTGCAATTTCGAAATATAGAGGATCTCAAAATGTAGCTAATAATGCCCGTTGCAGACGATGCACAGTAGCTTGCGCGAGTACTTGCGCAGGTACTTGCGCCAGCGTTCAAACGTAAAAAGATCACGCGAAGTAGCTTTGTATAGTGCCAGTGCATAGTAGGCAACCATGGACAAGCGTATGGTTTTGAATAAACTTTTTAAGTGCCTAATTCAAGAGCTAAATGGAGTGATAGCAGAGGAACTGATGTTTAGTCTGAATTCCATTTATTCATTTTTAATTCACAAACTTAAAACTTTAAGACTCAATAAAACAACCAACTCCCCAACAATCTAGTGGTAGGTTTCTACATCTTTACCAAAACAACAAACAGACTGAACTGGCGCTAGTACTGGCGCTAGTACTGGTCAACGCATGTTCAAACGATGACCAGTGAAGTAGCGCGGGGGTGAAGTAGACGGAGCGGGGGCAAATGAGTCGCACTTGCGCGAGGACCAAAGCGAGTGCTACTAAGCAACTTGCACTCGCACTTTCACTAAGCAAAATGCGTTCACACGATGAAAATATATGCTTAGTATTAGTACTTGCGCAAGCTACTGCGCATCGTCTGCAACGGGCTTAAGGATCTTGCAGAAGAGTTATGACTCTAGCCTAGCTCTTAAATTGGTTTAATCTAAAATACCTTTGATAACAATTATTGTACAGTCACATAAAAAAATTCCCACGTTTAGTACAGTCGCGCTCTGCACTAATTAAATAATTGGTTTAAACTAAAACACCTTTGATTGCAACTGTAGAGGTAGGTACAGTCACATACAAAATGTCCCACGTTTAGTACAGTCTCGCCACTAATGTGTAAAGCGCGTGTTGTCAAATGGCGTGGCGTGCTGTCACGAGACCGCTTTCCACGTCACGGTTCACCTGCCTCCGATACCTGAAGGTACCAATGTGTAAGAAACGAGGAGAATCGAAGTACCTTCTTGTCCCATGTCTGTATAGTTTCTATAGAATATAGACACATTAAGCTCTGATACTAGGTCAACACCTAGTACCAGAGCTGAATGTCATCCGGGAATTAATTTGCGCCAGAAAAATATCTCGAAGGATCAGTAAATTATGCCGCAATATGAATGAGCCTATCCTTTAATCTATTTTATTAATCTATTGAAAATATTGGTCATTGCCCAATCTTCCAACTTCCGATCTTCGTGGTTTTGTAAATAAGCCACAGAAGGAACATCGGATTCGGGCAAGAGAATTGGGCACTGTTCGATTTTTAAAATTGATTTATTTATCCTACCTCTATTTAATCTTCTAGACTCTAGAATTTAGAATTGAGAACGCTCTAGAATCTAGAGCGTTCTCAATTCTCATAGAGCGACTTTCATGCTTGGTCTTTCTTCTATGTCACTGGCTTTACGGTTTTACAATTTACGATACGACCAAACGATACGATGTAACAAATATTGCACGTTCCCGGTATCGACTGGCTGCCATCACTCACATCAATAAGGAAGTTCAGTAGAAATTGATCGCGATCGAGATGTGTGAGCGACGTGATAGACTCGTAAGCGATAAATTGACGTCAAATGTCTGCAATTGGTTATAGATATGGTTATATATACGTGGGAGAGCCATGCTTCGGCACGAATGGGCCGGCTCGACCGGATAAATACCACGTTCTCACAGAAAACCGGCGTGAAACAGCGCTTGCGCTGTGTTTCGCCGAGTGAGTGAGTTTACCGGAGGCCCAATCCCCTAACCCCTACCCTATTCCCTTCCCTACCCTCAACTATTCCCTTCCCTTCCCTTCCCTACCCTCCCCTATTACCCTATTCCCTCTTAAAAGGCCGGCAACGCACTTGCAGCTCTTCTGATGCTGCGAGTGTCCATGGGCGACGGAAGTTGCTTTCCATCAGGTGACCCGTATGCTCGTTTGCCCCCTTATTTCATAAAAAAAAAAGATATCTCAGTTATCAATAACAATGAAATATAGCTCTAAAAAAACTAAAGTGTTAAACACAATTTTCCGCTAAAAGTAAAACCCAGAGTAGGTACAATAAATAAGTGCGGGAGTCGGGACCCATTATGATATAGGTATTAGGTACACACATCCATACGGTCTACGGATAATCTTGCCTTAGGTAGAAATAGAACCATTATGCTTTCTTCTTTATCTCATTCCTAAAACTTCTTGCGATTCCTGATTATACCTTGTATATTGTGAGTTAATGTGGATTTTTACTGTGCAACTAAATATTACATATTATCTTACTGCCGCACTCACTCACTCAGACACGAATATTAATCAATTATTTTACTTATCTGCAATTAATTGAAGATTTTGACATAACATTATCGTCAAACTGCATTGAATTAAAGTTTGATCATCATAATTATTATCCATGGACTAAAATTAGGAAAAAATCGCATTAAAATCAACTTTCATAATCATTAAAATATGAGTGCGACTATTAGCGGGCCCGTTGGCAATCAATTTTATTGCGCAATATCACACCCAATATTTATTGAACAACTTATTTGACAACAAGAATGAAAGGCGGGCACGTTCAATATTAACTGTAGACAGCACAGGTAGACAGTCAGTAATATTGTACAGTACGTGATATTGCGCAATAAAATTGATCGTCTAGGGGCCCGCTTACAGTGTAGTGCTAACAGACAGATCCCGCTAATGACAATGAACAGAACAGTGTTAATACTTGAAGGTTGTATTGACCGCGTGGGATACATTTTATCGTGAAAGTGGATAAAATGTATAAAATCATCTCTTTCACTTTCTCTGTTAGTGATAAGGCAGTTTATCTTATGTTTACCGATAGCATTAACGACGTACTTTCCTCGTTAATATATTTAAATTCCCAATTACTAATCCATAAAAAATCCATTCTGTGCACAAACTTACGGTTGTGCAATGTTTTGTTTTTATGTAATCACTTTTCTTTAGTATCAGACACAGACAAGACAGCTGTCTGTATAAAAAGTGTGGATTGTGGAATGTAGATCTTTTAAATTATTATTTAGGAACTAACCGCCGTACTCAAGACATTTAATTGAGATTTACCTTCAATTTAATTAAGAGTTTGACAGATAATGTATGGGGCGTATGTTAAAATTTTGAATTAATTACATTTAAGTAATTAATGTTCCACTCTGAGTGCGTATATTAAATTACAAGTATATTAATACTTTTAAATTATTATTTAGGAACTAAGTATAATATAATAATTTGATACAGTGCCTCAAAGTCTAAACAATAGAATTCAGACCATTTAGCAGACTATAGACCGTCCGTCTGCAATTTTTGGATAACAAAGCGTTACCTTATACCCGATTTTATAAAAACAAATGTAAAGGAGTTTATCGTCTTACGGCCGTTCCCAATAATCTTTGGTTTTGCCCTACTAGAGATAGCAATAGCTCACAATTGACATAAAATATATGTCTCTAATGTCTAATGTGAGATATTCCTATCTCTAGTAGGGCCAAACCAGAGATAGATCAAATATTGGGAACCGTCGTTACTGTCATACTCAGAGAATAATCTATATATAGGTAAATACGTGAGCGAAAAACTTTGTAACCCTTTTTACGAAAAATGGGGAAACGTAGGTGCATGAAATTTTGCACAGTTATAGTTTATATGGTGAAGGAGTGCATCGAGCTAATATTATTTTGAAATTATGCTTTTATCATACATTTTTTTAACAAATAAAACATTACACACACAACAATGCGCTACAATGTGCACACTCAAAAAAATGACAGCTTTTTGAGTGACAAGCCTATACATACGAATTATACTCTTTTATCTTTTGAAAGAAGGTTGAAGTCTGTTGACAACAAGTTGACAAATTGAAAATGGATTATAGTTTTTTTTATTGAATCTTAGAAACTATTAGACAATGCTTACACAGCCAGTTTGAGGTCAGCTGAGTCCCAGAGACAAGAGTTGAAAAAAATATAAATATGATAAAGTCTATATTTTTTACAAAATAATAATGTCGTTGAAACTAAGGTTGAATTTCGACCATTGGGCGATCTCTAGTGTTAATTAGATACTTATAGTTTGTGCCATAGACTTAATATATACTGTCGTCGGTTTATGGTTTGTGCGTCCTAAGATGATATGGGTGACAGTTTTCACGTTCCTTGCTACGGGTTCTTTTTACAAGAAAACAAAAAAAAACAAAATGTAAAAAATTATATTCCATCTACAAAAACAAATGTTTCCTATAATTGTAAATGAATAATAATGAAAAGATGCTAAATGCTAACTTATTAATAAAAATTATAAATATTAACTGTGAAATGAGTATAAAATTATTGTTACGAAAAAATTTGAAAAATGTCATATCCATGAAACGAAACTTATGTCAATAGAGATTGACTCTGTTGAATCGAAATCAAACCGATAAAAAAGGGCGGCCATCTTAAATCGCCGGCACCACTGAAATGTCAGTACGAAATCGATAATTTCGATTGCAATTCTTTTACGAAGTGATTCGATATTTTTAAACTATCGATTAATTTTTGTTAGGTAACTTCCCTACTATTGTCAATTATAATGTGTCAAGCATATCATCTTAAAACGCACAAACTATAATGATGACACAAACCTTTAAATACAATTTTTTGTCAAACTCTTTCATAAATTTTCGTCGAAATATTTTCTTATTTCGACGGGCGGATCTTAAGGATTTAAGGTCGGAGTCTAATTTGCTCTTAGAAATCCCTGTACATAACACCAAATTCTATGGTTCCTCCTTCACTAAACTTTGGAATGCCTTACCTAGAGATATAAAAATGACTAAAACTTTAAGTCGGTTTAAGACCTTGGTCAAGCAACACTTTCTTACTATTGCTAATAATGATAATTGCTCCACTTAAATTTCCTGGCTATCGATACAATTATTTATAATTATTATTTATCTATTGATAAAATATCACAATTACATAAAAATGTCCATACTTTGTTATAAATTATTTATGTTCGTATGTATGTATTTGAGATTAATATTTATTATGTATATGTGTATGTGTGTATTTATTTATATTATGTACTTTATTACATTTTGTATATTTAATATTATATAGTATTTGTTTATGGCACATTCACCTTATTTAATATATATGTTTCCTCTACCCGTGGTTGCCTGGAAGAAATTACTAATTAGTAATAAGGCCGTTATTGTGTTATACTTGTGTTTTAAAAAAATGTCTTTAAATTGTTGTAAAATTATGTGTGCACAATAAAGAGTATTTATCTTATCTTATCTTAAATTGAAGTTTAATAATTATTCAATAATTCTGAGTAAGACAGTGGAGTTACAACCTCAGAAGTCTACACACGTGAACTTGCAAAGTTCGCAACTTACTGGTCCCTCAATAAATTCAAGTACTTAAATATGTAAGATGATACTAAAATGCACCGCACAGTCCACAATAAAATAACTTTGTCACACGAGACAGACGGTCACAGTAACGTATCGGACGTGAAAATAAACGCTAACAGGGGCCTGATTCTCAAATCTCATGCCTCGACTGTCGCCTCGATTGCAGGCTGCGTCAGGCACGTGAACTGAAGATTTCTTACTTCGCTGTCGAAATAATCAAATGCATTCAACCTTTTAAAGTTTGTAATAATTCATAGTTTGTGGCTGAAGCACCAATACCTTGGCTTAGGGCTAGTTGGGAGAACAAAAACACATTATGATAAATACAGCTTTATGCAATTATATTATAGCTGTATATCAAAAGACACTTTACAAGGCGTCACCATTCGTTTCAAAAGTCACAGCCCACCAATAGCACCTTGTTGGTCTGTTCGTGTATGCTCAGTGCTTTGTTCGCACTGCCCACGGATTACCGTGGGCAGTGCGAACAGATAGGTGGCGCAGACAATAATTATTATTATTAATAATAATTATTAATAATAATTATTGTCTGCGCCACCTAATCCGCACATATTGTCATCATACACGCCAGTGAGACATTATGCGACCAAACGATATTCGAGGTATGAGAATCGGCCACTTTCAAGAAGTGTATTTTATTTGCAAAGTTGAGATCTTTATGAGTGGGAGGATTTATTCAAAAGCCTGATGCTAATATAATAGATGCAGTGATTTATTTTATGCCGCAATGTTTACTTTTTTGACGGTAAATCTTTGTCACTACTGTGTATAGATTATATTAAAGCCTATGAATTATAATATAGCTAGAGATTATACCAGGGGTTCCCAAT
Source organism: Aricia agestis (assembly GCF_905147365.1). Classification (NCBI taxonomy): domain Eukaryota; kingdom Metazoa; phylum Arthropoda; class Insecta; order Lepidoptera; family Lycaenidae; genus Aricia; species Aricia agestis. The sequence goes on along the minus strand of NC_056416.1, from coordinate 15,560,839 downwards.
CTTTTTCAGCCTTACACTTACAAGTCAATGTTTTGTGATGGCGCCCTTCTCTACCTAGCTATTACAAAAAGATATAGTTAAGCAAGTAAATAATAATAAACAAATATTAATCATCTGCCTGCTTTGTATAGTTCATCTATACTAATATTATAAAGCGGAAGAGTTTGTTAGTTTGTTTGTTTGTTTGTTTGAACGCGCTAATCTCAGGAACTACTGGTCCGATTTGAAAAATTCTTTCAGTGTTAGCTAGCCCATTTATCGAGAAAGGCTATAGGCTATATTTTATCACGCTGAGACTAATAGGAGCGAAGAAATAGAGGAAAATGTGGAAAAACGGGGGGAAATTATTTGGAAGGGCATATTTGAAAGCGCTAATCTCAGGAACTACTGGTCCGATTTGAAAAATTCTTTCAGTGTTAGATAGTGTATTTATCGAGAAAGGCTAAAGGTTATATTTTATCATGCTAAGACTAATAAAAGCGAAGAAATAGAGGAAAGTGTGGAAAAAACGGGGAAATTATTTGAAAGGGCTTATTTAAACGCGCTAATCTCAGGAGCTACTAGTCCGATTTGAAAAACTCTTTCAGTATTAGATAGCTTATTTATCTAAAAAGGCTATAGGCTATATTTTATTGCGCTAGGACTAATAGGAGCGAAGAAATAGAGGAAAGTGTGGAAAAAACGGGTGAAATTATTTGAAATGGCTTATTTGAACGCGCTAATCTCAGGAACTACTGGTCCGATTTGAAAAACTCTTTCAGTGTTAGATAGACCATTTATCTAAAAAGGCTATAGGCTATATTTTATCACGCTAAAACTAATGGGAGCGAAGAAATAGTGGAAAATGTGGAAAAAATGGGGGAAATTATTTGAAAGGGCTTATTTGAACGCGCTAATCTCGATTTGAAAAATTCTTTAAGTGTTAGATAGCCCATTTTTCGAGAAAGGCTATAGGCTATATTTTATCACGCTAAGACTAATAGCAGCGAAGAAATAGAAAAAAATGTGGAAAAAAACGGGGGAAATTATTTGAAAGGGCTCACGAACTACAGGAGCAATTTTTCTGTTATTTGGCACTGATAAGAAGTAGACCATGTGAAGGATTATAGGCTATTTCTGGTGGACTAATTTGTCTGTGAAATATCTAATTTACGCGGGCGAAGCTGCGCGGAACGTTATATTTCGCGTGGTCACGACATCACGCGGAAACGGCTAGACCCATTTTGCTGAAATTTGGTAAAGATACTTTGAGTTCCAAAAAAGAACATAGGATACATTTTGTCCCGGAAAAATGTACGGTTACTGCACAATATACTTTTATGATTTGTGCGTAAACTATTCAATCTATTTTGATGGAATTTGGTATGGAGATACTTTGAGTCTCGGGAAAGGACAAGGAATACTAATTTTGTCTCGGAAAATGTACGGTTCCCGCACAATAAACTTTTATGATTATTGCCTAAACTATTCAATCTATTTTGATGAAATTTGTTATGGCAATATGGCAATACTTTCAGTCTCGGGAAAGGACAAGGGATACTTTTTATCCCGGAAAATATACGGTTCCCGCACAATAAACTTTTATGATTCTTGCCTAAATTATTTAATCTATTTTGATGTAATTTGGCATGGAGATTGGAGATACTAATTTGAATCTGGGACAAGGAATGTTTTTTGTCCCGGAAAAATGTGTGGTTCCCATACAATATACTTTTCTGATTTGCGCGTAAACGACTCAATCGATGTACGGGAACAACAGCTATAAACTAAAGTCCACGCGGACGAAGTCGCGGGCAACAGTTAGTAATATTATAATTTTATTTTATAATATTTGTGTGATTATGGCTAATGATGGAAGATCGACTCACGGCCCCCTCTTGCCTTTCCACGGCGCACCAAGGCGCCGCGGCGCACAGTTTGGGAACCCCTGGATTATACATTAATGATTAATCTGAGTCCATAATATTATTTATTTATTATATAATAGCCTCTTCCTAATAAAATTAGTTTACAATGGATACTCTATAGTTTTGTTCTTGACTGTTCACGAGTCTTTTCCAATGTAAAAGACAAGGACCTTGTATAGCTTTATGCATTAAGATTTTTTATAACTTAAGGGCCAAATAAATATCTAGAACAGTGGTTCTTAACCTTTCAGTCATGAGGGACCATTTAACAAATGTTTGTCTAGCCGGGGACCACCCGGTTGGTTTACCTAAACTATGGATTTTTTTATAAAGAAAACAAGGACAACTTTATAATTAGCACTCATTTTTTTATTTGGTAAAAATTTTACAGATTTCTTAAATGTGATTTTTGTGACTGCATAGTCCATACTCTTTACTAACTTCTGAATTTTCACATATTATTAGGATGGCTTCGCGGACCACTTGTAATGCCTCCAGGGACCACCAGTGGTCCGCGGACCACCGGTTAAGAACCACTGATCTAGAAGGAGAGATAAGGCAGTATTTATTTTACACTTACCTCGCTCGCTTCTCAGATTGCACGCCATATTAGGTAGCCATCAATATTAGCCGTATTATACGTTACATTAACTTTAGTACATTATGGTTATGATCCCATAATGTTTGAGAGTTTTTATTGCTGGAACAAAGCATAAGTTATACGGTGTAAATAGTATTATTTGAGTAATATGTGAGCTTTATACGTGGGCGAGCCATGCTTCGGCACGAATGGGCCGGCTCGACCAGAGAAATACCACTTTCTCACAGAAAACCGGCGTGAAACAGCGCTTGCGCTGTGTTTCGCCGAGTGAGTGAGTTTACCGGAGGCCCAATCTACTACCTACCCTACCCTATTCCCTTCCCTACCCCCCCTATTCCCTTCCCTTCCCTACCCGCCCTTATTACCCTATTCCCTCTTAAAAGGCCGGCAACGCACCTGCAGCTCTTCTGATGCTGCGAGTGTCCATGGGCGACGGAAGTTACTTTCCATCAGGTAACCCGTTTGCTCGTTTGCCCCCTTATTTTATAAAAAAAATAAAATTGAGTAATATGTTAGCTGCTAATAGCTATCGCGATTCGCGAGAAAATGTACAGTTTCACTGGATTTTAGCGTAGAACAAGCCGCGGGCGTTGAAGCTATTAGTAATTTGGATTAATGCAAATAGATAGAAAATAATAATATTATCGTTGTTAAAATATATTATGCAGGCTGTATCATGAATTGGGAATAATATTAACTATAATATAATATATTAGATGTTTACAATATGTGTTTTTACTTTTTATGTAGAGTTTACTGTGAAAGTAGCAGCGGTGAAAGAGTCACCTCAGGCTCGTGCAATCGGTTAAATATTACGATTATTTACGTTGTTACCTGAGTCCTGACAAAGTAATTTCACGGATGACTCTACAAAAATTCAAATTCGGTTGAGGAACTGCCACCTACTGAGTCACATTTCGATTTTGTTAAATCTATATCGAATTTTGATAGATATTAAATTGAATTAAAATTGTACTTTAAAATGCTTTTTCTTTACTAATAAAAAGACACTCAGTACTGCAGATGTTAAGCGTCCGTGGCCTATTGGGATAGACCTTTGGTTTGCTCACGAGAGGGTACAGTAGGTCTACTACGAAACAATTTTGAGACTCAAACAATCGGACGAGAATGCCCCGTCCTGCTCTAACAACGTCATTCCAGGTTTGTTAGAGTAGGATGTGGCATTTTCGTACGATTGTTTGAGTCTCAAAGCGGTTTCGTGGTACGGCCCCTGGTATCGAACCAGTACGGGTACAGGCGTGTATAAGACATTTTCAGATCTCAAGTACATAATACGGATGCTCGTACGGTGAAAGAAAACATCATGGACGCAGACATCCAGGGATGGCGGGTCCTCCGTAGACGTATTGAGCTATTCATTCTTCTGGGCTTGACTGACTATGTTGCGAATGCCGTATGCGCTTGCGCCATTATAGGTATACTTAATGCTAGGTACGGACATTTAAGGATCGTGTTCCAGGCACTTAAGTATTTGAAGAGTGGTTACTTTGCTGAGTTTTTTACAGACGTTATATCATACAAAGTTTTGTCCTTATGTACACAACACAACAATGTATCAGCATTGTTGTGTCGGTCAATTCCACTTCAAGGAACGCTGTAAAATTACTTTCTTCTTACTATTTACTCGGTACCAAACTACTTATTTGTAAATTGCATAATGCAAGGTTTCTCAAACTTTCGGCTCCACAAACCACTATTAAATTTCCAGGTGACAGCGAACGACTTACTTATATTGAAATTCCCCCTCCCCCTCCCCTTTAAGAAGAGGAATTCACCGCTTTGCGTGAGAGTTCGAAATATTCTGCCTGTCTAGCTGCCCAAAAATCTATCAAAGACATCCTTTTGAAATCTGCTTGAAGAGTTTCATTTACGGACGAAATATCTAATAATGACTCCTGTTGCCACCATTACGTAAATCTTGCCGCGAACCCCCTGCCATCGAATGGCGAACCCCTAGAGGTTCGCGTACCCCACTTTGAGAAACCCTGGCATAATGCATTGCGTGAATCGTGATAAACACATCGTTAATAGCAATAGTTTAAAAAAAGTCTATGACTATTCTAAATACGCCCTGCGGCGGGCATGAGCAGTTTTCGTATTACACATAATTTCCCAATTCCCGTGTTTTTTGCCGCGCTTCGCTGAACGCGCGTGGGAATCTCATGAGAGTTTTTATTACTCTATAATCCGTTCTGAGGTTTTCTTACACCGGGACACGTTATAGTGATCCTTATGACGTGGACATAACGTTCCTGTCAGTGTTTAAAATTAACTGTTTAAATCATACTGTTTAAATATACCTAGCGGAATAGAGCAACAATTTCGAGCTGTCAAACGAAACGGAAATTGGTTTTCATCTGTGTGAAAAATATGTGTACGTATACACTTGCACACAAGCATGATTGAACATGATACCATGAGATTCAATACTGGACGTCAAAAAAAGAGTGCTGCTGTCATGTATCACACGTCTCTTTTTACCACGCAGTGTTACTGATAGTGACATCTCTCTTGCTCAGGCCTTTGTTTCTCTATTCCGCTAGGTATATTAACTTTATGGTTTAAACCGAAGCAACATTGCGTTGCGTTGTCGCAGTGACATAATAGCTCTATCGTATTCTAACATCTTTGCCTCGTCGGACGCGATGCTTCAATGGATCGACAGAAGACAATTAATGAGAGGGATGACGATGGTGGTGTCACGCCCTCACTGATTCAACAGAATCGTAATTTCTGTGATTTATCGCGTCGCGCGCCCTTGCAGTCTGCAGAGTCGACGCAATACAAATATACAAAGCCAAGCCCCAAGCCACGACGCTGCGTTGTGGCATCGCGTCGTAAAAATCGACATTTTTTTTTCTTTTATGAAATAAGGGGGCAAACGAGCAAACGGGTCACCTGATGGAAAGCAACTTCCGTCGCCCATGGACACGCAGCATCAGAAGAGCTGTAGGTGCGTTACCGGGCTTTTAAGAGGGAATAGGGTAATAGGGGAGGGTAAGGAAGGGAAGGGAATAGGGGAGGGTAGGAAAGGGAATAGGGTAGGGGATTGGGGCTCCGGTAAACTCACTCACTCGGCGAAACACAGCGCTAGCGCTATTTCACGCCGGTTTTCTGTGAGGACGTGGTATTTCTCCGGTCGAGCCGGCCCATTCGTGCCGAAGCATGGCACTCCCCCGTAACAAGACATTGCTGTGCAATTATATGATTATTTGTTTTTGCGATACTTCAGAAATATATAAAAACGCACTGTCGTTTTTATCGCGTTGCCGTTGGAGCAGCGCATTACGCGACGCAACGAAACATTGTGGCTCTAACCTGTAACCACGCTTCGATACATCACGTGCTCTTTAATTGCTGTTCTTTTATCGATTAGTCAATAACAAAAAAGTTAACGATATTAATGAGAATAATGGGGCAAGTGCGAGTCGGACTCGCGCACGAAGGGTTCCGTACCATTATAGAGTAAAATTAGGCCAAAAATTGTGTTTTTGTATGGGAGCCCCCCTTTATTTATTATTTTATTTGAATATTACTATAAAATATTAAAGAGAAAAATTCAAGTACCTACCTGTTACCATTATTGATTACGACTAACGAGCAAAAAAGGCCAAAAAAATCACGTTTGTTATATGGGAGCCCCCCTTAAATATTAATTTTATTTTGTTTTTAGTATTTGTTGTTATAGCGGCAACAGATATACACAATCTGTGAAAATTTCAAAAGTCTAGCTGTAGCAGTTCTTGAGTTACAGCCTGGAGACAGACGGACAGACATCGAAGTCTCAGTAATAGGGTCCCGTTTTTACCCTTTGGGTACGGAACCCTAAAAAACGTGTAATTAAAGTTTATACTGTGGCGGTTTTGCCGCTACATACGTGTCAAAGGCCTTTCATTAAGGGATGCATTACATGATCAAGCTCTTTAAATCAGAGTAAAATATTAGTCAAAATTTGTGTGATAATGATAAATGATGGTTCCTCAATTCGCGACTTCAGATATTATGTCAGCGAAGTTAAAACTCCACATTTCTCTACTTTTTTTGGCCTCACACTTCTAAAACTAAGGGCTCTGAATTCATGTGGACAGCTTCCTAATCGTATTAAAGCAAACTATAGTAACTTATATTATACAGGGCCCCCGCTATCATATGTGCAATGTGTGCAATGCACACGGGCGCCATCCACTAGGGGCGCCAAATCGCCATCTTTAGGGGCACCAAAACCAATGACCCAAAAATGTTGCCTAAAGGGGCGCCAAAATCTTTTTTTTGCACACAGGCGCCAGTAGCCTTTACGGGGGCCCTGCTTATATAATACGTACTTATCTACAGAAATTCATGCTCACCTAGGTAATTGAGCTAAGCATCAAAAGAAACAAATGTGAAAAAGGTTACGTTTGTAAAAAGGTGACATCGTAAGGAACGAGGAACAGAGTTGGTCTTTGATGTAATAAAAATACAAAGGGAATTGTGCATGTTACAAAGGTTTATGAAGTATAGTGTTGACACAGTATAAATTATATACAGTAGACTGTAGAGCAACTTCATAATTAATCGCACTAAATATTATTTTAATAGAGACAATAATATTTTTAATATTAATGTGATGAAAGGGTTTTTCTTGACACAAATTGAGTCAATGTTGGGAGTAGGTAACTCTGACAATTTGTAACTTATTTGTGACTCATGTTCAGTTGCACTTCCATGTGTACCGGACGTACTGCACTGCACACATCAATGATCAAGCCGCCATTACGCAAAATTTTATCTTGATACCCCTCCCCTTCCAACAAAAACGCCGGCGTTGACACAACTTACAACAGACTTAAGAAAACTTCTACTGAATGATGTTTATACTGTGGTGCTGCGGTCACTGACTTGCCCCAGGGCGCCCTCGGCCGTGACTCGGTACTGCACACAATATAAAACCTACAAGACCTAGGTACATATTGTAATGTACCTTTAAATTATAGACATGCGAAAGTACTGGTTTAGTACTTACTATAATGTAAAGGTACCTACTGTTGTTAGATTAAGGACCATAGTTATTTACAGAGGAATAGAAGATAATGTTTTTTACATGTTTAGTAGAGTTTACATAACAAGTAGATTGTAGAACCAAAGCAAGTACATTCTTACATAATATCTAATAATATCTTAGAAAGCACTAAAAGACTGCTGTGTCCTCAGGTTTATCTATGGACATGGAATATACTGTCTAGTTTGAAATTGGAATAACGTCTAATTTTATTTCCAAAAGGTTTAGTAATTTTGGACTCCAAAACTGGGAGAACGTAGAGGGCCTTATTATAAGTAGTATGATATCTTTCTCTTTCAATTTTATGAGTTTCTTTACTTTACTTTCAAATACCTACTTTCATGATTTATTACCAAATCATTAATTAACCTGCAGCCTTATTCCCGCTGATATCAGACACTTTAGACGTTCTATTTCTTCATATTTGAGACGAGCTTTTGCCCGCGGCTTCGCTCGCGTTAAGAAGTATTATTATATACAAACTTTCATCCCTCATTTTGAACCCCTTGGGGTTGGAATTTATCAAAGTCCTTTCTTAGCGGATGCCTACATCATAACATCTACCTGCATGCCAAATTTCAGCCTGATCCGTCCAGTGGTTTGGGCTGTGCGTTGATAGATCACTATGTCAATCAGTCAGTCGTCTTTGAGTTTTATATATATAGATGTCGAAAGTGTAAAAAATATGATATCAGTTTGATATCAGTTTCGGGAATAAGGCTGCTGATATTAAGAGTAGAGAGGCCAGAGTCCAGACAGTTTAGCGAGACGGTGCTCTCGGTCAATAAAATAAGCCAAAAGCACTGTTGCGCCACTCTACTCAGTAGATTTAAAGAAACCCTTAGTGTGGAGTTATATAGGCCCGGGAAAGGTCACTGGACAAGCGATAGTACGGTAAATTTGGTTGGTTACAAACGAAAAGTACCTAACTCAATAATTATAGGTCTACCAGAATCTGATAGCAAGTTTTGATGGCAGATATTAAAAAAATATCCTTGATCATTAGATAAATTTTTATATTTGCATGTTTCAAACACACAATAAGCCGCTATAAGGACAAAAAAGGATCAAAAAGTTTTATTCCAATTACCCCGGTATTGCTAGAGTCAATTTAATTTCTCACTTTTGGCCATCAGATTCTGGTAGACCTATACCTACTTGTAACATCGAAATCACCTCTGCATCCCTAAAAACTTAACATCTATTACCTATATTTTATCCTTGGCCATAATTAAGACTGCATTGTAGATATAAAACTCCATTTCAGCACGGTGCGTGATTGCGGCGGCAGTGCACTGGTGGTGGCGGCGGAGGCGCGCGACGGCGGCTGGAGCACCAGCGCCCGCGGCAACACCATGCTCGTGGACTGGGCCGACAACCCGCACATTAAAGCCGGAGACAGGTAGGACAGAGAGAGAGAGAAATTTAATTTGTATCGCGACAGATATTATGCTATATAGTGCATTTTTACCTGCTACGGCGAACCTACGACAGTACCTAATTATTATTTTAGATGCACAACGTTTTTAATGTATTTATCTATAATTATGTACCGTAACTCCTAAGGCCAAAACTTCTCAACCGATTTAATGAGGCATCGATAGTTTAGTGATAGACTTCATAATAAAAATTGGCGCAAAATAAAAAATAATAAACATTGGCCTTACATTTTACTTCATCCACAGTAGATAATTATGTATAAGCTTCGCATCGCAGGGTCAATAATAATAATTATTGTACCCCGAGTTACTTTATACAGGTTTAAAATAAGTATATAACCTCTATGATGTCTATGAACATAATATTGACAGGATAATAGAAGTGAACGGCGTGTCGACGCTGGGCTGCAGCACGGAGGAGTTCCGGCGCGCGGCGGCGAGCGCAGCGCCCGCGCGGCTCGTGCTGCTACGACCGCATGCGCACGCGCACCTCACACAGGTACACACCACAATATAAACCATAAAAATACCATAATATATTGAATCATATACATGCCAAGCAGTATCGATCGTACACATTTCTTTAACACGCTCTTGGGCTTAAACGGCTTGCTTCAGATTAATTAAATATATTCTTCTTTGTCGTGACTCGTGATAGTGACATTTTAATACGCACATCTTAATCCGGCATTTCGTAATTATTAGGAATGGTTTAATAATTCAATTTTAATGAAAAGGTCTTCTTCCAAAGGAAAGAAAAACCTTAAAACGAAAAGCAGTATCAACAAAGTTGTCATAGTAATTTCAATCAAATTCTATCTAACGACACATCACAATAATCAATATTATTGAAGAAGAAGTGCAGGTTTAAACTTTAACCTATGTCCATTGTCCTTTACAGAGTGAAGCGGCGTCGCTACGGACGGAGTTGGGCTCGCTGCGGCTGGCGGCGGACGATGCGGAGCGCGCCAAGGACGACCTACGCGCCGACAACACGCGCCTCACGCACCGCATCTCCTACCTCGAGGACCAGGTCGCCGAGCTGCTCTCCAGGCATACGCAGGTTGGATTTAGTTAAACGTCTCTATGGTTTTGAGTTGGCTCTTGACGAACGTCTCTAGCACGATTCCAGAACAAAAATGTTGTTTCCGATAGTTTGATTAGGACAAAATGCAAGCTGATAACCAATTGCCTAACAATGATACTTATATTATTTTCTAAAACTTACTTTATGTTTTTCAGCTCCACTCCGTGAGCAGCTCCGACAGCAGCTGTATAACAGTCAACAAAACCAAAAGAAACGTGACCAACATCAACATCACGACGGACTCGGCCGGCGGCGCCAAGGCCAGCCCCAAGTCCGAGATCCAGGTGTTCCAGAAGGGCCCCGACATCACGGCCATCGTCGCCAAGCTGCCCGGCCTGGACGGGCCCGAGAGCAACCTGCCCGTCATGAGGCCGCGCTCCAACGCGTCCGGCGCCTCGTCCAAGATGGCGGCGTCCCCCCGCGCCTCCCCGCCGCCGCACCGCGCGCACAGCTCGCACGGCTCCGAACCCCGGGCCTCGAGAATGCGCCCCTCCCTCTCCCATCACTGCATCGGCGCCGTCGACTACGGCGCGGAGACCGACGCCGCCATCCGCATGATCGAGCGCAACCAGCGCCACATGGAGAAGCAGCGGCTCAAGAACGAGCGGTTCGCCCGGCCGAGGACGGAGGAGCACCGCCGCTCCGCTGGTGACCTCGACGCCCGGGAGCCCCCCGCCGGCGCCGACGTGAAGCGGGCGGCGGACCGGATAGAGGAGAGCATAAAGAAGACCAACTGGGCCGAGCGGAAGACGCTCTCGATCATCGAGCAGCTGAAGCGATCACAACGCCTGCGCAAGCTGAAGAAGAACGAGAGCGCCGAGGACATCCAGGTGGAGACGGACCGGAGCTACGCGTACAGCCGGATAGACGGGAAGGTCATAGAGAACGCGCACAAATCGAGCCGGCGCTCGTCCAAGCTGTACACGCGGAGCGCCCGATCCTCGGAAATAGAGTCGGAGTCGGATTTTCCGAACGGGGACATCTACAGCAGCTCGCCGCGCCTCGACTACGGCTCGGAGACGTCGCGCCTGAGCCATTACACGCGGGGCGACGACGCCAAGTCCCGCCCGACGCCCCCTCGGAAACCTCTGCGGCTATCTCTTCACAAAGCTAAAAGCGCGCACTCGCTGATGAACGGGAGCGAGTCGGAGACGCCGAGCCGGCCGGGCTCGGAGGCGCAGAACTCGGAGTACGAGTGCCACAAGCGGCCGATCAAGCGGAGCCACGCGAGCGACAAGTGGAGCAAGGAGCGGCGAGAGGCGGGACGAGCGACGCCCCGCCCCACGCGCAAGTCGCTCAACGGGCTCAGCACGTGCGACGCGCCCGCCGCTGACGACCTCTACCCCGAGATGCACAGGAACAGCGAGATCATACCGACGGGCCGGTGGTGTTGATGATCATGGAATAGAAAAGAGAGAAATCTTGAACACCTGCAGTAAAGCTGATCGCACATTTGTCAGCACCGTACGCGCCGTATTTCGTGGCGTCATTTCATACTACGAATTCTAAAATGCGACGCGTACGGAGCGTACGGTGCTGACAAATGTGCGATCACCTTAACTCTCCCTTAATAAGCCTTATGAGGCCTTCTTAGAGTGAACGACGTATAATATCTGCGGACTGTCGTGATATGTCGCAGAATTAGGTTCATAGATATAACGTCCCTGTTAAACATGACAATAAATAATAAAATAAGTGATAATTTAAACGCTTATGTATTGTGGTGGAATGGTATGAAATTATATCACGGGGTTTGTTCTGTATTCGTTGATAACGGTATTGATTCTATTTGAGCCACATTAAAGGTGCCGGTTGGCAGCGGACGACATGAAGCAACCGCAGGCGACGTGTCGTCGCGACACTACTGGTTTGTATGTAGGTATTTCTATGAAATACCCTCCGCAGCTAGCGACATGAAGCTAGCGACACATTCATAGAAATACGTAGAAACCAGTAGTGTCGCGACGACACGTCGTCTGCTGCCGCTTCATGTAGCCGGCTTCCAACTTGTACCTTCATGATAAACAAATGACATTCAAGGGTTGGAGCAAATCCCATGTAATATCATTCTATTTCGTACGTTTGTATCTATAAAATAAACCTATTTAATAAAAAGATCCACACTGCGTACACAGACATTAATTACACAATGTAGTGTCCTTGTCTTTCTAACGCATCAGACAAGGACAACATATAACCAAAACGTGTCTAAACACAGTGTGGCTTTTCTTATTACTAATGGCGGCCATACACCATGCTTACTATCGTCCAATCGGCATGACGCTACCGATTGGATCAGTTAGAACTGACAGTGTGTAGGAGAGGATTGGCATGACAGTTATACTTGACGGCACAAGTATGGTGTATGGCCGCCATATGGTTTAGTGTTCATCGAGGTCCCGTTCTGTTCGGTTTTAGATTCATTATACACTGTTATACCTTCTCCGACACATTTTAGTGTCTAGACTTTATAATGTATTTAAATTATTAAGTTATGAGGCTACCGAGCTACTCCGAAATCTTGTACATAATATAGGCACCCACCGTTAACTCTCACATGTTAATAAATTAGTTAAGCAATATTATCGTTTTATTCATTTTCTCACTTGTTTATTTCACAGGACTTTAAAAATACCCATACATAATATGTACTATCTGGTGACTGGTACTATCAAAGAAATTCCTAGGCAGATGGGGGACCTACGTAGTTTGGCCGCGGTACGTCAAACCCAGCCGACAGATCACAATTATTAACATTTAAACATAAAGTGAAACAAACAGATGAAAGAACCAATTTTTTTCATCTGTTTGACGTCCAGTCGGCACTTATCGGCACGTTGACAATTTCATCTCTTAGAAAGATGCTTGTGGTGTATAGTTGTATACTTACGTAAACAAATTTTTACACACAGACGTAAATCAATTTCGGTTTCGTTTGACAGCTCGTCATTGTTGCTCTATTCCGCTAGGTAAGTATATTAACTTTATGCATTGAATTGATATATTAATACAACCAACTCGCGCCCGCGAGAGTTAGCGTAGGCCCTTAGGGTTGGATTACATTTACCGAGTAGAGCGGCGAGACAGTGCCCTCGGCCAATCAAATTGGCCCTAAACACAATTTATATTCTATGGAATATGGGTGGCAAGTCGCAACAAAAATAATGTATTTATAGTCTGTCAAGAAAGTGAAGAAATTAAAAAGTGGCAACATCGTAGTGTCATCGCTTTCAAATCAATCTAAGAAAAAAGGGATGACACTACGATGTTGCCACTTTTTAATTTCTTCACTTTCTTGACGGACTTTAATTAATGATACTTATATACGGACTCCAAGCAGTTACACGAAAGAGTAAGATAGAAAAAGCTCAAGCCTGTACTATGAAAAACGCAGGTAAGGTCAATAAAAATCCAAGTTATAGAATATACTAATTTATTACATCATTTTTGAGAAATAATTAACTCAATAATACAACTTACACATTCAATAAAATTAAATATGCCAAAATAATAACAATATATGTACAATTAGGAAGACAAAAAATCACATGATACTAGCAAAATATACAATTATCATACAGCCTTCATAATATTATGTTCCAGACACTTGAAAAACTTCGATCTTCGGTTAAGTCTTTTTACATTATACGATACGATATCGCGATAATATGAGCTTATATCGTCTGCCTAGGATCCCACTGGTCTGATCGTACAACCTAAATAACACTTCTTTGATAGCCATTTTCGGTTGCACCACCAAAAGTTAGCAAAGTATATAATGTGCGATGCCATGTGATTTCGCTATCTTAGTTTATATACAAAAAACGATGTTTTCTCGCGAAAAGCATGTTTCACATTGACAATATTATATTAAATATTAGCAAACTTATTTACAATGCGCAAAATAAAATAGACTCATATTTTAGGTTTGAACACACTCAAGTAAAACACAAAATTAAAACTTATAAAATAAATATTCCATCAGTTTCAGTCTTTTGATAAAAAATATTAATTTCACAAGGGCAAAAAAAAAACAAAAAATCCAACGAAAAGCAGATTTTACAAATTCGAATTTAATATTCGAACTAAGAACATGAGAAAGCGGAAAATTAATTATTCATCAAAAATATATGTTTAAATACTATCCGATGTTCATTATATTTATAAACTTTAAAATATAGTCACAGAAACATCTCTTGTGACCGGTTTCTAGCGTTTTTGACAGGAGTTTATCAACAACACCAGACAGCCTGCTTAAAAAAAAATTGCCTTATATGTGACGAATAACTCATTTGGAGTTCTGAATCTGAATCATCAGAATTTCTGATAAGTTATTCCTCACTTATGAGATATAGATACAATAATAAAACAGGCCCATAGGCCGTTTGTCCACCGCCGCCGTCACCGGGACGTCAAATTCAAATTCAAATATGTCCTAGGCTAGAGGTTTTATTTCTACCGACACTGGTCTAGCGAACCCGCCGCCGCTGCTTTGTAATGGCGTAGACATGAAACCTAATACAACAAAACAAAAATTTTGAAAATCGGTTCACAAACGGCGGAGTAATCGTTGAACATACAAAAATAGAAAATATCCGAACCGAACATAATCTTAACCTCCTCCTTTTTGGAAGTCGGTTAAAAATTGAAACCAACAGTCTAGGTCACAAAGTGGCATTTTATTTGAATATTTGTTAGTGACGTCCCGGTGACGACGGCGGTTGAAAAACGTCCTTAGGGTCTTCACAGACGGACCGCATTTCAACTGCAATCCAACCGCAAATTGCAGTTCAAGTGCAGTTTGAATGCAGTTCACACGACTGAAATACGACTGCAATAGAACTGCAAACCAAACGCGCAGTCGGATTGCAGTTCAGTTGCAGTCGGCGTGCAGTCGTGTGAACTGCATTCAAACTGCACTTGAACTGCAATTTGCGGTTGGATTGCAGTTGAAATGCGGTCCGTCTGTGTAGACCCTTAGAATCTCCTAAAATCTACCTATAGCGATATTAAACGCCAAAAATAACAACACTGTCCAAGTCTAGTGTTCATATTTTTAACATTTAATCAGTAACCATACATGTTATCCATCAATTAAAAACATTTTTGACAAATAAATCAAATACTAACCGTAGCTTCGTGCGTTTAAAATATTTGAGTTACTTGTCAAACAGCTATAGCCTGGTCGTCGAACACGTCGAAACTTTGATATTGACTTATCGCTACTTTCCTTTTTATCAAATTAGGCTATCTCTCTTTCACATGTGTGCGATAAGAACGCGATAGCAATATCTTCGAGTGTCATTGAAGATAGGCAGCGATAGGTCAATGGCAGAATTTCCACGTGATCAGCGATCGGGGTATATATTTGTTGTTATAATTATTATAAATGTAATAGTGTTCCTATAACAGTACTGTATATAAACAATTTTGCATATAATAAGATAGGCAGCGATAGGTCAATGGCAAAATTTCCACGTGATCAGCGACCGGGGTATATATTTATTGTTATAATTATTATAAATGTAATATTGTTCCTATGACAGTACTCTATATAAACAATTTTGCAGTCTCTGATACAGTTTTGCAACGAATCGAAACTAAAATGAGCACAAAAAGGCAAGACATTCGTTGCCAACTGTGTGAAATATCATTAATTGTTTTCATAGACATAAACTATACACTGATCAATACTAGTATTTACGGTTCTACTACAAAGTATTCATGAAAACAGTAAGTTACAAAAGGACAACACTATGTCACGATGTCTGTTCTTTATGATGATCAAAATACTAGAATCTAGATGCTCAATTCATAGTTTATGTCTATGATATTCTTAATATAACTAGATCATAACAATAAAAGACTAGTCAGAAAGACCATGGCAGAGTGGTGTAAATTCTTCTTTTCTTCACAATTTCTAAAGCCTCACAACGCCAAACTTTATAATTCTCTGATCATATTATGGTATTGATAAAAGATTTCGTTTCCAGAAATTCTTATAAAGCAAAATACACAAAAATATTATTTATATTATTTTACTTTTTTAATATTTTATGTTGAGATTTTAACTTTTTGAATAAAACTTAATTATTGTAAACTGTTAGTTATTTTGAAGTGCCTACGAATGTGCGCAGTACACATGACTGGTGAGTGGTGACAGTTTAGGCGCAGGATCGAATGATAGATATTAAACAATTTAATATTGTACCAAGTATATTTTACACCCATTTAGTAGGCAGTTATATTTAAATGCAACTGAAATTTGAATGTAATAAACATGAGACGGGGTTAAGTGAGTTTATGTCAATAAACTTTCAGAAATTTATGTTAAGCTGAGTGACCAATTTTCAATGACATTTATTACTTGAGAATTAGCCCAGCGAAAACAAAACAAAACAGGATTGAAATAGCTGACAATATAGGTGAAAATATCATTCTTACTTTAAAGTCTTAATTATTTTTCATTTCCAGGTGAAGTTGATGGTAACACTTGTTGCGGCAGATCTATTCTTCCTCGGGGTCACGATCCAAGTTGATAAACCTATTAATTTAACTTTCATTAGTATACATTTTAGAATATTTCCGAAGCAAATCATGATTGTAAGTAATAACAGCACCAAAACCACCTAAGGTAGCGTTCGACAATCGCCGTTTTCGATCGTGTAACAGATGAAGACTATAGTCTACATCTGTTACACGATAGGTTGGGTAAATCGGATAAATACTAAGACTAAAAAGGTGTAAGGAATTATTGTAATTGTGCGATTCTGTTTATAAACAATAATATTAAAAAAACATACCTGTTAAGCGCGGGCGGCAGCGGCAGACTCGCGACGCCGCACCGCATCATCCGCGACACGCGCACGCACCGCGCGTCCGCCCCGCCCACCGCGCGAGACGCTACGTACACAAACATTATGTATTTAGTACTAATATTTCAACACCTTTCTTGTCCAATGTCTCTTTACACGACAATACATCACGGACTCTCGTACTTTCATAATATTATTTGCAATACAAAAAAAAAACAGCGATAAGTCATTGAGAGAGGAGCAGTGGACGAATATAGGCTGTGTTTAATACGAATTAGAGGAACAGTGAATAGTGAGTGGACAGGGCCCAAGTGAATAGTGACTAGTGAGTGCAAGTGACAGGACCCTCGGATTGCAGTGACAGGGACCCTCGGATTGCAGTGACAGGAAGCTCGGATTGCAGTGACAGGAGATTCGGATTGCAGTGAGTAGTGCATGCAAATGACAAGAAAATTGGATTGCAGTGAGTAGTAGGTGAAAAGGACAATAGACCGTAAGTAGACTATAAATAAGAGACTCTTCAAATTAAGTGGCTTGGACTTGTAAGTTGTGTTCAGAGCTGTGCGAATTGTCAGATTCTGCGAAGTATATGACAGTTGTATTGGCATTAAGCGATTGACATAATGGAGTCACTTTTGCTAGAACAAGAGGAAATCAGTACACTCATAAAGAAAGGTTTTACTAACTATAAAAAAACAGCCAAAGATAAATTAACTTCGATTTATATAAACAATAGATTGGAAATTTTAGAACCATTATGGACAAAATTTAGAGAAAACCATTTTAAGATTGTGAATACTGTATCTAAGGCCGAGAGATTACAGACACCTTATTTCATAGAAGAGTGGTATGATACTGTAGAAGAGACATACAGCGAATATAAATGTAGGTTAAAGTTAGACATGAGTAAGGGAAGTGAGATAAGAGATGCACCTGCGATTTCTGCATGTAACCAAAGCTGTAATCCCGCAAAGCCAGAGGTTAAATTACCCCAAATCCAACTTCCAACATTTTCGGGAGCATACGAAGAGTGGCAAAGCTTTCACGATATGTTCCTCTCGCTTATTCATAACAATGACTCTTTAAGTGCTGTGCAGAAGATGCATTATTTGAAGTGCGGTTTAAGAGGCGAGCCTGAGATGCTATTGCGAAGTATGACGACTACCGAATCAAATTACGCTGAAGCTTGGGACAAATTAGTTAAGCGATACAGCAATAAGAGATATAATGCCAATGAGGTTATGAAAAAGCTATTTTCATTGAAATCCGCAAATAGCGAATCCGCAGCCGCAATTAAGAATTTACTTGACACTACTGCCGTTTGTTTAAAATCGCTACAGAATTTAGGAGTTGAGACGGATAAGTGGGATGTGATTATGATTTATATCACCATCTCAAAGCTAGACTATGAGACACGAACGGAGTGGGAGTCGGAAGTAAGCCGAAGAGAGTCAGATGATTTCCCAACCTGGAATGAATTAGTTACATTTTTAGAGAAGAAATTCAAAACCTTAGAGATGTTGTCCGATTCCAAGTCCGGTCGCCGCTTTGCAATGTCCAATGAAATTAAAGTCCATCATTCTTCAACTGTCCAATATAAGAGAAGCTGCGTAATGTGCGCGAAACCACACTTGTTATACCAATGCAAACAATTTGGATCTAAGTCTCCCCAAGAGAGAACAGAGTTTATAAAATCCAAGAGGCTTTGTTTCAATTGTTTTGCACTTACCCACAACGTCAAGAATTGCCATCAAATTACGTGTTGCCGACGTTGTGGTAGGAGGCATCACACATTGCTGCATTATGAGAGAAGTCGGCCTCAAGTGATTTCCAGCCAGCCAACTTCATCCACTGGTACTGCATCCGACTCAGTAGATGCAGTTCACAGTCATGAGAGAGAAACTCCAAAATATGAGATGAAAGTAGTAGCTAATTTTGCCAGTGAGAATTACCAAAAGCATAACAGAGTGTTGTTACCTACAGCTTTAGTGAGAATTAAATCACAAAATGGCTACTGTCAAAGTGCGCGTGTGTTAATTGATCAAGGTTCAGAGACATCCTTTGTTGCTGAGAGTGTAGTGAAATCACTTGGTCTTAACCGCAAACCAGTTAATAGTTTAGTATCAGGTGTAGGTCAAAGCAAAGAGAATATATCTAAGAGTGTTGTTACTTTTGAGATAGAGTCACTTCATAATCGTGACTTTTCTTTATCGATTAATGCATTTGTTTTAAATTCATTAACATCATTTCTTCCATCTTCCAAAGCTTGCATCCTGAACTGGCCAGAGCTCGATCACTTACCTTTAGCAGATCCTTATTATGGTTCACCTGAAAAAATAGACATTATTCTAGGAGTAGAGGGTTATAGTCAAATATTGTTAAGTGGTCTTCTTAAGCATTCATCACCTAGTGGTCCGATTGCTCAGAATACCCAGCTAGGCTGGATCATATCTGGCAATGCAGGTCGTACAAGAGAGCAAACACCAAGAGCTGTTAGTTATCACCTGAACGTAAAAGAAGATAGTATGCTGAAACAGTTTCGAGATATAGAGAGAAAGCCAGACATAAAGGAAAGGAAATTATGTAAAGAAGAAAAGAGATGTAAAGAAATAGATGAGACTACAGCTGCAAGAATTACTAAAGGCAGACATGTTGTGAGATTACCCTTTCGAGATCCTGATCCACAGTGTATGTATGATAAATCCAAGGATGTCGGAATAAAGAGATCTAAACAGTTCTTAGGAAACAAATTTAACAGAGATGAGTTTAAGGAAGCACTTACCACGATGGATGTTGATCACGTAGCACAATCCCGTAGAGTTGCACGTTTTCAATGATGTGTCTCAGGTGGCATATGCTGCAGCCGTATACCTAAAGTCTAAGAGGTAATGTGGTAATACTTACGTATATATCGTTGCAGCCAAACCTGTTCAAAAGCTTATTAGTACTATTCCAATTTTTGAGTTGTGTGCAACTATGATTGGAGTAAAGGTGTTGTTTAAGGTATTCACAGATAGAGAAAAAAAAGCAAGTGAGTGCTATTTCCTGTAAGAAAATGGATGTCAGCACTGACATAGAAGCGAGTTCAACCACGGTGCTGGCAATCTATCCTAAAGAAGATTTGTTTAGCTGAGACTTCCAAACTTGAGTGAATCCAGAGAGTATTATTATACTGCATGAAAAGAGTCGGAAACCTAAAACAAAAGTGATACAAGTGTTAAAGAAATGGACGAAGTATTTGATAGAAGTCTAAAAGCTGCGCAATCATTTTATTTCCAAGATTATTTAATTTGTCGGAGAACTACGAGAAGTGTTACGAAGAAAAACCAACTGCACCCCCTATCATCCATTTTCATTGAAACGGAGTGTTCAGGGTGAGCGGCCATATTACCCAATGTTCTTTTTCTTACAATGAGAAACAATTTTGCCTAGTGACTCGCTCGTCAGAGAGAGGGAGAGTACTAGCAACACTTACCTTTTTTGAGCCTGGTGGAAGTCGCTTAAGTTTTATATCCAATCTACTTTTTGAGCGAGAACACAGATAATCCAATGCCCTTGACGTCCGATCACTTTTTGATCGGTGAACCACTGGATACAATTTCAGAACCAGATTATACTGAGAAGCGTCTAACTGGCGTTCAGCGATGGAAGCTTACTCAAAAGATGGTTAATGTGACTTTAAATAATATACTTAAATGTTTCCCATAAAATGCTGTACCAGAAGTTATTGATTTTGTAGTATTTGAGATCAAAATATTTCATCAGCTAGAGATGACTGTGTATGAGATAAGAGTAGTTAAAACCATGCAGGTAAAGACAACCTTACCAGAGTAGTTAGTATTAAACCTGTTATCAAAAATACTATCTGTGAACGTCCATATAATAAGTTGTGTTCATTGCGAAAAGCCTAATAAGTTTTGTTTAATTTGAGTTATGTTTTTACTGCATAACATCTTGTGTGTCTACTGTTACTTAATTGTGAGTTTGAATGATAGTGTAAAATTGTTTACTTTTTAAGTTTCATGTGTTTAAGTTACATTGTTGCTCTTTACACCAAGGAGATTCTTAATATTTATTATTAAGTCAAATGTGTGAATGTCAAGTTTGAGAAAGTAAACATTTTCATGTAATTGTAATAGCAACAAGATGTAAGTTAACTAGCTTTTTTCTTTTTATAAGTTTGAAAAGGAACGAGTCCTTTTGGTGGGCGGGATGTTTAATACGAATTAGAGGTATGACAGGTGACATAAGTTCACAAAATAATATTGCCAATTGAGAACGTTGACATATAAAGATCTCACCTAGTATAGGTTTATATCTAGGCAGGTTAAATAGAAGTTGTTAGTTCGATAGCTGTTATTTTAGTTATAGGATGTGATAACAGATGGCACTGTACAAATTTTGTAATCCGCTACATCGCGCTATCGAAAACCTAATGTGAGCCTATATAAGCCTGAGTTAGTTTCGAATAAACCGAGTTCCAACAGCAGTGTGGTGGTTTCATTGAGGTTACCCTACGCAGCAACAGGCTGATTTGATTGATTGAAGTCAGTATAGAAATTTCTTCGTGGTTCGTAACTCGATTTTATTCCCGGGGCTTATTATTAAGAAAAGCCAAAAAAAATCACGTTTGTTGTATAGGAGTCCCCCTTAAATATTAATTTTATTTTGTTTTTAGTATTTGCTGTTATAGCGGCAACAGCTATACATAATCTGTGAAAACTTCAACTGTCTAGCTATTAACATTCTTGAGTTACAGCCTGGAGACAGACAGACAGACAGACGGACAGACGGACAGACAACGAAGTCTTAGTAATAGGGTCCCGTTTTTAGCCTTTGGTACGGAACCCTAAAAAATGAATCCATTTTCGCGTGGTCCCGACATCACGCGTAATTGGCTGGACCGATTTTGCCGAAATTTGGCTTTGAGTCCCGAAGACGAAAGTAGGATACATTTTGTCCCGGAAAAATGTACGGTTACTGCACAATATACTTTTATGATTTGCGCGTAAACTATTCAATCGATGAACGAGAACAACTTTATACTAAAGTCCACGCGGACGAAGTCGCGGGCAACAGCTAGTTAACTTATAAAAACAGCGCTTACCTTTAGGACAGGGTTGGGCGGGTTCCTCGTCCTCCTCTATGTCGGTGACGTCATCGTCGGGGAGGTCGGGCTGGGACGAGGGGCGGGACGGGGGCGAGGCGCTGGGGGAGGAGCCGCCCAGCCCGCTGTCCAGCTTCTGCCGCTTGGCGCGCGCTGCCGGCCGCGTCTCCTCCTCGCTCGCCCACTCGCTGCTGTCCGAGACCCCGCTACCGGCCGCGTCCTCGTCCGATCCGCCCGAGTTAGAGTCCTATAAAAAGCAAAATATTATAACGTTACAAGGACATTTGCTCTTTCTGTAGGTAGGTGTTGCATAGTAAAAATAATTTTAAACAAAATATTAAGTGCTGAGTACTTACATTTTCATCCCTAGAATTATCCTCGGAATCCTGATATTTTCTGCTCCGCCTCAGCGGCCTTCGGGCTTTCTCCTGGACTTTCGACTGGGACTTGGAGTCCTTTCGCTTGGCGAGCTTCTGGTCCTCCTGCGGGCGGGACGTGGAGGGCGCGGCGTCGGCGGCGGCGCGACGACGCGAGCGCGTCTGCGCCCCCGCGGCCTGCCCCCCGTCCTCTGCCTCCGCCGCGAGTTTGGAGCCGCGCCTGTCCTTCTTCGCGGGTCGCGCGTCCGCCCTCGTCTTCTTCCTGGAATCCCTGCGGAGGTCGCGGGGGCGGCGGGCGCGGGCGGCGGGACGCGGCGGGCGCGGCGGCTCGGCGTCGTCGGAATGCTCGGAATCGGAGTCGACGCGGTCGTAGCGGAGCGCACCGGCGACGCGGCTGTGGCCCATGCTTATGACGAGGTTGAGCAGCGCGTTCATCTCGTCGGCGCCGCCGTCCGCGTCGAGGTCGTGCAGCGCGCCGAGGTGCGGCGGCGGCGCGTCCACGGGGATGCAGATGCGGCGCGGGCGGCGCGGGGCGGGGGGCGGGGCGCGGGCGACGCGCGGGCGGAGCTCGGGGTGGCGGGCCAGCAGCGAGCCGCGCACCGCCACCCGCACCGCGCCGCGACACAGCTCCTGCAGCCGCGGCGGCACCTGCTCGTCTGCACGTATAAAGTCAACATTAATCGATTGAGATTGTAAATAATTTTGTTTAAAGACCGCCGAAAATACTAAAGACAGCGTAATTTACCGAAAACAGCCAAATCTTTGTAATACCTAATTTGAGCAGCTTCTTGGACTCATCTGATGTGGGCAGGCGCAGCGGGGCGAAAGTGACGCTGAGCAGCGTGCGCGACTCCCACCTGTTGCGGCCGACGCGCCGGATCTGCACTAGCTTGCTCTCCAGCGGCATCACCAGGATGCCACCCACCTAAGAATAATCTTGTGTTACAGACGGAGACAAAATCGAGGAAATTGATTCCTAGGCAGTTGACGGACCTACGTCATGTGGTCGGCTTATGTCAATTCAATGTTAGCTGTGATCAGCCTGACGGGTTTGACATAACGCGACCAAATGACTTAGGTCCGCCATCTGCCTAGGACTCAACTTCTCTTATAGTACAATACATGGTGTTTCTTATTGTCATTAGATCCTTCACAATTAAACTTATTATTCAAATTATTCAAAAGGATAACAATGATTTCCAAGCACTATAAGAGAAATTTTGCTTTGATTTCAATATAAATTATGAAAATAAATTAAAATATTCTTTCATTTTCTTTGACTTACGTAAATAATCAAATGAAATTATACTAACCAAAAGAACAGAATTATTAATCAGAAGAGAATATTATATTATTGTACTTTGCATGTAGAACTAATTTACCAATACCTGTGCTTACCTTCATTGATCACATTATGTAATCAATAAGCAGAATCAAATACCATACACAAATACCTAGTGTGCCTAAAATAATAAAATATTATTTATTAGTATAAGAAAAACTAATTCAGACCAAGTATTTAGCTATTTATGCCTGAAATGATATTTTTAATTATTTAAATATGTAGTCTGTATTCGTTTCTGTCTACAAATATGTTTAAAAGGCTACCTTAAGAAGATTTCTAAAGTATGATGCATATTCTTTGGGGCAGGCCGCTCCGCAGTAGACACGGTCGTAGCCAGACTTAAGGGGCACAAGGCATAACCCATTACCTGAAACAAAAACAAAATAATTAACCCACCCTTTAACTTTAACCACCTTACTAATATAAATACTGTTTATATAGTATAGTACTAATTTAATAGCTTTTATACAAGTGAAAAAGTATTTAAATTTTAAAGGTTCAATCTATATTTAAATGAATTTTAAAATTTATTAGTCTCGCTAAAACCCGAGAACGCATGAACCAATTTAGCTTATTTTAGTATTAAAATAATCACGGAAGTCTAGGGAAGGATTATATTATTAGGAGGGAAGTGTTAAAGAATTTCATGGGGTCACCTAGTATTTGTTTAAAAACCTCGACAGAATACTAAGTTTTAAAATACATAAAAATAAATGCTATTTTAGTAATTTAATCTGCATAATCTTGAACATTCATAATATAGTTCAAAGAACATTACATCATTTTACATATTTAAATATTATTTTGATTTGATTTCTGCTTTTTAAATTGTAAGTTTTACAAAAAGACTCATGAATGGATTTGAAAAAGGTTGCATACTTATAAATATTATCATAAACTATTTATACTTTAGATGTTAAAATCACTGTTTGTCTATTTTAGTTAAGATTTTAGTGAATTGTTCATCTATAATCTATACTAATATTTTAAAGAGGTAAACTTTGTTTGTATAATATTGTCTTTGGCTCAAAAACTACTGGACCAATTTTTAAAATTCTTTCACCATTCGATAGCTACATTATCCACGAGTAACATATAGGCTAAATTTTATTTGGGAAAAAATAGATTTCCGTAAGATATTTGGGTTTTTCGGAGACAAGGTGTAAAAAATCAACCAGAAAAGTTACTTATTTTGCGTACGCTGCCTAAACTATAAAAGATAGAACCATAAAATGTTCTAATCAATTGTAGATCTTTTATATCTACAAAAAAGTCCGCGACACACTATACCTATCTATGTCAAGTGAGGCACAACAACATATTTTTTATTTAAAAAATCTTGAATTTTTTTGGACTACATTTAAACGCGTTTATTTTACTCATGCTATTAATCCTTATCAAAATAAATTATTTAATCACTCACTACAGTTTATGTAGATAATATTTGGTCTTTGAATGACTAAAATTGGACGTTTGGTTTTGAAGTTATGGCGAAATTAAAATAAGTATTACGATTTTTACTGCACGGCCCGTGCGAAGTGGGCGTCATCAAGGGGAGTTTAGATGTATTAGTTCTTTTCAGAGTTAGAATATTACACGCTATTATTTTCTTAAATATTTGAAAAATGGGCAAAACAACATTTGCCGGGACAGCTAGTAATTAATATTAGAAAAGTTGTGCATTTTCATTAAAGTTACTACAAAATTTAACATATTAAATAGACCATAACATTAATAAAAAACTTGAGAGGTGTGAAGGGACACCCGGATGGAACGAAGTTATTAAAAAAACGCCATCTAGTTGACGCCCAGGAATACTATCAACAGCCTCTGCCCCTACTATGCAGGTACTAATAAAAAAGTGTTGTTACAACTTTTTCCATCTAGCCCCTTTTCGCAACGCACGATAAGGAACTTTGTTTCAAAAGATACTGTACAACTAGAAACTTAACTTACCATTATAAAACTTTGGCTGGCAGAAATCAAAATCATCTATGACAGGGCTGGTCTCCAGGAGTGTAGCCAGTTTTGACACAGCATATTCGTGAACATCTGGGTGTACTTCCACTCCATGGTTGATGCCCTGGCAGCCGAGGATTAACCCTACCATGGAGCTGAGGTAGCCCGTCCCGGACCCAATGTTGAGGAATGACAGGCCCTTGTGTAGCATCAGTCCCTCCATTACCTCGCTGTTTGGAAAAAAATTGTGTGATTTCAAGATTTTCAAAACAATTTTTTGACGTGGGAGAGCCATGCTTCGGCACGAATGGGTTAGCTCGACCAGAGGAATACCACGGGCTCACAGAAAACCGATGTGAAACTGCTCTTGTGCTTTGTTTCGCTGAGTGAGTGAGTTTACCGGAGGCCCAATTCCCTACCCTTTTCCCTTCCCTAACCTCCCCTATTCCCTTTCCTACCCTCCCCTATTACCCTGTTCCCTCTTACAAGGCCGGCAATGCACCTGCAGCTCTTCTGATGCTGCAAGTGTCCATGGGCGACGGAAGTTGCTTTCCATCAGGTGACCCGTTTGCTCATTTGCCCCCTTATTTCATAAAAAAAGAAACTTAAAATATCAGCTCTCAAAAGTTCTAAGTAAATTAAACTTGTGAAGCAGTCCTGAAATAAAATTTTAATGATTGATAAACTCATCACTCAGAGTGAAGATGCAAAACAATATACAAAAACCCTCTGATATCAGCAGTGTTATTCTTGTCCATACAACAAACATGATAAGAAATTATTAGAACCATAAATAGCTTTGTAGTTCTTAAAAAATAATTATACAGTTAAGATTTAGAACAGTTGATAATCTATTTTTACCTGTAAATGCATGGCGAAGACAGATGAAGAGGGCCATCCATCCATGCCAGGTCCTTATAAGCTTGATCATAGGAATCTGGGGTCATGTAATTCGCCCGATCCAAGGCCCGAAACACTTGTTCGATCTTATTACTTCGTATATACTTTTCCCGCACCAAATTATCGACTAGTTCATTATTGTCATTTCCAGAACTCACAGCACCTCCCATCTTGTTTTTTATGTAGTATTGTTTTCTAAATTTAGCGTTTTAGATAGATTTCGCGATATTTTTATTATTGTGACGTCACGGTTGTTTCTAAACATATTTTTATGATACCTACATTACTTAAAAACAGGTCGATAAGAAACTTCAGAAAGCACAATACGGACCTACTTCAGGCGAGGAAAATAGCTCCGTGAAGCTTTTATTTCATTTACTATGTTATTTTTATGTTCAATTAAGATGTATTACAACTTAAAACAAGTTCTACTCCATCGTAATCTGTGACATTTTATATAAAATTTCACATTCACTAATCACGTACTAATTTTTCTTGAAATAATTTTGACATTTGACATAGATGATAGATCATAGAATAGACATCAAGATTTTTTATAATTTTTTTTTGCATTATAGGCTCCCGCACACAGGCGCGTTATTATCGGCCGATAATAAGTACCTATTAACCCGCACCACGACGCGATGACGGCACTATTATACCATCTCAGTCTCTCTCAGGTATGCAAGAAAATTGCGTCATTGCGATATATATGTCGCAGACAACTGGTTAAAATAGCCGTTCAATCAAACAACTAGCCGTTTGACTAAACGCCATTCAATCACACGCCTAGCTTTTTAATTGAATATTTCAGTCACTCAAAACGTTCAACACTACAGCTGATTCAAAAGCAGCCGTTTGATTGAATTAGTTTTTTCACCACCGCGACGCTAGGTGCCTTTTAGTTTACAATATGGCGTCAACTAGCCGGTGTTTTGTGATTGTATTAAGATATTAAATATACTTTACAAGTGTTATTAAAGTGGCAGAAATTATGGGGGCAGATACGAGTGAATCGAAATTTAAACAAATATTCGAGATTACGGGATTATGAAATGCATCACCAAGGTATTTATTGCAATTGTGTTCAAAATGAGTTAGAATACAATTTATTCTGCTTGTTATCATTGCGCTTGTGTACATAATAATAGCACTAAACTAATTGTCACCTTAGTTACTTTGTCATTTAACCAGTGTTAACTTCCTTGATATATATATATATATATATATATATATATATATATATATATATATATATATATATATATATATATATAATAATAACAAGGGAAACTCGTGACGCTCGGGCCCTTGCCCATACAAAAGTGCAAAAAAATTTTCGTCTTTCAGCGCTGCTACTTTCACAGTAAACTCTCTACAAGGAACACGTACATACCCTAAAGTATTATCACTTATTTTTGTTACACCCTGTATATATATATATATATATATATATATATATATATATATATATATATATATATATATATACATATATATATATAACATTATTCCTTGTTATATTTTATAATAAAACAACAAGATGAACACACACTAATTTTATTAGGATCACTTCACTGTACCAAAACACAACACAGAATGAATCTCTTGAGAAGGACTCTGCTCTCCCTCTATTTTCCCCTCTACTTCGACCACCTAAAATGGCGGTTGCTCCTGATTGGTCAAAATATTTGACCAATAGAAGAGCAGTTTCCTGTTCAAGAAAATCATTATACATATTACAAATTATAAATTAAAATATTCCAAATATCTCATAAAATATTATACATTTTAATATAAATAATAACAATATTAATCAATTTTTAGAATCATGTTAAATAGTTTATAAAGGTACCGGAAATTGACAAATATTTTAAGTGCATAATTATAATTCCTATAAAATATAATAATACTCAGTAACATTACACCAGTTAGCTAAGCGTCGTCTAGCTGTAGTGTTGAACGATGCAGTCTGTTAGTCGGCTAAACGATGAATAGCAACAAAATAAATAATAAAATGTGATTGAATGGCGTTGTTCAGTCAAAGGGCTAGCTGTTTGATTGAACGGCTATTTTAACCAGTGGCCTGCGACATATATACTTGCATTGCGGCGTTATTATCGCAGCACTCAGCAGTGTGTAACCATCAGTTTAAATAGAAGTCTTTGTGTGTAACTACATGACCATCCTAATTTACAAAATGTACTGAAAAGTGAAAACAGATATCGCAATAACGCATGCGTTATTATCGACCGATAATAACGCGCCTGTGTGCGGGAGCCTTATAAATCATAAATGTATGATCTCTGAGTGCCTGACAGACATACGAAATTAAAGTAAGTGGGTTTTAAGTTTGCGAACTTACTCAGCTCGCGTCGGTAATAGACGTACGAACTTTAAGTACGCGGGTTTTAAGTCCGCGACTCTCGGCTCGCGTCGCGTCGGTGACACACGAGTTCACTGGGTTACCATGTCGTAGACGGAGGAAGCTTTGTGTTATTTAGGAATAATATCATATTACGTTTTAAAACTAATAAGAAAAAACTAAATCGAAAAGTTTAAGTGTATACGTACGTACATATTTTTCACACAGATGAAAACCAATTTCGGTTTCGTTTCCACTTTGTATATTCCGCTAGGTATATTCACTTCATGGTACCAAGGAGATTTATAGTTTGGGCAATGAATTTTCTACGTCTACATATTGTAAGTACATCAGCAGCATCAGCTATCGATGAACACCAATAAATTAATATTTTGTTTGATAACATAAAATAAATTGAGATTTTGTTGATTATTAAAGATATAAAATTAAAAAACGTTTTATTTGACTGAGAAATGTTAGCATAATTTTTAGCATTAATTACAGTAAATTTTAACAGTAGCTTAGCAAATTTTGTATCAGTCGTATTGGCAGCACTGCCTGACGGCTCGCGGCTCGCGACTCGAAGTGCTGCCAGACGTACGAGCTACGAGTAAAATTCCAAGACGGCGAACTTACGCGGCAATCTTAAGTACGCGAACTTTAGGTGACACACAGGCACAGTATAGCAATATGACGGGACTAATATTGCTATACTGTGACACAGGCGAGTAAGGTCGTCGAGTCATAAGTCCGCGTACTTACTCGCGTGTCTGTCACCCCCAAAAACGAAAAAAATAGACTTATTTAAAAGGCCGTATACACGATCGGTTCCAACCACCAACAGAGGTCACCTTGTTTGGGTCAACAAAGTTGAATCTCTATCTACACGATCAACTCGTATATTGTCTTGGCTAGGCTGTGGAAAAGTGAACAATGGGTAGTAGTATCACCTCAAAAGACCGCAATAGCGCTGGCTTGTATATATGTATAGCTATATGTGATGAAAAAAAACGTAAATAAAGACGGTTGTAGATAAAACAGTGGTTAAAAGAAAGAAAAACATTGAGCCATTTAATCATTTTAAAAATATTGTGATCTGATGATTTTCTCAAATATTTTAGAATGGACGAAAATTCTTTCAACGAATTATTAGAAATGGTGCGACCCTTAATTACAAAACAAGACCTGTGTCTTGTTTTGTAATTAAGGGTTCATTAATTACTGTTGATGCGAAAAGCTGTGTCTGTGGAAGAACATTTAATAGCAACGTTAAGATTTTTGGCTAATGGCACTACACACCACATGCAACGCATCTGACGATCAATGTGCGACTGAGCGCCAATAAGCGTCTACACGGTTGCGTTTCAACTCAATGTTCTCTATTTGACATTGGTCGTGAGGGATGCGCTCACTACCAAGGTTATTGAAGGTTATTTGTTTGGTTAACCAAAAACAAGCGTCTACACGGTTGATTTTTGTTCCAACACTACCAAGGTGACCTCTGTTGGTGGTTGGAACCGATCGTGTATACGGCCTTTAAATACTGTTGTATTCTTGACAGGTTATAGCTTGACAATGACAAAATAGAAGTCAAAAGACAATTGACAGTTTGACAGTCTCATTGACACTCGTGAGGTCGTCGGACATGTCAAAACTCAAATTTCAGGATTAGATAGCAATTTATTTTGGAAAGTTCATTAATTTTATGTTATCGTGCGGTAATTTGGTTTAGAAGCTGTTTACAGTTATATTCCCTTGGTTAAGTTTATCGTACCATCAAATATTCGCATAAAAACATCGTAGTGCAGATTTTTTCGGACGTCATCTAATTGTGTTTTGATAAGTATTGTGAATATAAAGTGATTTGTGACGTAATAAAAGGTAATTTGCGTTAATTGATTCAATAAGAATGGCAGAAACGAGCGAGGCAAAGGCGAGCCCCTCGGCGCCTGGTGGAGATGCCGGGGGTGAGGAAGACAAGCGGGACGAACGTATGCTGGAGTGCAACATCTGCCTCGACACGGCGCGGGACGCTGTCGTCAGCATGTGCGGACACCTCTTCTGGTGAGTGTTGGCCCGCACAAACCAGTGGGACAAAGACCAAAACAGAACCTGATTTTAGACATGTAGTTGTGTCACATGATCATACATTGGCTTATTGCAGAACCTTTAACTTACTGTAGACCTGCAGTTATTGGCACTGTGCTCTTTGTATTACACTTCACTCTATAAACTACTATCAATGTCAAGCAAATTAATTAGTACTGTACGTCCAACAGTGTTTATAGACATCCCAAACAAATGTTACTTAGTCTGCTAATTAGTTGGTATGAGTTGTTGGCAAAGAATTTTCTGTACCCATTGCATGTATTAATTTGCTCTATGAGTGTCCAAACCAAAAGGCTAGTCATAAAACTTCATATTATATTTAAAAAATTATGGCATATTCCAACTAGCCTCATTTGGATAATAGATTTCCTTATTACAACTGCATGTGCAAATGTATAATTAAAACATTTGTATGTAGTTTTTCTGCAAGGAAAAAACATAATTGTCAAAATGTTACTTGTTACTTGCCTGGGTTCCCACTGATTGTCTTAAATATCAATTTATTTGAAACTATACACATAAAAACTTTGAAATAGGGATGATGACAAGGTCAAAGATTAGCAAATTTTGTTAATAAAATAAAGAAATCAAGGTAAAAAATAAGTGTTCCCAAAATTTCAGCTTGATAGCATTTGTATTTTTTTTGTTATGCGCCTTCAAAGTTGGATATTTAAGTTGATTTTTTTTTCAATTAAATTTCTTAATATTTGTATACAGTTTGTTAACTTATGCAATTAAAAGCAACTTTTGTTATGAAACCACTTTCATAAACGCAATATTTAATATACCTGTCAAACAAAGTTGTCTCCCGATGCGTACAAACTACGAAAGACTGACGTCATACTTTCGTAGCACTTTGTATGGAGCGTTTCGGGCAGGTTTTTTTTATGAGATATTTGAATTGTCATATCTTGGTGAATTTATAAGCTATCAGAGTCATTCTTTCAACGATGTTTCTATTTTTTAAGTGTCTTTCAATTACCGATAAGAAAAAAAAAATAGTCATCATGCCTATTGTTATAAATTTTCAGATAAAGACAGGTAGTTAGTGATACAATAAGAACCATTGAGGTACTATTATAGCCTGGAGAGAGCCTTATATCGGTGTATAAGCGTCAAAAGCGTGTAATATTATGTCCTACTTAGTAGGACATAACAAAGGAGTCGGTCTGCATATTTCATGTAATAAGTATTAATAAAGGTTTTTAGTGAACATTTAGTGCTAGATATTGTTGAGTTTTGTGGTTCCGCTAAATAATAAACCATAAGAATGGTCAAAGAATGCCACAAACACGTGGATTTAACATTAAATATGTAAGTTTTGAACAACGTTTTTTGGGCTTTTCAATCAGTATTTTTGTAAGCTAAAAAGATAATTTATAAGTTTATTAATCTCTTATTTGTGCTATGTAAGGCATTAGTGCTAAAAATGTCACATCAATTAATAATTTGGCTATAAAAATTGCATAGCTTTTTACTTGAACTATAGTTAATCGATATCATGAACTAATTGACTTTCTTTCCTGTATCATAATGTGCTTCGAAATAATCGACAAATAGAAATATTCCAGAAAATAAACGCACACTACTTGTATGAAAATAAGCACAAAATGGCCACGCGATGACAGGCTAAGACTACATCTATACTATAATACTTTATCTATGATAAGAACAATAATCTGCCATTTGAAACATAATATTTTAATGAATTTAAAATCATTTATTATGTACAAGGTAATAAAAATTGTACAAAATGTGTGTTTATTGAATTTAAATTATTAATGAAAATAGCTCAAGATCATAGAATGACTTTGTAACTATTTTAATGTATTATTTTATTATATTTAGCTTATTGTTTTTAAGCCAAACTACCATTTATTTTTAAATTCCTATTATTCATTAAATCTTAAATGAAGAATGTTTATTTAATCTTAAACAAAAAAAAAATAGTAATAATATACACTTTTCATGCACTTTTTCCACTTTTATACTATTATATATATTTATATTATTACTGTGAAACATGAATTTCCACCAAGAAGTTACGGTACATTCAATATCATATAAAAAAAAAATAAACAATCAACATTAAGTTTGTTGATAACTAATCTAATCAAATTCAGATGACGTATTAAATATTTTCCTTGTTGCTATCTTTTATTTTCATATATATATTACTTTAAAACAACTAGATTGTAATTGTTAGTCCCCGGTGACAATGGTGGTGTTTTTATTTAAAATCTTTTTACTTTTATTACAAAACCAGTCCAATAACTTCTTGACAATAACAGAGGTTTTAAATTACATTATTTAAATTGTGGTAACAAGCGTTTTATCCTCAAGAGAAACCTCTGCATTGGAATCAGGCTTCCACATTTCATTGTTTTGTACAGATGTTTATTATTATATTATGTAAAAGTCTGTCAGCACATTGTAGGTATTAAAACTACTATGGGACTTTGCTCTTAGTTTGAGTGTCGTCAACAAGCGTTTTTTTCTATTTTTGTTTTTATTTGTGATTTTTAGGATTAGAGGAGATTTTTTGTTCAACTGTTGATTTATCTTACGTATACTTTGTGTTGTCTATTATAATTTGTTTTTGTGGAGTAGTAAGTAAGTATTTAGTTTTTAGTCATTGTTTGTTTTTTAGGTTAGGTAGTTTTTTTAGGTTTTAAGATGGATCTGGACACAGATCCTCCTGACCCTGGTGGAGGTAACAGAAAAAGACCCAATAATGATGTTTCTGAGCCAGTGGCTAAAAAAATTAGTAGTAATGCACATTCAGTACCCTCTATTCAGCTTCACTATGTGAACCCTGAGTTTGCTGATAAAAAATTATATGGTTCCGATGATGCTGCGCCGTACATTGTACAAGTGTCAAAGCCAGAGACTGATTCCATCCTAAGTCCAATACTATTTGGCCAATTTTTGTTCAAAAACAATGTTCATAGCGTTAAAATGGACGGAATTAAGAGGATTGGACGTAATCGTATCTCCATCGAATTTGTCTCGACCATCGATGGTCTGGAAAAATATAAGAAGATTTCGGGGTTCATTAGAAAGCAATTACCAACAGTCTAATGACCCAACTGAGTGGATAGATGCATTTTCTCAAAAACTGGCACCACCGTCAGTTCCATCTTTTGACGAATGTCAGTTTTATGTATCTTCCAGTCCATCAACATCTTATTTAGATAGTCCATTTACTCAGGAGGAGTTTCAATTGGTTTTAGGTTCATTAAAGGATACTAGTCCAGGTAGTGATGGAATACCTTACTCCTTTATAGGCAACAGTGGTCCGATTACGCAAGAAGTATGCCTAAATGTTCTTAATCGTATTTTCCAATCTGAGATTCCTCCTGAGGAGTGGAGGACGCAAATAATCATACCTATACTTAAACCGGGAAAGCTTAGTAATGATCCATCTAGCTACAGACCCATTGCTTTATCTATAACTCTGGCAAAAATTTTGGAACACTTAATTAAGAATAGGTTGGAATGGTTTATAGAAAGCAAGGGCATTTTATCCAAAACACAGTTCGGTTTTCGAAAGGGCTATAGCACTATGGACAGTCTCCCCCCTTTATGATCTATACACCCATGACCTAGATTTATCTGTGTTAAGTTTTTGTGAGATCCTACAGTTTGCGGATGATTTGACAATTTACATTGCTTCCAAGGATATTACCGAATGTGCTGCCCGCCTTAACTCTGCCATTCTTTACCTTACAGAGTGGATGGATAGACACGGTCTAAGTATCTCGGTTCCCAAAAGTTCAGTGGTGGTGTTCTCCCGATCTAGAATTATACCTCAGGTTGATATACGTATTCAACAACAAGTGTTTCCGGTTAGTGATAAAGTGAAAATTTTAGGTGTCTATCTGGACTCAAGACTGACTGGCGCCTACCAGGTTGCTCATATTTCGCAGAAATGCGAAAAAAATATTAATGTTTTGCGATCTCTCAGTGGTGTATGGTGGGGTTCTCACCCTTCTACTCAGAAACTTTTGTATAATGCTCTTATCCGCAGTCACATGGATTATGGATCTTTCTTGCTGGAACCGTGTTATAAAGCTCCGTTAAAGGAGCTAGACAAAATCCAAGCCAAGTCTTTGAGGATAGTAGTGGGAGCAATGAAGTCAACACCAATCAACGCTCTTCAAGTTGAGTGTGTTGATCCTCCACTCAATATTAGACGGCAATATCTTGCAGATAGGTTCCTTTATAAAGCTTTTCAAAATTCTTCTCACCCCCTTTTAGGCAAACTACATATTCTAAATCAATTGACCTCTTCATCTAATTATTGGCTAAATAAAGATCCCCCTTGTCTTTTGGTTAGTTACCGTAAGATTACTCAAGTTCCTTGTCCAATTTTCCAGTGTAGACTTAATCCTCTCTATTCCATTCCGTATCATGCCTTAACAATCTCTCCAGACATAACTCTTGACCTCCCCATAGTTAAAGGTTCCTCACTAGCTAAGACTCAATTTAAACAGGTTATTGATTTGCACTATAGGGATTGGCTGCTTATTTTTACAGATGCATCTAAACTTTCAGTGGATGGTTGTGTTGGAGTAGCTGTCTGGATACCGAGAGTTAATGTGATCTTGAACTTTAAATTACCACCCATTACTTCAGTATTTACAGGTGAGGCACTTGCCATCTTTGAGGCACTTTCGTTTGTTGAGTCCCATGGCCTGAATAGATCACTTATTCTTTCGGATTCCAGAAGCGTTTTAGAGGGTATTTCAGCCAACCAGTTCCGCTCTAAGTCTAGATTTCCATTGATACTGAAAATAAGACAGTTACTCCTTAAGTGTCGTGTTCAAAATATTCAAGTTAAATTAGCATGGATTCCTGGTCATAGTGGAATTACTGGCAATGAGAGTGTAGACGCTTATGCCAAAGCCGCCATAACATCAGGTGCACTTAGTCATTATCAACTCTATTGCCATGACTTAATTCCAGTAGCAAAATTTCACCTTTCTAGCAATTGGAATACAGAATGGACCAGTTCAAGTACCACCAAAGGTAAACACTACTTTGATATTCAGGGTAGTGTACCTGTTAGACCATGGTTTTTTAAATACTTAAAATGTAGTAAACCAGTATGCTCGACAATTTGTCGTGCTAGGCTTGGACATTACTGTTCACCAGTGTTCCTTGCCAAAATTAGGGTTAGGGATAATTCTCTTTGTGAGTGTGGTTTAGATGAGGGGACCTTAGATCACATTTTCTTTTGTTGTCCTAGAAACCAATCATCCCTATATGACTATCTTCCCAAATCCATTCCTCGCCCTATCAATTTTAAATCGGTTTTATGTTATGTAAATACATCTTTTATCGAGATTTTGTGTACATATATTCGTGATAACAATATTAAATTTTGATGTCTTTATTAACACTTGTTTTTGTTTTAGGTAAATCAATTTGTAAATAATTATAATTCACGTAACTGTACCCTTGTTGCTTTACCAGACCTGCATTATAGAGCAAAGTCTTTCTAAACCACTCTGACATTGGCAACTCACAGAGCTAGCCATTAAAAAAGAAGAAGAACTACTATGGATAGTAAGACATAATATGCTTCTGTATTCTTCTCTTTCTTTCATTTTACTTAAATCAGGAAGTTATTGATAGTCAATCTAAGGGCATGTTAATATATTCTCAGAATGTTAATATTAATGATTTGTAAGGAGGCTCAAAACCAGCTCATACAAAGTTCAACCAGAAAAAAATATTGCTTAATTTTCATTTTATTAACCTTCGATTCTTCGATCGATTTGGTCGAATTCAAATTCGATCTTGTTTATGATACATAGTAATGTGTGATGGTTATTATGTAGTGTATATAGACGCCTCCGTGGTCTAGTGGTATAGAGCGCGGCTCTTGACTCGGAGGTCGTGGGTTCGATTCCCGCGTTGGAAACATGTTATTTCCAAGTTTGGTTAGGACAATGCAGGCTGATCACCTGATTGTCTGACAAGTAAGATGATCCATGCGTCGGATGGGCATGTAAAAAGTCGGTCCTGCGCCTGATCTCTCGCCAGTCGTGTCGGTCGTCCGTCCCACTGGGTTATGAGAGTAAAGGAATAGAGAGTGCTCTTGTGTACTGCGCACACACTTGGTCACTATAAAAGTTACTCCTGCGTAGCTGGCCTGGTTTCAATGAAACCGGCCACCGTCACCGAAACCGGTGTGGGAGCTATTATTATTATTAGTGTATATATATAAAGGTTTCCTTTGAAAATTATGTGTTTAAAAAGTATGTTTCAACTTGAATCACATAAAAATGTTTTTTAAAATGTAACCATTTAATTTTATTTGTAACTTATTTTTTGTGGTGTTTTTCATTTTAAATGATGTATTAATAAAATCATATCTTGTGCCAATGTCAAGATTGTAGGACAATATTTAACAAATATGAACTAAATGAAAAGCCATTAATAATATATATATAGCCATAAAAGAAGAAGAAGAATGAAACATTTACTACATATTATAATAATTATGCACATATACATTGTATATCTGTCATTACATTGACCTCAAAGTCTGTCAGTCCTCACCACAGATTACTAGTATATATTTGGTCCTCACAGTGTACGAGCTCCACTGGGGTTAGGATTGCCAGGCTATTTGATAGCCTGCCCGGCCAAAATTAAAGGGATCCCGACTTTTGTAGTGCTTTAAATCTATAATTTTGTATGAAAATACTACAAATTTTAGACGGCTTAGTGGAAAATTTTAGGTGTAAGCCTAATAAGATGTAAAATTGTATCTTGAAGATGATAAACTGTTTTAATAAAACAGAAAATTGTACACGCGTTGCCCAACGCGCAACGTATTGTCATACCGTACTGAGAGTTCGGATTCTAGGTACTAGATAGCAGGTGTTCCGACTTTTTTGTACAAATGTCCGACTAAGCTGACTGATTTGTTCGGCTTCTTGTTTTAACGACCTGGCAACCCTAGCTGGGGTTGCCACTTGCCAGGTCGCTAAACCAAATATTCACATTTGGGTATTCACCTTTGGACGATGAGACATAGTCTCTGCGTCATAGAAAGTTTTTGTTTACCTATACTTTAATTATGTAGGTCCCAAAGAGGTGAATGCAAACATGTGTCACACCACAGTGAGCTGTAGTCTTCACATTTGAATTATTTATTGAAAGTTGTGTTTAGCGCCACTCACAGCGCATACGTCGCGGCTGGATCTTGGTTCACTTTTAAATACATATATGATAATAAAAGTGTCTGTCTGTCTG
The DNA here is from genome assembly GCF_905147365.1 of Aricia agestis. Lineage (NCBI taxonomy): Eukaryota > Metazoa > Arthropoda > Insecta > Lepidoptera > Lycaenidae > Aricia > Aricia agestis. The sequence goes on along the minus strand of NC_056416.1, from coordinate 15,522,500 downwards.
TCAAAAAAGGAAGTAATTAAAAAGTGGCAACATCGTAGTGTCATCACTTTTTTCTTAGATTGATTTGAAAGGGATGACACTACGATGTTGCCACTTTTTAATTTCTTCACTTTTTTGACAGACTTTATATTATGCTAGTCATTAGTGTATATTCTGTCACCTCTTCAGGCTTCAGCCCCGATTCCCGAAACATCATGACGATCTTATGCACGTACGAAGTCGCTGGAATTTTTTTTTATTGCATTAAATCAATGTTAATAGAATTATATTTTCACATCCATACTATGTTGTTGTTTACGTGTCTTATCAACCTTATACATAGATATCAACATTGCTATTAGTTGTAGTTGTTTTACATTTTATTTTTAAGGCTTGATCTATGTTACATCTTTAAACCCTGATCAACATCCATTACGAGATGAAGTTTAAGTTCTTAAAACTTTAGGCTGTTATATTAAGTGTCCTCAAAACTATTATAAGTGTAAAGTAAATTAGATATTTCACAGATAAATTAGTCCACAAAAATAGCTTATAATCCTTTCCGTGGTCTACTTCTTATGTGTACCAAATAACAGAAAAATTGCTCCAGTAGTTCGTGAGATAAGCCCTTTCAAATAATTTCCCCCGTTTTTTCCACATTTTCCTCTATTTCTTCGCTCCTATTAGTCGTAGCGTGATAAAATATAACCTATAGCCTCTCTCAATGAATGAACTATTTAACACTGAAAGAATTTTTCAAATCGGACCAGTAGTTCCTGAGATTAGCGCGTTCAAATAAGCCCTTTCAAATAATTTTCTCCCGTCTTTTCAACATTTTCTTCTATTTCTTCGCTCCTATTAGTTGTAGTATGATAAAATATAGCCTTTCTCGATAAATGGACTATCTAACACTGAAATAATTTTTTAATCGGACCAGAAGTTCCTGAGATTAGCGCGTTCAAATAAGCCCTTTCAAATAATTTCTTCCTGTTTTTTCAACATGTCCTCTATTTCTTAGCTCCTATTAGTCGTGGCGTGATAAAATATAGCCTATGGCCGGCCTTTCTCAATAAATGGACTATCTAACACTGAAATAATTTTTCAAATCCGACCAGTAGTTCCTGAGATTAGGGGGTTCAAATAAGTTCAAAATATCCTTAAACCTCAGAACAGATTTTGTTAAACTTTCGTATGGAGATACTTTGAGCTCCAGAAAATAACAGTCGACAGTATTTAGAAATTAAATCAGTAAAGTTTAAGATTTCCGTTTTGTCTCTTGAATTTCTGCTGAAGCGTGAAGCGATGTTGCGGACAACTTGCATACCGAAGAGTTTGACAGATAATGCATGGGGCTTATGTCAAGATTTTGAATTATTTACATTTAAGTAATTAATGTTCCACTTTGAGTGCGGCTGTAATTCTTCCAAAATACCCAGATAATTTAAATTAATTGCAATTAATTTTATAATCGTAATTTCCACAGCTGGCCATGCCTTCATCAGTGGCTGGAGACGCGGCCGAGTCGCCAGGTGTGTCCGGTCTGCAAGGCCGCCATCAGCCGAGAGAAGGTCATCCCCCTGTACGGCAGGGGAAACACAAAACAAGAGGATCCTAGAACAAAGGTGAGCTAAGACTAGGGCCCTGATTCACAATCCATAACTCGAGTCGGATTCCGAAACTTCACCGCGTGACATCCAATAAACGCTTACCGCGCTACGCATTGACCAATAATAATAATAATAATATCTATGGACGCTTCACACCACGTCAGTCTGGCCCCGTGCTATTAGTACCTGAAGGACTTGTGTTACAGGTACCAGACAACGGAAATATATTTAATACTTTTATACTATACGTATATTTAAGATTTTTATTATATCATACACATATTTAATACACATCCAGACCCGGGAACATTGAAAAACTTTTTGTTCCGTCGGCGGGATTCGAACCCGCGACCCCCGGCTTGAGCTGCCACACACTCAACCAATTGAGCCACAGAGGTCGTCAATGACCGCACGGTAAAGTTTCCGAATCCGTGTCGAAACTCGAACAGAGGGGTTAGTGCGAGTTTTATTCGATCATACGCATCGAGCACGTAAACGCGAATTTATATGTGATCAAAGCAGCACCATCTACTGGCTAACGTGGATACTGCTTTTATCCCATATAAATTCGCGTTTACGCGCTCGATGCGTATGATCGAATAAAACTCGCACTAACCCCTCAGGAATCGTGAATTGCATGAATCGCACTGCTAGCCCACTAGCTCATAGGGTTGTCTAAATATTATAATACGGTACCTTAGCGAAGAATGAAGAGGGTAACATAATCTACAATAAACTACTACGGATGTTCAGTCTGTATACAGTGTACCACAGTCTACAGCTACGCCTTGAAACTGCTGAAACAATCCATACTAATATTATAAATGCGAAAGTGTGTCTGTCTGTCGGTCTGTTACCTCTTCACGATCAAACCGCTGAACCGATTTAGTGGAATTTGCTATGAGATACTTTGAGTCACGGGAAAGGACATAGGATACTACACCACCCTTTACTAAGCAAACACAAGGTCTGCTTCTCTTAGGGCTTACTTCACCAATTACATATTAAGTGCCGGATGGGCTATCCACAACTTATCTGATAGATTCCCCATACTCTATCTGTCAGATAAGTTGTGGATAGCCTATCCGGAACTTATCAGGAAGTGGTAAAGCAGGCCCTAAGTCTTGTATATTGGAAAAGTCACATGACAAATAAGGAAAACGAACCTTTAGGTTGGGTTGCACCAGAGGCGTGGTTAAAGTTAAATTCTGGTTATATTTATTTATGGTTATAGTTAAGGCAAATTTAACTTTAACCTTAACTTTGACCTGAGAAATTGACAGATGACAGCTGGTCCAACAAGGTTATAAATGAACGTGGGCGGGGGCGCTGCTGGTAAAGGAGAACTGTCAAAAATTGCGTTTTATGTATGATGACAGCGTTAGTTCCTTTTTGGCCACGTGCATTTAAAACCTTGTCGAGATCTATGGTTATGGTTAAATATGGCGTCTTGATGGCGTCCATTTTTAACTTTAACCAAAGATTTGACATTTTGCATTGTAGTTAAAGTTACAGGTATAGTTAAAGTTAGTTGGTGCAACCCAACCTTAGTAAAGGAAAAAGATAAAAGAATGTTGTATTTTAATAATTATTTAAAACGATTTTGCGGTTAGAGTAGGTACTAAAGCGGGGTCGTTGACTCCTAGTTTTAGACGTTGTAAGTCAATGTGTTTGTGACCTATGTAGGTGGGTTTGTCTGAAATTATTAGGTATTTTTAATGTTAGACTTTGGGCTTTTCAGACTTAACTTGGGGTAAATGATTCATTAAACAAAACTTTCAAATATTATACAACGAATAAATGTGTTGACTTGGACACACAAACGCAGCTTAGCACGTTTTAGGTTCACTCAGTTCAAAACCTAAGTTATGGCCGCGCATAACTTTAAGATCGTTCGACGAAACTTGAGGGCGCAATAGGCGCATGTATATGTTAAATGTATATAATATCTAATATCAACCAATAACGTGTTAGCGTCTGATCGCGATCTACCAATAACGATCCGTCTGAGCACTGATCTCCCAATAGGGTGTTACGTCCCGCTCACAAGGGGTGAGTGGGGTGGGAGTGGGACACTCTATTTCTACTCATCCTATTTTTTTGTCTAAAACGGTATTTTAGACTGTAATTTCCATAATGAGTGTACAAATAATTACCTACGGGAATGTTTCGTTTTGTTGTATGTTCGGATAGGACCACGTCATATGAGGCGAGCGTCACCAGCCACTTATTATTAATGCGGCAAACGACATTGTACAGTAATCGATAGGTTTATAAACGAGAGGACTAATGACCTGTAGTGCTAGCACGGCGACCAGCGGAAATGCGAAAGTATGGACAAACTGTGGAAATAAACCTAAGGTGGCGTTCCGATCTTTTTTCGTTCCGAAAAATTTAATTAAAATGCCACTTTATGACACACTATAGTATATGTCATAATGTAGGATATTATTTGAATTTTTAGAACTATAGTCTGTCATAAAGTGGCTTTTTAATTGAATTATTCGGAACTAAAAAAGATCGGAACGGCACCTTAAGTTCATCTCCACAGTTTGTGACTATAGTCTGTCATAAAGTGGCATTTTAATTGAATTTTTCGGAACGAAAAAAGATCGGAACGGCACCTTAGGTTTATTTCCACAGTTTGTCCATACTTTCGCATTTCCGCTGGTCGCCGTGCTAGCACTACTGATGGTAGGCGAATATCGCCGCCGATGGACGTTTCTCGGCGTTTACCCCGAAATCGCACCAGTTACGCATTTATTTTTATACTACCCGAGTGTGTGAGCAATACACAGGAACATATTCTGCACTGCCGTTATTTCAGGGTAATATAACAAAACACGATGGACGCAAAAACTATTTGATATTCCTTGCCGATACTTGAATTTTTGCCAGAAATTCTGGTGATTAGTCTATATAATATTTTCCTGAGCAAATGACACATTTTATGCGCTATATTATAATAATTTACAAAGTAGATACCTATTATTATAGTTCATGTCCGCATTTCCAATCTCTCTGCAAAAAATATAGAAAGACAGACAAATTAACACACTTTCTCGTTATTTATGTTCAAAATTGGTAGGAAACCTGTTGGATTGCTCCTAGAACTGACGCCAGTAACCCACTGACCAAAAACGGGGCTAATATTGGATATGGATACCTACGTATATTTAATTTTTATTGTATTATTGTATACTTGGAAATGGAAGAATTACTTATGGCCTGTTTCACCACTTCCTGATAAGGCTATCCACCAATTAACTTGAAAGATCAAGTATGGAGAATCTGTCAAAAAAGTTGTGAATAGTTTATTAGGCACTTTATCAGAAAGTGGTGAAACAGGCCCTTAGTCTTCCCTTTGTCGCTGAAAAATGTAGGGTATTATTAAGGTAACGCTTAGGTCACAAATCACAATAGTTAGACGAAATTACCTACTTAATAATGTTAGAATTTAATTATTAATAAACTAGATGACGCCTACGCCAAAATTCGTTTATCTCGCGGGAACCGTACATTTTTCCGGGATAAAAAGTATCCTATGTCCTTCCCCGGGACTCGACGTATCTCCATACCTCGTACTATTATCTATTCTGTGTCCATACCAAATTTCAGCAAACCCCTGAACCATCAGCGGTTTGGCCGTGAAGAGGTAACAGATAGACAGACAGACACACTTTCGCATTTATAATATTAGAATGGATGAATTTTATAAATAAAAAAGTTAAAAATTAAGTTCATAATGTTATTTGTACAGTCAATGAAATATTTAGGTTATGTTTCACCACTTCCTGATAAGTGACGAATAGGCTATCCACCAATTATCTTGACGGATCAAGTATGGAGAATCTGTCAAAAAAGTTGTGTATAGCCTATTCGGCACTTTATCAGAAAGTGGTGAAACAGGCCCTTAATGTTATAAGAATATTCCGTGGTGCAATGACACGCAATCATTAAATTAACAAATCAATGAAATTGCAGAAAGACCGACGCGATGATGCAAAAACCATGAAAGAAATGTAGACGTGGAGCGCTTTGTTCATTAAGACACCGCGACACGGTGGTGCTAAATAGGACAGATTGCTGCAATGTGGCAAAGGCAGCACAGCCTATACAGTAAGGGCTCCCACACATAACTGCGAATTCGCATCGCATCGCAAATATCTGCGACAAAACTCATACTAAAAATGACATTACCATGCGATTGTGTGGGAGCCCTAAATGGCAAAAGTCGTTCGAGTTTTGCCAACGTTTCTGCTTATATTCTGCAACATGTCCGATTTTGGTCGAATTTTTACTGTATTTTTTTTATAAAATAAGGGACCAAACGAGCAAACAGGTCACCTGATGGAAAGCATCTTCAGTCACCCATGGACGCTCTCAGCAGTCGCAGCATCAGAAGAGCTGCAGGTGCGTTGCCGGCCTTTTAAGAGGGAATAGGGTAAAAGGGGAGGGAAGGGAAAGGAATAGGGGAGGATAGGGAAGGGAATAGGGTAGGGGATTGGGCCTCCGGTAAACTCATTCACTCGGCGAAACACAGCGCAAGTGCTGTTTCACGCCGGATTTCTGTGAGAACGTGGTATGTGCTAGTAGCGCCCTCTGCTCCGATGTGCGTAATTTTAATTCCCTATTCTCATGTTTTATGCAGTATGTATGTACGTTTGTATAATTGTTTGGCACGCTCTATAGCCGGCTTAATGGATTTAGGCTGGAGAGGCTAGGTTAGGTTCTATTTTAGGAGTGTTCCATTTTTCTCGATCCAGCGCCACCGTTGTCCAGCCCGGCTGGTATGCCATTTTTTCCTTGGCCGGCGGTTGCAAAAGTAACTTTACTTGCTGTTTTTTTTTTTTTTTTTGCGATGTAACACTGTAACCTATAGGTTATGGTCGCAATAAAGGCCACAGACTCTCGATTTCTTTTTAAAAGGCAAAAACGAGTCAAAACTGGTACACCGCCAAACTTGTTCCGAAGTACCGTATGTGCCACTTACCATTTCGGACTTATTTTCCCTTTCACAGGACCTTAATGCTAATGAATTAAGGATCATTATTCTAAAAACAACTGAACGGACACAGCAAAGCAAATGTTTATATTCGTTAATAGTTGAATTAATATTTGTTTAAAAAAATATACTTCAGACCTTGCTCTCGACATCGCTCCGTATTTAGACGCAAAAAAATAGCCAAACAGTGGAAATTTATTTTAGAAGTCGGTGGACTTAGATGCCCCCTGTGACCCCCCCCCCCTTCGCACCGCGCCTGAGTTAAAATTAGTGTTTTTTGTTCCAAACTTCTAACGCCTTAACCGATTGTGAATAAGGTGTCACTAGATTTCGTAACAATGTTTTGGATAATATTAGCTATACAGCTACTTGAAAGCTATTTAGTTCTTAAGAGGGAACGCGGGTGCAGTAGAATTTAAACGAAGAAAATATTGCCATCACGCTTCATTCTGCACCGGCACGTGTATTGTGATAGAGACAGATACAGTAAATCGAGGTAACGTAATCCTCTGATTCCTCCTTCAAAATAGAGCCTATCTAATTATTATTCTTTAAATATCTTCCTGCCTATTAAATATATGCCTATAATAATCCCAAATAAACATATTTTTATACTTACTTCAATTAAGTACACATATTTATTTTGTGGAAATTAAGGTAGAAGCTAGTCTTTTTTTTATAAAATAAGGGGACAAACGAGCAAACGGGTCGTCTGATGGAAAGCAACTACTGTTGTCCATGGATACTCGCAATATTAAAATTGCTATAGATGCGTTGCCGGCTTTTTAAAAGATTATTCGCTCTCTTCTTGAAGGTTTGCAGGTCGTATTAGTCCAGAAATACTGCTGGTGACAGTTCGTTTCAGAGTTTTAGCCCGGGCGCGCACTAGCGGCCAAGCCGCGGCGGCCATCGAGATAGACGACGCGCACCTGGCCGCAACGCGACCTGCGGCCACACGATACTTTCGATGGCCGCCGCGGCCTGGCCGCTAGTGCGCGCCCGGGCATACAGTTTACACGTGGAACAACATAATTTCCCCAGTCGGCTTACATTTTAATCTTTTCACCAATCAGGTACCACCGCGGCCGGCCGGTCAGCGCACGGAGCCGGAGAGCGGGGGCGGATTCCCGGGCTTCGGCTTCGGCGAGGGCTTCCACATGTCATTCGGCATCGGCGCCTTCCCCTTCGGCGTCTTCACATCCACCTTCAACTTTGGCGACCCACGGCCTAGCGCAGGTAATTGTTACAGCCATCTCTAATTATCATAAATCTATATATATATATATTAAACTCAAAGGTGACTGACTGATTGACATAGTGATCTATCAACGCACAGCCCAAACCACAGGACGGAGTGGGCTGAAATTTGGCATGCAGTTAGATGTTATGACGTAGGCATCCGCTAAGAAAGGATTTTGATAAATTCCAACCCCAAGGGGTTCAAATAGGGGGTGAAAGTTTGTACATAATAATACTTCTTAACGCGAGCGAAGCCGCGGGCAAAAGCTCGTATTATTATAGTCTGATTAAGGTCCAATAAGGTCCAATAAGTCAGTCTCTTTTTTTATGAAATAAGGGGGCAAACGAGCAAACGGGTCACCTGATGGAAAGCAACTTCCGTCGCCCATGGACACTCGCAGCATCAGAAGAGCTGCAAGTGCGTTGCCGGCCTTTTAAGAGGGAATAGGGTAATAGGGGAGGGTAAAGAAGGGAATAGAGTAGGGGATTGGGGCTCCGGTAAACTCACTCACTCGGCGAAACACAGCGCAAGCGCTGTTTCACGCCGGTTTTCTGTGAGAACGTGGTATTTCTCCGGTCGAGCCGGCCCATTCGTGCCGAAGCATGGCTCTCCCACGTATAAAAGTCTGATAAAAGTCATCAACGACTTTTAAAGTTATTGCTCAAATTAGTATCACGCTACCTCTTTCGTTTTTCATATGAATAAAAGAGAAGACGTGACATTTGGAAGCTTAAATCACTCTCCTCTGTTGGCAATATTAGAATCACTGTTTTTATAGAGGTCTTTTTCATTAATTATTCTGTGTTATAAAAGTTCACCAATCGTGTTATGCTATGGGTAATTCAAAGATAAAGACATGATGAATACTGACAATGAACTTTAATTACTTAGCTTTAGTCATTGTTGAGAAAAGTCGATATCGCTGCAGCCAAATTATCAAGGCGTCACCGTAAAAGCAAATCCTTAAGTATAATGGGGTTTTGTAGAGGGTTATAGATCTCAACATTCATTCATTATTCTGTACGAACGATAAGAGAACATAATATACTAGACTAGATTATTTTTAGGAACCTTAAACCTCATTCATTAAGCAGCATCTAGGACAATAATAATATTTATATTATGTTTATACATTTAAAATTTGGCGACCGGTGTCATTATTTATTATAATATTATCTATCTACTTCAGCTACATGATATAAACTAGAGCTGAGAAAACTTTTTATAAAACTATAAATCATATTTATTTTATACTACAATAAATAATTATTAATTACTCATTGACATAAGTTTTATTATGGATAATGGAATTAAAAGATTGTAATAATTTATATTAAGAGTACACGTTGTTAATTATTAACAAGTTCTAGGTTAATTATTAATGCAAGCCAATTATTTTTCTCGATGCCCACACGAGAGAGAGTTTAACTATGGCTATTTATAAATGTTATGGGTTTCAGAAGCCCAATATAAATTATTTTATTTTATATTTTTATAAATACATAGGTAATTGGTCGTTTGTTGTAAAATTTTGAATGCGGTCTTGTTCTAAATCGTCTAAAGAACTTAACTGCAATCTGCATTCATAACTCAATACGTATTTTTTTTGTGAGCTAGTACACGAATGCTTAACAGCGTCCAATTATAATAAATCGTTATCGCACTCATTAGACAGGGTGTAACAAAATTAAGTGATCATCAAAAAAGTTGCTCTTTCAGCGCCTTTTTTTTAAGGGACACATACACATCCTAAAGTATTATCACTTAAGTTTTGTTACACATTTTTCCCATAATAAACTAAACTACACAATGTTAATTCCAGCGCCGCGCGGCACGGCGCAGTACGAGGAGGAGCAGTTCCTGTCGAAGATATTCCTGTGGGTGGCCATCCTGTTCGTGCTGTGGCTCATCTTCGCGTGACCGGCCGGGTTGGTGGGCTGGCGGGCGCTGTGTGCGGACTGCTCGCGAGACTAGTTGACCACCGTGTTGGGTAGTCGACCGACGTGCGGACTGCTCGCTTGTTGACCAACATATTGAGTAGTCGACCGACTCGTTGACTGATTGAGGTTGATGTACCATCCAGGAAATTGATTCCTAGGCAGTTGACAGACCTTATTTGGTCGGATCATGTCAATTCAATCACCGAAACTCTAAATCACTAGGTTTGTTAACATCGAAGATAAAGGGGGTGAGAAATAGCCGCGAACCGCTTCGAGAAAAGTATGGTACGGCCATGCCTTTGCTCCATCCTAAAAAGCTTGGATGGGGCACTGCCGTGCCCCCAGAATATTATGTTAATTGTGGCTGCATTTGACATAACTCGACCAAATTACTTAGGTCCGCCATCTGCCAAGGAATCTATTTCTCTGATAGTATATTGTAGGGTTGTTCAGTTAATTTGCATTGCTTGGCAAACTCGGATACTCCCATGGTTCAGCCGACCAGGGTAATTTAGAAAGAAAAGTGTAGTCGATAATTTCGAAAGCGATATCAGACGTTAAAAAATTGTATGGGATTTGTCGTAAGCATCTCCATGTTACTGAGCGATGCATTATGTCCAATTACATACATTTTTTTATTTCTAACTTCGCTGTCGAAATTATCGAATCCAAGTTACTTGGCGGCATGGCGATATCAAATCTATTGAAAAACAGACAGAATTTAATAGCATTCGTAGCAAAATAGTTCTTATTGTAAGTCAGCTAGGCCGAAGCACCGTGTACAAAGTACAAGCCATAAAGTTAATATACCTAGCGGAATAGAGAAACAAAGGCCCGAGCAAGCGAGATGTCACTATCAGTAACACTGCGTGGTAAAAAGAGACGTGTGATACATGACAGCAGCACTCTTTTTTTGACGTCCATTCGGCACTTATCGGCACGTTGACAATTTAATCTCATAGAATTCATGTTCAATCATGCTTGTGGTAGTGTATACGTACACATTTTTTTACACACAGATGTAAACCAATTTCGGTTTCGTTTGTCTAAAGTGTATAAACTCTAATGTCTTAATTTCTTGGCCATTTCCAGATGGATAACATTTTGGATGGACAAAGAACTATTTTGGATAGAAATAAATAACGATTAATAAGTTCTCCATCTTGGTTGCCTGAGCCACAACATAGTTATTTGTCTATTGGTCAACTGGTCGGTCGACTCGTCTGCAGACTGGTCGACGAACCGCGCATTTGTACTCGTGAACCCCGCACTATGAATGTATTTGAGGCAGTAAACTGGAGTGTGACTGGTGAGCTTGTTGGTAACGTCGGGCTAAAGATAAAATGATATTCGCATTGTCTGTGATTTTTTATGACAGAAAAATCAAACGAACACGTTATATCGGTTTATCGATTACTTATGTATAGTTTCCATATCACTTTAGATAATTAAACACAATCTTAACAGGTGTATTTCTAAACACTGTCAAAATTTTCAAAAGTGCAACATTTACTATAGGTCTACTTTTATTTTCCTGTTCTGAGGGTCTACCAGAATCTGATGGCAAAAAGTGAGAAAATAAATTGACTCTAGCAATACCGGGGTAAAAGGAATAAAACATTTTGATCCTTTTTTTCCTTTAGCGGCTTATTCTTTATGTGAAACATGCAAATATAAAAAATTATCCAATCATCAAGTATATTTTTTGAAAATCTGCTGTCAAAATTGCCATCAGATTCTGGTAGACCTATAATAAGCAAGTTTCTTCTTTGCCCACTGGATTTCTTTTTCGAGGAAATAAATTCTTTTTTTTCTATTCTATTCATACTAAGGAGCTAAGGTCTTTTGCATAGCTTAATAACAGCTGATTAATGATTATATTCATTAACTTCAGGTTTATACTGTTTAAAAAACACCATGTAAATATCATCGACAAATTAAAAAAAAACAGGATAGCTAAGTTAATAATAAGTTTTTATCGACAAAATTAGCAGAGTGAAGTCTATATCAGGTTTCGCGATATGTGCGATTTAATTAAATCTAAATATATGAACATTAACAAATTTCACTACAAATTGCTATTTAGGCGCAGCGCAGACGACAGACTATCCGTGACGCACTTTTCAGTCCGTGGAAATAGAACCTATGCAATTATATGCAGTAAGTAGTAACGCACACGACGCGCAGCGAAGACATGTGCGTTACTGCATTTAATTGCATAGGTTCTATTTCCACAGACTAAAAAGTGCGTCACGGATAGTCTGTCGTCTGCGCTGCGCCTTAAGCTTTCCTTATTTATCACCGTTATAGTGTCGTATTTGCGCAGTGTGTGAATCTGTAGTCGAAATATACATAAATTAAACAGACAATGCCTAATAATGTATTATCTTTAAGTCGGGGAATGGAGAATGAATTTTGAGGTTTACAGTTATACATTTGATAATGTATAGCGATTTCAATATTCATTCTTTAGTTAATGTGTCTTGGAGAGTATCAGGGGTCAAAGACTTTCTCAGAAAAGGTTGATGACTCCTGGTATTTTGGGAATGACGTCATCCTCCAGTATTTGTAGACTAGACGCTTAGCTTAAGTCAGAATAGTGTATGTATTCCAACGGTAATATTAGAGATAGTTAAATAAAAATATTTTCTCTACGCTTATAATTTATGTTGCTGTCGCCTGTCTCTGTCTGGTGCATTGGCAGAGCCACTTTACAAAGACAGAAAATTAAGCGTGTTGTAAATATTTTTGTTAAGAAGAAATGTGATCAATAGGTAAGTGTTAATTTTTTCGATGTTCACTTCAGGGGCAGTAATAGACAACATTTTTGGATAATCTTTCTGTCATACTCATATGTCCCGTCAGATTGTGATCTACCAATAACGGCCCGGCTGATGACTGATCTACCAATAGCGAGTCCCCGTGCGCGCATCCGCCCCTCTCACTCCTCCCATCAAAGTCAATTTCGCCAAGCGATACTAAAATGTGATTCTCCGATGCTCGCGAAAATTCAATTAAAATACCACTTTATGACCTAGGCCGTGTGTTCCCAATCTTTTTCAGCCTGCGGCGTGCGGCTACCTAGCTGTTAGAAAAAGATACATATATACAATAAATACATTTAATGATTACAGTTAGGTTAAGCAGGTAAATAGTAATAAATAAATATATATTTAATCATCTACCTGCTTTACATAATTAATATTATAATTTAAAATAATATTTGTGGTTTCGGATAGTGATAAAGGATCGAGTCACGGCGCCCCCCTTGCCTTTCCACGGCGCACCAGGGCGCCGCGGCGCACAGTTTTGGGAACCCCTGACTTAAGCTATATTTTTAGTAGGTTTGATCTTGCTCGACGCCACTACAAAGCAGCAGCGGCGTGAGTTACTAGACCAATGTCGGTGGAAAATTTAAGCTGTAGCCTAGGTTATAAAGTGGCATTCTATTTGAATTTTCGTCGGTCGCGATCGCTTGACGCGAGGCTCGGAAAGCTACAGTCTGTCAAAAAAGTCATGAAATTAAAAAGTAGCAACATCCTAGTGTCATCCCTTTTTTCTTAGATTGATTTGAAAGGGATGACACTACGATGTTGCCACGGAATTTATAACACTACAGGAAAGGGCAAATTGGCGTGGCCCGCGTGCCATAGTTATGTCCGGCTGGACATAACTCGCACGCAAAAGGAAATTCGTGAGTACGGATTTAAACCTTATAATAGTTGACGTAAGGTGTAAAATTGCGTACAACTTCAAGTCTTATCATATTTAGCTGTCAAGCGCCATCTAGCGTTGAATAACTGAACTCGGTAGTCAGAGCTGGTATTGCTAAATTTAAATTCTTCTTTATTTCAAAAGGGTTAGGGTTGTTTTTACGACATTGTATTTAAAAAAGAAATCACTTTGTGATTGGTTATTTCTTTTGTGTGCGTAAAATGTTACTGTGTGAGTTTGGCGACAGCAGTTTCAATGAAACTTACTTGCTATGGCCCTTCCTTTAGTGTTATATATTCCGTGGATGTTGCCACTTTTTAATTTCATGACTTTTTTGACAGACTGTACCATAAAGTTGCGAGCGGCCTACACTATTTATAAAATCATACTGAGGTCAAGTACAGAGCACTTCATTAACCTCGCCTATTGATCACGCTGTAGACTGTATTTATTAATTTAACGCGTTAAACGTTATTGTATATTGTGATTATAAATTATAATTTAAAATTATAGCGACACCACTATAGTTCGGCTCATTAAATTATATTAACGCAGATCACCATTGGACTCTTGTGTATCCATTTTGAAATATTTATTTTATAGCGAGGTTTTTTGTGATGATTGTGGTTTCTTATCTTTATTTTGTATTTAAAGTTGGTTTTGTGAATGCAAGATGCATTTAAATACAATTTTAACAGAACTTTTAGGGTCATAGGCATCTTTAGGCTTTCATACTTATACTCGGTCTTGATTTCTTTGAATAAAGTCTGTGATTATAAAATGCAAAAAAAATAAATTAGAAAATTTTGCCACTGGGAAACTTGAACATTTTATAGAACTCTTTACATACTTTTCGTCTATGTCCTTTGCATTTCTTGTTAAAATTTGTCGAATATAATATCGAGTATCGACATACTTAATTTTGTCCGTGTGAAATTTTCATAGGACATTACCATGGTATTGGTTGAAAATTCCTTGTTATTGTAATAATCTGGTTGCGATGGCTTTTATCTCGTAAAATTATCAATGTATGGAGATATTTCAAGACTATCTTTGTATGGCTAGATGGGGCATAACATAATAATAATTAATATAATATCAGATATGCGACGTAACTCTAAAAGGTCTTCACGGGTACTTGAATCTGATAATACTATAACATTGGACGCCGTCTCTATCTTAGAGGTCATATTAAGCCATCTTGCTCCATCTGACTGCAAAATTAATTAAAGCTTACACATAGTATATTGCATATTTAAAGAAATTTGAACAAAAAAATCAAGTGTGATATCTGACATGAATGAGCCCTTCGGCGATGAGCACAGGTGCATATTTGAAAGATCATTTTGTTCGTACTTAATTTTACATGTGCAGTAAATCATGTGCAGAAAATTTCTGTAAAAGTTTACGAAATATTACAATATAATTTATCATAACTGGAAATTGGAAGTCTAATATTCGAAAATCATAACTTTACATAATTATGTTGGTGAAAAATTACTTTAATTTGGCCACAACAGACAGATTATGGCTATTAATGTTTCTGTACGATAGATGTATATAATTGCTATTTTGCTGTAAATTATAAAATAAATAATATAAACGAAAACCTTTGAGTTCTAGTGTATTTTTCAACCCTTAAAAATAAATTGAGAGTGAATAGAAAATATGTTAAATAAAACTAAAAGTAAATAATAAAAGTCACTCGTTTATTTCCCTATTTAAATTTTAAATCATACAAACTACTTAACTGTAAACTTACCTAAATATGAGCTGAATTTCAATCTTCTGAATTCTGATAGGTATCAGAAAATAGTTCAAATGTTTTGTATTTGTCACTGTGAGAGAGTGGCTAAATATGTGAATAAATTGTCTGAAGATTGAAAATTCGGCCCCGAGTATGTAAATATAAAAAAATATTTCTTTAAAACTATCTATTTTATAGTCCAGCAGAATTACTTAAAATAACATTTTATACAAATAGTTGTTATTGAACTGAGAAGAAATTGTTTTGTTTTATTCCATGCATTCCATATTTGAATTTATCATAAAAAATTAATTAATCTTAACTCTTTACATAATTACCGAAATATCAAAGATACAGAAAAATTAACTAAACATTTATTTTGTCTGTGTTCAAAGATACATAATATTATAATAAGACGCTATTAAGCATTATCCCACAAAAAAATTATGTACTACTCAAGCCCCAAGCGGCACCCAGCTGTCGCCTAACAATTGAAAATCAATTGTGTCTGCAATTCACAAGATCGAGGTATTAACAGAGGGGTCACCAAATGGCGGACCGCGGTCCGTATGTGGGCCGCCGGCGCATTGTGTTCGGTCTCGACATACTTACTGATGAACATGTAGCAACAAAAATTCTCAATGATATAAATATATAATTTCCGTTATTACATTTGTTTACAATTTTTTTTATTGTGCGGACCGCGAAGATTATTTTGTTTCTTAAAACGGACCCCGAGCTAAACTAATTGGTGACCCCTGTATCAAGATATGAATGCAGTCATGTTTTTTAGATCATTTAGAACAAGACTATTTTTTTGGGTTAATACACAAATGCTTGACAGCGACCTTATAAAGGGAACATAATATTCATACTACCTGAAGGGGAAAAGCTATCATCATATAAGTTGATGGTCACTGAGACGGGAGAAAATCTGTATATTCCCTGACTACTATTCAAACTTTCTAGCAAATCAACTCAACTTATATCACTTCACTTACTCGAGTCCATACAGTTTGAGCGTGCGGTCCATACTGGTGGAGGCGAGGTAGTTAGCCCGCGCGCCGAACCGCACACCTGTCGCCGTCGCCGTGTGGTCGTTCAACAGCAGCAGCTGCTGCCACTGTCTACACAGGAACACTCTCACATCTGACCCGGCGACCGCCAGGTACGTCCCGCTCTGGTCGAAGCATAGCTCCTTGATCTGGTAGCCCTCCTCCAGTTGAATAGTCTTGAAGTTCTTCAGTTTCCGCAGATCCCACAGCTTCACGCAGGCGTCTTCAGCAGCTGTGGCCAAATAGTAACCATTCTCGGAGAATGATATGGACGTTACAGGACCGACGTGACCAGGGAAGTTGGCGACGTTGCTCTGCTCCTTGAGGTCCCAGATTTTGACTTGCGAGTTCTCGGTACCCGTGCCGAAGATCAGACCGTCAGGATGGAACTGCGCGGTCGTGAGGCTCACGCCGGAGGCATCGCTGACCTGAAATTTTCAAATGTAACTTACATTCTGAGATACTCGTAGTTATTGTTTTATTCAAAGTTAGACAAAGCCGCCAGCAGCCATGGTCCTATATTTTTAGAGGATCCTTGGGAAGAGTACCCACGACCACAAGGTTTGAGTGATGCAGGTAAAATGATTGTATTATACTGGACATAAATAGACAAGTGGTCATAATATACTTCAACAACAGCAAAAAAACAAGCAATTGTGTAGATTTCCAGCCTTTTAAAAGAGAAATCCCTCTTATCTTGAAGTTTCGCAGGCTATAATCTAGGAATTAATAAATGGGTTATCATAAAAAAATATTATACCTTAGTGAGCAGTTGTCCGGTGCGGATATCAGCAAAGGCCCAGTGCTGGTCAGCGGAGGTGGATAGCACATAGTCGCCGGCCGGGTGCAGCGACAGCCCAGTTACCGCACCGCTGTGCACGCGCAGCAGGCAGCTTGTCGACGAACTGAAATTATAATGTTGTAAATATAAGCACAAAGATAAACAGTCTTAGAAATGTTGTAGATGTCAGTGGATATTGGATATACGCAACAAGTTGCACTGGAAATCAAAACGCTTGTTTGAAACTCATTTTACCAATTATTGTCAACACGAAATTTTATAGTGGACCATAATTACTATTATGGAAATTCAATAAATGGCATGACATTTTGTAACAAGATTCTTTGTATTATTTAATGCAGGCCCTACACTCGCTTCGCGAAAGCCCGCGAACCGCGAGTGTGGAGGGTTCCACGGCGTTCGCGCTTCGCGGCTGTCCGCTATCGGTTTTTTGGCCCGCGACAAAGGGCTCGCGAAGCACGAACGCGAACATCATCCAAACTCGCTTTTATTCGCTGTCGCACACAATGCCAGCGCAGCAGCGTTTGAGTAAAATGGATGTTGAAGTCACTGCTTCAACGTCCATATTACTCAAATGCGCGAACGTAAATGCGAAGATTGCGAGTGTAGAGGGCCGTATTTATTCGCGTCGTATTCATTTCATCCGTGAATCGCGGCCGCAATTCGCGCCGCGAGTGTGGAGCCCGCATTACATGTCACGCAACGAACGGATAAACGATTAATCTGTAAGTCGCTTTTCGCAATGTACTCATTATGTAAACAACCTTAAACATGAACAAAACTCACGTGGGCACATTCCAAACGCGAATGGTGTGGTCGGGAGACGCAGTGATGACGGTATCTTCGTCCGGATGGTAGATAACTCGGGTCACCTTCTTCGTGTGACCCTTGAGTATAGCGACCACCTGTTCTGTGTCCTTGTTGAACACCGTCGCGTTCTTGTCGTTACCACCAGTCAACAAGCGGCTGTGGTCGGACGGGTTGATGTCCAGCGCTAAAATACCAGGCACACTGGCTGAGTGTAGACCCTGAAATAGTTATCATGTTAAGTTATAATATTATAAGCCACTTAAATTGTGTTTTTAACAGGCAATAGGTTTTGGCTTTGCTTTTTCTTTCCTTAAAAAAGCTATTCATAGTGCTGCTAAGCTAAGACGATGCGCCCATCAGGGCCTCTTTTCCTGGTCAGACAATTTATATGTGTACATGAGACAGGAGTTTCAGAGACAACAACTTCAGTTTACAAAAATTAATTAAAAGTAACTAATTCGTAGTTACTCTTTATTTGCCACTAGGGTCGCTATTACGATTCCATACAAATAATATTTTATGTCCTCCTGGTGACAATTGACAAAGGCTTAATTATCAATACAGCCTAAAAATACATACGGGATGCGAGGCGAGCGTGATGAAGGACTTGATCTGGTCGGCGCCGAGCAGCCCCTCGGGCACGGTGCGGCCGCGGCGCTTGCGCTCCTGCGTCAGCGCCGTCGCGCGCTCCTGCAGCCGCGACACCACCTCCGCCGACATGCCCACCGCCGCCGCCCCCGCGCCGGCCTCCGCCTGGTACATTTTAATATCTTTTAAAATATGTATGATCAAAAATCCATAGTACTATCAGAGAAATTTATTGAGAGCCAAGCTGTTATTTGATCACGCTCACAAGAAACATTAATGTCAAAGTCACAAGAAACATTAACTTAAAATATCAGTCAAATAATGCTTAAAAAGGTCCAAAATCTGACTATGAATCTATAAATAAATGTACAGAATGTGTTATATGTTATGAAGAGATAGGAAAAAATGTAACTTATTTATTAGCTCCCACACTGGTTTCGGTGACGATGGCCGGTTTTATTGAAACCAAATAAAAAAATCTTATTAGAACAACTAAAATAACACAGTGGTGGTGTCACAAAAGCAATGATTTATGATTATAATTTATAACAAAGGTAATATACTTACAGCAGACAGAAAAAAAAAATATTTTAAAAAGGTTGCCAAGTCTTACCACTTGTGCTGGCTGTGGAGCAGTAATGCCGGCCTGTGGCTTGAGTGTGGCCAAAGCTTCACGAGCAGCTGTAACCTCCTTTGTCAAACGAGCGATCACACGACAAGCAGCGTCGTGCTGATACAAGGCGTGACTTAATTCCTGTAATATGATAATATTATGACAATGAAATAAAGTTGAACAAGTTGTAGATTTATTTACTAAAATTCTGAGAAAAGTTTGATAAGTTTAGTCAGGAAATGAAAAATATATTTGTTTTTTTATTGTTGTTATTGAAAGCTGTTGGTCTTCCTTTCAAAATAAAATGAATAAACTTGACACAAAGAACTTTACAAATATGTTTTTAAAGTTACAGAGTACAGACTGTTAAACAAGAAACAATGGAAAGACACAGTGAAATTTTTTGATTGGGAGAAGTATATCCTCCAAATTGAAATATCAATTAATATGCATGCAATAATATCTAGTTTTCGAAAATTAAAATAAAATGTTTTAACCACTAAATGAATTATGTACACAACAACTTGCCTGTCTCGCTGTCTGCAGCTGCTGTCGCTGAGTAAATGTGTGCAGCATGAGAGCATCCCACTCATCTTGCATACTCTTCAAAGTAGCAGGAATAGAAGTGGCACTTGGAGGTTTTGGCTTGACTATTGGTGGAGCTGATAAAAGAAACAAGTACATTCGTACTAGTGTTGAAAATTTCGGAAAGTTTCCGAAACTTTGGAAAGTTTCAGGAACATTTGCGATTTTTTAAAAAATGGTTTTTCTTCTATAAAATAGTAATTTTTACCGACGAAAACAGATGAGGTACTCAATTCAATACGTAATTTTTTTATATGTATAAGTATTAGTAAGATCAAATCAGCTGATTGACTTTAGACTGATTGACTTTGAAGTTTAGCCGCTAATTCGACCCTTAATAGAGACACTTATACTTAAAAAAATGTTATTTTCTGTATTACTATTAGAAAACTATTCTAGTTTTTATTTAAAAAAATACAATTTTATATGTTTAAAAAAAAAATATACTTAATATAAAAAATCGAAAAGCGTAAAGCAAAGTCAATCCTGAGCAATATATGTTTGAAAATAATGTTATCTTAGATAAATATTTATATTAAAAAAGATCTAAATCATGGGACTGAATAATAAAGTAGACAAATCTGCTTTCATATCACATATTTTATACCTATAGTATGTTCAATTTAATCAAAACTATAAAAAGTACCTAATTTTAGTGTTATTTGCATTTAAAAATAAACGTCAAAACTGTCTTTATAAGATAAATGACAGTTTTCAAAACTTCCAAATTTGGAAGTTTTCAGGAAATATTCCTTAGAAATGGAAACTTTCCGTGGAATTTTCATCTCTAATTTGTACCTACATCATAAATTCAAAATTGTGAATGTCCTTCACTTTTAACAGGTGAATTTTATTATGATTATGAAGAAAGACACTAATCTATGAAGGTTCCTGTAATAAAGCATTTTTTTTATAATTAAGAAATTAAAGTACTGTTAGCATGCCAGTAAAGGATATTAAAATAGCAAAGTTGCAGTAATATAAAATCTCTATAATATCCCATCAATCCCCAGGCGGCAGCCGGCTGTCGCATAACTATTGAAAATCTATTGTGTCTGTGATACCCATGATGGAGGTGCTACTGTTTAAAGGTCTTGGAGCCCCATACGGTCACCGGTGACCGAGACACGGAATGACAGCGAAGATTTCGAGCATGGTGATTGGTCAATTCGGCACCGCTAAGCTCCACTCCGCTTCAGTTGAAACGCAGCCTTAAGTACCACTTACTCTTTATCTCAATAAGATCTTCCACTCTCAAGTCTTTGCCACTTATAGGGTCAACTCCATTTTCGATTATATATTTCTCTATTATTCTTTTTTCAAATACGGCTCCGGATGACGGTGATACGACTGGAACCTCAGGGACCTCATTTGATACTACAAACAAATTAGGTTACTTCATGTAAAGTTGCAATATTACTCTTTTTAACATTTGTCAGAATTATTGTAATAAATACTAAGTACAATGCTACTATGTTAAAGCAACGAAGATGTTTAAATAGCGCTTATAAACGTGTTACATGACAAAATCTATTGCAAAGCCGGCGAAGAGCGTGTGTACATAAAGGACTTAGATCTTTAACTATTTCGTTAACTTACTTGCGCAGTACAAAGCCATTTTAACTATTGTTGATAAACTAATACTTTCACATTCAAAACTTTTAATACAACACTGAAATAAAATAAAATTTGTTACAAATTCCCTCCGCTAATGTTTGACAGTTGACATTTGGTTATTTGACAGCTCTGCGCATACAAAAGATTTTTTTAAAGTGCCATAGTGTAGGTTACAGCTTACAGCATACAGCTACAAACTAACAATTTATATTGGAACAGTCAAGGAAAAGGCGGAAAATCAATGGAACTCAAAGCGGAAAATTGAAAATTTCTTACTTTGCCATTTGGTCCTGCTTTGGTGATTGGTCCTTAGTCTTTAGTCCTTACTATCAATAAAGTGATTTTTTTCGTTAGTTACAAGTGTACCTATCCAAAGCTTGTAGGGTGAACATGACTAATGATTGGACAGAGCACAAAAACACTATATTAATTAAGGTTGCTTTAAAAACTACCTATTTTTCTTTCAAATCAGGCATTCTATTACTTTGAAAATGTATGTAATACAGTAGTACTGTCCAATGACTAATCATTTACCCTATCCTACTTAGTACAGTTTGTGTCGACACTCGACATACATACTATAAAATATGCGAAATGCGAATGTGTGTCTGTCTGTCTGTTACCTCTTCACGTTGAACCGATTTTATTGAAATTTGATATGGAGGTCCCAGGAAAGGACAATATAATATAATAGGATAATTTTTATCCCGTAAAAATGTACGGTTCTCGCACGATAAATGAATTTTAGCGCAAAGGAGTTGCGGGTGTCATCTAGTTAACTGTCATAGCCATCGCTGTGTTGTGGAAATTATGTAATTATTATGTATTTATATTTACTAGAGATCGCCCAATCGTCGAAATTCGACCTTAGTTTTAACGACATTAGGACTACTACACGGTGTGTACATTTTGTAAAAAAAATATTGACATTAACATATTTTTTTCAACTCTTGTCTCTGGAACTCAGCTGATCTCAGGACTCAGACTGGCCGTGTAAGCCATAGACTTGTGTAAGCATTGTCTAAAGCCGGCGCCAGACGTGGGCTTCAAAGTTTAAGCAAACTTTGCACAAATAGGAAAATGCCAGCAATTAATTTGCACAAATAGGCAAATGTCAGTGCCACACTTGGCGAATTTGCGTATTTGATCACAATATGTCTGGCACCCGCCTAGTATCTAAGATTCAATAAAAAAAATATATGATCCATTCCAGTCAACAGACTTCAACCATAAATAAAAGAGTATAACGCGGGGTTTTAAAAATCGGGTACATCCCTATTGCATCACCAGGATCCATCCCTATAACACCTCCCCTCCCGCGCCTCGAACGCCGCGGACCGCTCCGGCGCCCGCGCGGGGTCCGCTGGCCAGTCAGTGCGATTTTGACAATCAAGCGGCGCGCTGTGAAAATCGCGCCTCTCCGATCACGCGATCCTCCGCGCCTCACTCAAACGGTCATACCAGCGATGTTTATGTTCCCGCTGGCCTCTTGTGATTGCTTATTTTTAATTGTTAACGTAAATGTGCTAATCTTGGTTAATGAATAAACGATTTTTTCAGTACAGAAGCGTTAAACTGGCGCCCAACGTGGGGCTCGAATCCCGCGGCTCGGACATTTTTACGTACATAATTACGTAAAATCGTGTAGGTAAATACCTAACCCGCTTGTGTGGCAGAAGCACGGACCTCCTACGTGATTATCCGTTCGCGTTTGGTTCGCGTACGATGACGAGAACACGGCAGGACGCGCTCCGGCATCGTCAACAAGATGGCGACGGCACGCCAACCGAGACCGGCGACGAAGACACTACCGGCGAGTTCGGCCGCGCTGAGCAACCTGCGGAAGGCACGAGACAACCGCAGGCACCAGCATACCAACTCCCCGAGCAATTTCTATCTATGCTGGTAGATAGCATCACACGCGCTCAAGCTGAAGCGAACAGAACCCTTATCAGCTCACTGATGACATCCGCCGGAGACTTCAGGGCTTCTACTCCGGTGGCGTCGACGTCATCAGCATGTGCGCCCGGCGGAAACTTCACGAAGTGCACCGCCAGATTCGACGGGTCATCCCATGACGGCGAAGTATTGGAGGCATTCCTCGACGCCGTCGAGATATTCAAGGACTGCGCAGCCGTCAGCGACGAGCATGCTCTCCGTGGATTACCAATGCTCCTGGAAGGCGACGCAGCGATATGGTGGAGAGGCGTCAAGTCGTCGGTCGCGACGTGGCACGACGCGCTCGCACGACTCCGCGCAATCTACGGCGTCGCTCAACCGGCATACAAAATATTTAGACAGATTTTCGCGTCCGAACAACAAGATAACGAACGCGCCGAAGTTATGTTGTGTAAAGTGCGCGCTCTATTCGCTAAGTTGCCCTATAAAGTAGACGAAGTTATGCAAGTAGATATGTGTTACGGTTTGTTATGTAATAGACTTAAGAAAAGAGTGCCCCGCGAGTCTGTAAGTAGTTTAGATGAGTTACTGTGTAACACGAGGATCGCGGAGGATAACATGAAGGAATATCAAGTAAGTCCCGATATTATTAAAACACGTAAGTCGCAAACTATACCTACTTCTACTGGCCAGCACCCCGCGCGATCCAATTCGCCTTGCACGAGTACTGTCGCTACGCGTAATAAAAACAGGCCGCGTTGCAGCTATTGTAGAGCTTTCGGTCATATTAGTGATGAGTGTCGTAATCGCGAGAAAACTTCCCAAATAGGTAATAAGGGTAACGACCCCAGTTATAGTTCACCTAAAGTTGTCCGATGTTATGGTTGCGGTAAGACTGGTGTCGTGAGGGCGAAATGTGATGTTTGTAACCCGGGAACGTCGACTTCGATGCCGGCGAAAAAAGAGGGGACGGGGCTCAATAGTGCGACATTTAATTATACCGACTCGAATAGGGATGTTACGTCGAGTCGCGATTTTTGTTATTGTTCCGATAAAGGTAGTGACACACATGTACACTTAGGTAGTACAGTCGCGTGCGAAAATTCATCGCACCCTATGGTGAATATTCGTGTTATGGGTCGTAACGGTGTGGCAATAGTCGACACGGGTGCTACACACTGCATCGCGAGTCCTATGTTGCACCGAATTTTAGTCGACGCGGGAGTACAATTTATCGAATCCCGCCGCGCTGTACGTTTGGCTGACGGGTCTCAGATGTTGCGGGACTTGTTGTCAGCTGAGGTCACAGTCACGATTGAAGGTCATGAGGTAACGAGTGAGTTCCTGGTACTGCCCGGGGACGAGACTAGAACACTATTGGGTGTCGAGTTCTTATCCCGGGCCGGTATGGTACTGGATGTTGCTCGAGGTAAGTGGATGTTCGCGGATGATCCCGAACTTTCGTATGACCTTGTGTATACCTACTCCCTTAGCCCAGCTGACACGGAGCTGTTGCGCGCCGACACCGCGCAGCTCTCGTTGCGCGAAGATGAAGGAACGAAGTTGTCAGTGGAGGAAAGGCGCACTCTCAACGAATTCATCAGTGACAGAACGGCCCAATTTGCGCCCCACGGTCCTGCCACGGAGTTCGCCACCCACCGTATAAAGGTGAGTCCAGACCAGGAGCCCATTGCTAACCCGCCGTACAAGATGTCCCAGAAACGGAAGGAGGCGTTGCAGAGGGAACTAGACAAGTTGCTACGTGACGACGTAATCGAGGAATGCGAGTCTCCTTGGGCCTCGAATGTCGTCCTCGTGGCCAAGAAAGATGGAAGCTTGAGGATGTGTGTGGATTACCGGAGGCTCAACGCGGTAACCGAGCCAGACCGTTATCCACTCCCGCGCATTGAGGACATCCTACACGCGGCCAAATCCAGTGAATACATGACAACCCTTGACCTGAGGTCAGGGTACCATCAGGTCAGCCTTTGCCCTGAGGACCAGGACAAGTCGGCGTTCACGACGCCGCTCGGAACCTTCAGATTCAAGCGGATGCCGATGGGCCTACGGAATTCCGGGGCCACTTTTCAAAGGTTGATGGACAGGTTCCGTTCAAACCTGAAGGGAGTAGAACTGCTGTCCTACTTGGATGACCTGGTCCTCCTGTCACCAGGTCCCTTCGAGAGGCACCTGGCGGACTTGAAGGCCGTCTTCGACCGGCTGGCCTTATTTAAGCTACGAGTCAATAGAGACAAGAGTCATTTCGCCCGAGAGTCGGTCAAGTTCCTGGGCCATGTTATCGCACCAGGCGGAATCCAGGTGGATCCGGACAAAACCGCGGCGGTAGATAACATGCTAGTGCCCACAAATGTGAAACACCTCAAGTGTTTTCTGCAAACGTCGAGTTGGTTCCGACGTTTTATACCGAATTACGCAGAGATTGCACGGCC
Organism: Aricia agestis; assembly: GCF_905147365.1. Taxonomy (NCBI): domain Eukaryota; kingdom Metazoa; phylum Arthropoda; class Insecta; order Lepidoptera; family Lycaenidae; genus Aricia; species Aricia agestis. The sequence goes on along the minus strand of NC_056416.1, from coordinate 15,496,849 downwards.
CCTCACTAACCTCCTGAAGAAGACGAACGTTTGGCGATGGGACGCCGAGCAACAGGAGGCGTTCGAGCGCATTAAATCTCTCCTCGTATCCGCTCCCATATTGCGTCAGGCAGATGAGGCAAGGCCATTCATTCTCTGCACTGACAGTAGTGGATATTGCCTCGGGGCCGTTCTCATGCAGGGGGAGGGCTCCGATGAGAGGCCGATCGAGTACGCAAGCCGACTTCTCACCAGTGCCGAGAGGAATTACTCGACGACTGAGCGGGAGGCTCTCGCTGTCGTGTGGGCTTTGTGTAAGTTCCGCGGTTATGTGGAAACCGCGAAGGTTATTGTTAGAACGGATCATCAGCCCTTGCGTTGGCTGATGAGTCAGAGGTCACCTAGCGGCCGACTGGCCAGGTGGGCCCTAACTCTGCAAGAGTTCGACCTAAGTATTGAATACACACCCGGACGTTCAAATGTGGTCGCAGACACGCTTTCGCGGCCCGTTTGTTCGCAGGACCCGGTATGCGACATATGTCTCACCGTTGTTGATCTGCCGAAACGGAGCAGTGGTGACGTCCGTGACAATCAACTGATGGACCCAGAGGTTCGCAAGATTATTGAGGACTTGGAGTCCGACGAACCCTCTAGGGGGAGACCATGGTCCGACCGCGGATATACACTTTCCGACGGAATCCTTTATAGGTACAGTTTGGAGTCCGACGACGGAGAAGACGCATGTTTGGTTGTGCCCGAGCACGAACGCAGGCAAGTGATGGCTGACCTCCATGATGCACCTACAGCAGGTCACTTCGGAGTGGAACGCACCTTGAGCCGCGTTCGGTCTCGCTACTATTGGCCTGGCATGCGCACGTTCGTGACTAATTATATTAAAGAATGTGTGCCCTGCCAGAGGTATAAGGCCGACAATCGGAAACCAGCGGGGCTGCTGCAAACCCCTGCCGTATCGAGAAGATTCGAAGTTGTCTCGGTGGACCTATTCGGTCCATTGGTTGAGACCCCAAGGAGAAACAAGTGGATCCTGATCGTGGAGGACGTCTGCTCGCGCTGGGTGGAATTGTTTCCACTCGAGAATGCCACCAGCGTCGAGTGTGCGCAGACGTTAGCCAACGAGGTTTTCCTCAGGTATGGTGTGCCACGCCGCCTCATCAGTGACAACGGCGTGCAATTTGTGAGCGAGGTCATGCAGCAGGTATGTCATGTTTTAGGGATCAGCCAGTCGCTCACGCCATTCTACCATCCGGAGGCCAACCCGATCGAGCGCAAGAACAGGGATCTCAAGGCTCAACTTGCTATTCTTGTGGGCCAGGATCATGACACCTGGGATTTACACCTCGCTGCGGTAAGGTTCGCGATGAATTCCGCCGTTACCAGCAGTACAGGGTACTCGCCGGCGCAATTAACTTTTGGAAGAGAGCTGCGAGCTCCTTATGACTCCGCCACGGACATGAGGGCTATCTTGGAGGTGGATAACTTCGTCCCAGGTATCACTCCCTACTTAAAGAAAATGGCCGCGACCCTGGATGACGCCAGAGACACTCACGAGAGGGCTCAGGCCGTCCAGAAGGATAATGCTGACAAGAAGCGCAGGACGCCTCCAGACTATCAGGTAGGGGATCTTGTCCTTCTGAAGACTCACGGGCCAAACGATGCAGGGCGCGGACAATCCGCAAAGTTCATACCACGCCGTGACGGCCCATATCAAATCGGTAGTATTGCCAGCCCAACAACTTATATGTTGAAGAACGTTCAGACCGGGGGGGACGTGGGTAAATATCACGTTTCGCATCTCACGCCCTTCTCAGGCCAGGTAGAACCTCCCGTCCGGGAGAAACGTAAACGTGGAAGGCCACGTAGATACTTAGATAACTAGCCCAACGGCGAGGCGCCTAGTTAGGCTAGAGGGGGAGGATATAACGCGGGGTTTTAAAAATCGGGTACATCCCTATTGCATCACCAGGATCCATCCCTATAACACCTCCCCTCCCGCGCCTCGAACGCCGCGGACCGCTCCGGCGCCCGCGCGGGGTCCGCTGGCCAGTCAGTGCGATTTTGACAATCAAGCGGCGCGCTGTGAAAATCGCGCCTCTCCGATCACGCGATCCTCCGCGCCTCACTCAAACGGTCATACCAGCGATGTTTATGTTCCCGCTGGCCTCTTGTGATTGCTTATTTTTAATTGTTAACGTAAATGTGCTAATCTTGGTTAATGAATAAACGATTTTTTCAGTACAGAAGCGTTAAAAGAGTATAATTCGTATGTGTTGTAGTGTGTGTAATGTTTTATTTGTAAAAAAAATATATGATAAAAGCATAAATTCAAAATAATATTAGCTCGATGCACTCCTTCACCATGTAAACTATGGCTGTGTTCGTCGGCGTATTTTTGGACAAACCTTTTATTGCGCATGTCCGAAAGATGTCATGGCAACGCCATAACAAATATACAGGTTGTAACAAAAACAAGTGATAATACTTTAGGGTGTGTACGTGTTCCTTGTAGAGAGTTCACTGTGAAAGTAGCAGCGCTGAAAGACCAACATTTTTTTTCACTTTTGTATGAGGAAACTCGTGACGCTCGGGCCCTTGCCCATACAAAAGTGAAAAAAAAATTCGTCTTTCAGAGCAGCTACTTTCACAGTGAATTCTCTACAAGGAACATGTACACACCCTAAAGTATTATCACTAGTTTTTGTTACACACTGTATACTAGTAATCTGTGGCCATAACAAGTTGCTGGTCAAGTCGTAAACAACGTCACAGTATAGCATTGCTATACTGTGACAACGTATTAATTAATTGTTTATAGTATCATACAGTAGTATGATTAAAATAATAAAAGCTAAACATAAATACATAAGCCTCTAAAATAATTTATTTAACACTATGATAGTGTTTGATTATTTTATTATGGAAAATATGGATATGGATCACTTGGAAAATTAAAAAAAAAAAATTTTTATGAAACAAGAGGGCTAACGAGTAAACGGGTCACCTGATGGAATGCTATGCAATTTCCGTCTCCCATGGACACTCGCAGCATCAGAAGAGATGCAGTTGCGTTGCCGGCCTTTTAAGAGGGAATAGGGTACCTAACAAGGGGAGGGTAGGGATGGGAAGGGAATAGGGGAGGGTAGGGAAGGGAATAGGGTAGGGGTTTGGGCCTCCGGTAAACTCACTCACTCGGCGAAACACAGCGCAAGCGCTGTTTCACGCCGGTTTTCTGTGAAAACGTGGTAGGTGGTAGGTAGGTAGGTAACGGTCGAGCCGGCCCATTCGTGCCCAAGCATAGCTCTCCCACTGGTTTGTTCATTGCAACGCCAGCAACAAATTTGGCAACAAATTGCAATTGGGTTAATTGTCAAGTCGTAAACAGTTGTCGTTGCCATGGCATGACATGATTTAGACATGCGCATTAACTAGGTTTTGCAGCGAATGCGCTAAAAATTACGCCGACGAACACGGCCTATAACTGTGAAAAATTTCATTCACCTACGTTTCCCCATTTTTCGTAAAAAGGGTTACAAAGTTTTTGGCTCACGTATCTTATATCTTTAAACGAGCAATTCTTGTATATATATATATTTACTAGATGTCCCGCGCGGCTTCGCCCGCGTAAATTAGAAATTTTACAGAATCCGTAGGTACATTTTCCCATAAAAAATATTTCCCCCGTTTTTCCCACATTTTCCTGAGTTTCTTCTGTCGTATTAGTCTTAGAGTAATAATATAATATAACCTTCTCGATAAATGATGAGTCTTACTCGATAAATGATCTATCTAACACTGAGATAAGTTTTTAAATCGGACCTGTAGTTTCTGAGATTGACGCGTTCAAGCAAACATACTCTTCAGGTTTATAATATTAAGTAGATATAGATTTTTTTTAATTATCGCTTGACAAACTCGAGTCTCGATCTAAAAGACTATGAAATGGTATAATATGGTAGTGATGATGATGATGATGAATGTAATTTGTATAGTAGCATATGCTTTCTGTTCTTAAAACAACGCCGAAACTCCCAAACTTGTATCTATAAAGAATCAGGAATTCTCTCAGCACCTTCCGAACCACGGTATACCAGGTATATCTCGTTGCAAAATCTTACTTGTTGGTAGCATATGCTTAGAATACTTCTCACGAAACCGAAGTCACCATATGTTTCCCTATAAGTTTTGAGGAGTTCCCTCGATTACTTATGGATCCTTCATCAGATCACCACTTTTCTGAATATAATACCAAATTGGAATGATACCCTATATACCAAAAGAAAAATTTTGAAAATCGGTTAACAAACGGCGGAGTAATCGTTGAATATAAGAAAACGAACATCCCCCATTTTGAAAGTCGGTTAAAATTGTAGCCTATGTGTTATTTATTTAATATTTTAATCAGCACATGAATTGAATAACAAAATTTTTTTCAAATTAATCGTAGCACCATCTGTCAGGACAAACTAAAATTGAAATAGAATAATATTGAATGCGATGATAGCGCCGTCCGCCGGATCTAATGTAAAACATTCCAAAATCAACAACTCCTTATAAATAAGAAATTAATTGAAAAAACATTTTCCAGTAGACCAAACTGTAAATCTAAACCATTCTCGAATCTCCACGAACACACACAAAAAATTTCATCAAAATTGGTCCAGTCGTTTAGGAGGAGTTCAGTCACATACACACGCACACAAGAAATATATATATTAAGATAATTGGAATCTCGGAATCGGCTCCAACGATTTTCATGAAATTTAGTATATAGGGGGTTTCAGGGGCGATAAATCGATCTAGCTAGGAATCATTTTTAGAAAACGTCATTTTATTCGTGTTTTATTGAATACCGAGCAAAGCTCGGTCAAATAGTTAATATATAGAAAGAGAAGATACAAGTGGAAGGGAAAGAGACAAACGACCTGTCAAGGCCGAATTTCATATACCATCAAAAAAAAAGATACATACAGCCGAACGTATAACCTCCTCCTTTTTGGAAGTCGGTAAAAAGACGACTTTACAGGAGGAGAGTTTGAAGTTTCAAACTTGAACGACTTCATTTTTTAAGTCCTTTATATAAGATTGTGATGTCTCTACTAACATTTGTGTTTGTTTTAGGTTAATCAACTCCTGTAAATATGTAATTTTGTTTTGTAACCGTACACGTCTTGTTACTTCACCAGACCTTCGCTACATAGAGCAAAGTCCTTTAAGCCACTCTGACATTGGCAACTCACCGAGGCGGCCATTTTTAAAAGAAGAAGAAGAACCGAATGTTATATTGGCATGAGATCATAGAGACAAATAAACATATCATGAGATTCAATTAATAAACACGTAACATTTTGGAAAAGTTTTATTTAATTAGAACAACAGTTTAGAATAGATTGAGCCAGTAAATGGCACACTTTAGCACAAGACGTGTAAAAACTTACTTTATCTTCTAGTTTTGTACATGGCCACTGCAAAAATAGCATTGAATATATGTACACAATTATATATTCTATTTACAAATAACAAAAATAAGTAACAATTCCTAATATAAAGTGGCTTTCATAGTCTTAAATTGATACATTAGAAGTATACTATTCTAAAACATGGAAGAAATAACTATTTACAATGTTCTAAAGTTTAAACAAGACAATTATTATCAATAATTCATCTAGGTTATTAATTTCACAATTTGTATCTTCTGGCCCTCCAGAATCCAGATTGATACACCAAGATACATATCTAATAGTCTGTCAAAAAAGTGAAGAAAATAAAAAGTGGAAATATCATCGTAGTGTCATCCCTTTTTTAACCGACTTCCAAAAAACGAGGAGGTTATATATTCGGCTGTGGATATTTTTATTTTTCTTAGATTGATTTGAAATGGATGACACTACAATGTTGCCACTTTTTAATTTCTTCACTTTTGTGACAGACTATAGATGCATGAATCATGATACAAGTAAAAAATCTTACAAATCACAATGTTAGTAATTAATGTAAAGACCTGTGAATGGTATTTTTCTCTCTCTATTTTTTCCTACAATTACAGCACATCCTTCGCAATATTTCTTGTAATTCCTCCGAATTAGCGCAAGGTATAGTGTAGGATTCTTCAAATAGGTAAATCATTTTATAGTAATAAATATTATGGTACTTCTGTATACTTTCTTTTACTCAAATTTGATTTTGCTTATTATATTTTTATATAGCACAATATATTTTATTACACAATATATTACATGATATTACTGTGTTTAATATGAAATTTAGATAAACTGTTATAAATGAAAAATACGTAACCAATTAATCATTACCAAATAAGAATTTATTCTTGATAACTATCTAAACAAACATGTTTTTAATATTGATGAAACCAAAAGGCTTTCATTCTAAAATCTAAATAATATGATTAAGAGCATAGTGACTAAAATTCGATTCATAATAATATATTACTATGTAAGTATGTACAAAAGTCCTATCTAAATCTAATGTATTTAACTATTTACAAATTTACATTTCTTTGGTTTTGCATATTCATTGTAATTATATGGTTGTATTGTGTTGAATTAGCACAATATTAAAAGTGGCGGTATTCTAGAAATAAATTACAATATTTAAAAATATTGCTAATTTGTTGATCAAATTATTGATAATTATGATTCTCCAAAAACACAATCTTTATTAATTATTACAAAAAAGTGATGCTACATAAATGATGATTGATGAACTACACAAGAGTGATTAAAATGAACACTTATTTAACAGGGTGGTGGTGTTTTATATTCTATTAGGAAAATCTCTATTATTATTTAGAAAAATCATGTTAAGAGATCTTTTTCATTAACATCAAATCAGATTCTCGTACAAAAAAAAATATTCATTGATAATAATAGATATTGATTTTATGTTTTATGATTTATCACTTTAAAGGCAAAACATGATATAAGGAATTACGACTACATCACAACCACAATGGTGACTAATTTTGTGCTTTGGGCAAGCAGTTATGGAAAATCACTAATATTAATAATATTGTCTATATTTGACACACATTGCTTTAGAGTTTTTAAACTATAATTTTATAAAAAAAAATAGCAACAGCTGCATAAAAGGCCCCCGTTCGGCGCAGGAAAATCTTTGCTTGGGCTAAGTTCCCCAAAAAAGTTTTCGTGCAGAGCCCTTAGTTTGGTATCATGGATATGGCTAACCTAATGCAACCATTTAGTGAATAATTCTTGCAATAGCAAACTTAATATAAGTTGCTGAGTGACGGAAATTAGCATATAAACAATTTTATATTGCACTTAATTATAATAAACATACCTATTTATAATATAAACATAATGCTAATATTTTTGAAGATCATTTCATTTACTTAATTACTTAATATTGAAATAATTGCAACAACCAAAGAATGTTTTTTCCAGAGAGTCTAATCGAAAAAGATCAATATTTAAGATTTCTTAGGGCCTAGACAAGATGATAGGGATAATCGCTTACTACGGTAAGCGATTATCATAAACGCCCAACACCACAAAATGTATGGGATTTGTATTCGCTAGCGAAGGTCAAATCGCATATATTTTGTTAGCGTTTACGATAATCACTTGCCACTTGTCTTCCAGGGCTTATGTATGAAATTAAACCTGCATTGTCATTTTCTTTGAGAATTTAAATTAATTAAACTAAAACAGTTCAACATAACATTCTTTTTTTTTGCAATGTACAGATGAGCACCAAAAGAGTTTAAATAAAAATAAATTAATTAGTATTCATATTTTGGGTTCAATTTCATACAATTTCGGTTGTCCTATTCAAATGTAGACTGACTAGAAGGATACTAACTACTATAAACTAACCTAACGTGTAGTTTACTATGAGGTAAAAATAATATCTACTTACAAAATATACAGTAAAATATTTTTGAAATTGGCAATGTCTAAAAAAAGACAATATTCAAAAACTTCTCAATACATATTTACTAGCAGTGGAAAGTCCACTACATATTTTGTAAATAATAGTGGCAGAAACATAATTGATTTTACAAATCGAGCATCACTGCATCACGCAATAATAATCATTATTACTAACACCCTTAGTACATACTTGCTAACAAATCCACATTGTGTATACAGAAGTCTAATGCTAAGTACTCACATGCGGTTTTGCTCGATAGTTTTACTCCAAATCGAGTAATAGTTACTGTGTGGACCGCAAAACTCACAGCTCGAAGGCTCGCATCGAGCCGCTCGAAGGCTAGCATCGAGCCGGCTCGATGGAATTAAATATATCGATTTAGAATACAACTATCGAGCAATGCTGAATGTGTGGACGAAATCTCGAGCCGTGGGTTTTGCTCGATCGAGCAAAACTGTATGCAAGTACTTAGACATAGACAGCTGGTTTTCTCCTTTTCTATTCTGCTAGAAAATTAGCTTGACAGACAGGGGCAAATATCTAATAACTAGCATTTGTTTACGCAGTACTAAACTTTGTGTTAGCAAATAATATTCACAAATCTAAACTTGATAATTTATATTGTAAAACTGTACAAACACATTTAAGTTAAAATGTGAAATTTCAACCATCTTAAGGTTGTTAAGATTTAAAAGACAAAATTAAAATATTTACAAGTTATGAAAAATAACTGAACACTACATTAGAACATATTCACATAGTGAATATATTAACACTTATGGCAAAGCGGTGTATTCATAAATTCGCAGTAGGTTTATTACATGTCACGTCCAAAAACACAAAAACTAAAGTAAATTATGTCTGTTTCATTCTCTATTTACATTTTTGGCGCTAAGGACTATTAACATTTCTTTTGCTCATTCTAAGAGCGCACAGAATAATCACAACTATCGAAGATCCGCGTATGATAATGTTCATGATTTATTTACTTAAGCTCTGTTCACACGTATTTTCGCTATAACTGTTGCTGTCACACGATCTTGTTATATTCTTGCGGCGTATATCCAGGAGGCGAGCGCATCGGTGAGCGCGCGCAGGCGGGGTAGGCGGGGCAGGCGGGGGAGGGGCGGGAGGCGTCACGTGAGCCGGCGACGCAAGTGGCGCACGAGCGCGTGCACCTTCACCGCAGGGCCGAGCCGCAGCCGCAGGCATGCTACCAGCTCGTCGCATGATGCCATCAGCAGCTCCGCGCCCGATAGCCGCGCCGCCGCCGCCGCTGCGCCCGCGCCCGCACCGCCGAGACGACCCACCAGCGCCGCCGTCTCTTTCTGTTGGCAAATCAAATTGTTATAGTCGACGACTATATTCTATAAATAAAAAAACATATCGTTATGCTGAAGTAAAAATCATGATAATTACTTACAAATTACGGAGTGTAGCATAAAGTGGGGACTATGCGCAACGAAATACGTTGCAGAAGCAATAATTTTTCCCGCAATTCCGTCGCATAGTAACAACGCAAAGGTCATATAATGAATGTTTATATTCGTAGCAGAAAGGGCTGTCTGCACTGCCAATTTTAATCGCGCGAGTTTTTTTCGCACTTGTGTAACACTTTAAATCCGCACTTGCGGACAACTTAAAATTCGCAGTGCGGACAGTCCCTACATCATAATAATATTATGTTGACCTGTGACCAAAGCACGGGGTTGTCCGGCAGGTCGAGCTCGGCCATGTGTCGGGCGAGCACGGCGCGCGCGGGGGAGGGCGGGTCGCGCGGTGCGGGGGATCCCCGCCACCGCTTACCGCCACTGGATAGTGACTCATCATCGGAGCCCTGTAACGAAAGCTCAGCATTTATGGGCGATTCATAAGCTATATCGCTTCTTGTATTTATTTGATATATTCGCACAAATATCGCTCGAGTTGCATCCATAATTTATAAGTTTGTCTATTCTGTATTTTAATTTGAAATTCTAAAAATCAGTACTTTCACTTAATTACTTGATTTAGTTTAATTGTGACGGAAAGTACAAACAGCCGTACACCAAACTGGTCTAAAATGTCTTATGACTACTATTTATAAACATATTTGGAATGAGTACAATCAATTAACATAATATGGTTACACATACTGGGTCATTCTTAATGACTTCCTCCACTCGTTTATGCTTCGGTGGCCGTCCTCTCGGTAATCTGTAAAAAATTAAGTATTAGTAATAGAAGGAAAGAAATACATGTATTTGCTATACTTAAACAGCAAATTATCATAGTAATATGCTAGTGTGAACTTACTTTTCTCTCTGTGTATCACTTGTCGGGGTACTCGACTGTATAGGTTTAGGCGGTTTGCTTGGTGGCCTGAGAAAAGAAAAACAAAATTTTGCTGATCTGGATAGTACACTAAAAACGAGTTTTACTAAACCACTTGTTATTAGAAAGTTGAACAATCAACAGTTAAATCAACCTTTAGCGATATAACACAAGGAAGAAGATAATAATAAGACAAGCTTAATTTATGTCTGTCAATTGGATATTTTATTTATTTATGCTAATAGAGTATGTTCAAGTTTGCTGCGCGTCCACCAGGTCGGAATCGGGGCGTACGGTGCGGACGAAGCGTGATTTATAATTTGTCTGGAACGTCATTTCTGCGCCTGACAAATTATAAATAACGCTTCGTCCGCACCGTACGCTCCGATTCCGACTGCATACTCTGGAACTTCCAGTGTATGCAGTGCCTTAGAAATCAATACAAAGCAACAAATCTGTCCGCTACGTACGCTCCGATTCCGATCCGATGGACTCTCTAATCAGAATCTTGTAGTGTTTACTGACCTCGGCTGCAGGCGGTCGGAGCGCGTTGGCGGCGGCGCGCGGTAGGGGCAGGCGGCGGGCACGGCGTGCTGCTTGTTGGCCCCGCCCCGCACCGAGCCCAGCCCCCGGCATCCGCCCACGCCGCACGGGCCAGCTATACGCAGCTCCTCCGCCGCTGTAACGTTATACAAATTGTTGTAACAAGGAACTGTCGAAGCGCATACTTTATTAACACTTTCATTACCACTACGATTTTCACGATGTTTTCTCCGATGCCGCCAACATTTTACGTTGGACTCGCTAGGCGATTGAAGTCATTAAACTTCAACATGGCATCTTACACTTATAGAAAGTCTGCGATGCTGTCATAATTTTATCCTCTCATCTGTCAAGCGCCCAAAATGGGCGCCAAAAAAATATAAGCCAGCTTATATTGTTTCACTCCTTGTTACATTTCTTACAACGTAAACAATAATACAGAGATGGAAATAAAAAGCCGCTAACACATTAGTGTGGGGCGATATGTCAAGTGTAAACATAAACCATTTTTTGTGACGATTTTTAATGAGTAATTAGAAATTTAAAAAAAATCAAAAATGGCGTGACGGTTAAGCTATTTTTTTTTATGAAATAAGGGGGCAAACGAGCATTCGTGTCACCTGATGGAAAGCAACTGCCGTCGCCCATGGACACTCGCAGCATCAGAAGAGCTGCAGGTGAATTGCCGGCATTTTAAGAGGGAATAGGGTAATAGGGGAGGGTAGGGATGGGAAGGGAAGGGAATAGGGGAGGGTAGGGAAGGGAATAGGGTAGGGGATTGGGCCTCCGGTAAACTCACTCACTCGGCGAAACACAGCGCAAGCGCTGTTTCACGCCGGTTTTCTGTGAGAACGTGAGAAATTTCTCTGGTCGAGCCGGCCCGTTCGTGCCTAAACACTGGCTCTTATTATATCATTTTTAGTACAGTTTTTTTTTGATACGATAGAATACGAATCTCGTTCGTCCATCTTAGTCGACATGAATATGTATGGACTATGGAATAGAAAGCTACTCACTTAGCGGCGGCTCCAGCGGATGTCCGGTCTTGAGGCACCAGCCGACGGGGTGTATGTCGGGCGAGTCGTCGTCCAGCCAGCACGACAACTCGTCCGGCCAACCGTCGAACGACACTCGCACCCGGTGGCCGCGCACCGCGCTAACCGTCGCCACGCGAATAAGGAACGGCACCTGGGACAACACTTCTTTAGTACAGCAAGTTAACTTATTTTTTACCCAGGAATGAAACAATAATTTAGTAGATATACAAGTATAGCTCGACTTGTGCGGCACCTGTCACAAACCTTATAAATTATAAGTTATAACCCTAGTTGGACATATACAAGAATGTCCAAATAGTTCAACACATTTGTGCATGCTGTCTCTATTATATTTTACGTTCCTGTCACTTTTAGGAGACCCCGTCACTATCAAACGAGTTGAACCTGTTAAAACAATTATTATTTAATGTCTGCTAACTTGTATCATAAGGCTTTTTGTGGCGCTTAGTGATTCAGGGTAATAAAGCTTTTTAAAGCACACACGACGACCAACATTACATTAAAAAGGCGAAACTGCAGCGCTATTTTGCGCTTATTAATAGGACATTGCTTTATGGTACCAATCATCAAACATGACTCACATAAGGGTGCCAAATTAATATATTTATTCAACACCGAACTTCAAATCTACCTCGGTCGTGGGAAATCGAGACACAATAGATAATATTTAATTGCTACGCGGCCGCAGCGCCGGTGGCCGCTTGGGGCTTGATGGGTTAAAGTATGGCTTGTACACACTTTTTGTGAGTCAACTATTTGGAATTTGATATTGTAGTCAGTGTGCAGCACAAGACTGCAGCACTACTTTTGGATCGTCATATTAATGAAGTCGAAAGTAGTCAACCATCTGTAAACTGTACTTCCAGGATAATATTTGTCCATCAGTTATATAATGTTATCGTAAAATACTTTAGTTAGCAAGTTGTTGTAGAGAACTTACGAAGGCTTGTAGACTACCTTGTAGAAACCTTATTAGTCGTTACACGATAATATTCGATACGTAAGATATTTTCGCTAATCCGTTAAGTTATTGAATATTAATATATTTATTATTATGTAATATGTATCGTTGTATTTTTTGTAGTACACTTGCGTCAAACACGACAAAGATACTATAATATACTACCTTATCTTAAGATAAAATATGGTATCTTAAATCTTTTCCCCGTGTAATACGATTTCTAAGGATTTTTTCCCTTTTATAAGCGTACGAAAACCTTATACATACATAGAAAGAATTTAGGTCTAGTACTAAGGCATTAAAGTAACTGTGACCTTTCGACATGAAAATCAGGTTTGAGCAAACCTTGGCCCTAATTTCATTTGAAACTTGCTTTCATCGCTCGTTGCAACCCTTCGTGGAAATTGTTTAGTATTTTAGTTACAAAGGTTCGTATTATAATGACCGTAATGCCTGTTACTTTTTATCATTAAGCTGTAATTTTTTATTTTATGAACTAAACAGAAATGACTTCATTTTAAAAGCTTTTACTTTTAACAACATAGCACAAGAATATAAATAATTAAGTATTTATATTTATTATTATTAATTTCTTATCGTGAGAACAACGCTTTGTATGCCACATCTGCGTTGCGTGGCTGCGACAAGTGACAACGAGAGAAATAACAAATCACGTTTCTGCTAAAAAATGACCGCAGTCTGCACCAATACTAGCTGTGTACACACTAGGCATATCCTGAAACATATATTATGTGAAACAACGCAGCGGAGCTATTTGACTTCCCTTTAAATTGATGGGAGTATTCCTGTTTGCTGAAGCTTTGCCCTAAGGAGCTCCAGTATTACAAAATATCCTATAGATAACTCACCCTCTTATCAACAACTTCCAACTTCATGCCGGGTTTGAAGCCGACGGGCGCGCGGGTCTTGAACGCGCGGGGCGGCGCCGCCGTCGACATCGTTTCCGCCAGGTACGCCTCCCACGAGAACACCTCCTCCTTGTAGCCTGTGGGACAGAGATAGATTATAGAGTAGTTTGTGGGAAAGAGACGGCGTTCTGTGGGACTTATACCTTCCACGAGAACATCTCCTCCTTGTAGCCTGTGGGACAGAGATAGATTATAGAGATAGCGTTTGTGGGAAAGAGATGGCGTTCTGTGGGACTTATGCCTCCCACGAGAACACCTCCTCCTATAAGCCTGTGGGACAGAGATAGAGTATACAGATAGCATTTGAGGGAGAGAGACGGCGTTCTATGGGACTTATGCCTCCCACAAGAATACCTCCTCCTTGTAGCCTGTGGGACAGAGAGCGGCTTAGTGGGAAAAAGAGTATAGAGATAGCGTTTGTTTAAGACATAGTGTTCTGTGGGACTACATAGCACAATGCCTACATAGTAACTATGTATTTATTTTTCTGTGACACTGCAGTGGTAATGGATCACTAACAGTCTAGCAACTCTGTGCCTTGTTTCCCCACCCAGGCCCCCAACTATAGTTGGGGGCCTGGGTGTAAGACGACGTACAAGCAATAGGGCCTGAGGCCGTACCACGAAACCGTTTTGAGATTCAAACAATCGCACGAAAATGACGCGTCATACTCTAAGAAATGAGAAATTACGCTGTTAGAGCAGGACGCGGCATCCTCGTCCGAATGTTTGAGTCTCAAAACGGTTTCGTAGTAGGCCTACTGATTACACCTACCGAGTAGAGTGGCAATACAGTGCTTTTAGCCAATCAAATTGGTGAAATCATACCGAGTTCTCGGCCGAGAACACCGTCTATTGCTAGTGGGTCGTCTCATCGTAATTAAGGCATTAACATGATTCGAAGCTCTTGCTTTTTACTCTTTCGTGAAAGACTATAGAATCCTTATTCGTGACGTCTACTTGCCAATTTTCCGCTACCTCGCGGCGCCAATATGGGCAATATAGTATATAAAATATAGGCCGATCGCAACATTTAAATCACTAAGCAAGAATGCGCACTGCGCGGTGTTCCATTATTTGGTGGGTAATGTTTTACTCACTAACTTTAATTCTTTCTTTCTTATAAGACCTTACCTTCGTATTATAAATAATTGTTTACATTATTATGATAACGTAGAGACAGTGAATCAAAATAAATATTTTAATACAGATGGTTGAACTCTACCAAAACAAAAAAAAAATATAAATATCAGTTCACAAAATTACTGTAAAACCTTAAAAACATATTATTGTAAAAAGCTTCAAGAGTCCTTCAGACGCCATCGTTGGCAAACAATTCGGTTATCATGTGACCCACGCAAGTGCCAACTGGGGACGAATTGTATGCTAATTATTGTATGACTGTATGAAATTATATTTGACGGTCGAGTAATAAATGTACTTAACTGAATACTAATGAAGGAAATAACAGGTAAAATAAATAGGGTAACTCATACAAGGTTGGTGTCTCTATAAAGTGATTTTCTTACATAACAGACAAAAGAAAGACAACAGTATTTAGATGTTAGTGTCCATTTTGTAAATATATTTTTTAATAAATTAAAATGTGTTTGTCCTGAATCCTGAAAAGTTTTTATTAATTTTTAGTAAAGTTCATTAAATAAGCTAAAATTCTTCGATTTGTATATTTATCATCTTCGAATATCCCTGACAGATTTTAAGATATTTCATAAACTAGCCACATCTAGATCTCTACAGTCTACACTATGTAGTATGTTTGATTTGTCTTTCGGTGTAAAAAACAAAGTACTTATCTAATTTGGTAAAATTAGACACTTTGTTTTTTTTTTTTTGTAGATACTTGTGTCTTAAAAGTAATGGCACTTTCAACAATAGTACTAAAATAGGCGTTTAACACACGCGTACCACAACTAAAATTATTTGAAGCATGCGTCATTACCTCACAACTTGTATTTTAAAGTCATAATAATTATAACATCAAGGTTGGTGTTAATCACTTGGCCATTTAATTCGGCGAATAGAGTAAATTCAAAAGCGATGTGAAGACGTTTCGCTTTTAGGGTTCCTTTTTCGAAGAGTAAAATCGGGTACGAGTCAATGATTGTTGATAATGAAGAATTTTATTTACAACACGCATTTTATATTTATACACAGGGCCGTCTCTAGCCCATGTGGCGCCCGTGTGCAAACGTTACCCTAGCGCCCCCTAACAAGCGCGCGCGGGGTCAAATTAAATGGGTACAAAGTAAAAGTACAGTTTGTCCGGCCGCTTAAATATTTATAATTATTTTAGAGTTGGAAGATAATAATTAAAGACGACTTTGGATTGTAGAAGCATTTCCAGTTAAAGTCTGGTCGCCTAATACACACGCGCACAAAAATATTGGCATTCTTGCATAAGGCGTACGTGGAAAAGAGATACCAATATTATGTTCAGTGAAAGTAAAAAAAGTAAAAGAAGCAGTCAATGGCCGAAAGTACTGTCCTGCGCCCGGACTATAGTTTAGGTAAAATTAATTTCCGCAATTGAACCGGAAAGCATAATATATTTGAGGATAATATTTATTAATGCATTAATTTACTATTATTGGCTACAAAATATTTACCACAGAATAAATTCATTTGAAAACAACAGTACCTATGTGTACATTAAAAGCTAAATTAGATGGCTGATAGAGGGTAGAGTGGTAAATCCATGAATTGGGAATAATCCATACTATGCAAAATCTTAACATAGAGATAACATAAATCCAAAAGAGATTCCGAGACCGATTTTAATCATATCGTTTAGTAAAAACTTCTATTGTATGCACCTACAATAATACAAAACAATGATTATAAAATAAATGTGCAGGTTTTCATTATTCTCTTTTATGGTTTATAATTCGCATTACTGATGTATATACGTATTGAATGCGATGCCATTTCGAGCTATCATGTACAATAATTATTATTATACCTACATGCGAAATTAATTAATTGTTGGATAGCTACATACCTATTAGGTATGCGCTAGTAAAATATGCCGATAGAACCTAGAACTCTACGTCTTTCTTACATCTAAATTTGTATATAAATTCCACTAGATTACGCCTGTAACTCCGTCACGCTGAAAATCGTTTATCGCACGGGAACCGTACATTTTTCCGGGATAAAAGTGCCAAATTTCCTTTCCCGGCACTCGGAACTATCTCTATACCAAAAACATCACAATCGATTCAGCAGCTTAAGCATGTAGAGGTAACAGACATACTATTGTATTTATAATATTGGTATCGATATAATATTAATAGGAATACACGTAGATGAAACAAGTAACTGCTTATCAATCATATAAATGGAAATATTTTAAAACTAGTTATCCGAAGGTATAAGCATTAAAAATTGTATGCATTGTGGTTTGATATTATTATCGCTTATCTCCTTAAATATAAATAGTAAAAGTCGACCGCAACTTTTATTCAACACAAACACAAATGTCTTTAGATTGTACATAAACTGAATTCACATCACATTATAAACTTCGACTACGACGGTCATTTTAAATTACAAACAAAACGAGTTATTTAGTAGTTCTACATATTTATGCGATAATGTATTATCTAGCAAGTATCAAGATCGTTCAGACCTCGGGGACATCCAGTCGGCAGGTCGTCGCGACGTCGACTGTGTGATGTAATTCGTAAACAAGCGCCGATAATATTATCCTGCTGCGTTAAATATACCTCGTTTAATATCTCCGAGTGATCGGTTGGGAGCGTTTTAAAATAATCGAACTACAATCATTGTAAACGTCCTCTACGATCGGTGGGCGGGATTTCGACATTCCGAATTCGAATTATGACAGGCGCTTATTTTTTTAATTTCGTGACCGTGGCCAAGTGCACACGCGTGTGCTACCGTGCCCTCAATAACTGCATTTGTAATGTACAATTAGCAAAATATCTGTAGCAGCGGTGAAGTTGTCTTACAAATTAACTTGTCGACACACTGGCCCGCTATAGTAAGTAGGTCAAGTAGGCACGACTCGCGACTACTTATTTATAATCAGCTATTTATACAACTCGCTGAACCGACGCCTGCTTCTGTACAAAAAAAAATGTCCTGGTGGTGGCTGCCTAGAATCGACCACATTGTTATAAAAACAAAATTTTTATGACAACGTGAAAACTTTGAGTCCCGTGATAGCCTAGTAAACGAATGATTCTGCTTGGAAAAGTCGAAAGCAGAAATTTTGACTTTGGTACCTTATTTAGACTAGTTAGGAGATAAACATACAAAAAGTCCTGACCCCTGAAGAAGGTCCCGTTTTTTGGCTTTTTGCTTACTCATCAGAAACGGTGCGTCGTACGAAATTCTCTTGTACTACATGATAAAATATAATTAAATTCTCTACAACTTTGTCCTTTATACTAATCTAATCATTGCCTCGCTATGAGCTTCTAAAATTGGCCGAGTGTGTTTTTTAGGGTTTCGTACCCAAAGGGTAAAAACGGGACCCTATACTGAGACTTTAATGTCTGTCCATCTTCTTGACCGTCTGTCTGTCCATCTGTCTGTCCGTCTCTTTGTCTGTCCGTCTGTCTGTCCTTCTGTCTGTCCGTCTGTCTGTCCGTCTGTCTGTCCTTCTGTATGTCCGTCTGTCTGTCTCCGGCTGTAACTCAAGAACGATAATAGCTAGAGAGTTGAAATTTTCAGAGATTATGTCTAAACAAGGTACCAAAGTCAAAATTTCTGCTTTCGACTTTTCCAAGCAGAATCATTCGTTTACTAGGCTATCACGGGACTCAAAGTTTTCACGTTGTCCTAAGAAATAAAAAAACACCCTTTATTATTGCATCATGCGCTAGTTTTGGTAATTATAAACAATTTCTCCAAAGTGATATTAAGCGAAAAAATCAGGCAAAGGTTCGATATTCAACATTTAATTGCTTTTTGTATGAGAAAAATCAAGTTTGTTGTATACTAGGCTATGAAAGGACATAGGATACTTATTAGTCCGGAAAAATGTACGGGTCTCGCGCGATAAACAAATTTTGGCGCAACGGAGTTGCGTGCGTCATCTATAATATAATTGTTTAAACATTGCATCGATCAATGCCCAAGGATAGACTCTAACGATGACATTTCAATGGTTTAGTAAAAGGCTGATAAAGACGAACACAACAATTTGGATAGCGCGGTTACGAAACCATGGTTAAGACTTAAGTCAACGATACCTGATAAGATATTTAATTGGGGATGGGGCTCAAATTTCGTTTCCTGGTTTTAAGGAAAATTCTTACTCAATATTCATTGAATAGTTACAATCAAATATCTACTTATTTAGATTTAAATTAATTTCTTATTATTTCTGAATAGATTATTATTATTTATTCAATAACACTTTCAGAATGGTCATATTGGGTGTCTACCTTTAATACTACCAGCCGGAAACTACTATCCATTATGTAAAAGAATTTCTATTTTTATAGTTTTCTCGGTTTAGCATTGACATGTCGTTTCACATCATTGTCGCACTCGTCACAACCTGAGATTAGCTCAACAAAATGCTAAGTTTTACATACTTATCAGCAATATTTTGGACATGTGGCTTTGTTGAAATGGCTTATTCGTGCTGAAGCATGGCTAAACAATTTTGGCATTACTTAATATACCTAAAAATTAATACAGCAACCATAATAATATACGAAGAGTAAAGTTTATAGGGTCCTGCTGTAGGAGCCGCAATATAACAATTATAATTGTTATTACATACCCCATGGCTCAGGCTACAGACACAGAGGCGCCGAAAATTCGCAAAAAAAATATTGTAATGCAGTGTTAACTTTTTACGTGGATTGGCGCAATTGGGCCTAAGACTAGGGTTACACGGTCAGTCCAGCATCAGTTCAGTCCATCAGTCTCAGACTGACGCCAGAATGATGGTTGGAAAGTTCGTAATAAAAAAATTATCACTCCATCAGTCACACGGTTACTCAATCATTCTTTCTCAGTCTGGATCAGACTGATACCCAGTGTAACCCAGAGTTTCCCAAACCTATTTTGTCTAACTTTGAGAACAAAATATTGTTTTAGTGCCTCCATTGTTTCAATTTAAAATGCATCCAGATGAAATAAATCACCCGCCAACAATTCTTGATCCTAAACCCCCTTTAGACCTTCAGCGCCACGGAATATATAACACTAAAGGAAGGGGCATAGCAAGTAAGTTTCATTGAAACTGCTGTCGCCAAACTCACACAGTAACATTTTACGCACACAAAAGAAATAACCAATCACAAAGAGATTTCTTTCTTAAATACAATGTCGTAAAAACAGCCCTAACCCTTTTGAAATAAAGAAGAATTTAAATTTAGCAATACCGGCTCTGACTACCGAGTTCAGTTATTCAACGCTAGATGGCGCTTGACAGCTAAATATGATAAGGCTTGAAGTTGTACGCAATTTTACACCTTACGTCAACTAATGTAAGGTTTTAATCCGTACTCACGAATTTCCTTTTGTGTGCGAGTTATGTCCAGCTGGACATAACTATGGCACGCGGGCCACGCCCATATGCCCTTTCCTGTAGTGTTATATATTCCGTGTTCAGCGCCCACACGGTGGCGTTATCGCCCACTTTGGGAAAGGTTGGTGTAACCCTATTCCAACTGCCGCACTCAGTTTTTTGACATAAGCCTCATACATTATCTGTCAAACTCTTCATTAAATTGAAGATTAATCATCATTAAATTTCTCTGAGTGCGGCGGTTACTCAATAGGCGGGTCCATACAGAGCGAGCAGCCTCGCGAGGCATTCGGCGTAGTTTTTTTTTAAATGAAATAAGGGGGTAAACTAGCAAACGGGTCACCTGATGGAAAGCAACTTCCGTTGCCCATGGACACTCGCAGCATCAGAAGAGCTGCATGTGTGTTGCCGGCTTTTTAAGAGGGAATAGGGTAATAGGGGAGGGTAGGGAAGGGAAGGGATAGGGGAGGGTAAGAAAGGGAATAGGGTAGGGGATTGGGCCTCCGGTAAACTCACTCACTCGGCGAAACACAGCGCAAGCGCTGTTTCACGCCGGTTTTCTGTGAGAACGTGATATTTATCCGGTCGAGCCGGCCCATTCGTGCCGAAGCATGGCTCTCCCACGTATAAAGTATGGACGTGACTCGCCCAAGGTACGCACGCTTGTCTCGGGCGAGGCACGTCGACACTAACCGAGCTGCTTCGTGCGGCGAATGCCTCGCGAGGCTGCTCGCTCTGTGTGGATACGCCTATTAAATAGTGGTACTCACATTTGGGCGGGGTCAGCGCGGCGCCGTGCTCGTCGGCCCAGCCCACCGGGTGTATGTACGGGCAGGCGGGGTCCGCCCAGAAGTCCGCACCACCGTCGGGCCGCACCAGCACGCGTCCGTCCATCATGTCCGCCACCGTCGCCACGCGTAACGTGCCGCCACGCTCCTCCGCCTCCAACTTCATGCCCACGCGGAAGCTGTTCGGCTTCATATTCTAGGGAAAATAATGAGGGTTAATGAATATATGACATAAAACATGTTTGCCACTGTAATCTACATACCCATTTTAAGTAAAATGTGTTATAAAATCTATACATAAGCAAGTATGCAACTTAATGTGCTGGGTATAGAGCAGGGTTTCTCAAAGTGGGGGTTCGCCATGCGACGGCAAGGGGTTCGCGACAAAATTTACGTAATGGTGGCTTGATAATTGGGCTGGAAAAGATGGCTGGATTCGTAACCCGTTTGCGGTCACGAACGAGAGCATAATTTCTAGTTTGAGTGTCAAGCAACTGGAGTTACTATTAGAAATGCCTATAGAACTCTTCAAGCTGATTTCAAAGGATGTCTTTGATAGATTTTTGGGCAGCTAGACAGGTAGAGTATTTCAAAAAATCACACAAATCGGTGAATTTCCTATTTCCCTTTGCTACAAAATACTTATGTGAGAGTGGGGTTTCACACGGTCATGATAAAAACTAAAATACTTATTATAACTATTTAAGGAAGGATGAGGCAATATGGTAGGGGATTTTACCGTAGGCCTAATCCCCTCCCTATTTCCTTCCCTACCCTCCCCTATTCCCTTCCCTTCCCTCCCCTATTACACTGTTCCCTCTTAAAAGGCAGGCAACGCACTTGCAGCTCTTCTGATGCTGCGAGTGTCTATGGGCGACGGAAGTTGTTTTCCATCAGGTGACCCATTTGCTCGTTTGCCCACTTATTTCATAAAAAAAATATATACAGAAATCTACTTGTTACCGAGTCAGAATTAAGGCTAAAATTGTCTAAAATTACTCTTAACATTGATTCCATTTGCGACAAGTAACAAGCACACCCATCACATTAATATTAGAAAGACATTTCTTTTGGCACTTTATGTAAAACCGTTTATTCAAATAAAAACCTTCCATTAGTTAGTAAAGGGTTCGCTGTCACCTGGAAATTTTAACAGGGGTTCGTGGAGCCGAAAGTTTGAGAAACTCTGGTCTAGAGACTCCAGACTGGAGACTAATACCCTTCTGTGGCTGTAGCTGTAGTGACTAATCTTGCTTATCATAAGAAAATGTCATAGTCAGAACTCAGAAAGATTTTTTTAAACAATCGAAACCTTGTTATTCTGTAAAGAAATGTGAATGTATCAAAATACTTACTGTAGCTGTAATATGTGGAAACAACTGTCTTGGAGCTGCTATAGCGCGCATTTGTTTCAGGTACATCGGCCATGAGAATGTTGTATTCACATAACTAGCTGGCGGCTTGAGCGTGCGGCCATTCTTGTCGCACCAGCCTGGAGGGAAGATATCTACGGAGTCAGCATTCACCCAGAAGTCATACATGTCTGGATATTCATCAAAGTGCAACCTCATCCTGTATCCTTGCACTTCAGCAACGGAAACCACACAGAACATTGCTGGATGCTCCGGGTCTATTGCCTCCAAACGCATGCCCAACTTAAAACCATTTTTGCTGTACGGAAACGGATCTTTGAATAACTTTACTGGAGCTGCTTTGGCCTTGCAAACGTCTAAATAGCGCATCCAAGAGAATCCATTCTTGCCACACATCCATGGATACTTTTCATTTTCGACCATGTCTTCAGCCATCTTCACTAAGTTGGCATCTGATAGCTGACTGTCACTAGCAGCTGAATCGTACTGCTTAAGAGCTACTTTATCATCTTTGTTTTCTTGACCAATTTCAGCCTCCAATGTTTGTTTTCTCATGAGCAGCTTTTTCATTTTATTTCTCTTTTTAGTCATTTCAATCCTTTCCCTGTCCTTCTTTTTCTGCAACATCTTTTGATTTTCTGTTTGACAAGTCACACTGCAGAAGTTTGGAGTTATAAACTCTGCAGCCATACCGTGGCAACCGCAACCATCACAGCGGTATAAATCTTCAGGGGAAGTTGGTTTCTTGTCCCTGCTTCTTTCAATCCTCTGCTTTAAAGGTGTATGATACTTAGCACTTGGGTTGGTAAGATGATCCAAATCGTTTTCATTTTGGATTAAATCAATCATGCCAAACTCATTAGTTTGAAACTGAAGATCACTTCCCCTCAGTTGTGCTACTCCATTGATCCAAACCAGTCCTGGGGGATCCTCTTCTGTTACGGATTCGGAAAATTCTTTGCCGTCATCTTTATCATATTCACTGTCTTTGTGACTATACATGTTATTTTTGACACATTCTATTTTTTCCCTGTACTCCTCAGTGTCAGAATCTTCTAGCACAACCTTCGATTCCAAGTCCTTATCAAGTTTCTCATTACAAAAGAGGGAAGGAACTTTGTGATCATCATTACCATCAGTTTCAAGGGTACTGATAGCTTTGGAGTTTGGCAATGACAACCTGAAAGTCTTATTGGACATATTCTCCGCACACAGGGAAATACGACGTTTTACATTATTGTGATTGATGGTCTTCCTATCACTGTTGTCAGAGTAGGAGCGGCGAAGAATCGCCGGTGCTGCTACAGTTACTGGCCCCATGTCATTCCTATCAATTAAGTTCTTATTCAAAAGACTTTTACCCTTCTCTGGTATAGCCAATGTGAATGATTTCTCTGTTGTCTGTCCATCCTCTTCGTCGGCTATGGACACAGTGTAAATGTCATCATTCATTGAAGCATTTGTTTCTGGAATTGAGAGAGTGTACTCCCCTTGCTCACCGGTGGGCTCGGCCCTTGAACCTAAAATGGATGTGGCATACTTCTCAGCCTTCGGGCTTTGGGGTACAGATGATTCTTTACCATTTATAGACACTATCTTTTGCAGAGGCTGCAAGGGTGGCATATCTGAGGTTTCCACATTACCTGTGTCTCTCATTACGGTAATATTTCCTTGGGGATCATTTTGTATTTGACCATTTGCAATTTGGAGATTTATTATGGGGCCCTTAGATGCCATGGTCGCTGGAAGGGTTACTGGTAAAATAAACTTTGTATTCTGAATTTTTGGCATGTTCATGGGAGTTAAGAAAAGCTTTTGATTGTTTGAATTTACAGAATTAACGTTATTCTGATTGCTTGAAATTAGAATTGATTGGTTTTCAACATTTTTCACAGTCGGTTTCTTCACAGTGCTGAGGTAAGCTATTGCCTGCTTCCCTTGGTTACCAGCAGCAATGCTCACAGGAACAATCACTTTATCGCTGGCTTTCGGTTTCTGTATAACAATGGGCTGGACGGGGTTTGCCGGTGCCAATATTGAAGATTTGTTTGGCCCTTGAACCTTTGGAGCAATGTTAGGTTTCTGTCCAACATTTGAAATCAAATTAATATTTGAATTGCTTGTAACCTGCAAAGTATTAAACTCTTAATGTGTAAAATATAAGTTTTAATTAATTAACAAATAATAATCAGCAGTTTGTTAGTTCTAATCACCAACTGGTCACTTAAATGGTTAACCCATACATGTAACATAGAAATGTTAAAAGACAAAGCTCAAATAAATATTAAAATGATTATGATGAGGTTACTAAAATTTTCTATAGTTGTTAAATGGTATTATTTTTTTTGGTTTAATTCATCAAGCCCCATGCGTCTCAGTCACCGGTGACCGAGACACAATAGAAATTCTATTGTGTCTTGTTTTTCCACGATCGAAGGGTTAATGTAAACTGATGGTCATTTTATTATTTAGATGACTAATGAGTGTAATGAAAAAAAGCGGAAGAAACAAGCAAAAGCACAGAACAATAGCTTGCACTAAATTAATCATTCTATCAAAGAGTCTGTTTTGCAAGTTTTTACTATTTTTGTTTTTAAAAAGAAACAAATCATGTAATTTGTCTGATATTTATTAATTAGAAACTGGCCAAATATAATCCCTCTACTTTATCGAGTCAGACTACAAATCAATAAGAAAAATCTAATGTAAAACAAGGACGCAAATTGTAATATTATATTATATCTTTAAAGAGCAATTCTTGTATATATATATATATACATATATATATAATTGGAATCTCGGAATCGGCTCCAACGATTTTCATGAAAGTTTCGGGGGCTATAAATCGATCTAGCTAGGAATCATTTTCAGAAAATGTCTTTTTATTCGTGTTTTATCGATAATCGATAAACTGAAAAATATGACTCTTCCTGACATCTATTGGCAAATAATAATACTATTTTGTTAGCAACTAATTGTTTTAACGACCAGCAGATGGCGTTAATAAGTAACACAAAGTCAATGAGTGTTTGCTATACCGAGCAAAGCTCGGTCATCCAGGTACTTATTTTTAAATTATAAAACATAACATAACATCTTTCATTTTCCTTACATTATTGCAAAATATATAAATCGATATATTGGTATATATAAAAGAATTACAAATAAATAATAATAATATAATGACTGTATCCCTTCTTTTTTGTGACTAATAAAATATATAAAAGGTTTGGTATCTATGATAAAAAAGTTATTGATTCTAAAAAATAATATGCTAAAAATCTTTATTTAACAAAGGATGTTATATTTGATAATTAACCTAACTTTACACTTACTAATTACTAATGAAAATAAGAAATACTCACAGGTCTGCGCACAATGATTTGTGGAGGATTTCCACTTGTACTGGCTTGGCTGATGACATCAGTACTCGTAAAAGATTTCAGTCCAGTCGGAGTTTGTAAATAAACAACATGAGGGACCGGTCTCTGAGCACCTCTTAAATGTACAGCTCCCTGCCCTCCAGAGTTTGGCAAGGTCAGCTGTATTGAGTTGCTGGATGAATTGGGTATCTGTACAATCGTGGAGTTACTTCCCACTTGCACCTGCGACACTGGAGCTTGGCTCATCTTCATTTGTACCCCCTGGTCTTGCATCTGCAGTTGCCCAGAATTGTTCATTTCAGAACCTCCGTCCATGTTACTAGCCCGCGGATTAGAACCCATGTGCACATGAATAATGGAGTTATGAAGCGGTTGAGTAGTGTTTTGTAAGAGAGGCATAGATGGCAATGTGGGGCCTGCGAGTTGGATATTTTGGCTTGCGGGAATTTGGAGGGGAACATTAATAGTCTCTCCGGCGGGCAGCTGGACTGGGACGTTAGTAGTAGCCGATACTTGAATGGGAAGACTTACTGGTGCGATCTGTAAGGGCACACTACTCGTGGCCCCCGACAGCTGGACCGGCACGTTAATGTTGGACGTCGACCCAGGGATCTGCACCGGCACATGGACCGTAGACAGCTGAAGTGGGTAGTGGGAATTGTTCGCGTGAATTTTAACAGGAGCGATAGAGTGAGTGACGAGATTGTGAGTAATAGGCATCGAGCTCTGCGGCGCTTGCACCGAGGACACGAGCATGCTGCTCGATATGGGCGCCTGAAACATGGTAAACAATGTCATTGAGGGCGAACTATTCTCTCATTTAACTCTATCGTGATTCGTAACTCACGCGCAACGTATTCAATAGCACATTATTCTGCGAGTTGTTCTGTGTAAAATTGGCCGTGGCGGAAGCACTTGTCGCTTTCAATAATCTTTTTTTCAATATTTCTGATTTCGGATCGTCGAAGTTTTGAAGTAAATTAGACTGCTGCCTTTCCATTTCTCGCGTTGGGAAATGTTAGCGAATTCATAACAAATATTTTGTGATCATATAAAATTCATTACAGGTGACCTGCAACGCACATAAAAATAAAAAATGTAAAGTTAAAATTATCAAGGCGTAATGCATTCAAAATGTTTATCTCATGGCGAAAAGTCTCTATATGTGATAAGATTATTTTTAATTATGTTTAATAAGCAGTTTAATATTTTTAAAACATCGTTCACTGAAATTATTCATATTTTGCAAGTATCGCACTCTATCAATTATTGTGCAGCTACTTTTGCAGATCCGAACCTTATAAAAAGAAAAGTTCTGTAAACACTTAAACATCAATATAATGCTTACCTTTAATTACATCGTTAGAAATATTATCTTCAAAGATACGATTTTGCATAAAACAATATAAAGTTCGTTGTGAGAACCACTGAAGAAAAATAAATTTTATTCAGTAGCGACGAATTTTACCTGCCTACACAACTGGTTTCGTTCTGCCAACATAGCCGAATTGATAAAGTTACGTTCATAATGTTGGTACTTTCAAATTTTTCAACCAATAGCGAGCAAGCGTTTCCGACAGATTCCGTGACGAAGCTTTCGCGCCCGATTATTCAGCTAAAATGGAGAATTGAACAAATTCATATTTTCCTTCGAAATACAAATTAGGTTTTTTCATCATGTTCGAAGATACAAAAAAATAATGTACATATAATTTGTATATTTTTCGCCAAAAATCTTTCCCTATTATGCCACACATGTTTTTGGAATTTGGAGTTCTATTTTTTCTCATCTAAGATATGTAGTTTTATTATTGAAATATCTTCGGGCACTTTTCTTATTTTTTGTAATTTTTACTTAATAGTAATTATTCATAAAGTTAATATACCTAGCGGAATAGAGAAACAAAGGCCTGTGCAAGAGAGATGTCATTATCAGTAACAAAGCGTGGTAAAAAGAGACGTGTGATACATGACAGCAGCACTCTTTTTTTGACGTCCAGTCGGTACGTGCCGCACGTTGACAATTTATTCTCATAGAAATCATGTTCAATCATGCTTGTGTAAGTGTATACGTACACATCTTTTTACACACAGATGAAACCAATTTCGGTTTCATTTGATAGCTCGAGATTGTTGCTCTATTCCGCTAGGTATATTAACTTTATGGGGTTATTACTTATTTACATTGTCTTTCAAGCAGTTTTGAGAAACAAATAGGCAAAGAATTCAAAATCAAAAATTCTAATTCGAAAATTCTAATTCGAAATTCGAAATAAATATATTGTACTTAAATAAGATAATTAATGTAAATCATGTACATAGATATACGCTATTTTATAGTTTTTATTTTTAAATTATAAATAATTTAAAGGTAACCAAAGAATAAAGGTATATTTTTACAAAGAACTTTTCATGCTATCACGCTCGCTCCTTGTTCCTTCTTTGAATTTCCGATTGACCTAACCTGTTATTTAGAATAAGTTCGTACCAGCAATCTTTATAATTTTTAACTTTTCCCTTTGGTTTGCTTGCGCCTTGATAGCTATATTTTTACAAACATTTTCAATTTCTTTAAATTTAATGGATCGTGGTATAGCACTGATCTCCATTAAACAAGTAGCTGTACGCTGGATCTATGATACCCACTTTTTTTTGTGCCATTTGAAACGGAATCAGCGCCCCCATTATTAGGACCGAGAACTAAATTTGACGTAGGTAACCATTGGTAACCATGTATCATGTATGTGTTTTAATTCTCTATGGCTTAATCGTTCGAATTGTTTTTGTGTTTTTAAAGTGTTTTAAAAGGTTTTACGCGATTAAGTAATATATAAATAAGTGGTGGTAAATCATAGTTAAACTATGAAAGGGTGTATGTTATGTAAAACACGGTACAAAAAGGTACACTTCACGGTACATTTCACAAGTAAGAGATTTTAACGGCTCATTTCTACGATATTAAACTTTTATTGATAATATAGGCACTTAAAAATGTGGCACTAATCTTATTATACCGTATTCACCACATATTTACCTTTCTTTTACCGATTTTGATAAACAATAAAATTTAATAGTGCTGCAGTTTTCTGTCGATAAAACTTATCGATATCTATAATACTTAATTGTATTGAAATCTCCAATAACCGATTTTTATTATCAAATACATATTATGCTCTTAAAATAATTGACAGGTTTCCGTCTGACGAAGGAAGACTGGAATTATGGTTGAAAAAAATTTAAAAGCCTGGTTGGCGTCCGAAAATTGCTGCTACCGCTTGCCGTTACTATTTGAAGTGTACAAACGTTCTCTGTGAAAATACAAGGCGCAAAACTACCATTTGATCGTGATTATGTTTGGAAAATTAATTCAGCGTCTACTCTTTCTTGACAGACTGTAACTGTGTAACGGTAACTAGTAAAATATAATGTTAAAGTATCGCACATATATTTTTATAATTTATAAATACCTTACCTACTTCACCACAATAAAAAATGTATCCCCTTCCCCTCGGACATCGAAAGTGATCGGACGTGCATTTTGTTAAAAGTTTCTAAAAATATAAGATTAATTTTGCACAAATTCATCCATTTAAATTCCGTCAAGTACCAGGAGCGCATAAGTTGACTAGAGCTGTACGGCAGGACTGCAAGAAAAGGACAACAACAGCTGAGAAGGTACGAGTATCACAGCTACGCAGCGCACGCACAGGAGACCGGTCCTGACGTACGTAATACGTCACGCGCATACGTCATCTTGCGTGCTTGGCCCAAGTTATAAGCGGAGCGGATAGCGATTAACGATTGGCCCAAGTTTAAAATACTTACCACATAAAATAAACAAAAATGTCTCTTGCGAGGACACCGCCGAAGAGTGGCGGTAAGAAATCTACTCCGGTTCACTACGGATCCGACTCAGCGTTACATACACCAGAAAATCGTGACCAAATGGACCCTCATTATAGCAGAAGATCTAAAAGGAAATTAGAAGACAGTCCAGACTGTACAAAGATATCCTTGTTTGAACTGAAAAAAATATTCGACGAGTTTCAAACTAAGCAGGAGACAAAACTGGAGGCTCTAATATCTGCTATGGATGCTATTAAAATTCAGAATGAGGAGATAAAAACTTCTATAAATTTTTTGTCTGAGAAATATGATGAGATTACTTTGAATTTAAAAAAACTACAGCAAGATAACACCAAAAACGAAAATTATATTAAATTACTAGAGGCAAAACTGGAAATGATGGACAAAAAATCTCGTTCCAGCACGGTCGAAATCCGCAATATACCGAAACTAGAGTCAGAATCGAAGCAAAGTCTTGTTGAAATAGTAAAGAATATTGCAGAAACTATTAACTCACCAATACAAGACTCAGACATCTATGATATATATAGACTGAGAATAAAAGATAAGCAGAATGCTCCCATAATTGCCAATTTCACGTCAACTTTCACTAAAGAAAAAATAATAAAATCGACCATTATGTACAATAAACAGAAACCATCTGATAAAAAACTAAACACCACAATCTTGAAAATGCATGGACCTTCTAAGCCCATCTATATTTCTGAATCCCTTACGAAAAAAGATAAACACCTGCATTATTTGGCCAGAGTGTTTGCTAAGGACAACAATTATGACAGCTGCTGGACTTCCTATGGCAGCGTTTTCCTGAGACGCACCAAGAACGATCAGCGAATTCGCGTGAACAGTGAAGACCATCTGGTAAAACTGAAAAATATTCTGTGACTACCTATTATCTTATATATTTATCTATTTTTCTGCTGTTACTAAATTTTAATGCATGCAAATTAGCTTTTAAAATGATTCCCTATTTCGTAAACTACTTTTTCAAATGTTTAGATACCTTTCTTATGTATAGTGACCATAAGCCCTACTCTACACATAATTTACTAACTCACGTACACTATTATAGATATTTCCTAATTACAGTTAAGTCTATTCACAATATGCCTGAAAAACACATCCATTTCAAAACATCACACTATATCTTCATAATATCAATACTCTATAGGTGGTCTGTTGTCTGTAAGGATAATACGACTCAGTCTTGTTCCAATTCTGTACTGAAAATCCTACTGATAGCTTCGATATAACAATTCAATGAGATCAATGAAATACAAAATGAACTTGACTCTTTTAGTATAGCGGATTCTATCCTATGTTCAGTCGACGACTGTCGAAACTTTGTGTCCGGTTTTATCAATGGTTTTAACCTACTGCACCAGAATATAAGAAGTATAAAACGGAACATGGACGGGTTGTTTCCTTTAATAACTCGTAGTGGTATTAATTGGGACTGCATTGTTTTAACTGAGTGCTGGTTACCATCAAACCCTAATATTCCATCCATCGATGGATATAACTCGTTTAATACTACCAATAATTACACCCAAAACGAAGGTGTGGTAATATACTTTAGGAGCGACTTTGTCATATCCGTTGAAGAACCTCAACTATTAGAAGCAAACTGCCTGGTTTTTAGACCAAATGTCAATACAATGGTTCTAGCTATTTATCGTCCACCTGGATATAAAATTATTGATAACTTCGTTCAATCTCTAAATAGCTTACTAAATAAATTCGCTAATGTCCAAAATATTATCATAGTAGGAGATATTAATATTGATATTTCTACTGAAAGTTCCGACCCTTATGCTTCACAATACTTGGACATGCTCGCATTTCATGGAATACTACCTGCCCACACATATGCAACTCATGGTAAAACTTGTCTTGACCATGTTCTTATGAAAACTAAGTTAACAGCTAGTTGTCTTGTACTTACAACGTCTCTTACAGACCACTATAGTGTTACCCTCAGCGTTGATGCAAAACGATGTATTAAGCCGGCAAAGAAACTAAGCCGAATTAATTATGCAAATCTAGCTTCTGACTTAACAAAATTTGATTTTAGTCCATTGTATGCCATCAAAGACGCGGACACAGCTACTGACTATTTTTTAAATACTCTTAAATCGACTATAAAAGCTAATACCAAAGAAATTAAAATATCTACTCGGAACAGACTGATTAAGCCTTGGATTTCTTCTGGAATACTGAAATGTTTAAAAAATCGGGACAACCTATATAAAAAATTTAAAAAAGATCCTAATAATGATATTATAAATGCGACCTATAAGAGGTATAGAAACTTTTGTTCATCCTTAGTTAAAAAACTAAAACACAATTACGAAAAAACACAGCTGCAAAACGCGAACAACAATAATAAAAAATTATGGAAAGCCATTAAAGATATTACGTATACAAAAAAAGCTCAGGATACACCACATGAACTTATAAATACTTCCAACCCTACAGAATCTATAAATGCTATCAATAATTATTTTGCAAACATAGGAAAGTCTTTAGCTGAAAAAATCACAAGGCCAGACGAGGATATGCTCACTAATTCCTTAAGATCTTGCCCCAACTCTTTTGTTCTCTTGCCAACGGACGAAGAAGAGATCAAATCCTTGATTTGCAACCTTAAGAGTGACTGTGCTACTGGCTTGGATATGATATCTTCCGACATTCTTAAAGCGAATTCCAAATATTTAGTAAAACCTCTAACATATATATGTAATTTATCTCTATCAACTGGTATATTCCCACATGCTCTCAAAAAGTCTCGAATTTATCCTATCCACAAAAATGGAGATAGAGATCGTATCGATAACTACAGACCTATTTCCATTCTATCAGCCATATCTAAAATCCTAGAGCGAATAATTAATAAAAGATTAGTAAAATATTTAGAAGATAATAATCTACTTTCAAAAGCGCAATTTGGTTTTAGGTCTAAGAAATCTACCTCAAATGCAGTTCATGAATTAATTAGCTTTATTGTTAGTAACCTAGATAGTAAAAATAAATCAATAGCAATATTCTTGGACCTCGCAAAGGCCTTCGATACGGTCTCTATTCCGATATTATTAAGAAAATTGGAGTGCTTGGGAATTAGGGATATACAGTTAAGTCTCTTTAAAAGTTACTTATCCAAAAGAACACAGTGTGTAAAAATTGAGGACCTGAAAAGCGATGACCTGCCAATTTGTTTCGGAGTGCCCCAGGGTAGTATATTAGGCCCCACACTATTCCTGGTATATATTAATGACCTGTGTCAATTAACTATACCACATGCAAAAATTATAACCTTTGCCGATGACACAGTTTTACTTTTTAGCGGTAAAAATTGGACTGATGTTTACACGTATGCACAAAATGGTTTTAATATAGTAACAGAATGGCTACGATTAAATGTCCTAACTTTAAACACAAGTAAAACTAAATACATTACGTTCTCGTTAAGAAATAAAAAAGATAATAACGTGCATTACAATATAATATCTCATGAATGCTTCGAGTACAGCAACCGAGGCTGTGATTGTGAAAAAATTGAGAAGACCGACGAAATTAAATACCTAGGAATAATAATTGATAAAAACCTATCTTTCCGTGAACATATTAATTGTTTAGCAGCAAGAACACGCAAACTTATGTATATGATCAAAAACCTTCGTCACGTTGCCTCTAAGGAGCTTGTAAGATCTGTTTACCTTGCGCTGGTCCAATCACAGCTGAGCTACTGTATTTCTGCTTGGGGAGGTGCTGCAAAGAACCATATGATAAAACTTGAAAGAGCTCAGAGAGCAGTACTAAAAGTAGGCTTTTTCTTTTCCTTCTTCCACCCAACAAACGAGGCTTATAAAACAAGTAAAGTACTTACCGTTCGCCAGCTTTATGTCCTTCAGACTATACTTAAAAAACACTGCATTCACACCTTCGATCCTAATATAACGGCAATACGGCGCAGAAAAGATAGAGTTTTTAACTTACCACAATGCAATACCTCATTCGCTCAACGCTTCTTCGATTACCAGGGTTGTTATTTATATAATAAAATCAATAAGTGTCTAAAAATTTACCCCTTGACAAAACACAAATGTAAGTCTGTAGTGAGTCAATGGCTACAAAATTTGGAATACGGTCCTACGGAAAACTTACTTCACTAACTTCCATTGCATCCATCCATGTTCAGACCCTCGCATTGATGTATGCACATCGCACACACTGACATACACATGCACACACACACGCACACACACACACACAAACACACACACACACACAGAAACACACATACACACACACACACGCGCACGCACACACACACGCACGCACAGACAGACAGACACACACACACACATATATACATTCACGTGCACGCAAGCACACACACACACACACTTATGTTTTAAAGGGCATTTATTATTGTACTGATTTAATTTACTTTTGTTAAAAACATATACTTATAAAATATTTTATCTTCTCATAATGCTGTAACATGATTGTAAACTAGAATCTAACCTAAATAACTAAAATGTTCCTTGGGGTGAGGACCTGGTGATCTGTAATACAGGCATGACCTATAATGGACACCAGCTCCTTACAACTTCACCTGACTGTCAAAAATTCTGTTAATATTAGATACTACTTGAACTTGTATTGTGAGGAGAAAATAAAGATTATTATTATTATTATTATTATTATTCAAACGTTCCATATTTATTTATGGATCGCATTATCCATTTAGTTATTTCCCTCGCACTTCTGCAATCAGCGCCAAAATGGCGAAAATCAAATGAGATAAAGTAAATCGATAAAAATTGGCTTGCTAGATCCATAAATAAATAGGGAACTTTTATATTATTACTAGACTTTCCACGCGGCTTCTCCCACGTAAATATCTAATTACACAGACAAATTGATCCACAAAAAATAGCCTATATAATCCTTCACGTTATACATTTCCCCGCTTTTTCCACATTTTCCTCTATTTCTTATTAGTCTCAGCGTGATAAAATATATAAAATGGGCTGTCTAACACTGAAATAATTCAAATTGGACCAGCAGTTCTTGAGATTAGAGCTTTCAAACAAACAAACTCTTCCGCTTTATAATATTATATGATGAGATTAGTTAGGGTCTAATCACACAGAACACTTATTCAGCTTTGTTCAGCTTTAATACGATACACTGTAGCACTACTTTGATAATATTAGAATTTAGAAATGAAATTAGAAAATACAATTATTACAACAAAGTTTTCGTTAGAAGCTTATCTTCAGTTTTGTTTTCAATTTTTCGTAGTGCTAACTGGTAAAAATAAATGAATTATAGATAGGTACTGCTACTTCACGTTATCTACGTATGAAATCGTTGTTAATTTATTACGCCTATATTAGTAACGGAGATTAGGTCTGTAATCTTTAATGCGTTTGTATTATTTAATTTCATATTTTTGTCCTAATGGTCGACATTATCTGAATCTGGAAACATTTCATCGATAATAGAAAAGACAGTTGTAAATCACTAGTATTAGTTCCAAATACTCCCACTACTGCTATCAGCGCCAATATGACGACATGATGGCGACTTTCAAACGTCATTTTTACGTCAAATTTAGTTCCTATCCCTAATAATGGGGGAACTGATTCCGCTTCAAATAGGCACAAAAAATAGCTGTCATTTCAAAGGGTATCATCAGTCCAGCGTACTTGTATAATGGAGGTCAGTGTGGTATAGACTATAGTTTCTACAAAGGTTGTAAATTGTTGGATTTATATTTTTGTCGAGTTTGCTTTTCGTCCAAAGAAGTAGTAAAAAAATTCACGTCTGTAAAAAAAAAACTGTCAGGTCAGCTGTCAAAGTTGAGAGATTTTCGGCAGTGTTGCCAACTTAGCATATTTTATGCTAAATTTAGCATATTTTTACGTTCTTTAGCATATTTATTTGTTGTTTAGAATATAGCATATTTTTAAGCATATTATTATTTTATAAAAATTGAACCATGAAACAAACGATCCGACTTAATTACTACAGCGTGTGTTTTAAAACAGAGTAATAAAAATTGCTCTGACAAAAGTATTTATTACTCATTAATATCACTACCACATTGTAATGCCGAAATCAAACGCGTTTTCAGCCAAATTAATGTTAAAACCAAAATTCGCAACCGTTTGACGATGAAAACTGTAAATGCCATTTTATACATCAGATTCGGCCTAAGTACGCGTTCAGACGTGCGCGTTTTCTACTATAGCGTATGGGAAAACACGCGCGCCGCACGCGCTGAACTCGCGCAGAATCTGCGCGCAGGCCGCGCGCGTGTTTTCCCATGCGCCATAGTAGAACACGCGCACGTCTGAACGCGCCCTAAAGAGGACAGGGAAATGCTGTTATTCTTACTCAGTTCATAGGTACCAAGGAGAGTTATAGTTTGGACAATGAATCTTCTATGTCTACATGTAAAGTCTCTCAAAAAGGTGAAGAAATATTGCTATTGTAGCAGTACCTACGTTCGTTCGCCGATGAAACAAAGAAAACAACGCGTTCTGAAAAGAACGCACGCCGTCTTTGTATACGTTCGTTATAGAAGTTGAAACACAGAAGAAAATCGCTCTGCAAAGAACGTACGTTCGCAATGACGAGAGAAACTGTCCGTGTAATAATACCGGACATGAACCGGCCTTGAAAAAGGCATTTTTCTAATAAGAATTCTTCGCAACACTACACTACGCGTCTTCACATCGCGGCTACGTCGAGCGAGGGATCTTCGCAGCGTGGCTACGGTCTTCATGGCGTTTGCAGAGCTTCCATCTTCACAAAATGGCGGCACTACAATTATTACCGGCACGGCGGCGACCGGCAGCGAGACGTCGTCGGTATGGAATGCGCGCGCGGACTGAATTCGCGGCCCGCGAGAGCCCATATTTATACTCGGGCGATGCCAGCGCCGCGAGCCGCGGTGCGTCCAGCTCCAGTTTCCCGCGCGGCAATCGTGAAACCGTGTAAATATTTCTTATTCAATTTTTTTCCCTTTCTAATTTTTGTAAATGTTTTTATCCCTTTCTGTACATCTCTTTCTAATTGTAATAGCCAATCACAATCAATCTTTTAACCTTTGTACATTTTGTAATAATAATAATTAACTCATTTTTTTGTATATAAGCAGCGCATTTTTGTAAATAAATCACTTCAGTTCACCACAGTAAATCGAGTTTTACTCTTTACTCCTCCGACCTCTAGTGAACTCTTAGAGTGACCAACCAGTCCTCTAAACTATATTTCTTCACTTTTTTGAGAGCATCAGCTGCTATCGATGAAGACAAAGATATTAATATGTTGTTCGATAACGCAATTGATTAAAACATAAAATAAATTGAGATTTCGTTGATTATGAAAGATTTGAAACAAACCTACCAACACCTAAGCGGTTGAATTCGACCGCGATAACAATAGAATAACGATAGATTTCTAAGAATCTGCAATCGAGAGATTAAATAACGTTTTATTTGACTTTGAAAAATGTTAGCATAATTTTTTAGCATAATTTTATAGTAATTGGCATAATTTTGGCAAAATTTTAACAGCAGTTTAGCAAATTTTTTATTTTGTATTAGTCGTGTTGGCAACACTGATTTTCGGGCTGCGTTGCATTGTTTGCAAATAAATACATATAAATAAAAGGAAAAAAATAGTATAAAACTGTTAAAAACGTGTGCATGAAATATAATTTAGCCATTTTATTACAGCTCTACTTACGAGTTACGAGCATAGGCTTCCCAGGCTTCCGTGTGCGTAGTTCATAGGACATTATAGTTTTCCACGGTACGTGTGTAACCTTAGGAAATATATAATATTATATTTGGTACCGTAACACTTTCTTGTTGTTGAGTTGTTGTTCTAACTTTTAACGTAAAATAAGAATTTGAGTCAGCTAAGGCTCAAAGCATAGCTCAAAGGTATAATATTTTGCATTGTAGGTAAGTAATGAAAGTCATGTCATGTTGCATGGTCAAATATAGTAAACTTTTATATTCTAGTCCAGTTGTGCCAGTCCACCTAAAAGTTAATTTTTGTTTACATATCTTGTTGCCTCTTACATTCTTCGTATTTAGTCCGGGTGCCATCGCAGTTCTCATACAAACGTAATATCAAGAAAATTTCCCATACGAGAATATTTACTATATTTGAGTTATTATTCAGCTTAAGATAGTAATTACCTAGGTTCCTGTACAAATATTCACCACACAATATTTACATACCAAAAATATGAATGATTACAATATTTACATACTTACTAAATTCTAATACATAATTACGTAATTCGGTAAAAAAAGGTTCACTATTTATAATTTAAATAACTTATGTGTCACCAAATTTGATACCTAGGAAAAACCAATATTTTCATTATTTATTACCCTAATTATATTTGTGAAATAGCTTAAAAATATCAAATTATGCCAAGAATTTATGGATGTGGGAGAGCCATGCTTCGGCACGAATGGATCGGCTCGACCGGAGAAATAAACTCAAAAAATCTCAAACTCAATTTTTTTTATTAAGAATATTTTTTTGCAAATGTTCTCTGAACGTCGGGTCTACACTGGTGCCTAATACGGTTTCAGAAACTAACCCGGCGAGAAGAACCGGCGTAAGAAACTCGCACGGAGCCCACTTTATTTACCAAAATAAGTGAGAAAAAAATTAATATTTTAAAATAACATAATTGTGAGTCCTAAAATAATGTAGAAGCAGCCTTGCAAGCAGCCATCCTACTCCCAAGATGTGCCATCGCTTATGAAATCATTGACCATATAATACACTTTGGCACACAAATGTTCTTTGACTACTTTTTTAAATTTATTAATGGAAAGATTTTGAACGTTTTCTGGCGTTTAAATGAACTCAAACTCAAAATTTTTTATTCAGAATAAATTTTTTCAAATATTCTCTGAACGTTGGGTCTACGCTGCTCACAGATACCACCACGGGCTCACAGAAAACCGGAACCGGACCGGAAAAAAATAATCAATAATAATAATAATTAAATTTATTTTTGTTTGTAAACTTCTTGTTACTGCTACTTACAATACTTTGTAGGGTTCCTTACCTGAAGGGTAAAAACAGGATCCTATTACTAAGACTTCTTTCATTGTCTATCCGTCTGTCCATCTGTCTGTCTCCAGGCTGTATCTAAAGAACCGCTATAGATAGATTTCTGAAATTTTCACAGATTGTGTATATCTGATGCCACACTTGTGTATATCTGTACAGTTGAATTATTATTTTATTTACAGGGAAAATATTAATGGTTATGAAGAATGAGCAGCCAACACCAATATATGCCGGTGAACAAACCCTCGGGTCCCAGAGTAGGGGACATAGAACACATCAGTAAGTATAATAACCATACTAAAGTGTGTCTGTCTATCTGTCTGTCTGTTACCTCTTTACGCCCAAATAGCTGTATCGATTTTGCTGAAATTTGATATGGAGAGACTTTGAGTCCCGTGAAAGGACATAGACACTATTTATCCCGGAAAAATATATGTTTCCCGCGTTCAGATGTGCACATCTAAACGCGCCATAAGCTTAAACTGCTGAACTGATGAAATTTAGTATTAAGATTCTTTCCCAGGAAAGAACATCTTCTTTATTATCTCTAAAAAATGTTGCTAATGCCAATATTATAGTTCTGCATTTTAACAGCCTTTGTGTGTTTGCAACTTTTTTGACTTCTAAAAATGTTGATTCCCAGTATAAAATTCTTTGTTTTAGATCATTTATCTGAGCACATTGGGTCTCTGTGCTTATCATCAGAGTACTCGGATGTGACCTTAATCGTGGAGGGCCAATGCATTCCAGCACATAAGGTCATCTTGGCAGCAAGCAGCGATTACTTCAGAGCCCTGTTGTATGGCGGGATGCGTGAAGCTAATCAGGTAACTAAAATTTTTAATCTGCATTAATTTTTGCTTGGTTTTGTTTCAGATTATCTATGGAATATAATATGTTTTTTGTTTTAGGCTGAAGTAGAACTTCAAGCACCATTGCTTGCATTCAAAGCTCTTCTACGCTATGTGTACTCTGGTAAGTTGAATTCAAACTAGAGAACAACTATTGCTTAGTAACACTACAACAGTTTCACTGTCCGGTGATCGCACATTTATCAGCACGCACGCGTCGCTTTTTAGAATTTGTTGTATGAAAATATGATGTGTGACCTAGCACATTCGTCCGCACCGTATGAGCCGCATTTCGTGTACTATGCGGAGCGTTCGACGTGTACGGCGCGTACGGTGCGATCAGCTTTAAGTGCCTGATAGACGTACGAACTTAAAGTATGCGGGTTTTAAGTTCACGAACTTACTCGGCTCGCGTCGGTGACACACGAGAATCGCTCACATTGGATTACCAGGTCACCAGGCTCGCGGCTCTTTGCTGACACACAGGCGATTAAGATCGTCGAGCCATAAATCCGCGTACTTACTCGTACGTCTGTCACCCCTTTATATGTCACACGACAATGCGTTAAGACTTCTGTTGCATCTCTCTCTATCCGACATCCTATTCTCTTCTACAAAACTCTTTGCTCAACTGTGCAGCCTCTAAAGCTATTCTTCTCCAGGGCACATGGGTCTATCCCTTCTGCGTGAGGACACGGTACTGGACATGCTGGGTCTGGCCCACCAGTTCAACTTCCCCGAGTTGGAGGCTGCCATCTCCGACTACCTGCGCCAGGTGCTAGCTCTGAGGAACGTGTGCGCGGTGCTGGATGCGGCCAGGTATACCTATGCTATAGAACCAGACAGAACTGGATAAAAACAAGGAGTAATTGTAACCCTTTTTTAATCCTATTATTACTCTCTTGGTACATCCTACTTATATATATATATATATATATATATATATATATATATATATATATAAAAATGGATTTTCAATTGTGTTAGTAACGCTAAAACAGCTGAACGGATTAGGCTTATTTTAGTCTTAAAATATTCGTAGAAGTCCAGGGAAGGTTTTAAAGTGACACGAAGTTAACTGGGACAGCTAGTAATATTATAAAGGCGAAAGTTTGTTTGGATGTATAGATGTATGGATGTTTCTTACTCTTTCACGCAAAAACTACTGAACGGATTTTAATGAAACTTTACAATAATATAGCTTACACATCAGAATAACACATAGGCTTCAATTTTAACCGACTTTTAAAATGGGGAAGGTGTTATGATTTTTTTTTTATGTTCAACGATTACTCCGCCGTTTATTAACGGATTTTCAAACTTTTTCTTTTGGTATATAGGGTATCATCCCAATTTGGTATTATATTCACAAAGTGGTGATCTGATGAAGGATCCATAAGTAATCGGGGGAACTCCTCAAAATTTATAGGGAAAAATGTGGTGACTTCGGTTTCGTGAGAACTATTCTCAGCATATGCTACCAACAAGTAAGATTTTGCACCGAGGTATACCTGGTATACCGTGGTTCGGAAGGTGCTGAGAGAACTCCTGATTCTTTATAGATTCAAGTTTGGGAGTTTCGGCGTTGTTTTAAGAACGGAAAGCATATGCTACTATGCAAATTACATTCATCATCATCATCATCACTACCATATTACAACCATGCATCGTCCCATGATTATAAGCCTAATATGACCCTGCTATTGGTACTTTTCATAGTCTTTTAGATCAAGACTCGAGTTTGTCAAGCGATAATTTAAAAAATCTATACATAATAGTATAAACCTAAAGAGTATGTTTGCTTGAACGCGCTTTTCTCAGGAATTCCAATCCCCTACCCTATTCCCTTTCCTACCCTCCCCTATTCCCTTCCCTTCCCATCCCTACCCTCCCCTATTACCCTATTCCCTCTTAAAAGGCCGGCAACGCACATGCAGCTCTTCTGATGCTGCGAGTGTCCATGGGCGACGGAAGTTGCTTTCCATCAGGTGACCCGTTTGCTCGTTTGCCCCCTTATTTCATAAAAAAAGGAACTACAGGTCCGATTTAAAAACTTATTTCAGTGTTAGATAGCTCATTTATCGAGTAAGGCTATAGGCTTTATATTATCACGCTAAGTCTAATACGACCGGAGAAACTCAGGAAAATGTGGGAAAAACGGGGGAAATATTAGAAAGGATTTATCTCACGAACTACTGAAGCAATTTTTATGGCAATATTTGGCACAGATATAGAGTAGACCACGTGAAGGGAGTATATAGCTATTTTTTATGGCAAAATGTATGTTTTGGATTCCTAATTTACGCGGGCGAAGCCGCGCGGGACGTCGAGTATATTATAAAGGCGAATGTTTGTTACTTCATGTAAAAATTACTTCAGGGATTTTAGCAAGGTTATAGTTTAACCTCTGAATTAACGCATAGGCAACTTATATTCTGATAAAGTAAGTACAATATTCTCGTGGAACATTATATAAAAAAAAAACATTTTTTGTTTAGATTATATGGACTGCAGGCACTCATGGACTATTGCTACAACTTCTTGGACAGGAATGCCGAGGAGGTGCTCCATCATGACACATTCATACAGCTGTCCGTAGTAAGTAATAATTCACATATATAGCTTGTCAAGAAAGTGAAGAAATAAAAAAGTGGCGACATCGTAGTGTCATCCCTTTCAAATCAATCTAAGAAAAAAGGGATGACACGACGTTGTTGCCACTTTTTAATTTCTTCACTTTCTTGACAGACTATAAGTAAGGTGTGAAATCAGAAATTAATAGGATTTGAATGCCTAACATCTCAGTCCTTCTAAATTCGGTCGAATTTTGTGTTTACATTGGTATCTTAATAGAATCGAACAGAGTATAAAGAAAAAAGCATGTCTTGTGACAAGGTAAATTTGGTGATCGCGCCACTTTAGTCTTGTCATTTTGTATGAAGTCACCATTAGTTGTATTCTTGACCCCGTTGACATATTCGCAGGAGGCACTGCAGGGCCTGCTGGAGCGCGACTCGTTCTTCGCGCACGAGGTGGACATCTTCAAGGCGGTGTATCGCTGGTTCAACGCCAACCAGCAGTGGGTCAACACGGAAACGGGCCGCGCGCAGGCGGTATGTACTAACAGAGAAGTTGATTCCTAGGCAGATGGGGGACCTACGTAGTTTGGTCGCGTTATGTCAAACCCAGCCGACAGATCACAATTAACATTAAATTTACATGATCCGACCAAATGACGTTGGTCCGTCAACTGCCTAGGAATCAATTTCCTCGATGGTACATTGTACTATAGGCCTCAATCATTTTGTTTTCTCACTCTCTCAAATGTTTCTATTTTGTATTTAAAAAAAGTTGAAAACATTTTTTTAAGGTACCCTAATAGCTGATATATATAGTACATTGTATACATGTACCATCTATTTTCTACCGTCTGGGAATGAACTAAGTTTTATTGTTGTTTCAATTTCTTTACGTCTTGGTTAAAAGTAGAAATCCAAATACATAGAAATGCCGGCCAATCGTTATGTGACAAAATTGCAGCAACACTATAAAAATAGGATGTGAAGGTTAAATCTCAAGTAATTGATCTTTCAATTCAGTTTCGTGAATAGTACTCGTTCATACAATAGCAAGGATTTGTCTAGTCCATCTTCAAGTATGATTGTGTAAATATGTAAGTGGATGTTATTGGTAATAGTGGTATAACTACGCTTAGATATAATTTGATCAAAACTATTTTTGCTCTTTTTCGTTTCTATCATTTGAATGACGTAAATCTATTTTATTTTTCCTGTGTTTGTTCCTTTAAGGTGATTGCATATTTATCAGCAACGTACGCGCCGCACGCGCCTCATTTTAGAATGTGTTGTGAGCAGTGATAATATTATGAACCTCGCACATTCATCCGCACCGTTGCGGCGCGTACATTACTGACAAATGTGCGATCACCTCTATTATTTTAACTAGAGATCGCCCAGTGGTCGAAATTCGACCTTAGTTTCAACGACATTAGGACTACTATCTATATTTTGTAAAAAAATTATGACTATCATATTTTTTTCAACTCTTGTCTCTGAGACTTAGCTGATCTCAGACTGGCCGTGTACAAGCATTGTCTAATAGTAGCTTAGATTCAATAAAAAAAAACTATAATCCATTTTCAATTTGTCACCTTGTTGTCAACAGACTTCAACCATAAATAAAAGAGTATAATTAGTATGTATAGGCTTGTCACTCAAAAATCTGTCATTTTTCCTAGTGTGTGTGGCGGTACCCACAAACACAATTCGCCTAACATTCCTGCATCGCGCTATCGAAGTTTTCTGAGCGCGTCGGTATATATACGACAGCTGAAATGTATCACGTGGGCTCCGGCCTGACCGAGCATAACACCTCGCTCGGTCGGAAGTTCTTCCTTTGGCCACCACACGCACAAATTCCCACATTGGTGACCCTCGACAGAACACGCCTCCTTCATTATCATCACTCCCCGCCCCTCCGCACCATGCCAGCCAGCATATCGCCTCATCGGGTACCTCGTCCACTTGCCGCAATATACCGCGGCCTGGGCGGACTCC
Source organism: Aricia agestis (assembly GCF_905147365.1). Classification (NCBI taxonomy): domain Eukaryota; kingdom Metazoa; phylum Arthropoda; class Insecta; order Lepidoptera; family Lycaenidae; genus Aricia; species Aricia agestis. The sequence goes on along the minus strand of NC_056416.1, from coordinate 15,452,647 downwards.
GCATCGGTATCATCGGGCTTTCTCACTACACGACCGGTCAGCAAGCAGAGCACATCTCTTCTGGTCAACACGTAGCATCGGCCCCGCACGGCAGCTTATCCGACTCACTGGATCCCGTGCAGCAGCTTACAGTTCCGACTCACTGGGACTCACTGCAACAGTTCCGACTCACTGGGACTCACTGGCACTGGGCAACTCAAGCGACAAGACTTTAAGATTCGACCTCCGGTCTTCGGGGGGGAGTGATGTGGCGGTACCCACAATTCGCCTAACATTCCTGCATCGCGCTATCGAAGTTTTCTGAGCGCGTCGGTATATATACGACAGCTGAAATGTATCACGTGGGCTCCGGCCTGACCGAGCATAACACCTCGCTCGGTCGGAAGTTCTTCCTTTGGCCACCACACGCACAAATTCCCACATGTGTGTGTTGTAGTGTGTGTAATGTTTTATTTGTTAAAAATATATGAGTAAAGGCTTAATTTCAAAATAATATTGGCTCGATGCACTCCTTCACCATGTAAACTATAACTGTGCAAAATTTCATTCACCTACGTTTCCCCGTTTTTCGTCAAAAGGGATACAAAGTTTTTGGCTCACGTATTAATATATAGATTTTTCCTCTGATTGTAATGTGTGTATCGTTGCTTTCCCTTTATATTTTGTGTCCTTTTCCTGTAACTCTGATGTATTAATTCTATCCGACTTTACACTTCTTGATGCACCATTATGTTTCTCAGATATCTCATGCCTCATTAACACTATAACTATGCGTGTGCGCAGGACAAGATCCTGTCGGGCGTCCGTCTGACGCTGATGAGCCTGGAGGAGCTGCTGGGCGTGGTGCGGCCGTTCTGGCTGGTGACTGCCGACGCGCTGCTCGACGCCATACACGACAAGACGCGCACGCGCTCCAGCGACCTGCCCCACAGAGGGTGCCTCGGTAAGTTTACAGACTAACACTTTAATGACAGGAATTAGTAATGAAGATTGTGTTAAAATGTGCTCTTAAATATTTAACATACATATTATAACAATATTTAACAATACATACAATGCTCCCAAAGTGATAATGCGCATAGAAATTTTCGTAATTTTTCGGCAACGGGCGTATTTCCCGAGCGTCGGAAGACGTCGCTGCAAGAGCTGTTTTAAACTTAACTTTAAGAAAAACAGCGCTTTGCAGCGATTTAGAGGCGCCTGACGTTGCTTGGACGTTACCATGGTAACGCCGCGATGGCTTTCCGGTGAGTTATATAGCCTCAGGTCATATTAGCACTTATTGACGGACCGGCGACAGCCGACAGCCACCGGCTATATGATAATTAATACTTCTATTGCCTTTGAATTGCCTTTTTATACGTAGGAGAGCCATGCTTCGGCACGAATGAGCCGGCTCGACCGGAGAAATACCACGTTCTCACAGAAAACCGGCGTGAAATAGCGCTTGCGCTGTGTTTCGCCGAGTGAGTGAGTTTACCGGAGGCCCAATCCCCTACCCTATTCCCTTTTCTACCTTCCCATATTCCCTTCCCTACCCTACCCTCCCCTATTACCCTATTCCCTCTTAAAAGGCCGGCAACGCACATGCAGCTCTTCTGATGCTGCGAGTGTCCATGGGCGATGAAAGTTATTTCATAAAAAAAAAGAACAAGGTGCAAAACGCTAGTGCATTGTTTGGGACTCACGATGTTGCAACGTGAATTTACCGTAAATGTTTATGTCGTAGTGCCCGAAGAGAACATAGCGACACCGAAGCGCGGCGCGCGCGTCATCACCGGCGACAACCGCGCCGTGCTGCTCGACGGCGACACCGACAACTACGACATGGAGAACGGCTACACGCGACACACCATCTGCGACGACAGCCCCGGCATCGTAGTGCGCCTCGCCGCCTATACCATCATCAACCACATCCGCCTGCTGCTGTGGGACAGGGACAACAGGTGAGCGCGCCGCGGGTGCGACAGAGACGGAGCTACACGCGACACACCATCTGCGACGACAGCCCCGGCATCGTGGTGGACCTCGCCGCCTATACCATCATCAACCACATCCGCCTGCTGCTGTGGGACAGGGACAACAGGTGAGCGCGCCGCGGGTGCGACAGAGACGGAATCAGGGACAAGGGATTTTGTTCATCATATCAAAATATATGTCGAGACACAGGAGATACAGTAGTGGGAATGTGTAGTGGACCAAGAGACCACACATAACAGTCAATCTCATTCCAGGTCGTATACTTACTATATCGAGGTGTCGGTGGACCAGCAGGACTGGGTGCGCGTGGTCGACCACAGCGGGTACTTCTGCCGCTCCTGGCAGAACCTGTACTTCGCGCCGCGCGTCGTCCAGTTCATACGCATTGTGGGCACCAGCAATACTGTTAATAAGGTACGCTATAGTTGCAAGAAAACATTACTTTGATTCGCGTCTAAATTATGTTGGCTATTGTAATTTGTAACACAATTCTGCTTCTAAATACAGAAGTGGCCAATGATATCTTAAAAGTTGACAAAATTAGTTTGAAGGATCATAATCGTATTTTCTTTTCTTTTTTTTTATGAAATAAGGGGGCAAACGAGCAAATGGGTCACATGATGGAAAGCAACTTCCGTTGCCCATGGACACTCGCAGCATCATAAGAGCTGCAAGAGCGTTGCCGGCCTTTTAAGAGGGAATAGGGTAATAGGGGAGGGTAGGGAAGGAAATAGAGTAGGGGATTGGGCCTCCGGTAAACTCACTCACTCGGCAAAACACAGCGCAAGCGCTATTTCAGGCCGGTTTTCTGTGAGAACGTGGCATTTCTCCGGTCAAACCGGCCCATTCGTGCCGAAGAATGGCTCTCCCACGTATAAAAATGTTTTGTTTCTTTCTAATTTTGTTCTTCTCAAGAAACTGTTACTGAGCGACATATTATTCATTATTGAAGAAGCTCATTAAATAAAGATAAAAAAGGTACGCTATAATGGCAATACTATCGAGTACTAGCTTTAGAAATATTTCCAGTAGAAACTAAAGTATGGTCGTAAACTCTACGACCACGCTTGATTCATACTGAACAAATTTCTACTTATTTTACGACGTAGAGTATGTAGAAATTTCACGCCAAAAGAACCGAAATTTTTAATTTAACCTACCTTGTCCACATGGATTTAGATTGTAGACTCCTTTAAATAAACGGTTTCAATATTACCCTTTGTAACAACAACGAAACTCGTGGGGAACTAAACTCTATGCTAATAGCATAGGCTACTTTAGTAAATACGTTTCAGGTGTTCCACGCGGTGGCGTTAGAGGCGATGCACACCGCGCGCGTGCCGCCGCTGCGGGACGGGCTCGTGGCGCCGCGGCACAACGTCGCTACCGTCGAACTGTCTGCCGTCGTCATCGAGGGCATCAGGTATAGTTTGTGACGTCCTAAGTCAGTAATAGAGCAGTGATGTCATAATAATTAAGTGTAGAGATTTGTCGTCATAACAGTAGATACAGAACTATGACGTCGTATAACTCAGTGTAAGTTTGATGTCTTGACTCAGTAGTCAGTACACAGCTGTGACATCATAAGTAAGTGTAAAGATGTGACATCACAACATTAAATACCGAGTCATGATGTCGTAACTCAATTACAAAGCTACTACAGTGCTGTGACGTCATAACTCAGTACAAAGCTGAGCTGCGACGCCACCTTGAATTGTCTGCAGAGCTGTGACGTCTATAACTCACTTACGGCCGTTCCCAATATTTGATCTATCTCTGGTTTTGCCCTACTAGAGATAGGAATAGCTCACAATTGACGTAAAATATATGTCTCTAATGTCTAATGTGAGCTTTTCCTATCTCTAGTAGGGCAAAACCAGAGATAGATGAAATATTGGGAACGGCCGTTAGTACAGAGTTGTAACATCATAGCTGAGTAAAAAACAGCTGTGTCGTCATAGCTTATTAAACATTGTACAGGGCAGCGACGTCATAACTTATTGAGCACAGAGCTGTGACGTCATAACTCAGCGCAAATTACAAATCTATAATGTCGCGTGACTTTTATGTTACTCCGTTGCGATTGTTTCTAATTATTACGTTAAAGCAGTGTTTCCTACCTGTCGTCCACGGATCCCTGGGAGTATGCGAGTATACACATTTATGGGGGTCCGCGGTGTCATCTCTGGACCATACATAATATGATTTTTATTTGCTATTTATTTTCTTTAGGAAGTCCGTGAAAACTGTGCTAGATTTCCTAAGGGTCCGTGGCTGAAAAACGCTATGTTAAAAAATGTGTACTATACAGTCGTACCCGTAACGCCCTGCTGAACGGCGACACGGAGCGCTACGACTGGGAGCAGGGCTACACGTGCCACCAGCTCGGCTCGGGCGCCATCGTGGTGCAGCTGGCCCAGCCCTATCTGCTGGGCTCCCTGCGTCTGCTGCTGTGGGACTGCGACTACCGCCACTACTCGTATTATGTCGAGGTCTCGCTCGATAACTGGCACTGGGACCTAGTGGCTGATAGGACGCGCGACGCGTGCAGGTATTGCCGTCTCTTTCTGAGTGTAGTCAAACCACTGACTCGTTTTGATAGTAGAACATTTCTGTTTAGTGATTATTAGGCCCATCTAATCATGGATCTTCATAACGTCCGACAATTTCAATTCGATTAATTGTATTGGAATACAAAACATACACTATAGATTATTACATCAACATTTTTAGGTCGTGGCAAGTGATTTACTTCCCTCCGCGTCCAGTCTCCATCATACGTATCGTCGGCACCAACAACTCCGTCAATGAGGTACGTAGGTCTCTATATACGCGGGTACGACATACAATAACTCATCTTTGGATATTAAACATTTTCTCTGGTGTGCAGGTGTTCCACCTGGTGCACTTGGAGTGTCCCGCGCAGGTGGAGGAGGGACGAGAGGACCCCGCTGCTAAGAAGCAGAAGCCCGACCCTCGTGCCCCCGCCGCGCCGCGTGCCCCGCCCAGCGCCGGCTCCAGCGACAGAGATAGCAGCAGAGGTGAGTTGTACTGTGTGAGCGAGACAGCATGACCCGCCGCCAAGAAGCAAAAGCCCGACCCACGTGCCCCCGCCCCGCCCAGCGCCGGCCCCAGCGACAGAGATAGCAGCAGAGGTGAGTGTACTGTATGAGCGAGACAAAAAAACTCGCCTGACCTTGATCTTTCACAGATCAATGACCGAATTTCCACTCGATTATTTAATTTTCACCAAAGTACTCGACCCATTTCAAGTCATCAAACTCATAGTTAATCATCAGCTATTGAAGTGACGTGCCGCTGTTTCTTTTAATCACTCGCGTAGAAATACTTTGATGATAGAAAATGAACTTTATGCTCATAACAATAAACTATAATATGATGTTATTATTTACTGTAATTTCATATTATATAACAATTGTTTTATGTCACACAGGCAACAGCACAGAGCGTCCGCGTTCCCCATCAGTATGCTCGGACGGGGGCGAGGTGGGCGCGGCGGGTGCGGGGGGTGCGGGCGGCGCAGGGGGTGCGGGGGGAGCGCGGCGCTCGCTGCCGCCCGCCGAGACCGCCACGGAGGCGGAGGAATGAACGTGCACGTGCGCCGCGTACGCCGTGCGACTGTGTCGCGCGCCGCTGACCGCGTCATTGGCCGGTGAGATATAATAATATAGTAATGCACAAGTTTATATAAAGTTGCTGTAAATGTTTAAAAAAAATACTGCGAGTTGAAATGGATTGAAACTAACATAAGTTGCCAACTTCATATTATAGTTGCTGGACTCAAATAAAGCTATTGTAGACTTGATATTGGCGTTTATAAAAATAGTCACTATGTTATATTGCTGCCTCCTAGAAAATTTCATATGCAACTGCGCTTAAACATTGTTAATTACTTTTTTACTTATTAGATTTATTTTTGAATTACTATAAGAGTTTGTGCGACTGTAAAACTTGTAATTTTTTTCTTTCTTTTCAGATTACATTAGGAATCTTTTCTAAATTCACCACAACTAGTGCTTTTAGAAAGAAGTTATGTAGTAGGTAGCGTCTATTATTTAGTTTGTAAGCATTAGTGTTATCTAGTCCTATTCGTTACGTTTTATTTTTAAAAGTTCTTAATTTTCTCTTGATCAATGATGATTGTTTTAAAAGACGCACTTTGCTTCTGTTAGAGACTGTTAAAGAATTAAGTGTATACGACAATTTTAAGTAGACTTGTGGAGTAAACTTTTGCCTCTTAGATGCGATTCTCTTTCTCGGGAGCTTTAAAAATCTATTTTTTACAGTTATTGCTAAATGTAGGTACTGCACAAAATATATTTTTCTATTTTGTACTTAGTAATTTTCCAAATGTAGGTGTATCTACTTGAAAGCACAGCTTTTCATGATATTAAATGTAAAATAATGTAAAAGTTGCGATCTAAAAAAAAGTATTCTAATGTAAAATTCTAAAGTTCAGTTTAAAATCATGCCGATACACGACACGACGCAGCGGTGTTTTTAGATGTATGCTACATCGCTGCGTCGAGTTAATATCGATTTAGTATCGTTCTAAGGGTCGAAATACACAACGCCAAAATCGGTTACAAAAACATCAAAAACCCGTAATGAAAAAAAACTAGTAGGCGATTATGTATTGGTCTAAAAGTGGAAAGCATTGTCTCTTGGCTGGGTTTGACTAACCCTAATACTATTTCTCTGCATTTACTTTACTGCTAAATGGAGAGCCTATTGCTACATATCAGCGAGTTGTGTTATTGTTGTGATAAAATTACTTTTTATGTTTATTATAATAAGTAGTTATGTCGGCATAATGGGTAGTAGGTAGTAATTTTTTTTCCTCATGATATTAATAATTTTATTTCAAGACTAAATATTTTAATTTCAAACTTTTATGATATAAAAAATAATTTTCATTTTGATTTAATCAAAGCAATCAGGCTTGTAATAATCTAATCTTATTCACAAAATATATTGCTTACCTGCAAAGTGCATAGGTAATTTTTACTTGTTACTTTGACTAAGACAAGGGAAAGTGTAAAACAAACTTTAATGGGACATGATGATCATGAAATATGGTGATGACGATGTTGATTTTGGATGCCTGCTTTAAAAATGTAAAATATGATCACCAAAAGCTTCCATGATCATTTTAGAAAAAAGTAAAAAAAGTGTACTGTGATAATTTGATTGACTCGAAATGTGGAAGGTTATTTCATTAAAGAGAAAATATATTTTAAGCAATTGTAACAAAACTGTATTTAGTGGTTTATGAATAAACATCTTCAAGGGTAATAGCTGTGTTTTTATTATGTCTATGTTGCCCGGCCAACCACACAACTTTTTACTTTAGCCTCCTTACTAATAAAATATTTAAAGTTTAATTCATGGCTGAGACATTGGAAAAGACACGTCTTGATAGACATGGACAAAATATTGAATAGCAAATTTTTGCGGTGGCGTTGGAGCGAGACAGATGGAAGACCTTGGGGTAGGGCCTTTGCCCAGCAGTGGGATAGTATAGACCAGCCTTTCTCAAAATGGGCGTAGTGTAGAGCCTTGGTTTTATCCGGATGCATTTTAAATTTAAAGTTTAAACAATGGGGGCACTTAGACATAATTTGTTCTCAAAAATCGGCCAAGTGCGAGATGGACTCGCGCACAAAGGGTTCCATACCACAATAGAGCAAAAATAGGCTGAAAATTATGTTTTTTGTATGGGAGCCCCCCTTCCTTATTTCATTTATTTACATTTTATTATATATTATTAAACTACAAATAAAACTGAGTATTTCGTGGATATTTCAAGAACCTATGTATTGCCGTTATTGATATCGAGCAAAAAAATCACATTTGTTGTATGGGAGCCCCCCTTAAATATTTAATTTATTTTGTTTTTAGTATTTGTTGTTATAGCGCGAGTGGCAACAGATATACACAATCTGTAAAAATTTAGGAAGTCTAGCTATAGCAGTTCTTGAGAGTTGAGTTACAGCCTCAAACATCAAAGTCTTAGTAATAGGGTCCCGTTTTTACCCTTTGGGTACGGAACCCTAAAAATTGTGTAACTATTTTATTAGTAAAGGAGTTGAGTTGAGTCTTTAGTTTTAAATTATAGTCAAAGACAAAATTTCCTATAGCAATTTATTAAAAATATTAAATTAAGTTATTTTTGGTCCTCTCTCTGTCATCATAGCTTTATGTCTTCGTGTAACCACAGCTGGGTCTTGAATTTCTGGGTTGTTCTCATCGGCAAAGTTGTCCAATCGCTTCCTCAAGAGGTGTTTCAAGCCCTCCACACCTTCCCCAGTTAAGGCCGATATGCCGACTATGTCCTCAAACTCAATTGGTGTTTCAGGTCTCACATCCTCTGCTACAGAACCAACAATTTGATTTACATTTGAAAATGCCTTTTTTATTTCTTTAAACTTTTCTTCAGCCCCTTCAGTGTCTAATTTGTTTACTGCTAAGATAGCTGGCTTCTGTAATAGCTCTGGATCATAAAGTTCCAACTCTTTGTTTAAAAGCAGTACAGTTTCTAGACATGACCTCATTGGATATTTGGGGCTCAATTGAAAACCATTGATGTCAGCAATGAAAAGTAGTAGCTTAGTCCTCTCCACATGCTTGAGAAATTTGTGTCCTAGACCAATATTGTTGTGGGCTCCTTCTATCAGCCCTGGAAGATCTGCTATGGATATAGTTCTTAGGTCTTGGAATTGGATAATGCCTTTATTAGGCTTAATAGTCGTGAATGGATAGTTTGCAATTCGCGGTTTGGCTCTCGATATCGACTTCAATAGCGAACTTTTTCCTGCGTTTGGGAAGCCAACCAAACCGATATCAGCAATCAGTTTAAGGTCTAATCTTATATGATGGGCCTGACCAAAGTGTCCCAGAAAGCTGTTTTCGGGCGTGCCTCCGGGGCCGCCTCGAGCAACTATCACAGTTTCGTCTTCTTTGTCTATGGAGCCTAACACTTGGCCATCTTCTCTGTAAATGGTTATACCGAGCGGGACTTCCAGTTTTAAGTCTGCTCCAGGAGTGCCGACTATTTTTGTTTTCCGGCTGTCTTCGCCGTGTCCCGCGACTATTGACTTGGCTCGATGTTTAGTCATTATGTTCCTTAGGTTGGCGTTCTCCTTACCCACGCAATATACGCAGCCGCCTTGGCCGCCTCGACCTCCATACTTAGGCAGACCGGTCCCACCAGTTCCACCTTTAACGTGTAGTCTCACAGTGTCTATAAATTTACTTCGAAGGTATTTCCGCGGTAACCTGATTTCTTTTGAGGTTAGAAATATTTTTGTAAGAAAAACCATTTTTAACTTGTTATTTGAGAAAATAGTTCAAGCACCATTTACTTATCTACGAATATATTATGTACAGATTAATTTTTTATTGTTATTTTTCATATAAAACTACACAGACAATTTGACATCACATATCTGCGATCCATTTCATGTTTGACATTTGGTTTGACATTGACGTAAAACAGCTTATTAGTATATTTTTTATGTAATCTTACAGGGACTATGAACTTTTTAGTTTATGTTTATCGTTACATTACATTCTTCTGATGATTCTGAATCGTCTTAACATTCTTTAACTTCAACTTATTTATTTTTGTAATGAATTAAATCACTGAAATAGCTTAAGCTTAACTTATGCCCCATGCAAACTTTGCATGGGGCATAAGTTAAGCTCGGATGCGCCTTTGCAATTATTGCAAAGGCGCATCCGAGCTCTTGGCAATTTGTAAGTCAGCAGCTAAACTGAAGTAGAAGAAGAAGAACCGGCTTCCTTGTAAATATTTATCGTCGACGAAAAGCAAAAAATAAATTGTATGAAAAATGCGTTTCAATCAAATATAAAAACATTAAAACAAAACTTTTAAGTTACCTCTGAGTACAAATTGTTTACAAGAATGGTACAAACAGAGATACTTTTATTTTTATCTTTGTTTTCATATGGTTTGTGCAGTGAGGGTGATAGATCTCCCTATTATCAGAACTGCTTGAGAGAATGTGTTAAGAATCGTTGTACTTCAGGTGACTAAACAATTAGTACTTAAGTATTCATATTATGAAATACATCTACAGATAATGTAGATAATGTTTTCAAATTTATTTGCAGGTGTAGTCAAAAAGGCTACAAAAGATATACCACCAATACCAGCGTTATGGAGTTGCGGAGATAATTGCCGCTATTATTGTATGTTCGATACAGTGGATCGCTTCGAAGAAAGAGGCTTCCAGATACCAAAATTCCACGGGAAAGTAAGCAATATGTATTTAGGTTTTGTTAATACTACTGCTCATTTTATTGACTACATCAAGCATAATTTGCTAATAATTATGACTTAATAAGTTGTCTTTCATAGTCAGACACTAGCAGCATTTGAAACAACAATACCATCTGAAATAAAAATAGAAGCTAAAATACATCCTAAATTGTCTTAATTTTTCCATTATCCTTTAATTTATGTGTTTCTAGTGGCCAATCAGAAGAGTATTTGGTATTCAAGAACCAGCCTCTGTGTTTGGATCGATACTTAACTTGGTGGCAAATGCGTACATGTACTCTAAGATGAGGAGTAAATTTCCAGTCCGTACCATGCCAGTTGTATTATTCTGGCATGCCTTTGCTTGGGTTTGTTATAAAACTTAATTTTTATATCATTTAGAAATAATTGTGTTAATTATATAGGAATAATTGTCTTATAATTGCTTACAACATTTCATGTAACTTCAAAAGATCTTGGGAGTGTGTGCTGTTTTATTGCAGTTAAGTTTAAAGTAACTTGTCTATGAACATTGTGTGTAAGCTCAATGCACATAGACTACTCATTTTACTAAATTAATCCTCTGTTTCAGATATGTATGAATGCCTGGGTATGGTCCATAGTGTTTCACACAAGAGATGTATACTTCACAGAGTTTATGGATTATGCCGGTGCCCTGTCCATGGTTATGAGTTTGTTTGTTGCAGCTGTGATAAGGTATATTCCTATATCATTAATATTATAAATGTGAAAGTGTGTCTGTCTGTCTGCTCGCTCTTCACCCTCAATCTTTATGCCAACATAATATGCACCACTCATAGAAAATGCAAAGAAAAATATTTTTTATTACACTGTAAACAATAAATTTCTGAAGAAATATTTAAAATGTCTATTTGTGACCAACATTTGAAAAAGAAGTAAAAACTGTGTCAAAATAATTCACCTGTTTAGGACATAAATTTAATATACCTAGCGGAATAGATAAACAAAGGCCTGAGCAAGCGAGAAGTCACTATCAGTAACACTGCATGGTAAAAAGAGATGTGTGATACATGACAGCGGAACCAATTTTTTAAATTTGTTTGATGTCTAGTTGGCACTTATCGGCACGTTGACAATTTGATCTCTTAAGAAGCGCTTACACGGGTAATAATTACGGCAATAATTGCTCGGCGACATGAATGGAGCAATATGGAGCAATATGGAGCCATTTAATTCATATCGCTCGATGTCATATCGCTCAAATATTCGATGGCCACATCACTCAATATTGTATTGCGCAATATTGCTGCTTATTGCCGCAAATTGCTTGATGTAGTCGTGACGTCAAAGTTGACGAGAATTGACTGGAGTTGAGCAATTTTAGTTGCCTGTATATAAGCACACCATTAGGAAGTTGTTATTTACAGTAAACAAATTTTTACACAGACGTAAATCAATTTCGGTTTCATTTGACAGCTCGAGATTGTTGTTTTATTTCGCTAGGTATAGGAGCCCTAATCCCAGAGAGAAACACAACAAAATTATTTGTTTGGTCGTTACACAGTTACTTAATATGTACCCTGTTTATATTTTTAGGGCCTTCTACAGAGCTAAGAAGCTGGTGACAGTAATAATATTAGCGACATTGCTGTACTATGCGGAGCACGTCAGATATCTGTACTCTGGCCGTATTGACTATGACTACAACATGCATGTCAATTTATTCTTTGGTACGAATTTTCTCATAATGATATTATCATATTTTAAAAGATATTCGTTAAACAGCTTTAAAGTGCAAAACGTTTACCGATATTATTTGCGTATTTTTAAACATAATATTATGACTTTTTTTTAATCTAGAAAAGAAAGGACATTATCGTAGAACGATAATCCTTTTACTATGATAATGCCGTCCTTGCATTTCAAAGATATATTTTAACCTGGTTATAATATTGCCTACGTATTTTATATTAAGGTAATAAAATAAATTGTACTAAGCTTGTTTTAGAATCGCCTATAGTATCGAGCAAGCTCTTTTTAAAGCTTCGTCAACACGTAACGCAAAAAAAACCTGATAACAATTACTAGGTAGATGACCTGGCAATTATTATCAGAATATTTTGAAACAGACAATTTAATTACACACTTTACGGTATTATGGAAGAAGATATCAATCAATCAACTGTGCCCGCTAACACCTTTAACTTGCAGGTGTTGTTGGCTCATTAATCTGGATATTGTGGGCGGGGCGCGAGTGGGCGGCGGGGCGGCGACACGCGTGGTGGCTGCTGGCGTTCACGGCGCTGTCGGCGGCGGCGCTCACGCTAGAGGTGTTTGACTTCCCGCCAAAATACTACGCGTGGGACGCGCATGCGCTCTGGCATTTAAGCACCGCGCCGCTGCCGCTGCTGTTCTATAGGTATCCTCTATTTTGGTTTTTAGGCCGCGTTGCCACTGACGCGGAGCGGAGCTTAGCGGTGCCGAATTGACCAATCACCATGATCGAAATCTTCGCTCCGCTTTGCTGTCATTCCGCTGAATAGCATGATTGGTAATTTCGGGCACCGCTTAACTCCTCTCCGCGTCAGTGGAAACGCACCCTTAAAACTGTTTCATGAACGAAGCGAAGCGTGATTGTGTAGCCAAGACGCGCGCTATAAAATAAATAATTTTCATTGCTCCGCTCCTTTTACTTTATTGTCATTAAAAATGAATAAAGGAAAGACGAAGATAGCAACTTCCACGTCGGTTTTTCTCTTATAGAGTTTTAATTTTCTGGTGAAATACCAGGAATAACATGTTTTATCAATTTAACAAAATATGTTTTTCATAGAATAAACAGATTTCCACTTAGAGTTGGTATGGTTGGACGTTAAACTCTAGAAGTTACATAATAATGTTTCTTTGTTGATTTCAGATTCGTTATCGACGACCTCAACTACATACGCACCTCGTCGTCTATTGAAAAGAGCAATATTAAGTTGCCGTAACACATTCCTGTAATATACTGGACTCAAACTTCGCCTCAATTGATGCAATTCAGGAGATTGAAAAGCGGAAGGGTAAACGGCAAGACAAAACATGCATCTTTCGATGAAGTGCTTAGCTTCGGTATGTAGATTTGATTACACTGTAATGGCATTTATTTTAAAAAAGCTGCTTATAAGGCATTATGTAAATAATTATTATCATCTCAAGCAATACTGACTTTTTTAAATTATACACTTCAAAATTGTTTATTGTTCAGCTAAATATTGTTGAGTGGGTAATCGCATATTGTATTTAGTTTTTATCGAATAAGTCTAGTTTTTAAATGGACAATAAATATTTATTCGTTAAAAATATTTTTATTTACATAACATTTACAAAATTTAATAACATAATATCTAGGACTCCATGATGAATTTCTTCCAATCTCTTCCACAACGCATTAACTTCGCGTTCTTTAGGTACGAAATTTTCTTTCTTCCTATTGGTAATCTACACATTTTATTTGCATTCTCATATTTGGGCCGATTCGGTATATAATAATTATAATTACGATTTGGTACCACAATTGCCGCTCTCGCTTCATAATCTCTACCATACACTGCTTTCGGGTAGGACTTGAAAGATTGCGTATTGTTTTTGGGAGCGTAATATCTGCTTTGTTCGTTCAACAACTCGTCTATCCACTGTTTTCTGCATTCCTCCTTTGACCTACGTTTGTTCTTGTTACGACTCGGTGGTACCCTAATGTTGATTCCAACAGGTCTTCTTATTTTGGGCGTGTTATTCGCCTTATCTGTATAGACAGTGTATACAGTCTCGTAGTCGTCTGTATCACTAATTTCTGTTTCTTCGTCTCTATTACTTTTGTTTTTCTTGAAAACGGATAGCATTTTTGCTAGAACACCAGTTTTCTTTGGAACCTGTAAAAATCATAGTAATAGGTAGGATGTCAGTATTTGATCCGATTAAATGAATAATGTATACGTTTGCTGGTGTCATACCCCGTGTATTATTATAATAATGTTATTTATAAAATAAATGATTACCTTAGTGCTTCCCGTTACATAGCTACTTGAAACAACTGTCTCAGTATATTCATCTTCTTCAGATATATCATCATGTTTGGTAAACCTATGAGCATCATTTTCTTTAACACCGAATCCAGATTTTGGAGCTATAGCAGTGCATACCACATTGCTGGCTGTGTAAGAAGTCAGACAGGATAATAGAGCTTCCACTTGCGCATCTTTTTTCACATTCGAAACATTCAGGCTTACATCTCTACACGTACGATTAATCTTTGTGTTTGATGTAGAATCGTTGGTGGCAGCTATTATTTCATCATTGCTAGATCCAGCATTACTTGGATTATCCGCGCTTGTCTTGATTGATTTATAAATTTCTTTTATAAGTTCACCTGTTTCTTTATTATCTGGTTTGATAATCTCTACATTATCTGTATTTGTAGATCGAGTAGTAGCAGATTTGGGGCATAGAGCACTTTGTGGTGCTTCTTTCGTGGGACATTTTATAGGCTGCAAAGGCATGTTTGAAAAACAGTACTGTGTTAAAGGTACTTGTCCTGTGAATGGCAAGAGATAGGGATTTGTGCAATAATTTGAGGTGTTGTACATAAAGCTATGGAGAAACGTCGAGCGTTGCATATCGTTACCGGAGGAATCGTTTTGAATCACAGCGTCTCTCTTCCTTTCGTCATCTTTGATATAACGAGTTTCAGTGTTAGTTTTTATTTCATTTAAGACTGTTCGTAACATCTTCTTTATTTCGTTCAACATAGCCTCTGTTTTGGTGCAGTCGCAGATAGCGGTTTTTATTTGGATACTTGAAATGTTTTCTTTTAAACTTTTCTCAACTTTATTTTTATGTATTTTTACAGGTGTGCATGACCCTTTGTAAATGTTTGTTGCCTCGCGATGTCCAGCTTTACTGTGTATAGTATGTTTTTGACATGTATTCTTACATTTGGTTTGTTTAGAAACTTTGAATTCTCTATTATTGTCTATTGCATAATTGTAGCAGTGCGTATGTTGAGTATCATGTTGTAGCGACCATTCCGCGTTGTTAATGTTGTAATGTATTTTTAATTTATTATCGTTTCTTGAATTAGGCTTCTTTTTAGTAGATCTCTCTTTAACAGGAAGTAAATCAACTATGCTTGGTTCATTTTTAACCTTTTCTGTTTTTTTAAGTGGGAAGACTGCTGCGTCACTTTTATCCTCATCGTTCATATAAATATCAACGTTTTGAAATCTACCGTGACAACATGAACATACCTCAGAGTCATATGGCACTGATTTTTTGCTGTGACTTAAATCCCTGCAAACTGGTTCAGAGAAGTGGCTCGTGTCTGAACACTCCCGTAGCACCAGTTTAGGATCATAGTGTTTTCGGAACACATCAGACAAGTACGAGTAGCTCAGTTTGTTCATTTCAGGTAAATTCGGCCCGTAATCTGTATGTGCATAGTACACGAATTGAGTCTGTCCCCTATTCTGTGTTTGTTTTTTCCGTTTTCTGAAAATGTTCTTTACGCATTTGTTGGCGTTGAACTTGCGTTTGTCCCATTTGGATTTCATGGTTTGTTCCGACATGGCTCGCTCGTATATCGCTTCAATGAGAGGTTTCGAGTGAGAAGATAATTCGGTAGTCACGTTCGAGAAATTTTGATCCAAAGTGTAGTCGAGAGACGGGCTATTGTCGCACTGGGAGATGGCTACAGACTGGTTTGCTGCTGATGAGTCATATATTACTCTTCTATCTAATCTATTGCAATCGATTTTGATTTTATGTTTAGCTGCACTTTTTTGTTTTTTGGCATCACTTAATTCTTTTTCCAGCAATAGTATTTTCTGTTGAAGATCGGTGACATCTATTGGTATACACGAGATTATTTTTACTTCCGTCTGGGATGGAGAGTTACCTAAAAAGCATGTGATAAGTATATGAATCTTTCTCCTCGTTTACATAATACATTATTATAAATTCCTATAAATTATAATACGTAAGTTGTTGCCGACAGGACAATAGATAATTTAAAATTTATTTATTTATCTTGTTTTACCTAAATTAAAAGCTATGCGTCGTAAGAAATTTTCAATGCCTTTAAATCTTGGTTTACAAGTATCTTCTTGGCTCATCTTGATTTCTTCATCGGTAGTTTGTACACTTTTTAAATTTTATTCAGTGTTAGCTTGCAAATCTTGACTCCAATATTCTTATTTTGTTTACTTTTAATATCACTTTTAAATTTATTTTGAACGAAACCGAAAGCAAAAAATTACAACAACAAATTGTCATTTTTGATCGACGATTTTTTCTGTCGGTAGTGGCAAAGCATTGGCAAAAAGTACAATAATTAAAAGTGTTGATCATAGATTTATTGAGGTAGCTATACTATGGCTATACTCAATTTATATGTAAGCATCGAATTAGCATTGTATTTCTATGCCTGTAGTACACAAAATTAAACAAAAATATCACGCACCTAAATATTCTGCTTCCAATTTTTATTACGGATAACTTGGAAGAAGTTTCTTAAAGTAGGGTATCAACTATCAACCCATTTCACTGCAATATTAGTGGAAGGAATGTTTGCAAAATAGAAACATAATGTTATTGTAGGAGCCCAACAAAAATTTGAAAAACATTTTGCATTTTCAAAATATATTTTTCGAAAAGAATGTACACTAAACATAAAACTGAACACATGTTTAACGGAAACCAATTCTGTTACACTTAAATGAAATATTTAGGTTTAATCAACTTAGGTGGATTACCATAACTAGATGGGTCGTTCCCTAGGAGCGTTTTGACTATGAGATTCCTTGGCGAAAAAGGATTTCTTTTGTAAAACAATTTTTTTATTAGTGCATTCTTCATCTTGGTATCTCCTTGTGCGAGCTGCTGTTGGGTTTTAAAAGTAAAATCTTTTGGAATAGCTCCAGTTTTGGCGCTCTCCTTCAATGTTTTCCAGTTAAAAATACCAGATTTGGTTTTAGCCGGTGGTTTACTTTTCTCCGATGGTTCGCTCGCTACTTTAACTTTCTTAGGAACTAGTAACTTTTTGAACAGGGACATTTTTCTCTCGCTTTGTGTCCCTGCACTTTTTACTTCTATTTCTTTAAGGCATAATGGGACTTGCGGCATGGGACCTTCGGGGTGGTAACGTTGGTAGGGAGGAGTTTGGGGGTTGTCGTGATAGTACGGAGGAATGTTTGGATGATCGGGATAGTATGGAGAGTGGTTTCTTGCAGTGTTACGAGGAGTAAAGCGTGGACTCGCCATTGGAGTGCTATGCTTCATAGTTTTGTATGGTTGACGTTTTATTGGAGGTGGGTGATAATATTCTTGACTGTACATAGCATAGTTTGTGATGTTCTGCCTGAAAGGAGGCGGCCTTTCTTCAATATCTTCTTCTATGATATCTTCACCCTCGCTTATCTCGTCTAAGACGTCATTCTTCTTTTTTCCCCATTTCCAAGGAGTGAAGATATCCTTCAGCTTGTTAGTTTTTATCTGAAAAAATAGTGCATTAAAATATAAAAATACATAACATCAATACATAGCCCAAATGTTAAGCAAGTACTCACTTCTCTTATTTCAAATGTGGGGTTGAAATCAGTTGTGGAACGCGTTGCTTCAACGCTAAACCTTTCGAGCGCTGTATCAGAGAAACTTGTATTAGAGTAGATATTACAGGAGTCCCCACGTCCAATAGCCTCGCAACTTTTGGATACGCATCTTTTCGTATTCATATATTTTTTATTGTAATTCGAAGCAATAGAACTGTCCCCAACACTTCTAGTTACAAAATATTGTCGGTGCTTTGATTTTAAGTCTTCCTTCTTATTGACTGTTATGGGATTTTGTGTAACAAAGTTATGAATTTCTTTGAGAAGCTCGTGAGTTTCGCTACTGCTATTACTTTCATGTTTATGATCACACGTAGATGAACTTCGTTTGGGTTGTTTAGAAGCCTTAGCACTTGAATTGCAGGTGTTACTGACATTAGGAAACAGATATCCGTTTTGTAAATAGTTGACTGGATAAATAGGCATTACAGGATAGCAGCAATTGTTGGGGAAAATTGGCATAACTGGTGGTACGTTATAGTGAGGGTAGGTATTTCCTATATTGGTATTATTAAGATTTGTAGTTGCATTTGCTTGATAGTTACTTGTGTCGGATAACCCGTGTAAGTTGTTATTGTTTGATGATAGTTTAGTATTGTTGCCGCCATGTGCCGAATTTTCGTTTATTACTGTTATAAAACTCTGTAGTAAATCTTTAATTTCAGCAAGGTTTCTGTCCGTATCAGTGCTTTGTTTACTTTCGTTTACATTCTCGTCATGCGACTCAATATTTCGAAATAAAAGGGTAGACATTCCTCTTCTTAAATTATTATTTTTCTCCGTACGGTTGTCAGATGTACCGTTAATTTCATCCTGGCTTTGATTTTTATTATGAAAACTTGTACTATGACTGATTCCATCACTTTCATCATACATTTTTGCCTGTAGATTTAATCGAGGTCGTAGAGTTCTCGGTGATGGACGTACTTCATTATATTTGTTGCTTGCAATCGAAGCATATTCAATTTTCTTCCTAGCTTTGGGGCTCGATTTTTCCTTGACTGGAATAAGATCATAAAGGTCAGCATTGTTGAAATCATTTAAACCTTTAGAATGACCATGATATCGACTTCTTTTTTTCGAACTGTATAAACGAGCGTCGCAAACGCTTCTCATATCACTGACATTGCTGTTAATCTTTTTGTAGTCATGTCTTTTCGGTTGATCAAAACAGCAGGAACATAAATCGTAGTCGTAACAAATTTTGTCTCGCATGGAATATTCTTTATCTCGACACACAGGCGCAGATAATTGACTCATATTAGAGTGTTGCACATCAAACATTTTGGTTGGTTTGTATTGTTTTTTTATGATACTAGAAATAAAGTCTTCGTCTACCACGGTACGGCGTCTGATCTTTTTCGAATTTGAAGACGAAGGGTCTAAATATCTAGTTTCGTTTTTGTGCGGCTGCTTATATTGCTTTTCTGTTTTGATTGCTCTCTGGTATTCTTTAATTGCACGTTTCTTTTTGCGTTCTTTGATAGTGTTTTGATTATATGCAAGATGTCGCGCAGTTAATTTCTTACAATGATCGAATTCATCTTCTTGTTGCCACATTTCACGAACTTTAGGTCGTTTAGATTTCTTTTCCTCATATTTAGTCTCTGATGTATCGTGTATCATAATATCATTGTTTTTCATTTTACGTCTTGATGTCTCGCTAGCATCGGTTTTTTCGTAATGACTACTTGTTGCTCTGTACAAAACTTTAGTTTCATTAGTATTTGAATGTCTATGAGATGCTCTATCACTCGTTTTACTTTCGGGTAAAGTTTGTTTGTTCCGATGGTCTGAACAATCGTTTATCTGTGTCGAGCTATAACAATGCTTGCTTATTTTGTTGAGTTGGGTTTCGAGGCTGCTTATCTTTTCTTTAAGGTCGGAGATGCTTATTTGAGGAGACGATTGGTTTTTGTTGTTTGTGTCTGATTTAGTATCTGCAAAAGAACTGACGGTTAAATGGTTGACTTAGCATACGTTTGTAACGAATGGTTGCCTTTAATCTTAACAAATAGGGAGAAGAAATTTAGTATAATATTTACAAATCGGCGTACTCAGTGCTTTGCAGAAGAAGTTTTTGATGTTGCGACAACGCTTTTTAGTGCGAGACGATATCCGACGGCGCGGGCGAGGCGTCGTTATCGTCATAACTTATTCATCAACTGAAACTAATGATATGTATGATGTAAATTAATGATTTAGTATGAGAGTAAGATATGGAACCAGTATCATTTTAGCAGAAGCTCCATGCTTATAATAATAGTCGGATGGAAGATTATGAAAGCGCCATTCTACATTACTAGCAACGATTGGGTCGATTCAGATTGCCATTGCGATCACGCTGTATCTTACCAAGGTCACGGATTACAGTAAATTTCGATCATTACACGCCAAAACAAAAGTAAGGAAGCTTTTTTCTTCTAAAATTTAACTTATGAGTAAATATCTCAAAAAATATCTAATTTATTTGACTTTTTAATTTCATTTATTGAAGTTTCGCATTGATTAATTTGATAGTAGGGATCAAATATTTTTTTAAATATCGACAGGATATAAGTAATCTTCATGGTCTGGTCTCGATACTTGATTACTAGTAAACGATTCTCTCGATAATGATTATCTTTTTCAGAGATTGCACCACAATGTTTAAACCACCACTTCATTTCGGATTCGAGTTTGTTGGAATCCCTAATAGGTTCAAATTGCAGAATTCACGTTCAAGTTTTTTGTCACCACTGCCCCGTGTATTATTTTTCTCTTTGGTCACCACCCAATAGTTGTCAATAGTAATCAACGTCAAACAATAATTTTATTTAAGTACGGTACACAAAATTTCCGTTCGAAATGTTCTCAAAGCTCAAACCCCTCACGCGGTTGATGCGCGTAGCAATAACACCAGTACGTAAGGCGTACTTACCTCCCACGCAGTACGATCAGCCGCTGCCGAAGAGACTCCACCTGGGTTACGTACTGCGGGTGTACTGGGAGACGGTGCCACTGTTCGCTGTGACGTGCGTCAGTCTTGGATGCATGTTCGCGTCTATCGCCTGGGCGTGTAAGCACAAGGTAACGTTCGGTTCTGAACATTAGCTACAGTACCTCAGGTAATGTTTTTAGACAATCAGTTTTGTTTTGAAATGAACACGATAACGAGCAGACACATCGCCTGATAATAAGGGAACGGGAAGGGACGACCTCTGTGGCTCAATTGGTTGAGTGTGTGGCAGCTCAAGCCGGGGGTCGCGGGTTCGAATCCCGCCGACGGAACAAAAAGATTTCAATGTTCCCGGGTCTGGATGTGTATTAAATAAAAACCTTAATATATGTATAGTATAAAAATATTAAGTATATTTCCGTTGTCTGGTACCTGTGACACAAGTCCTTCAGGTACTTAGCACGGGGCCAGACTGACGTGGTGTGAAGCGTCCATAGATATTATTATTATATTATAACTCCGTCGAACATCTGGAACACAGGAGGGGTCGCAAATATGCAGCCAGAAAACGGCAAGTGGTTTCTCCTTATTGAATATGCATACGAGGGCTGCTATTTATGTATCCGGAATTAAAAAAAGAAACAAACATATATCATTTAATATGGTTTTATTGCTTTTCAAAATATTCGCCGCGATGATCGACACACTTTTGCATACGCTGGAACCAATTTTCATAGCACTTTTTCCATTCTGATTGAGGTATCTCCAAAACGTGCATTTTGAACGCATCAACAGCCTCTTCGCGGCTCGAAAAACGTTGACCACGTAATTTGTTCTTCGCGTATGGAAATAAAAAGAAATCGTTAGGTGCCAAATCAGGGCTGTACGGCGGATGACCAGTCAATTCGATCTTTTGAACCTCCAAAAACTGAGTTGTTTCAGCTGAGGTGTGACAGCTAGCATTGTCGTGATGTAATATGATTCTGCGTTGTCGGTTGTCCTTTCTTATTTCTTCAAAGACTTCTGGTAAACAAATGGTCGTATACCATTCAGAATTAACCGTTTTACGATTCTCTAATGGCACTGTAGCCACATGTCCATTAATTCCAAAAAAACAGGCGATCATTTGCTTCAA
The DNA here is from genome assembly GCF_905147365.1 of Aricia agestis. Classification (NCBI taxonomy): domain Eukaryota; kingdom Metazoa; phylum Arthropoda; class Insecta; order Lepidoptera; family Lycaenidae; genus Aricia; species Aricia agestis. Next base: position 15,430,664 of record NC_056416.1, on the reverse strand, counting down.
AGTACTTTTTGCACGAGTAACTTTTGTTGGTTTCGGCTCATCTTGGAACACCCACACCGTTGACTGTTGTTTAGTTTCGGGGTCATATGCCGTCCAGACCGTCCAGGTTTAATTCATGTAGGATTGTCAAATATAATCGAAACCGAAATCTGGGTGAAGGCTGCAAAAAAGCAGCCTATTACCGTAAATAATCTAATTGATGCCGCCTCTGCATTAGAGAAGAATAATTCTACAGTTCGAATTAGAAAAGCCCTTTCCAAAAGCAATAAAACATTGTTGTGGCAGGCGCAGCAAAAACTTCGGCCAACGTTCAAGCACGTATGGTTTCAAGATGGAAAGGTCCTTGCTCGTACAGATGACGGTGGGAAGCCCTACGTTGCGAGATGTGAGGAAGACATCGACACGATACTTGAACAAGTAGCTACTATGAATCGGTAAAAGTAGACCCAGTTGGGCATGATTTATCATCGAGTCACTGTGAGTTACAAAATTGTTTTAATATTAATGACTTTAGAAAGAAATTTTCTTACATAAATTCGAAGATGATTAAACTTACGTTATTGCATGTTAATATAAGATCGCTTAAGAAAAATTTTTCTAGTTTACTGCAGTTTGTTATGTCATCTAAATTATGTATTGATGTATTAATATTGTCTGAGGTAAATATATCGCATGAACTTATAAATATGTATCAAATAAACGGATATAGATTGCACAGCGAGCTACGTAAAAACCGAAAAGGTGGAGGACTATTTGTTTACATTAAAAATTGTCATACATTTTCTAGATACGACCATGTTACTCTTACTCACTGTGAATCGATAATAGGTAAAATCAGCACGTCCTCCAATTATTCGTCAGTAATCTGTGCAATATATAGACCGCCGTCTGAGAGTAAGCACTTATATATTAATGAGATTAAGCATATACTAAATAACTCCTCGTTTACTAATATTGATGTATACTTGCTAGGGGACATAAATATTGACCTCAAACAAAGAAATAACATGTGTGATTATTATATGAATAAAATGTCCGGCTGTGGTCTAACGAGTGTTATATCTGACTATACTAGATTAGAAAAATTAAAAGATAAAATAACCAGATCTTGCTTAGATCATATTTTTGTTAAAACACACTCATTAGACGTTTACTCGGCTGCGTTGGGCTCTTGTCTAGCTGATCACCGCGCTGTAGTTATGTCATGCATAGATAAGGCGACGTCTTACATACAGGATGATACAAAATATACACAGTTAATTGATAATAATAAAATGAAGTCGTTACTGTCAGAAATAGATTTTGGTAATATACTTACTGCAGATTGTCCCTTAAAGATATATGACACTTTGAAAAATACATTTAATGAGTGCTATAATTCAGCCACATTCTACAAAAAAGTTAATTGCAATAGCAAAAGGAATAAAAACCCATGGATTACTAACAAAATTAATGAGATGTGTGTACAGCGAGATAAACTATTTATTCAGTTAAAAAAGGACTCAACTAATGCCGTGTTAAGAATTGAGTATAATAAATTCAGAAATAAAACACGTAAATTAATAGAAAAATCTAGAAACAGGTATTACATTGATCTGATAAACAAAAATAAAATGGACACACAAAAGCTATGGCAAACTCTTAATAATCTAACGGGGCGTTCTAAGATGTCTATAGAAGAAACAATATTAAAATCATTTAAAAATAAAATTAGCATTAAAGAAATTTCGTGAAAGTGTAAAGAAAATCTTGCCAAATTGTAGTAAATTCATCTTAAATAAATCAGATTACGAAGTTCCCGTAAATAAATCAATATTTTTTAAGAAAGCAACATATAAAGACGTTCTCAAAATTATACAAGGACTTAATGACAATAAATCTCCCGGAATTGATAGGATTCGATGTATAGATATTAAAAGTGTCGCTCATAAAATAATAAATGTGATAGTAAAATTAATTAATACAAGCGTGAGAAGTGGAATATATCCGCAGCAACTCAAAACAGGAATCGTAAGACCAATTTATAAGAGTGGTAGTCACATTGAATATAGCAACTATAGGCCTATAACTATATTGCCAGTTATTGACAAAATAGTAGAAAAGTTTGTGTGCTCTCAAATACAAAATTTCTATACTAAAAATGATATACTATCAGCTAACCAATATGGATTTCAACCTAAGAAATCGACCGGACAGTTATTATCCAAGTTTACAAACGAGGTAAATAAATGTTTAGATAACAAAAAACACGTACTACTACTTTTTATAGATTTTAGCAAAGCCTTTGATACTTTAAAACACAGTACACTACTGCAAAAACTAGACAATTCTGGAATTAGGGGTCACATATTAAAATGGTGCAAAAATTACTTATCAGGTCGAAAATATAAAGTAAAAATAGGAAATGAATTTAGTGATGATGTTGATATTGAAGATGGAACAGCTCAGGGGTCCGTGATCGGTCCAAAGCACTATCTCTCGTATGTTAATAACATGGAAAATGTAGTAAAGAATTGTCCTCTATTCCAGTTCGCAGATGACACCTGTCTGATGGCTGTTAGTGAAAATATTAGTAGGGCAGCTAAACTTTTGCAAGAAGACTTTACGCGGATTGCTAAATGGGCCCATGATGCTAACCTTGTAATAAATGCAAAAAAAACAAAAATAATACATGTTCACTCATCACATGTTAAAGATTCTCGTCCGTTTAATATCATTGCGCACGATCACAAGTGCTTACATGATGAAAAAGAATGTAAAGACACAATATGTATGAAAATTGAACAAGTGACACATCATAAGTATCTAGGACTAATTGTGGACAATAGATTTAACTGGTCATATCATGTAGATGCTGTTTGTGATAAGTTGAGGGCAATTCTAGTCAAATTCAAACTGATAAAAAGTAAAGTTCCATACCGCATCTTATTAAATATGTATGTGGCCCTAGCAGAGTCAGTTATCTCCTACGGGTTAACAAGTTATGGGAGAACATTTAACACCTACTTAAACAGAGTATATAAGTTACAATTAAGACTTTTAAAAACAATAATACCATCAAAATTAAGACACAAGTACGATGATACCTCATACTTATTTAAGTTATGTAAGGTATTACCTATTTTTGAAAAATTTAAACTATTATTACTATGTGAACAGTATTTAAATAAAAATCTACTGATGCCTACATATCACAGATGTACGACTAGAAAAGTATCTGATGGCATATTTGAAATACCGAAATTTAAAAATTACTATGGCAAAAGAACTGTGGAATATTTGCTACCATCTCTAATAAATAGCATCCCACAAAGTGTAAAAAGTAAATTTAAAGAAAATAATTATAGAAAATTATTAAAAAACTATTACTATGATATTATGGTGAGGCTGTGAAGGACCAAAATTAACATAATAATATTATGTTAATTGTGGTCTTTTTTGGCTTCACTATCTATATTATATACTGATAGTACATACTATATACAATACGCATGCATCCTAGTGGTATGAGTCATCGACCGATCCCAAGATATTATTTTATGTCGCAGGGCTAGGGCGCAATAGGGTATAAATACCTTTTTATTTAAAAGTGGCAACAATACATAAAAATAACTTGTAACACATGATCATAAAAATTAAAAAGGGGGAGAAGATCAGTTCATTAATACTCGGTGAATTTATATAATATTATTATGGTATACATCCATGCATGCACCCTAGTGGTATGAGCAATCTACCGACCCCAAGATATAATATTGTATCGTAGGGCTAGGGTACATAGCATAATAACTGCTCGTGTACCTAACAACAGCTAACCATATCCTAAAATGATAGATGTATTAATATTCTGTTAATACGAGTATTACATTTAAAATAAAACCAATAAATCAGTGTGTACACAAAGTAATGATAACATCCTGTATGTGAAGGGTCGATGCTTACGACAAAAACCGGTCCAGTCGCAGTCCGCAGTTCACAGCTGACACTATATTGTTATACTTACTGATAAGTGATGTAGTTTAGCAAATTAAATTGTAATAATGTTTTTATTTGCAACTGCAAAAATACATCATATTTAGTTTATACTACACTATATTTGTTATTAGCTGTACTTCCCCGTGAAGGATGAATAACTTTAGTCAATAGATTATTGGATAAGTTTATTTGTTTATTAGTTTCTTACTAGATTATAGTGATAAAATGTTGCGCGTGGTGAACTTTCTAAGCTGTACCAGACAAACCTTGCAGGTTTATGGTACACTCTCAATTAGACATAAGTTATAATTTGTATTACTTAAATAAATAAATAAATAAATGCATAGATCCAAGATTCATCGTGTAGATATTATAAACGGCTTTTGACGTACCACGGTTGTATTTTTTTATCATTTTTTTGCAGCAATCGACACGAGCCCGTTTTTGATCGATTGTCAAGTTGTGCGGAATCCAACGCGAACATATTTTTTTTACAGCCAAATGTTCGTGTAATATCTTATGTATGCTCGTCATACTTATGCCTAAGGACGCCTCTATCTCGCGATATGTAACATGACGATCACGCATTATTAGTTCCCGCACAGCATCTATATTTTGTGGGACAACAGCTGTTTTTGGGCGACCTTCTTTATTTTCATCCGTGAGCATAGACCGCCCACGATTAAACTCACTGTACCAGTGATAAACAGTGGTTTTTGATGGTGCTTCATCTCCAAAAGTTGCGGTGAGTTGAATAAAGCACTGTTGTTGATTTAGCCCACGCCGAAAATCGTAGTAAATCATTGCACGAAAATGTTCACGCGTTAAATCCATGGCAAATGAAGACACGCAATTTTCAAAATGACGCCACAATGGAAAAATAATTGACAGTCACATGAAACAAAATGTATTCTTCAACCAAAGAGTTCTATTTTCAAATGTTGTAATTACTTTTTAAATATTGTTCTTGTAAGTGGCCAGTTCCGGATACATAAATAGCAGCCCTCGTAATTTTGCCATATTTCTCCGTCAGCACTTTTTATATCGGTCCCTAGCTTTTCCTATATTTATCAGCTTCGGTTGCATTTTCATTCTGCAAAATACATCTGCGTCTGCTTAAAAATTCAGCTTTTTTAAAACTGTGTTCTAATAGTACATAAATTTTTTCGTGTGTTTCGGAGTGCCTGCACATCCTTATTATATCCCAAAACCTCCCCAGGTGGACGTAGTATTCACCAACTCCGGCGGCAGTATCTCCCGCACGATGGACCTGCGGAACCCCACCGTCCACAAAATGGTCCTCATCAACCAGTACTACGAGCCCTGGCCCGAGATGCAGGACGTATTGGACAAGATGGCCAGAGCGGAGGAGAGGCTGATGGAGGGTCAATGACGTCACGATATTATTTGGATTAAACTTTTAATTTGTATTTGTCTGACGGCATACTGAGCTATGACGTAAGGACTTTGAATTAAAAATTTTGATTTCTAGAATTTGGTTTCAATTCTAATACCTTCTAAATAGCTTGTCCGCTGTATATCAGGATTCGGAAGCGCATTTTTTAAAAGTTATACAAAATTGGAATGGCGCGTGTCTTTCTATGCTACACTCACATACTTACAGCTTAATTAGACATTGAGTTGTATTGGTATTAACAAAAAATTAAAACCGACTTCCAAGGTAAAAACAATAATAACATCCTTATAATATGAACTAAAAAGTATTAAATAATTTTTCCTAATAGTGCCTTTTTCCGAATTCGCCTAAACCTCAACTATTTCTGTACTCAATCTTCATCATTTTGAAGTCGGTACCAGATAGCTGAACCTTTAGTTCTCTGACAGAATATTTGAAACTTTTGGAACTGGCACCGACTTCAAAATTATGAAGATTGAGTACAGAAATAGTTGAGGTTTAGCCGAATTCGGAAAAAGGCACTATTAGATAGGAAAAATTATTTAATACTTTTTAGTTCATATTATAAGGATGTTATTATTGTTTTTACCTTGGAAGTCGGTTTTAATTTTTTGTTAAAAATAATAATTTCACTCTTTTTAGTTACCTACTAACCATCGCGTAAGAAAATACTTCAACCCCTTAATATTATCTTAATCTTGGTAAATGTTTACAAACCTACCCCAATTTATTTGACAAACTACTACAAAAGAAAGTCGACGGAGCCCCGCTACGCGGGGCACCTATATTATCTGGGTGTTGTGGTCTAAGTTCCAACCTAACCTACTTTTGGACTTTCTAGATTGTTTGTTTTTTTTTGGCTTTAATTGACGTAGGTTCCTAAAACTTAGCCAAATTTTTCTAAGTATTTTCGCCATAGTAACAAGGGTCACATTTCGGCCTGTCATTCGACAGGGGTTGATTTTTGAGAAAAGTTTATCTGAGCTTTTTTGCTTCCCTTGACGCCCCCTATCGATTGGTATAATAAAAAGGGGTGGTCATAGGGGGTTGTATTTTTGTCGTCAAAAATTTTCTAAGTATTTTCGCCATACTAACGAGGTTCGTATATCGGCCTGTATCTGGCCGGGGGTTGATTTTTGAGAAAAGTTTATTTGAGCTTTCTTACTCCCCTTGGCGCCCCCTATCGACTGGTGTATTCAAAAAGGGTGGTTATAAGAGGTTAAGTATTTTTTCCATAGTGCCCCGTTTCCTTCAGTCCAACCCAAATGTGTGCCTTACGGTCTGGAGTAAAGGTTGAATTTGTTACTTATGTTCAATTTTGTGGTACTTGAAATATTATGTATTTTGAAACAGCATTATGAAACAACATTAAGTATATTTTTTTATATTAAAATCACTTTGAAATATACCAAATAAATAAGGACATAACGTGATGACTGATGATATTTTATGGTGTAGTGTGTTTATTGTATCCATATACAACCATGTGAGTTGTGACATTGGTGACCCTGACATGGTAGTGATGATGATGATGATGATGAATGTAATTTGCATAGTAGCATATGCTTTCAGTTCTTAAAACACCGCCTAAACCCCCAAACTTGTATCTATAAGGAATCCGGAGTTCTCTTAGTATCTTCGGAACCATAGTATACCTTGGTGCAAAATCTTGCGTTTTGGTAGCATATGCTTAGGATGCTTCTCATAAAACCAAAATCACCATTTGTTTCCATATAAATTTTGAGGAGTTTCCTCGATTACTCATGGATCCCATCATCAGATCACCACTTTTGTGAAAATGGGACCAAATTGGAATGAAACCTAATATAACAAAACAAAAATTTTGAAAATCGGTTCACAAACGGCGGAGTAGTGGTCGAACATACAAAAAAAAATCCACAGCCGAATATATAACCTCCTCGTTTTTTGGAAGTCGGTTAATAAAATGAAGGGTAGGTATTATAAGTTGCGCACAGCATTAAGATTGCTTGGTAAAAAAGTAAAGAGATTTGTTAGTTTTTTGTTAGGTATGGTGAGGAGTAAGCACCAAGCGGAGGAGTGGTACTGGTAGACGTAAGGCTGTATACACACACGCCGCAGCGGCAGCGGCACCCCCACCGCGGCGGTGCCGCTGCAATACTCATCTGTATTTCTATGGGTCCTTACACGCACGTCGCAGCGGCACCGCCGTGGTGGCGGCGGCGGTGGCGGTGCTGCTGCGGCGTGTGTGTAAACAGCCTAAAACATGCGCCGATTGCCTCATCTAGTTATCCCAAGCAATCTTAAAATGCTGCGCGACCTATCACTGTTAAAATAATTAAAAAACCCACATTATCGGAGACGTTTATTGTCATTCACATGTGCATTCTAGTTCTACCTCTACCCATTCATCCAGAACAGATAACGAATTATTTACATTAAGGCCCGCACACTTTTAGCGTTGGAGACTATGTCTTATTTAGGACCGTTCTGTATTCGCCAATGCTAAAACTATTACAGGACCTTACAATTCCAGTTACTAATGAAAATATTTACTTAGCGAATTACAAGATCTGCTTGTCTCTATCTGGCATATATTGGAAACGTTAGGCGACAGATAAAGACAGCGGATTAAATTATACTCTGCGTAAATATTTTAAATAGTAAGATGGAATAAGTACAGAGTTGGCAATTAAAATGTCTTTTCATTTGTCTATGAAGTTAACAATTATCTTAAACAATATAAAGGTGGTACAGGCAAGTTCTGTGTTTACAATTTCATCAATGTATATTGGCATTATTTTTATTTCGCTACAAATAACAGTCAGTTTAATTTCGAATAAAACGAATAACAATGTTATATAAAAACAACACACAATTATAATAATTTATATGGCCTAAAATTGGAATGTACGCGAAAAAATATACAAAATCACTAGTACCTATAAAAGTACTGAACCGATAGGGAATATTACACAAAGGTACGGAGCAAAGGGCGCTACTAGCATATATACAGCATGACTGGTGAGACATGATAAATACTTAAGGAGAGTACTCGGTACTCGATTCTCATTATAATTATGTAATAAAATTAGGTACTTAATTTTTGACCCCCTTTAAATAAATGAATCATGGACGCTTAGTAAATTACTTTGCGGCTGGCGCGGCGGCGTGCGTCCCACGCCGCGCGCAACCCCTCCCGCGCGAGGTGTCCATGCGTTGGGTAAATAATAATTTAACTTAAAGCTACATTTACTCAGTGATCAATTGATATATTTTTTTATTTTTGTTTCAACGAATATAATAGCCAAATATCACGTCCTCGATTGAACATGTCTCACCAGTCATGCTGTACAGTAAACAATCCCAAAATCCGATATGTTGCAGACGGCATATGAGTCAATTTACAGAAACGTTGTTAAACTTTGAACAAAAGTTTTTGTTTACTGACTTTGCTGGAGCTGCCTCTAGAGTGAAAACATATTGCAGTAATATGTCCTACTTCTCTAATAGAATCATAGGCTGAGGGCGGGCCTACGTAATTTAGTCGGGTTAAGACGAGACCGCACTAGGCGTAACTACACTGCAGCGTAGCGATGCGACAGTATACGGCCTTATTTAATTAAATATTCTTTTAATTATTATAAATATTTTTGAACGAAATCGTATAAGATAAGCCGCACTACGCGGCAGCAGCACTTTGCGACACAAAACGTCAGTTGTATGGAACGTGAAGTGTTGCGTCGCCTGCTGCTGCGTATTATCGCCTAGTGTGGTCTTGCCTTAAATTTCTTTTTTTATGCGACAGTATCAATGTATAATTTAAAAATTATTCATATAAAATAACTTAGAATATTCTTAATTATGGTATAGTCCAAAACTCGAGACGAGTATAAAAAATGACAAAATTTGTATGTGTAAGCCTCATTGTTTGGACAAGATATACTCACAGCTAAACGTGTTATTAGCAAATTGTGGGATAACTGTTTGTGTTAGCGATGAAAATTATTCGTTGAAATTCGGAATTATAAAAGTTAGTGTTGTTTAGTGATGATAGTACTGAGTACTTATCAAATAATATCATGTGTAACACAATGATATTATTTGATAAGTACTCAGTACTCTCTCTCATGTACAAGCTATGTAGTAAGTACAAGTCGAATGTGATACGGTGCGCTTGTGTTAGAATATTAAATTATTTATACATATTTTTTACAAATATTATTTTAGGGTAAGTTATACACCTAAACGCGACGCAACGTAGCATGGAGGCTCCTTTTCGTATCTAAGTGTGATCGGACCCTCATAATATGCAGCATGAAAATTGACAACATTTCAAATTTTTTAAGCCTTAAAATAAAAAATACCGTTTCTTTAGTTTCTTCTCCTGATATAAAAAAAACATTTTTTTATTTTGCTTATTTACTGAGAAAATAAAGAAAAACTGAAAAATACGCTGTGACGTCATACGTACGGCATAATATCATACATTTTATTTGCCTGGTGTGAAATAGTTTAAAAAAAAAACAACATGAAGCATAAAAAAAAACCGTCACTGTCAACCACCTGTCAACAATGACATTTCTAAAAAATAACGTTACCTCATTGGTTACCTATCCTCCAGGTTGACGATGACATTGACAGACGTCCTAATAAACGTAACAAACTTACATTGACAGTTTTTTTCTTTTGTAAAGTGCAATGGAATTAACCGTTCAGACATAAGTATGACGTCACTTGGCGCTTACGTCTCTTTAGAATACGAAGGATTAAAATCTATTTTTTAGGTATAATAAAAACATAATTTTGAAAAAGCAAGAAACACGTGTCGCCTTATTTTAAGTCTACTTTCATATAAAACAATAAAAAAGCCATGTTAAAAATTTGAAATGTTGTCAATTGATAAAAACCTAACGTTACGATTATAATAATATTAATATGTTGTTATAACATCTATTTAAAAGTCAGGACAGCTTTATTTGAGAAAATTACGTTGCTTTAAGAAGGATATGTATAAATTGACCTTGGAAATTTTCTAATACACAATCCATTATTTGGAATAAGCATGCCCAATGCCCATCCTACGTATATTGTGCTACTCGATTACATAATATTCTACTAATTTAAATTCGCTTTCAATCTACTCTAAGTATCGGGCAAGCCTTATTAATCAATAATATTATTAAGCAGTATATAAATCAGTTCTTTATACATTTACAGATATATAGTGATTCTTTGTGAAGGCTGTAATATTGTCTTTTGAAATTGAGAGCATCGATTATGGTAAAATGATATTTTGGAACCAATGAAATCGATATTTAATCGAAAATTTATTCAAATGTGAAAATTTTGATAAATAGATAAATATTTGGTCTAAAAAGGTATTTTACAGCTCTCTTGGTAAGCAAAGACAGATATGAAGACACGAGTATGAGTATTTACTATTTAGGTTAAGTTTCTTCATATTATGAAATTTCAGCTAATTGCAATGTAAATCGTGTAGTGTGAAAGAACACGAACCAAACTTGTTATTTAATGGTCCCATTATATATGTTTTAAACTTTTATTTTGCAATTTACTAGGTTCTTACAATTTTAATTTTACAATTCGATTTTTAATTGAAAATGTAATATTAATACAAGCTGCAAAACCATGCAGATGTAGTGCAACAAGATAGTTCCGAATTATATGGAAAGTTTACGGATTAGTGAAAAAATATAGGTAAGTATATTATTGTGTACTCTCCTACTAAGATTAATAAAGTTATTTATATACACTGTACAGTTAACATGTTATATTTATGTCATTAAAACGCTTTTGTTAAATTAAGACACTGTTAAAACATTAACCCGTGAACTAATAAAAATACAAACAGCGATTAACTATGCAAGGTTTGCTCTTTGACATACCTTGAAAAGTTATACGTTGTGTAAATTATTAGTAGGTTAACTATTTTAAGTGTTAAATAAATACAAATAAAAAATCCTTACGCTACGCGTAGTCAAAGTAGAATAAAATAAGTGGCAAAAATATTTTTAACAACCTAAAAAGTAATTTTCAATGAGTTGCACAAGGTAAGACCGCACTAACGGCCGTTCCCAATATTTGATCTATCTCTGGTTTTGCCCTACTAGAGATAGGAATAGCTCACATTAGACATTAGAGACATACATTTTATGTCAATTGTGAGCTATTCCTATCTCTAGTAGGGCAAAACCAGAGATAGATCAAATATTGGGAACGGCCGTAAAGCGACACTGCGCGACACTTTACTTCCATTACAATTTACAACTGACGTTCGTAAAACGTCAGACTCACTCAATTCTATGGAAGTGAAGTGTCGCGCCGTGTCGTGTCGTTCTAGTGCGGTTTCACTTTTATAATCAATATCATATACTATCCAATCTAAAATATATAATATCAAAGGATATATTTGCAATTTAAAAAAAGCTTGTGCTTCAATTCTAAAGGAAATAGTACAACTCATTGACTAACAATAATCACCATATTTTCTGAGCGATTACATTTTCGCTCGTCACATAGGCGTTTTCAGGTACATATTTCAGTCAACTACAACCATGCTACATATCGAGTAGATAAACTACAGTCAGGCCGTAGCCCTACGACCTACCAAGCCAATTATATAGGACTTAAAATTGGAATCGGACCTTCGAAAGAGCTAACAATATTGCCATATAAAATCTTTTTTTAAACTTCAACGCCAGCATCGATATTTAAAAAGGTTTTGCCCGAACCGACAAGGGTCAGAACCGAAGAATCTTAGACCAGATTCGACAACTAATCACAGACCAAGGGCCTGATTCACAACGCGAAATTCGAATCGGATTCGACAACCATGTGCAACAGCTAGTAAACGCTTACTGCGTTGAACAATACCAACGTAGTAAGTTTCCGAAACAAATGGAAATTGTGCATCACTCAGCAAGTATGACCAGCCACGTAGTCAGGCACAGACAACCATAATATCACGGAACAATCTCCAAGAATCTGCCGCAATTATAAATCAACCAGTAGATTCAAGGACAAACCACAGAAGACCATAGGATCCACCAATCTCCAAGAATCGGCTCAGCCAGAGAATAATTTCTACCGAGTTCCAGCTCGATTTCAATTATGCGCGGCTCGTTTCCCGCTCATGTAGTTCTCCCATCGTTTCGCCGTGCTTAGCAATATCGGATCGGGATCCAACCCCGCTAGGAGGTATAGCTGGTTCACATGGGTAGCATGGTAGTCCCACCTGGCGATGTTGGGGCTGACTCCGAGTGTGAAATGCCGGAGGTCGTAGAAGCTTCCGCTGCCGGTGTCGAAGAGAGGCAGCAGCGCTTTCAGTGACGCCATGCCGTCGTCGAACATGTGCTTGGCGTCGCGGTCGCCGGCTATCGCGTGTAGGTCGTATAACCCGAGTAGGGTGTATATGAAACCGTTGAGCACGAAGAGCGGAGGCGTGGTGGGGTATTCTTCGTACCTGGAAAATGGTGGTATATCTTTAGGCTGCGTTTCAACCAGAGATGTGTTGCGAGGAATGTGTTTTTGTGAACTACAAGAATCGCTTCATTGAGGTGAGCTTGCCGTGACCTCGCTCAGCGCGGCGATGCTATTGGATCTTGAAAACACATTCAGTGAGAATCTTTTCTAAAGAAAAGAGCTTTTCTATTGTTATGCGGCACCCGGGTGCCGCTTGGGAGTTGATGGGTTAAAGTAAACCTTAGTTAAACATTATGTTATTTTTCTCCTTTCTCGTATTTATGATGTGAAAGACAAGACATTTTATCACTTAACTTTCCACATTGTACTATGCTATTGGCGCTAGTGGGAACATGAAGGTCATAGTTTGATTCGATACTCACCACACATGTTTATCCATGAACACAGCTCGCACGCCGCCCGCGCCGCTCGGCAGCCGCAGCACGCGGAGCGCGCGCCGCGCCGCTCGCAGGAACGCCGCGTCGCCGCTGCGGTAGTGGGCGCGGGCGAGCACAGAGATACCGTGACCTTGACTCATCGCCGAGTGCCTAAGGACAACACATTAGAAAAATAATAACTTTGTAAGAAACATAATATGATAAAGTGAAATATGTGCAAGAAAACTGTATAAATATTGAATAGAGCACATTAATCTTGCAAGAGTTTAGGGGTGATCGCACATTTATCAGCACGCACGCGCTGAACATGCCGCTTTTTAGAATTCATTATATGAAATGATGTGAAACCTCGCACATTCGTCCGCACCGCGTGCGCCATATTTCTTGTACTATGTGGTGCGTTCGACGCGTTTGCGGTGCTGACATGTGCGATCAGCTTTAGGGAATCCTAAAAAAACGTGGAATATTTTTTGTCATCGCCGTGTTCGTCTTTTTTTTTGATGGATCGTCTTCGTTTCCTAATAATGAGATATAAAATATAATATGTAACAATCAATTATGCATGTTGAATCTGAACAGAGCATAAAATTAAGACTTGGGTATTCTTAGAGCATGGCCATTCTTATCGAAAGGAGAAAAAACTGAAACAACTGCGACATAATTTACTTGCTTAATATTTATTAAGTATGTAATGCGCGTTTAATTGCCTTCACTAGTACCTAATCCTTAAGCAGATGACCTGCTATGCGCGCGCGCATGTTATAACCATAATTGGCACACTAGATACGATCTATTCGCTCGGTTAGCTTTTATTAGGTTAAATGTTGTTCTTATATCATTTGGAACAGCTATAAATAGTTTTATCTTCATAACTTGTGTTGTGAATAATAGACCTAATATTTATTGAGTAGATAGATGTTTGAATATGTTTGTTGAAATTGTCAAAATACAGATTAACTTATTTACTATGGAATAAGGAAATATACACAATATTAATTGTAACCATAATATTATGTAATTCCAACAAAGTTTAGTGTTAATATTTTATATAGAGGTTCCCATAAAATTGATCCTTATGAAATTGAAATAAGGTCCTTTCAGAGGCAAATTAATTCCGCATGAATTGTTACAAGTTGTTTTTGTGTTGAGTGAGAGCGCTCGATTGATGTGCGTCAAATGTCAATTCTACTTAATGCTCGTTAAGGGCATGATTATTCAATGAAGCAGCGAGTCTGCGATATAAATAATCATTATTCATTCAATGTCAAGTAGAATCGTATGTTGACAGCCCTCGGCAGTCATTGTTTTAAAATAACCAACTTATATAATATAATAATACAAGCTCATAAAAACAAATTCTCAAATCAACAAGATGATCTACATTCCTTGTAAATTCAAATAAAATATTATTCTTTGTACGGAAAGTTCAATATGACCACTCTTCTTACCAGCCATGCGTGAGATTCGGTACGTGCGGTGCAATGCGTCGTCTTGCGAGTGCGGGCCAGCCGCCGTTACGTCGCTGGGAGCGTACCTACCAGCGTGCGGCCGGCGGCCGCGTAAAAATGCCCCGTATGAGAATTTCAACTTTATACGTCATACATAAAGCTGTAAATAGTACTCACCAGCCAAGCGTAGCCATGGGTACAGCCCAGCCGACGTTGGGGCACTGTGAGCGAACCGGACAGTGTGCGGCCACACAGAAATACGGTATGTGCAAATTTCAACCTTATTCCTCCCACATAAAGTATAAAAAACTCACCAGCCAGGCGTAAGGTCTGGGACGTGCGGCGCGACGCGACGTCTTGCGGGTACGGGCCACCCGCCATTGGGACGCTGCGAGCGTACCAGCCAGCGTGCGGCCGCGTAGAAATGCGCAGTGTGCGCGCTTGTCGCCAACTGTGCTGAACCCAGTGACCCTGAGCCGCGCAGGATTATGCTCGATATCTACAAATAGATATGAAAGGTTTATAGGACATACACTTGTAATGTCATTAGGATAAATTAGTAGAAGAATTGCGTTAAGAGACATTCTCTTAACGCAATTCTACTAATTTCTCCTTTTTTATCTATGGACACGGTCTGCATGGTTAGTAGAGGAGTTACAAACAAATAACCACCATACTACAGTTACACAATAAGAAGAACAACTGTTATATTATATACTTATAAACCGAAGAAGAAAATAATATTACAAAAGAAATGCGCTATTTGGATTATATTGGATTTGCAGCAAGATTTTCTGTTTAATACAAAGGCATAAAAGTTCAACATAAACCCCACGACTTTATCCAACGTTCAACTTTTTACGTAGAATTTTATTATATTAGGCTTTTTAATATTAATTATTTTTTTATTGTACCTTAAACTTATTCCTTGGCGATTTCCTCTTGGGTCTGTCGAGAAGCTGCCAGCCCTTCTGCATGTCGACTATGAGATCTCGCGTCACGCGCCGCCACGCGCTCTCCTCGCCCACGCCGTAGAATATGTGATCGTCCTGAATTAAATATTTCCTTTAAAATCATGCTACAAACACCGCATTTAAATCTGTATCCAAAGGATAAAAGGGGACTCTACAATTGAGTACTAAAACTTCCGCCTGTCAGCCGTGCAATCGCCAATCGGCTAGGCTTGATAAAAACCAGCCAAATGACGTGAGTCCGCAGACTAATTTCTCATTCACACATACATGCCTAAATTCAGTTTTATAAAAAGCAATTACCAATGCGCTGATGAGCTGGTTGTTGAACACATAATGCAGATACACCGTCTCCTTCTTATCCTTGTTCTGTAGCACAACGGTCATCGAGGAGTTTGGCTTCAAAAGCAGGTCCATGGTCAACACAAAATCCTGAGCGATATCTAACTTCAACCACACCTGACTTGATGCATGATCGGTCGTCGCAAAACTTAGGACTTTCATTTTTAACTCCGGATCAAACTCTCTACTCATAACCGCATCTTTGCTGATAATCCAGTTCTGGGATATTTTGTCCCCATCCTCCAAAATTTTGACCCTCGGCTCTGGCTCAGTAATATTCTTGCTGTAGTGAGCTAGTCCAAACTGGGCGATTTGGGTGGGGTAAAAGAAGCCTTTTGGGTCCCATTGCGTGGACACCGGAACTCCTTCGACGCCGCTGATGCATTTAACCCTGTCTCGGACCTCGACATTGTAGTTCTCGAAGGTGGTGAAGGTACCGCGAGGATCGTACGTCTTCTTTGGATGGTATACCTTGCTGTAGCTATGGGACCACTCGAATCTCTCTACACCGTTCACAGTTGTCAGCTTTCCGTATACCTGAAAGAAAGAGTGGGTAAGTCTCGGAAACTAGTAGATGTATGAAAAGGTAAGTTTAGGTTAGCTTAGGAAAGAGTAGGTTTCTATTTTTTACTTTTTTTAGAGGCTTTTTACACTCAGGTTTATAGTTTAAAGTACGGTAATAAAGCAAGAGCGAACATCTGTGGAAGCGCGGCGTATTAGACAGCTTGGCAATGTGTAGCCAGATAGGCTTTGTAGCTTGAAATACAAGCCATTAAGCTGTTGTAGCATTCAATATAATTATCTGATTAAGCATGTAACTGACCGCCCTTGTAGCCATTATATTCATGCAGGTGCAGCAAGTATTTAAAATGTTGAAAATAAAGAATAAGCACGGCGAAACAAAACAAAAACGGTTTGACAAGTAAATTTTATGATGCATTATTAGATTTTAGAATTTAGATTAGTCACTTTGTTTAAGTAACACCTTGTACGCAATCATTTGCTGTATTCTTCTGTAATAAATTGAAATACAGACATGAAGTAGAACGCTCAAAGCTGATGCCAAACATAGACTAATTTATCCAGTGGCATACATGAAAACCTGTAGAAGTTGCATAAACATTTGTTCATATAAATATGAGTCTTATCTTGACATAATAGAGTTAAAACTCGCATGTAGGTCGTCTCAATTGGCTTTGTTTAAGTGATTGGCTATTACGTGTAATAACGTAAAAGCACCGGACCTGCGGGATCCGGCCTGTTTTCAACGTTGCAAAGTATAATGTAATTATTGTTAAAATCATTTTACTATATAAAATGAAATAAAATAATATTTATTTATTTATAAATTCTTTATTTGCATTATAAACAATATAAAATAACAAAAACAACATTAGGCAAGGAACATAGCAAATAGGCGACCTTACCGCTTTCAGCGGTTTCTTCCAGGCAACCAAAATATGGTGGCAGAAAATAATGTTAAAGTGCTAAACTTAAACAAAGAAAAAAAATATCCTCATATACAGTAACATATAGAAGAAATATCCTAATGGCGATTGAGCTCCAATTTTAAAATTCTAAATGATCAATAGGAAAATAGTTCTTAAAGTTTTGTAACTTTTATAAATACCTACAAGCGAGCCAGCGGAAAAATGACCAAATACCGGCAACATCGAAGCCGTTGTAAAGGCGTTGCTGGTCTTAAAATGGGAGATAGATTTGGAATTAAAATATTATGTAATAGTAAAAAAAAAAAACTAAAAAAACATGCTTTTCTCTTGAAAATGTTAATAAATTATTGCATTGTCGTTGGCCCTAATACGCATGTAATGTTCCGAATTAATTAGACGACCGAAGCTAGGTAAAAATCATTTTTATGAAATAAGGGGGCAAACGAGCAAACGGGTCACCTGATGGAAAGCAACTTCCGTCGCCCATGGACACTCGCAGCATCAGAAGAGCTGCAGGTGCGTTGCCGGTCTTTTAAGAGGAAATAGGGTAATAGGGGAGGGTAGGGAAGGGAATAGGGGAGGGTAGGGAAAGGAAAAGGGTAGCCTCCGGCAAACTCACTCACTCGGCGAAACACAGCGCAAGCGCTGTTTCACGCCGGTTTTCTGTGAGAACGTGGTATTTCTCCGGTCGAGCCGGCCCATTATTGCCGAAGCATAGCTCTCCCGCGTTAAACGTCCCACGTCTCCCACGTGCTCAAAGATTCCGTTACATACATACAGCCCAAGCTAATAAAAGCGTTTTAAAAAGGGGAGGACTATAAACACACCTCAAAGTACTTCTTAATGAAGGAGAACGGCAGATATAGCTGGTCGGCGTCACGGCGGCAGGCGACCGAGTACTCGCCGTTGATGCTGCACTCGATGGCCACGAACCGCTCCGCAGCCGGCGCCGCTGCACCTACTGTAGGGAACTTAGTTGAGGAAACTGCTATAGTCCGGTAGAAGGAGTTATACAGAGGAGTTGATCCATAGGCAGATGGCGGACCTATGTTGTTTAGCGTTATGTACGCTTCTAGTACACCAACGTTGAGAAAAAAAATGCGAAACTGTAATAGAGCGAGATGCAATATAACGCATTGTCGTGTGGCGGATGAGACAGTAAATCGGTTCGCCGCTGTTTCGCAGTTCGCAGCGTCGGTGGACTAGAGGCTTTAAAACCCAGACGAGTGACGACAGACCACAAATAACATTAAATTGACATGATCCGACCATATGACGTAGGTCTGTCAACTGCCTATGAATCAATTTCTTAGATAGTACAAATTCGTACATTAACCGCTTGTGGGAATACTGCTATAGATTGGCCGCGAAGCACATTGAAATTCGTGTACCTATCGTTTCTTTAGGGTCTTTCCTTTGGTCACGCAAGTGTATTAGTGGAAACGAGACAGCAAGATATTCGTGCGGGAAAGAGACAAGTATCGATGGGTCCATAGAGATACCGTTTGTTTCTGATATTTATGGATGGGTCCCAATGTACGAATTTCTATTTGTTCCACTGTGTGAGGAATGCACTTTAGTGATGCTTACAGAATAATGAGCATTGAAAAATACCTCCTCAAATAAATTGTGGCGGTACCCACAATTAGCCTAACATTCCTGCATCGCGCTATCGAAGTTTTCTAAGTGCGTCGGTATATATACGACAGATAAAATGTATCACGTTGGGGTCACCAATGTGGGACACACGCAATATTCCATAAAATGTTACTATTTTTGTCCATATCTGTCATATATTCATTTATTACAACATATTAGACAAGGTACACAACCTCACAAAGCCAGAGTAAACAGCGCAGATATTATTACTATAAAGAATAGTGTTTACTCAAATCATCATGAGACAGTACATACTGGGCTTGTGTCTGTCGTCGGTGCAGTGCGCCCAGTACAGCATCAGCAGCAACGCGACAGCGCACAGCGCCGCCAGCGCCAGCTTCATGTTCAGCCGCACCATCATCATTGCCCCCACCTGTGTATAATATATAGTCATATACTATTAGAGAAGTATATTCATAGGCAGATGGCGGAACTATGCAGATTGGTCGCGTTATGTCAAACCCAGCCTACAGATCAAAACAAATATTATATTGACATAGTCTGACCAAAAATAAGCATGATTTACATAATTCCTTCAATTGATAAAACTTATTATCCAGTATCAATTTAAGGTTTACATCTAGAAATAAATATTACTTCATGAAATGACGTCTTCCAACTTCTATTCTGCTGCTATTGGTATTGCCTATTTATTTTGCTCTACTTACTTACTTTTGTCCATTTCATAAGTACATTATTTGATCAAAGTTAATGCCTAAGCTTGTGTAAATGTTTAATCATCAATTTGAATTGAATACAATGTGTAAACTTATTAATTAATTCAGCTATATTATTGAAGCTATTATTTAAATTCATGTTAAGGAAAAGCAAATATTACTTAAAGATAATATTAGTATAGTAGTAGTTGGAAATGCTTATTTTTAACGTTAAATATCTTTATTTTATCTTTAAAAAATCTGCTCATCTTTGACCTTGGCAACGTCATAAATTCACAGTATCAGCACAAGATATTTTTATAATTTGCAATGATCCATTGTACACTAAACACATTTTGGCTGTAATAAAACGCAGAAATCTTGTACTATTTACTATTTTTACTGGACTACTACTATTTACTATTTTTGCAAAGTAGAAAAGGCAAAAGTAAGCATGATGATTTTCAATAATTTGATTTTTAATACATTTTTGTAAATTGGTCTTAAAAATCACTCTAAGCTATGTATTAATGCTTCAACTCCCAAGTGGTCACATTCGACTGCGATAACAATAGATTTCCACGAATCCACAATCATGGGATTAAAAGTTAAAATACCAGAGGATATGATTTTATCACAAAAACTTTGTTATTTAAAACTCAATTTTATTGTTTGATTTACAATAACATACAATAATTTAGAAAGAACAGTAACTAGTTAGACAAAAGTAAAGCAATAAGACTCGACATTTTAAACGTGTAATGTTAGAATGTTTTTAGAGCTGTTAGACCAAAGTTAGTCGCCGCTTGGTGAAAGTAAATAGTGAGATTGTTCAAACAATATTTACGTGGGTGTCAGCTGGCGCGTCAGACGCTGAGATGCAACTATTACTGCCCTGATCTACTATTATCCATCACACGGATTTATGATAGCACCGGTATGTCTAAAAATATCACGGGTTCATAAAATTTTACATACTTGTCGCCCTCCGGTCCATTCGTTAAATATTAATCGATGGATGCCGTTCTCCCAGACATTTTCATGTCCACGAACGCACTATTAACGTATAAACATCACATATTCTTTCACTACGCTCGGAATTAGATGAACATTTACACAACAAACGCTATATTTTCCTTATTTGTTACCGAATTGTATTTGTGCACATCAGATGCAGTTTTCAAGTTTTGTAATTTATTTTCGAATTTCGACTTTTGACATTCACAATATGACAATTGACAGCGGCCTGCGGCAGTAATTTTTTTTGACAATTTTGACATTTAATTTGACACTTTTCTCTTCATCTACTTTTTTGTGTAAAAATCCGTATGAATGACCAAAAAAAACCAGCCAAGTGCGTGTCGGGCCACGCGCAATATAGGGTTCCGTAGTACCGCTAGTGTTTGAAAATTTTTGTATGGTCAATGAATGTACATTTATTACGTGTTTTACACTACTAACAACATCATCTCAGTTACTTTCAAAGAAATTTGACCGAAAAATTCTTTTATAAGTACTTCGCAGAATACATTTTTTTTAGTATTTAGATTATTACTCAATAACTTGTGAAGTCGTCTGAGCCGTGATAGTTTTCCTTTTAATTTCAGCACACTCCCGTGAATTTTTCACATTTCCAGAAACAACCGTATAGAATTTAGCTGGTACAAGGCGGGGACACTGGATTCTAGCGATTTTTTCCACTTTAAGAGCCAGTTCGCAAAAATCGGTGGATATCTGCGCAATAGCTTAATTTTGGAGACGAAAATCTCAGCATTTAATGCAAAATTTTTAATTTTATTACTTGTATATGATATATCAACCTTTGAATTTGAATCATAATGAATTGAAATTTTGATTTATTTCTTGCGTTAACATATATTAATGTTTTCCTTAGCCGTGTTTTTCATGAAATGATCGAAATGAACAGTTTGAAGCCCTAATTCTCCGTAACCAAATGCTTGAACTTACTGGAAAAAATTTCGTGACACGTCAAATATGTTCTTGTTGAATCATAGTGAAGAATTTTTTCCATAAATATGTCCGTTGAGCCTTAATAAAATTTTAAAATTACGAATTTTTTTCAAAAAACAACAATTTTTAGAGTGTTGTTTTTCATTAAAAACTAAGAAATTACGGGAATCTATTTATACCATAATAATTTTACATTATTTGGGAACCTATAAAAAAATAATTGAAAATTGTAATTTTTTCCGTTACAAGCTTATAAATAAAATAAATCGTAGTATATAATACCGCGCACCGAAGAAAGAAATCAGTCGCTCGGAAGAGCTCTTCGAGGTTAGACCTTTGTCAAATTTTGCGTCTGCAGTTGTCTCTTTCTTTCATATCGGTCTGTCGCTCTCACGCGCATATACAGTGTTGGTATAGTGCGGCACACGGAATTTGATACTTTCACGTAAGTTGCACAAATATTTAATATGTTTTGAATTGTTTAAGTACATGTATTACATGTAGTACATGTATTACATGTAGTACATGTATTTTATATATTGTATTATGTTTTTAGGTAATGGGTCGAAACAAGTCAGCTTATCAGTGCATAAAAAAAAGGAAACGTAAAAACAATGACGCTTTACGTAAAGCAACACAGGCAAGGTGTGTATATATTTCATGTAGGTTTATTTATTTCTTATTAATTTAACTTTATGCACACATTTACATTGGCGGACGTTGGGTATTATGTACCAGTCTACCTTCAGGTGGTTAAGCGCGCGGAGGCGATTTTTTTCGGCGAAGGAATACAAGTTTACCAACTACAGTAAATTTTGCTTATAACGACGGCGGAGGGACCTCTTTAATGCCGTCACTATATCCGGAGGTCTCTATATCCGAAATAATAAAAAGTCATGTACATATTTATTTATATAATTTATTATGTACCTATTATTCAATTTTTTTTCAAAACTCCAAATTGTTTTAACTACTTAAATCCACTGTAGTTAAAATATAAACTTGAATACTACCCACAGAGGCCATATTGTGTTAATAATAATAACATCTTTTTCAGACTAGCACTATTAGCAGCCAGAAAATACGAATCAGAGAAGAAACCTGAAGAGGTAATTTTCTGGTCAATATTGTGTCAATATCGTAAAACCTTGGTCTGCTTTACCAACCATTTTTTATTTAATTTTTTAATGTTTTTAGGAACATGAGTTAGCATTAGCACCTGCTACCACATCGGACTGTATACACACAAAATATTCTATTTCTGATGACAATATGTCTTTTGAATCTAATTTACAGGTAATAATTATTCTAAAACATGCATTTTATCAAGTTATTAAGCAATAAAAGACTTACTTTTTTCGAAAATTGCAATACTCTTTTATATACCTATATTTTTTCATTTATTTCTTTAATGTTTCAGGAACATGAGTTAGCGTTAGCACCTCCTACAACATCGGACTTTACACATACCGAAAATTCGATTTCTGATGGCAATATATCACTGCAATCGAATGTACAGGTAATTGTTCTAAAACATGCACTTTATCAAATAAATAAGCAATTAATGACTGACTTTAAATTTTTCAAACGTTGCAATACTTCACTGTGTTTTCAACTTATTTTCAAGTTTTCTTTGAACTGTTTCTAAGACTTGATCATTCACATATTTTTTTTATTACAGGACGAAGATTCTGATTCATCTATTTTAGTTGAAACAGGAAATGCATCTAGTTTAAAAGAAATTGTAAGTATTTAATTTCCCTTCGTTTTTAATTTCGTTTTGTTTTTAAGTTCATTAAGTTTTATGATCTTTAATTGCTTTTTGCAGGTAGACGTAATAGACACTATTGTTGGAAACAGAATAATTAACTTCCGATATTTTTGGAAACAAATAATGACAATAGCTGAACATGGCGAGAAATTCAACTGTAAACTAAACTATCTTAAAATAGTCAAAGAAAAACAAATAGGTATTGTATCTACGTTTGAGCTGAAATGTGCATTATGTAGATCTAAATTTGTTATTAAAACCGAGGAAACTCAGCAGTCAAATTTCGACCTTAACGCTAAAACTGTTTCGGGTACAATCATGATAGGAATTGGGCTCTCCAATTTAAACGAGTTAATTGCGTCTATGGATTTACCTACGTTATCATTTAGGTTATACAGCAAGGTACATGATTCTGTCTCTGATATGTGGAAAGCTGCTGCCGAAGAGACAATGTTAAATGCGGCTAAGGATGAAATAGAAGCAGCAAAATTACGTGGCGACGTAAGTAAAGCTGGAATAGCTATGATTGCGGTTGAAGCTGACGCATGCTGGAGTAAACGCTCTTATAAAAAATAATTACTCTGCTCTTTCTGGTGTTGCTGCTATTATCGGGGAATACACTGGTAAAGTGTTACACATTGGAGTCCGAAACAAATTTTGTATGATTTGCACCCGAGCAAGTAAAAAAGAAGAAACACCACGTACACACAAGTGTACTAAAAATCATTCAGGGTCATCTACCAGTATGGAGCAGACAATACTAGTCGAGGGTTTTAAAAAGTCTATTAATGAAAAAAGTCTTATTTACAAGACATTGATTGCAGATGGTGATTCATCAACTTACAAAAGTATTTTAGAAAGCCGACCGTATGCTGATGTACCAATCCAAAAAATTGAGTGCACAAATCACTTGTTAAGAAATTATAATGGTAAAAATTTGCTTCTTCAAAAAGACACCACCGTTCCGCTAGCCGAACGAAAGCTTTTGACTAATGACCGTTTGACTAGATTGAGAACTGCAGTGCGTAGTGCAATCAAATTTAGAAAAGATGAAAATAAAACTATAGACAACAAAATTGAAAGTCTACAAAAAGATATTATTAACAGTCCTCGACACATCTTTGGCGATCACACGCAATGTGATGATTACTACTGTACCGAAGAAAGAAAAAATGAACCCAATTTAGTTCCTCAAGCTCAAACACTTATGCTGAAATTACAAAGAAATGCATCTCAACTTGCTTTTAACTCTCGCAGTCTGTTACACTGCTTTACAAACAACCGAGCAGAGCAGTTCAATAGTATCGTGGCTAAAATGGTGGGTGGTAAAAGAGTCAACTTTTCAATCAAAGACTCTTACACGACTCGGTGTTACGCAGCGGTCGTTGCCTTTAATACTGGTAAACCGCAATATGTATTGTATAAAAGTGCAATCAATAAAAGTCCTGGCAAATCGCTAAAAAGACTAGAAGCTCGAAGAAATGCTAAAAACTGTCGGGAAGTGAAAGCAAGGGCAAAAATGAGCCGAAAAAAATTACACTATGCCAAAGTAGATAAGGATTATGGTGTTGCTTGTGAGAGGCCAGACATGAGTGATGAAGATTTTGAGGGCGCTAAAAAAGCTTTTTTGGATAATTTAAAAGAACAGGCCTCAAATCGTCACCAAATAGAGAGATCTACAATACTGCAGGCAGAGAGTTCATTATGGCTTGAACTCAGAAGGTGCCTACTCACAGCGTCTACTTTTGGCAAATTTGCAAACGTAGACCCAACCAAAATTCAGCCCCACTTGTGAAAGCTCTTCTATATAGTTACGATTTAAGCAATATTGCTTCTGTGAAGCATGGGAAAGAGAATGAAGAAAAAGCGTTGCTCCAACTCAGTGTGCAAGAAAACATTCACATAAATAAATGTGGTTTATTTATCCACAAAGACTACTGCTTTTTGGGAGCTACGCCAGACGGAGTTTTCGACAACGGCATAGTTGAAATTAAATGCCCAAGCTCTGCATTTGGGGTAGATCCTGAAACTGCGTTGAAACAAAAAAAACTTAAATGCTTTAAATTAAATGAAAAAAATGAATATATTCTAAACCCTTAACAATGACTGGTTTTACCAAGTCCAGGGACAATTAAATGTAGCAGATAAACATGTCTGTTTATTTGCTGTGTGGACTGGTGCCGAGTTTCCTCTTAAAGTTGTAAGAGTTTATAGGGACGAGGAATTTTGGAGGCAAAAAATGTTGCCAAAATTAATTCAGTTTTATGATAAATGTATATTACCTGAATTGATTGACCCACGAAAAGCAAGATCAATGCAGCTTAGAGAATTTTTTTTGTAAAACTCGGACGCAATTAGCTCGTTTTAGCTCGTTAACGCAATTATCTGAGTATAATAAGTTCGTTATTTTAATGAATAACCCATTTATCTATCTATCTATTTGTCAAAGACGAACGGCAGCTCCAGTACCACTTTTCATTTCAATTGGCTGTAATATAAAAAATTGTTATTTTTTATATGTATAATAATGTAAAAAATGTTCATAAAAATGTCTAAATATTAATGCGAAATAATAAAATGATCAATATTAGAAACGTTGTATTATTTAAAATCATTATTTTCATTGTACCAATCACTCACATTTAAAATAAAATCGTAACAGTACATTTATTTATAAAAGGATCAAGATGATTTGTTATGCTTACGCACTATACTGACCAGCACGGATCACGCCGCGCGTCTTGCGCGCTACACAAATTTACCTAAACTTGAGTAGCGCAAAAATGTGAAATGGCTCTTAAAACTTAATATTTCACAAATGGATAACTTAATTTAGAAAATGATCTATAAATACTAGAGATGTTGACGACTGACTGACTATGACTAACGACTATTTGGCCACTTTTGTAGTCAGCGAATAGTCGGCAAAAAGAGCCGACTATCCGGCTAACAACAAATTAGGTAAGTATGTATTATTAACATTGAGGTACTATAAACGGGAGAGAGCCTTTTATCGGTGTATAAGCGTCAAAAGCGTGTAATGTTATGTCCTACTTACTAGGACATAACAAAGGAGTTGGTCTGCATATTTCATGTAATAAAAGTGTTAATAAAGGTTTTTAGTGAACATTTAATGCTAGATATTGTTGAGTTTTGTGGTTTCGCTAAATAATAAACCATAAAAATGGTCAAAGAATGCCTCAAACACGTGGATTTAACATAAAATACGTAAGTTTTGAAAAACGTTTTTTGGGCTTATCAATCGGTATTTTTGTAAGCTAAAAAGATAATTTATAAGTAAAATAATCCCATATTCGTGTTATATAAGGCATTAGTGCTAAAAATGTCACATCAATTAATAATTTGGCTATAAAAATTGCATAGCTTTTTACATGTGTTTACGGATTCTCATCACTTGACCTATAGTTAATCGATATCATGAACTAATTGACTTTTTTTCCTGTATCTTTGTGTGCTTGGAAATAATCGACAAATAGAAATATTCAAGAAAATAAACGCACACTACTTGTATGAAAATAAGCACAAAATGGCCACGCGATGACGGGCTAAGACTACATCTATACTATAATACTTTATATCTATGATTATTAAATCAAGATTGCATGTATTTATTGTATGTGTACATGAAATATTTCCTGAAAACCATGAACTGTATAATGTACTTAACATAAAAAAGGAAGTTGGTTAAAAAAAAGTACGCGAAGTAAGGCAGATCGCAGACGGCGCCCGCGCCATGCCGACTGTATGTGCGCCGCAGACTCGATCACACAAAAAGTGTGCCGTCTGCGATCTCCCTAAACATGACACGTCACACGATCCGACACGTTCGCAGGCGCGTGTGTGACTTACCCGCGAATCAGCAGTAAAAAAAAGCGTTACGGAAACTTCCGAAACCATGATCGGTTGGCCGACTAGTCGGCCGATTAGTCGGCTCCTTTGCAGCCGACTAATCGGCTAGTCGGCTAGTCGGCCAAAGTTATGATTGTGCGCATCTCTAATAAATACCCATAATATTTTAAAAAAATCTATCCAACGACACCCCATTCGATGGGGTGGGCGCGAAATAAAAAATCATTTCCGCTTGATGTGTAGGGGAGGTACCATAAAAAAATATTTTTTAAAGAATTTTCATTTTATGTACCATTTTGTCGGCGCCATTAATATGTGTATGAATCATGCCAAATTACAGCTTATTAGGTCCTATGGTTTCCGAGCAAAACCGCGGACAGATACAGACAGACAGACGGACAGACGGATAGACGGACAGACGGACGGACAGACCGAAACTATAATAAGGGTTCCTTGTTGCTAAAAAAAACAATGGACACTTTTTTGTTCTACTAGTAATAATTGTTGTGACATTAAGATAAAGGAAACACAAAGTCCCTCAGCCGGTTTTAGAACGGTACTACCAGCGCCCTGGGCGAGATTTAACTTTGGCGCCCAGGGTGCTGGCAGTGCTTTTTCTCTGCCTTCGGTGCCCCCTTTTTATCTGGCGCCCTGGGCGGTCGCCTAGCGTTAGTAGAACGTTAACATGTCCGATATATCTTCCCGTGACCTACTCTAAATCTGTAGAAGTTTCACCAAAATCGGATCGGATGAGAAATAATAATTATTGTTTATCAATAATTTGAAGCTTTATCAAATAAATACCAAGTATTTAGTTATACATCATTATAATATATAAATAATATTAATAATTGCTAAAATATATTACACAGATAAATAATAATAAAAGTAAAAATACTTTGATTTAGATAATCTAGCGATGCATTATAAAAAGCGATAATTTTAGTACGACCACTATGTATTTAATATCTAACAATTTCCAGGTATCTGACCATTGAGAAAATATAATAATAATTATGTATTTGAACGAGCTTCGCTCGGTATTCGGTATAACACGAATAAAATTACATTTTCTAGAAATGATACCTAGCTAGATCGATTTATCGCCCCCGAAACTCCCTATATTTCATGAAAATCGTTGGAGCCGATTCCGAATATAGATAAGTATTTTAATAGATTATAGAATACAACCCTATTCTTTAAATACAAACGCTATTGAAAGCATCTTAAATCCGATAAGAATTGATTACTGAACTCATAACATTATTTTAGCAGTCGGCGTGTAAAATAAACGCGGCCCGAGTTTGCTTTTATTTCACAGTTCGTTATTCATTGTTTGCTTTCCCAGCGTATAAATACTACATATAAATATAACTTATCATGCTGCCTTAACAGTGCAATGGATGGAGTCAAAACGCACTCCCCCACGAAGGTTACTAAAGCAGAGCAAATCTGTGCAGGGCGATACATGCTCTCCGCCGCGATAATAAGGGGGTGAATCGGGTGCGCGAGGTCGGAAGGGAACGGGCGGCCGCGGCGCGCACCGTGCATCGCATCCGAACGATTCGCTCCTCGCTCCATTAGAAGTGCGGAGAAGGAGGTCAGTGTGCGCGGAAAGTGGGTCAGGGCGGATGCATCGCGCTCGGCGGCGCTCGGGCGGGCTCGGGCGCGCTCGGGGGCGCATGCGCGCTCGCGCATCGATCGCCGCCCACGCGGCGCAGCGCGGAGTGCTGTGCGAGTTGCGAGCGAGTCCCGGGCTGTGCCCCTCGAAGATGGCGGCGTGAGCGCGCGCCCGCGGCCTCCGGCGGTCATGCCGCGATGGCCAGAGAGGTAACCGCGTCGGTCCGGCGCCGCCGCCGCCGCGCGTAACCGGCGGCCCCGCCTCGCCCGGAGACATGGTACACCGCCCCGGCCGACCGTCACCACCGGCAGCTGCAGGAGGAGCGGGCACTGCCGCAGCCGCCGTCCCGCTCCCTCGCGCCGCGGCCGTATGCGCGCGTCCCTCTCGCTCTATCGTAGTCCATGCACGGGAACCCTAGTCCGAGTGCCGTGTCGGGGCCCCCGTTTCGGCCCCGATGCCCTAGAATTGAGCTCGTTGAGGAGCACCGTCGAGATCGGTCGTTCATGATGTGCATTTAACGTAGTGGTGATTGGCTATACAGTCGTAAAGTTACGTAAATAAAGTAGGCGTATCTCTGCGACAGTTTTGGATGTCAAAATTGGAGATGGTTTCGCTAAATACTACAATATCCTAGCATTTTCCATGTCTTATTATTTTAACGACTACTGTCGATGTATGGTGTCTGAACTCTGACTATAGAGCCATAAACCAAGTCGAATCGATATAGAATGGCCTCAGTTATACACGTAGCTCTCATAATGTACTAGTCTTATATTATTATGTATGGTGCCGTCCACCGTAGCTCGTAGCGCTAGTAGCCCGTAGCGCCGCCCGTAGCACTCGCGTAGCACTCGCGTAGCACCCGCACAGCGCTC
The DNA here is from genome assembly GCF_905147365.1 of Aricia agestis. Lineage (NCBI taxonomy): Eukaryota > Metazoa > Arthropoda > Insecta > Lepidoptera > Lycaenidae > Aricia > Aricia agestis. The sequence goes on along the minus strand of NC_056416.1, from coordinate 15,400,775 downwards.
CGAAACTCCGAAGCATAAAAATAAACATGAGGTGCTCATTACAAAATGAAAAATACTGGGTAACAGTTATTAATATACTAGAGTAGATAAAATGAAAAATGCGACAAATATTGCAAACATACATATGGAAAAGCTATAACATGAGATCAATACGATAGTCGTAAAATACTTGAATATCTGTCTAGGGAGTAACGCGTTTTATTTACTATATTTTTGTATATTAGAAACATATTTTGCATAAATATAACCGCAAGATTAGAATTGCCTCGTCTTAAATTTTAAAACTACAAAGTGCATTAACATAAGCTTTTGAAATTATTATATTAACTGTATAATTTGAGGTTTTAAGTTAAGATATTTTAATTTTTCTAAAACAATTAATGTTGATTACAGGTTTGTATGTCTTAGTTGACGTTTTTGTAAATTTTTCTTACTAATTTAATACTATACTTTACTATATAATAAGGATTCCTCGCGTCATTTCCACTTACTTTCAAAAGATATTTGTTACATTTTTTTTTTGGTCTAGTCAATATTTTTTTGTATGTACAACGGTCACTTCGTTTTGGATATATTTTCTAAATTATTCATTTCTATTCGTCGACTTTTATCTGAGATGTAGCAAAATAAGTTCTGGCATCAATATTAAACTGAAAATATTAAGAGGTAGTTAAATTAAGATAAAAAACAACGCGTTGTACGAGTGTATGAAGAAGAGAAAAAGAAACAGAGAGAAGGCATTCATTTTCGTCCCGGTGTAGAAAGTGACGGAATATATTTCTTCACTGTACTCTCTCTCACTCTCCGCTGGCGAGCTCCATTCGTCTTACGATTTTTCTATCAGGTCCCATGACCTGGCGGAACTTTAACATTATTTACCTATTTTAAAAAGTACGCAACGCCGCTAAATAAGTTTACAATTCCAAAATTGTTAAGGAACTGTGTGATGTGTCATATTTTCAGAATTGCTCTTCATCTAAAAAAGGATTTTACGAACTTCGGTATTAGTACAGGTTCCCTAGAACATGTTTTCCATTTGATTACTATCGCTTATTTTTGGTGAGTAGCTTCATTTTGATGAGATGAACAACAATTTCCTCTGCGAAAATTCTGAAAGTGGTAGCTAACAGAGATAGATAGGATATATGGGAAAAAATTAACATTTTCAATTTCAATTTCTTTCGGTGTAAAATGTTTGTTAATTAGTAATAATAATATAATATCTATGGACGCTTCACACCACGTCAGTCTGGCCCCGTGGTAAGTACCTGATGGACTTGTGTTACAGGTACCAGACAACGGAAATATATTTAATACTTTTATACTATACATACTCGTATATTTAAGATTTTTATTATATCATACACATATTTAATACACATCCAGACCCGGGAACATTGAAAACTTTTTGTTCCGTCGGCGGGATTCGAATCCGCGACCCCCGGCTTGAGCTACCAACGCGCTCACCACTGAGCCACAGAGGTCGTCCAGTAATGTTTGAGGTTATAATAACATGCTTATTTACATTGATACAGCAGCAAACGCCAGTACGGTTCCGTCGTTCAGCAATGAATCATGGATACTGGGCTGCTGGCTATAATTAGCTCTAGATTTATGTATACTGCCTATAGGCAGTATAGACCATGGCCAGTGGCCTAATGACGGCAGCCTATGGCGTCCTAGGAGGAGAGGCAGCGTCCTAGGATGGCGGTAGAGTTTCGGCCGTCCGGACCTGGCTATAATAAAAAAAAAAAGTAGCTGATTCTGCAAGCGTTGTTTTGCCATAATAATATACGTTATTTAATCTATGGTTTATCGTATGATATATAAAAAATGCATGTTTATATATATTATTTAATGCCTTATCATTAAAAGTAAACATTGTTAAAAAAAATTACAAAAAGGTGGCCACCACAGATTTTAGAAGGTGGCCACTCATAACTTTTTTTTAATGAAAGAAGGGGGAAAACGAGCAAACGGGTCACCTGATGGAAAGCAACTTCCGTCGCCCATGGACACTCGCAGCATCAGAAGAGCTGCATGTGCGTTGCCGTCCTTTTAAGAGGGAATAGGGTAATAGGGGAGGGTAGGAAAGGGAAGGGAATAGGGGAGGGTAGAAAAGGGAATAGGGTAGGGGATTGGGCCTCCGGTAAACTCACTCACTCGGCGAAACACAGCGCAAGCGCTGTTTCACGCCGGTTTTCTGTGAGAACGTGGTATTTATCCGGTCGAGCCGGCCCATTCGTGCCGAAGCATGGCTCTCCCACTATAAATAACTTGGCCACTCTTAAAAATTAAGTATATGACAATAGATGTATATAATGTATATAATAGACGTATGTAGGCTGATCTCAGAACTACCCGATTAGGGCACAAAATGTCATTTAAGTTGGTCGGTTTGCCAACAAGCCCTGTGTCACAACTGTGGCAAATTTTTGTCATTTTATAAAAGATGAAAGTTCTTCTGTACACGGTATAGAGTTGAGAACGACCACCAACCTATAAGTTTCGGTCGCGGTTATTTCAAGAGGTACCCAAGTTCTGAAGAACCTTCGTTAAAATAAAAAGCTCATTTTTTATCTAACCTTCATACTTACATACATAGAAACCAGTTCTGCTGGCGGTTGCTACTGTATTAGTGTAAATAATGTAAACACAAACTTACAAAAGTGTACTTGTCTTATCAATGTAAAAAGAAAGATAATTATTATTTATGTATAAAAACGGCATTCACAAATTAATTTTAAATTAAGCAAAATTATTATGTTTTATGACAAAAGTTTGATTTTAAAAAGGACTATATTTTTAACCGACTTCCAAAAAACGAGGAGGCAGCTTTTTGAATGGCGATTATTACTTATCCGCATTCAACCGAACATTATGAAACATTGCACATATTTTTATCAGAAAATTTTACACTTTTATTAAATAAAATATTATTTCTCAATCGAAAATCAATATAAATTCATTACGTCCGCAACCAAGGCAAAAAATATGAATACGTAAGGAGATAATATAGTTAACGATAATACGTTACGTTTTCCAGGAATCCTACTTCGCACGGTCGTATTTGCGGAAAAAATTATACATTTTCCGTATCAAAGAAAATGTTGTAATTTCAAACTAACTACTACTTAATTACTATTTAGTAGTAAAGTAAAAGTAATTCTTACTTCTTCATAGTAATTAAAAGTAGTACTTACTTCAGTACAAATAATACTCAAGGGCGTCGCCAGGGGGGGCAGGGAGGGGCAGCTGCCCCCCCCTAGAGACTCTAAAAAACGTTGCCAAATATAATGCAAAAGCAACGACCACTATAATATTAAAATCTGGTAATAGATGTAAGGCTCGTAGTACAAGTGAAAAGTTTCATGTGCTGTCGACTTTACCTACAATTCATACCTACTTTTCTCATTTATAGAGAGTGAGTAAAGTATGAATTGTAGACTGTAGTAGGTAAAGTCAACTTGCCCCTCCCTGCGCCATCGGCTGGCGACGCTCTTGATAATACTTATTACTTACTACTGAATAGTAAAGTACAGTTATAGGCTATCATTGACATGATACATCAGATTAAAAAAATTATAATGGCCATACGTCCAACATAACTTGCAGGTCATTGCGCTGATGGTGGAGCACACTAACCCTTTCCTTGACACAATTACTCAAACTTATTCAAATGTACGTTATAGTGTCCGTCGTGTTAGCAGTAACGTGATCAGAGGCCCGTCGGCCCGCCGCCCCTGGCCTGCCGCCCCCGGCCTGCCGGCACTCATTCGATTAGCACAACAATTCCCCTTATTCGCGGGCACTAGCAACAGGCGTATGCAAATTAAAGTTTTTTAATACAATACTAACGAAATGAATTCAAAACTTCGTTTGAGCAAAATTCGAAATTTTGCTGCAATAAAAACTGTCCTTGCCACGTCTTAGTTTATTTATGAAAAAAGAATAAATAAAGAGATTTGAGACATTTCTCAACAATACAAATTATAAGAAAATGTTCTTGCTTCTCTCTAAGGTTTGGCTAAAACAAAATGTAATGATACATTTAGCCTACCTTTGTACCAAAGATTGCATAAGTTAAAATAATGTTACAATAATAATTAAAGTTTAAACCTCAATACATACACCTAAGTGTGTGGCGTGTTTCACTACTACCTGATAAGTGACAAATTATAGGCTATCCACCAATTAACTTGACAGATGAAGTATGGAGAATCTGTCCAAAAAGTTGTGAATAGCCTATTCGGCACTTTATCAGAAAGTGGTGAAACAGGCCCTTAGTATCTTAAAAACAATAGATAAATAAAATAATGGTAGAATAATTAAACCACAGATATATTTGTATCGTCAACTTAAGAATTACTTTTCATTAAAAATTGACTTAATGCTCAAGACTATGCATAAGACTGCAAATATTTTATATATGAACTTTACCTTGTGTCTTGGATTATTAGCCCACTTCCCACCCGTGGGCGGCCATATAAGCATATTCCCGTGTTTTGAGACATTTAGCCCACGCGCCACACCCGGATAAGCCGGAAAATTATTTGTGCCCCTAAATAGCCTGCAAAGTGAAACACACGCAATAAAACCTGTAAAATAAGTGCGGCCAAAGACGTGGGAATTAGTATGTTTTTTTTTTATGAAATAAGGGGGCAAACGAGCAAACGGGTCACCTGATGGCTCTCCCATGTATAGCCATGCTTATATATTTTTATTTTATGATATTTCTATATTTTTTATTTTACAATGAAACAAATAACTTATTAACTAGCATGCTACTGGTCCATTAGACTCTTCAAAGAGAAAATGATTGATGAAAAGTTTATTAGCGCGCATTATCTTTGAAATCAAATAATCACTAAGAATAATAGCAATTTAAAAAAAAAGTAAGAACTTCTTAGTCTCACTGACAAATCAGTCTGAATTAAATCCACCGTGTTTAATATCTCATTCTCTCTCTCATATTCCTGTTATGGAGGAGGCGATATATTTTGTTAAACGATTAGCGTTAACCTAGACTGATGTAAGTCTCTTTGTCTTCGCTATAATTTATAATACTTCCATAACTTAAAAAAAAAAAATAGAACTTTACGCGAAACAGAACGCATGCCTATGCGTACACTCACTCATTTACTTACAGCTTGAGGTTTATTTCGCGGAATATTGCTAAAAATAACAACATACTAAATTTTAAGCTATGGATTTCCGCAAAGTAACCGCCTGATTCTATTAACTATTTAGAATACAACGTAGCAATTCTACTACGTATTTCAATATACCCTAGTAGCTAAGGCGAAGCAGAGCTACAGTCTTCTAACTAGTCGTAGCACTATGCTACGTCGTAGCAGTGCTACAGTCTTCTAACTAGTCGTAGCACTATGCTACGTCGTAGCAGTGCTACAGTCTTCTAACTAGTCGTAGCACTATGCTACGTCGTAGCAGTGCTACAGTCTTCTAACTAGACGTAGCACTATGCTACGTCGTAGCAGTGCTACAGTCTTCTAACTAGTCGTAGCACTATGCTACGTCGTAGCAGTGCTACAGTCTTCTAACTAGTCGTAGAACTATGCTACGTCGTAGCAGTGCTACAGTCTTCTAACTAGTCGTAGCACTATGCTACGTCGTAGCAGTGCTACAGTCTTCTAACTAGACGTAGCACTATGCTACGTCGTAGCAGTGCTACAGTCTTCTAACTAGTCGTAGCACTATGCTACGTCGTAGCAGTGCTACAGTCTTCTAACTAGTCGTAGCACTATGCTACGTCGTAGCAGTGCTACAGTCTTCTAACTAGTCGTAGCACTATGCTACGTCGTAGCAGTGCTACAGTCTTCTAACTAGTCGTAGCACTATGCTACGTCGTAGCAGTGCTACAGTCTTCTAACTAGTCGTAGCACTATGCTACGTCGTAGCAGTGCTACAGTCTTCTAACTAGTCGTAGCACTATGCTACGTCGTAGCAGTGCTACAGTCTTCTAACTAGTCGTAGCACTATGCTACGTCGTAGCAGTGCTACAGTCTTCTAACTAGTCGTAGCACTATGCTACGTCGTAGCAGTGCTACAGTCTTCTAACTCACAACTTCTAACCGGTTTCAACAAAATCATCATCAGGTGTAGTCCTACATATTTTTACCATTACCAACGACTTAATTTGCATTCCGGAATTATCTCCAATCCCGGAATTCCGGTATTTTTGTTTAACAAAATATTAAATTCTAAGAAGTCTCCTCCAAAACTTGCTGGCCAAAACTTGAAAGGAATGTTAGGGAATAGATGCATTTAATTTAAAATGCATCCTGATGAAATGAAATTACAAATCAGCCCTGAAGTCTCTACCCAACGACCCCATTTTTTCTGAGTACCACACCCCCCCTTAGGCCTTCAGCGCTCACAGGGGGGCGTTATCGCCTACTTTGGGAAAGGCTGCGCTAGTCTCACGGAATTCCGAATATGGAAAACGTGCGTTTGCGGTCAGCCTAAAACTGTTTAATTGGGCAATAAAAATTAAAATTTGTCAAAAAATATATATTTTTACTTCTTTGACAATTCGCAGGAAATGCTAATTTCAACTTTAAATTAATAAAGATTTAAAGTTGGTAGTATAGGTTCGACGTATACACTTTATATACGTCGAACCTATTAGTTTAAATGTCTAGTACCGGTTCGGGAACTAGCCCGGCGAGTAGAACTGGCCCAAAGGTGGCTTTCGGATTTTTGCCGCGAGCGACCGCGACCGATGAAAATTCAAACGAAATGCCACTTTATGACATAGGCGATAGGTTTCATTTTACTCTGCCTACTAGCTTTTACGCCGCCCCCGGCGGCAGCGTGGGTCGCCACCAAAATGTCAGTAGAAAATGACACTTATATTCTATGTCATAAAGTAGCATTTTATTTGAATTTTCACCGGTCGCGGTCACTCGCGGCAAAGATCCGAAAGCCACCTTTAGAATCTCGTTCGCGACCACTGTTTATCGACTAGGTCAGCTATACTCAAAATGCGGCCCGCCGGGACTTTATCAGTGGCCCACGTCAAGTAAAACCCTTTCGAAATTTTCGTACCACCGGCAAAATAGTGCAAAGTCGTCGTGAAACTCGTGAATTCTTCCACTTAAATCGTTAATTTTGAAGAACGTTATTTTTTTAGCCTAAAAATTAAAATATTTGGTTGTGGCCCGCAACACGAAGCCCAAGGCTTGTGGGCCGTTTGAAAGAGGGTTGAGTACTACTGGACTAGGTATTCTAATTGCATTGCAAATATATATTCTTACAAAAAGTAATATTCACGATGGAAACCTATTTCCGTCGTCAAAGTGGCCTATGTCAGCGCTAATAGTTTCCGTCTTCAAACGACTCATAATTTTTTATTTCTTATGTGGTTTGCAGATCAATATTCCAGTGTTCTGGCTTAGTCAGTTATACAAGTACATCTATACATCTATACATACATACGAGTACATACATACATACATATAAATAAAATTGGAGTGTCTGTTTGTAATATTGAAAAAACCGTTTTTTATTAAATGCCTATGAATGTATATAGGGTACAGACACCAAAACAACATTTTTTACAATTTTTGTCTGTATGTCTGTCTGTCTGTTTGTTCCGGCTAATCTCTGAAATGGCTGGAGCGATTTTGACGGGACTTCTTTAGGCACATAGCTGATGTAGTAAGGAATAACTTAGGCTACTTTTTAACCGACTTCCGAAAAGGAGGAGGATTTTTTTATAAATGAACCAAGGGTTTTTTTATCTTTTTTATTATCTTTGTTATCTCATTTTGCTGATGCGGACGAAGTCGCGGGCAACAGCTAGTATTATATACATTTTAAAACACTGTTATTTCTTATACTTTAGCTACACAACATCACTTCGATTGAAGCTATTTAATATTTATATTATTCGCTTGTAACAATAATTTATGTAGTTGTGAATGTTACCGCAATAATGTTGTTGGTATATCTTTAATAAACAATTTAATTAATTGTAACGGAAACCATACGTGTTTAAGGTATATACATTACACCATTTCAGTATGTTATTATGGCCCCAGATTAAGACTGAATACAAAGATAATATTGACGATTCTTTTGCGGCGGTAACTTTTAATTTTGCAAAAGCCCCTTTTGCAAAATTAAATCCACCTTGGAATCACAATATTTTTCATATTTTAAAAACATAAATATAAAAAAGATACTGACGTATCCTTTAATACTCTATTGATATTCAAATCCCACCTCTTTTGATATACACATCCCACTTATCCGTACATTTTGCGAGCGATATACACGGGCCACTACACTTGGCATTGCCACGGGAGACAGCACTCGAGGAGCCTTGAACTCTCTTTGTTACGTGACAATACATGAGGCTGCCAGAGCGAAGGTCGCGAGTAGCAGTAGGCCTTGACAATTAAGCCATAGTATAGCTATACTATCACTATACTGCATATACTCTTTACTGTGGTATAGTAGCCTCAGCAGTAGCCAGTAGGCCTTGATAATTATGCCATAGTATAGCTAATAGCTATACTATCACTATACTGCATATACTCTTTACTGTGGTATAGTAGCCTCAGCAGTAGCCAGTAGGCCTTGATAATTATGCCATAGTATAGCTAATAGCTATACTATCACTATACTGCGTAATATACTCTTTACTGTGGTATAGTAGCCTCGGCTGTAGGCCTTGACAATTATGCCATAATATAGCTATAATAGCACTATTATACTAGTTTTTTTTTTTTTTTTTATGAAATAAGGGGGCAAACGAGCAAACGGGTCACCTGATGGAAAGCAACTTCCGTCGCCCATGGACACTCGCAGCATCATAAGAGCTGCAGGTGCGTTGCCGGCCTTTTGAGAGGGAATAGGGTAATAGGGAGGGTAGGGATGGGAAGGGAAGGGAATAAGGGAGGGTAGGGAAGGGATTAGGGTAGGGGATTGGGCCTCCGGTAAACTCACTCACTCGGCGAAACACAGCGCAAGCACTGTTTCACAGCGGTTTTCTGTGAGAACGTGGTATTTCTCCGGTCGAGCCGGCCCATTCGTGCGGAAGCATGGCTCTCCCACGTATATTATAGAAGATCATTTCTGTTTGATTATGTCAATCAAACAGAAATATGATCTTCTTACGAAAAAAGAAAAAAAGTCAATCTATTTAACCCGTTACTCAAAGCAGAAATCCATTTGTAACAAGGAAATTTTTGTTTATTCAAAAGTAAAAGATTTGGAGTCCAAAACTTCACGTTAAACTTTATTACAATTTAGATGAGTTACACATCAAATTGGCCAGCCAGAATCTGAATCTGAGGACACACAAGCAAACAACCTGTTTTTAGGTCTCAATTAATTCTTGTATCATTTTAATTTAGTAGCTTTGCAATAAAAGAGTGGTAGACACCTGCTGACATACATAAGCGTGTATTTTTTCGCACGTACACGCAAGACAAGAATTCTAAGGGTCAGATCCCACTGCTAACGTCGCGAAGCGTTGCGCGGTTGCGATGTATTTTAAAATGAGCCATTCCAAATTGAAATCTTAACACTTTTACAGTCCACGTGACAGAAAACGTGGTTACCGTGTAGTCCATGTATCCAAAAGAATGCATTGGCACTAAAAAAAGCATAGAAAAATAAGAGCATAGAAACATAACATAACATCTATACATCTATACATATAAATAAAATTGAAGTGTCTGTTTGTAATATTGAAAGAACCGTTTTTTACTACATGCATATGAATCTATATACGATACATACACCAAAACAACATTTTTTACAATTTTTGTCTGTCTGTCTGTCTGTCTGTCTGTTTGTTCCGGCTAATCTCTGAAACGGCTGGAGCTATTTTGCCAGGACTTTTTTTGGTAGATAACTGATGTAGTAAGGTGTAACTTAGGCTACTTTTTAACCGACTTCCAAAAAGGGGGAGGTTATATTTTACTTTTTTCATATTTATTAGCGGACTATACATCTTTGTTATTATACTATGTTAACGCGGACGAAGTCGCGGGCAACAGCTAGTTACTTAATAAAATAATAATCCTTATAACCCATTCTAAATAAACACTTTACAATAAATATTAGAGTAGACTTGAGGAACTAGATTTGGTTTTTGTATGGTGGACTGTGAAAGTGTTAATCTATACATCTATACATATAAATAAAATTGGAGTGTCTGTTTGTAATATTAAAATAACCGTTTTTTACTACATGCATATGAATATTTAGATGGTACTTACACCAAATTAACAATTTTTAGAATTTTTGTCTGTCTGTATGTCTGTCTGTTTGTTCCCGCTAATCTCCGAAATGGCTGGACAGATTTTGACGGGACTTTTATTGCCAGATAGCTGATGTAATAAGGAGTAACTTAGGCTACTTTTTAACCGACTTCCAAAAAGGAGGCGGACATATTTTTACTTTTTTTTTTTACCTATGTATTTTACATTTTGTTGACGCGGATGAAGTCGCGGGTAACAGCTTGTTATAAATAAAGTTTATATTAGTAAACTTCTCATTTACAAAAGTGATCAGAAAGTAGAAATCGATGAATACAATATATTTAATCGTATTTAGTGCTGAACGTCAAATGAAATGCATTCAAAACATTAATAACTATTATTTAAAATATTCAAAACATACAATTTTACTAGGAAAACTATGTATCTTTTCCATTTTTCAAAATATGAAAGTTTAAGTTGCAACTTTACTGAAAACTATTTTATTAGGTTTTCTTTTTAAAAGATCCGACAAATCTTTTTTATAATTACTATTATATTTTTAAGTACGTAGTACTTATATCTCAATGTTTTTTATTTATTTTTACGCTAAATAATAATATACTATTTGTAGCTCGATCGATTTTGATCGACACTTAGACTTTATACCTCTATACACGGGGCAGGAATTGCGATCATTTTAAATAGGGCGTATAAGTACGTGAAATTTGTTTACGGTACTTAACGGTCTCGATTTATTTACAAAAGTTTTTTTTTTTATAATTTGAGCTGTAATTGGCTTTTGTTTTTTTATGTTTTGCAAAAAAAATCCTATCCTTCATTTTTAAATCTGTCTACTAACTCTACGCAACTATGTCTCAATTTCTTTCCCGCAAGAAGATGCACAATATCTAATATACACGGTGCACACGGCTGTATAGCGAAGACGTCCAGGCTCTCGTGTGTAATTGGAGCGGGCGTAGTTGCCACTCCACCGCACGGACGTCGCTCATTACCTCCGCCGGTGACACTTTGTTTTTTTATTTTTTTCTTAATTTTAAAAAGCCATGGCGTACCACAAAAGGGTTGAGCACACCACGCTGAGTGTTATGTAATTTTCAATGTGGTATTTAAAACGTTTTTAAACAGTAATTTATTGTGACAAGTTAACTATTAATGGTATATTTTATCTTACGTACGTCGTTAATGGTCAAGTGTTTTAGAGCTTAGTAATTAAATAAACGTAAAAGGAGGTACTTAAAAATAATGATATTCAATAGAAAATATTCATTCCAAACTCTAAAGCAACGATTACGATATCTGTGAATTTCAGGTTTAGTTACTACCCAGATGCCAAACAACAAATACATATAGTCTTGCAAACAATATAGATTAATTAAGAGTAGGCTACATGTGACATTTTTATAAAACATCAGAAAAGCCATAAAAAACTGTTTACATAACCAGATGTCGCGTTGGTCACATTTCACAAACAACATCAAACTAGCCAGCCGGCCGCTTGCTATCTAGATTGCAATTTTATTCGCTGTCAATGCATTTCCTTTGCAAACATAATCTAAAACTGAACGGGGTCGCCATTAGAACTCGAAAATCTCTTATTGGGTCAGCTGTAGAGTCCATTTACTGTCGGGGGCCCAGGGGACAGGGCCTAAGCGGGGCACACTAACTGGGCCCCTAACAGGGCCAAACGGGGCCCCTCTAACAGGGGCACTAGAAGCGGGGCACTGGCCAAAGCCTGTCGATCCGCGAACGAGGCCACTCCTTACATAATTTATCCGCTCCGACCACACGAGATCCTGACACACGATTATCATCCTTAGCGCACTGTAATAGAGCTCAAAGGAGATAACCCTTTCGTTTGCTTAACCTGCTCGCGAGCTTTAATTTAAATGTGATAACATCTGTCATTTTTATTTTTAGATAATGTTAGGTCCAGGTTTAGACGTTATCTAGATAGTGCTTTTGTCGGCTTCTCTATCTACTGAAACATTAAAATACTAAGTTGTTTGAATGGCCTACTGCAGTCTAAACATATTTTTTACTTGTGAATAATTTACATCAATGCTTTAAAATGTAATCATTATGTTTAAGTACTTAGCACTAGACGGAAATTGTTTAGAAATTATTACACATTACAAGGTTTTATTATACTAACCCACAAAAAATTACGTGTTAAGTTATGAATGTAGTTATGTTCCTTAGATGATTTAGAAAAGACTGCATTCAAAAGTTTGCAACAAACAATTTTGTGGATTAGGACACAAATGCCTAACAGCGACATCTGATATGTTTAGCGTAGACCCTCAACCATAGACCGGAAAACATTAGTCGTAATGAAATGTTTGTTACAAAACATTTATGTATTATACCAGAAAATGTTATACAAAGTTACAGAATAAATTTGTAATTCCGATTCAATTCAAACTTTATCGGGTCATCTAAGGGCGCCTCCCTGAGCGGTCAAAAAGTGCATTATCGGCGGAGCTAATTTCGAAGATGTTACGGCATCGACTACGGGCCGGCGCTGCACTGCGGGCCGGGGCCGCGCGGGTTAGAGGGGTCGCCCTCCGCGTCCCGCCCCTCGCGCCCGCGGCTTGCGGGGGCGGGGGTGGGGCGGGGCGCGGGGGGAAGCAGGCCGCGACCCGGTCACGAATCACAAATCGCAAGCCGACAGTGCGGCCCGGCGCTCGCCGGCGCTGCGCCGCCAGTACTGAGCCTAACCTAAAACAAATTCGTCTATTATCAAATTAATGGTTACAGTGAGTTGTGACAGTGACAGTCGCTAGTGGTGTACAGGGTTACGTTGCCGTTGGACTTGTTAAAATGAAACAGCGAACGGTAAAAATTGATTTCGCTTTGAGTTCTTTTGTTTTACAAGACTTTATTTTTGATTGACGTCTACTTTAGTTTGTGATACACACTTCGATATTTTCTTGATTCTCCTCATTTTGTTTGGTTGGAGGGTAGGACAACTATAGGTATTACTTTTGTTTTTGCTTTAGTTAGTGCACTAGTATTTATTTCATTAAATTCAGTTGAAATAAGAAAACTAAGCTCAGGAAGATGGACTGGAATATGAACGTTAGCACTTATTAGTTATTAGCTTTACTTAGCTGCTATTCATATTATTATCCGTATCTTAGTTTGTCGTTTGCATAGTAAAAATGGCTAGGTATTTACTTTCGGAAAAGTTATTTTTTGTACGTTACTTTCTCAACAGGTGTCACTAATTGTTTTGCTGACGTTTTTTATCATTATCATTACTAACCAACCAGTAAATAATGATATTTTAACAGGGTTCTCTTAGCGATACTAAAAAAGTGAAAACATAAAGTGGACATTTTTGTGGTCGTCAATATGATTGTGGAAATACAAGAGGTAACTGTAGAACGTAGTCGCATCATCACTCGCGATCATACCACGCATGTTCCCCGCTCACCTGCGTGACCTTCGATCAGCTGGTGGTGGTGCTTTGCCTAACGCTGGGAAAGTGCAGGCGGGATTAAAGATTGTGCAGAGCGATGTCAGTAGGTCGACGCACAGTGCGTGCGGTGAGGGGCGTGCCGGGCGAGCGCGGGGCGGGTGCGGCGGGAGGGGGGGCGAGGCGGGGGGGAGGGGAGGGCAGCGGGTCGTTGGGGCGTTGCACCGCTGCATCTAGTGCGCCACGCCGGTTACGCTACGTAGACGGGCTACGGCGTAGCCCGTAGCTTGCATGTTCCGATGCTTGTATGAGTTGTAGCTCAACTCGACCATGAGTTTACATGACATTCATATAATATCATTATCGATGTAGAATTTTTCAAAATGATTTTCGCTTTGTTATTCAGTAAAAACATTTTTTACGTATTATTTTAAATTATTGATGTTTAAACTTTAAATATAGATGTCACATATATAACTAAGATACAGTTGCCACAAAAAAATATGATTTTGTTTTTTTAAAATATTTATTGAACCTTTATGTTCAAAAGATCTTTACGTATTTTACACATTACTTTGCTACATTATCCACAATGTTGTTGGTAAACTGTTGAGTACATGCTATGATATTTTCAGGAGGTTAGAGGGAAGAGGCCTTTTAAGATATGGGACAGCTCGAGGAGCGTGAGGAAGGGGTTGGTTGTGACTAGCTTCGAAGAGTTAATTCACAGAGGTAAGCTAATTTAGTCCTTATTATATTCAAAACTCATATTCGAAAGGTAAAATTTGCATGAAGTAGGTCCATTTGAATTGAATTGATTTTGATGAAATGTGAAAACGACATGGCACTTTAAAACTTTTTAATCGGGACTTAACTCGACTTATTCAAGTAGTAATGCTACTACGAATACATACTTTTTCTTGACGTTTCGGCCGTGTTGCAACGGCCGTGGTCACGAGGGGACTGCGTATGTATTCTTAGTAGACTAGTATGTATTCGTAGTAGCATTACTACTTGAATAAGTCGCGTTAAGTCCCGATTAAAAAGTTTTAATTATAATACAACGCGAAAGTTGAAAATGACATGTCACTTTATTAAGACACAAGTAGCGAACGGTCATTGTATGAATTTCTATGTTCCTTAAAAATTCCAAAAATTTGTAAACTGCTCTTTAGCACTTTTCCTTTTTCTAATAATTATTAGTTAATAATAATTAGAAAAAGGAAAAGTGTATTTGTATGCAACACGTGTTAGAACTATTAGATATATATTTATACCGATCGGACTGAAACTTTGATACCTAATTAACTACTTCTTAACGCGAGCAAAGCCGTGGGCAAAAGCTAGTTTAATATATGGATTGTAGTGGAGATTATTTACTGAATCTATTACTAAGTATAGTTTTCACAGAGCCAGTACTGGCTGCCAATAAGACTGGCAGCCAGTATTGGCTTGGTATATATGCCGCGTGTGAACAGTTTTTCAAGCCAGGCCAAACTGTTCGCACGCGGCATATACCTTGGTATCAATACCAATGGTACCAATACTGGCTGCCAGTCTTATTGGCAGCCAGTACTGGCTCTGTGAAAACTATACTTTAGACAAAAGAAAACAAATAAACTAACAATTATTAAAAGTTTATTCACTGGTTTTTACAAATATCATATAAAACCAAAATAATTACAAATATAACAGAAAAATAATAAACATATTAAATACAACTGAGACCGGCGGGCCCCGGTCAAGTACCTCAAAGATGGCGGCCGTGAAAAAAAATGTGTCACTTCTTAAAATTCGACGTGGGCGCGTTCAGTTACAGAATTATAATTTTTAAAGGTTCAAACAGAAGTTATTCCATAATTAATGTATTTATTCATAGTAATTTTTTTCTATGACTTTGGATCGTAATTTCCTGTTTTTATATTTAACGTACGTAAATTATTATTGCTTCGCGTCGGTTAAATATTGAACTAGGCTAATTGGTTTGTGTAAAGAACTTATTGATTTGTAGTTTTGTACTTACCGTCAGTCCCTGATCGCTGTAACCTCGTGGTCAATGTGACGGCCTTGATACTTCACTCGTATGCGGATATTTAAAGATATATCGACGCTCATTCTCGACAGAAGTATGCTTCTGTAGAGCTACAATATATGGGAGCTATCAAAAGTTCTCAATGTTTGGATAACAACTTTTTTACTTATGTTGAATACAAAAGTATTCAACATATTATTCGCAATAATATGCACAATGTACTCGTATATTATGATACTATGTGCTTAGTCTTCGATGACGATAATATCGTTATATTATTTACACGTCGGTATATTATATGCATAATCTTAAATGATCTAATTTTTAAAATCTATACCGATACTCAGATGGAGCTTCACTACTCATGAGTTTATAAATAGTAGTCGGTTTCATATGGTCTGATTTCTGAATCTGAATACGAATCTCAGAAGATAAACAAAAGATCGTTACGTAATAAATATTTACAAGTGCTATCAAACAAGTGATTAGAATAGTAAGCACAGTCCACACATAATTTGTAACAGCAATCGAATGTTAAGATTGAACATTGCTACTGTTCCAGGTAAGGAGAAGTTGTCAGTAGCGGCGAGCGAGCCCGTGCGGCTGGTGCTAGAGAGCGACGGCACACAGGTGGAGGACGGCGACTACTGGCGCACCCTCCCCCCCAACACCGTGCTTTTGCTGCTGCGGCCCGGCGAGAGATGGTACCCCACCGGCGTCGATGTCATCAAGGCCGGTGAGTCGCCGCGACACATCGCTAACTGAACTCCCCGTTAGGAGATAGACACGCGACTGACACATTACTTCTCTCTCCGCAGCGATCTCGGCGATCCCCAAGATAGTGTGCGAGACGATACACGCGCTCGAGCTCCACGATGAGACTCCCTCGTGGAAGATCATGGACAACAAGGGGCGCGTCACCGTGGTGTTGCACTGGGACCAGCGACCCGCCGCATCGCCGGCCGCGCGCTCGCCGTCGCGCCAGGCCAAGCCCGACCGCCGGCCCTCGCTCGTCATTCAGACCTCGCTGGACCGGCCGCAGCCGCCACCGCCGCACATCACCGTCGTCAACCACGACGAGCCCGGCCCGTCGCGCGCGCGCCTCTCCCGCGCGCCCTCCTCGCTAGACCACCACGTGCACACGGCTGAGTGCCGCGCCGCGCCCGCGCCGCCGCACACGCACGCGCCGCGCCAGCCGCCCGACGAGTGCGATTTCCACTGCTGCGCGCTGCACGAGGAGGGCCGCCGCATCGCCGTGCACAAGAACGTAGCCACCTCGCCCATCCAGGACGCGCAGCCGCGCGCCTCGCCACAGGGCCGCCCCAAGGGTCACGTGCGCTTCCTCGACGCCGAGTCCGCGCGCCGCGGCGACCGCGACTCCTCCGAGAGCGAGACCGAGAACACGCTCGTCGAGGAGGAATCAGGCACCTCCAACAAGTTCCTGCTGCTGATCGACCAGCTCAACGTCGAGCAGAAGCGCCACCTCACCATCAAGGACATCGGCATCATCCTCGAGCGGCTCAGCTCCAAGATCGTCGACGTGGAGCGGCTCGACCGCGAGACCGAGTCCGACGACTGCTTCAACTGGACGATCAAGGCGACGATCCGCGGCGAGGCGCTGCGCGAGCTAGGCGTCATCTACAACGGCAACTACTACGCCATCTGCGAGCACCCTGGCTACCGGGAGGAGAACGAGGAGGCCGGTGATGAGGGCGAGGAGGAGGAGGAGGAGGAGGACCGGCTCTGATCGGGTCTGTGCGGCGCCGCCGTGCCCGCCGCCGCCGTGCTGCGCCTGGCGCTGTGCCGCGTCGCCGCGCGCTGAGCGCCGCACTCCCGCCACTCGTGACGACACACCCGCCGCTGGGCTCGACCGCGCGGACCGCGCGCGCGGTGTCGGTAGCCAGCGGACCCGAGGAGCGATCTCTCCATCGCGACTAGAGACATTTATAAAATCGGGAGCGGCGGGCCGAGCCGCGCGACCGCCGGCCGGCGCCGAGCCATAGGTAATAAATAGCGGAATTTATTGTAAGTAAATTGACTTCCTATCGATTTCTAAGGTGACGTACCCTCGCGACGTGCGTCCCGGCGCCCGTGGCCCGAGGCGCGCGCGGCGGGCGAGCCCGCGCGGAGGCAGCACAAATATTCATCATCGACGTTACTCGTAATATAATAGGATAATAAATAGCTCACGTTTAGCACGGAGGACGGAGAACTTTTGCGAGCGAAAACTCGACTTTCGATCGTTCCGTTTATAGATTCGGTCGGCCATACCCGACGAGCGATCGCCGCCGCAACGTTACGAACGGTTCGGCCTAATGACACTGATATTTTCTAAATCGTAAACCGCGGGTCTCCGGCCGCGAAGTCCCCGCTCACTTGAGACTTATGAAACAATAAACGCGTAGCAGCTACTGGGTTACGCCGGCCGCGGGCGGGGGGCGCGGGCCGGCTGCGTGTTGTGCGAGGTCGGAGGTAGACTGACGAGCATCAGCTCCTGTATTTTATCGGATTTTGTAAGAGTGCGAGTCTGCGGTCCGCACGCGGACGCGGCGGCCGCCGGAGTGACGCCCTACAAGGTGTCCTCGTAATAAACTCGATAGTTATAAATTATAATAATAAATTGAATGTTGAAAAAGGTTGTAATAAAATACGATTATACCGTCGTCGCATCGTACCGGGAGGTATTTGGTAGGAGTAAGTCGATTCTTGTATTACTAAGCTCTATGATATCGTAGAATTATTGTAATGTTTTTAATTTTTGTATAGTACTATACGTGAAAGAGGTGTATGATATACTTATTGAGGTTCGACTAATTTTACCGGCCGTCGGGCTGGAGGTGTATAGTTATGTAAGGTGTAACGGACAACGGTAACGAGGCGTTATTTTACTATCGATAAGTTTCACATTTGTGATTTGTAACGTTGTTTCGTGTTGTACTTTTTTTGATTTATTTTCGATTGTTGTCTATAATTCACGGGAATAGGTTTTTTTCTCGAAATTCTGGGCTGTTTTTGAGTACTATGCGGCGGATTGGAGATTATTTTTCTTTTTCCTACCGATACTTCAAATTTAATAACGACTTCAGCAAAACAATAGTAATAAGCAGACATTTTAGTTTTCAAGGATCCAAAAAAAAACTATTTCCATGAATAATGCGTTTGGATGTTTCGTGAAATCTAGTCATTTTGTTTAATGTTTTGATATTGTGTCCTAAATTAATTAATTTTCATCGATTGAATCGCTCTTATTTCTAGGGTAAAGCTAATATATAATAACCATCGTCTAAGTTGTAGGGGGATTTTGAGAGGTTTTATTAAATCAAACGTTTTAAACAAAGTATAAATATTCGTTGTTTTGTACTTGATTAGTATTCGTGTAAGCTTAATTTAAATTATTTGACCAAAATCCACAAGAATGGAGAATCGTCGTTTTCGTGACACAAATGTTCTGTCGTTTCCCACTCCCCATAATTATACTGTGAATAGTTATTTTGTAACTCTTTATAGGTTTCATAAATTAGGAACACGGCATAGTTAAAAACATTTTATTGTGTCCAAGAGGAAATTGTGGGTTTTAATCATTGACATAAATTTAAAATAATAGATTATTCACAGTTGACTCCTAACGCTAGTAGCGGGGTAATTTTCGATTTGCTGGATTAATGCCATTATACCAGAAGCGTAACAAGAGCAGCAGTTGAGAGCTAAGTGTGAATCACTTATCATCAGGCTTTCTAATTTCCTGATACATATAATTGAAAAAAGTTTACCAATGGGTTAAGATACAGTTAGTGTACAGGTAGATGGTACGCACAATATCATAAATTATAACACCGGCGCGAACCAGCGATATAAATAGAGCCTTGTATTACCTATTCGTTTTAAATGATACCCAGACCCAGGCGATTTATCGCCAAAGACGGGCCAATTCTTAGAAACAGTTTCTAAGAATTGGTCCGTCACCCAGCGCATAGCAGGAACGCACGTTATTGACTTACTAAGGGTGGGTTGCGACAACTTACTTTAACTATAACTTTATCCTTAACAAAATGTCAAATGAACTGTCAAATCCCTAGTAAAATGATGTCCATAATGGACGCCATATTTGACGATAACCTTAACGTTAACTACGCCTCTGGTGCAACCCACCCTAAGATAAATTACTGTCTTAGCAACAAAACTATTAATAAATATGTTTAAAAAGCCACTCACATATTTACACAATGGAAAACTTATAAAACGTTTTATCATTGCCCGATACGTTGGAAAAGATTGACAGATAAAGACTATTGATGTTTACTTACGGGTTAAGTGTGTTCGTAGTAGGGTGTGTGATTACTTATCACGCGGGCCAAGGGAGTTAGAACCATTGTCCGTAAAGGCCCGCATACACGGCGAGGCCGATCAATTTGTGCATTCGATCAATTCAACCAGACGATCGGCCATCCCGTGTATCACGTATGGGGGATTTAATAATTATTGATTTATATGACGTAGGACTTGATCTCTGTTAAAATGTTCATAATTTTCACTATGTTATTGTTTTAAGTGTTTATTACATGTTCGATAATTATATCTTTATCCGAAGTGCCAATGTTATTCTTGTGCCAACATTGCTTAAGGCAGGATTGTCAATAGATACTAATTACATTTAGTTTTATAATACTCAAAGGCTCTATGTAAGGACCTGTTTAACGGCTCGCGAATTGGGAGATTCTGAAATTAAGTGGCGTTTGAGTATTCGAGGTTAATAAATGAAAATGGCAAATAACTGCTAATATTAGTAGCCATTCATTAACAGCAAATCCGTATTAATAATAATAGGGCTATAACTTTTTTTAATTCGTTTTAAGTCCAGGTTTAAGATTATCTTCTAGAAGATCAAGAAACATGAAAAAGTGTTTAGTGCCAATGCATATTGTATTAAAGTATATTTGTGTTAGGTTTGCAGTGAATATGAAGTGATATTGTCTACAACAATGATACTGCGTTGAAGCAAATGTGTGGATGTTAATGTGTGGTCGATTTTGTCGCACTGATGTTTCTTTGTAAACTTGACGCGGATGGAAAAGCTGTTGCAAACTGTTAGAGAGTTACAAAAGTCAAAGTCTGAACTGAATTTTAGGCTGTCCCTAAAGTATTTAGATGTATTATTTGTATGTTACATATAAGTAGATATAAACTTGGATTTTACAAAGCAGTTGAAGATGTATTCGATGTGATCGGAGGTATTTTGTCTCGAATTTTTCATTGGGGTGGTCCTTATGCCATTGGAATGAAAGTCCTAGGGGAAATTCTGAAAGTACTTTACGTAGAGAGATTATTGCGAACACACCTCAGATATATTTAATAAATCGTTTTAAACAAAAATGTGTCGAGTTTATGCCAAAATCTTTGTTAAACTAAAATAATTTAATCATTAAATCTTTCTGAGTTAGGCATCGGGGGTTTTCACATTGCACGGCGCGGTATCGTAATTCGTATAACGCAGCGATTATACAAAAATATAAGGGTAGAGACTTAGGTACCTCTTTACTAATATAAATATTATTGTATATAAGTATACAAGGCCCTGTAGCCATGACGTTTTCTTTATCGCTTATTTATAGAATCGCCGAATAAAAATGTATGAAATTGATATAACATGAGTCGAATTTCGAACTCATACTGTCGAACATATTCTATTTCATACATTTTGATCGGCGATTCTTTAAATAAGTGATAAAGAAAACGTCTTGGATAAAGGGCAAGGTCTGCATGTTGGCATGTTGGAAACACCATAATATGGCAGTTATAGACTACGGAACTTTAATTTATTACGCTGCGTGCCAATATCGGTAAAATATTTTGTTATGAAATACATATTATTAAGTAGGTACCTTAGAACTTTGTCATTATCTGTGCGATGTTGTACCTAATAATGTTGTACATGGTTGTACCTATAAGATTTAAGACAATTCACAATGCGATTTCATTCCAAGGGCATAATGACGATTGATCGCATGATATGAACTCTCTACGTGTAACTTCTACATTGGAAAACAGTCGTTAAGTAATTTATTTTGAATCGCAATAATTCTAGTCGTAATGTATGTGCCAAATCCTATTTCGTTGAGATAAGCATTAAGTTTTTCTGTATTTTATGATGGCAAATGTGTTTTCAGAATTTTCATCAGTGAACTATATTATACTGAACGGATTGTCATGCTAAAATACGTAATGCACATCTGTAAGGTTCACATTTTCCGTTTGAAAAACGTTAAGCCTTCTCTTACCAGTAAAGATACGCAGCGTATAAGTATTTTAGATCTATATCTTTGTCTATAGCTTAATGGAAACTTTACACGATGAACAAAGATAGCCAACCTTGTAAGTTATACGCTGCGTAAATATATTTTATTAGTAAGGATGGTGATTGGAACAGTTCAGTCGTTTAACACCTTTACCTTTTCTACAAAACATTCGTTGGATTATTATACATAATGATAATGAAAAGTGGTCAAGTAAAGTTTGTATAATATTATGCTTGTATTAAACCTGATTTTATAGGGTATAATTTGTTTTGTATGAAATTATAAGACGTGAATGTAAGTATGTAATTATTCATTTTCGCAAGTAGGTGGAGTGAAATGTGACATTTGTTTTAGAATATTCGATAATCAATGATGACTGTGCGAACCGTTTTTTGTTTGAAATCCCAACAAAACTTCACTGCCACTAATTTAAAATAAAATTATTGGAAATTGTAATGTGTTTTTATTACTGCATGTTTTTTAATCAGTTTCATCGTTAGTTCGGGTTCCCTAGAACATTTTTTTTATTACTTACTTACTATATCAGATCACCAATATGAAGCTACTGAGTAGCTTCATATTGGTGATCTGCAGGACAGGCTCTGCAGCCTAGTGCAGACATCAAAGAATCACAGTGGAAGTCAAATGTCTGTGATCTTAAAAAACTGCATAGTGTTATATTGTTACCTGTTTTTAACCGACTTCCAGAACGAGGAGGTTATACGTTCGGCTGTGGATATGTTTTTTTTATGTATGTTCAATGATTACTCCGCCGTTTGTAGACTGATTTTCAAAATTTTTGTTTTGTTATATTAGGTTTCACTCCAATTTGGTCCCATTTTCACAAAAGTGGTGACCTGATGATGGGATCCATGAGTAATCGAGGGAACTCCTCAAAATTCAAATGGAAACATATAGTTTTTTTGGTTTCATATGAAGTATTTCAGGCATATGTTACCAAAAAGTAAGATTTTGCACCAGGATACACCATGGTTCGAAGGTGGTGAACAGAACTCCTTACTCCTTATAGATACATATTTGGGGGTTTCGGCGTTGTCTTAAGAACTGAAAGCATATACTACTATGCAAATTTAATTAATCATCATCATCATCACCACTATTCCACCATACATCCATGAGTAATCGAGGGAACTTCTCAAATTTTTATGTAGAAACATATAGTGATTTCGATTATATGAGAAGTATCCTAAGCATACTCGTATGCTACCAAAAAGCAAGATTTTGCAATTAGATAATATACCATGGTTCCGAAGGTGCTAAGAGAATTCCGGATTCCTTATAAATACAAGTTTGCGGCTTTCGGAGTTGGTTTAAGAACTGAAAGCATATGCTACTATGCAAGTTACATTCATCATCATCATCATCATCTCTACCACCAGTCACCAGACCATGAATTATCTAATTATAACCATATTATTGGTACTTTTAATCGTCTTTAAGATCGAAACCCGAATTGGTCGAACGATTAAAAAAATTATAATGTTAATTCAATGTAAATGATTCGACCTTGGTGTTTAGGTTACCAAGTTAGCAATTCGATCATGAGATCTTTGAGGTATGCTTATCTCCTTAAAATTTATACGGACGATTATAGTTATATTTGAGCATAATATTATATTATGTTGAGCTGATGAGTTTTTATTAGTGTAATGATAGAAAGAAAGTCACTGAACAGAACTTTAAAGCCTTTAAAGACAGGCGTATGAATATTAATTTTATCATTGCTTGATTAATCAAGCAATGTATAATAAGCCAAGCATATTATACATTCAACATTGGTATATAATGCTTGGAGTTGCTTAAGCAATTCTGAAGTGGTAGTGATCTCAGACAATGAGTTTTCACATCATGAAAGTGTATCCTGGATCCAAAGTCACTAAGCATGTTAACATTAGTCTGTACAGGAAACCTTATAAATGACTAAAAAGAGTGAAATTATTATTTTTAACAAAAAATTAAAACCGACTTCCAGGGTAAAATCATTAATAATTTATACTTAATGAACAAAAAAGTATATAAAATAATTTAATAATTCATACTCTTTGAAGTGCCTTAGGCATAATTCTCCTAAACCTCAACTATTTCTGTACACAATATATTTTGAAGTCGGTACCAGTTTTAAATATTATAAAAAATATTTTGTCATAGAACTCAGTATTATTAGCTTATTTAAAATGTAATAAGCGTTCTCTGTGAAAATGCAAAGAAAAAAATACACATTTTAAGCGTGATTACTTTTAGAAAATTTTCCCGCTTCAAGTCATGACTTTCTTGACGCACTAATAACTACTATTCATACAGTTGTAACATCAGCTGCTAGTTTACGTAGCATCAGCACAGTAATTGTTGGTCGTAACATCTAATCTTTTATTCGCTGACGATGCCGCTTTTGTTGCCACATCACCTCACGAACTCCAAGCTATTATGGATCAATTTTCTCGTGCTTGTAGGCTCTTCTCCATGAGTATCAACGCCAGGAAAACTGTAGTACTTACACAGGGGTCACCAGAAAAACCAGTCATATCATTAGACGGATCCCCTTTAGAAGTTGTTGACAAGTTTTGCTATCTTGGTTCGACGGTTACGAGCAACCTTTCACTTGATGCAGAAATTGACATACGCATTGGTAAAGCAGCGACCTTGTTTGGAAAGCTTCGTGCAAGAGTATGGGACAATAATAACCTCACGGTCAGAACGAAAATATTAGTATATCAGGCCTGTATTCTCAGTGTACTCTTGTACGGAGCTGAAACATGGACTACGTATGCAAAACAAGAGCGACGACTTAATACATTTCACATGCGATGCGTACGCGGCATTCTTGGAATTAAGTGGGAGGATAGAGTCACGAACGAGGACGTCCTTGCTAAGGCACAGTTAGCTAGTGTAGCGGCTATACTCAAACAGCGAAGACTGCGTTGGCTTGGACATGTGCATCGCATGCCGACGTACAGGCTGCCGAGACAGGTTTTGTTGGGGGTGGTAGCGGATGCAAAGAGGGGCATTGGGCGTCCGAAACTACGTTTCAAAGATTGTATTAAACGTGACCTTGCCTCCTTCAACATCAAGCAGAATGCATGGGACGAGCTCGCCGAAGACAGAAACAGGTGGAGACAAAGTATAGCTCAGGGAGTCCGGTACCATGATCGAAAATGGTTCGACAGGTTGGCTGAAAGGCGTGTCAAAGCTAGCGATAATTCACAACCTCATCCATCAAACAATGCTCTCTTGTGCATAAGTTGCGGACGGTCTTGTCGATCGAGAATTGGACTCTATAGTCATCAAAAGAAGTGTCTGAAACAGAAGCTTGCAGTTTGCACCCATAATATGACCCCTACCTATTTAGGTAGGGGTCATATTATGGGTAATTACTGATGACCCCTACCTATTTAGGTAGGGGTCATCAGTAATTGATGAAGAGGCCAATGATGATGATGATGATTGTGATTCTGATCCAGTAGGAGTATAAGTGTTCTGTGTTCTGATCCCTCTTGATCCCAGAAAAGGATTATGATTTCACATTTGTAGTCCAGCGTAAATTTAATAAAAAAATATTCTCATTTCTGACGTGACCAGAGGACAGGGAATTTTGCCGGGAATGTTGTTTTTTTGTATTCTCTATTATATATTTTTTTGCGTATCCAAAATTAGAAAAGAAAAATAAAATTAGGTATAACCGCATCTTACAAAACTAATAACAATTATTATCTATTAATACTCACTTATGTAATACCAAATGTAGAAATAACTATTGTGTTGTTTTTGTATTATTTTCCAAAATTGTGTTATCTGAGTTTTTAATGTGTAATATTGGTAGGATATTGACCATTAGATATTCGTTATCGTGCACAAGTGTAGGAAAGTGATGCAATATCCAGAAACGTGCCTATTTTGTGTTCCATCCAAAACTCTATCGAGTGTTTCAGTAAAGCGTAGACGCTTTACTGAAACGACCGACTTGACTTCTTGACTGTATTGATTTTTACTTAGAGTTTGACTAGACTTTAGACCTGACAATATAGAAAAACGATGCTGAAAATTATTGTATTATGCTCGGGCCACACTAACGAGAAACGCCGTTGATTCTAAAACATGTTATAGCATTATCGCCTTTACATGCCACTAATTAAAGGCGATAATGCTTTAAAAAGTTTTAGCATTATCGCGATAATTAACGGCATTTCTCGTTAGTGTGGCCCGAGCATTATAGAGTATTGTTTTCCCGCCATAATATACTCGACACTAGCCATGGTTAAATAGCCGAAGTGCCATAATAAGAACAAAAAAACAGAGGCCAGCTGTCAAAAATTAAAATCAGAATATTATGTCAAACTTATGTCAAAACTAGTCAAAACCATTGGTCAAAACTCAAAAGTTTCGACTTGCGAGTTGCGAACTTTGTTAAAAAACAGCTAAAAAAACTGTTTTTTACTAAATAAGACTCATTTAAAGTAAACTATTTACTTTTACTAATTTTATTTCAACCAATTTTGAAATGAGTGCAGATAGGTATACAAATTATTAGGTAATGAGGTTTCCAAAATGAATTGTGATCAAGCAGTATTGGAAGCTTCTCTTTCGCTTCTCTCTGTTGAATCTCGTAATTTACTATCTTCCTTACTGAATACTAAAAAAGTGTTAACGCATGTAGGACCAGATGGGATAACCAGGCAAAGGTATGTTGACTATACAAAACATTTTAAATTTAAAATTAGGGTTCCATACCCAAAGGGTAAAAACGGGACCCTATTACTGAGACTTCGATGTCCGTCTGTCTCCAGGCTGTATCACAAGAACCGCTATAGCTAGACTTCTGAAATTTTCACAGATTGTGTATATCTGTTGCCGCTATAACAGCAAATACTAAAAACAAAATAAAATTAATATTTAACGGGGGCTCTCAGACTAACAAATGCGATTTCTTTGGCCTTTTTTGCTCCTAATCAATAATGGCAACAGGTAGGCCCTTGAATCATTCACAAAATCCTTAATTAAATATTTGTTCTTTTTGACTTGCACTTGGCCAACTTTTTTTTATTTACTATAATGTAGTGATGGAATTGCCTGTAACTGGTACTTATTTTCTTCGAAATATGAAAGTTGATCATTAACGTACAAAAGGTGGGTACAGACTACAGGAAGACCTTCATGCTTGTTTTGACTAAATTTATTTTTGACTTGCAACAACTTCAGTTGTTTACACTTCTCAGTAAGTCTTGTTTGTGTGTGTGTGTTGAGTCATATTCGGATAATATAATTTATAACAAAAATATGATATTTACATTTAAAGTTGGTATTATTTTACTCATTCCAATTTGTAAACAATGCGCTAAAAAGTTTGTCTAAGTACATACTATACAAATACTATAAAGTTTAGTTTGATAGTTTGCATTGAAGAGGCTTCAAAAGTACTGCCTGTTTAAAGTTCTTATTTATTTCACAGAGATTGGAGAGGGCTAGCATCATTAGCAAATATAACAAATGAACTGAAATTGAGCATCGACACACAATGCAAGGACAAAGTTGGCAAGGTTTTGGAGCTATGGATAGACATGAACGATGGGACAGCCACTGTCCAGAATTTACTCAAACACTTGGAACTTATTGATAGATTTGACGTACAAGATGACCTTAAGACTTTAGCTATTGAAGATAAATTATTAGGTACATTTCCATACTCTTTGATTTATCAAGTTTATTCGTTACATGATGCCTAAAAAAGTGAAGTTCATTTTTATTTATTAAGAAAAGTTTGCTATTACACCCACATATTTTGCACTTCAACAGGAAGAAATTGTGGTAAGGTAATTTAGGAATCTATTTTATTAAGTGAAATAAATCTTGTGGTAAATGTAAATGTTTTACAGATGATGTAGAAAGTGATATCATCACAGTAGAAGATAAAACGTTTGGGGCGCCACAGCAATACCATGCATATGTCCTGTATGCTCAAGAGGACAGAGAATTCTTTGAGAAGTTGCGAAAAAATGTGACAGATGAAGGTTTTAGTGTGAGTTTTAAATTCATCAGTAATCCTACAATTCATATTTCAGTTAAATAATATTATTTGTATGTTCTATTTTTGTTCTCAGGTATGTTCAGAAGACAATCTCCTTCCAGGCTATGCTTCGCGGTACCAGCCATTAAGTCGGCTTATGCTGTTGAGGTGCAGACATATAATACTTATCTATTCTCCAGACTTCTTAAGAACTCCGGCCCTCAAATTCTTTATGAATCTGGCACAGGCTGATGGAATTAGTGAGTATACCCTAAAGTATCATCAATTTGGTTTCTTACACCCTGTATATTGTACTTCATAGAGATTTTACTGATATAAAATGCTTTTTCTAAGTTTAACATAATGTGACAATGCTTTCTAGAATTTCTTTCATAACAGCAAGAGTATGAAGTTAATGAGACTATTTTCTTTAATGAACATAATGTGTAATTTTTTTTAAATTTTATTTGTTTCCAGCAAATAGGAAAAATCTCAAGTTAATTCCTGTGATGTTCAGAGAATGTGTATTGCCGGAACATTTGAGGTTCTACCATAACCTCCGTTATACATATCCAGAAGATAAGGCGCCTTTTAACTTCTGGAAGAAGCTTAACGATACTTTGGGACCTGTAGATCTTAATTCGTATGTATTTATTCTAGATTCTAGATTAAATGACGTCCGCAACTCCGATTTTCGCGCGGGAACATACATTTTTCTGGATTAAAAAGTTACTTTATGTCCTTTCTCGGGACTTAAAATCTCCATACCAAATTTCAGCAAAATCAGTTCAGCGGTTTGGGCGTGAAGAGGTAACAGACAGACTGACAGACACATTTTCGCATTTATAATATTAGCTTGGAAGTAAGGATGCTTCCCGCAATTTGTACCCTTAAAAATATCCAAAGAAACTGTACATTTGGCTACAAATAGAAGTAGTTTATTTATTTACCTGTGGTCTGATCTATATTTGTATCAATAATATGAATCTATTATTTTAGATCCAGTTCAGTACAAAAAACAATGTTATCAAATAACCAAAATTCTCCTAAGCAGTAAAATGAATTCTATAATTTTTTTTCAGAGACCAAACACAAATTACTACTGCATCTTCAGAAGTGATCTCAGAACTGACAAACGAAACGAATGGGTTCACACCAGTAAAACAATTGCATCCGAACGGAATCAATATGAATACTCTTACACTACCCAGCATTCCCAACGAATCCGTCTCACTCGGTGATCTCCGAATAGACATGAAACCGGAGGTGACATCCCTGAGTCATTCCAGCTTGGGAGGCAGAAAAAAGAAGTTGAAAAGTATAAAAAACTTTTTCTTTACGCCGTTAAAACCGTTCAGGAGATCAAAAGCAGAGAAGCAAAAGGAAATTGTTGTTGATAACTGATATACTCTAATCCAGGGGTTCCCAAACTGTGCGCCGCGGCGCCCTGGTGCTCCGTAGCAAGGCAAGAGGGGCGCCGTGAGTCGATCCTCCATCCCTATCCAAAGCCAGTATATTATAAAATAAAATTATAATATTATATGTGTTAGCAGATAGATGATTAAATATTTGTATTTTATTATTAACCTTATTTAGGTACCTGCTCAACCTAACTATACTCATTAAAGATGTTTATTGATGTATATTTTTCCAATAGCCAGGTAGAGTAGGGCGCCGTGACAAAAATATATTGCGACGTGTAAGTGCGCCGCAGGCTGAAAAAGATTGGGAACCCCTGCTTTAATCCTTCGCTAAGGGTTCCTCAAATACTTGATAGTGGTTTATGTTTAAGATTGGTGGCAGTGTCATAGTAGCTTACATTAGGGTGTGTCGGGTTATTTTAACATATAGGTTACACAATCTTAGATTGGATGGCTTAGAAATTGTTTGTGTGACTCGTCACAACATTTGTTTACAAATACATCACATAATTATGATTGTTCACATACAGTACTGTAAGTACACTCGTGAAATTTCACAGTCACAATCATGCCCAGAGATCTAGACGCACCTCTATGTCATTGTATAACTAGACTATGTTTATATGGATAAAGAAAACGAATTCAAAATGTGTGCCTGCATTTAAGATTTGTTTAATTTTTATAATAATACAATAATAATATTTAGTTAAATAAACTAAGTGCTTGATGTCTTGTGTGTTGCCTAACGAATGTTTGACAACTCGAAAATTGTGGTAGTCATATAGTACTAAGTATGTTAATGTTGAAAAAACGCAAGTAAAATGTAGGTATAAAATTATATAGGTATGTAATGTG
This sequence comes from Aricia agestis, assembly GCF_905147365.1. Classification (NCBI taxonomy): domain Eukaryota; kingdom Metazoa; phylum Arthropoda; class Insecta; order Lepidoptera; family Lycaenidae; genus Aricia; species Aricia agestis. Next base: position 15,370,481 of record NC_056416.1, on the reverse strand, counting down.
TATGTTTACTAGTAAGCCCTCAATTAAAAGATCCATACTGCGTTATAGATGTTATGTTCCTGTATGACATGTAAAGGCGCAGCGCAGACGACAGACAATCCGTGACGCACTTTTTAGTCCGTGGAAATATAACCTATGCAATTATATGCAGTCAGTACCGGACACGTCTGCGCTGCGCGTCGTGTGCGTTACTGCATATAACTAAAAAGTGCGTCAAGGATAGTCTTTCGTCTGCGCAGCGTCATAAAAGTAGCAGGACAGACGAGGACAAAACATTGTAAAGTTATGTGTCTGTATAAATAGTATGGTTCTTTTTATTAGTAAGGATGAAGATTTTTGAAGCCTTAAATTTTTCGATTGAAGATATTTTGATGGTATTATGATTTAGAAATTGCGAATTTTGATAAGTTTTTGTATCTTTATTAGGAGATATATCTATAAGAGACTTAAAATTGTGCCTTATATCTTAAGACTTTATTAAATATTATATCTTGTTTATACAGGGTCATTTTTCTAAAGATTTGAACGATGTTACCATGTATTGTTATTAAAAATGCATAATTATATAAAATTATAATAATTGTTTACTATTTATAACAATAATAGCTGATATAAACTTATTTTACTGCTGTGCCCTGCGGTGTAACCGGCGGTTTATAATAAATTATGATATTTTCCCATAGCAAAAAGTAGCCTATGTTCTAATCCACGATATCAGCTATAACTCTATACCAGGAGTCACCAATTAGTTTCGCTCAGGGTCCATTTTAAGAAATGAAATGACCTTCGCGTTGTACAAAAAAATATTACGAAACAAAGGTAACTACGGTTACAAAGTTATTTACATTATCAATGAGAAAAATGTAATATTTTGTAGCTAATTATTATCTCTCTGATGTTTAGAGTGAAATTGGTGCAAGCTATTGACATTAAATCCTGGAGATGTTCATCAGTAAGTCGAGACCGAAATTTATTTTTAACGAAGTTCATCTTCGAAAATGCTCGGTCCGCACACAATGGGTCGGCGGTCCCGATGCGGACCGCGGTCCGCCATTTGGTGACCCCTGCTCTATACCATCAACATACAAACTTTCGCATTTATAATATTAGTGTGATGTTGTGTATATGTTTATACATGTTGTGTATAAGTTTTAAAATGCAATTATATGTACTCCGATTTACAATTTCAATGATGATCAAAATAAGTTTTTATGCAACTATGACAAGTAACTTAAAACAAAAAGAATGGAATTCAAATTTTATGTTACCATTAAAAAAACTTTGATACAATTGGAGCATATTGTTAAAAATAAAATGTTACTTGTGAAAATATATTTTATAAATAAAGTTCTATGTATATTTTATAATAAACTACGTACCTCGTTAAATTTGCTTAATTCTTATCTGTATTCCATTATCAGTTCTTCAAATATTCAAATATTACTTTTCCATAAGTACTTGTTTTTTTCCTCAAAAATGTTATTGAACTAAGCATACCTACTCGTACTCTAATGACCTACGACCTATACTATCTACTCTAGTAAACATAAACATTCGACGGTTTCAATTTTGTTAGTCTCGCTCTCGCATCAACTCCAGCACCCGTAGCATCCACAAATATTTTAAGACTAAAATTAGACAAATCTATTGAGCAGTTCAGCACCCGTAGCATGGCTACAGTAGAAATACGAAAGTACTATACTTTAGACAAACAGCGGAGATAAACTGAAGGTGCCATGCCGCACCTTCAGTTTATTAAAAATTCAATTAAGATGCCGCTTTATGACATGGAATATAGTCTATGTCATAAAGTTGAATTTTATTTGAATTTTTAGGACTATAGTCTATGTCATAAAGTGGCATTATATTTGATTTTTTTGTTGATCGCGGCTAGCCAATGCGATCGGAGCGGCACCTTCAGTTTATCTCCGCTTTTTGTCTATATTTTCGTATTTCTACTGTAGCCATGCTGAAAGGTACTGGACGGCTAAATATGTCTAATTAATAATAATTAAATAATGTCTAATTTTAGTCTTAAAATATTTGTGGAAGCCCAGGGAAGGTTTGTATACCGAAAAAATATATTAGGGGGAAGTGATGATCACAGGGTCATCTAATTACATATTATAAGATTGATATAAACAAGTATGAGTGTATAAAATATATTTACAAAGCAATAGAATATATTCGGACGAGGTGGTCGCTGCCGCAGCTCGCCAGCCAGGTGTCGTCGCCGGGGCGGAAACACAACCGCCGCACTGTCAGGTGGTGAGCAGCACTGAAATATACAAAAAGTTATTTAGGCCTTAATTCTACTAAGTTACGTAACGTCAATGTTTAATGGCATGTTCGATTCTAAAGTTACCCAAAAGCAAAAATAAATCTGAATATACAAACATTTTAAACAAAAAACGAATCTGTAAACTGCCCTATGTCCTTTTCAGGAACTAAAAGTATCTCTATACCAAATTTCGCCAAACGGTTGAATGGTTTAAGAGGTAAGAGGCAGGCAAACATACACACTTTCATGTTTAATTAATTTAAAATAATGGATGGATTTATCGATTTATAGATAAGGATGAATTTCGTTTTAAAACGTAACTTTTTCATCAGTGGAAACTTGTTATTGGCATTTTAAATTATTGTTTAAATAATTGTTTGTATGGTGTAAATCTTCCAAATAAAATAAAAAATGAGGTTTGAAAAGGTTTACCTATTATCCAGTTCAATCTTCAGCGACCAGTCGCCGTCGAAGCCGTATATCCGTATCCGGCCGGAGTCGAAGCCCACCGCTAGTATCCGCGACGCCGCGTCTCTCGGTGCAAAATCTAATGCTGTCACTGACTCCTTGGGTATTTCTAGCGGTGTTCCTGGAAATTAAATGTTATACTTTTTAGTTTTATTAATTGAAATTAACTTTATAATTATGTTAATTAAATTTAAAAATAGAAACAATTGAAATACAGTTAGCCCACGTAAACATAGTAACTCAGCTTAATTTAAAATTGGTGGTAATTTTTTAGGTAAATGTTGTCCTTTTCTTGCTACTTGAATAGACCCGACTCAACAATTTCGTTTTAATTTATTTAAATCTAAGAATGATGGTATTCTATAAAATATTTACCAAATAAGCCATAATCCTCTAGAGATGTTTCAGACATAGACCCTGTTTTTGACCATAGACAAACCTGAAAAAAAAATTAAACGATATATTTTTTCTTTTTCAGATACTAGAGAATAATTTATTTTTATTTTCTATCAACTATTTGGCTATCTATATTGAATATGGAAAATTGCCTGATCGCTTCAGACATTTACAGGCCTTTTGCACTTCTATATTATTTATTGTTATATTTGTCAAGCATGTAATTACCTTTCCATCCCTTGATCCAGTACCAAAGACCTGTCCATCGTGTGACCAGGCACAACACCAAATGATTCTTGTGTGTACTCCATTGGTCTTATCCGTGCAAGCTTCCAGGTCAAACAAATTTGAACCTTCCCGCCTCTTGAATATGGTCCATCTTCGGTCGCGCGACACTGACAGCAGTCTTTGACTGTCTGGTGAGAACGCTAGCTGTGTCACTGTAAGATTATGAGAAGGCAGCTTCTGTATTTGTTGCCAGTTCTCTGTCTCCCTAAAAAGAGATAATTTAAAAATTACTGTTATTCTGTTCATGTGATTCATTAGCGTGAGTGTCCAGTATGGGCATCCAAAATGCATTTCTGTGATGGTATCAAACATGCTGATTAAATACATTAAGGTATTTTATTTTATTTACACGGCAGGCGATGCTATCTATTAGTACCGTAAAGCCCAGCCGAGGGATTTCATTGACTTGATATAACTCGATTTAATTAAACATAATGGACAAGATGAAAATGTGTCGGCTAGGGACTCTGCTTTTTTTCTGTGAAGTGTGATCTTTGGTAGTATGTACGTCACCTTCCAATATAAAGGAGCATGGATTTCATCGAATTCGAAGCTATAGCCCATTCGCTTTAATGATATTTTGCGTGGCCTGTTATTCATATGAAATAACTAGCTTTTGCCTGCGGCTTCGCTCGCGTGGAATTCGAAAATCGTGTACAATACGAATATTCTTGCAAACTTCTTTAGAAACATACCCCATACCCCATAGCAGCTACCCCAAGTAGGGGCAGGGGTCTTTACCCACTCCCACATATTATTCAAACGACACGCAAAATCTGTATGTTTAGTTTTGGTTAGATTAATTTCATTTTTAATAAATAACTTAGTTTGTTTTAAAAGAAGAAGAACTAAAACTCAACACTAACGACGCAACACCAATTTGCTTAGCAACATTACCAGGAAGGGGGCTAAGGGCAAAGTCTCCCCGCATATTAATCCAATGACACTTGAAAACTGTATCTTTGGCTTCGGTTATAATAAATTCACTTTTAATTAATAAGTTACTTTGTTCCTAAAAAAGGAGAATTAAAACTCAACACTGATTAATATGCGGGGAGGCTATTTGAGGGGTGGGGGGGAACATTTTATAAACCAGATATGAAGTTGTAAGAAGACAAATATATCTGCGAAAACCATATTCAAATCGGATCAGTAGTTTTCATGTTAAAAAAAAAGTTTGGTACAATATCTGACCCCCTCTTCAGCCTCCTTTAAGGGGTGGGGGAAAAGTTTTATACACCAGATGTTAAATTGGAAAATACAGTTAATAATATAAAGTTAGTCCATTGAAGAAAAAAGTTTGATACAAAATTTGACCCCCTCTTTGGCCCTCTTTTAGGGGTGGGGGGAAAAATGTATGCACCAGATGTTAAGTTGGAAGAAGATAAATATATCTGCGAAAACCGTATTCAAATCGGATCAGTTGTTTTCGTGTTAAAGAAAAAAGTTTGGTACAAAATCTTACCCCCTCTTTTGACCCCTAGAGAGGCAGGGGGAAAATTTTTTGTACACCAGATGTTAAGTTGGAAGAAGACAAATACGAGTATATCTGCGAAAAACCATATTCAAATCGGATCAGTAGTTTTCGTGTGATGCTGGAACAAACATACAGACAGACAGACAAACAAAAAACTAACCACAGTTTTGGCTTCTATAGCGATGTAGTAACAGCCCCCGCTTATTATTTTTTGGATATCTGTAATGTACAGAATTGTCATTTCTACAGTTTTATTATATGTATAGATTTATTTGGTAATACCTCGATTGTGGGAATTGCAGACACAATAGATTTTCAATTGTTATGCAACACCCGGGTGCCGCTTGGGTATTGATGGGTTAATGGAGTGGATGGTGGTGGGTGGATGGGTGGATGGAGTTCTAAAAGTGTTAACTTTGTTAACCTATTTAGAAATAAATATTTTCATTTCATAAATTCTGTAGTAACCTGTTCAGTAGTTTGAAAACTGACCAAAGTATAACGGCTGCGTGTTCAACATTGGTAGCGCGGCAGGCGGACGCGAGCAAGCTGCCGTCGGCTGCGGCGGCGAGGCAGTGGACTTCGTACCCGTGACCGTACAGCTTGTGCGTCTCCGGCCAGAGAGTGTTTTGCATGAGGGTCTCCTCTGTAGGTGGAGCTGGGAAGAATAACGATGTAATTTTATTCCACCTTAATAAAATTAGAAACCCTAATTATGATCCTAAAAAGAAGACTAATTAGAAGCTTCTGATTCCACCAATTAGAAGCTTCTGATTCCACCAATCAGAAGCCACACTTCCTCTGATTTAGTACGCTAATTAGGATGTTAACTTTCTAAATGCTATTTCACTAGACTAAATTTAGTTACTGAATCAATTTAGACGTCCAAATTTAGTAAGGTGGAATAAGCCCGGCCCATTAGGCCGTGTTCAGACGACACGCGCCCGCCCCGCCCACGCCACGCGCTTCTGCACCAGCGTCAAACTCGCTTTGAAATTTGCTGATTTTATTTGAGTCTTTAGGCACATCAATAGATCTCAAATTGCATTTATCGAATTCCACCCGCGCACACCACGCACACGCCACGCGCCCGCCCTGCGCCCGCTTTGCGCTCACCCCGCATACGCGCTGCACATGCCTTGCGCCCGCGCTGTGGCTAGTCTATTGAACGAAGTAGTCCAGTCACTAGTAGTTTATGCGTGCGCGGGACGTGCGCGAGGCGAGCGCGGGTGTAATGCGGGCACAACGCGTGTGCGGCTCCTGCGCGTAGTCGACGCGCTTGTAGATACACTTTTATTACACACAAGAAAGGCACAAATTTTTCTTTTGTTGTGTTTGTACATTTCAGTTTACGTGTATTGGTTTTAAAAAAGGTTCTGATGCTTAGTATGGTTCGCGCGTTTTATAAGATAATTTTAAAATATCAAACAATTCATTTTATAACATAATTTTAGGATCTCTAATAAATATTATTATTGTCCTCTATTCCTATATTTTCCTACTAGCTGTTGCCCGCGACTTCGTCCGCGTGGACTTTAGTTTATAGCGCGCGGTGTCAACAAAATTTGTGTCAAATTTAAAAACTTTTTAAAACCCTGGTAAGTGGTACCCCTCTTAGGGCCGCGCTACACCGGAATGGCAACGCTGAAAGTGCTCGCCTCGCCGCTGCCATTCCGGTGTAGCGCGGCCCTTAATTAATCAAAATACCCAAAAACAGCTGTGCAGTGTGTACATAATCTATACTAATATTATAAATGAGAAAGTATCTCTGTCTGTCTGTCTGTCTGTCAGTCTCGCTTTCACGCCAAACGCCAAAACTACCGAACCGATTGTAATGAAATTTTGTATACAGATAGTCTAAAGCCTGAGAAAGGACATAGGCTACTTTTTTACTGGAAAAAAGGGTTGTCAGGGGGTGAAAATGCGTAAATTTGTTCAAATTAAGTTAGTTCCAAAAATTCATAATAGATGGCGCCGTGCGTCTTCTACATCGCGCTGACGCTTGCTCAAAAGTCTTTCTATAAGAGGTGGTATCATCTTACCAGTGTTCCCAACTTAGGGGTTTTCCCCCCAGATTTAGGAGCTAAATAAGTGAGATGGGGTTTTTTTAGGGGTCTGAAATTTTTAGGGGTATTTTCAGGGATTTATTTACTTTTTAATATTTTTAAATTGTTGATATTAATATTAATTATTTCTTGACCTAGCGACTTCTAGCGACATCTATTACGTAATTCTATGACCACTCTGTGGTGACTGGCGGCACCACTGATGGTCCGATTTACATTAAATCGTAATGATGTCACTTGTGCAACATTTAATCCAACAAATAAAATGTTGAATTTATTCAATAATAAGATGTACGACTTCAAAACATCTGAATCTTCAGATGAAGATGAAATATTTAACATATTAAATCAATTATTATAATAGAAATATTTTAAAACATATTTCAGTATATTATTTCTAAACTATTATACATTTATATATATATATATATATATATATATATATATATATATATATATATATATATATATATATATATATATATATATATATATATGCATATTTTAAGGGGAAAACAGAAAAATTAAGGCGATTTTAGGGGTTTTTGACACCAATTTAGGGATAAATATTTTTGAGAGGTGGTAACACTGCATCTTACATTTAAGTTTCGATTTTTTTCGATTGTTATATCTATTCTACGGTATTAAATAACTCAGCACTTTATCTGTGCAGTGACGTAACCTTAAACCTATCAATGATAAATAGTTTATGGGTAAAGTTGTGTGAATAAGCTTTAAAATTTGGCATAAAATATAAAGTTTAATATAAAAAAATTAAATACTTTTTGTGTGCACATTGGACAGCTGTATTGATTTAAGGGGTACCAGGGTTTTTTTATAAAAGCTTTTGACACCAATTTTGTTGACATCGCGCTTTATAAACTGTACGTGGGAGAGCCATGCTTCGGCACGAATGGGCCGGCTCGACCGGAGAAATACCACGTCCTCACAGAAAACCGGCGTGAAACAGCGCTTGCGCTGTGTTTCGCCGAGTGAGTGAGTTTACCGGAGGCCCAATCACCTACCCTATTCCTTTCCATACCCTCCCCTATTCCCTTCCCTTCTCTTCCCTACCCTCCCCTATTACCCTATTCCCTATTAAAAGTCCGGCAACGCACCTGCAGCTCTTCTGATGCTGCGAGTGTCCATGGGCGACGGAAGTTGCTTTCCATCAGGTGACCCGTTTGCTCGTTTGCCCCCTTATATTATAATAAAAAAAATAAAAAAAAAACTGAAGTCCACGCGGACGAAGTCGCGGGCAACAGCTAGTAACTAATAAGTATGATTAGTTCTATGTTACAATGAAGTAAAAAATAAAACGCCATCTGTTGAATCGTATTAGAACTAAAATGTTCATTGCATCGATGTATTTCTGGATTTTTATAATATTATACATAAAATATATTTAAGATTTTTGAAATTTTATTTTAATACACATCCAAGACCCAGGAACATTTAAAACTTTTTGTTCCGCCTGCGGGACTCGAACCCAGGACCCCCGGGATGAGCGCTGGCCACGCGTAATGCGAATTCATTTTCATCGATATTTTCATGGAAATAAGATATTTTCCCACATCAAAATGTAGCCTATGTCCTTTCTCAGACTCTAGAATAACTGTGTACAAAATTTCATTGCAATCGGTTCAGTAGTTTTTTTTTAGTAAAAGCGAGACAGACAGACAGACAGACAGACAGACAGAGATACTTTCGCATTTATAATATTAGTATGGATTCAGACAGTATACTTTTAATTATATAGCAGTCGTTTTCGGCTTATTACACCAGTCTGTCACCTTCTGACTTAACAATACCACAAAAGAAAAAAATGACACGACAAAAATCTACAGTAATTAACTTAAGTCTTTGCCTCACGTTGCCGTTTTTTTACATTGCCTTACCAGTTAATTCTATAGGTACGAAGTAGCCGTCGTTGTCATCGCCATTTTTCTGATCACCTTCACTGAAAACCGCCTTGTTTGATAGTCCTAGAGACGGCACTGACGCTCCTTCGGGTCCTGAAAATGTTTGTTGAAATAAATTCAATAATTTTAATAAATACAATAAATTAAGTTCGCTATTATTTAAATTTATGAAGCTATGAGGCTAAACTATTTTGCCTCAATATTTGCCGTAACACAATGACGAAAAAGTTTATTACCCTGTTCACCAGAATTAAAAGCGGACGTTAGACCCTCCACTTGGCTTGCCTTAAGTCCAGTCGAATTGTCTTTCTTTGAATATACGATATAATTTTTCGGTCGCTCTATATTGACGTTACCAAAAAACCTCGTTATTTAAAATCGCCGAGCCCCGAAATTTCCGCCAACGAATTTTAAAAAGTTTCACTCACCTGCTATAGCGTCCTCCAGCGTATCCCCCACGATATTCCTATAGTTGAGCAGGAAGTTGTTTGGTGCCCGGAACACCCTGATAACTTTCTCCTCAGCAGCGGACACGAGCGTTGTGGGCGACACCAGTACGAGCGCGGACAGGTCGTAGCCGTGGACTTGCGGGCGGGCGATCTCGTGCCAACGGGTCACACCTGGATGATAAACCATTGACTTTCCTAATTTAAATTTCGAATTAAGGCCCAACTCACACGTACCACAACCACACCACGTGGTGGAACGTATATTTTGTATTGTAAATGAATAAGACTGTTCACTCGTACCACATTTTGCATTCGTTGTCGACCGCGTGCGTGATGCCGACCACATCGCAACCACAACTTTGCGATGCAACAACAGTGCGCGCAAACCGCCCGCGCTCTCGCAAGGATAGCAATAATAAAAAAGTTTCCTCCTAGAATTTCACGAGTTTAGTCAGCACGTGTTTCCGCTATAAAAGCCGGAGTCGAACTATGTCTGCACACGACGTAATCACATCGCAACTACTGGCGACAACGCAACCACGTCGACATGTTGTCGATACCACAACGCAACTACAAAAAGCTGCAGCGACGCTATTCACACGTAACAACTGCTTGACGGCATTTTGTCGTTGCGACGTGGTGTGTTTGTGGTACGTGTGCGTTGGCCCTAACTATTCAATCCACACCGAACTTTTTATCTGTCTTGAGTAAAAATATGAGGCTGTCTTCGATTCTTCTACGCATAAAAAGTCGAAGCCTGGCATAAAATAGTTTTGTCAAGGCATAATTAAAGATTATCGCACAATATGCGAAATTCTGCAAAAAGAAGTTACGGGTAAAAGTAAAGAGTAATACACATTGTAAAGTGTCAGCCGCTTTGTAAGATTTTAAGTATGTAAATCGAAAACACATTATTAGCAGTAAAAAAATACATACACAAACTAAATATGTACTGCATATTTAGTTTGTGTATGCTATCAGGGAAGTTGATTCCTAGGCAGATGGGGAACCAACGTAGTTTGGTCGCGTTACGTCAAACCCAGCCGACAGATCACAATTAATATTGAATTGACATGATCCGACCAAATGACGTTGGTCTGTCAACTGCCTAGGAATGAATTTCCTCGATGGTACATTAAAGTTACAAAATAGAAGGTAAACAAATATAGCTTACCAAAATATAGTGGTTCTTTCCTCAAGATTATTTTTTTCATCATTAAAATATTATTGGTAATAGGCTAAATCTATGTGGAATTGTGTGAACGGTCTTGAATTATAGGTACTCACTGCCCTTGCGTCGCCACGGCGCATGCACACGCGTGGTCTGATCCAGCGCGGTGCTGGCGAGGTACCGCCCTCGCCCCTCCCACCGCACCTCCTCCGCGCCGCCGAAGTGCCCGCCCGCCACCACACTCGGAACCCACGAGTTGCTGCTCTGAAAAGTTATAAGAAAGATAAATAAGGACCAATTCCTCCAACGTCTGTTAGTGTTAACAGCTTGTTAGAATGTCATGTCATCTCTTTCATTCATAATATGAAAAACGAAAGAGTTAACGTGACAGGAATTCAAGCATTAATTACTTTAGTAGTCGTTGGTGAAGTCGGCCTAAAGATAACACTTTAAAGTCTTGCTTACTAGCTTGCTAGACCTAAAGATTATAAAGGTTGAAAATATAATTAATCAACAGAAACAAGTTAATGTTATATCACACTTATATGTATTATAAAGGCGAGAGTTTGGGACAGTGTACGTTTGTAACATTTCATGCAGAAACTACAAACAGATTCTGATGAAATTGGCATGTCAATTGTTTAGGTTCTGAATTTACATAGGGTCCTTTTTATCCCAAAAAAGTGCAGTGTCCCTGTGGTCTACTCTAATATGCAAGTTTTACTTTAATGAACCAAGTACTAATAAAATTCTTTATTCATATTTTTACACTGACCTCCATTATACAATTGCGCTGGACTTATGATACCCACCTGCTTTGTGTGCCTATTTGAAGCGGAATCAGCGCCCCCAATGCGGGGGAAGAGAACTAAATCTGACGTAACTTGCAAGTGGCCGCTTAATCGCTTTTGGTTGTAGAAACTAGTATTAGTTCCAAGTACTCCCACTACTGCTATCAGCGCCAATATGGCGACTTTCAAACGTCATTTTTACGTCAAATTTAGTTCTCTTCCCCCGCATTGGGGGCGCTGATTCCGATTCAAATAGGCACAAAAACCAGCAGTCATTTCAAAGGGTCTCGTAAGTCCAGCGTACTTGTATAATGGAGGTCAGTGTATTTCTAGGTCCTGATAAATTATTATAAAACATTGTTTTTTTACCTTATGTTCCCATATATGCAAAGATCCGTTGTAGCCATGTGCTAGGATTGAGTTTGGACCGAATCTGCTGCCGTAGAAGCCCAGTCCATTACCACCCACTTCTCCGACCCTCACTTTCTCCACCCATGCCCCACCCTGGTTATCAGTTTCCCAGATAATGAGGGTTTTGTCCAGGGAGGATGTTAGAATTCTGTAGCTGGACTGGCCATTGCTATCTGTAAATAAGAGCTATAATTAATAGTATGTAGAACGTTTTTGTGTCATTTTATAAAATAAAAAAATACAGATGTAATTGTAACAAACTCTGCAAACCAAGACATAACAGTCAATGACTACAAACTAGAATATGTCGAAAACTATACTTACCTTGGACAGATAATTTCCTTCGAGGACCAAATGACCAAAGAAATAGAAAAACAAATAGCACATGGTTGGAACAAATTTTGGTCACTAAAAGAGATTCTTAAAAGCAAAGACCTAAGCTTGCGTATAAAAAGCAAGACTTTTAATACATGTGTTCTTCCCTGCCTTACTTATTGCTCTGAAACATGGTCCCTTTCCTAAGCGCATAGAGAAAAACTAGCAAAATGACAGAGAACCATGGAGCGCAGCATGATGGGGTGCAAATTGCAAGACCGACAGCTTAGCCTAACAATCAGGATGAAAACTAAAGTAGTCGACATCCTCAGACAAATATGCTAAAATGGAGATGGGCAGGTCACACTGTACAATGCAAATGAAGTAAATGGAGTCAGAGAGTCATTATGTGGTATCCAAGAGATGGCAAAAGGACAAGAGGTCGACCCGCCATGAGATGGGAAGACTTAGATACTGATTAGGTATTTCATCGACTAATTGAGGAGATACTTAGAAATTGAGGGGACTGTTTTTTCAACTACTGCTGGACCCTACTGGACAAGAGTAGTACAGGATAGAAAATACTGGAAAGAGCTGATGGAGGCCTGTGCCAACCAAATTAAGAGACTATATTATACTGCAAAACAGATAATTCGGAAAAAAAAGGCTAAATAAAAATAAATTGTAACATTATTGATATTTATACTTACATAAATTATACACACCATTTTGGATTAACATATTAAAGCCACTGTTTATTCCAGGAAAGTGCTTCCATGGGATGCTGTTTTAGCACACAGGCTTATTATAGTGACTTGAACAAACGCAGCCCAGTATGCACAGAAGTCTCACCTTTAATTGATTGCCACTGCACCCCATACACCCAACCTTCGTGACCAGCCAGCACTGCATCAAGTTTCACTGACCAGTCTATGTTGTATGCATTAAAAACTTTCTGTTCAACTTTGATACCATGAGTGGTCTCTTCTATGTGCTTCTGTATTTTCCAAACACGAATGTATGTGTCTTGCGAGGCAGATGCGAGCATTATACATTCATTATCTGAAAATAATTTAAAAATGTTATGTTAAAAAAAAATATATAAATTATAGTTTTATAAATTACATAAATAGCCCATCCAACAGGGCTAGCCTAACAGTAGACATGAAAAAGAATCGACATACTAACAGATTTTATCGACAAAATGGCGGATTTCCATTGTCTAACTGTCACTTTGTCTTGTCTAACTGTCATTTTGTCCACCACTTCCATAGAAAGAAACTGTTTCTATTCTGACCATGCTACGCCTGCTGGACATTATAACAAACAAATTAACGAGTCAATTGGGATCAATTGCTTAGAATTAACATTGGAAGAAATATACTTAAAACATACAAAGGAGGAATCTTTATAGTTCCTTTTGGTTTTACTTTTTTTTTTAACTTTTTGTGGTGATACAGATAATGAAAACATAGTTATAATACCATACATGCCTAATTTCAAAACATCAAGTCCCCGAACCCAATCTTCATGTCCAATAAGCATGTGGACTCTGTGGTACTCGTCTATTTTAGCAAACACATGTATCTTGTGGTCATCCAGTGCACAGAACAAGAGTGGTTGGTTGGATATAGGTAGCAGAGCCGCATGTAATGTCAGACACAAGCCTGAGTGCAAGTTTATTGTCTGAGTCAGTGTTGCTACACCTGAAAAAATAGATTGAAATGTGAATTAGTCTTTGATAACCCTTCCATTAAACATACATAATAAAAAAGAGTTAAAGTCATATCTCTTAGCTCGTAAAGAAAGTAAGTAACACAATAGAATATAAGCTATGTTACATTGTCTGTGTCCTCTTCTATATTGTGATTTGTGACTAATCCAATGCTAGTTGAGGACAAAACACTATTTAATAAATTTTGAAACTACTTACAAGTCAATAATTGCCACTTTAAATGAATTTTTACTTTTAAACTTGTTACAAAAATTACTTGCTAGCAAAGTTACTTACTTAAGCAAAGAGACTAATATAGATAGATCCGTGTCCGATCCGATGATAGATCCAAGAATCCGCGATCAATGGATTATGTGACAAACTATTTTGTTTATTCAATAAAAAAATAAAAAACACAATTTGAACCACACCTTCTGTTCTTTCCCACACTCTGACAGATGAATCTATTGATCCTGAGAACACTATCAAACAATTTCCTGTATATAATCCATGTATGCAATTGACTCCTTCTTCATGCCCTTTCAAGACACTGGTGACCTTCCATAACCCATCACTTAACGTCCAGATAGCAGCAGTTTTATCGGCAGAACAGGATAACAACTCTGTACATGTGCCATCCTCTTTACGGACCCATTTAACAGAGTTTACTTTAGATGTGTGATGACTGAGAACTATTAGAGGATCTTCATCTTTAGAATTCTGAAAATTATGAACAGATAATTAGTTTCTAGTCTAATCTTGCAATATATAGACTTTTGATATAATAAATTCTATTTAATAATAAATAATTCTGAAATATTATAGTTTAATGCTTACCCTATCGTAAATAACCACTGCGTTTGTTGCTCCAAAACATATGAGTCCCTGTTCATTCCAATCGACTACTTCTGGGGTACGGTTACATGCGACCGATGTGTATATATGTTTTACTGATGTCTTCATGTTAAAGTTTATTAAAAACGAATAACTTTCATAACAATAACTCGATCTCCTTTTAACACAAAAACATGTGATTTCGGAATATTTTGTTATGATAATTGACAAATGACATGTGACAACTGACATTCGACAAACGACAAATGACAATTGGTTTGAGTATTTTTTTATTGGAGAGAGTCCATGAAACCATGAACTGAAGCATCATGAAGCATCATGAAGCATCATCAAGCATGTAACAGTAGTTAGAATATGCATTTCATTAACATTGTCGGCATCATTAATATATGCATTCATGCCAATTACAGCTTTGTAGATCTTATACTCTCTGAGCAAAAAAGCTTACAGACAAACAGACAGACGGACGGACGGACAGACCGAAACTAAAAGGGTTCCTTGCTGACTACGGAACCCTAAAACTGATCGATACTACCACAAACCTGAAACCCGTCCACCAGCGTAGCTAGCACGCGGTTTCCCAGTCGATTCTTCGGAAGAAAGTAATGGCAGTTTCTTTCCCATGTCTACATATCTTATTCCCGAGCATGGCACCACCCATCGACTTGAGTTTCAGTGGACAAAGACAAGAAACTTTTTCCATAGCAACCATTAAAGCAACGGCAATTATTATTTTTTGACATTTAGTTTCTTGGTTCTTTTTTTTTAATTATGGCACCTCGGCTATAAAAGCATGGCCAGTGTCGAGTAAATGGCGGCAAATTAAAAAAATCGACGTGTAGCAAGTAGCAACCTTGTCTATAGCCAGAATTATAGTTTTGATCTACGAAATACGAAAAATAAAAACTAAGTAACTTTATTATTCGTAGTTTGTAGATCATAACTGTAATTCCGGCTATAGACAGGGTTGCTATACATCGATTTTTTTAATTTGCCGCCATTTACTCGACACTAGCCATGGTTTTATAGCCAAGTGCCATAATAAAAATAAAAAAAGAATCAAGAAACTAAATGTCAAAAGCGGTTCGTCATGCTTGACTTATAGATTTTCAAAAGCGGAAGATATCGAGATACGAAAGAAACTTTTTCTCCAATGTTTTTCCGGTAAAACTGTCAAAATTTAGTTTCTTTCGTTTGTCTACGTGCTTGTGCTAGCTATGCTGCACCAGTGCTTAAACGACGCCCGCGCCCTCTGCCGGCCGCGCTGCATTATTATAATTTGTAGCACGCTCAAAAATCGACAGACGTTCGATTTTTCAGCATGCTCGAAATAGGCATGCTTATTTTGAGAAATGTATACAGTATACGTGCTCAAAAGCTGCAGCAACTGCTCAGTGCTCGGTTGAAACTTGAAGGAGTTGAAGGCTGAAGGCGGGCTGAAGCATGCTTTAGTAGTGGATATGTCGCAGGGAAATGAAGATATCAGGGATTTCACGAAATCCCAGTAGATGCCAAATATTCTTGCATATTACGTCTTCTTACTAAAAATATCTAGTGATGTGTCAATTCACTAGACGGGCCTGTTTCACCACTTTCTGATAAAGTGCCGAATAGGCTATTTACGACTTTTTTGACAGATTCTCCATACTTCATCTGTCAAGTTAAGTGGTAGATAGCCTATTCGGCACTTATCAGGAAGTGGTGAAACAGGCCCTAAATCTAGTGAAATGTCAGAAAAGCGGATACCGCTGAATAAAAATCGAGCTACGCATATTCTCTAGCTCGCTCCAGCACACGGCCATGACTAGTGGGAGTGAAACAAAGTATGCGTCGCTTGAGCTGGCGCGGCTCGTCTAGCTATAGCGGTTCTTGAAATACAGCCTAGAGACAGACGGAGAGACAGTTTTACCCTTTGGGTACGGAACCGTAATAATATTACAAAAAAATATTCTACTTGGTGGGCCGCTTCATTTGACGTCAAAAATCAAAGGTCTGAAGCACAATAAAGCAATATATGTATATATTTACCCTACAGTAGTGAAATAGTCCATTGAAATGTTACAATTTTAGGACCGAATATTGCATTATTTTATTAGAGGACGCGATTTTAATTTTGGAATATGTTGGGGGGGTCAATGTTGGGGGAAGCACCTCAAGTTTGTGGGATCGCCAGTCGCCACTCTTGTCCTCTGGCCGCCATCTTGAATAAAAGGGTAACAACACTATTTTCGTGATATCTCAGAAACTATAAGTCTTACAAAAAAAAATTTAGAACATAATTTGTTGCAAATTATTTTGCCTACAAATATGTTCATATAACTTTTTACCCTAAATTAAAAATTTAAAAAGTTATAACTTATAAGCAAAAAAGTGATATTTTTTTGAAAAGGTTTATTATCGCTCTTTAACAGACCAACCTTGTAGATGATCTTTTCAGAAAAAGATCCCCCAATCCCCCCGATAGTGGAGTCACTGAAGGTTTTCACCTCCGATTTCGTGGAACCTTCATCGATTTTCATGAAAATTGGTGAGTAGGTGAGGGATACCCTAAGAAACAAAAGTGACATAGTGCCAACTTGCGCTTTTGCCCTGGGGGTGGATGCCAAGTTGCCAACCTTCTCAGGGGTGAAATATTTTTAAATAATAAAAACCGCAAAAATCGATAAACAGACAAATTTTAAGCAAAATTTGTTGTATAAAGTTTTTGGAATAAATCAATACTTTCTGAGTAATTAAAGATCGAAGATTGTGATTTTTCGAGATAAAACTACATGTTTTAAAACGGTTTTTCATAAATAACTCAAAAACTAAACGTTTTTACGAAAAATGTGTTATAACCTAAATTAAAGTCAATAAAATAACAAATAACTGCCTAATTTTAATAACCTTCTAATTTTAATCTAAAGTGAAATATAGGTGATTATATGTATACTTTTTTTCGGCGAGTACTTTAATCTAAACATTCATACACAAATAACGGAAAATTTATGCATTTTATGACATATACTTCCTGAACACTTTTTAAAGTACTTAAAATTATCTTTCTATTGATTACTGTAAAAAGTTAATAGCATTAAAATTGAGCAAGTTATAATAAAAATAAGATGACACTTTCGAATTTTTTTTGGAAAAAACGAAAAATAAAACGTTCACCATTTCTACAATATCTCAAATTTATGGTTATCCTTAAAGGTTTTTCTTTATTTTAGCATAAGTTATGATCTCAAAAAATTAACCTGCTTTAGAATGCTTACTTTTGAAAAAAAAAAATTTCATAAAATTTTAATTTTTCAAATTTTCGTAAATTTAATTTTGTTTTGGATATAACTTTTAAAATATTGGATATTCGTAAAAAAACATAAAGAACAAAATTTGAGTTCGTTTCCTAAAAAAGCTTTTGGTTTCCTTTTTATTTTTGTAAGATGAAAAATAGCCAAGATAGAGACGTATAAAGCCTAACTTTTACTGCGATAACCACGTAACCACAGTTTCCTGATTTTCCCAGTGAAATGACAATGATCGACGACAGTGTGATCAGTTGATAATAATGGTTGTACACAAATATGTCAGAAAGAGTTGTTGTACTAATGTGGAAAAATCAATGTTTCTATCGTAATCAATCAGAACTAAATATTATGTCCGCTATAACACTAGCGTCATTATAAATATTATCAACAAACTTTTGTACACAATCATGACCTTGATATACTTACAATTAATTTTGACAGTGATTCATTATAGTTACAATGTTACATAAAATACTTAACTAAAACTACAAGGAACGTGATCTCGGTGTTCATGGGTACAATAAGTAGTTTTCAAATTATATTCATTTTTGTGAATTGATGACTAACATTTTTAAAACGTAAAATGTTATCAGTGATGGAGGGCAGCTCAATGAGAGCCTTATTACACCCAATTTTTTTCGTGAATTTACGTTTAACACGTTTCTTTTTTTCATCAACACCATACACATTCACTTTAATTTGCTTTAAAACTTCAAAGCGTTTAATTCCCTTCAAACTGACTGGTAACTGAATACCTTCCGTTTTAAATACAGTCAGGTATGAATGGTATGATGGATAAGAGGATGTCCGATCTGAAATCTGAATTGCTGTCTGTCGGATATAAGGCGCTCACCAGAGCCTAGAAAAAGCAAGCGTCGTCCTCGTTTTTCACATTTACACAAGCTTTCTTTCGTTGAATCCAATCAGGAAGTGGTAGGTACATAAAAGCCTCCTTTCATGAGATCCAACTTGTTGATGTTCACTTCTAAAAACTCGATCTTTTCCAAAGCCCATCCACTATCTCTCTCTTGAAATCGTTCACATTTTCGTAAAATTTTAGAACAAAAATTTTGATACAGTTCATATAAATCCGGTGAGAGGTGTTGTGGTTGTTGCTGCTGCTGTTGGAGACCTACAAACTCAAACTCAAACTCAAACTCAAATTTTTTTATTCAGAATAATTTTTTTCAAATATTCTCTGAACGTCGGGGCTACACAGATGCCTACCACCGGTTAGGGAACTAACCCGGCGAGAAGAACCGGCGTAAGAAACTCGCACGGGGCCATCTTTTTCTAAAAAGATGGAAAATTACAAAAAATATATTATAAAATAACAGTGTCATTATGACTAAATAAAATACAACGAATGTACAATTATTATACATATTATAATGAAACAGCTCTGCAGGGGGCGACCTTATTCCCATGGTGTACTATCATTCATGAAATCAGTAACTTTATAGTACGCTTTGGTACACAAACGTTCTTTAACAACTTTTTTAAATCTATTAATTGAGAGATTTTGAACGCTTTCTGGGATCTTATTATAAAGGCGTATACATTGACCTTTAAAAGAATTTTTGACTTTAGTAAGTCTAGTCACCGGAATTTCAAGCTTATGTTTATTACGAGTATTTCTCCCATGGGTAAGTATCACATTTTTTCGTGAATTGATATATATTCTTTTTAACATATAATACATTTGATAGGACATATTGAGAAGCAACAGTTAAGATTCCAGTTTCCTTAAATTTTTCTCTAAGTGAAGTATTACGGGCCAACTTGTAGATTGCCCGCACAGCTCGCTTCTGCAGCACAAAAATTGTATTTATATCTGCAGCATTGCCCCACAGCAAAATGCCGTAGGACATAATACTATGAAAGTAACTAAAATACACTAGACGTGCTGTTGTTTCATCTGAAAATTGTCTAATCTTACTTACTACATATGCTGCTGAACTGAGTCTGTCGGCCAACCCAGCAATATGAGGGCCCCACTGAAGCTTGGAGTCTAGTGTAATACCTAAAAAGATAATGTAATACCTACATTTTTCACATTGAAAGATTTCAAATCACTTACTACTTTATCGTCTTTTATGACGATGTACCTATGTGCAGAAAAGTTCCATATTGACTTTGATGATCTTTTTCCAGTTGCATCTTGAGTAACTGAACAACCTTATCTTTCGCTCCATTCAGATATATTTCCGGGTCTATAATATCGGAGGAGTTCACAACATAAGTGAATATTCACCCCATAAAGTTAATATTACCTATCGGATAGATAATATTAACTTTATGATTCACCCCCATCTTGTTTAGGAACACAGTAACTTGTGTACTAGGAAATGTTACAAAAAGGACACTGATATTTCGACACCATCTCGATACAGTGAACAAGTATTTCGACTAAATACACAAAACTTATTCACTTTCACATATTACTAGTATATTATATTGTTCACTTTACTATAAATTCATAGGTAGTTTTTATTTTATAAAGCCACGTTTTCACTAGGGGGAGACATGTTGCGTGGATGGTGGTGGCAAGCCGTCCGATATTCACATAGTTTACCCCTGCAATTTTGTCTGAGGGACAAACAGGGGTGAATCAAAAACTTCTATTATATGCTATAGGGGTGAATATGTATGCGTATGACTTGTTCACAGTCTAGTCCACAGGATACAAATTACTCACGGAGGTGGTGAACAGTATGTCCTCCTTGTGAGTATAGTATTCGTTGAGTATGTAATCTGTGGTTGAGTATGTCACGCACGACGACAAGACGTCACGCAACCTGTAAATGTCAAGTGTCCCCTAGACCCTAGTGAAATCGTTGCTTTATGGTTATCTGCTTGTGGTGAACTTATAGAAACCGGAAATTTTAATTGTCGTTAGACACTTAAGTATAAAATAAAAACAGGAAAACTTTTATTAATTGCTATATTTTATGTACAACATCATTATATTAAACATGAGCAAAATTATCTTTGAATTATAGGCCTCTTGGATATCGTTGCTAAGCTACGGCAACGCCGCGGGTCGGTTGACGGCGGAAACACGTGACCGCTTTTCTCATAATATGATTCTCATACAAGTCACTGCACTTTTTTGGTAATTGTTTATATTTTTAGCACAATAAAAAGTAATGAGCCAAATTACTATTAAGTTTGGATTTCAGAATATTTCCACAGACTTTTTCCGCGGAAAATCTGTATCGAAAGCTATATTTACTTAAATATACACGATCATGAAATATTCTTTCAAATTCATTGAATATGATTTTTTACTGTGTATTTATTTATTTGTAAGATCATCTTATTAGTTACCTATTACTTATTAGATATTACTAATTACAGGTTGTTTACCTAATTAAAAATTATAGGGCGCAAACTAATTCCAAAGCAATCATGTTCATGAGGTCTTCGAAATCCATGATGATGGAGAACGAATCATCCGTTTAAAAGTAATACCACAGACGAGTAGGTAATCGACTATACGACGTGAAAGTGGAGCTATGTATTAATTTGAAAATTAATTAATAGTTGAATAATGTAAACAAATATATTTTCAGCAACTATTCAACCGTACATGCAAAATAAAAATGGAAAATGAAAATTTTAATATGTAATAATATATTATACATATTTACTAGATGACGCCCGCAACTCCGTTGTGCCATAACTCTTGCACAACGGAGTAACCGCGCGGGATTCGGGAACCGTACATTTTCCCGAGACAAAAAGTATCCTATGTCCAGTGGCGTAAATATAGGGCTGGCAAAATGCCACGGGCCTCCGGCCCAAAAGGACAACATTTTTTTAAGTACATATTGTTTTATTATTAACGTGACGATTTTTACTGATAGAGCCCCATCAATTTGCCACGGGCCCCGGATCTTATAGTTACGCCACTGCCTATGTCCTTTTTCGGGACTCTTAAGTATATACAGGGTGTAACAAAAATAAGTGATAATACTTTAGGGTGTGTACGTGTTCCTTGTAGAGAGTTCACTGTGAAAGTAGCAGCGATGAAAGACCAAAAATTTTTTTCACTTTTGTATGGGGAAACTCGTGACGCTCGGGCCGTTGCCCATACAAAAGTGAAAATTTTTTTTCGTCTTTCAGCACTGCTACTTTCACAGTGAACTCTCTACAAGGAACACGTACACACCCTAAAGTATTATCACTTATTTTTGTTACACTCTGTATGGAGTTATCCATGCCAAATTTCAGCAAAATCTGTTCAGCAGTTTAGGCGTTAAGAGGTAACAGACAGACACACTTTCGCACTTATAATATTATTAGTAAATTAGTAATATCAGTAATTAGTATATTAGTATGATAGGGAATAGTATAAATGCAAAAGTGAATATTGAAGGAATAAGTATTGTTCTGAAATATTGAACCGACAATAATTTTATTTGTTAGGTATTTTTTATTACCTACATCGTTTTTTAAATTACAATATATTATTATACATAATGAAACAATGATATTAAAAATAACTTGCACGTGATATTTTAGAAATATTCGTGCGAGATTTAGATTTAAGCATGATTAATAATCGGCATGTTGATTTCGATACGTTTCCCAATTCCGTCTCAGAAACTTTCGAATTTTTGCACCCTACAACACAACAGTACTTCGTACCGCCCATATTTTCCTATTTCAGAGCATTTTTTAACGTTTTCAACGTGTTTTCATTAAAACTAGTAAACCGTATTTTACAACTGATCGCACTCTGACGGACACGTGTTGCCTGAATCTGCCACTCGCCGCGCCACTAGAGATATCCAAGAGCCCTATATCAACGTTGGCCTTCAACCACGTACCAAATGCTTCCACCTAAACCCCGCTGCAGTGACAATAAATTACTTCTCTCTGATGTTGGAGAGAAGTTGGTGTGGTGATTGCAGTTTGATGTTTTTGAATAATTATTACTATCCCACATCAACTCTGCCATCACCTTCTCCACTTTGGGCAACCAAACAATTCAATGTTTACATATCTGAAGCCCAACGATGACAATTTTTTTTTTCTACTTACCTCCCTTACAAGCCCATAAATAT
The DNA here is from genome assembly GCF_905147365.1 of Aricia agestis. Classification (NCBI taxonomy): domain Eukaryota; kingdom Metazoa; phylum Arthropoda; class Insecta; order Lepidoptera; family Lycaenidae; genus Aricia; species Aricia agestis. The sequence goes on along the minus strand of NC_056416.1, from coordinate 15,347,518 downwards.
TCTTTGTATCTAGGGAGTGCAAAAACCCCACTAAATCCTCATGGGTTATGTCCCCATCGAAATAATTTCTGAATGACGTTGACGTTCACAGAATGTAATTGCCTTACTCTTTCTCTGGAGAAACCTGGAGAAATCTGGGAAGCCATCAATGTCGATAACATATCTAATATCAACCCCCATACTTCTCGACCTTGTGGCAAACACAGACTTAAAACACTTATATCAATACCTACTGTCTTCTTAAAACTACTTACTTATAAAAAAAAAATATTATATCGCATACAGTTCGACAAGGCTGTTTATGAACGTGGCGAGAAAAGGAACTAACGCTTCTATCATACAAAAACGTAATTTTTGACAGTTCTCCTTTACCAGCAGCGCCCATTGACACATTCATTTAAAGCCTTGGAATACTTTAGCTAATTATTATATCACACAGCTAATAATTATATCGCACAGTCTATACCAGTGGTCCCCAACCTTTTTTCATGCGGGCCACAAACATGTTTTGGTCTTGGTGTCGCGGGCTGCAACAAAAATTTTAGACTTAAAATATAAAATTCTTTAAAACTAACGATTTAAAAGTGAAAAAAATTTAACGAATATCACGTAGACTACGTTATTTTGCCGGTGGGCATGAATTTAAAAATTGTTTAACATCACGCGGGCCACAAATAAAGTCCTAGCGGGCCGCGGGTTGGGGATAGCGGGTCTATACCATAGTTGGCACTAATGACACATAATAATAAATAGTTCAAAAGTTCGCTAGTCAATTTACAGATTTGTAGCTAAAATAAAAAAAATCAAACTCCTGTGTGCAAGTGTCACAGAACACTAAATACTCCTACCGGAGGCAAGTGTTCTTAACTGGACTGTGATAAGCAGTAGCATGTTAACCTATAAAAATATATCAGGCATTGAGTTGTAAATATGCCGTCTTGTTCTTAAGATCTAAAGAACAAGACTACATTCATAACTCGATACCAATAATTTTTTGAGTATTAAGAGGATTCCACACCGCCGTTTTTCCATACAAACGCTGTCCCCTGTTTCCTCCCTGGATAATGCCGGTAGAGTTATGATTTTTTTCCTGAATATCTATGGTCACTATTAGCATATCCCTATGTTTTCTTTTTTTTCATAATTTAATTATTAAAAAAGATAAGAACGTCCAAAAACCCAAAAAAATGGCCAGATTTTCCTCTGCGTTCAAACACCCAGAAAACAAAACTGGCTAGAATATTACAAAAAAAACAAAACATAGTAACCCAGCTCAAGCCTTGCTTTAATTCTTAATGAAAAAATTACATAAATCGGTTAAGTTTTGGAGAAGGAATCAGCGGACAACGAATCGAAGTTTTACTGTTCTTTTATTTCAACTTTTGTCGTGTTGTCTCTATCGCGCTCTGCGGTGGGAGACTTGAGATTGGCGAGACAGCAATACATTTTCAAATACCTATTTTCAATTTCTCTCGCCCCTAGTGTATCCTCTTAACACACTAATGTTTATCAGCGTCTTTTATTTTCTGTATGTTTAGTAAAATGTGTATTTGTCAAGTGTTACTGTCGAGTGTGATGTGACTCAAAGCAGGTGAATACGCACAGTGCTACATTACACGCTTTGCAATAGGCATTTGTACGCTTTTTGCATACAACACACTATCGCGGTCGCCTCGTGCGGTCGGCTGATTTCCGGGCAGAAAGCCATACTGAGCTGGAACATGTAGCCCTGTCGGAACTGCTGAGGGTGAATGTGGTTTGTGTGCACTCACTCACTGTGCAGCAATCAAATCTTTTACTAAAGACTCACGGAATTTTCGGTGTGTAACCGTCTGCTGCTGTGAGCGGAGAAAAATGAACGCGTTCAGAACACTTGCACTCAGAACATTTGATTTTTTTTTATATTAAATGCGAGATCTCTGCCGTTCAATAGGGTTTGATCTATTCGATCAACTCCCCCCATGCACACATTGTAATCGGCAACAACACTCGGCTTTACTACCGTGCGGCACTTCACCGCTGCCATCCCATGGTACGTCGAGATAAGGGCGACTAGGTTCTTATCTCGCCATACCATGAGATCGACATCGCCGGAAGTGCAGCCTCGCATCTCACCGACTGTCAAGTCTCTTTTGGTTAAATTAGTCAATTCTGTTGGTACAAACTGGCGGTCCAAGCGAAGGGTTCCGACGCAGTCATAGCTCTGTACTTTTAGTTCCCGCGCAAGCGCAGGGCTATCCATACTAATATTATAAATGCGAAAGTATCTCTGTCTGTCTGTCTCGCTTTCACGCCAAAACTACTGAACCGATTGCGATGAAATTTTTTACACAGTTATTCTAGAGTCTGAGAAAGGACATAGGCTACATTTTGATGTGGGAAAATATCTTATTTCCATGAAAATATCGATGAAAATTAATTCGCATTGCGCGTGGGCAGCGCTCATCCCGGGGGTCCTGGACAAAAAGTTTTCAATGTTCCTGGGTCTTGGATGTGTATTAAAATAAAATTTCAAAAATCTTAAACATATTTTAGTAGTGGATATATGTACGTTCTGGCGCACTGATAGACCACTGTAAGAAGATCTCTCTGTTGTGTGTATATGTAATGTGAGTGGTGTTTCATGTTATGTTGGTGGTAGTATAAAATAGGTTGATTTTTAATGATCACTATCACCCTGACCAGGTGTATGTGTGTTTGTGGACTGCGGCGGGCGGTGCTGCGGCGGCCGGTGCCGCGGCGACGGCTGTGGTGTTGGTGCTGCGACCTCATGAGCGCTGTGTTGGTGGTTGGTTGTGTGGTAAGGAGGTGTCACGAGGGTGTTGCGTGATGAATAATTCAAGAAAACATCTTGAATTATTTTAATTAGGCAACCGGAGACTGCTTGTGAGGTATTGGACGGCGGCGGCGGGGGGAGGGGGTGGCGGGGGGGGGGGGGGGGGGAGGGGCTACGTCAGCGGGGCTCGGTGTGTTCTCGAATTATCACACACAATCAACAGTGTGAGGACATCACAGCGAAGGTCAATCATTTTCAAGAAATATTACGAAAAAATTTAAAAACCCCACCGGAAGTGAATTCTAAACCTCAAATAAATAAAAATCCCAAAAAGACATCTAATAATCCTCAAGAATCACCATTATCAACATCCTCGTCATCATCGTCGTTGTCGTCATCATCGTTGTCCTCACGTAAAAACTTCAAGACCTCTAAGGAAGTCAATTCTAAATCTCAAACAGCTCAAAATCCCAAGAAGAAAAACGTCTACAAACCTGAAGAAGATCAATCACATAATTTAACCAATTAACCGACGACAACACTCTAAAACCTAGTTATAAAGTAGTATAATAAAAATATTATGAGTTTAAAATGGCAGGTCGTTAAGGAAATTCATAAGAATGCTAACAAAAAGTTTCCAAGGAGACGATTCGTACAAAAAGGTCTCGATGACACCTGGCAGATTGATTTGATAGATATGCAAAAGTATTCAAAATATAACAAGGGTTTTAAGTACATTTTAGCGTGTATTGATACCTTTTCCAAATACGCGTGGGCTCAACCGGTGAAAAGTAAATCGGCTGAGGATGTAACACGAGCCATGCAAGCTCTACTCAACAACAATCTCAATAGAAAACCGAAAAATATTCAATCAGACGATGGACGTGAGTTTTTCAATGGGAAATTTCAAGCGCTGGGAAAGTTTGGTATACATCACTAATCTACATACAGCCCTATGAAAGCGTCTATTGTGGAGAGATTTATTAGAACTATTAAGAATTGGATTTGGCAACAATTTACTTTTAATGGTTCTTATACATGGATTGATCATGTACTACTTACTTTTTTTACGTCCGTGGTACTACTATACGATGTCATGAAAAAATATAACAACAAAATACATCGCACAATCGGGCTTGCCCCAGTGAATGTGAATCATACTAATGCCAATGCCTTATTATCTAATGTTTACAATTTTATCAAGGTTCGTGGTAAAGCTAAATTTAAATGTCACGATTATGTAAGAATTAGTAAATATAAATCGTGTTTTTCCAAAGGATACACTGGCAATTGGAGTTCGGAAATATTTCAAATTGTGAAAGTGAATAACACCAACCCAGTTACCTATCAGTTGCAAGATGACCAAAAGCAACCTATACTGGGTTCATTCTATGAAAAAGAACTACAAAAAGTTAAATATCCCGATGTATATCTAGTGGAGAAAGTGTTGAAGAAAAAAGGTGATAAAGTACTCGTGAAATGGTTCGGTTTGAATACAACTAGTTGGATCAATAAAGAAAACAAAATAAATTAATAACGTTTTATTATTTTATATTTTTAAAAGCACACGTACCTACTACATTAACCTACCCCACACAATATTATAATAATCATTTTCAATATACAATTATTAAAAACAAAAAAGGATATAATAATCATTTTTTTTCAATGCTTACACATTTTTTATTATTTTCTTTTTTACAACAATTACAATAATCTTTATCCTAGTACATTTTATTAAAGTTACCCACCCCAATTTTAACCTACTTTCACAATTATGTTTTATTAATAGACTACAATTTTTTTCTTAATCCTATTATTAAGTACATTTTATTAAAGTTACCCACCCCCAATTTTAACCTACTTTCACAATTATGTTTTATTAATAGACTACAATTTTTTTCTTAATCCTAATAATAATAAGTATTATATTTTTTTAACTTTATCAACATTGGTCTTTAGCCACATACCGAAAGCATCAACCTCAACCCCGCTGCAGTGACAACTTCTCTTTGATGAATGATGATTGATGAGTGATGACGCAGAATATGGTGAGAACTTGGTATGACGATTACAGTTTGTTAATTTTGGATAATTACCATACCGTATTAATTCTGCAATCACCATCTCCACTTTGGGGCAGCCGAATGTTTCGATGTTTATATGTCTAAAACCCAATGCTGATAATAATTGTTTTTCCACTGTGCCCCCCTTATACGCCCATAAATGCTCTTTATTTGGATCTAGGGTGTGCAAACGCTCCACTAAATCTTCCTTGGTTATATCCCCGTTAACATTTCGTTCACTCCGATATAGGTTATATCTTGGAAGTAGATCTAGAGTATCCGCACCACCTTCACGATTTACACAATGACTACTACCCCTTTTGCGCTGAAACAAAAAAAACACCTAATGGTATAACTAAAAAACTTTCACTCACATTAGAAAACAAATCAAACTACATCATTCACTACATAAACTTAAAACAATGCATCGTCAATGGTTTAATTTGCAAAAGGATCCATAGAATCCTATCTTTCCATCAATCTAAATGGCTCAAATCCTATATAGATTTAAACACAGTCAAAAGAACCGAAGCAACAAACTCTTTTGAAAAAGATTTCTATAAACTCATGAATAACGCTATTTTTGGTAAAACAATAGAGAATGTGGGTAAAAGAACTGATGTTAAACTTTGCACCACTTTTAAAGATGTGAAAACAAAAACTAAACCTAGTTTTGGTGCTGTGCGTTACATGTCTCGCCCCAATTTTCATAGTTTTAAGATGTTCACCGAAGATTTTGTAGCAGTACAAATGAATAAAACAAAAATACTCTACAACAAACCACTCTATGTTGGTTTCACTGTACTCGAACTCTCCAAATATGTCATGTACGATTTTCACTACTCTTACATGTTACCAAAATATAAAGAAAACGTACAGCTATTGTACACCGATACTGACTCTTTCATCTATCACATTAAAACCAAAAATTTTTACGAAGATATCAGAAACGATTTACCATACAAATTTGACACCTCTGATTTTCCCCAAAACAATGTATACAATCTACCTTTACTCAACAAAAAAGTTATCGGTCTAATGAAAGACGAGAGTAATGGTTGCATCATCAGAGAGTTTATTGGACTACGCTCCAAAATGTATAGCTATATCCTAGATAATGATAAAGTTGTAAAAAAAAATAAAGGCACCTCCGCTGCCATTGTGAGAAACCTACACTTTAAGAACTATTATAAGGCCCTTAATCGTAGCTATGAAAAATATGATGATATGCGTACATTTTGTAGTGATAAACATAATGTTTACACACAAATCAAAATAAAAAAGTTTTATGTGGTAAAGATGATAAAAGATACATCTGTCCAAACGATGGTGTTAGCACTTTAGCTTGGGGGCATTATAAAATAAAATAAAAAAACATTATTTTCAGACAACAGTGTTTTTTATTTCCTTAGTATATTTTCCCCCTTTATCGTCATCACCATTATCAACCTGTATCCCCCTCTCACTCACACTTTTATCATCATCATCACTATGGTTGATGTACTTTTTTTGTATGTAAGCACACTGACTAAACCATCGCGCGTGCTCCCGCCAAGGACAATCATCATCTTCCCAATCCTTTAAACCACCACCACAACAGAAACAAACGGTCCTATCTCCTCGACCCGTATAGAAGAAACCAGCATCCGCAAGTTGCTCCGCCGTCTGACGCATACGCTTCGGCCAGTCTTCAAAACTTCTCAATCGTTGCCATTTTGAACGGAAAATTGGAAATTCCACTCTCTCAAACACACCATCACGAAGTTCATTAATTATCGACTGTAACAACAATGATTCCCTTCCACACGTATCCATATTCATATTAAAACTAACATCTCTCACAACAATAATATTATAAAACTTTATTAATAGCACACACGTCATACCTTATCATACCAGATAAGAAAAACCACTATAAAATGTTACACTGCTAGCGCAACCTAATTATGATGTCATAGAAAACATTAAACTACATTAATAAAAAATACAGTACCTCACAAGGTCACACACAACCAGTCTCCGGTTGTCTAATTAACATAATTCGAGAACACACCGAGCCCCGCTGACGTAGCCCCTAAAGATTATGTTTAATAATATAATCACTTGGTATAATAATAATCAATCTATCTTATCTTATAGAACTCCTACTGCATTTCTAATATATGTGACAAGTTGACAACAGAAGGCGCTCTATTTTTTTTTTTTTTTTTTCGAAAGGGTCTAAGCTACTGGTCTGGTTAAGACCATAGTAGTTTAATCGTGGCTATAACTAGTCTAATCTAAACAATGAGGGGGGCCTGGCCCCCTCCCCTAAAGTCACACGTGTGACATTCTAGACGGGCAATATTGGGGAAAGCTACGAAAATAAGCTATTTTTATCTGACGTGGGGGAGGCGCTCTAAAATAAAGGAGTACGAGTGTACCGTGTTGGCCTATATTCCATCCAGAAAATATATCAATGCAATCAAAATTTTAATTCTAATATATGAAAACAGATGGCGTTTTATTTTTTACTTTATTATTGTAACAGAACTAATCATACCTACTTTACTATATAATATTGTTTTTATTCATAACTAGCTGTTGCCCGCGACTTCGTCCGCGTGGACTTCAGTTTATAGCACGCGGTGTCAATAAAATTGGTGTCAAAAGCTTTTTAAAACCCTGGTACCCCTTAAATCAAAATACCCAAAACAGCCGTGTAGTGTGCACATAATATGATTTTTTTAAATTAAACTTTTTTATACCTTTTAAAGCTTATTTAGCGGTACACAACTTAGCTGCATAATGCATTACACAACTTTAGCTTTGCCCAATAGCCAATACCCATAGGCCATAAACTATTTAGTATTTATTATTGGTAGACTGTTGTTTCTGATGTCTATGTTGGTACGTGAGTTATTTAATAACATGTATAACAATCGAAAGAATCGAAATATTAACTCAACATGGTACCACCTCTTATAGAAATACATATGAGCAAGCAATAGCGCGATCTAGGCGACTCTTGGCGCCATCTGTTCCAGTTTTTGGAACTAACTTAATTTGAACAAATTTACGCATAAACACCCCCTTATAACCCCTTTTTCCAGTAAGAAGTAGCCTATGTCCTTTCTCAGGCTTTAGACTATCTGTGTACAAAATTTCATTACAATCGGTTCAGTAGTTTTGGCGCTGTTATTTTTGAATTTGATATCTAATCTAAGTTGGTAGGTGAGTTCTTAGTCAATAACGTGTATAACAATCAAAAGAATCGAAAAACCTAACTTAACATGGTACCACCTCTTATAGAAATACGCATGAGCAAGCAATAGCGCGATCTAGGGGACTCTTGGTGCCATCTATTTTGAGTTTTTGGAACTAACTTAATTTGACCAAATTTACGCATTTTCACCCCCTTACAACCCCCTTTTCCAGTTAAAAAGTAGCCTATGTCCTTTCTCAAGCTTTAGACTATCTGTGTACAAAATTTCATTACAATCGGTTCAGTAGTTTTGGCGTGAAAGCGAGACAGACAGACAGACAGAGATACTTTCGCATTTATAATATTAGTATAGATAGCTGTTGCCCACGACTTCGTCCGCGTGGACTTTAGTTTATAGCGCGCGGTGTCAACAAAATTTGTGTCAAATTTAAAAACTTTTTAAAACCCTGGTAAGTGCTCACCTCGCCGCTGCCATTCCGGTGTAGCGCGGCCCTTAATTAATCAAAATACCCAAAAACAGCTGTGCAGTGTGCACATAATCTATACTAATATTATAAATGCGAAAGTATCTCTGTCTGTCTGTCTGTCAGTCTCGCTTTCACGCCAAACGCCAAAAGTATCTCTGTCTGTCTGTCTGTCAGTCTCGCTTTCACGCCAAACGCCAAAACTACCGAACCGATTGTAATGAAATTTTGTATACAGATAGTCTAAAGCCTGAGAAAGGACATAGGCTACTTTTTTACTGGAAAAAAGGGTTGTAAGGGGGTGAAAATGCGTAAATTTGTTCAAATTCAGTTAGTTCCAACAATTCATAATAGATGGCGCCGTGCGTCTTCTACATCGCGCTGACGCTTGCTCAAAAGTCTTTCTATAAGACGTGGTATCATCTTACATTTAAGTTTCGATTTTTTTCGATTGTTATATCTATTCTACGGTATTAAATAACTCAGTACATTATCTGTGCAGTGACGTAACCTTAAATCTATCAATGATAAATAGTTTATGGGTAAAGTTGTGTAATTGGAGGGCTAAATAAGCTTTAAAATTTGGCATAAAATATAAAGTTTAATATAAAAAAATGAAATACTTATTGTGTGCACACTGCACAGCTGTATTGATAACTGTATTGGTACCAGGTTTTTTTTATAAAAGCTTTTGACACCAATTTTGTTGACATCGCGCGCTATAAACTGAAGTCCACGCGGACGAAGTCGCGGGCAACAGCTAGTTATAAAATATATTAAAATTGTCCATCCAGACAGTGCTCAAGACCGTTAAGCAGTTTGAGGACCAGGTTCGACACTGTCCCAGACAATGGAGTGTCAATAGGAGGCAATTCGTGCCCCGCGTGGACCTCGAACCTCCATAAGTAGCCAGTCTTGGACTCGCATACTTCGTAGGTTTTGATACCCACTGAAGCTGCTTTGTTCCGGATGAATTGTCTAACTCAATGGAAGGGTTGGTTAGACATAAAAATGTCTAACCAACCCTTCCATTTCTCTCTGAACTCTCTTTCTTCTCTTCTTTCTTGACTTTCGTCAAGGTCTATATTTTGAGATAGTCTATATAGACTGGAAATTTTGTGATTTAAGTGAGCAATGATGGGTCGAATTTTAAAAAGTCTTGCTTTTGATCGCGTCATTTCGTTGGGGTTACAATTATTATTGTCGCTGAAATGTAGGCATTTTGACAAAAGCTGGAACCTATTGTAGCTCATCGCTGAAGCAAAACCTGGCGACGAAAGGAAGCTCTGGTCAGAGCTCCAATAGGTATCTATATGTGATTTCACCATAATCCCGGTCGCCAAGAAGCGGCTTCTTGGGGGCAAGGGAATCCCCGTGCAACATAGCCGTCAGCCCGTCACTACCTGTTGCGCGTACCGGTTTGTTTCAACGGCTATGTGCTCCATAATTTGGCGATCCCATATCGCCGTAAATGCCTCATATGGGCTGGTAAATTCTAATGTGGGACCACTATTGAGGCCACAGAAGGGTTCCCGCCTTACCTCAGGAAAGTTGACTGAAGAAAACCCTCTCCACCTAAAGTCAAATTTATTGACCGGTCCTATTTCGGCGCTGCTGGGTTCAGGCTCGCGTTCGACCCTGGGCTCGGGCTGGAGGAAAGTGGAAGGAAGAGGTGGCCAATCAAAACTGATGTTTACATCGGCTGACGGCAACACCTCCTGGGCCTCATTTTCCTCCGACATAAAAATCCTCGTAGCCCGGGGCACGAGCACTGGCTGCTGAGCTATGTCTTCCTCGCCGTCATCGTCGGACATTTCATCGTCACTGCCTGTGTCATTAATTAGCATATTACAGGCTTATTCCCCTTTACACGTAAAAGAGACTGAGGCGACCAAAAAAATTTTTAATTGTACGGTTTCGTTAAATTGTGTGGTTTTTGAAAGTTAAGAATGCTTTAGAATACACACGAGAGAAAAAGATCTAAAAGAAAAATTATGACTTACCAAAATTAACAAAAAAATTGATTTGTTCTTCTGACAGGGCGACCAAATGTGACGACGAAGGCCCGGCGACAGATGAAGTCCTGAGAAGAAAAAAATAGTAAAATAGTAATATTATAGGTAATATGACTAATGCATAGTTTACATGAAGCTAATACTGGCGGCCAATACGACAGGCGGCCAATACGACAGGCGGCCAGTGCTGGCTCAATATTGGCCTTATGTGAAAAGTTTTCCAAGCTGTAAGCCAGTGCTGGCTGCATGCAAACGTCTTAAAGAATAAACCGAATTTCGCTTATTTTTAAACTCACAAGCACCGCTTAGATGCCTGAGCCGAGACGGTATTCCCGTAATAACAAGCAGTATAATATAATGCTTATATTTTTCTCCTGCCATAACAGAATTTTAGAAACAAATAATAATATAAAAACTCACGCAGGTCGCTTTTCAGCTGCGTTACTGCGGGGTGTTAAGTGGCCACTTTCCGCCGCCGCCACCATCGTTAAACATTCAACATATCTGCAAATACAAGTACACAATATTATTTCATATTTTAATTTTTACAGCAGATAATTAATTGCTTAAATGTTAAAAAATAAGGCTGGAGGATTCTACCGACACTGGTGGGACACTTGTACCTTAATTTCAGTATGTGTGACTAATTTATGTGAATTGTATCAATGATATCAAACTGGTTTATATAAGAAATAACAAAATATTTTATATACTTTCATAGTTATATTGGGATAACACCGTGTAAAATTAAATCAAAATGACAGTGAATGTTTGCCACGGGTGGGACAAAAAATGGACATTCTTGTTACACATGAATCATATTCAATAAAACTCTGCTTTCTTATTAAACTTTTTAATGTAAACTACAATATTTGTTTGAAACAATAAACTGAACATAACATTCACTGTCATTAACCGACATCCAAAAAACGAGAAGGTTATATATTCGGCTGTGGATATTTTTTTATTTTTTTTTATTTTTGTATGTTCGTCCACTACTCCGCCGTTTGTGAACCGATTTTCAAAAATTTTTTGATTTAATTTTACACGGTGTTATCCCCGCCTCCAATATAACTATGAAAGTATATAAAATATTTTGTTATTTATATAAACCAGTTTGATATCATTAAAACAATTCGCATAAATTAGTCACACATACTGAAATTAAGGTACAAGTGTCCCACCAGTGTCGGTAGAATCTCCCAGCCTTATTTTTTAACATTTAAGCAATTAATTATCTGCGAAAATCGTTGGAGCCGATTCCGAGATTCCAATTATATATATACAGCCTTTGCGTGCCAACTCCAGCCGCACCACTCCCACGCCCTCGAGTGAGGCCCCTGTGGCCAAAACCACTGGGACGACCACGCGTGGCCCTTCTACCACCACCCAATGATCGACCGCCCAATCTCTAATATCCCAAGTCACACGTCAGCCACGTAGTTGTTGCCTTATATATATTTATATCTTTAATACCGACGCCCCCACCGAATAATCAGACAATGTGCTATTGTGGGGTTTTTGCTGTTATGCGATTTTTGGCATCTAGAAGTCAAAATACATCATGTGAATTTTTTTTAGATTTTTTCTCTGGATATTTACAAAGATATAAAAAATTACATGTTTATTCCATAACAATACTTAAAATTGTATGTTACACCAAAAACTGGGCAATAGGCTATTGCGAAAAAATATGTCAAAACAATTTGACGATAAACGACTATTACATGATTATTCGGGTAAATACATTGCTGCCTACTGCACACTTCCACTCCTGCACATCTCACTTTCACACTCCTTCCACTCAGGTAGCCGCTGATCACCCGCCTCAGGTTCCCCAGACACTTAACTTCAGCTAACCGAACCTTTACAGCCGGCCACCAAGCATTGTCGAAGGCCCCCTCTGTGTCCAGCGATACCACAAAAGAAATTTTGTCCTTCTCTCTTTTCTTTCTGATGTGGTTCACTAACCTATAGAGGGCGGTCTTCGGTGCACCTTTGGGGCATAAAGGCATATTGGTTGGGTTTTATTTCGGACAACTTGTAGAATCTGTGTCGGACGACCATCATATCGCGGTGATCATCTCAGTCCACTCACTTCCAGCTTCCAGTCTCAGACCAGTCATCGCAGAGGTTTACACAGGACTTAAGAGTCAGGAATCAGACTTTCTTCATTAAAAAAAATTGTATGTCTGACTGTCCCTGGCTAGCTTTTTTGGATGTCTTAAGTCGTCATAGACGTAAGAACGACCAGCAGTCGTTTTGGAAGACATCAAGTGGTAAAGTCCTTCCTAACATTCGTTAAATTATGTACATTGCTAATATTTTTATTTTATACTTCAAGGTTATTGTAGGAATTTTCAGTTTTCAGGATATATAATCATAATCTGTTTCGATTTTTGTAATCCACATACGGGTTTTCTCACAAACAAGGATGTATGGGCAATACTTTCTACAAAATATTATTATTATTATTATTATAAAATAAACTAATCGTGACCGATAAGCAGCGAGATCTGTTACAAATTAACAAAAACGTATTTAGATATTTTCTTCTTTCGCAAAGACTCCTAAGAAGTGCTTAAAACTGTCACGACAGCACTTGTTAGAGTTTCACGCCTGCAAGCAGCTGTCTTCGATTGCTAGCTACTATAAGATGTGCTGTTATAATGTGTTGTGTGAATATGGTATTGTATTGTAACTTGAGAAGTTTTTAACACTTTTTGATCCTGATTACATTGAACTGTATTACGATGTAGATAGAAGTCGACGATTAAAGCACCGTCATATAAGAAAGGCCTACGATGCTCTCGCAAGACTGTCTAAAGCAATTTCCTGCCATCATCATTCATTTTATTAGAACATAATTTGATTTTGATTATTGTGACACCAACTCTGGTGGCAATGAGGGTTATGATTAACATTTTAATTAACTGCAATGATTACAAGTACTATTAAAATGATAGAGCCAGCCTCCAGAGGTACTTTTTTTGAACCTAGAGCTGTTTCGATTGCACGAATGTCATTCATGTCATCAAATGAATGTATTAAAACAAAAATACATATTATTTTTATTTTACTTATAGTAGAAAATCATTGGAATAAACGACAATGACTATAATAATTATAAAGTGTACAATATTTTTTTATCACCAAATAGTAAAATAATAGGTGTTTACCAATATTCTTATCCCAAACAATTTCCCCGAATAACATTGCAATGAGATATTATATGTGCATTTTATTGCAAACGCAAAATTACCCGAATAATCATGCAATAGACAATAATGTTCAGAGTTTGACCTACTCCAGAACGATAAGTTGCGTTTTGCTTTATTTTAAAAAAACCTTCGGTGGTAATTAAATATTGTTAAGATAGCAAGATAGGCAAAAAATTAGCTTTCATTTGAGATATAAAAACTCTTTGATGCTTTTTTCTTTGACGGAGTTATTAACAAAAATCAATCGTTTTTCGGCTCTCCTGAACATTTTCATTTTTACGATTGTCCGATTATTCGGTGGGGGCGTCGATACTAACTTATTCTTTTGTTTAGCTTATTATTTATACTATCAAAATATAAGAATTAAATGTTATTTATGTATATAATATATTAAATATAATATTATTTTAACAATAAATGTATAATATATTTCAGTGTGACAACCGGAACTCTAGAGAGTCAGGAGCAGGTGCAGCCAGTTGAGAGGCCACTCCACGAAAGAAGGAAAAGATATGTGCCGGCCTCAAGGCCACCACCTGATGGGTATTTTTATTTTATTTTAAGTAAATAATAATTCTAGTACTTATTTATTTATTATACAGTAGGGCCTCGTTAATCCGGAGAGGCAAAAACAAGACCCTTTGCGAATTATCGAGGCGTACGGATTATAGTATCCAATATTTAATGTTAATAAAACACATGTTTAAACTAAGTTTCTTTAATAAATTTTAAAATTATATCAAAAGACAAAATGTACATGTTTTTTTTTTTTATTAAATAAGGGGGCAAACGAGCAAACTGGTCACCTGACGGTAAGCAACTACCGTCGCCCATGGACACTCGCAACATCAGAAGAGCTGCAGGTGCGTTGCCGGCCTCTTAAGAGGGAATACGCTCTTTTCTTGAAGGTTTGCAGGTCGTATAGGTCCGGAAATACTGCTGGTGACAGTTCGCCAAGTGCCAAGTGGTGACAGTGCCAACTCCAGCCGCACCACTCCCACGCCCTCGAGTGAGGCCCCTGTGGCCAAAACCACTGGCACGCCCACGCGTGGCCCTTCTACCACCACCCGATTATCGATTGTTAAAAAGTCACACGTCAGCCACGTAGTTGTTGCCTTATATATATATATATATATATATATATTTAAACGATTTAATTCTTGTATATAATACATATATAATTGGAATCTCGGAAAAACCGTGCTGTTGTTTCGGAATTACTTTGTATCTACTAAAGAAATTTCTAATGTGCTTTACTATAATTTTCTCCATCACTTTGCATACGACGCTAGTCAGGCTGATAGGCCTATAGTTAGCAGGTTCTAGTTTGTTTCCTTTTTTGAAGATTGGCGCCACTAGCCGTTTTCCAACTATCTGGTAGCGTTCCAGTATCGTACGACTTTTGCATTATTATGGCCAGGTGTTCGGCGACGTCGCAATTTTTTAATATTGCCACAGGGACTTCATCTGGTCCAGGTGAAGAGTCAGTTTTAAATTCCTTTATCACTTGACGAATTTTGTTTTGGGTAAATTGGATATCCTCGATTGAGTCCTCGATTCTAAGTTTAGGGTCTAGAATAGGCAGCTGGTTATCTGGTTCTATTTGCAAAACATTTGCAAACTGCTCTGCAAACACGTTGGCAATTTCACAGGGCTGAGTTACATTTTTGCCTTGTTTGTTGTGTAATGTGTAGTATAGCCGGTATGCTAACCTTGGATGTAACCTGTTGTCTCAAGTATGAATAAAATTTCTTAGGGCCGGCATTTAGAATGTTTTGTTCATAAATTTTGCGAGCATTTTTGATTTTATTAACTAGGCGATTGTTTGCCTCTCTGTACTCTTTATAGTTTTTGTCAAGTCCTGTTAATTTGTATTTTTTCCACAGTGTTAATTTGTTGTTGATCAAGTGCTTTATCTCTTTTGTTACCCATGGTTTGCTTTTACTGTCATAATTAATTTTGGTGTGCGGCACATAATTATTAATTGCCTCTCTTAAGGCATTTAAGAAACTGTCGTATTGATTTTTAACGCAATCTAGTACCTTCATACTTTCAGGGGTCATAGTAGAATGAACCTGTTCATTTATTTTTGTAAAGAAATTTTTGAAAGTTTTTGAAAGTCTTTATGAAAGTTTAGTCTGTATTTAACTTCAGTATTTTTGTTGTTAAAATTCCGGAGACTTTTGTTGAGAGAAATCCAACTTTTCAGCCAGGCAGCAATAAACGAAAGATAAAAACTCGCTAAGCATACATACTTTCTTTCTTCTTTGATCAAAATCAAGTACGATTTCAAGGTCTTAAGTTAATCAAATTTTTACAAATTTTTGTTGTAAAAATTGGGACGTAATAGTAGGTAAATAGTTTTTAATGGGTGTCTGGGGAAATAGACATATTTCGGCCAAATGTCCGGGATTTTTGTCGTGCTAGACCGGCGACGGCAACAAAGGTGATGGCAACCCTACCCATAGTTAGCATCCGAGAATTTCGAGAAACACGGATGACGGAGGTCAATGGCATCTCAACGGGACAATGGCCCATGTATTCTGTGCAATGGCCGCCTGTAAATGTCAACCATAGGCAGTGAGATCGTATTTCATTGAAATATAAACTTGTATGATTGAAATAAATCTTACTTTGTCTTAAATCTAACACCTTCTTACGTTTTCATTGAAATACGACGGCAATAAAATCACGTTCGCGGTTTGTCAGTTGATAATTTTACCGTCACATACATAATATTTTTATCGAATTTTAATAAAATATGGCATAATGAGTATAAATAATTAATCATTACTTACGCTTTCATCGTTTTTAACTTTCTTTACTGCGAAACACTGCGTAACCGCTGAAATTTTTCACATAGAGTTCGACTGCTTCGAGCCTTCGACAATACTGTTCACAGATTACTAGTATATATACTGTTTATGAACGTGGCGAGAAAAGGAACTAACCACAGATTACTAGTATTGGGAACTAACGCTTCTATCCATAGAGCATACATTATAGCAAGCTATAGATACTTCTAACAAGGTATGAACTGTAAGCACGAGTGTGAACATATTTTCCTATAAGCGTCAAACGATGGCGAATGGAACATCACTAGACATAGAGTATACATTATAGCAAGTTGCTAACCAGTAACCAGTTAACCACTGACCTCTCTTCTCTTCTCGAACTTGTATAAAGACAGTGACTAACGTCATTCAATGGTCATTCGATAGCCGTGTTCGTTTCATTTTTTCGCAGTTTGGCAGCTGACTGTCAACTTCATAATTGAGTGTCATGTTCAATAACATCCTAACAGTTCTGACAGAAATTGTTAGGATTTTAAAGGCCGTATACACGATCGGTTCCAACCACCAACAGAGGTCACCTTGGTAGGGTTGAAACAAAAATCTACCGTGTAGACGTTTGTTTTTGGTTGACCATCCAAATAACCTTGGTAGTGAGCGCATCCCTCACTACCAATGTCAAATGGAGAACATTGAGTTCAAACGCGACCGTGTACGAGTAGACGCTTGTTGGCCGTTGGGCGTTGGCGTTCAGTCGCACATTGATCGTCGGATGCGTTGCATGTGGTGTGTAGCGCCAGTAGCCAAAAATCTTAAATGTTATTCCACAGACACAGCTTTTCGCATCAACAGTGAACCCTTAATTACAAAACAAGACACAGATCTTGTTTTGTAATTAAGGGTCGCACCATCTATATCTATACGTATATATACGTATACGTGGGAGAGCCATGAGCCGGCTCGACCGGAGAAATATCACGTTCTCACAGAAAACCGGCGTGAAACAGCGCTTGCGCTGTGTTTCGCCGAGTGAGTGAGTTTACCGGAGGCCCAATACCCTACCCTATTCCCTTCCCTATCTTTTGCTATTCCCTTCTCTTCCCTACCCTCCCCTATTACCCTAATTCCTCTTAAAATGCCGGCACCGCACCTGCAGCTCTTCTGATGCTGCGAGTGTCCATGGGCGACGAAAGTTGCTTTCCATCAGGTGACCCGTTTGCTCGTTTGCCCCCATAATTTCATAAAAAAAAAAAACATTACATTATTATTTTTTAACAAAAAATTAAAACTATTTCTGTACTCAATCTTCGTACTTTTGAAGTCGCTACCAGCCCGGAAAAGTTCTGAGATCCTTGACCTGATAGAACTGACGCTAAGGTACGCTGGTACCGACTTCAAAAGCATGAAGATTGAGTACAGAAATAGTTGAGGTTTAGGCGAAGTCTGAAGACGGCACTATAATAAGGAATAAGAATTATTTGATTCTTTTTAGATTATTTTTCAGAATATTACTTTTTTTTACCTTGGAAGTCGGTTTTAATTTTTTGTTAGAAAATAATAACTTTACCCTTTTTAGTTACCTATGAGACCACAAGGATTTATTACTTATAGCTTGTTGTCTTAGAGTTGTACATAATATTATTACTAGCGGTCGCCCGCGGCTCCGCCCGCGTGGATGTCGGTTACGGCTGCAAAAAGCCTACCCAGGAAAGACTCGGTCAGCAAAATGATTCCCAGGTCAATTCACAAACTCCAACACTGACATCGACGACGCGGACGCAGTCATTGTTCGAAGGGATGCATATAGTGCACACTGCACAGATTGTCTTCCTCCCGCAGCGCACCCCCGCTTGGTGACGCCCACTATCGTTATATTTTCATTTCGCCATAATTTTAAAACTAAACGTCCAATTTTAATCATTCAAAGACCAAATGTTATCTATATAAACTGTACTTAGTGATGAAAGAATTTATTTTCTTAAGGATTAATAGCATACGTAATAAACGCGTTTAAATGTAGTCCAAAAAAAATTCAAGATTTTTAAATAAAAAAATGGTTATTGTGCCTTACTCGACATAGATGAGTATAGTGCTTCGCGGGCTTTTTTGTAGATATTTATAAGATCTACAATTACTTAAAACATTTTATGGTTCTATCTTTTATAGTTTCGGCAGCGTACGCAAAATAAGTAACTTTTCTGGTTGATTTTACATCTGGCGTCCGAAAAACCCAAATATCTTACGAAACCCAATTTTTTCCAAAATAAAATTTAGCCTATGTTCAGCAGCAATAATGTAGAATTCATTGGCTTTTACTTGGAGTAGTATAAATAAAGCCAAAATCCTCGAACTTGTATCTATAAGGATTCAAAAGTTCTGTTGGGTACCTTCGGAACCAGGGTACACCCTGATACAAAATCTTACATTTTGGTAGTATATGCCTGAAACACTTCAGAAAAAATTAAAATCACTTTATGTTTCCATACAAATTTCAAGGAGTCCCCTCGATTCCTCAGGGATCCCATCATCAGATCACCATTTTTGTGAACATGGTACCAACCTCGGATTTAACCCTGTACAACAACAAAATAATCATGAATATCGGTCCACGAACGGCGAAGTTATGGTTGAACATACAAAAAAAAAACAGACGAACGTATAATGTGGCGGTATTGACGCGGTTTGAAGGAAAGATTAACGGTAATCACGCCAATTCGTCACATTGGGACGAGGAATAGAGATTCCTCGACGTTACACACAACAATGAGCAACCAAAAACAACGAGCACTCACCAGATTTGCTGGAAGACGCCGTTGAGTGGGTTCAGTAGCTCCTCGATACGTCTGTTGGTTCTGTGGATGTCTGGGTAAATTCAGCTGGCCAGCTATCACGTTAGGATTTAGGATTCCAATGTACACACACGATTCACCAGTAATTTTGGTGGAACTCGCGATCGCGGTAATGTGCAATTAATTAGATGCACGCGTTACAAAGTCTTGAGACGCTCTCGGCGAGAGGCGGAAAGCGAATATGGCGACTCCCGCGCCAAACAGCGTCACAGGATCGTGTCTCGCACGTCATTGGCTACTATCGTTGTGTGCGTTAACAGGTGACAAGTTGACGCGCGGTAAATATGAATTTTGAATTATTGTAGAAACGATACATTCCGCCCACCAAAATACCAACTGGGATTTTCTTAAACTGATAAAAGAAACGATAAAGTATGAATAACTTACGATACTAAGCTTAAACTGCTAGGTTGCTACTAAAACTAAGCGGTAATTGATTCTATTTGTCATTCCATAGGAAGAGGACACAATTTGACCAGGGGTCGTTTGAGCAAATGATCATGACGAGTTCGTATAGTTGCCACCCGAACCACTCCATCTGGTCCAGGATGTAGTGATACTACGCGTCCCAGCGGCCAGTGGAGAGGAGGTCGATTGGTATCTTTAATCAACACGATAGAATTTATTGTTAATGGTTTTGAATCTTTGGTCCATTTCGCTCGCTGAGTTAAGCCATGTAAGTACTCATGCCTCCAACGTTTCCAAAACTGCTGTTGATAAGATTGAATCAGTTGCCACCGGTTCAATCGATGAATTTTAACGTTAGTGTAATCTAGATCCGGAACTGTGGTTAAGGGTTCCAACGTTAAAAAATGACCCGGGGTCAAAACGCTTAAATCGTTAGGATCCGAACTCAGTGGACACAAAGGTCTGGAATTCAAAACGGATTCGATTTGAGTAAAGAGCGTGGCAAGCTCTTCAAATGTCAAAGCTTGATCCCCAACGATACGATACAAATGTGTTTTTGCGGCTTTAATTTGGATTTCCCATGCTCCTCCGAAATGGGGGGCAGAAGGGGGATTAAATTTAAAAGAAATTCGCTCTGCTTGCGAGGCTTGTTCTACATGTGATGCGAGTTGTGCGCTCGCGCCTACGAAATTGGTACCGCAATCAGAATGGATTACGTTACATCGACCGCGGCGAGAAATGAATCGGCGCAATGCCGCGATAAAACCATCGGTCGATAAGGTAGATACTACTTCAAGATGCACGGCTTTTGTACTTAGGCACACGAACAAGCATAAATAGGCCTTATCTAGCTTAGCGCCCCTATGGGTACCTAATTTAATTCGAAAAGGCCCTCCGAAATCAACACCTACCTCTGAAAACGGTTTCGTTTGATTAACGCGAAAGGCAGGCAAATCACTCATAAACGGTTGTAAAGGTTTCGGGTTAAGACGATAACATCGTATACATTTCGAAAGTTGATTTCGAATTGCACGTTTTGCCGCAAATATCCAAAATTGTTGTAAAACTAAATAATGAGTCGTATTTAGACCTGGATGAAAGTTGTTTCGGTGAACAGATTCGATTACGGCTGTTGTAAGAACACACTTCCTTGGTAACAAGGCAGGGTGCTTATGTTCAAATTCTAGGCCTGAGTGAGCGAGACGTCCGCCCACCCTGAGAATACCTAAATTATCGATAAATGGACTCAGCTTTCGAAAACTTCGCGGTAATGATTTTCCATGTTTCAAGTTTGAAATTTCTAATGAAAAATAGCGATTTTGAAAATGTTTTACGATAATAAGTAGCGCACGATGACGCTCGACTTCGTTAATAAAATTAGTTTCGTACGATATGCCTGTGCGGCGCGCTTTATTAGCAAATCTAAAAATATAGGCTAGAATGCGACAAATTTTGTCAAGAGATGAATATTTCTCGAACATTTGATCGATAATGGACGGTTGTTGATCGGTATTGCGTTTGTCGATTACGAGAGCTACGCGACGTTGCTCAGATAAGACCACATCATTGTTAGCATGGGTCCTCGATCTGTCCTCTGGCCAATGAGAAGGTGATTGGGACAGCCAGTGAGGCCCCGCCCACCATAGTGAATTATTCAATAGATCGCTGGGTAATTGGCCACGTGAACAGACGTCTCCGGGATTCGTAGCAGAAGGAACGTACCTCCAACACTCGGTAGGTACGATATCCTGGATGTGACTGACACGATTTGCGATAAAAGTCGCCCATCGCGACGAAGGCGATCGCAACCAAGCCAGGGTAACAGTGGAGTCACACCAAAGGAAAATCTCATGTATGGGAATCCGTAAGGTATCCCTGACGAACTTCATGAGATCGGCGAGTAGAACGGCTCCACACAACTCTAAGCGAGGCAGCGATTGCTTCTTAAGAGGAGCAACGCGAGCTTTTGCACAGACGATAAAAACACGTATAGAACCGTCAGACAAGGTCACACGTAGATAAATGACAGCGCCATACGCTAATTCAGAACTATCGCAGAAACCATGTAATTGATACGATAAAGCGTTTTTACTAAAGAATTTACGTGGAATCTTTAGGTTCTTAATTAAAGAAAGCTGACGAGAGAAATTGTTCCATTGGGAAACAATTTCCGGTGGAGGAGTTTCATCCCACGACGAACCGATAATCCAAAGTTTTTGAATTAAAACCTTGGCAAGAATTGTTAAAGGGGACAAAAAACCTAAAGGGTCAAAGATTCTAGCCACCTCACTTAGAATCGTTCGTTTGGTGCAGGAATTGTTTGTCGGTTGAACGGTAAAAACGAACGAATCCGAGGCAGGCTCCCATTTGAGGCCTAAAACCTTGACAGTTGTGTCTGTCGCTTCGGTAAAAGTTCTAGATTCCGATAGACAAACCTCTGAGGGAAGATCACTCAGAAGTTCAGGGCAGTTACTTACCCATTTTCGCAGCTCAAAGGAACCACGACCAAGAAGAGCGATAACCTGTGATTTTATGTCACGTGCCTCCTCCAGCGAAAAACTTCCGGTAATGACGTCATCGACATATATATCGGAAGTTAGAACGGTTTTAGCCTTCGGGTACTCGTGACCTTCATCGTTGGCTAATTGCTGGATGACGCGACATGCAAGAAATGGAGCAGAAGAAACTCCGTACGTTACGGTATTCAAGATGTACTCTTGAAGGGGCTCATTTGGATGAGCACGCCAGAAAATACGCTGATAATTGCGATGATGAGGAACTAAATTAATTTGACGATACATTTGACGAACATCACACATAAAAACTACTTCATGTTCGCGATAACGAAGAAGGATTTCAACAATATTGGACTGCAACTTTGGACCAGTCAGTAGTGTGTCGTTTAGCGATTTGCCGGTAGCATCCTTGGCAGACGCATCGAAGACGACACGAAGCTTAGTCGTCGCGCTATCCGGTCGCAGAATGCAATGATGCGGTATATAATACCTTCCCTGTCCGACTTGTTTAGGAGACACTAATGACATATGCCCACTTTCGTTATAATCGGTCATAAAATCGATATATTGTTGTTTAAGATCCGAATCACGAGAGAGACGTCTTTCAATAGCATGAAAGCGTCGAAGAGCTATATCTCTAGAGCCTTCAAAAATTGGCTCTCCGTTATCCTTGAAAAGAAGAGAAACGAAATATCTACCTGTCTCGTCACGGTAGTGATTATTGGTGAAAGTACTTTCACACAATTGATCTTCTGGAGAAAGACGAGAGGAAGATGGAACGGTATCTATTTCCCAGAAACGTTGAACGATAGTATTTAAATTATTGTCAAGAGCCTGAGAAGCAGGCATACCTAACAAACACGAAGAAGCGAGTTTACTTTTACCTAGGAGAAGCCATCCGAAAATAGAATTGAACGCTTGTGGTTGAGAAGCGCTAGCCTTTATACGTTGCTCAAGAAGCGACTCAGCGAAAACATCGGCACCCAACAAAACGTCGATAGGACCAGGAATGTCAAAACCAGGATCAGCAAGCGGTAATGTTTTAACTTCCCACCCATTCGTGTTGAGCTTCGCTATCGGTTGCTCGCCGCATATGCTTGGAACAACGAACATATCAAGACGGAACTTATCGTTATTGTTAACACCTATATCGCAAGTAATCACGCCGCCCACCGCAGCAGGATTACTTCCTAGGCCAAGAATTTTGACGGAAGTAGCGATAGGCTGCAAGCGCAGCTGTTGTACAGCTCGAGCCGTTATAAAGTTATTTTGACTTCCGGTATCAAAAAGCGCGCGAAAACTATAAAAATCGCCGGATGCGTCGCGAATCTGTATTATGGCGGTCGCTAGTAACACCGTCGTCGGAGACGGAGAAGAAATTTCCTTCGATACTAAGGTCGTTGAACTTGACTTGTCATCGGATGACATGGAATTAGTTTTCGGTAACTCGCGATGCAGAAGAGTGTGATGTTTACGTTTACATTGTTTACACGCAAATATTGAAGTGCACTGTTGCACGGAATGTGACGCGTTCAAACAGTTGTAACACCATTTCCTGTCAGTGGCCACGGCCATACGTTCATCCGTCGATTTTGAAAGAAAAGATTGACAAGCCATTATGCTATGTTTATCGCCGCAATAAGAGCATTTACGACCAGGCGGTAATGTAGACGATACCTTAGTAGGGCTGCCGTTCCGTGCAGCGCCAGTACTAGTACGAGAAGAAACTAGTGTGACATTTTGTCGCTTCGATCTCAACGAATTTATCGGAAACTCTTTAGACAATGGCGCGGATTTGTTATTAACAGTGCGGTCGGTAAAATGAGTATCACGAATCAAAGCTTCACATTTCGAACGCAAAAAATCTTTAATTTGAATATAGGATGGAAGATCCACATCACTATGTTTTTCTTCTAATTCGCGTCTTAATTTAGGATCGAGCTTCGCTAAAATGTGATAACTAAGAACAAAATCCCACTGCTCGACAGGTAAACTTAATTGTTTCAATATAGTTAAGTTTTCTTCGATAGTATCAAGGGAGTTTCGAAAATCGTGAGCGTTACCTATTTTAAAATTAACTTCTAAAATGTCACGCCAACATGTAAAAGCTAGTTCGCGTTTATTCTCGTATCGATTTCTGAGCGCATCGTATGCACTATTATAATGCTCCGCCGCGACAGGAAACGTCCGAATTAACGATAAGGCATCACCGCGTAAAACGGAAACTAAATAATGAAATTTCTCAATATTAGTTAATTGAGAGCACTCGTGAATCAATGCGTTATAAGTTGAAATGAATTCCGGCCACGATTTTATAGCCCCTGAAAATGTAGGTAACGATATCTTCGGTAAACGTATGTTGCTACCCGGCGCAGCTGCGACTGAGTAACGCCGCGACCGCAAGTCATCCGGTTGAGAAGATGAACTCGGTTCATATTTACGTTGCAGCGTAACCACTTGAAAATACATGTCGTCGAACATCTCCTGAATCTCGTTATCTTTGTCGTCGACGTCATCCTTTAAAAGATCTAAAATTATAAAATGCGCCTCTTGAAAGTCGTTAGCAATAGATTTTAATTCTTGACAATATGAAAGAAATAACTCGACCTTTGATTGGTCAGACTGAGCCGAGTTCCCGACGTCCAAGGCTCTCGCTATACGATTATATGCGATAGTGCGTTTACGACGCAAACTAGGTAAATTATTAATCGTATAAGACGATTCGATACATTTCTTAACCGTAGGTTTAGATTTACGCCTCGCTAGATAAGACATAATTATAAATCACCACAACAGACGATAAGGTTAAGTTCGTTTCAATCGATAATAATAATTGAAAATGAATTTTAAAAATACGTAAACAACTATGCAAGTTCGAGGAATGTGACTTGATATAAATCTAAGCCACTGAAATAGACACTGCACTATTATAGAAATTATTTAATGTCTATGCAAGAATGTTTTACGAAAACTATTACGATATACTACTAATCGTTTGAAAATATCGATAAGAATATTGTTTAGTAGAAAATAAATTATTAACTTCACAATAATTAATTTATGAAGTGAAAAGTTCCAATCGTTACGTGCGATATGCGCATCTACTGTAATACATCGATGGCCTGAAGTTGCGTAAACAACTTGAAGTACCTAATATGCCTCGGTGCGTTCGGTACGGTGCGTTGCTAAGTTCACTCGATACGATATTATTTGCAATAATGCTAACTGCAAATTGTTAAGAAAAAAAGAACATGCAACATTGAAATAGAAATATCACTAGGCAAAATTAGGGTTTTTTAAGTTGGAACATTTAACCTTGAATAGAAGTTGCGAGAACGTTCGATAACTTTTTATGAAAATGAAATGCGGTAGTTGTGAAAAGAAATGGAGCAAAGATTATGCTTATTTTTCGTTAATTTGGAATCCTAAACTATGTTTGTAGGTATGATTACGAATGAATAAATCGGTATTTGGCAGGCTGAATGCATTTTTACCTAGAAATCCCTGGTTTCGGCACCAGAAGAATGTGGCGGTATTGACGCGGTTTGAAGGAAAGATTAACGGTAATCACGCCAATTCGTCACATTGGGACGAGGAATAGAGATTCCTCGACGTTACACACAACAATGAGCAACCAAAAACAACGAGCACTCACCAGATTTGCTGGAAGACGCCGTTGAGTGGGTTCAGTAGCTCCTCGATACGTCTGTTGGTTCTGTGGATGTCTGGGTAAATTCAGCTGGCCAGCTATCACGTTAGGATTTAGGATTCCAATGTACACACACGATTCACCAGTAATTTTGGTGGAACTCGCGATCGCGGTAATGTGCAATTAATTAGATGCACGCGTTACAAAGTCTTGAGACGCTCTCGGCGAGAGGCGGAAAGCGAATATGGCGACTCCCGCGCCAAACAGCGTCACAGGATCGTGTCTCGCACGTCATTGGCTACTATCGTTGTGTGCGTTAACAGGTGACAAGTTGACGCGCGGTAAATATGAATTTTGAATTATTGTAGAAACGATACATATAACCTCCTCCTTTTTGGAAGTCGGTTAAAAACAAAGTCGCTTTTTTCCATCAGTCCCTTTGTTCCCTTTAATCTTTAAAACTACGCAACGGATTTTGATGATTCTTTCAGTGTTAGATAGTACATTTACTGAGGAGGGCTATAGGCTATACGAGGGCTGCTATTTATGTATCCGGAATTAAAAAAAGAAACAAACATATATCATTTAATATGGTTTTATTGCTTTTCAAAATATTCGCCGCGATGATCGACACACTTTTGCATACGCTGGAACCAATTTTCATAGCACTTTTTCCATTCCGATTGAGGTATCTCCAAAACGTGCATTTTGAACGCATTAACAGCCTCTTCGCGGCTCGAAAAACGTTGACCACGTAATTTGTTCTTCGCGTATGGAAATAAAAAGAAATCGTTAGGTGCCAAATCAGGGCTGTACGGCGGATGACCAGTCAATTCGATCTTTTGACCCTCCAAAAACTAAGTTGTTTCAGCTGAGGTGTGACAGCTAGCATTGTCGTGATGTAATATGATTCTGCGTTGTCGGTTGTCCTTTCTTATTTCTTCAAAGACTTCTGGTAAACAAATGGTCGTATACCATTCAGAATTAACCGTTTTACGATTCTCTAATGGCACTGTAGCCACATGTCCATTAATTCCAAAAAAACAGGCGACCATTTGCTTCAAAGTACTTTTTGCACGAGTAACTTTTGTTGGTTTCGGCTCATCTTGGAACACCCACACCGTTGACTGTTGTTTAGTTTCGGGGTCATATGCATAGATCCAAGATTCATCACCTGTGTAGATATTATAAACGGCTTTTGACGTACCACGGTTGTA
The DNA here is from genome assembly GCF_905147365.1 of Aricia agestis. NCBI lineage: Eukaryota > Metazoa > Arthropoda > Insecta > Lepidoptera > Lycaenidae > Aricia > Aricia agestis. Next base: position 15,320,340 of record NC_056416.1, on the reverse strand, counting down.
TTTTTTTATCATTTTTTTGCACCAATCGACACGAGCCCGTTTTTGATCGATTGTCAAGTTGTGCGGAATCCAACGCGAACATATTTTTTTTACAGCCAAATGTTCGTGTAATATCTTATGTATGCTCGTCATACTTATGCCTAAGGACGCCTCTATCTCGCGATATGTAACATGACGATCACGCATTATTAGTTCCCGCACAGCATCTATATTTTGTGGGACAACAGCTGTTTTTGGGAGACCTTCTTTATTTTCATCCGTGAGCATAGACCGCCCACGATTAAACTCACTGTACCAGTGATAAACAGTGGTTTTTGATGGTGCTTCATCTCCAAAAGTTGCGGTGAGTTGAATAAAGCACTGTTGTTGATTTAGCCCACGCCGAAAATCGTAGTAAATCATTGCACGAAAATGTTCACGCGTTAAATCCATGGCAAATGAAGACACGCAATTTTCAAAATGACGCCACAATGGAAAAATAATTGACAGTCACATGAAACAAAATGTATTCTTCAACCAAAGAGTTCTATTTTCAAATGTTGTAATTACTTTTTAAATATTGTTCTTGTAAGTGGCCAGTTCCGGATACATAAATAGCAGCCCTCGTATTTTATCACGCTAAGACTAATAGGAGAATGTAGAAAAAACGGGGGAAATTATTTGAAAGGACTTATCTCGCGAACTACTGGAGCAATTTTTATTTTATTTGGCACAGATAAGAAGTAGACCACGTGAAGGATCATAGGCTATCAATTTTAATCATTTTTTCAGTGGCCATATATTTTATACCCGTGTGACTAGTTAGTCGCTAGTTTCTAATAATTCGTTGAAAGTATTTTCGTCCATTCTAAAATAATTGAGAAAATCATCAGAGTCCAATATTTTTAAAATGTTTAAATGACTCAACGTTTTTCTTTATTTTAACCACCGTTTCATCTACAACCGTCTTTTTTACGTTTTTTTCATCACATATAGCTATACAAGCCAGCGCTATTGCGGTCTTTTGAGGTTTAGATACAGGTCCCATTGTTCACTTTTCCACAGCCTAGCCAAGACAGACGATGAGTTGATTTACGTGTAGATAGAGATTCAACTTTGTTGACCCAACCAAGGTGACCTCTGTTGGTGGTTGGAACCGATCGTGTATACGGCCTTTTACAGTTCGACAAGGCTTTATTTGAACGTTTGTGACATTGACAGGAGCGCTGCTGGTAAAGGAGAACTGTCATGTCAAACACATGTCAAAAATGACGTTTTTGTATGATGGAAGCGTTTAGTAATTAGTTCCTTTTCTCGCCACGTTCAAATAAAGCCTTGTCGAACTGCTAAGTGCTAACTGCTACGAGACGATACCAGAGTAGACAGAATGATAGAGTATACCGACTTAGAACTGATGTTGAAATTTTTAAATTTGACGTATTATGACGAAAATCGTCGCTAGGGTTGTTAACTTGTTACCTACGAATTTAAAACTATGACATATTCGATGGACGTGTTCCTCTTTGGTCGTATTGTTGTTTGTGTTTTGGCACATGTGATTAAAATTGTCAGAATCCAATTTTGAAATCTTTATTTTAAATATTTAAATATAAATTATATCAGCCAGCGCGAGGCACATTCCGTTCATAATCCTAGTGAAACCCGACGAATTTGACAGATATTGAAACCTGTCCGTCTCTTTGCAGTTGAACTACTGGTCGTTATGTCTATTGTGACGATACTGTCTAATAGTATTGGTCTTATGGCTGGTTTACACGTATTAAGTAGATAAGTATTTAACTAAATTTTAACTAAATTTTAAGTTATTTATTGCATGTAAACAAAAAATTTAGTAGCAAGTAGTAAGTTAAAATTTAGTTAAGTACTAAACAAGGAAATTAGAATTTTGACTATTTTCTATAAGGTTGGCAGGCGGGGCTTGTCACTTAACACATTTCCGGCAGGCACTTCAAATTTAGTTAAAATTTAGTTACTACTTATCTACTTAATACGTGTAAACCAGCCCTTAATTATGCGGCCGCGGCAATCGTCCGAAGCTTCGTGCTACAAGACGATACTATTGGACGATACACGCAGATCGTCCAATAGTATCGGTTTTAGCGCGAAGCACTACGCATATATGCGGCCGCGGCATCGGATCATTGGAATACTGTACCTACTTGCAACTTGCAAGCAGGAAAAGTCTTCCTATCATGCCGCGGCCGCATACGCGTAGTGCTTCGCGCTAAAAACGATACTATTGGACGATCTGCGTGTATCATCCAATAGTATCGTCTCATAGCACGAAGCTTCGGATGATAGAAGCAGGTGCGGCCGGGCCGTCATCAAAGCAAAATTTGATATGGGAGTTTTGCCGGGAATGTGAAAGAGTGATGTTGGGTTTTTGTATTATTTTCCTACAATTGTGTTATACTGGGTTTTTAATGTGTAATATTGGTAGGATATTAACCATTAGATATTCGTTAACGTGCACTAGTGTAGGAAAGTGATGTAATAATCAGAAACGTGCTCTTTTGTGTTCCCTTCAAAACTCCATCGAAAGTTTCAGTAAAGCGTCTACCACTTTACTGAATCGACGGACTTGACTACTTGACTGTATCGACTCTTACTTAGACTTTGACTAGACTTTAGACCTGACGATATAGAAAAAAATTGCAATATTGTTTTCCCGCCATAATATTATATTCGTAACTGGCCATGGTTATAGCCGAAGTGCCATATAAAAAAAAATTGACATTGACATTTGACATTCTTAATATGTATTTTGTGATGCGGGATTCCGCGGGAAAATAATAAAAGTAATCTGTGATAATAAAAGGATCCGATAAAACGTAGTGATTACGGTATATATTCTCTTTGGGATCCGAAATCGCAAACAAAGTTTATTTTAGCATTATTTATACGCTTTCATATAAAATTTAAACACAAAATAATATTGCAGTGTTAATCTTCTTTGACTACTCCAAGTTTTCTTAATATTCAAAATGCCCGAGATCATGATACATGGAATACCCGTAAATTTTCCATTTGAACCTTACGATGTGCAAAAAGCATACATGGAAAGAGTTATTTTATGTTTGCAAAATAACACAAATGCATTACTAGAATCACCTACTGGAACTGGTAAAACTTTAAGTTTACTTTGTTCCTCCCTAGCGTGGCTACTGGTGAAGAAGGCACAGTTACAGATGAATGCACAAGTAGGTAACTTTTCTGAACATGGCGGCTTCAGTGGTAACTTAAAAGAAAATCTTAAATCTGGTGCAGGAAAGTCAAAAGATAGTACATCATGGGGTATGCCTAAAATAATTTATTCATCCCGGACCCATTCCCAACTGACACAAGCAATGCAGGAATTAAAAAGGTCTAGTTACAGACATGTGAAAGCAGCAGTCCTAGGATCTAGAGATCAAATGTGTATCCACCCAGAAGTATCAAAGGAATCAAATAATATGAACAAAGTTCACATGTGTCAATTAAAAGTAAAATCAAGAACATGCTATTTTTATAATAATGTTGAATCTAAGAAAGAAGACAGATCTGTAAAAGGGGATGATATATTAGACATAGAGGACTTAGTATCTGCAGGAAAGAAATTAAAGTGCTGTCCATATTATTTATCAAAAGAATTGAAGCAAGATGCTGACATTATTTTTATGCCGTACAATTATATTTTGGACCCAAAATCTAGGAAAGCAAATGGTGTGGATCTTTTAAACAATATTGTTATTCTTGATGAGGCCCACAATGTTGAAAAAATGTGTGAAGAATCTGCATCTCTGCAGATCCGGACAACTGATGTAGCTTTATGCATAGATGACATAACTCATGTTATGAAATCTTTCAGTGAGACTAGTGAGGAGCAAATAGATGTCACTATTGATAATAATCAGCCAAAAGACTTCACATGTGAGGACCTCTGTGTTTTAAAAGAAATGATGTTGGCATTTGAAAAGACTTTGGATGGAATTGATGTTGGTTCCGAGGGTTCTACATTTCCTGGTGGCTACATATTTGAGCTACTTTCCATGGCAGAAATCAAAGATCACAATCAGTTGTCAGTTATAACATTAATGGAAAACCTAATTCAGTTCCTTTCCACATCAAGTGCATCACCTTTTCAAAGAAAGGGACTTGGAATTCAGAAGATTGTAGATTTGCTAAATGTTGTCTTTAGTGGTACAACCCATACATACAAAGAAAGAGTTAAAATGTGTTACAAAGTACATGTTCAAATTGAAGACAAAAAGAATAACAAGAAGACAGATAGTTGGGGTGCTTTGAAAACTTCAAACAGTAAAACAGCTGAAAGAGTTCTCAGTTACTGGTGTTTTAGTCCTGGTTTTGGAATGAAGCAACTCGTTGACCAGAATGTAAGGAGTGTTATATTAACAAGTGGTACCCTAGCTCCTTTGAAGCCACTCATATCTGAACTGGGAATCCCCATTGGAGTACAATTAGAAAACCCTCATATTGTAAAATCAAATCAAATTTGTGTGAAAATCATTCCTCAAGGTCCAGATTCCGAGCCCCTCAATTCTAATTATCAGAATAGAGATAATCCTAAATATATTTCATCATTAGGCAGAACTATCTTAAGTTTTAGTCGAGTGGTTCCAGATGGTCTTTTAGTATTCTTCCCATCATATCCTATTATGACAAAATGTCAGGAAGCTTGGCAATCTGATGGAATATGGTCTAGTATAAGTAACATCAAACCAATATTTGTGGAGCCCCAGCGAAAGGACACATTTAATTCTATTATTAGTGAATATTATAGCAAAATAAATGATCCTAATACAAAAGGAGCATGCTTTATGGCTGTATGTAGAGGAAAAGTATCCGAAGGTCTTGATTTTGCAGACATGAATGGAAGAGCTGTAATTATAACTGGCTTACCATTCCCACCACTAAAGGATCCAAGAATAATTTTGAAGAAAAAATATTTGGAAGAGCTTAGAGCGAAAGAAAAAGACTTTCTATCTGGTGATGAATGGTATTCATTGGAAGCTACAAGAGCAGTTAACCAAGCTATTGGAAGAGTAATAAGACATCAGAATGACTATGGTGCAATTTTGTTATGTGATAGTAGGTTCAATAGTCCCAAATTAAAATCACAGCTATCAGCATGGTTGAGAGATCACATTAAAGTTTCTAATAGATTTGGAGAGACTGTTAGTGAAATATGTAGATTTTTCAAGAATGCAGAAACATCTTTACCAGCCCCTAGGCTAAAACCACTGCTCCCCGAGGAAGCTAATATTAGTACACATGACTACAAAACAGTTAATCCAACAGGTGTGTCCTTTCCCACTACAAATGCCAGGGTTGTCGCTAAATCCTCCAACAGAAAATCAGTAAGCCAGTATCCTAATTCCAATGAGGTATATGCAGATTTTTCAATAGATTTTTACAAAAATGCACAATCATCAGCTTATGTTAATGAATTTAGACCAAGAGAAACTAGAGATTTATTTAGTGCCCTCGATAAAGTTAATGATACAACAGTCCAGCCAATATCACAATCGTTGGTGACTATTCACAAGAGAAATGCTGACAGTGTAAGTGCAAGTGCAGTGACCAAAAAGAAGAAATTAAAAATAAAGTCATTTGGTTTTGAAGAAAATTTAGAAAGTGGGGGTGACATAAATGAAAATCATAAGGAAGAGAGAACTGCACCAACATCGTTAATTGATTTTGTCAAAGAACTTAAAGCACTCCTTGATGCTGAAAAATATAAAAAATTTCAATCATCTATTTCTGCATACAAAAAAGAAGGAGATTATACTTTGTTTTTACAAACCATGTCCGAATTACTGCAAAATAAAAGACTTTTTTATTTGTTTAAAGGAATGAAAAGATTTTTGCTTGATGATCATAAAAATATGTTTCAAGAATACTGTGATAATGTTAAATTATAATAAATAAAATAGGTGATTAATATGTATTGTGAGTAGTTTAATTATAAATTATATTGTATTTAAATATTCAATTTAATATAATTTTTTATGAATGTAATAAAATAAAAGAAGAGTATATTATGATTGTGTTTTATTCTAAAGTACTATGTTATCACTTCTACTTTAATATTAAAAAACATTACTTTTATTAGGTTCATTAATTTTGTTAGCAATTTCAACCGAGTTAATTCTTAATATAGTTTGTTGTGCTCTTTGGAAGTTGATTCTCATAAACTGCTTCCTTCTCTTTTTCTTGAAGTGTGTTCTGGTGTGGGATAGTCCCTTGGAAATTACGGTTGCAGTTACATTTACCAAACCTGGCTGTACAAGAGGTCTTCCAATTAGAGAGAAATCTTTTGAGGCAGCAAGTAGTACTTTATCTAAGGATATTTTATCTCCAATGTTTGGTGGCCAATATCCTTCAACAACTAGCAAATCTCCGTCACTAACTCTCCACTGCTTTCCCAATAGATGTACAATAGCAAAATTACGAGATGATTTATCTTCGATTAGTTTGTTGCAAGTGGCAATAACATTCTTGGTTACCTCCGGTGCTTGCGTCTGTGTGCTTGGCTGACTTGTTATAAATCTAGACAATACACCAGCTGAAATAAAAAAAAATTACAATGGTACCAAGTACCAAGCATTGTTTTTAAAATAACTGTATTAAAGTACAGGACTTAATTTACATATAAAAAATTGACATTAACAAATGTAAACAAAAAAGTAATTTCACCTTGTCCAGTAGTGAAGAGGTTTGTGAGTTTTTGGAAGCCAGTTCTAAACATTGCCATCTTTTTAATATCTTGATATTACGAGTGGAATAAAATCATAACAAGTTTAGAAATCCATTTGTATCGAATAATATTCTCAACATATTACGAAATAACCTCAAAATATAACCATTAGCTTGAGAGTGTTATGTCAATGTCAACTGTCAACTGTCAATTGGTAGCTTTTTTTTCATAAATGGCACCTCGGCAATAGCCGAGGTGCCATTTATGAAAAAAATTAATTATATAATAATATAATAATATTATATCAGTGTCGTGAAAATATTATGGCGGGAAACAATATTCTTTACAATAAACTTTCACCATCGTTTTTCTAAATCGTCATGTCCGTCAGGTCTTATGTCTAGTCTATAAAGTATACATAGCTTGCACACAGCCGCGATTTTGTCGACAGATATTTCTTACGAGAGAGCGCCGCGCTCGAAAATTTGTTGGAATTTTTGTTGGGTTTGAAGGAATCGATTGTTTATGAAGTTAAACCGATTGTTTAACTTCATAAACAATCGAACACAATCGAAAACAATTTTTTTTTTGTATCGATTATACAAAAAAAAAACAAGAAACTGTCAAAAATATGATTACCAGTTTACGAATCATAATATGATCATAATATTATGATGATAATATGAATCATAATACGAATCACAATATGATTCACAATATAAATCATAATATGATTCACAATATGATTCATGATAAGAATCAAATTATGAATCATAATATGAATCATAATATGATTCATAATATGATTCACAATACGAATCAAATTATGAATCATAATACGAATCATAATATGATTCACAATATGATTCATAATATAATTCACAATATGAATCATAACATGATTCACAATATGATTCATAATATGCATCATAATTCGAATCATAATATGAATCGTAATACGAATCTTTATATGATTTATAATATGAATCATAATATGTATCATAATGCGAATAATAATATGATTCACAATATGCATCATTATATGAATCATAATACGAATCACTATATGATTCACAATATAAATCATAATATGATTCACAATATGATTCATAATAAGAATCAAATTATGAATCATAATACTAATCATAATATGATTCATAATATGATTCACAATATGATTCATAATATGTATCATGATTCGAATTATAATATGAATCGTAATACGAATCATAATATGATTCATAATATGATTTATAATATGAATCATAATATGAATAAATTTTTTAAATCGCAAAATATTTGCGATTTAAAAAATTGACTCTGCTTATTCATGTCTAGTAATTCTAAAGTCTACTAATTTGACATAATTATTTTGTCAGTTTGACAGTTTAGACAATTCATTTGCTGAATTGATTGGGAAGAATTGCTAAATGTGACCATTTTAGATAAACTTCTCAGTTTTTATCTAGTGATAATAGCTGACAATTTACATAATTAAGACGTCTTCTCACACGTCTTAATCATGTCAATTTATTGTCAGCTTAATACAAACAAAAAGAACTAACTAGCAGACAGCCGCGATTTTATCGACCGATATTTCTTACGAGAGAGCGCTGCGCCGCGACCTATGTTGCCAACTCTTCAAAAAATTTTCTCCTAAAGCATCTTTTAAACAGGGACTGTATACCGGTATTTTAATTTTACCTATATTTTCCTTAAAATATCGATTCATGTATCGATATCACTCGAAAATATTGATATTTCAAAGGGTATCTTAATATTAAGTCCAGAGTACTTGTTTATTGGAGGTCAGTGTTTAACACCCACCCACAAATTTCGAAAAAAACTTACCAAAATATAAATTTATAATATTTAATTTATCAATTTGGGATACGTTCCCCAAAATTATCAATGACGTCATTATTTTTGCTTATGCAATTTTCAAAATGACCTAAAAGATGGGTCGAAGTGGACTTTTTTACATATTATGCAAAATAATTCGTTCATTTGAATTTGAACAATAATAATAATAAAATAATCTCTAATTATTATACTAAAATATGATTATATTATAACAATAAAAATGATAATAGTAGTTCTAAAAACGAAATAAATATTATATATTTAAGCTGTAAAAAATTTACTTCCAAAAACATTCCCAAAAAATGTTAGCCCCTAAAAACCCACAATATTTATTTTTTCCCACTAAATAAAAAAAAAATCGTACATCTGGCAATACTGCGTTCTTGCGCTAACTTCCATTGCGGCGTTATTATCGCAGCAGTGTGTACTGTGTAACTATATGAGCGTCCTCATACAAAATATATCTTGCCGTTCTCCGAAACTTTGATAGCGCGATGCAGGAATGTTAGGCGAATTGTGGTTGCGTACCGCCACAGTTTTATATCTAACACCCATTTTTAAAGCTTATGACGATTAATGAAAAAAAATGCACCAGGTTTTTTAAACATAGTTCGCACTGAATTAAAATTGAATAAGCTTGGTGCGAATACCAGGTCTTGATTTGTAGGCCTGGTAGCCGCACTGAGCGGGCGAGGGGCGTGTGCGCCGCGGCTAGTGCTGTCAAATGCTTTGTTTGTTGTCGATGTTTTCAGTTGTGATATTTACGTTTTAATCGCGTGGAAAATATTAAAGTGTTATGAAATGGCGTCAAATAATATTGTATCGAGTAGTGACACAGTCTTTGATATATTTCCCGTTAGACCTGTTATTAAGCCAAAAAAATCGAAAAGAAAAATTCAGCTCGAGAAAATTAAGCATCAGCTCAGCATTGAATCAGTTTTTTCTTATCATTATCCGTACTAATATTATAAAATATGCGAAAGTGTGTCTATCTGGCTGTCTGTTACCCCTTCACGCCCAAACCGATTTTGCTGAAATATTATTATGGAGATACTCTGATTCCCGGGAAAAGACATAGGATAGTTTTCATCTTGGAAAAACGTACGGTTTCGGCGCAATAAACTAGTTTTGGCACAACGGAGTTGCGTGCGTCATCTAGTTTAAAAAAAATTGTCGATATGATGCATTTGTTTTACTGTCCCATCCCTATTATTATATCTTTGTAGTGCTTGAACAGGTCTGGTAAACCTGGTATCTCTTTTTTTAAAAAAGGGCATCGAGTTTCTGTCCAATTCCCGGGCGAAGGTAGTTTCAAATAACACTAATGAACTTTATACACGCAAAATTTGATTTATTCAATCCTAGCCTTGTTGATCCTGGGTTCATATTTCTATGAACGACTTTAAACAGGCTATTAAAACCTCGTTCGCATACGATGAAAACTTACTACCAGATCGAAAATACCTGGTATCGCATGGTATTCTAGGTACAAAAAATCAGTCTCGCACCTTAACTGCGAGACTGATTTTTTGACTGTTAATGCCGCGGCCACATATGCGTAGTGCTTCGCGCTAAAACCGATACTAATGGACGATCTGCGTGTGTCGTCCAATAGTATCGTCTCATAGCACGAAGCTTCGTTCGATAGACGCAGGTGCGTCATCCCTTTTTTATTTGAAAGGGCACTACGATGTTGCCGCTTTTTAAGTAATTTCTTCACTTTTTTGACAGACTATACAAATTCGCGCAAAAAAGTAATTTTGGCGGCATATTTGAAACGAGCTATGAAAAAAATTCTATTAAATTTCTTAATATTTGTATACCATTCGATAACTTATGCAATTAAAAACAACTTTTGTTATGAAACCACTTTCATAAACGCAATATTTATATACCTATAGAACAAAGTTATCTCCCGATGCGTACAAACTACGAAAGAGTGACGTCATACTTTCGCAGCACTTTGTATGGAGCGTTTCGGGCAGATCTATTTTATGAGATGTTTGTATTGTCATATCTTGGTGAATTTTTAAGCTATTAGAGTCATTCTTTCAGCGATGTTTCTATTTTTAAGGGTCTTTCAATTACCAATAAGAAAAAAAATTGTCATCATGCCTATTAGGTTCCTTGCCTTTGATAATCTGCAAAATACCTTGTTAATCTGCAGCCTAACTGGTTTACACACATTAATGGTTACATAAAGACAAAGCAGGGTAGGTAAAGCCCTACCCTTTTTTGTTTATAGGTTAACAAGGTATTCTGCAGATTATCTGCATGAGTCAGTTAAAGTGCAAAAAGTTAATTGTATTCTCATTAAATTACATAAAACAGGTTCTTGTTTGAATAAAATATGTTATTTAGTTGTAGATAATAATTATAATATATTTTTTTGGACACAAACAAAGGAATAAATTATTAAATTTTAAGTAAAATGTTAAGGTGTCCATACGCGGCACAATTTGTCGTTTCGATCGATCGTCAAGAAAATCGTCCAATCGATCTTTTGAACGTAAAATCGTTTGCGATATTGCTGCACACTCACAATTTGTCGTTCGATTTTAACATCGAGGAGATAAATCGTTACGATAATTGTCCCGTGTTTGGCCACCTTTACTCCACTCATAAAATATAACAGATCGTATCAACTAGAAAGAAATCAATCAAAACAACAAAAGTCTTCAGGTGGCCATACACGGGACAATTATCGTAACGATTTATCTCCTCGATGTTAAAATCGAACGACAAATTGTGCGTGTGTAGCAATATCGCAAACGATTTTACGTACCTTTAGGTTGACAAGCTTATTAAGTCAAAGTTTTTAGAACTTTTAGTAAGGAAGAGAATGCAAACTAACTAAGTTAGGGTCAATGCAGACCACAACCAACGATGCGAGGCAAGGCGTGGCATAAATTAGTATGGATTTGACAGATTTCAATTGTGTGAGACGTCTTGCGAATCAGTCAAATCCTTATAACTTTGGAAATGCATCTACGCGTCGCGTTGCGGTCTGAATTAATAAGCTTTTTTATTTAAAAATTTAACACTTTAACGTCGGATGGTATCAGGGAATCTGCATTCTGCAGATTCTCCAGGTAACGTTAACATATTCTGCATTCTAACGGTAACATAAATAAGCTCAGACTACGTCGTAGACGCTCGTAGCTCAGACTACGTCGTAGACGCTCCTAGCTCAGACTACGTCTTAGACGCTCCTAGCTCAGACTACGTCGTAGAAGCTTGTAGCTCAGACTTCGGCGTAGACGCTCGTAGCTCAGACTACGGCGTAGACGCTCGTAGCTCAGACTTCGGCGTAGACGCTCGTAGCTCAGACTACGGCGTAGACGCTCGTAGCTCAGACTTCGGCGTAGACGCTCGTAGCTCAGACTACGGCGTAGACGCTCGTAGCTCAGACTTCGGCGTAGACGCTCGTAGCTCAGACTACGGCGTAGACGCTCCTAGCTCAGACTACGTCTTAGACGCTCCTAGCTCAGACTACGTCGTAGACGCTTGTAGCTCAGATTTCGGCGTAGACGCTCGTAGCTCAGACTTCGGCGTAGACGCTCGTAGCTCAGACTACGGCGTAGACGCTCGTAGCTCAGACTTCGGCGTAGACGCTCGTAGCTCAGACTACGGCGTAGACGCTCGTAGCTCAGACTTCGGCGTAGACGCTCGTAGCTCAGATTACGTCATAGACGCTCGTAGCTCAGACTAGAGATTTTACTACGACGGCACTCGATAAAAATACTTACTTATTCGAGTCTTAAATAAAATCCTTATTCTGTCTGCAGACAATGTATCGGTATTGAAAATAAAATCTGTAGTAGTTCGGGAGGCGGTAAAATGTTAGCGGAGGTCTTCAACTTTATAGTTTATTCGAATTGTGGCAAACGGAAGTTACATCAAGAATTTATGTTTTGAAGACCTGTATTGATATATCAATTTAATAAGATCGTTTTAAAATAAAAATTATCGTAATTATTTCGCTAAATTATTATCTTTACTGAAATGTTTCATATAAGTCGATACGTCCTAAAATTTATTATGAAGTATAATTAAGAAAATAAGATTTCGAAAAAGTAGTAATTTGGTTGTCTAATTATAATGTTGGTGCAGGCCAGCCATTACATTATTTAAATAGTACACGGATACGGAGGTCAACAGACTCGGGGCAAATGAATCTCCCGATCCCGCCTCCAGGTGATCATCTAAAGTATGGCCAAAATCAGGTGGCCCCGGGCTCGGGCCCGCTCGGGCGGGCTCGGGCGAGCTCGGCGGCGTCTGGGGCGCGTTGCCATGCCGACGGCCGCACGCCAGCCCGCGCCCGCCGCCGCCGAAAATAAACACGGGAGCCTCCATTACGCCACGAGGTAGGCGCTGGCTTCGGATCCCGCATGCTTTCAGATAAAATCCGACCTCAGCTCTAGGGCGAGCCCGGCTACACTAGGATCTTCAGGCGCTCCGGAGGTCTCGGAGTAGCGCCAGCGATTTCGAGAGATTTTAGGAGAAAGTTGCGGGAGGCTGTTTGCTCTGTAGGGCGCGGGCCAGAGCGGGCTGGCGCGGGCGCGGGGCCGGGGGCGCGGCGCGGGGGGTGCGGTGCGCGCGCAGGGCTCGCGCGTCAGTCGCTGGGCGGCGCGGGCCGGCGGACGGTCGATAGTGCCGGGCTCGGGCGGCCATGTTGCGCGATTGCACGCGCCGCACGCCTGCACGCGCCGAGTGAGTGCTGTGTGGACGCTCCGTGCTGCGTGCTCGACGCTCGTGCCATGCGCGCCCGCCGCCACTGACGTATGGGCTCAGGTAATACCGCGCGCTGATCCTGATGATTTGTGTCCGTTCCGATTGATAACACGATCCGGATCGCCGGACCGATGTATACAGAGCGAACGGAACGGACGCTGCAGCTGGAAAATACGAAAGGCGCGTGACATAATATTGAGGTTAAGATGAGAAATGTTCGGTCGGTATGAGCGCAAAAAGTCGTTCGTATTACCCGGGTAAATAGGAGATTTTTATAAACGCCCAAATGCGAGAGGCTGTCACGTAAGCGCGAAGTAAGGTTATACGGGGAATATTAATTTGTACGAGTAATGTACGAGACATAATGAGGAGCTTAGAGTGAAATTGAAATCCTACTCGACGTCAAAGCTCTCTAGCTCTCTTCGCCGTACTATACTGAGGTATTTGCTGCTATTAATTAATACTTGACGAGTTTGAACTTTGAAGATAAGCTCACCGAAAGCTCGTAATAAGTAAGGCATGTCAAAAGATAATTTCTAGGATGCTAGCTCGGACGTTATTACGAAAGGCATTCTTAAGACATAAAAGAGGTTGTTTGTGCTGCACAACATTATATTAGCTATCTTTAGTATAACATGGAGATATAATTTTAATATAAAATGATGCTGCTTGATGTTCAGATGACTTTACTTCTTAATATAGTATTCTGGTAATTTACTTTTAAGTATTTATAACTATTTGCTGTTGCAGGCAATGGTAATTTAGTTTCTTATCACTTAAACGGTTATGGGAAACCTGCATATAAATAAGGTTCCGTAGCACGAAAATACCACGTTGCCAATGCCTTTCGAGAGTGGTCGTATTTGATACATCATCTATGATTCTCATCGTCTGTTACTTGCCGAGAGTAATTAGTTGAACTGCTACTGTAGCCGAGACGTTTTCTTTATCGAATCGGCAATAGAAATGTCTGGAATTGACATTAGAAGAGTCGAACGTCAACGTCATATTAACAAACAAACAAACGCTTATGTCAATTCCATACATTTTGATCGGCGATTCTATGAAGAAGCGATAAAGAAATCTTGGCTAAAAGGTCTGGACCCCGATTCTCGAAACTTTCAAATTACTGTCATTGAATCCCAAACGAATCTTATTGATAATTATCGTTTTGATGCTATAGTCTGAATTCTGGAGTTTCGAATAAACCTTTGGATGTAAGTTTGTCATTTCATATATGAATACCATTTGTTGTTTTATCAAGAGAGAAGAAGGGATCGAAATCATATTAAAACTGTAATATTGTAACTGTAATCCAAACTAATATTATAAATACAAAAGCATGTCTGTTTGCATGTTACTTCTTCACGCCCAAATCGCTGAACCGATTTTGCTGAAAATTGGTATGGATATGCTATGCTTCACACCACTTTATAATTATAATACTTTATATCCATACCAATTTTCAGTAAAAGTATTGCGTTACGCGAGAGTGCATAGGTTATTATTTTCCCGTAAAAATGTACGTTTTTGCAAATTTTGGCGCAAAAGAGTTGCGTCTAGTATTTTATACTACTAATAATATTATTAAGACTACCTCTGTGGCTTTGTGGTTGAGCGCTTGTTCAGCGCTCAAGCCGGGAGCAAGAGCAAAACGTTTTCTATGATCGTAGGTCATGGATGTGTTTTAATATGTATGTTATATAATAAAAATCTTAAATATATGTAAATTATTAAATATATTTCCGTTGTTTGGTACCCGTAACACAACTCCTAGGTACTTAGCACGGGGCCAGACTGACGTGGTGTGAAGTATCCATAGATACATTACAAGATGACGCCTGAAACTCTGTTGTGCAACAATTAGTTAATCGCGCGGGAACCGTACATTTTTGCGGGATAAAAAGTTTCCTATGTACTTTACAGGGACTCAAAGTATCTTCATACCAAATTTCAGCAAAATCGGTTCAGCGGTTTGGACGTGAAGAGGTAACAGACAGACACACTTTCGAATTTATAATGTTAGTATGGATATTAGTATGGAAGTATCGATCTGGATTATTACTATACTATACTATTCTCGAACCAGTGGTAGGCACCATGTGGGACATAAAACAATTTTGATTTTGATTTTTTTGATTTACTAAGCAGAATCGATGTACAGATTGTCAATTCCCGTCGTTTACAAGTGGATGCAAGTCCCGACGTCTCGGAACGTAGTTAGACGTAATTTGCACATGAAATGCGGCGATTACGTCTTGTATGATGTATCTACGGACTGTTTGTACAGTTACTGTGGGATATGTATGAATGCAGAAGTAAATGATGTTGATGTGTAATGTGGGCGAGTCTAGGCACTTGAAATTTTCACAAAATCCTTAATTGTATTTGTACTTTAATAATTAATAATACAATTAAAATAAAATAAACATTTAAGGGGGGCTCCCGCATCCCATACAAAATACACAATTTTTTGTCTACTTTCGCTCTATACCGGTACGGGACCCATCGTGCGCGAGTCCGACTCGCACTTGGCCGAATTGTGATGAATTGTATTTTGAGAATATTTAAAGTACTTATCTGTAGCCATTATAATTATTGATATCGAGAAAAATATGCCAGAAAAATTATTTTTAATAGCTATGTCCACACTATGCGCTTTCGTCTTCAATTTTCGTCATTAAATGTGTCAACGCACGCAACGCCAACATTGTCATTTTTGTTTTTTGGATGTGGTCAGAGGGCATGCGTCGCGGGCATGCCTCACGTTCGCTGTTGACTGCGCTATAACGCATGCCCTTGACGAACAGAAAACGGCACAGTGTGGACAAAGCTATTGGATGGGACTGCGTTACTACAAGGCATTGCACAGGCATTTTGAACGTCAAAATACTTGTAAATTATTGTTTGGTCCATTTGATAAAGCGGGACAGTTTCGGCCTCGCGGGGGACACCGGGACAGACTGCCTGAAAGCGGGACTGTCACGCCCAAAGCGAGACATCACGTTAAGCATGACCCCTATAAAAGTCAGAACGACCAGGCAACTATGGAGTTCCGGTAGCGGTTACTTTAGGAGGTATCCAGTTCTAATGCTCTACATGAACCAAGTTAAAAATCTATAAAGAGTTAAGCTCAATTTTTTAACTTATTTTCTTCTGAATAACTTAGGAATCTCACAGATAAACTTTCAGCTTTTATAAAATGACAAAAGTCTGGCTGTCGCTGACTCGTGGGTTACATGTGACAGGAATTATCTTTCGTGCCTAAACCACTCCACGTATTATAATGCTTGATACAAAATATTAAATTATCTTGAAAACAGCCTAGGCCGTTTTTTTTTTAACAACAAAGTGTGCGGTTATTATACAGGGTGTAACAAAAATAAGTGATAATACTTTAGGGTGTGTACGTGGTCCTTGTAAAGAGTTCACTGTGAAAGTAGCAGCACTGAAAGACCAAATTTTTTTTTCACTTTTGTATGGGGAAACTCGTGACGCTCGGCCTTGCCCATACAAAAGTGAAAAAAAAATTTCGTCTTTCAGCGCTGCTACTTTCACAGTAAACTTTCTACAAGGAACATGTACACACCCTAAAGTATTATCACTTATTTTTGTTACACACTGTATAATTTATGGCTAATGAAATAGCGACTAATCTAGCTTAGGGTACATAATGATAATTACTTCTTTACTTCATTACATACACCTATAATAATCTTTATAAATATATTTTGCTATGTTTTTTCCAAAAGAGATTCTAAGTAAAGACCTATAGGTATATAAATGGTACGTTTTTCTCATAAGAGATGCTGAAAAGGGTCCAATGAGTACAAAAGAGATTATTTTCTAATCCTTCTGGTAATGAGGAAGCTCAGAATAAGATGTTCATTAGGAACATAGATTAGTGCAAGTTACGGATAGAGTCGTTAACTACACGCCACGTGGTGTAGCCATTTGCCATTTGTGCCATTAATGGTACATGAGGGAAGAAGTGAAAAATGCACTATTGGCCACATTCATTCAATTAATGATTGCTTAGTTAAATGAAGACTAGACGATGCCCGCAATTTTGTTGCACCGAAATTCGTTAATCGCGCAGAAACCGTACACTTTTCCGGTATAAAAATATCCTATGTCCTTTCCCAGGACTCAAAGTATCCATAACCAGCAAAATCGGTTCTGCGGTTTGACCGTGAACAGATAACATACAGATGGACAGACACACTCTCGCACTCTTTAAGTACGAGTATATCATAAAATTTTTCTGAACGCGGCAGTTTTTGGAACGCCTTATCGCGCGTTGCGAAAGGGGGCTAGACACAAAAATGTTGTAGCGACAACACAAAAGTGTCGGTATATTACAACTAGAGCAAACATACTATAGTTGTAAGCCGTGCGGTAGCACGTGTTTCTCTCTCTCTCTTTGTTTTTTTTATAACTTCATTCCATCTGGGTGTCCCTTGACACCTCTCAAGTTTTTTTAATAATTGTAATTTTTTAAGATTTAACTTTAGAAGTTTGTCAATATACAGTTTATAGAAGCAGTGGCTGCCATGAACTTTTTTCACGCTGAGTTAAACCCGAATTTTCACTCTCATAATGGATTACACAAAGTTTTCTGGCATAAAAACGAGCGTTAAAGCTAAAAAAATATTTTTTTGCTACTTTTTACTCAAAGCTACCATGACGGAGTCAAATTGGAGGGCTTTTTTTTTTAAATAAAATAAGGGGGCAAACGAGCAAACGGGTCACCTGATGGAAAGTAACTTCCGTCGCCCATGGACACTCGCAGCATCAGAAGAGCTGCAGGTGCGTTGCCGGCCTTTAAGAGGGAATAGGGTAATAGGGGAGGGTAGGGATGGGAGGGGAAGGGAATAGGGGAGGGGATTAGGCCTCCGGTAAACTCACTCACTCGGCGAAACACAGCGTAAGCGCTGTTTCACGCCGCTTTTCTGTGAGAACGTGGTATTTCTCCGGTCGAGCCGGCCCATTCGTGCCGAAGCATGGCTCTCCCACGTATATTTTAATAATACACCATTTATTTCAGACTAAGTCCATAATTTGTTAGTAGATACAATACTTTAAAAACTCTTAGTAGATATAATAATAAAATTCAATCAAGATTCAATCAATTTAAATACATATCTATTTGGTCTGTTTGCGGCATATGCTTTTAATGTCAAGTAAAATGTATAATCCATGCTAATATGAAAGTGTGTCTGTCTGTCTATTTCTGTCTGTTACCTCTTCACCCAAACCACAGAACCGATTTGGCTGAAATTTGCTATGAAGATACTTTGAGTCCCGAGAAATTTGTCCTGGAAAAATGTACGGTTCCCGCGCGATATAATAATTTTGGCACAACGGAGCTGCGGGCGTCGTCTAGTAATATAAAAATATGTTTTATTTTGTTATCTGTAGTGATCGTATGTGTGAGTTTAGGCACTACAACACACATTCTATTGCAGCATCTTTTTATACGAGGTTCTGCATAGCATTAAACTTTTGCGTCAAAAATAAATTTAAAGACAGACAGACAAACACGTTTTCGCCTTAACAATAGTAAATATTTTACGTTTAATCCCCTTTAATATGTGGATAAGTCTATTGACAATTTAACAATTCGTATAGATATCGTCTCATTAGGTTTTACGAAGTCAGAGCGATAAAATTATATGTAATTTTTGCCCTCGCGTATATTAAACCCTTTTATTGTCCTTTTATGTTATTGTCCACCGTAATTTTTATCTTATTACATACCAGACGAGGGCCGTATATCATACCTTTATTGTGCTGCTGTATGAGTCTATAAATTAACGAGAAAATTAATTAATTTGGCAACACACGTAATGTTAAAACACCATAATAAATGTTTGTTTTGAGTAGGTGATGTGTGTAAATGTGTAAAACAAACATTGTTGTTGTACACTTTTGTGACACTTACATGGTCGTGTGATTTTTTAAAGGACATCATCCAACGCCCATACAATTTTGGACTAATTTTAAAAGTGCCGGCCAATGCAAATAAACCCATTATTTGAATAGAATATACTATATGGAATATTTTTAGTACTACACCAAAGTTCTAATTGTGTGTGATACAGAAGAGAGCCATTAAATTTCAAGTTTTTAGTAATCGGTGATCATTACTAATTTGAATTGGTTATTTTTGAGCTGTTAAAGATAATACTATAAGTACCAATATACGGACTGATATCAAGTGATCTAAGTATTACTGTCAATGAACGAGAAATGTGGAGTAATATTTTTACCAGAAGGAGTAGCACATTTAATGGTTTTCCTATTGAGCGATTTCATATCAAAGAGAGTGAAAAGAAGTGTATTGATCTTATGATGTCACAAATAAATGCACTAGGTTTCCAGCTTTAACTGATTTTGGTATTACGACCGGAAATGATATACACCTACATGTTATAGTCTTACTACGATATATTTTGCGGTGCTAATGTGCCGCGCGATTCGCGAAAATATTAATTAATTAGATAATTATGATAAAACCATAAAGTTAATATACCTAGCGGAATAGAGAAACAAAGGCCTGAGCAAGAGAGATGTCACTATCAGTAACACTGCGTGGTAAAGAGAGACGTGTGATATAAATAGAAATATAAAGAGATAGAAATCATGTTCAATCATGCCTGTGTAGGTGTATACGTACACATATATTTCACACAGATTTTCATCTGTTACGTTTGATAGCTCGAGATTGTTTCTCTATTCCGCTAGGTATATTAACTTTATGGATAAAACCAACTTTAAAGTAGTACGCAATTAAATTAAAAATAAAATCTAAAACTACTGAACCGAATGAAACTTGTAGTATTCCCAGAGTTGAACAATACCTAGTACTTGTAGGACTTATAGTTTCAGAGATATTCGAACACAAACATAAAAACATACATACATACACTTTTGAAATTTGGCACATCTGTTAAGACACTGATAATAGACCAACATTATATTATTATACGAAAATTGGGCAGTTCTGGAAATATTCCATACTTACATACGATTCAAATTTATAACCTCCTTTTTTTGACCCCAGTTAAATAAATATTGTTAGTCTCGCTAAAAGTCGAGAACGACTGATCAGATTTTGCTAATTTTAAACTTAAAACATTTATGGAAGATTTTTGCGGTAGAAAATTTAAGAGTTAAGTGATACGAAGTGCAAGCCATCTTGTATTTTCTTTCACGAAAACTGCTCTACCGATCAACATAAAACTTTTAACACAGGCTAAGTTGGGTAAACCTTGTTGCGTATATTTTTAAAAGATACAGGTTCCACCAAAATAATTATGAGTATCGTGCGACAGATGTCGCCATCGTGCAGATTATGTTAAACAGATAAGAGTGACGTGCGATTACAATTTCTGGCCACAGTTCAATTTATGCAGCCTCCGTGTTGTTTTTAATTAAACACTGAATAAAAATTTTCCTCTCGACTGTTTCTAAAAAGTTGTTTATATTAATTAAGTGCGATTTAATTATACGCGGTTTTAATATCCCATTTTACCATTTTAAATTATGGAACGATTCGGCGGGCCGGTGGCACTAGCCGGAAAACCTTTTAATTTTTAAACGTATTTAGACCTTGGTTAACGAGTTTTTAAAAACCACAAATAAATGGTGCTAGTACTTTTTATGTATCATCCAGTGAATTTTTGATTAGTGATTAGCTAATGCGTGTTGAATATATCTATGAGGCTTTTTAATTAAATATTTAATTCAAAAGATTATTTTTTGATTGGCTGTTGGCGATTTGACATTAAAACAGTTAACCATTAACCAATCAACAAAACTATTGATATGATAAACTCCTGTCAAAGAAGAGTCAGAAAGTAGGTAGTAGGTAATTTTCGAAATATCAAACCGTCCACTAAGTAAATGCATAAACATTTTTTTGACGTTTAGGTTAGGTTCACACGGCACAATCCTGCACGTTTCCTGCACGTTTTTTGCAGTATACGTCACAGTGGCGCATTCAATATATAATGACACACAACAAATCGTGCAGTACAATCGACGTGTGAATGGTTCTATATTATATACATTGTATGCGCCACTATTTATTCTGCAAAAAAACGTGCAGGAAACGTGCAGGATTGTGCCGTGTGAAACTAGTCTAGCTCACGTAAGCAGATGTCTAGCACGTTCTACTTATGTTTCGCAAAATTTAAATTTTGTACACGTTAAATGTAAGTGCAATCACCGAATGCACGATATTAACTAGTTATCACAGGATTCATACAAATGCCATGCAAACTCCACGTTAAGCCGCACTTGCACAATCCTTCAATACAACGCGATACGAGTAGCATCTCTAATCCGAGTACATAATAACAAGATATAGAATAATAAAGCCGGGCACTCCGACATGATTGAGTCGCGCGCCTCAATAGGAATCGAATGAAACGGGAAATATTCTGCAGCGGACGAGCTGTACGTGGCCGACAAGCTGTGTACAGTCGGGGAAATATTCAGTAGCGAACAAGCTGTAGCCTGTACGTGGCCGACAAGCTGTGTACAGTTGTGGAAATGTGTTGTTGATAATTTGTTGGTTTATGTGTTAGTCACCACCAGGGAAACCTTATCAGATGATAGCTATGACCTGGAATTTGCATTTGGATTATCATTACTAATATTACAAATGTGAAAGTCTGTCTGTCTGTCTCTAAACAGATCTATAAACAAAAAGTTTGTAAATACCTCTTTAGATAGACTACTAGCCATAATATTGTTGATCTTGGTAAGAACGTCCATAAATAACCAGCTAAGCCAGCTAAACCTTAATAAAATGTGACCTTATAATGTCTTATTTTTAATTTTATGGCCTCATTGATATAGGGTCGCCAGTCCCCGGCGTCGTAAAATAACATATAAAATAATATATAATTGACACGAGAGGATGAAGTGGGTAACTAATATTTTACAACTTCAGAGCAATTACTCATTTTTCCCTTATAATTTGAACAAACCTTGTAACTCACCTCCATATCATATCTGGCTTATATATCTAGCTATACATATTTTTATCCACATTTATAAATTTCAAATAATTTTCCCGGTCTTGAAGCCTTCATTTATGCAACAATTACAGTTTTAACATTGTTAGTTACCCACTTCATCTCATATCTTCAATTTAGAAGTCAAAGTTTATGTAATTGTGCCATAAAATGCAAACAGACCTCGTCAGCTGGTAGACCGATCCTATTACCATTCTAATGACAGATCTAAACGTATCTCATTTTGTATGGTCGAGTATTCTAGCGTTTATGCTTAGATTTAGTAGCTTGATTTTGCCAAAATACAGTTTTCTTGGCTAAGTGAAAAATGTTTTATTTTTCTCTTAAAATGTTTTCTTTTAAATATTCGATATTTTTAATGTTTGCTAACCTTTAGGGAGAAGCTAGTTAATATGGGAATACTGTATGAACCTTTAATGAAATGCCCATATTATGTCAAATCAGAGTACTAGCGTACTAGATTTGATCGAAATTAGTTAAGTGGTATTAGGAAGTAATAAAACACATACACAAACTATCTATCGCCTGTTCGTAAAATAGTAGTAGTTAAATATTAATAGGATAAAGTCATTTGTCGTTTGTCGTCTTTCCACTGTTGATCCTATATAACTGCTCAAAATTTTTTGATACGATGATAATACGACAAAACAAGATTTGCCGGGTGAGCTCGTTAATTAAAACAATACTTTATCGAAAGGCCGGCAACGCACCTGCAATTCTTCGAATGTTGCGAGTGTCTATGGGCGACAGTAGCTCTTTCCATCAGGTGACGATTGCCTGTTTGCCTCCAATTTTATAAAAGAAATACCAATATATTGAAATTCGAGTAAGAACTCAAAGCCGAATCTTTAAAATCGGAACCGAGGATATAAGCACTTAAAATCTCGCAATTTTATGTGCCTGCAGTTCCAACAAGTTTATAGCCACTTGAAAATCAAGACCTGTATAGAGGCAATATCCAACTGATACGGTCAAGGCTTTGGATTAGTTTTATGATGGTTGTTTACGCGCGGAAATAAACGTGTTGCTGGAGCGCTAAGGTAATTCTGACGAGAAGCGCTTTGAACTATAACAGTCTTGATGTCAGCAACTTTGATGGCGTAAAACTTCGCGCAGAAACCTAAAATTTTGCAAGTATAAAAACTATCATAAATGCCCTTTTCTGGGATTCATAGTTATATATATAGCTCCATACCAATTATGTATACCATAATTTTATTTAAGATAGCGTCGCGTCAGGTAAGTTTAATTTATACTGGTGGTAGCCCACATATAAAAGTTCTAAAAGTGTATGTTTTTAACCTTTTTAGAAATCTGGGGGCACGGGAGTGCCCCCGCCAAGATGAGCCAAGCGAAGCGCGCAAGGCCACTACCTACCTTTTCTCGAAACGTTTCGTCGTATTTTTGAACCCTCGTAACTTTGGTTTGAATGATGACAGATAGTTGACATTTTTAAGATATAATGACATGGGTATATTTATTAAATGCGCAAATTTTGAATATCGTAGCTATTATACTTTAGATTTTATAGGTGTCCAAAAATCCACAATTTGGTCACTGACTCACCGATCATCAAAACTGTTAGGGTACTTCCTGAAGTCTTAGAAAGCTGAAATTTGGTATGTAACATTTTTAGTACTGAAACAACATAAAAATTATCAAACCCAACTTAACCTATGTCCGTACCATTATAGAGCAAAATTAGGCAAAAAATTGTGTTTTTTGTATGGAAGCCCCCCTTAATTTTTTATTTTATTTTATTATTATTATTAAATATTAAAGTAGACATATAACTAAGGACTTTGAGAAAAATTCAAGTACCTATCTTTTGCCATTATTGATATAGAGCAAAAAAGGCCAAAAAAATCACGTTTGTTGTATGGGAGCCCCCCTTAAATATAAATTTCATTTTGTTTTTAGTATTTGTTGTTACAGCGGCAACAGATATACATAATCTGTGAAAATTTCAACTCTCTAGCTATTACCGTTCTTGAGTTACAGCCTGGAGACAGACAGACGGACAGACATCGAAGTCTTAGTAATAGGGTCCCGTTTCTACCCTATGGGTACGGAACCCTAAAAAATGAACTTGAAGAAAAAACAACGTAAACCAGCTTATAAAAATAAATGAAATCCCACCAAAAACATGTTCCTGTAAAAATGTTGCCAAGATGAGAACATAATATTATAGTTCGTCGTGTCAAAAAGTAGTGAGATCTCATGTAGAGCCAAGTTTCTAACCTTACATACTCAACCCTAAATCTAAAAACCTTAATTTTACCCTAAAGCGCGGCAAAATATTTGATAATAATATTATAATGTGTCAGCTGCACGAGAAGAATCTAAAAACTCTACACATTAGTCAAAATAGGTGGCTTGGCCATTTTGTTATTCGCCAGGGCTTTGAACTGA
The DNA here is from genome assembly GCF_905147365.1 of Aricia agestis. Classification (NCBI taxonomy): domain Eukaryota; kingdom Metazoa; phylum Arthropoda; class Insecta; order Lepidoptera; family Lycaenidae; genus Aricia; species Aricia agestis. The sequence goes on along the minus strand of NC_056416.1, from coordinate 15,295,587 downwards.
ATATACAGTAATGATAAATGGCCAGGCCACCGATTTTGACTAATGTAGAGTTTATTGATTCTCCTCGTGCGGCTGACACATTATAATATTATTATCAAATATTTTGCCGCGCTTTAGGGTAAAATTAAGGTTTTTAGATTTAGGGTTGAGTATGTAAGGTTAGAAACTTGGCTCTACATGAGATCTCGCTACTTTTTGACACGACGAACTATAATATTATGTTCTCATCTTGGCAACATTTTTACATGAAAATGTTTTTGGTGGGATAAACATTTTTTATTTCCATATTCATATAGCAATGATAAGAGATGCATTTCTAAATGAGCCATACAAAATAAAAATAGGCAATACCGCGGCCAGCAAGTTACTCAATTCAATGTTTATCTTCTTGTGTATTAAATAATTTCAGTTTTTGCCTCATTACGTTGACGTGAAATGGCCATAAAACCCTGCTTCTTCTTCTTCAAATAGTCGATACTCGAGGATGCAGTAATAAATGTGTATTTAAAATTTAACCTCAGTAATAATAAACCACGTTAACTACGTCCCCGGGGCCGCAGTAAAAACGTTTAATGTACCTCTAATTTGTTTATCAACCAGGTACCGTCCGCAATGTTTAACTACGCTCAGCTTACTGCACTAAACTCGGGTTACTTTAATATTCACTTTAAGAGATATTTGTCCGATATTTTATTGTTCATAAAAGAAGCGTTTATTTCATTTGGGAGCTAAGTGGTGCAAAATGAAACTGTGAACTCTTCCGAAATAAAAACTATCCTTTTCGGGAGACAAATCATCTCTATAACTTAATCAACGTCGATCCTGGGAATACAGGATATGCAAGGATAGAAATATAGTAATAGAAAATAGTTTATTAACAACTTTACATCTGTTACATAATATAGCAAGTACAGTACAAATTGTGTGTATTTTCAGTTAAGTAACAGATTTTTTTTCAGGTATTGCGTTACATTGGCGCCTGCACTAGGCTGAGCAGGTCCTGCACAATATATGGTCAAAGTCCATTAAAAATAATTTCATCAAAACAGGTTCATCAGTTAAAAGTGTTACGTGGGAGAGCCATGCTTCGGCATGAATGGGCCGGCTCGACCGGAGAAATACCACGTTCTCACAGAAAACCGGCGTGAAACAGCGCTTGCGCTATGATTCGCCGAGTGAGTGAGTTTACCGGAGGCCCAATCCCCTACCCTTCCCTACCCTCCCCTATTACCCTATTCCCTCTTAAAAGGCCGGCAACGCACTAGCAGCTCTTCTGATGCTGCGAGTGTCCATGGGCGACGGAAGTTGCTTTCCATCAGGTGACCCGTTTGCTCGTTTGCCCCCTTATTTCATTAAAAAAAAAAGTTACAAAAAGTGGCAAGCACTTTCGCATTTAAAATAGAGGTATATATTATTTTCCTGCCTTTTGTTACTAAAGTTAATTTAATATACGTAGTCTACTCAAATCATAATTCTTTTGATTTCACGTTAGAGTTTACACTGAGAGATTACACTGCAACGACACGAGGCTATGATTGATATACAGTCTGATGTATTTTAAAATGAGCAAAGCAAAAAAAATTAAAGTATATTTTCTTGTGTAGAAAAGTTCAGTTTAGAAGGCGAACTGAAAAATTTATCGTATAGCAACCTCGTCACGATGTTATATGAATTGAACCTTAGTCGTGTATCGACTTATTGCATAAAATTATTTCAAACTATTACAAGTAATTTGCACATAAAATATTATTGTAAATTAGCCGTACCAATTTACATTGGCTCCCGAGAGTAACGATAATCCACAGTTTATACCCCGAAGATTGGTTAATACAATCGCAACATTTGTAATTCCGAAGTCCGAACGGCTAACTCGCTATCAAATTCCAATGACCGGCCCAATTATAACTGTTCAGAACGATGTTAATGTCAATAAAGAGCTAATATAATGCTACAAATTTAAATGCTACTTACTTATCGGGAAATAAAAAAAATTGACAGATCAATTTGGCCACAGTTATATAAGTAGGATTTAGGTGATAGAGATAGGCCTCACATAAAACTGGCGTAATTTAGCAGCCTGCCCTGGCTCTGTTCAATTACGGTGCTGGTGTTAATAAATAGTATTTTGAGTATCGTAGTTGGACGCTGTTAAGTATTCGTGTACTAACCCACAAAAATTACGTATTGAGTTATGAATGCTTTCCATAGATGATTTAGAACAAGACTGCATTCAAAATTTAACAAAAATGTGTGCCTAATTATAATTACAACAAAACTTTCTCTTGAATCACTCAGTACATTAGACAGTCAAACACACTTTCGCATTTATAATATTAGCATGGATACTTTAAGCGTTCCATGACTGTAGTCATGGTCGTGTCCAGTCTGCGCTGGGCCTAATTCGCTATCAAATTCCAATAGCCTGCCAATTATGGCCTCTGTCGAGTCTTGTTAGCGCTGCGAGATTAAATTTACATGTTGGACTCCCCCGCCCAAGACAATCTCAGTCCTTTGCCGAAATCACATTAAACCTTCTTTTACTGAGGAAATTAAGCTGCACTTACATAGATATTCTGTTGCCTACTTACGATTATTTTTACGACTTTATAAAAAGACGTAGACATAATATTATGATAATATGTGGGAATTAAAAAGGAGCTCCGCCTGTGATATAACCGGTAGATATTTTGTAACCGACTACTTCTTTTCTTACTTCGAAGCCAAAAGGCTAATGGTTTTGACAGTAATTTATGTTTGCTATATTAATAAACATAATATAATGATAATGTCTATCAAGCACATGGGGAACGTGCAGGGACTATAGGTAGCACATATCGAGTAAATATATACTACACGAATTACGTATATTTTGTGATCTTGATATAATATATGCAACACTTTCGTTGCATTCTCGATAGCACACGATTCCCATAGACCTTTTTTTTATGAAATAAGGGGGCAAACGAGCAAACGGGTCACCTGATGGAAAGCAACTTCTGTCGCCCATGGACACTCGCAGCGTCAGAAGAGCTGCAGGTGCGTTGCCGGCCTTTTAAGAGGTAATAAGGTAATAGGGGAGGGTAGGGAAGGGAATAGGTTAGGGGATTGGGCCTCCGGTAAGCTCACTCACTCGGTGAAACACAGCGCAAGCGCTGTTTCACGCCGGTTTTCTGTGAGAACGTGGTATTTCTCCGGTCGTGCCGGCCCATACGTGCAGAAGTATGGCTCTCCCACGTATGACCTGTCTTACTAAACCCACTTAGGATGTATTTTGTGCAAAATTAACTGCATTTACCGCAATTTGAGTAAACTTATATCACAGCAGAACATTTTCAACAAACTTGTTAAATTAATCATCGCAAATCACGTCAGTGTCAGGAGATTAAGAAATAAAACGTAATTAAAGGTTAGGTTTAGCGTTAACGATCTCAAGTTTGGCACTTTAAGTTTGATATCCAGCTTGTACAGGAATTTGCATACGAGAGGCGACAATATAATGAGGGATTCGAGTTTATGTTTTACGACTTTAGAGTCATATGAGAAGTTCGAGATTATCATGTAATTGGTAATGTTTGATGATCCTTCACACATACTCAACTTAATATCCCAAGAGTGTTACTTGAAATCTTCGTTTTAAATTATAAGTTCAGCAGATGCCGAGTGGCGTAGAAACAAGGTATTTATGATTCATAAGAAGAAGTGTAAGTCTAAACAATTCTGCGGACTACTCCATGTGATAATATATCAGTAGATATTTTAACCCGACTACGTGCTTCGCCAAGCGAAAGGGAATTTTTGGAGTTTATTTGTGGGATCTTGTTGTGGCCAACCAACTAGCTATGTCCACACTGTACACTTTCATCTTCAATTTTCGTCATCAACTTTCATATTGGCGCATCCAATAATTGAATGCGTCAAGGAACGCAACGCCATTATTGTCATTTTTGAAGTTTTGGATACAGTCAGAGGACATGCGTCGCGGGCATGCCTCACGTTCGCTGTTGACTGTGCTATAACGCATGTCCTTGACGAACAGAAAAAGGCCAAGGCACAGTGTGGACAAAGCTAATGAGGTGTTATTAATAAGTTATCATGCCACAAGTGACGTAGGCCAGATTTGATTAAAAAATTTATTTTTAATGTAATAATGTATTCGGGTTATAGTTTCTTAAAATGACTTGTATTTCAACATGTTGTGTTCGTAATCTCGCATAAAACTTTTTTTTTGAACGGGCTTTGGCCCACCACACATTACACCACTGTATCTCCTGTGTCACCAGGATCGACAGCAGTATCCAATCACGAAAGCTGTTTAATATGATTTCAGGGAGCCCGAGGGACATACTAAAGCTGTCTTGGGACCCGCAAGGAAATTAATCAGAAAAAGATAGGAGTAGCAAATATACTCGTATATGACATAAAACTCGCTGAAGTTATAGCCTTTTAGTACGTGCATCAAATATATTTAATTGCAACCTTGGAGTATCAATCCCGTGACGGTGAATGCGCCCTGCACCGCGGCTGTGCGGTCGGCGTGCTATTTCCGTGAGCCGTGACGTCAGTCTGACGCAGAGCTTTTTATACGCTTTGACCCTGTTTTAGTTTAGGGATGGGGTGATGCTGCGTTGATTTATACGATAGGGAGTGAGACTTAAGCGTAGCTGTCATAGCTTTGTGGATGTGATGTCAACGGTTGATATTTTTATTTTAGTTTGAATTTAAATGTTGCGAATGTAGGGAAATTATTTAAAAATATTAATAAAATCAGCATCTTTTTAGACTTGCCAACAAGGACGCGGAAGGCATAATAATATATTATGCACGCCAGTGCAATTAAAATACATTTGAGAGTAAAAAGATACTTTATTTGGTAAAACAATAAAATAAGTACAATACAAAATAATCAAAAACATTTCAAATACAAGTCTTACCAGTTCAATAATTTTGAAGATGATTTTGAAGTACCTAAATAAAATCCTTCCCACTGTTCACTTCTTTGTTTGCGCTTTTAGGTGGATGGAGCCATTTTTTTTTTCTATTGACTCTTTTCTTACAATAAAATTTTTTTAGAGGGATTTGTTTCCCATTTTTTTACAATAATTAAAATGTTTATCGAGTATTTTATTGCCCTTCACTAGTTCGGCTCGCGGTGGCCTGGACTTGTTTACTGAAAGCCCAACTCGATTGAGTGCGGGGTTTTTCTATGCGTCGCTAGACACTGCGGCCTCATAATTGAGTTATTGCATCACTACGAGTAAGGCGCTTCAAATTTTAGTGACGTGAATATATTAATATCGCGGTATTATCAGGTTTTATTTACTATATTACATTTGGTTGGAACATTAGTTATGTTAGAACAAAATCAGAGTAATAATAAAGAAAAATTATATTTGTATTTTCTATGTAACTTTCAAATGTATTGCTAGTAAAAATAATTACATAAGATTAGTGATCTTAGATCAATAAATGTATGTAATACATAAATTCTTATTATTTTAAATTTAATATTTCAAGCCATCTTTAAATCGCAGAGTGGGACTAACGTAAGAAAGTTACGATCGGTGTAGGCTGTTCAGGAATAGAGCCACTTTCACTCTCACGTGAGGCTATTTCTGAACGGTTTCCTGAAGATATTTTTACCTCCGTATAGCCTTGTGATATCTTACTAGATACAGTTACTAGATAGTATTAAGAGATTTAGTTTAAACTGATTGTTTATAAGGCAAAAAAATGTATTAAAGAATATAAAGAATTTTAAAGAATATTATGAGTATATCTGAGCTGTCTCGAAATTCAATTTGAACTTGAATTTCGAAAAAAAGACTCACTTGATGCTTAACATTATAAACGTGAAACTGTTTGTCACCTCTTTACGTTTAATTGGAAGGAATTCAATATGGATATTGCATATATTTTAATTCCTGAGTATTTTAAAGTTTTACTTTAATAAATACGGTGTCTATAGCATAATGTTAGATGCGAACAATGTTGCCGGTATCGTTTGGTATACTTTAAAATATCTTATAATATGATAATAGTTATTGGTTGGGGCGTATACTTTTTTTGCGTTGGGGGAATGCCTTTATGCATCCTCATGACAGACGTAGGAACTTAAAGCACGCGGGTTTAAAGTTCGTGAACTTACTCGGCTCGACGTCGGTGACACACGAGAATGGCTCACACTAGATTACCACGTCCCCAGGCTCGAGGCTCGCGGCCCACGGCTCGCGGCTCGTGGCCTCGCGGCTCGCAGTGTTGATAGACGTACGAGTTAAATTCCAAGAAGGCGAACTTGCGCGGCAATCTTTAGGTACGCGGTTTTTAGGTGACACACGATTAAGATCGTCGAGCCATAAGTCCGCGTATTTACTCGCATGTCTATCACCCCTTTAAGATCCGCACCCGGGACTACTTACTAAACCCTAACGGTGTTCCTGCTCCTGAAGGTGGAACTACGGGAAACGCGCGATACACGACCGCAGTGGAGCGTATACTGAACAGTATAATTAACGATATATGACGTCACGTGCTGAGGTGTTAGCCGCTGATTACAGAGCACAAGCTGACAGTTGACACACCTGATAGCGCTCATTACCGATACTATAATTGCCCGCCGACGGTAAATAGTACAAATTAGCCCCTCAAGTATGTAATGTGTTTGTTAATTGGGTAATTAGAGGGTAATCATTGAACGTTTGGAGGTTGTAAATATTGTTGTTATGTTAGAATATTATGGACTAGTTTTTTTCTGCGGTTTCGATCGCCTAAGTTACTATCAGGTAGCAAACTTTAAAATTCCACTTAGAGGTGTAATTTTTGGAAATCTATGTATAGTGATTTCTTTTAAGTGTATTTTGATATTTTTTGTTATATAGGATGTAGTGTTAAATCAAAATTTAGTTAATAGTTAGTAAAGGCTAGTCAAGAATCTAAATCATTGTATGATTTAGATTCTTGACTAGCCTTTACGTTTAGTTTGCTTCGTCCATATTGACAGTTCCGCGTAGCTTTGGCGTAGTCAGCGCTACGCGCGTAGCAGCGAGCTACGAGACGCGTAGCAACACGCTACGCGGTGCGTAGTGGCATCTACGAACCGCGTAGCAGCTAGCTACGAGGAACGTAGCAGCCGGCTACGAGGCACATAAGCAAGAGTTACGATTTACTAAAGATGAAAAATATAATATAATAATGTTGAGTTTTAGAAAATGTACATAAGTGAGATCTACATTAAGGGTATGAAAATACGTCTGCTTTCAAATTTTTAACTGTAAAAACAATTTTACTTTTGCAACACAAAAATAAATCCTTCTGATTAGTATCTACAAAACTGCCATTCCTTTCAATGTACGAAATGAAAACGTAAGCAAAACATAAAAAGGCCATTTCCTAGCTGTTTTAAGGTACACAGATTGGCTCGGGGACGCGAGAATCCCCCACAATGAAACTACGGCATAGTTTTAATTCCGAGTATCTGCGATGGTATAACGTGATTTACATAAAAAGGGCTTTTACGGTAGTACATTTTAAAATAAAAGCTTTTAAAAGAATGAATCAAAACACAATAGTTTGTGTTATCTGTGCCGTGCTAATTAGTTCATTAGTACGCGTCGATGCGCCGAGAACAGAGCGCTGCGTCGAGCACTGCGTGATCATCATCACTCCTCACACAGTCAAACAATAGCTCGTAATTAATAAAAAATATAATAGTGAAAGTAAGCCAAATTGCGTTCGTCATTATAGCTCTAGGGCACTTAAAATCGCTCTTTGGATTTATTGCTATTTATCTTTTCAACATACGCAAAAATATCGCTATCGCACTTCTATCGCATATCAGTGGAAACAATAGTTAGCTCATAAAAGTTACAGAATGCATGAGCTATACTATGTTCCGTCTCCTTCTTTCGTGCGACCATTATATTCGTACGTGTCCTAGTGGATTGTGTTTAGTTCTATAATATTAATATTATTACTAGCTAAAAGCCGGGCTTTGTGAGGGCTCGCGTCGTCACACCTTGACTGATGATAACACATCTATATATAAATAAAAAATTACTATGTTAAAGCACAAATGTAGCCGTGATAATTTTTCCGTAAAGTGTACCACAAGATGTTTAGATTGTGGGATATACTTAGACTAATCGTAAAAAATATGGATTTCCTGGAGCCTTTACCGAACATGCATAAATAATCCCCATAAACTCGAGCCTACGGGGGCATAAATTAAAAAATTAGCTAGTTACTGCGGAGTCTCGGCGCAGATTTACACGATAAAACTCCGCGCGAATCTCGGGATAATATTTTTACGCCAACTTGCCAACTTCTTGGCCGGAGATAATAAATTTACTTTTATCTTTTACATATTAATGGCGGTACCTGCGTGAACGTGCTCTCGTTATCGGGGAAACAAAATGGCGGACGAAAACAATGTTTTTTAATTGTGACGGCTTCCTTAAATTGCGTTTGATATAATCTTATTGCAAGTTTTAGGACTTTATCGAGCATAACTTTTTGTTAAAAATGTAACATCACACTGTTAAACTAAGCTTCTTCCTTCAGTCTCTCCCTACGTATCTTAAAAACTATGCAACGCATTTCGATGCGGTTTTGGTTCATAGATAGATCAATCCAAGAAAAAGGTGTGTAACACAGGTTTTTTTTATAAAATAATATACAATGACATAACAAAAAAATTGCCGGTCAACTAGTTTAAAATAAAAAGACAATGACTTCTTAAAAACACATTGATGAGATAATATAATAATTCACTTACTTGTTCATAACAAATCACACATACACTAGGGCCGGTATAAAAAGTCAGTACTCAAGATGCATCTCGGTCTCAAGACACGATTCAGGCTCTGTGATTGGTTGGCTGTCAAAATTTTGACCAATCACAGAGCCGAACTGCGTCTTGAGACCGGGTCACATCTTAAGTACTGACTATTTATACCGGCCTAGAAAACAAAACGTTATAAGGAATGGTAAAAGAATAAGACGATAACAATGTTCATGATGGATTCGTAGTCTGCGAGTTACATTTGCGATCAGAATGCAGCGCGCGCGAAATTGCACGTGTCCCGATCAAACAAAACGTTCATAGACTAATTGCCGATACGTGCCCCGATGTGGGCCCCGCGAGGCCCCGCGCCCCGAGGCCCCGCGGTGGGGCCTTCTTGTTGCTTCAATCGTTTCCGTTACAATCTAGCCTTAAGTGAAAATATTTCCAATTGGAAGTTGCAACTAATAGAGATATAACAACGAACAATACAATGTTCATTTTTGATTGGCTACGTACACGATTTATTACTTTAGCTTCTATCACTTCCATAGTTAAACCATATTTTCTAACTAGGCTTAATTTTGACAGGGTCATAATTCCATTATAATAACTACGAATAATAAAAACTAAGGAAGAGTAATTGTGTCAAAAATTTTGTTCGCGAGTCTACAAAATGTGACCCGAATACATGCATACTTTATGCATGTATTCGGTACACAATTTTGTGTTTTTATACACAGAATAATAATAAATTAAGAACCAAATTCAAAACGGTTCAAGTATAGAAGTTACGTTTCCTTAGTTTTTATTATTCGCAGCATAATAAACATTAAATATAACGTCAATTTATAACACGCCTAATAAATATTAAGATAAAATTTAAAATATTTTTTATCATTGGTATTTTTTTACGAATGTTCGGTCTGCAACATTATTTTAGAAAGAAAAAATTGAATAAATTGCATGCAAGTTGTCATATTTTGCAAATTGCAAACAAAGTAGGCAAGATGGCCGCTCACACGTTAAACACGTTAACTGGAAAACTGCGGCTGCCTTAGCAGTTAAAAATATTTTATTAGCTCCCACACCGAGATCTCCACGGGAGGCAAAGTTGAAAATAACTTCTTCTACGTGCAACGTAAGAAATATTATGTCCGCGTGACTAATAACTTAATTAACTGAATGTGCACAAATACTTTTATAGCTTTAGTTAATATTCATTAAAATAATTGCAGAAACTGTAGTTCATGCTTCCATTCGTAGGTTATTGAGGAAGTAAACTATTGCACTTGATCAGTCGTTTGTTTTTTAGTAAAATGAAATAAATATTTTAATATAAGATTGAGTTACGGATTTACGCTTGATGTACATTTAATAAACAGAGCAAACCGTCGTTGGTAAATCTCTAACATATAATTAATATTGTAAAAATGTCACGAACTAGAATAAAATATAAAACCCATCAAACGACTTCAAGTTGCTAACGGCCTTTAATGAACCAGAGAACCCTGATTGTCCAGCACTGAGCAGGTCTATGATGATAAATTATAGCTAAGATCACTCTCGATCATGTCAGCTTTCAAACAAAAAAAAAACTAGATCAAAATCGGTCCACCCGTTTGGATGCTACGAAGCCACGGACTGATACACACACAGACAAACAGACAGACAGACACGTCAAACACCCTTCTTTTTTGTCGGGGGTTAAAAAGAAAAGAAAGTAAGAAATAATTGTTATTTCCTTAGACTTTTGAAAAATATTCCAATGATATAATTTTTCGTAGTACAATCAGTCTTCAAGTGCATTAAATAAATAAATCCTGTTGTGTATGCTGTGTTTGATTTTTGAAAATTTACTAATACTTTAAACTGGTATAATTACAGTAATATATTTGAGAATTACGTGTTATCAATTATTGAACAACGAAGTAAAATAAATAAAACAATAAAGTGAAAGCTATTGGCCAATATGATACGAGTAATATATTCAAATAAAAATAATATGAAACAATTAAAAATATAATACAATTTAAAAAACCGGATTAACACTACAAAACTACTCTGCTGCAAGTCAACGAATGCACCTTTAATTAAGTTTGTCTATTCCCTTTCGTATCTATACTAGTTATGATCCGACGCTCTAACTAGTTAGACAGATTAATTGAGGGGCCGTCAAAGAAACCGACTGCATAAGTTACCCTTTACAGTCGCACTAATTTAACTTATTAGGTATTCGACAGGAACCCGCCATAATGCGATTTACGGACACAGACGCTGAAAACGTTTTAAATTGTATTGATTTGTGCACTATAGTGTTAAGCTGCGTCGGACTCATTTATCGGTTTGTATGGTTTTTTGACTGGAGTTTTTCTATTCGCTAACTCTTTTGATTGGTGTGAGAATATTCAGGAATTAATGAAGCTGTTGATTAGATAAATTTCTGTTAAGAAACCTCAGATATCGGGCATTTATTTTAAAATAACCTTTTGATAATTGTCTTTATGATTTATATAAATACATTTTGCATTATAAAATAGTTGGAGCAGAATAAATTACGAAAATTTATTAAACACGAAACTATAATTATTAATGAATTCGCAACTTAAAATATAATATCAAATCACAGCAATAAAATAGCATCATTGATATAAAATCAATTCGAAGCGTATTGCTTCGAGTGCTTTTGAAGCCGTATCGACAATTTTAAAAGCGCCGTCACTATATCTAAACCTGAAGCATGGTTACACTGCACTTACGTGTGAGGCAAGTGAAATCGTTTTGGGAAATGCAAATTGGATCAATTTTTCGTGCGAAATTGTTTCCATTTCGAGGAGGGAAAACGTAAAGACTTCTAAACGCGCGACAAATTGCTGCGATTTATCGGTTAAGGATGTTCGATGTTTTTGTCGATATTTTCGATAGCATTTTATGATTGCGTGCTCTCGAGGGCTTGGATCTCGATGGCCTGTTTGTTTTATTAATTGAATTCGAATGAAAGTTAAAGAATATGTATTTGGTTGCTATAGTCGATTCTTCCAACTGGGCTAGTTCCCGAACTGAAGCGGCGGTAAGCACCAAGTTGCACTATCTTGTAAATATGATTAGTAGAACTATTTAGATTTAAAAATAATATTTTTTTGAATTTTTAATTTTGAGGGCCTGTTTCTATTATTAAGTAGGGAATGTTGATGAAAGTTTGAGTGATGAAATGAAAGTTTGAGATAAAAAATAAAATATACATTTTTGATGGCTGTAAGAGCTTAATAATTGTACTCTTGCTGTCTTCTTTTTTCTAAGTATACTGTGTCTGTCTACTTAGAAATGTTTTAGCTCTATAATGTGAAATGTTACACAGAAACACGATAATCTGATAGCAACAACGTATATTTGTTATTGCTTACTTGAAGATCCATATTACGTGGATGATTCGATAATGCATATTGTGAGACTTGAGAACAATTAGATTGGATGAAACTTAAATCCAATTTTGTATCGCGTATAATCTTTATTCTGTTACCTACTTCTGCGCCATATCATATTTACTACTTTAGCGCCAAGGAATTCATATACAAAATATTTTTAAAATTAATTTGCATAATATGGATGTGAAAACTAGCGACGACTGGTACTGGTAGTATTAGCCATAATGCATAATATTAGAGTTCTGTACCCAAAGGGTAAAAAACGGAACCCTAATACAAAGACTTCGTTGTCTGTCCGTCTGTCTGTCTCCAGGCTGTATCTCAAGAACCGCTACAGCTAGACTTCTAAAATTTTAACAAATTGTGTATATCTATTGCCGCTATTACAACAAATACTGAAAATAAAATAAAAATTAATATTTATGGGGGCCTCCCATACAACAAACGTGATTTTTTCGGCCTTTTTCGCTCTATATCAATAATGGCAAGAGATAGGCACTTAAATTTTTCACACATTCACAATAATATCAAAATAAAATAAAAATTTAAGGGATTTCCTATACAAAAAACACAATTTGTAGCCTATTTTTGCTCTTGTATGGGTACGGAACCCTTCGTGCGCGAGTCCGACTCGCACTTGGCCGATTGTTTATGATTCTTTGCGATTTGCAAGTTTTGATCGAAAAATATAGCAACATGAAAATATAAAGATGTTACATGCGATAGCTAAAATCGTCAGTGGGCGGGGAGCCTTAAAGTTTGCAGGCGACATGTGAAGTCGGAAGTTAATATGTCAGTAGTAATCCAAGTCGTTTGTACGACGGATTTAGATTTACGTACTCGTACCACTCAGGATGTGGACTGTCAAACTCGGATTAAAATATAGGAAATAATCTTGTATTCACGTGAAATAAATGTAGATTTTCTGAATTTGTTGAATGTCATAGCAATCGTTCGTTTTAAGAAAGTATTTGAATGTAAATATTTAATAGTAACTAGGAGTATATAAAATCAAATTAAAAATGTCTTCTACCAAACATATTTACTATCGTTTGGTGTAAAGTAGTTATAAGCCCAAACCCGAAAGTGCGATAGTTTTCCCGTGAAGAGTACCACAAGAGCCCAAAGAGTTTAAAACATCACTCAATGGCATTTTATTCGATTAAAGTATTACGTTTATTCGGAAATTCCCCCGAAAAATAGTGAAACAAACTTAAATTGGCGCAGACATATCAAATAGTGGATTGTCACTGTGTGGGGCGACGCGGGGGTGAGGCGGTGCAGGGGGAGGGAGAGATGTGACCGGAATTTCTAAACTGTGTCCCCAGCAATATTCTCATTATTGCAGACTCAAAACTTTGATTGCACTGTTTTGTCTCGTTAGCAACCTGGATGGCGCTTATAGAGAGCTGAGAAAAACCGAATTTTTTGGCACCCTCTATACTCAGATGCGCTTTGTTATACGATTTTTTTTATTTTTTAAGGACACAATAAAATACTTTGATGTCTTTTTTAATTACTCTAATATTATAAATGGGGAAGTGTCTGTCCGTTATGCATTTAGACTTAATCCGCTGAACCGATTTTGATAAAAAGTAGAGTTTAAAAAAACGTAGGAAGAGTATAAGTTATTTCTTCCTTTTTCTCTAAAGTAAGAAAAGTAGTAATCTCTTTATGTTATTATCGTCTCGGCAATATTTTACAAGAATTTTGTGGGACTATATAACGCTAAAGTACTTCAAATATAAAATAACTCGATACTAAAACTTTCCACCCTCTAAAACAAGTTACGACGAACGATGTATTTTCAATAGAATCTATTTAAATTTTAAACTGTCAATGAAGTTGAACCTTCGTATTTCTAAAAGTGGCCTAAGCGTTATTCTTTCCCTGGGGAGCGTGCGTCGAGTGTTTTATCTACTCCTTTGTCGAGGCGAGTCTTTGACAGTACCGTGTAGTCAAAGACTTATATTTTTACATCGTAACGAGTTTAAAAGTCGAGATGATTGTCGATATACTTTTTGATGTTGCTGTATATTTTAATTAAAGAACGAACCCATGTTTTGCTCTCTTATGTTGTGATTGTATAATTTTTGCAGTGTAACATATAAAATAATTATAACAACGTTTTTACAAATTCATCGAAGTTTATCTGAATGTTGTAGGTTCTTAAATGAGTTATGGTTATAATGACAGAAATTAAGTATTTTCGCAAAGTCCGAATATCCCCCTTTATTAAATTCTACACTCTTCATCATATTTACAAATCATAAAATAATGTTATAAAAATAATAAGTCAGTGTTATTCTTGAAAGGCGAGAAGCTTAACTATTATTTGTATTCGGTATTTAATACACTAGGTGAATAGATTTTGTCTATCCACCTAGTGCACAAACACATACATGCAAATGCTATTAAATATGAAATACATTGGCGTATAGAGTCACAAATTACACGGAACGACATTATTGGGTTAGTTCAACTCCATTATAAGCGAGTGCATAGAACACTGGATACTATTATTCCATTTTAAGGCGTAACTCAAACGAGCGACTGGCCACTGCGACAGATATAATTTCTCGCTACACAATATTTTGAAGTGTAAATTTTTTAGCGACATTGTGCACTTTTTTGGATGTTAATTTTTAACTGTCGTCAGAACATATGAACTAATACTATCACATGCAGGGAATAATCCGACAAAATCTGTTGCACACGTGATATTGAAGGGAAATGTTGTTCAACGTCGAACAAAATATTTTGTTAACTGCATCTATGTTGGTGCCGCCTTTAGCGTGATAACATTGCAGTAATAATATACTCTATTGAAAAATTATGGCGATCTTGTGTAAAATCACTTTGTATTGTGGCACATAACGAACAATAGTTATTATTATTAAATTTTATTCGCAGTATTTATGAGTTAAAATAAGAAAAAAAAAATCCACAGCCGAACATATTATAACCTCCTCGTTTTTTGGAAGTCGGTTAAAAAGTTAATAAGGGAGTTCGTACAATATTTAGGAAACTCGTACATGTATTATACATCCAAATTATCATATAAATGAGGGTTCTTGTCTGTCGCGTATGTATGTCATCTGCAAAGTCAGAATATTGAAGGGAACTCGAGGAATGAGAGCTGATCGAGATTTTGAATAATAAAGCAGTTGTCTATTCTTAAGTTCAGAATTAATTACTCATCTGACTTAATATAAGCACGTTTGAATAGACTGAGTTCCTCTCTAAATGCAGTTCTTGTTTGTGAAATCCGTATTAGAAACTTTGCATTCATAATCTTATATATAAAATTCTCGTGTCACAATGTTAGGCCGCGTACTCCTCCGAAACGGCTTTACTGATTTTAACCAAATTTTATATGCATACTAGCTGTCCCGGTGAACTTCGTGTCACTTTAAAACGTTCCCTGGACTTCTACGAATATTTTAAGACTAAAATTAGCCCAATCCGTTCAGTCGTTTTCGAGTTTTAGCGTTACTAACACAATTGAAAATCCATTTTTATATATACAGGTTCAGTGGGTCTGAGAATCGGCTACTGGGTACTTTTTATATTGATAGGTGCATTTGTTGAATAAGTAATAGTAAATTATTACAACTCGAGACTGACGGCGACCATTGTTTGTGCGACGGGATAGCGATGGACGTTGCCATGGTGACATACTTATTCAGTCACTTCAATAAAATAATTCGGGCGAAATACTTTATATGGCAAAGAAACGTTTGCCGGGACAGCTAGTATTAATATAGATGTGAAAGTTTATGTCTCGTTTCCGTTTTTAAAAAGGTGTAAAGCCTGCTGTGAAGCTCTTTTGAGTCATGGGAAAGGACAAATAACTTTCCCCGAATTACGTTTCCTGCGCGATAAACAAATCTCGGCACAGCGAAATTGTAGATAAGTGGGCCTCTAGAGTTTAGAGGATCAATTTTATTATGCAATATCATTATTGCACCATGAAAATAGTATTCAACAATAGTATTGAACAATTTATTTGACAATAAGATTGAAAATCAACCTTAGACGGTCAATAATATTGCTTGATACGTGATATTGCACAATAAAATTGATCGTCTAGGGGCCCGCTTACATACTGAGGTAAATACTTTTACAGACATTAAAACTATACAACAACAAAAAAGTCTTTGAAGTGTTAAAATAAGTTTAAAACATTTTCTTTATAACAGCTATAAAACATAAAATTAGTGAGACAAAATTCAGTAATCGGACGCATATTATTATAATATTATCATCTTCCTAGTCAAACTTATCAATCAGCCAGTAATGCAAGCTTTGGTAACGACATCCCAACATTTGCAATCGATCCCACTACCTCTACGAGTCAACAGGACTATAGGTCAAGATGCATTACACATAATTTATGGCGACAACGAAATGTTAAATTAATAATAAAATTACACAAAATGTAACGTTTCCTCGCCAATTAGGGCGGCCAGACTGGGCGGCTGGGCGGCTAGGGCGGGCGTGATTTATCTCCGAACAGTTAAGTAATGGCCCGGTAATTGTGTATTAATTATTTTATTACCGCGCAGATATTGTTTATTGTGATTTATCGGCGAAGTTCTTTCCGATCGTCATGCCACCTGTTCCCGCGCCTAAACTGCCCAAAAGTAATAATTATTAATAATAAATTATTTGAATTCTCTCTCCCGAAGGGCATGAAAATGATAACAAACAAAAATGTTCAATATTATTACCATTAACATTTTTCTAACTTATTTGTTTTGATTTCCTCTGTAAAGACTTGAAAATTATAGTGACTAAAAAGAAAATAACTATTCTGATTTTCTGGGAGGGATTTCATATTATCTATTTGATAAATTGAGTTTCATTTCTATAAAGTTAAAAAAGACGTTTGTCATAGTAGCTGTGAAGAAATAACTGATTTTTATCCCGAAGAAAAATAAATACATATATATTATCGTCTTTAATTCATAATATTATTAGAATTTCGTAGCAGCTCTTTGTCGTTTCGTAGCAGCGCTAAAATCAGTGACAAATGTAAGAAAATATTATATAATAATATTATTTAACCGGAAATTCGGTTTGTAGAAAAAATAAAATAATAATAACTCTTTATTTCACACCAAAATACAGTACATAATACGAAAGATACATTTAATAAATATTACTAATAGTACTAATTGATGTACAAAAGGCGAAATTATTGCTACTAAGGAATCTCTTCCAGTTAACTTTTTGACCTTTTGAAATTATTATTTGCAAAGAAAAATACACACAAAGGGTGTAAAAAAAAAGCGACAACACTGTATATTGTCATATTGTGCGAGTTTATATAGTACTAGATGACGCCCGCAACTCCGTTGCGCCAAAACTCGTTTATCGCGCAGGAACCGTACCTTTTTCCGGGACAAAAAGTATCCTGTGTGCTTTCCCGGGACTCAAAGTATCTCCATGCTAAATTTCAGCAAAATCGGTTCAGCGGTTTGAGCGTGAAGAGGTAACAGACAGACAGACAAACAGACAGACAGACAAACAGACAGACAGACAGACAGACAAACAGACAGACAGACAGACAGACGGATGGACAAACAGACAGACAGACAGACGGACAGACAGACAGATACACTTTCGCATTTATAATATTGGTACATGGATAAGGATATCCCTTGTACCTCTATAGTTTACTGTCAAAGTAGCAGCGCTAAAAAAGTTGTCGTTATCGAAAAAATCGATTATAATGAAACTCATGTTATGGAGATACTTTCGATCCTAGTTAATATATAATAATAAGTAAGATTTTATTCTAATATAATATTATTATGAGTATGCTGTTTGCACCTTGGATGTTTATTAATAATAATTAATTATAATTATCGAGTAAGCACCTTAACAAGCAATTCACAGTTAAATTAGCTAAACAAATTAAACTAACAACACGTCGGCGATATTTCACTCACATAAATTCCCGTTAGTCAACACTTAATTAAAGTCAGCCGGAATGAAATACTGCTGTCCTGCTCTCACACCATCAAACATGTTACTTACCTGTTATATTTTATACTTATTATTATATTTAAACTTAGAAATAAATTGTATTAAAATCAGTTCGTTTATTACATAGAGTATAGAAATAATGATAAGACTACCAAACTATTGGAATTTTGGACTCTTAATTAAAGGCTTAGGATGTAACCTTTAAGGAAAGCTTGAACCTTTTACACAGGCAAAATGTTCGTTACCTAAATTACAAAGTCGCAGAAAACATTTACTAATAATTAATAAAACAAATTATATTGAAATGTTAAATAATTTTATCGTCTTTAATGAATATTCGTCGAGACCGGCCTTAATTCGGAGATAACGAATTGCCTCGTCGTAAATCTTGTTTTAAGTCTGACCTCCGAGCCAAAGGCTAATTTAGTACCGGCGAAAGTGATCCAAACTTAGCTTAGACTTAGAGTCCAAGTTCACTGCACTTTCCGTTTTAGTGTTGCCATAAATATTTTAAAAGCAGATGCGAGCGCCGTTAAAAACTTGAGTAAACAACGTTTTTATAGCTTTCAGTTTTTGCGTCTCACGATGAGCGATTTAAAATGCAAACAATTGTCTTAACTTTTTTCTAATTTTTTTTAACTTTTTAATCTTTATTTAGTTCGTTCTTTTTTTTTTTATTTCACATTTTTTAAATCACACGAGGCACACTGTGTCTAAAGAACACTTTGTGAATATGGACTCTTAATTTACAAGTTATGTTGTGTTGACTGCTATAATATTCAATCGCTGAATCTAGTACCTGCCATGGAAATAAAGTGTAAGCTAAATCGTTCGAATCTGTGAGCATAGCGGATGGAACTACGAATAAAGTTAAGAATTTAACGCAGAGATTGGCCGGGTTAATGTATTCAGGTGAGGAAATAACTTGTTTTGTTTATATTATACCTTTCCCTCTGCTTTCCTCTCGGCCCTCTAGGGCTATTTTAGGGATAGCCTTCCGGACCACGTGGTTTTACTTATACACTAGTTGTTTATTTTCAAAGTTAAATATTAGTACTCTACGGGCTAAGACAGTGCCGTTAAACTACGTAGAATACAAAAGATTTGTTTTAAAAACTACTTAAGGGGGCGATTAACCCAAAATTGACGTTATTTTAATTTATTTTTATACTTGAAAATAAGCCCTGAATTGTTTCGTATTCTAAAATTAGAAACACGATATCTTAAAGTTTTCTCGATAGAAAAAATCACAAAGATGCATCTAATTTTCACTATTTTTGCATTTATTGCCATAACCGTGCATAGAACTAAGTTAATATTTAAACACATTGTATAAAACTCTATCATTCAGAAACCGACCTAGCGGATTTTTAAAATGTTGCATATTTATCGAGTTATTGAGAAAATACTAATTTGGCGATGAATCCGCGTCGTCATTTTTCACCTGGCACCTCTTTCATAAAAGACGGGCGTGAGCGTGAAGAGAGAAGGACGATGTTTGATTTTTTGGGTTAGTCGCCCTCTTATGAGATATAATGTTATATCCTGTTTTTTTCGTGTCAAGCATTAAAAGTGGTAAGCTTATGGCTTTTAGTAAGGTACTTATAATTTGCAGATTTAGGTCTCCAAACAATAAACGGTGATAGGCTGATGATGATAGCTCTATTAGCTTCCCAACGCTTCCGTGGTCTAGTGGTATAGAGCGCGGCTCTTGACTCGGAGGTCGTGGGTTCGATTCCTGCGTTGGAAACATGTTATTTCCAAGATTGGTTAGGACAATGCAGGCTGATCACCTGATTGTCTGATAAGTAAGATGATCCATGCGTCGGATGGGCATGTAAAAAGTCGGTCCTGCGCCTGATCTCTCGCCGGTCGTGTCGGTCTTTCGTCCCACTGGGTTATGAGAGTAAAGGAATAGAGAGTGCTCTTGTGTACTGCGCACACACTTGGGCACTGTAAAATTACTCCTGCGTAGCTGGCCTGGTTTCACTGGAACAGGCCACCGTCACCGAAACCGGTGTGGGAGCTATTATTATTAGCTTCCCGAAATCCACTCGCAGTCTCTTAGCCTCGGAATCCTGCGTCGACTTTATTCCAGCAACAAAAAAGTTATAATACAACCAATAGGAAATGAAATATGTATAATATGTACGTGCCAATTTGCCTCAACTCCATAAACAAGATCTAGTTACACAGTTTCTGTGCGTTTCGACGCCGGATAGACATTTTATGTGTGCGTTAGACATGGCCATTTTGTTGGTGAAAAATGTCGCGTAGTTGTCGTTGTAAATGGTTAATATGTGGGTGTGACATGCCACGGAATCGCGAGGGCTGGATGTGGTTTCTGAATTTGTTACACGGTATGTTCGTATTCGGTATTATAATTTCTATGGAATAAGCAGTTCATTTGAGTACAAATATAGATATTTGACATGTGTACTAAAATGAACTGCTTAAATCTTAATGCTTATGTGGTTTCTGATTTTGTTACATGGTATATGACGTATTATTAACTCTATGGAATAAGCAGTTTATTTGAGTACACATATCTATGACTTAATAACTCAGAAATTATGATGATGCATACACTTTCAGATTTACTATTGTATATCTCATAGACAAAACTGTCATAAAACGTTTCGTTCATTGTAACGAAATACTAATTGTAAATCTATCTGTGCAAACAATTTGTTGTAAGACTAAATTAAAAGAAAAAATTCAAAATCTATGTAAACCAAGATAATACAAGAAACCTCTTCATCCTATCCGATATAAACATTTATTAACATGCTGCGGACTTAAATTATTCCAATTCAGTGATCGAATCAAGTATTCCCGCTGGCGCTGGATTGCTACTGGAATAATGAAAATGGGCTCTGGAATTCACTGAAATGCATCATCAATGTAAGCCCGTTATCTTATATATAAAATTCTCGTGTCACAATGTTAGTTACCGTACTCCTCCGAAACGGCTTTACTGATTTTTACCAAATTTTATATGCATATTCAATAGCTCTGAGAATTGGCTACTGCGTACTTTTTAAATTGAGAAGTGCATTTGTTGAATAAATAATAGTAAATTATTACAACTCGAGACTGACGGCCACCATTGTTTGTGCGACGGGATAGCGATGGACGTTGCCATGGTGCCATATTTATTTAGTCACTTCAATAAAATAATATGGGCGAAATACTTTATATATGGCAAAACAGCGTTTGCCGGGACAGCTGCTAGTAAAGTGATAAAAATTCAACTGAAGGTAGTTATCAAATCATCGAATCAGATGTCACGTCCATTTCGCGGCTGAGTGTCAAGGAAGCGATCAATCATCCGCCGGCGCTGAAATAATAACCCGCTGTCTTCACACTCGACACGCCGAAATTGTTCAGAACAATGGCGGTAATGCGCTTTTGTTGTTACAATTAATGGCGCCCATTTAATACACTGTAATTTTGCCGTTAATTATTTTTTGAAAAATCCTTTTTTTTGTCCGTTGATAGATGACGGTGAGCGTCCGTGGCCTAATGGGTAGCCCTTCGGTTCGCACTCCTGGAGAGTGCAGGTTCGAACCCGGGTGGAGGCGTGTACCTATGAGACATTTTCTGATCTCAAGTACATAATACGGACGCTCGTACGGTGAAGGAAAACATCGTGAGGAAACCCGCACATAGTTAGTCCCAGACGTATTGACTAGTTCTTTCCTCTGGACTAGGCCGACTATGATGCGAGAATGCCGTATGCGCTTGGGCAACCATACGGACATTTAAAAATCTTGTCCCAGGCACTACTATTATATTTGAGGAGTGGTTACTTCGCTCTGAAAAATACTGTATAAATCATCCACAACGGATGTAAAGGCCTAGTTTAGATGACGGTGGAGTGCGAATAATGGATGTGGTGGTTACTGTGTGCCTGCGGCTTTGTCTGCGTAGAACAATCATATAAAGGTGCACACTTAGCCGAACCGAACGAAACGAATTCCACAAGTCCTTTCTGGGGTCATTTTCCTTCCTTTCGTCGACCTTATTCGACCGATTCGACGCGGGCAAATGTGCGAGGTTTCATAGGATTTCATATAAAGAATTCTAAAATTCGTTTCTTTCGGCTCGTTCCATTCTTTCGGCTCCGATAAGTGTGCGTTCACCTTTATTGTAACGTGGTAACAGTCATCGCATCAATGTACTTATGTACCATCAGGAAAATTGATTTGTAGGCACATGATAGTGGACATACGTTATTTGTTAGTATCGAGTATTTGGTAGTGTCAAGTCAATGTTAGCCGGGATCTGTCGGATGAGTTTTATATAACGCGACCAAAATACGTAGGTCCATCTGCTAAATACTGCCATATTGTAGGTACTATCAGTAAAGTTGATTTCTAGGCAGATGGGGGACCTACGTAGTTACTAGTTTGGTAGCGTTACGTCAAACCCAGCCGACAGATCACAATTATTATGAATTAAGTATAATTAACATTGAATTGACACGATCCGTCCAAATAACGTTGGTCTGTCAACTGCCTAGGAATTAATTTCCTCGATAGTACATACGTATATAGGTCATGATGCCTTTTCGAAACACTCGACAATCCTACAAGCTTTCAATCTACGTAAATTGTATACAATCTTGAAGAAGTTGACAAAAGTTTCCATTTCGGTCGCGTATCCGTCTTGCGACCTTCAGGGTATAAATAACACTAGTGCGGGCCGGCCGTGAACACTGGAACAATATGCATTACGCTGCTAAGTGCTTAATACTTAAGCTCTTTTGGACGGAGGCCAACTGATGCTTTTTTTTGAGTTAAGACTTTCGCCAGCCATTATAAGGTACAGGCTTCTCGCGCGATTTTATTCGTCCAGTTTTGACTTATGCACCACGAATAATAAAAACTAAGGAAAAGTAACTCCGTCAAAAAACATGCTCTACAATTATACTTGTCAAAATTTAGGTTCATTACATTTGCAATATTTAGGTGGCCTTGAGCGGTATCAGGCTGACGTTACATGACAGTTCGAAAGGAACCTTTAAAACGGTAATAGTATGGGAGTTACGTTTCCTTAGTTTTTATTATTCGTAGCTTATGCAGCATACTAAATTAAGTAAAATTGAACCTATTTAATACACTACACACAGTATGTCTGTACTGTGGCTTCATCACATCAGGCTTACATCACTGAAACGATTTTGAGGAGTCTAAAGATTAAAGACTAGCTGTCCCGGCAAACGTTGTTTTGCCATATAAAGTATTTCTCCCATTTCATCAAAATGGATTGAATAGTTTAAGCGAAAATCATAAAAGTTTATTGTGCGGGAACCGTACATTTTCCGGGACAAAAAGTATCCCTTGTCCTTTCCCGAGACTCAAAGTATCTCCACACCAAAATTCATCAAAATCAATTGAATAGTTTACACGCAAATAGTATATTGTGCAGTAACGGTACATTTTTCAGGGACAAAATATATCCTATGTTCGTCTTCGGGACTCAAAGTATCTCTATGCCAAATTTTAGTAAAATCGGTCCAGCCGCTTACGCGTGATGTCGTGACCACGCGAAAATGGATTCATTTTTATACTGTCACGCCATTTTCGAAAATTTTTCAATTTCTACTTACTCTCATTAAAAATCGTCACAAAAAATGGTTTATGTTTACACTTGACATATCGGGCCACACTAATGTTTTTTATTTCCATCTCTGTATTATTGTTTACGTTGTAAGAAATGTAACAAGGAGAGAAACAATATCTATATGTATAAAAATGGATTTTCAATTGTGTTAGTCGCGCTAAAACTCGAAAACGGCTGAACGGATTGGGCTGATTTCTTAAAATATTCATAGAAGTCCAGGGAAGGTTTTAAAGTGACAAGAAGTTCACCGGGACAGCTAGTAAATCAATAAATAAATAATATCTATGGACGCTTCACACCACGTCAGTCTGGCCCCGTGCTAAGTACCTAAAAGACTTGTGTTACAGGTACCAGACAACGGAAATATATTTAATACTTTTATACTATACATATATTTAAGATTTTTATTATATCATACACATATTTAATACACATCCAGACCCGGGAACATTGAAAACTTTTTTGTTCCGTCGGCGGGATTCGATCCCGCGACCCCCGGCTTGAGTTACCAATGCGCTCACCACTGAGCCACAGAGGTCGTCATAAGCTGGCTTATATTTTTTTGGCGCCCATTTTAAAGGTTACATAGCTTAGATACGATGATGGTTCGGTGAACTTCCCATCACTTTCCTCCTAGTACTAATCTTCCTCTACTTCCACAAACATAAAAGACTAAAATGAGTCAAATCGGTTCAGCCGTTCTCGAGTTCTAGCATGACTAACAAAATTTTAAATTATAAATATTTATGTAGATGAACTGCGTATTATTAATATCTATAAACTTATAATTTTATAACTAACGTAGACAATGCCTTTTGCTAGAATAATACCTAGTGATATCATGACCTTGGTTAGGGGTGATTTTTGTGATTTGGCAACACTGAAGCTAGTTATTATTCCGCATACGTGAAGGGCACTTCTCATCTTGCTGTATCAGCCTCCGCAGTCATAATCGTCGATCAGTTACATTGCCACTCAGAATAAAATTACATGTAATTTTTTTATGTATGTTTTTAAGGTACTCGATTGATCTTTTTTAAGGCAAGAATTGATCCATGCCTAGATTCGAAAGCAAAGCAAAGTTTCTGTGAGAAAATTTTCCCTAAGGCCTCAGCCTCGAATTTTGCGGGCAGTGGGGCGGGAGCGGTGGCGGCGGCGCGGGTAGCCGTCTAGTATGCAGCGCGCCGTTCGCTGCGAAACTGTTTTCGAGAACCAGGGCCTGTAGACAAGTGTCAAAGCTCTAACGCTAACGCTAGCGTTACAAAATGTATGCGATTTGACATAAGTCATCGCTTCGCTAGCGAATACTAATGTCAACTCTATACATTTTGTAGCGCTAGCGTTAGCGTTAGCGTTTTGCCACTTGTCTACGGGGGCAGGGTATTTAGCCGAAACTTTTTCGTTTTCACTTCGTTATAGAATCGCCGATCAAAATGTATGACATAAGACGAGTCGAACGTCAACGTCATATTAACGAAAGCTTATGTCAATTCCATACACTTTCATCGGCGACTTTAGAACGAAGCGAAAACGAAAAGATTTTTGCTCACCCCCTAGTCCATATAAATCTATACAGTGGAACGCGCCGCTCCCACGCCGCGCTGCCGCTGCTACCGCTCCACTGCCTGCTGATTTCGAGGCAGAGGCCTAATATCCTCAAAAATCTATATTAGAATGCTGTCTTACAAAAAGCAGTGTTAAATAAAACTTAATATTATTGTCGTCAAATATCTAATTATGAAAAGATGAATAAATATACATAAACGAGCTTATGCCCGCGGCTTCGCTCGCGTTAAGAAGTATTATTATATGCAAACTTTCATCCCCTATTTTAACCCCTTGGGGTTGAGATTTATCTAAATCCTTTCTTAGCGGATGCCTACGTCATAACATCTACCTGCATGCAAAATTTCAGCCCGATCCATCCAGTGGTTTGGGCTGTGCGTTGATAGATCACCATGTCAGTCAGTCACCTTTGAGTTTTATATATAAAGAAGAAGAAGAAGATTAGTGTGTCTGTAGGTCTACCTATTTTACTCATGTTGAGATACACATGTGTTTGGAAAACTATAATGCCCGTAGACATGCACGTTCGTATATAACCTTGTAAATTCAGATCCTACTATACGGTAAACTTTGATGAATATTCGTAAAATAAAGAGGGCACGTTGGCGCGGAGTTGATGGCTTACAAGTTGTAAAACACGTGTACGCGCCATTTTATGGCGGGAAATTTTAAGTCGCAGCCGTTAATGTCAATGACACGCCGCCATGACACATGACCGTTAACATGTCAAACAGGTTGCCTGCCCAGGATTCTTGGCAACATAGTTTTTAGTGTCATGGAAATATGTTTGCTCAGATTGGTATTTATTACAATAAGGATTTTATATACCTTACATAAAATATGTAACATAATTTAAACCTGCTTAGACGCTATTATTTAAAAATTTAAAATTTGAATTTGTAAGTTGAACGACTGGTTATCGATCTCATCTAGATCTTCCAAATATGCTGCAGAGATGATAGTGCCTAAATGTGCGGGGAATACAGAAAGTACTGACGAAGGACTGACTGTTTTGCAGGCCCATGTAACGAAGTTCGCGGAGTCAAGTTGTTCTTAAAAATTTCTACATTTTAGGACACTTACGTACCACCACAGCCTTTGTTGACATGAAAAATTGAGATTAGTATTTATTAGATTAATTATTCAAAAGCAGTCTTCTTCATCCGAGATTTTCTCTGATCCATTGTGGTATTTAAATAGCATTTTAGACATTATTTTTGGGAATTATGTCACTATTTCATAATGTGAGTAAATCTTTATGTTTGTTGCCTACCTGCTTAATAGCAAAATGCCAAGAAAGTCTGGCTTTATTGCGGCTACTAGTCACCAAATCGCAAAACCATGAAAAATACGATAAATAAATAAAAAAATATATTTTTTTATTTATTTTTTTATTTATTTAGGTTTTTGTTGGCACATGTCATTATATACATACATATTTTTTTTTTTTGTTTAGTTAATTTATGTTATGCCATCAAAAAGTCAACAAAATGGTGTTGGTAATAATTTTTAATTTCAATGTTTTAAGTAAGTTTTCATTTCGGATGAAACTTTGATTTTCCGAATTATTTAAATCATAAGAAATGTTTAGTATTTTCATACGTACATTGTTTTTACGTTTTATTTGACAGAAGTCCATAAAACTATTCTCTTTCTTTAAATTGTGGTCGTTTTTGTTGGTAATTTCTACATGCGACATATTTTTAAATTAACAGTTATCACTTAACAATGACGTAAATGCCACTTCCGACAAGCAATCGTCGATTTTCTACAAGCAACAATGTCGGTTCTCGCACTTCCGACAAATCAGCATTACTCGTACCCCGTTAAAAAGGTCAGAAGTGACTTTTCTCATATTTAGGCATAAAATACGAGATACTCATAATATCATCAAACGTAAATAACTTTGTTTAGTATTACCCTGAAATTTCATGATCCTACTTGAAATAAGTAAAAAGTTATGCACAATTTAGACTTTAAATCGCTCTCCTGTAAAGTTGTCGTTTTTCACATCCGACATTGTTAATAGTCATGGGCGAATTATATCAAGCTGTTTTAAATACCGCTGGAGAAATATTCTTTACCCATATATTTGTCATTTACTAAATATAACACTCTAGCATCCCAATCCTTCAGAGACACTAAAACTTTCAGCATATACAAATTTAACATAAAATATTACAACCAAAATGTATCCTACAAGCTTTGAAACAAAATCCAGATGGTATCCTTGCTGCTTAAACATTTATTCCCAGTCCAAATATTGTGATCTAATTTAGTTTTTACTGCATCTGGAGTGCGTCGGGATTCGAGGGGGCAGCTAGGAGAGGGGGTTAGTTGGAGGGGGTTGGTAAAAAGGGGGTTAGAAAAGGGGTTTCCAGCTGCGTCGAGCCGCTGACTAGCTGACTACAACCTAATAACCTTTATCCATGTAAAACATGTTCCTAAAACTTTGGAAACAGAATTTACAAATTTAATTTGGCGAGTTCAAATAATTATAATTGGGTTATGAAGTTTTAATTCGATTAAACATTTAAATATATATTTGTGATCGTGGAAAATGGTTTGGGCTAATGGAGTCTCTGGTTTTGGTTACGATATTAACTTGTTATTTTAATTCAAACCTAAATTGTGTAGGCCTTGTACAGGTCTGTATATTATTATACCTTGCTTTAGAAACTTTATATGAGACTTTATGTTCTTTATAATAATTTTGGCAGCTAAACAATAATTAACATCTTAATAACTAAGTACACATTGGAAGATTGTGTCGCGTCAGCCTTTTTCGCCGTTGCAATGCCCAACCTAAGCATGCTAAGGTGTATTATTTATTTGTTTCAGGATTTGGTTTTCAATAATGCGGTAACCCAATGGACCCTAGCTTCAGTGGGAAGAAAGCCGGTAAGCTATTTTTTGTCTTCCCCCCTCAGTCGCCCTAGCCTCGCAGTCTCGTAGGGCCTCGGTAAATCAACACATACAATAGCAGTGCGACGTTGATGGATTGATGTATGAAACACGGCGCTACTAATGCCGATCTAAGATTTGTACGAAGATTTCCCCTTGACGTTTATGATAAAGAATGTTACAATTCATTTGAAAGCTTTTATTTATAGAATGTGTTTCGTATGTGATGTGTTTTGTGACGAGAATGATATCTCAATATCACGTCATGTAACTATTGTAGCATCCCCATGTTGGCCAGTGATGGACTACAAACAAGTAAAAATAATATATAATAAAACACAATATAGGATTACAAACGAGAGGATATTATACTCGTCAATGATTGCCTAATAATCGACGTCGACTGTACATGCTTTACATAGGTGCAAGATTAAAAGCTCCCACTCCGAAGTGAAAAAAAAATAATAATTTTATAATAATCATATACAATTTGCTTTCATTTATTTAGTTTACTTTAGAAAGTTCACAAAATCGGCCAAGTGCAAGTTGGGCTCGCGCATGAAGGGTTCCGTACCACAATAGAGCAAAAATAGGCTGAAAATTGTGTTTTTTGTATAGGATTTATTATCTTATTATATTTTAATATTATAAATTATTAAATTACAAATAAAACTAATTATTACGTGAATATTTAAAGTGCCTATGTATTGCCGTTATCGATATCAAGAAAAAAAAATGCAATAAAATCACGTTTGTTGTATGGGAGCCCCCCTTAAATATTAAATTTATTTTGTTTTTAGTATTTTTTATTATAGCGGTAACAGATATACACAATTCGTGAAAATTTCAGAAGTCTAGCTATAGTAGTTCTTGAGTTACAGTGTCTATCTGTGAGTCTGGAGACACACAGACAGACAGACGAACAGACGGACAGACATCGAAATTTTTGTAATTGGGTTCCGTTTTTATCCTTTGGGTACGGAACCCTAAAAACGATGAGAGATTATGCTGCGTGGGTGCATCTCAAAAAAGGGGAATAAACTTTATTATTATTAAATTATTATTAGTGTATGGTCCGTGTCTTCTATCTTTCGAAAATTACTTTTTAATCGTCTGTCCATGTAAAATACCAAACGTATAGCCTTAAGCATGGCATCTTGGCTTAAAAGCTTAGGTTACATGTTTTAAAATGTACGCAATTTCTATTTTAATTACACACTTCTAATCATAACGACTCCCCCGTTTTAATACCGCACTAAATTACGAATGCACAAGTAAGAGTAACGTAAACCGTCGACTTTATAAAGTTTTTTACTTGTGCTGTTAAAAAATATTTCTTTTTATACGAGCACCGCACTCAACACGGATCGGTTGTAAATTCTCAAACTTAAAAAAGTTGTAAACGGAAAAAATAATGTATGAATTTCTTTATAAATTACTTTCTTGAATATATACCCAATATATTACTATCGAACAAATCATCAGCCCAAGTAGACAAGTGGCAAGCGATTATCGTAAACGCTAACAAAATGTATGCGATTTGACATAAGTCATCGCTTCGCTAGCTAATTCTAATGTCAAATCCCATACATTTTGTGGCGTTGGCGTTGGCGTTTACGATAATCGCTTGCCGCTTGTCTAGGCCCTCAGATTTACGTCATTCGGAAGACTTACCGTACGTCAATACAGTCGTGATCATTCGGCTGGGTTTGACGCAACCAAATTAAGTTAGCCCGCCATGATCTGTCTATGAATCAATTTCTCAGATTTTAACCTTTACTAAATTGTCCAAAATAGTTTTGCGCTTAAAGCATGAAATTTTTGTCACACAAAAACAAACATACTTTAAGATGAACAAACATATAAACGAACATACTAACATATGAATAGTATGGTCTATGGATTGGTTTTGCGTCTTTGAAATGACTATATCTAGTAATTATGACTACTAGTAAAATATGACTATGAGTAGTATTTTTTCATTTTCATAAAATCAGGCTTCTATTTAGGCGGCTCAACTATAGGCTCAACGAATCAGACCGGACTGACCGCAGGCTAACCTAACCGGACTCGTGCACACTCACGAGGATTCACCAAACGAGTCCAGTCACGTCAGTCCGACCGGATTCGATCTGCCTACCCCTACGTATATGGGGACCTTTATTGAGAATTACACCTCACAAAAGTATTGGACAAAATTGGAAACCTCTGTTGCATGATATTGCAATCGTCAAACAGAGGTCATGTATAAAGGTCACATGCTTCAAAGGTCATTGCCTAAATCTGCCCACATCACGTATCACATGCCGGCTGCACCAGTTCGGCCGTCATGTATGAAGTTCGCAACTGTGTACAGTGGCCATAAGTTACAGAAAAATGGGATGTTGAATTTTAGTGCACTGATATTTTAAGCCGTACTTTTTGTGTGATCTAATCTTGAAAATCAGAGTCCCTATTATATTAGTGCAATATCGATGAAGGTATCCGTGTTTGTTCCATTCGGTTTCTTATTAAACTACAAAATGGTATTCATGGAATGTCAATATCAATAGCATTTCATGAGAATATCATTTTGCTATTCGATAGGAAACAGACTTGATAGAAGACAGAGCATAGCGACAATAATGTTGCTCAAAATAGTAAAATTACTGATTTAAGCAACACCATTGCGGCTTAAGAAGATTTTAATAGATAAAGGGTTACATAAAGGTTTCAAAGTCAAAGTCAAGTCAGTTCAAAACAAATGCTTTTCAAAACTACTTAACTACAATTTTAAGATTACCCGCAGATTCATACTAGATAACTACACACAACTTACTTCAGTTAAAACTTATTCTAGTTAACTATCATAGGGGCAAGACGTGATAGCAAGTGCCCTTCAAGCCGTGCCAAATTCTAACTCGAACGGGACTGTCTCTCGCAGTACGTGAAGTATGGTCCCATTGTGAACTTTTGCGGTATTGGCGAAGTGAGTACCGAGTTCTGAACGCTGCCAAGCCAATCTATACGTCTCTGGCACAGTGTAAATTATATATTATGGTAGATTAACTCCGTACTAGGTAGAATCGTGCGCACGCACCTTGTGTAAGCTTGATTTTAGATTTAGAGAATAAAACATTACGGTATTAGTCATATTGCTACGTGATAAGATGTGTAAAAACTCAACTTCATTTACTACATGCGATAGTCGATACACATTGAATTGACGGACATGCTGCCCTTTGTGTTAGGATGCCTATTTAAAATTTAAATGGCTCACTTTTATGAAATAAGGGGGCTTAAAAATAATATGTACCCGTCACCTCGTCACGTTGTAATGCGAACCGAATCAGTAGTGTCTATGAATGGCACGAATTCGATTTTAACAACACAGTTACGTTACTGTATACATTTATATTATGTCTCTAGTTTAGCCGTTGCATAATATTATTAGGTGCACGTACTATAAGTGACATCGCAGGATTCAAAATGCACTGCACGTAGACTCTATTGAATCCCATTATCATTATCCTGTCGCAGACCGGTTTAATTTGTTTTGTCATCAAAAATGTCTGGTCTAATTTTAGAGCTGGTTAATGAGGATCTCGTTGCTTTAGAAAAAAGGTAATAGATACCTACCTACTGAATAAAATCTAACCTTCAACGGCTAGTTACACGAGATAATCTTACCCTCAGGTCGGGGACTTACACCATCACCCACGCGTGGATCTGGACAACATGGCGTGATGCGCGCAAGACAGGACGAACATCTAAGAAATGATAGGATGCGGGTAGGGAATGAAATCCCGCAGGATAATTTCAATCCCGGTATTTGCGGGACTGAACCATCACAATCCCGCTGGATCCCGGTATTTGCGGGATCCCGCAGGGTGGACTTAAACTTTTAAAATAAATCGTTATAATGACTTTACTTGATAGCCCCCCTTTTATTCTTAGAAACATAAATAAAACAAATTTTGTCGGACAATTTTTTACAAGGGTTTATTTAATACCTTTAGATATATAAATACTAAATAACTAAACTTTTTTTGGAAATGGCTACGTAAAAAAATAATAAAAAAAAAACAACTAAAAAACCTTTTTTTAACAAACTTATAATATAAAAGTATGTTAAAAAAGTTAAGGTATTAATTGTGTCGTCTGTCAAACGGCTCCTGATATTCAACACAAGGTAGCCAGCAGCTGAAAAAAATCGCACAACTTCCGCGCTGGTTGGTACAATTGTCATTTAAACTGAATTATAGGTGAATCGAAGGTAAATTGTTTAGTGGGCTGTGGTCACACGTATGAATTACGCTATTTTGTAATCCCGCCAGTCCCGCGGGATCCCGCTAAATTTTAGACGGGGATTCACGGTATTTCGGGATCCCGGTATTGCATTCCCTAGATGCGGGCAACTTGCATGCGGACCAGATCCGAGCGCAGGCCATGACGTACATGACAGGAAAAACGCCCTTGCATTACATTAGCTTTTATAGACATAGTCTCATACATTAAATTAGTTTAGCAGTGCTAAGCGCATATCATCCATAATATCTGGTAACTGGTGTGTCTACAATAATAATAAACGTGGGAGCGATTCATCCCCAGATCGTGTCCGGTCACAGTTCTACACTCTTAAACGTATTATCCAGCTTTATAGGATTACCTCAATTAGTGTCTGTCACGGTACATTAGCATGTTCAGTTTTTAATTTGGGCCGCAGCCGATCAATCATTGGGCTGCGATGACGTCATCCATTATCAATTACCGGCTCCTCCAGGGCTGGCGCTGGCCTATCGCTCATCCGCTCCTGTTTATTTTGTCTGATGCGTGGAACTTTCGAGACTTTGTATTAGTTTGAAAGTCGATTTATGTTTCGACCCTACAGCGAATAAATTCAGAAGATATTATTGTGTCACACTCGTGAAGTTGTTTATACTTACACGCTATTTTAGTTGCTGATTTATTGTTGAATATCATGAAGAGTGAGCTGATTGTGAATAATAGAAGTCGCGTTTTTTTGGTGGGAAGAGATTTGGTAATTGAATTTATATACCTTCTTAAAAGACCGGCAACGCATCTGCAGCTCTTCTGATGTTGCGAGTGTCCATGGGCGACGGTAATTGCTTTTCATCACATGACCCGTTTGCTCGTTTTGGTATTTTATAAAAAAAAAATTGTTCGGATTGACAGCTTGAACATCATTTCACTGCACGGGTACATTACGTGCGTGCACACATGATAGAAGATGACACGTGCACATTTATACTTGTAGCCTACGAATAATAAAAACTAAGGAAACGTAACTCCCATACTATTACTGTTTTAAAGGTTCCTTTCGAACTGTTATGTAACGTCAGCCTGATACCGCTCAAGGTCACCTAAATATTGCAAATGTATTGAAAATGTGTACCTAAGGTACACATTTTTGACAAGTATTGTAGAACACGTTTTTTGCCGAGTTACTTTTCCTTAGTTTTCATTATTCTTAGCTTGTAGCAGTGCAATCAAATTGACATTGTTTAGATATTTATCAGATTGGCAAAGTTGAGATACCCTCGTCCCGTGACAGTCTCATTCAAATACCACAAGATCAAAATTGTTTTATTTCTGAATAAATGTTTTCAGAATGTCCTACATGGTGGTAGGCACCTGTTCAGGAACTAACCCGGCGAGAAGAACCGGCGTAAGAAACTCGCACGGAGCTCACTTTTTTCTATAGTAATATGATATATTATCAAGATCCTTGTAAACAAGTCAAAAATTACGTCAGTCAATTCAACTCGTATGTTAAATTACATTTAACAATGTTAAAATGTCACAGTGTTACCGGAAAGTTTTTATGAAACATCCATCTAGGTGCTTGACAATTAAACTGCATGACGCTCCAAAGTTTTATCCGACAGCGCTCACAACTTGTCATGTTTTAATTTAATTAGAATGCCATTATGATTTTACATTTCGTGTCGCTAAATACAGCTTTTAGTAGTAACAGAAATTGTTTGCTTTACAGAACCAGCTCGTAGATAGCGTCATAGATTTTGTTGATTAACATTTGTAAAAAGTTTATCTAAATTACTTGATTAAAATGAGATACATATAGATTAAAAATGTGACAGCGAAATTACTCGATTAAGGTTATTATTTTCATCTACCAATAATAAAAAATAAGGAAACGTAGCACTCATAAGCTTTGTCCACATTGCGCCTTTTTCTGTTCATCAAGGGCATACCTTATAGCGCAGTCAACAGCGAACGTGAGGCATGCCCGTGACGCGCGTTGAAATCGTAGCGCGCGCTATGACACTTTTCTTTCAACGCGGGTGGAAACGACGCGCGTCATGGGCATGCCAAATCTTCGCTGTGGACTGCGCTATAACGCATGCCCTTGTTGAACAAAAAAAGGCACAATGTGGACAAAGCTATACTTCAACCGTTTTGAATTTTGTTCCTTTTCGCACACTAGAAGATGACAATAGCTACGAAACACTAACACTCACGAAATAAAGCCGTTGACATTAATTGTCACTTTTATATTTACACAAAATTGTGTACCGAATACATGCATAAAGTATGCATGTATTCGGGTCACATTTTGTAGACTCGGGTTGGTACTACTAATATTGGTACTACTAATATATTCTGTGACTCGGGGACAAATTTTTTGACACATTCACTCTTCCTTAGTTTTTATTATTCGTAGATTTTCATGTAGGTATATTTTGGGGTAAATGTTGTCATAAGATGCAAAGTAGCTGACACTCAAAATGTCTATTTCGTTTAAAATAAAATCACAATTATTTTGCATATTGTGGCCTATTTGTAAATTATCGTTGCTAGACAGCAATATGCAAAATGATTATGATTTTATTTTATACGACAAAATAACATCATATGCAGTAGGATTGTATTGCTACTCGCGTTAAGACCCTAGTGCCCCATTCTATAAATAGAAAAAAGAAAAATTGTGTGTCAACCCTACATCCATCGCGATGGCTGCCCATTCGATCATACTAACTAGTGGATCCTTTGTGCTGAGCAATTTATTACCGCGCGGATCATTTTTAACCGAGACACTCACTTATCGTATATTTAACGCGGTGGGTATAAAATGAATAGCGGGATTAGGTTTGGATATAGAGCTCAAAATATTGGCTAAGTTATAGCTTGTAGCCAACCTGCAGAGTTGGCTACAAGGTTTATAATATGATAGTATAAGTAATCCGTATAGCTGTAAGCTGTATATAAGCTGTGGCGTTACCCACACTTCGTCTAACATTCTTGTATCGCGCTATCGAAGTTTTCTGCGTCGATATAAATACGACAGCTGAATTGTATCACCTGGGCTCCGGCCTGACCGAGCATAACACCTCGCTCGGTTAGAAGATCTTCCCTTTTCGGCCGCCACGCTGTTCCCACAAAGCTATATGATTACGTATTTTGCGAGAGGTAAGCAGGTAAGCAGATATTGCATTATGGTATCAAACAGTGTTCGCTTACCTGTCGCAAGATACGTTATCACTTAGTCGATTTGGCTACTTCACAAAATACAGCCTTATCAGAGGCTTCAGAGGCTATAAGCCAAGCCAAACAGCTACTTATGTTTGTGGAGGTTTGTAGAGTATGCCACACGTGTAAGCGTACCATCACGATAACTCATTATGTGGTATATAATTATTTTAAAAGCAACAGGCATGTTTCCTTTCCGCATTCGCATTAAGCCCCGACTAATGGGTTCCGATATATCGCGACCTATGTACCGGGACCGAAAAACCTCAAAGGTCAAGGGTTATTGTAACCGGTTGACGCTGGGCGGTTACGCCGATGGGTTAACTCGTAATGTACCTGTTGAAGTTACACAAGATTTCAGAGTTAACCTGTGTAGACTTTATTATGCTTAAAGGATAGAGTAAGGAATGTACGTGTAGTATGCTCATCTATACACCAGTCTATACGAATATTATAATAGGCATGATGACAATTTTTTTTTCTTATTGGTAATTGAAAGACCCTTAAAACATAGAAACATCGCTGAAGTAATGACTCTGATAGCTTGAAAATTTACCAAGATATGACAATTCAAACATCTTATAAAATAGACCTGCCCGAAACGCTTCATACAAAGTGCTACGAAAGTATGACGTCACTCTTTCGTAGTTTGTTCGCATCGGAAGAGAACTTTGTTCGATAGGTATATTAAATATTGCGTTTATGAAAGTGGTTTCATAATAAAAGTGGCTTTTAATTGCATAAGTTATCGAATGTCGAATGGTATACAAATATTAATAAATTTAATTGAAAAAAAATTCTACTTGAATATCCAACTTTGAAGGCGCATAGCAAAAAATATACAAATGCTATCAAGCTGAAATTTTGGGGACACTTATTTTTTAACGCGATTTCTTTATTTGATTAACAAAATTTGCTAATATTTGACCTTGTCATCATTTTTTTTATGAAATAAGGGGGCACACGAGCAAACGGGTCACCTGATGGAAAGCAACTTCCGTCGCCCATGGACACTCGCAGCATCAGAAGAGCTGCAGGTGCGTTGCCGGCCTTTTAAGAGGGAATAGTGTAATAGGGGCGGGTAGGGATGGGAAGGGAAGGGAAAAGGGGAGGATAGGGAAGGGAATTGGGCCTCCGGTAAACTTACTCACTCGGCAAAACACAGCACAAGCGCTGTTTCACGCCGGTTTTCTGTGAGAACGTGGTATTTCTCCGGTCGAGCCGGCCCATTCGTGCCAAAGCATGGCTCTCCCACGTATGAACAACGGAGTTGCGTGCGTCTTTTAGTAATGTAATAAATTCTAATTAAATGTATTTTTAAACTGGTGAATTACACATTTAAGATAGTTTCAAGATAGAGATCATAAAAACCGAGGTACATTTTTATTAATTAAAAACTAGCGACCCGCCCCGGCGTCGCAAGGGTATAAAATATATAGTCATTAAAAAAATGATTAAAATCGATAGCCTATGATCCTTCACGTGGTCTACTTCTTATCTGTGCCAAATAACATAAAAATTGCTCTAGTAGTTCGCGAGATAAGCCCTTTCAAATAATTTCCCCCGTTTTTTCTTTCCCGTTTAGTCTTAGCGTGATAAAATATAGCCTATAGCCTTCCTCAACGATTGGGCTATCTAACACTGAAATAATTTTTCAAATCGGACCAGTAGTTCCTGAGATTAGCGCGTTCAATTGAGCCCTTTCAAATAATTTTCCCCGTTTTTTCCCCATTTTCCTCTATTTCTTCGCTGCTATTAGTCATAGCGTGATAAAATATAGCCTATAGCCTTCCTCGATAAATGGGCTATCTAACACTGAAAGAATCATCAAAATCGGTTGCGTAGTTTTAAAGATTAAAGGGGACAAAGGGACATGAGGGAAAAAAAGTGACTTTGTTTTTAACCGACTTCCAAAAAACGAGGAGGTTATTAATTCGGCTTCGGATATTTTTTTAATTTTTGTATGTCCGACCACTACTCCGCCGTTTGTGAACTGATTTTCAAAATTTTTATTTTGTTATATTAGGTTTCACTCCAATTTGGTCCCATTTTCACAAAAGTGGTGATCTGATGATGGGATCCATGAGTAATCGAGGGAAATCCTCAAAATTTATATGGAAACATATGGTGATTTTGGTTTTATGAGAAGCATCCTAAGCATATGCTACCAAAACGCAAGATTTTGCACCAAGGTATACTATGGTTCCGAAGATACTAAGAGAACTCCGGATTCCTTATAGATACAAGTTTGAGGGTTTAGGCGTTGTTTTAAGAACTGAAAGCATATGCTACTATGCAAATTACATTCTTCATCATCATCATCATCATCACTACCATGTCAGGGTCACCAATGTCACAACTCACATGGTTGTATGTGGATACAATATACACACAACACCATAAAATATCATCAGTCATCACGTTATGTCCTTATTTATTTGGTATATTTCAAAGCGATTTTAATATAAAAAAATACAATTAATGTTGTTTCATAATGTTGTTTCAAAATACATAATATTTCAAGTACCACAAAATTGAACATAAGTAACAAATTCAACCTTTACTCCAGAGCGTAAGGCACACATTTGGGTTGGACTGAAGGAAACGGGGCACTATGGAAAAAATACTTAGAAAAATTTTTCGCAGCCCCCCGCCAAAACAAAAACAAACACAATCTAGAAAGTCCAAAAGTAGGTTAAGTAAGTCGGTGCCAGTTCCAAAAGTTTCAAATATTCTGTCAGAGAACTAAAGATTCAGCTATCTGGTACCGACTTCAAAATTATGAAGATTGAGTACAGAAATAGTTGAGGTTTAGCCGAATTCGGAAAAAGGCACTATTAGATAGGAAAAATTATTTAATACTTTTTAGTTCATATTATAAGGATGCTATTATTGTTTTTACCTTGGAAGTCGGTTTTAATTTTTTGTTAAAAATAATAATATAATATGTATAGATATAGATTTCCCTCAAACGGTAAAGTTCAAGCGTCGATTACAATTTACACCTACGGATCTGAAAAACACTTTTAATTTACCGCACCCACACTGCGTACTAGGAAATACAATTTTGATTACTTTGTAGCTTGTATTTCATCAGAACACTTTGTGTAAAATGATGCTGTTAAGTGCGCTTGTTTTTATTTGGGGCCACATTTTCTGTACAAAATGAGGTTCTTCATAAAATATAACTTGAAGCTTTATTTTACTACACAATAGATTTTTAACAGTCCATGCGAAGTGCTGGTTAGGTAGTAGGTAGAGGCAATTCACATTGCACAAATACATATTATCTTTATAAATGACACATACCCATGGGCGTACCCAGGTAGGCAGCGGCCCCCCCTTCTAGAAGATAAAATAAACGTCAATTTTCCTGGCAAGTGGAAATTAAAAACGTGTTACCTGCGCTGCGCAAAATGAAGTGCTGGAAACAAAATAAAGTCAATTTTCATGATTTTTTGTTTCAATATATCAGACCGACCATCTTCTCGAAACAGGTATGCTGCCCTCCCCTAGCTCCTGGGTACGCCCATGCTGACATACCTATAAAAGAACCTAAAAACTTTATTGCTTTCATCTGTTTCCTTCTTTTTCAATTCTGAAACAAAAGATCTATCTAAACTGAATCCCGTCACCAAAGATGCTGATAGCCACTTTCTATGATACACAGATTCCCCGAAATCTATTGACGACCAAAACGGTTTTGTTTTTATTTCATTATGTGCGTTTGAACAAAGTGTCATCGACGCTGACCCAGTGTTTGTAGATTTTTGGAAAGAATGGAAAAAAAACGGAACCCTTATAGATTCTTCATGTCTGTCTGTCTGTCTGTCCGTCCGTATGTTACAGCCACTTTTCTCCGAAACATAAAAATAAACCAAAAACCTTTTAATTTCATAAAAAATAAACTTTATTTTTGCTGCGGAACCCTTCATGGGCGAGTCCAACTTGCACTTGGCCGGTATTTTCATTTACATCCAAGAAATTTTCACGAATGATGAAAAAGCTGTTTTTAGGGTTTCGTAGCCAAATGGCAAAAAACGGAACCCTTATAGATTCGTCATGTCTGTCTGTCTGTCCGTCCGTATGTCATAGCCACTTTTCTCCGCAACTATATTTCTATCGAGCAGAATTTTTCAAATTGTGTACTGATATACCTTTGCGTATAGGAAATTTTCTCAATTTTAAAACGGTACTTATTTTATACTTAAATAATGACATTTCCTTTACTAAAACGTGTTTAAAAAAAACCATTTTACGTAGTTGCAACAACCACAGCGCCTTAAGTCTGAAGTTCGTAGTTTTAGTGCGCACCGCAAGTTAGCAGCAAAACATGTTTACTAGACGCGAACCTTTGTAACTCACGAGATTTTCGCTTTCTGCTCCAGTGCGTTTAAAAACTTACCCACTTGAAGGTTCCTATGAGCCCCTGGTACACGGTAGTGCTTCGAGAGGACTTAGCCTTAAAACGTCGCTGAAAGACAGAAGGAAGTATTGCGTGCAATTATACTTGAAAATTTAGTTCCATATTTTAGAGCGAATAGCTTTAAATACGAAAAAAATAAATTCCTTTTTAGTTTCCGTACCTAAAATCTGACTACGTAATAGCTTACGTTTTCAGGTTTTAGGTACTCCTAAAACAGGATTATATGATTACCGACGCGTTGCTGTCTGCCCATGTGTTCGCCGTCCGTCTGTCGGCCGCTTGATTTT
Source organism: Aricia agestis (assembly GCF_905147365.1). NCBI lineage: Eukaryota > Metazoa > Arthropoda > Insecta > Lepidoptera > Lycaenidae > Aricia > Aricia agestis. The sequence goes on along the minus strand of NC_056416.1, from coordinate 15,255,090 downwards.
TACTCGATATGAATAAATGGTACGACTTTTTAAAATTTTAAATCACTGTTAGTAGAGCACCTACGGATATTCAAAGACTCTAACAAGGTATAAACTATACATGGCATGGAATAATACATAATATTATGTAGTCCATGCATCAGCTAGCATGTACGGAGCTCGGACGGGCGTGATGCGCGGTAATTTATACCACAGCGAAGACAATGGACGCGGATTAGGGACGTGCACCGCCCGATAACACTTCACTAGGGCTGTCAATCAAATAAAATATGGCTAAGTATTGTGGAAAGCCGAAAATATGATGTTTTAAGACCTCCATACACGGGAAGACTGTAGTGACTAGTGAACGTAAGTATGCGACGACCGGTTAACATTGACCTAGGGATGTCACCACTAGAAAAAAAATATCGCTAGGTAGCCTGGAGAGCCCCAAATATGTTGTTTACGGGCCACCGTACCTATTAATAAAACTGACATAGGATTGTCGTTGTCAAAATAAAAGATCGCTAAGTAGCCTGAAAAGCCCAAAATAAGATATTTACGTTAAGGTTCCATATGCGGTTGGAACGGATCGGTCGGACTGACGTAGGCTGACATGACCGAACTCGTTTTGTGCACACCCGCGTATGTGCACGAGTGAGATCAGATCAGGGCCTAGACAAGTAGCAAGCGATTATCGTAAACGCCAACAAAATGTATAGGATTTGACATTAGTATTCGCTAGCGAAGCGATGACTTATGTCAAATCGCATACATTTTGTTGGCGTTTGCGATAATCGCTTTCCACTTGTCTACTAGGACAGCCAAGAATCCAGATCAGTCCGTCCAAAATCGGTCGACCTCTCCGTATATGACGGGCTTTATAGAATTTCAATGCTTTCATCATTCATTTAAGTAGGAAGTATTATATTATCTCTTTAATTCTGAGTATTTATAATAGGTAGACTATCCATTGCTCATAGATATGGTTAAATAATCCATATAAATTCAGTCAGTAGACTATAACTGTTGCTTGCCGTTCGATATTTCAGCAGAACAGCGGGGTACAAGTTAAAGCCGGCGCTATGAAAATTTTCCGCATTTTTTGCGGATTACGCCGAGCGGACGGCACAATGCTTTTCGGTTTTTTCAGCAAGACAAGCATTAATTTATAATCCTATTAAATGCATTTTCGTTTTTTACACAATATGCGCGGGTCGGGTTGTGTTAAGTGGTTTTAATATCGACAATTTTAACGACACGTTAACGTTTTTCGTTCCTGTAAATTATGTGTCAGTGTTTCAATTCAAGATTAAAAGTGAATAGCTGAATGTGTTGCTAAGCGCAAATCTGGAGAGCAGCTGAACAGATTTGTTAATGCCGGAGGAAAGTACTTGGGAAAAAAATGTGTGGAAATTATAAAATTTAAGAGACCAGTTACCACCTTATAGAATTATTTCTGATGTCGTAACTTTGAAGGGGACACCGTCTATGTGGCCCACTAGTTATAAATAAAACAGTGTCTTGGAGTTTATTCTTGGGTAAGCGTTATACATTCGATAGTCGATACTGACATTTTCAATTTAAGCACGAAGTTTTCGCGCCAAGCCGAGACAAGATGGCCGACTGACAGCATCACGTGCATAAGTGAAAATATTTATCGATGTGCTCGGAACACGTACGGTGGACGTGTACTGTGTAGTGCCATCACAACGCCGTTTTACAGTATTATTTACGATTCTTCGTACGGTTCTACACTCCTTCAATATCGTTAAATATTTAGAATAGAATTGTACTGAAACTATGTTCAAACCATAGACTTATTTATATACTGTCGTATAGGCCACCTGACAATTAGAAAATGCGTGACGATTTTCGATCTGTCAATGTGTGCGTGTGCTAGTGATGTATCTTTTACTATCGATAGTATAGTCCGCTCGAGTTATTATTCCTGAGTTTCTATGAGAAATAAATAATAAATAAGCAACGTTGACAGATTTTATATTTCAAATTAGTTATCATATATTTTATTTGGCAGAACAAAGGTGACGATTGAAAAGTAGATACACATTTTGGTTTGGGGTGATTTTTCAATCATCGGATATGTTATGACATTTCTTATAAGGGTAAATAATATAAACATTATAAAGTTACTTATTTATTACTCAGGTAAAAGCTCTCTGACAAATCAGCCCTTACATTAATAGAAATGCAAATATGATGTTGAAAGTAAACAACACACATTGTATATTTAATATTATTTATTCTTAAATGAAATACAAGCAGCTAGTGTTATTGTTAAATACCGATAGGCATATCGATAAATTTGATTCAAGCACTAGCGTATATGTACAAAATTTTGATGAAAAATTTTTCTTCAAAAATTGTGTAATTTAAGAACAATAGTACCTTTACTTACGCAAAATATGGAAGTAAAAGGGAGGATTATTTATCAATATTTTATTTGAAATAAAGAACTAAAGACAGAATATTAGCAAAAATAAACACGTCGTAGCAATTAGGACATGAAGATTAATTACCTGTGAAATGCATATTTTTCAGGATTATTCTTATGATTTACACTGCAATCACTCACAGAACAAGTTATTATTGTTATATATAATAGTATTTGTTGAAAATAACAAACGATTTAAATAATAAATTGCAAATACCGAAAGGGCATAAAAACGGGTGTCGAGTTGTGACGACGTGTCAAATAAAAGTGGTCACAGTTCACATTACACTACCTCTCTCTTTTCATCTTGTTATAATTCCATAGATCCATAGCCCGGAGATTCTTAGCACCCCTCGCAGTGCCGTTACCATGGCCGCTACCGTGGCCAGGAATAGTACCGCTACCGGGAACTAGGGGCCATCTTTTTCTGGTGCGTTTCATAAGAGGCATTTGCTCATAATTGCCACGCGGAGCACGCGGATTGGCAATCTGACAGGGGGCCAATGAATCAAACCATCAATGCTGCAGCCCATTGATGACCATGGATTTCTTCACTGACCCTATCGATGATGGTTTTACCGCCATCCTTCGGTTGACTAACTGCGCTTGATGTTAGATCTATCCCACACTAAGTATTGTGAGACAGAACTACCATCAGGCGGGCGGTGGGGTCGTCACATCCCTACGCCTAATCTCGCTTAGTTGCAGGCCCATGTTGGATGCGAGTAGCAGGAGATCGGTCATCTTGGCGTTCATTGAGAGAGGCCTATGTCCAGCAGTGGACGACTATAGGCTGATATGATAATTCCATAAAAGATTTTCTTCTCTCTCGCACTCTTTGTTGGTATAGACAAATGCATAGGCATTATAAGTTTATTTCAAACCGTTCAAATAGGTCGTCATAATTAAACGTTAAGTCGGAATATAACCATTTGTAAATGTAGATTTTTCATGTTCTGTGTAGGTATACAGTGCATACTGCGACTATATAGTGTCGCAAAAAGTAGTGCGAACAGAAAAACATACTAACTAAATATTTTGTTGAATTGATGTAGACGTTTTCACGTGTTGAATTTGTATGATTAGAAATTTAACTTATCCGTAAGTTAAAGGCTCCAAAGTAAGTTAAAGACGCCAAGACAATGTGAGAATTGATTTTATACGTCCGGAGTCCGGACCTAATACATTATATTATCCCCTTATCTGTCAGCTGTCACAATTTACATTTTTTCTACATGTCAAACCATTTCCCGGTATGCGTAACAGACCGGGTTTGACAGGACATGTTTTGAGATAGAATTTGATACTAATTAGATTTTTTCAGATTCTAATTGGAATAATGCTAATTCACTATTACAATTTTAAAGTATATTAAATATTCTTTATTTTAGTCGAACATTGTGTATGCATTAATTTATTAATGAATTAGAACGACCACTTTCAAAATACGGTACGTAGAAATCAAAATTTCGATCTCTAATAACTTTTATTTATAGAAGCAGAACATTCTCACTTACCATTTAGTTAACGGCTCAATACGTTTCATAACATAAACACTTCTGATCACACGTGCCACCATATCACTTTTTTAAACAACACTTGTTTATAATTAGTAGGTACGCCGTGGGCGGCCACTTGACACTTCTGAAGTGAGTGTCGTATTTTAACAAAAACATAAACGACGCATGACGTTATGGTCACAGATGTTTTGTTTTTATTAACTTGACTTTATCCGTTTAATTAATATGACTACAGATAACGAAAACATTACAAGCTTCATAGATTATAAATATTGACTACCAGATGAAAAAAGAAAACATTTTTCAAATTTGGCGCCAAAACTGGATATTCAAAAATACGTTGTTTTTAGTGAACCTATAATTACTACAAGAATTATAATACATTTTCTAAAATAAAGATAGATAAGAGTATCAAAACAAATTAACAGAATAATATAGTTCTAAGAAAAAACAAAAGATTTATGTTGTTAAAAGTAGTCAGCTAATGGTCATTTTTCCAAAAACATTTTCCCTTATTATTTACCAAAGCTGCGTGAGTAATTTACATCACTGGGTTGCTACATTAATTTACTTTATGATTGAAATCTGTTCTATGAGGTTAATCACTTAAAAGCACGTTAATTTGTTCGGGGACCGGGAGCCGGCCGCCGAACCATATCCCGGTATAGGTGACATGCGCTATAATACCGGGACCCGGTATTCGTGACAGACAATTATATGTCTTTCCTCTTAGTGTTTGATGAGAATCTTATATATAAAAATGGATTTTCAAATGTGTTAGTCGCGCTAAAACTCGAAAACGGCTGAACAGATTGGGCTGATTTTAGTCTTAAAATATTCGTAGAAGTCCAGGGAAGGTTTTAAAGTAACACGAAGTTCGCCGGGACAGCTAGTACTATATATTTTAGGAAAACCAACATGTTTAGCGTGAACATAAGTGGAATTGAAACTGCACCTACTCAGGCGGAGACCATAAGTAAATTATAAATGAGGTTTCTATTTCCTTCTAACACTGCAGTCTCACTTCGGACTCCGGACTTGGCGGATTAAATAAATTACTCGCTGCAAGACACTGAGCTGCATTAAAAAGAAACGTTTCACTGAATCGGTCATTAATCAACAGAAAAAGAAAATACAGAGGAGATTGTACTGAACCCTAATTAGCTTTACAAATCTGTTGTCGAACCTTCGGCGGTGAAAAATCTCCAGACGCTGCATGCGCTCGAAAATCGAATTCGTTCTCGCCCGCGTATATTTTACCTGCCGCCATTTTTCATCTTCTCCTTCTTCTCCACATCTTCAGCTTACAAATTTGCCTTACTCTACACATAGACAAACGGTATCTCTTAATCTTTTAATAATTTTGCGTCAAAATAATTGAAGAAAACTCATTTGTTCATATAATCAATCAGATACATTTCATTTTAATAAAGTCAATTCTTCTACCATAAAACCTTTTTCACATGTATGTTTACTTTAATTATTATTCATTGGTTTATGGCAGTTAGGTCCAATCGTTTCCCCGTCTCGTCCGTCTACTCTCCGAATACCAAATACTTACGGTCCCTCGGGTCCGCCAACTTCTAAATAGAAAAACTTGCGTCGTTAGCGCCGCCGTCAAATTGTACACAATTTCACTTTTTATTTATGGCGCCAATTACACATGTTTTATGGAGGCAATTACGTTTAAGGTCAGTGAACATTTGAACGTGACGAAGCATTGTGATTCTTTTTTAAATGAGCCATTCAAAATTGGAAGTGACTGCCCGCCGCGGCGAGTTTATCCAACCAAGTTGTATCTTTTTGAGCATTAAGTATAATAATAAGTACCTGGATGACCGAGCTTTGCTCGGTATAGCAAACACTCATTGACTTTGTGTTACTTAATAACGCCATCTACTGGTCGTTAAAACAATTAGTTGCCAACAAAATAGTATTATTATTCACCAATAGATGTCAGGAAGAGTCATATTTTTCAGTTAATCCATTATCGATAAAACACGAATAAAAAGACATTTTCTGAAAATGATTCCTAGCTAGATCGATTTATCGTCCCCGAAACCCCCTATATACTAAATTTCATGAAAATCGTTGGAGCCGATTCCGAGATTCCAATTATATATACATATATACAAGAATTGCTCGTTTAAAGATATAACTAGCTATTTGACCGAGCTTCGCTCGGTATTCGATAAAACACGAATAAAATGACATTTTCTAGAAATTATTCCTAGCTAGATCGATTTATCGCCCCCCAAACCCCCTATATACTAAATTTCATGAAAATCGTTGGAGCCGATTCCGAGATCCCAATACAAGAATTGCTCGTTTAAAGATATAAAATTAATCAATAATTGCTCAATCAATATTCTGCGCTAATTTTTATCGTCTCTACTCTCTATAGTCAAATGTTGTCTTTAAATCCATCCATCATCCAATAATGTTATTATCAGATTTTGTTGAGCCAGGCTTTTTGGTTAGGACAGTTAACTATAATAATAGAATAGTAATATCAATGGACGCTTCACACCACGTCAGTCTGGCCCCTTGCTAAGTGCCTGAAGGACTTGTGTTACAGGTACCAGACAACGCAAATACCTATATTTATTACTTTTATACTATACTTACATATATTTAAGATGTTTATTATAATTATCATTCAGAGCCGGGAATATTAAAAACTTTTTTGTTTTCAAAATGCGAAGGGATTCGTACCCGCGACCCCCGGCTTGAGCTGCCACACACTCAACCAATTGAGCCACAGAGGTCGTCACTGTCAACTGGCAAATAAATGGTTGTTACAGCTTTAACCTGCACAAGTCTGTCAATGAAATCGTTACTAGTTACGGGGTGTGGCCCGTGTGGCAGGGTCTATACTAAATAATAACAAGGTAATAACTGTCGATAAGTTTTAACGAGCTAGCCCTGTGACGGCCGGCGCCGGCTCCTGAACTTTGCCGCTTGCAGTTTCCACATTATGTACATTGTATGTACTGTCGGAGAAATTGATTCATAGGTAGATGGCGGATCTACGTAATTTGGTCAGATTGTAAGATTTGTAACTTACATTACTTACTTATTTAAATTATTTTGAAGAAGACCTAATAAAATAAGGGCGAAGCCAAACGAGCGTAATTTTGTGAGTCGTAATTTGTATGAAAAATATTCTGCCCGGCAGAAATTCTGCGGCTCACGACTCACAAATTACGCTCTTTTGGCTTCGCCCTAAGTCTTTCATCTGCCAATAGCTTTGTCCACACTGTGCCTTTTTTTGTTCATCAAGGGCATGCGTCATAGCGCATTCAACAGCGTGGGCATGCCCGCGATGCACGCGCTCTGACCGTATCCAAAACTTTCGCTTAGTTCTATTTTTCTGGATTTTTTATGACCAAATAAGCCACACATATTCCACCCAGTAAAACGTTCTTGTCGCACATGTTACAAAGCTGACAGACACTGCAACTGAACAAAAATGACAATGTTGGTATTGCGTTCGTTAAAGCATTCAATTACTGAAATCGCCAAACGAAAGTTAAATACAAAGAAGATAGCGAAAATTGAAGACGAAAGTGTGGACATAGCGTATGATCGATTCCTCTGACGGTACTATCGATAAAGGTCTCTGTAGCGCCGTGAAATGACGTGCACACACGTATACGTACGTACACGTAGATCATGCAACAAAAACAGGTTTTATCTGAATTCATTTTTATTGTATTTTTGTCTACTTATATTGTGAAAACATTAGACCCACTTGCTCCTGTTTATATTTTATTAATGTGGTTTACGTATATATTATGGGCATGATATTTTAATAAAGAGTTAACCTCCTTTTAGTAAAGGCCCAACAAAACCACTGGCACTACACTAAAAGCTGCAGTTGCTATTTAGTAATCTGTAATAGTTCTAGTAACTTTAACGTCTCTTGCTTTTGCTGGCTCTAGAAGCTCTTTGACCGTCTTCAAAAGCGTCAAAAACTTTAGGCCCGTGATCTTATCAATTCCCCTCTCAATTTTCTCCGAAATCAGAATGAATAGATTCACGACTCGCGAAAATTGAAAAACATTTTCAATAATCGTTACGAACTTACGCAGTTTACAAAAAATAATAATTCTTACCATCAGAGAAATTGTTTAAAAGGTTGGTGATCTACGTTATTTGGTCGGAGTGTATCAAACTGACAGATCACGCCTACGGGCTAACATTATTAATGAAATAACCCGGTCAAATAACGTAGGTTTGTGTATGAATCAACTTGATGGTACTCAACGATAGAAATAGAAATAGAAATAGAAATCATTTATTTGCTGAAATAAGGTACAATATGATGTTAAAGTAATATGATCAAGCTCTCTTATTTTGCCTTTGGGTGGCGTGCAAATTTTATACATTCTAATTTATAATTTATTTACTTATACTAATACTACTTATAATTATTTATCCTCTTATCTTATTATATTTTCAAGTATACTATTTCTAATACTTAAATAATTATTATAAAGAACTTAATACAATAATATTATGTCAATTTGTGCTTTTTTTTACATAAACAATTTAAATTTTAGATAATGAACAATATTTATGTCATGAATTATCATCTTATTTTATTTCGATATGATTATTATTATTATATTCTAATATAGATATTAATATGTCAATAAATTAATTAGCATTTATGGTTTCAAAGTCAATGTCACTTGTTACTTGTTATAACGCACTTGTCAATAATAACCATATAGTTTGCTCTGAAATAATATTATTATTTTTAACTCTACAAAGGACTTTCAAATATGTAGCGAAGACTTGTATATTATAAACTACTAGCTGTCCCGGCAAACGTTGTTTGCCATAAAATGATTTTCCCTGTTTTCCTGCTTTTCTCTTGAAGTTTTTTCAGATTTTTTTTAAAGAATTCACGGAGCTCGAGACCTTTCCAACGAATGCAAAACCGTGGAAATCGGTTCGTGCGTTCTGGAGTTGTAGCGTCAGGAAGGAAAACCCGATTTATTTTTATATATTAGAATATTTTCGATTCTTTAATATATTATTATAACATCGAATTGTAGTGTGCATAATATAAATACACACAAGTTTTTGCAGTGAAAACTTTTTTAGCGGCATTGTGCACCTTTTTGAAAGGGTTAAAATTAACTGGACTTTATCTATCCAAAAGTTTCTACGGCGTTTCATAATCGTTAAACCAAAACGTCCAAAATCTTAACATTAAAAATAACTGCCGGCGTTCATAATTGAAATCTTATTTGGTTTTATGAAGCGCCTTAATAAAATATACTCCCTAATGAACACTTGGTGAAGTTCGGTCTAAGTCAAAGTTTACCTTGCATTAGGTAGGATGAAATTTTAACGCAACCCCGAGCTCGTCCGCTAACTTTGTACAGTTAAAAGTTAATTAATCGGCAAGTTAAAGACGCTGTCTTTTCAATCAACCGATACGAGTTTCGAAAGTTATAGCCGTGCAATGAACTGAAAACTTTTAAAGTTTTTTTACAATATTTTACATAAACATTTTCTTTAGGGTTCCGTACCCGAAGGGTGAAAACGGAATCCCATTACTGAGACTTCGTTGTCTGTCCGTCCGTCTGTCTGTCTCCAGGCTTCTAGGTATCTCAAGAACCGCTATAGCTAGACTTCTGAAAAATACTGTATAAATCATCCATAACGGACGTAAAGGCATAGTTTTATATCAAAAAAATAAAATAAAAATAATAATAAAGGGGAGCTTCCATGCAAAAAACGCAATTTTTGGCTTATTTATGCTCTGTAACGGTATAGAACTTTTCGTGCGCGAGTGCAGACTCGCACTTGGTCGTTTATTTAATGTCGTACAGTTCTATAATAAATTGATTCATAGGCAGCCCTACGTAAAGTCGGGTTTTTCCCAGCCTGTCGGCTGGATCACGCCTTATCTTCAATTGAGATAATCCTAACAGCGGCCCTCTGTCTGCCTCTGATGATACGTTCATTCTTTCAATAAATAAATTTCGCTGATGGTACATTATAAATTATTGTAGTTCAAGACATTGTATTTGACTGTGAAGAATAGAAGAAAAAGTCACTCTTCAGCCTTGCCAAAAATATCATTATTTGAAGGCACAAAATATATTATTCGGGTGTAGAGAGCCAACACCGCTCATATTAGAGTAACAAAAACTTGCCACTCATGCAATATTTAAGAGAACGTAACACGCGAGTAATCACTTAGGCGTGCGGCTGTCAAGTGATACATGCAGAATTAATGGTCCGAAACAACATGCAGTATTGCCCGCCCCCCTCCCATACCCACCCCCACCTTTGTCCGTAGAAATGTAACTACCCGCAAACGTATTATAATATATTAATAACTTGTTCAAGCCGCTTTACACTTTTTGGTATGTTATTTCGACTTCTGTAATGTCGGCACTACATATAGGCGAACGCGTTGGCCGACGCGTTCGCGTTCGCGCGTTGGCGGTAGGTGTTACAACCTGTTCTACACATTGGGCCAGCGCGCCGGCCAACGCGTCGGCCAACGCGTTCGCCTATATGTACAAAGGTTTTTAGTAACTCTCTTTTAATCAAAGACAGAGCGGGATTTTGGTTATATTTTGAAATAATAAAATCCTTGTCTCGTTTTATTACAATTACTATAAAATTAAGAAAAAGTTCCGCCTAAAATATTACATTACAATTGCACATATTGTACTGATTACAAAATTATTTTCGAAAGCACAATTTTTATTCAAGTCAATTTCTAGATAAACTAGTAAGTACATTCCGTTTTGACACTTACTTTTAGTAGATTGGCTTCATTTAGTGGAAATTTTATTTTACGGTCCTCATACGAATTTTATTGAACTAATAAATATACTCAATATGCTCGCTATAAAGTGAAGATAATAAAGCGTTGGTACTTAAACCAACTATAGTACAATATCATGCCGCTCAAGTCGGTCTAGTAATAAAATGTACTTGTAAGTTAAAATAATAGGTAGGTAAATATATTTTTTTGGGGTTTCGTTGTCAACAAGGAACCCTTATAGTTTTGGTCTATCTGCCCGTCTATGTCTGTCTGTCTGTCCATCTGTCTGTCCGTCTGTCTGTTCGTGGTTTTACTCAGAGACTATAAGACCTACAAAGTTGTAATTCGGTATAAATACAGATACTAATGACGCCGATAAAATAGTATATTATTTAAAGATTTAAAAAAATATATTTTGTTATGGTACCTCGCCTACACATCAAGCGGGGATGATATTTTTTTTCGCGTCCACCTTACTGTGTGGGGTGTCGTTGGATAGGTTTTTTAAAAATATTATGAGTATTCATAGATCATTTTCCGATTTAGGGATCCATTTGTGGAATTTGAAGTTTCAAAGCGGAAAAAATCGTCAAAGTCCAGTGTCCCCCCTTCTACCAGCTAAACGGTTGCTTTGGAAACGTGAAAAAATTCACAGGAGTAGGAAATATGCTGAATTTAAAAGGAAAATTATGACGGCTAAGAAGACTTCATAAGTTATTGAGTAATAGTCGATCAACTAAAAAAAAATATTTGGCGAAGTATAAAGGAACTTTTCGTTCAAATTCCTTTGAACGTAGCTGAGATGATGTTGTTAGTAGTGTAAACAGTTATAAATGTATATTCATTGACCATACAAAAATTATCAAAAACTAGCGGTACTACGGAACCCTATATTGCACGTGGCCCGACACGCATTTGGCCGGTTTTTTAATAAATTAGGGGGCAAACAAGGAAACGGGTCACCTGGAAGGCAACAACCGACGACCATGGAGAGTTGCTAGTACGTTGCCGGCCATTTAAGAGAGAATACGCTCTCTTTTTGAAGGTTTGCATCTCATCAGGTCCTGCAATACTGCTGGCGTTTTTCACGTAAAGCCCTCCCTGAAGTTTTTCCATCTCTTTCCTTCATTTTGTAATTTTAGATTTATCTAAAATTACAAAATGAAGGAAAGAGATGGATTCTAATTCAATTGTGATTAAAAACTTTAGTTTTTAATCACAATCATTGAATTAGCTATAAATTGATTGGAGTTAGTGTTTGTTTGAGCTGACCTGTCCGCCATTTTGTAAATACCTTTCAGCTGGAACATTCTGGACTCAGTTACAGTTGAGAAGTGGTCAACCGCGGCTCCGCTCCACTGATTGTGTTACTTTTGTCTGCTTATATTAACTGAAAGGAGTCGTTGACAACTAAAATGCAGCTGTGGAATTTAACATTTATAAGTTTTCACCGCTTTCTGATAAAGTGCCGAATAGGATATTTACAACTTTTTTGACAGATTCTCCATACTTGACCTATCAAGCTATTTGGTGGATAGCCTATTCGTCACTTATCAGGAAGTGATGAAACAGGCCGTTAATCAAATTATTCTGTATTTAATAATTTGTAATTATCGATCTCTTTTTAAAGGAAAAATTAATTATCAGGCTGGATTTTTAAGCGGCGGCGCGAACGCGCGGTTCGAATGTCAAAACATGTATGTAAATTACAGCGCGACCGCGCCGCTATTTAATTCAATTTGCTTAAAATAGTTTTAATTATTTTCAGTAGATATAATTACTAAGACCTACAAGGCTTGGCTCCAAAGTTATGTTGTTTACAGCTTTTTTAAGTGAGTAGTTTTCAGTCATAACATAATAAGAAATAATGACTAACAGCAAAACAGACACACTCAATTATACTTGAAGCGTGAAAACTACCGATTCTTCACGTTTAATATGAAGAACGCGTACCGACAGAAAATCTATTGACATTGTTTTCTTCATCAAACAATGTTCTTGCACAATTTTAGCCTTAATAACTATACATAATGGTATATAGGCTTAAAATACTCTAGGCTATTTGTTGAAAATCTTAATAATGCCCAAATGTAGTAGTATATTTTTATTGACTGTTTAGTAAATTAAGGCATACAAAATATGGGTGTTAAAAAATAATTATGAGCATAAAATAATAAACTATTCATAAGTAGAGCATATTATGCTGGGATGGAATTTGAACTTCATTACTTCCGGTACTGACCGATTGAACTTTGACTTCAGTCTGCAATAGAAATTGAACCTTTAAATTATTGTCAACTGTAGAGGAAATTCTAGGCTCCCGACTCAAATATATCTAATATTTGATTTATTATTATATTTTAATTGCTAGATATTTTAGTTACTACCCTATATTTTTAACTTAATCAACCTTTATAGCAAAATTCTTGTTCCCTGAGGTCTGTATTTGAACTTTTTTGGACTTTACTTATACCTATCTATATATAAAAACTATAGGTCTCTAGTATCTTGAGTTTTCAATCTTAGCAGTTGATTCGTTATTATCATCTATAGTCTGACCGGATACACACGTTTTTCATGTTCGTTTTCCGTATTCGGAAATCCGAATGCATGGAATCAGTAGAAAATATTATATTATTAACTGTGTGTAACGTGTGCGCACGTTCGATTTTTTCCGAACGGAACAAATTCAGCACGTACATATAAGCCATTGCGTTCGCGCGTAAAAAAACGAACGTTTGTGCTAGGAATTTTATTAGGAAATCGAATACGGAAAACGTAATATGTAGGCGGCCATCTTAAATAGCAGAAATGTTTGGCTATTAAAAATTTAACATAAAAAATATTTAAATGGCTTCTTCACGCTGCCGACCGTACCCAACAAGTGACGTTTGGCGACTGTAAAAATGTTTACGACTGCTTCAACCCTGTAACGCTTAAGGGAATTTCAATTTATGTCGTTATTCTAGTTGATGTAGTTTTTATTGCGTATTACATTTTTCCCACGTCCGCCCTAACTGTCCGCATCCGCATCCGCATACTGTATTCATGATCAACCGTACTCATATAAACATGTCAAACTAGTACCAGTTGACCAATAGATATAGTAATAAATACAATTTTATGTCTTCCTTATCTCATCTGGGTTTTCTGTTTCATGTTGTGTAAGGACTTATTTGCATTCGTTTCGATTCATTGAGTATGAATTGTATGGGAGTTTTTCATATTTTTGCTTTTATAAAACCGATTGATTGGTATCATCTGGTTTCTAGCTAGTAATATAACAGGTGATCATACTTGTTAACATGAGTACCAGATCGAAACGATTGATCGCAAATGAATGGCCGCCCTTATAACTAAATTTAAAATATAAATATACTTATAGTATGTTGGGTATTTTTTTGGATAACCAATTAGTTTATACTAGATGACGCCCGCAACTCCGTTGCGCCAAAATTAGTTTATCGCGGGGAACCGCACATTCTCCGGGATAAAAAGTATCCTATGTCCTTTCCCGGGACTCAAAGTATCTCCATACCCAGCAAGATCGGTTCAGCGGTTTGAGCGTGAAGAGGTAACAGACAGACAGACAAACAGACACACTTTCGCATTAATAAAATTAGTATGGATATGGTTTTTTTTTAAAGAAAAAGCAAATGACACAGAGGTTTTAAGAAATTATATCTTGTAACTTTCTATACGATTCATAAATTATTGGATTCGATTCTTAGCCACTATCAGCTTGGATTATACTTTGATTATATTACTGATATAACGTCATGACGTTATAATAAATCATGATTTATCCGGTAATCTTACTGATAATAATATTTTTCTGTAGATCTTTATTACACTTTTTCTAACTTATATAGTATCGGACTACTGTACTATGATGCTGATGATTTCGGTCGTGCTTAGATCTTATAATATCTTATCAATATAGATCTAGCTTATCACTAGATCATATGATTAGTATGATAAATATAAATCAGGTCAATATATGTGATTCTGATAAGGATTTATATTTTTACATAACAGGAGCAATAAATAGTGTACGTAAAACACAAAATATGTAGGTACTTATGAAATATAATGTTAGTAAATAATATATTATAGAAGTGTATTAAAAATATCGAGACTAGTTAAAACACAATACTATAGAGCATGTAATGTTAAGAATAGGTGCTACTGCAAATTAATTCAAACTAAACGTAATATTCGCAATTCACTGCACAGTCCCACCAAATGTTAATGTTGATCACACAGTAGTTACTTCAACATAGGGATCTCCGTTCCAAGGCATCACATTAAAGTTGCTCCACACGAAATTACCTTTTATAGTCAATGGCGCTTCCAGAGCCAGGTATAATATAGCGTTAGCTCCATTCTCAAACACTTTCACTGTCTTCCTGTCTTCTCGACTACTGATATCACCCGGGTTTACACAATTTATCACGATACCTCTATCCGACCATTCTCTGTGCTGTAAAAATGTGACGGCATTAAGAGCTACTTTGCTCACCGCCTGCACTTTGACTCCCCAACCTTCCGTTTTCTCGGAACCTCTTCTGACCGCTTCCTCATATTCTTGCATGATCGCTACCAATTCATCTTCTGTTAGTGTGGGATCACTGATTCTCGCCCTCTTTTCCTCACTTTCAATAGTCGCTAGAAGCCCTGCCGCTCCCGAGACATTAACTACTCTCGCGTTATCAGTCAGCAGAGGGTAAATGAGTTTACCGAAATTTATGTACCCGTAGAACGTCACACTCAGAATCCTTCGCACCTTCTCCGCATACGGGACCTTCTTCTCTTTCGACGTATAATCTGTTATATTTATCAGCAATTCTATTCTCTCGTCTAGATCCTGTATGTGGTGTCTAAAATTTATGATACTTTTTGTGTACGTCACGTCAACTCTGTAGTGTTCGAGGTTCGCGTGTTTGCTTCTGAGATTTTCGTATATTTGATATCCCGCCGCGTCGTCCTCGGTGGTGAAGTAGATTTTTCCATTGTACTTCTTGATGAGTTTCTTGAGCACGTGAAAGCCGAGGTTGCTCGCGGCCCCGACCACGACGGCTACGTTGTTCATAGCTGGTAGAACACTGGCGCTGGATACTATCGTTATCAGCGGCCATCGCATCCCGCGTTATCAGTGTTTGACGAGTGCGAAGATAAGTGCTCAAACAATGTACGAATTTTTGCACAGATTAGCAGATGCTGCGACTGAAAATACTCTGCAGATTAGTCTTCTAGATGTTCTCATTTCAAATAATGCATGGATTAAAATATTTTGAGTAATATCTCCAGTTGATCGAATAATTTTGACCATCATATTTACAGTATACACTCGTAATTTTATACTATGAAAACTAATAACATTGATTTTACTGTAACAAATATAAATAAATAATTTCTTTATCTGTGGAATTTAGTAATCTTATCATAATTACGTGTCTGTACTACTATTTAAAATGATTAATCGGAGAGATAATTTAACACGCCTTTGAGGATAAAAATAACTACTAGTCACAAAAATATAGTATTAATGACATAAAAAGATCGACTGAAACTTGTTTAAAAGTTACATTTTGTCATCTGCCTTTAAAATCATTTAACAAAGATAAAGAGTCATTAGTATGGATGAAATACGCTTAATTGTTCTTTTAAGAGCAAATGTAACGCAAAAGCAAGGTGTTAATGTAATATATAATAATATCTATAATTGCAAATAATATTTAAATGTGCTGAGAAAACATAACGTGCTGCAAAACTGCAAACATAATTCCCCGCACTCCACTGGGATACCAAAGTCTGTTTGCCACTGGGCAAGTTTTTCAATAAACCGAATTGACCGGTCACCTCGATAATGCTAATAACCGCGGTATTGATTCATCGCCAATTATTGCGAGTCACGTCTCACTGGGCAAAGGGCTAGTTAACAAGTTACGTAGACGGTGGGCCCTCAATCAGTTGAGTGGGCACTATCGATAAAATTTATATTCCTATTTTTAATAATATAGGAATATTTATATTTATTTTTTGTCCACTAGAATGATGTCAAAGTTAATTTACAAATATACCTGCTATAATATTATTGTATTTCCTAGACACGTACACTTTAAAGTGTTATGGCTGGTCCCATGGCTCGTACCATAGGCAAAATATGAAATGAATTCATAATTTTTAATCACTCGCCTTTGCGCTATAAGTTTCTTTTAGTAGCGTAGTTACTCGGTTTCCCTTTGTGCAATATTTAAAAATTGGTCAGTGATTTTATTCGTTCCGCTGGTAATTCATTTTAAAATGAGAATCTAGAAATGAGAAAGACAAAAAGATGCTGCATATTATAATAATCACGACTAAACGGCTGAACCGATTAGGCTGAAATTTGGTACAGAGATACTTTGAGTCCCGGGAAAGGACATAGGATACGTTTTATCCTGGAAAAATGTACGGTTCCTACGCGATAAACTAATTTTGGCGCAACGGAGTTGCGGGCGGCATCTAGTTAATAATATATTGTAAAAGTATTCTTCTACTGTCTACTATTTATAATTTTGTTACCAAACAAATGAAGTTTCAAAAACAAGATCTTGCCAAAGTAGATATATACAATTTATACACTCACATATACTCAAGTGATAAACACAATATACTTATGCTCTATTCAATCGATTCGATTTTTTAAACTCTGTAAACGTAAGTACAATTTGTGGGATAATGAGTGGTGGCCACAAAGGAAGATCTTCCGACCGAGCGAGGTGTTATGCTCGGTCAGGCCGAAGCCCACGTGCTATATTTCAGATGTCGTATAAATACCGACGCGCTTAGAAAACTTCCTTGTGAATTGTGGGTACCGCCACATCACTCCCCCTAACTCCACTAAGACCGGAGGTCGAATCTTGAAGTCTTGTCGCTTGAGTCGCCAGTGCTAGAGAGTTCCAGTGAGTCGGAACTGTTGCAGTGAGTCCCAGTGAGTCGGAACTGTGAAGCTGCTGCACGGGATCCAGTGAGTCGGATAGCTGCCGTGCGGGGCCGATGCTACGTGCTGACCAGGAGAGATGTGCTCTGACCGGTCGGTGTAGTGAGAAAGCCCGATGATGCCGATGCGGAGTCGCCCAGAATATATATGAATTTAAACAATCAGATAGATCCTTATCGGTAAGCGATAGTGATACCTCTAGGGGCTATGTAAAACTTTTTTAGTGTTGCGAGTTTTTTCCTTAAAATCCCTAGCTCCTTAGGCTAAGTTATGGTACACCGTGCGATACTGTTTACGGACGTTTCCCTTCCGAATTTATAGGGGTTTATGTATGTTTACGGCGTGTAAAGCCGCTATTACACACGAGAACAAGCTTTGTGGAATATTGCCAGTCGTGGTGACAAAAATAACCTCCTACAGTGGCTTTGTAGTTACAAGTGACAACTTTTATTGATGGTCCATAAGTAAGTTTAATCCATACTAATATTATAAATGCGAAAGTGTGTCTGTCTGTCCGTTACCCCTTCACGCCCAAACCGCTGAACCAATATTGATGGGTATGTAGATATTTGGTGTCCCGGGACATATAATAGTTTTTAGGGTTCCGTAGTCAACAAGGAACCCTTATAGTTTCGGTCTGTTCCGTCCGTCTGTCTGTCCGTCTGTCCGTCCGTCCGTCTGTCTTTCCGCGGTTTTTCTCAGAGACTATAGGACCTAAAAAGCTTTAATTTGGCAGGAATGCACATATTAATGATGCCGAAAAAACGATACATGAAATTTAAAAAAAAAAATAATTATGGTACCTTCCCTACACATCAACGATGAATTTTTTTGCGCGTCCACCCCATCATGTGGGGTGTCATTGGATACCTTTTTACAAATATTATGAGTATTCATAGATTATTTTTCGATTTAGGGATCCGTTTGTGAAATATTAAGTTTTAAAGTGGAAAAAATATACCAGCTAAACGGTTGCTTCTGGTAGTGTGAAAAAATTCACAGGAGTAAGAAATATGCTGAATTTAAAAGGAAAACTATCACGGTTAAGAAAACTTTATAAGTTTTTGAGTTATAGTCGGTCAACTAAAAAAAATGAATTCGGCGAAGTATAAAGGAACTTCATTTAATTCAAATTCTTTTGAACGTAACTTAGATGATGTTGTTAGTAGTGTACACCACGTAATAAATGTACATTTATTGACCATGCAAAAATTATCAAAAACTAGCGGTACTACGGAACCCTACATTGCGCCTGGCCTGACACGCACTTGGCCGGTTTTTATCCCAGGAAATGGTTCCCGCACGATAAACAAATGTATGCGGAGTTGCGGGAATCAAGTAGTGTAGTCGTAAGTCATAACTGAGCTCGTATCTTCGTTAGCGGTTATATTAGCAAGGTTTCTCTTCTCCGGTCTCGGCGTGTGTTTGCGCAGTTTTAATGAGAAGCTCGCACATTTTGCGGGTGCCGTGGGAATCTTAAGTTGCAAGAACAGTCGTTCTGAGAATAGATTTCATAATGTGCTAATTTGTAGCTTCTCGTAATGTTATGGTACATTCGCAACGCTGGTAGAGTACGTAGAAATACTAAGAAAATAGAAAAACATACTCATCTGTATTAGGTTTCTCCTACACGCACTCTGTACATACAATGATAATATCGATTCATTGGCATTTGGCACGTATTAATGGACCTTCGTAATTTGGTCGAGTTACGTCAATCTGAGCCGTCTCACTAGCTTGGCATAACGAAATCAAATTAATTTGGTTATGCCGAGTTGGTAAGAATTTATACTGTTGCAATTTCACAGAAAGAGAGATACAAGCAGTGATAGTTAATAGAATCAGGCGTTACTTTACGGAAATCCATAGCTTAAAATTCAGTAAGTTATAATTTTAGCAATATTCCGCGAAATATATCTCACCCTGTAAGTAAATGAGTGAGTGTGTAGTGTGTACGCATACCTTACAAGCACCTTTTCCACACTGCCTATGCGTCTACGAGCTTTTTTTTTTTTTTTTTTTTATTAAATAAGGGGGCAAACGAGCAAACGGGTCACCTGATGGTAAGCAACTACCGTCGCCCATGGACACTCGCAACATCAGAAGAGCTGCAGGTGCGTTGCCGGCCTTTAAAGCCTTTAAAGAGCTACGTACAATGTCCGTCAAGTTGAAGGACGTTGTTCGTAGAGTCCACATCCTGAGGTTGTTTCGGTGTTGAGGTTTTCAACTTGCATGGTGGTTAGAGGTCTTGCATGAATTTGCTAACATTATTGCTTGTATGGTGCTGTATGTTCTTGCATGCAAGTGTATGGCAAATGTACAAACTACGCTCTCCACGACCAAGCTAAGTATATTTAATTTTAAGATTACAATATGTACAAATTATGATTACTTTCTACGTATAAAAACTTCTACAATTATAGAACTAGCGTAGCTGTATTTATAACTAGTATTCCAGAATAATAAAACCTTAAAGACTGGTCTTAAGAACAATATACAGTAACCTATAGAAGACCGTCTTTGTTATTGTCAAGTTTTATATGAGAAATTGTGTTATAATTAAATACACGTTCGCCACAATATATTACGAGCTTTGTTAAGCTTTCGAAGGCTCGGTAAATAGGGGACGCTTAATAGCTCTGATAACGCAAGTGAGAGCGAGTGTACAATAGATATATGGGGCGTATAAAACTCTGTATCTGCGTGACAAATCAATTCACTTTACGACAATGTTTTGTCAAGAATCGTAATGGTTTCCTTTGGAAGTGCTGTACTGTGTTTTTGTGGAATTTCGGTAGAGTATATTTAGCGTCTTTTTTGTGTAACCGTTGATTTTTAAGGTTCCGTACCCAAAGGGTAAAAACGGGACCATATTACTAAGACTTCGTTGTTTGTCCGTCTGTCTCTCTCCAGGCTGTAACTCAAGAACGGCTATAGCTAGACTTCTGAAATTTTCACAGATTATGTATATCTGTTGCCGCTATAACAACAAATACTAAAGATAAAGTTAATATTTAAGGAGGGCTCCCATACAAGAAAAGTAATTTTTTGGCGTTTTTAGCTCGTAATCAATAATGGTAACAGCTAGGCACTTGAAATTTTCACAAAGTCCTTAATTATATTTGTACTTAGCTAGCAATGAGTCACGCGCGTTGCTTCATAAATAATACCTTTTATTTATTTGTTATTTTATTTTCATAATTTGATATCATCGTATTATGTAACTTTATAGAATGTATAATAATAATTATATAAGTAATATTTAAAATACATTGTTTTAGGTTAAAAGTTAACGCTGAATGCATATCTGTCACTATTTCTAGATGACTGTTATTAGGAACCACATAACACCAGGCACTGTGGTGTACACCACGGTAATAAGCCTGAGTGGTTTCCTTTTCTAAAATAGACATAACAATACACTACTCGTATGGCTGACCCATAAGCACTATGGGGATGTCCCCATAGTTTACGTCCTTACGTTATGCATACCTACTGTCTTATCACCGTGTCTCATGTATTATTCCTTCTTTTTTATTTTCTCTTTTTTTATAATTTTGTGTCTTTTGCGTAAGTATGTGATGTTTTTAATTTCCTTTCTTTGTATTGTAACGTGTAATTTATCATTGTAGTGTAATGCAGTGTCATATTGTAGAATAAACATTATTAATATTATTATTATTATGTTTGTGTAAGGTATTCCTTGCTCACGGGCAATTAAATCCCGGACCTTTGGAAGGCATGCGTGGGGCCGAAGCCAACACGTAGAGGCCCGTTACACAGTTTTAATCTAAACGTAGTAACGTAACTTTTACTCACGTAGCACGATGGTGGTGGGCATAGGACTCATACGGCAACTACGACTCGAGAAACTCTGACGGATCTTGGTCAGAGACAGAATACGAGCGTCTACGCCCCGGCATAGAAAAAAGCCCAGTACCTGCGACAGTGAGCAGGAGTGAGGCGGAGCGCCGTCTACGGTCACCGACGCAGTCAGTGGCCTCATTTTAAATGTTATGTGACACTGGCCGGCGACTCTCCCTGTCCGCACTATGGGAGTACAACCAAGGAGAGCCAGCGGCCAGTGTAGGACTATTACAGGGAATGGATATTAGAAATGATACCAGGCTATGGGGTGAGGTGCTAGTGGACTGGGTAACTGGAACTGTGGAAGGACTATGGCGTCTGCCGATACAAC
This sequence comes from Aricia agestis, assembly GCF_905147365.1. Taxonomy (NCBI): domain Eukaryota; kingdom Metazoa; phylum Arthropoda; class Insecta; order Lepidoptera; family Lycaenidae; genus Aricia; species Aricia agestis. The sequence goes on along the minus strand of NC_056416.1, from coordinate 15,233,154 downwards.
GTGGAAACATGTATCATAAAGTTGGCAGACGGTGACTCGCCAACTCTTTGAATGGGCCCCTCAAAATGGTCGCACGCATGCTGCACCGAGGCGGCAACATTGACAGAGCGGCTTGAGGCAGGAGAAGTGTCGCTGGACTTTAAACGCCGATCATTTGCACCCTCAGAGGGTCCCATCACGTCGCCCACTCGCCACTTACGCTTGACATCCTTCCTCCGAGTCGAAGCTCTTGCGACTCCACTCTGACCGGCCGGTTAAGGCAAGGCAGAACTAGGGCCTGATTCTCCGTCAGTGTTCACTCCGGCCGGCCGGTGAAGGCAAGCCGGAGATGGAGAACAGGGGCTTCCCTGGGAGCACTCGGGTTCGTGGGGTCGCTACTCCCCAACAGCTCGCCACAAGCTGCCCTGCGGGCTTATTATTATTATTATTATTACTTTAATAATTAATAATAAAATTAAAAAAAGTAAATATTTAAGGGGGGCTCCCATACACAATTTTTTGTGTTAATTATCGGTACGGAACCCTTCGTGTGCGAGTCCGACTCGCACTTGGCCGATTGTTTTAAAAACATGAATGCCATCCATCTTTATATAACACGAGATTATTCGGTGAACTTCGATGAACTCTTTCCTCCTAATTTCCACGAATATTTCAAGACTAAAAATTGGTGCAGCCGTTATCCAGTTTTACCGAGACTGACAAAATTTAAGTAAGTTTTTATTTATACAGTGTGTGACAAAAATAAGTAATGATAATTTAGGGTGTGTACATGTTCCTTGTAGAGAATTCACTGTGAAAGTAGCAGCGCTGAAAGACCAAATTTTTTTTCAATTTTGTATGGGCAAGATCCCCAGCGCCACGAGTATATCCATACAAAAGGTAAAAAAAAATTGGTCTTTCAGTGCTGCTACTTTCACAGTGAACTCTCTACAAGGAATACGTGCACACCCTAAAGTATTATCACTTATTTTTGTTACACGCTGTATAAATGAGTACTTCGGTAAACTGGATATGGCTGTTTTCATCCCAAAAAGTACAATGTTTCTATATCATTAAATTGATGTGAATAGTGGTTATTTTGTATTAATTACCTTAACGCTACAATTATAATTTTGTTAGAAACGCACATATTTTTTCAGCCCTAAAGTACACCGTGTGTTTTCATCAGACAAGTATCAGCCATCAATCAGGTCTAGCTCGTGCATTATTCAGGCGGGCATCAGAAGTGGGATCGGCGCATTCATTTTACACGTTACAAACACGATGGATAAGGAGACTTGAGGAGCATAATATTGTATTGAAACTGATGCTACAGCTTACGTTGTAAGGATGCGTGGATTTTGTCGTATTTTTTAACATGCTTTTATTAGCTTGGGCTATTATATACTGTCAGATTTATTCATTATATTATTACTAGCTGTCCCGGCAAACGCTGTTTTGCCATCTAAAGTATTTCGCCCAGTGATATTTTATGATAAAAAACATCATTGATTACGCCCATATTATTTTATTGAAGTGACTAAATAAGTATGACAATCATGGCAACGTCCATCGCTATCCCGTCGCACAAGCAATGGTCGTCGTCGGTCTCGAGTTGTAATAATTTACTATTATTTATTCAACAAATGCACTTATCAATATAAAAAGTAGCTAGTAGCCGATTCTCAGACCTACTGAATATGCATATTTAAAATAATATTTGGTAAAAATCGGTGAAGCCGTTTCGGAGGAGTACGGTGACTAACATTGTCACGCGAGAATTTTATGTATAAGATTAAGAAATTTAATTTGATCAATGTTAGTGCCGACCGGGCATGATATAAATCTGCCTATGATTTGAATTCTTTGATAGGATATTCAGATTACGTTCTCCAACCGTTTCGGGTGCTCACGCTAATGAGCGCTCGAATACATCACAAAAACTATTAACAATAAAGGCGGGCTCTCGGAAAATATTAGCACAATACAAATATTTTTGACATTAGCCCCCCGGGGCCGGGAAGGGCTAAGGTCGAGAGGGATCCACGAGATTTATTCGAAGAAGAAATAATAAAATATATCCCTCAAGCGGCGTATTAAAAATAAATAGGTGAGTTTTCTCGAGTGTACCCATAAATATCAAGTGCTCTCAAATATTGCGCTAGTTATCATGTATGATATAATATGTACACCGCTGAGGTAACGAATTTCCTTTCTAATATGAGCACTAGGTTATTGTGTCTACTCTGTTATGCCGTCTTCGACTATATTAATGCAAGATATCGAACGTGCAAAGCAAATTTGCTTATGTTGATCGATCGTCGGCTGTGTATGTTATAGACCAAGACTGTTCAACCCTTTGAACATCCCGGCCAAACTATGGATTCAGTCGTATCGACAAGTCAGTAGTTTTAGGAAAAGCTCAATAAAAACTCAATTATTAGGGCCGGTATAAATAGTTAGTACTCAAGATGCATCTCGGTCTCAAGACACGGTTCAGGCTCTGTGATTGGTTGGCTGTCTAAATTTGGACCAATCATAGAGCCGAACCGTGCCTTGAAACCGAGATGCATCTTGAGTACTGACTATTTATACCGGCCTTCGAAAGTAAAACTGAATTATTGTTTAGCAAGAAAGAGTATCTTTGCCACTTAGAATTCTTTCGCGGGCACACTGTGGCCCGCGAGCCTGGGGTTGGGAGGCTTAGTGACAGTTCTTCAATCAATCTGAAATATCAAAAATACACCTTTGCCCGACTACTGTCTCGCTCGCCACTCTTATACTTGTCTGGTCCATCAGGCCATCTGTCCTTCTGCAGACATGGCCGGTTCACCTTCACTTCATAATTCAATGAAAAATATTAGCCAATACAAAAAACTAAACTGAGGCCGTAGACAAAGTCCCTTTCGTTAAAAACGATGATGAAAAACGTTATCAAAATGTATGGGATTTGACATTAGTCAAATATCATTTATTAAAAACGATGAAGAAATTCGTTACCAAAATGTATGCGGTTTGACATAAGTCTTCGCTAAATGACATTTCGCTTGCGTCGCATCGTTTTTACCGAAAGGGACTTTGTCTACGGCCTCAGTTTAGTTTTTAGGGTTCCGTACCCAAAGGATAAAAACGGGACCCTATTACTGAGACTTCGATGTCTGTCCGTCTGCCTGTTTGTCTTCAGGCTGTAACTCAAAAACGGTAATAGCTAGGAGTTGAAATTTTCACAAATAATGTATATCTATTGCCGCTATAACAACAAATACTAAAAACAAAATAAACTTAATATTTAAGAGGGGCTCCCATACAACAAACGTGATTTTTTTGGCCTTTTTTGCTCTATATCAATAATGGCAACAGGTAGCTATTTGAATTTTTATCAAAGTCCTTAGTTATATGTGTTATTTAATATTTAATAATAGTATTAAAATGAAATAAAAAATAAGGGGGGGCTCCCATACAAAAAACACAATTTTTGGCCTAATTTTGCTCTATATTGGTACGGAACCCTTCGAGCGCGAGTCCGACTCGCACTTGGCCGATTATTTGTGAATTGAATTTTCCGCCAATGAAATTATAGGCAACATGTAGTATTGTTTAATATCGTCCTTTGTTCGACTACGCTCTTATTACGCTAGTGATATATTTTTCTTTGCACTGTCTGGTTTTTTATTCGAGAACTATATTCCTTTGTTGGAACACTAATTAAATAACTGAATAGCGTTGCTAGAATACCACTGAGAATAATTTAGCAAGCATAAGTTGTGTGTGTGTGTGTGGTCCATAAGTAGAATAGCATGCGTTTGTAATTAAGTGACTTCTTTATCGCCATTTATAGATCGCTGTTAATAATTAATTAATACTACAAACTACTCAGATCTCTTGAACTTTCTTTTTTTAATAATATTCAAACCACGTTAGTCTGGCCCCGTGCTAAGTACCTGAAGGACATTGTGTTACGGGTACCAGACAACGAAAATTATACCAGTGCAGCAAGCTTGCTTGCTGCGTATAGCTGAGCTGGGGCCAATTTTTGACATCACATAACATATACCTATAATTATAATTGTACATAGCTTAAGTCCTTTTTACTTTTTATTTTCTATTCTGTATATGTTGTGTGTTGGAAAAAATAAACGTATTCTATTCTAAAATATATTTAACACTTTTATACTTTACATAATATTCTACTAGCTGTGTGACCGAGCTTTGCTCGGTATTCAATAAATCACGAATAAAATGACATTTTGTAATATATATATATATATATATATATATATATATATATATATATATATATATATATATATATATATATATATATATATATAAGTTGAGTTGGAGAGCCTATCCATTATATTATTAAGTTTTTATTATATCATATAAATATTGAATGCACATTTCGTTGGTAAAATTCGAACCCCCGATCCCCGGCTCGAGCCGCCACATGCTCAACCATTACAATATTACCAAGCATTAAAACGATGTATACATAGTCGTAAACGAAACTCGCAACCCGCAAAAAGTACGCTAAAAGCAATAACAAATCCACAAATCTTCCGAGTTTTAGATTACGTTCATAACTGTTGAGCTGGATGTGATTTAGGTCTCGGTAATTAGACTATCGATTAGAGCTAGACTACACCCCGAGCTGGGATTAAGCGCTCCGATATGATTGCTTACTTTGGATACTTTATCTGCAATTCGTTTGACTCCATTTCGGTTATTAGTTTTGTTAGATTCAGCTTTTGGTCGTAGATCGGTTGTGATGAGAAATTAGATTGCTTTGGTAAGCTGATAGCGTTGATTAGCACCTAAAATCGACGCGTTTTTTTATTACGAATTTTTGATACCTCATAGATCTTTAAGTCATTTACTACAAGATCTTCAATTCATTTAAATACAATAATGTTGTACATGACATACTGTTGTACATGAAAATCTATATTATTATGTTATTTAATGTTAGTAACGATAACTGTACAGGCACTACGACAACTCTATAAGTGGTTATGAAAATAGTACTTGTGTCTACGGGGACTGTACAGGTCTCTACAAAAACTGTACAAGTCTCTACGAAAAATGGGCAAGCAGCTACGAGAACTATAGATCTATACAATTATTTCCGAGAACTGCGAGGCTAAAATGGTTTGGAGAATCACATTATGAATCATAATATGATTGAGTTTTTTTTAATCGCAATTGGTCACTCTGCTTGCAATTCATCCACACCAAATTTTAATAAAATCTGGTTAGCCGTTTGGGCGCGAAGAGAGAACAGACATACACACTTTTGCAGTTATAATATTAGTAAGGATATGAAACTTTTTATTTTTAAGCCGAAACCATACTATATAACAGTCGAACCATACTATAACAGTCGGTTAGGCCTGCGAATCTTGAGTTTATCACTTCACGCCACTTTTACGGCCTGCTAGATGCTGCTGGCCCCGACTAAAATAAATAAAACATGAAAGGGATTCGCGCCTAATTTAATGGAACCCATTGCATCGGCATGCGTGAATAACTATTTTTAATTATTCTATCCTATAACTCGTCCTTTTTAGGGTTTTACGTGATAGTCATTTTCATATTAATTATTTGATTTATAACATAATCACTATCTTCTTATACTTTCATAAGTAGTAGTTTTATAATATTTTTTTCATAGTTGTGTAACTATAGTCTGGATAAATGAAAAGGATAGTCCGATATCTTCCATCCATGCAAAATCGTCACTTTTCAAACTCAAGTTTACGAAAACGTAATGAATGAATGAATGAATGAAAATGAATGAAATGATTTTTTCAATGCATATCCTCAATCCTCATTGCTAAACACTACCCATATTCTAGTATTCTGCACAATACAATATTGTGTAGCAACAGAGCATACAAATATAAGATTTGAATTTCTGACCCAACTTTATTAAAGTCCATTTGAAACGATACTGAAGGAATGAAAGCCTATTTCTAACAATATACGTTTCAGAGCGATTCTAGATCAGTCGGCTGCGAGCGTTCAGCTGGATTAGAGATAATAAGAGCGACGATATCTCAGACTATCTCTTATTTATCTCTTATTTACCGAGGCTATAATATTGTACTTTTATAAAAGCAGGTCCTCTATCTTTGAATCATTTTTATTCTCCTTTAAAATTTTACCCTCAACAATACTTGTGTTTGTCTGCAATTTTTTGCACAGAATGTTGCGCGTTAACCGTACATTTTCTGCAATCCAAACTGTATTCAGTTGTTCGCGTTTCCACACCAAACTTCACTACCTAATGTAAAGGGGGTTTTAGGGTTTTAAGAGGCTGGGTACCATCGAAATTCTCATACATACGTAATACCAAAATCATTTTCTCATGCGAAAATATTTAATATGTTTGAGTTATTTTTAAGCTTAAAATAGAAAATAAATAATGTTAAAAATATTTTTTAGTAAATTTACTATTTATTTATATATATATTTTTAGTGTTTTACCATATTTTTTTTGTGTTTAAATATTTTGTAGTAAATTGACTGCAAGATATTTAAACACTAAAAATATTATTTAGTGTTTAAATATTTTGTAGTAATTTTTTACGCAGGAACCTAGGTAATTACTATTTTTAGCTGAAAAATAACTCAAACATGTTAAATTTTTTCGTATGAGAAAATGATTTTATTACGTATGTTTCGATGGCATTCGGCCCCTTAAGAATCATAATATTAATTATCTAATTTATTACCTATAATATACTTTGTACATAAATAAGTTAGAGCCTGTCCACACGGCGCGTTGCGTCGACGCAGCGCTGCTGTTTGACTTACTTCACATCAAGCACTCAGTATTGCTACCTTATAAATAAAAATCTTACTACATAATATCAAGAGATTCATTTGAAGATGCATCTTAAATAGAAACTGGAGCAGCGTACTCCTGTGTATACATTTTAATAGGATTAAAAAATATACAGCGATTTTAATATGTTGCTATTTATGTCTTAAAACTTAGTGGAAACAATTGATTTAAAATTTTATTAAAGTGGGCACTTATGATGCTGTTGTTCCAAGACTTAGAATGTCTATAACGTGTCAATATTTCTATTCGAATTGTGCAGAGCAGTATATTATTCTATATCTATTTATTTTGAATAATGTTTGCACTTATTTAGTGTAAGGAGTCTTGCTGGTTCATTGAAATCCATAAACATTTAATAATTACAATATTGCAATGCAACGTAGCTACACAGTATAAATGTCATAGAGTAGTCATAATATTTTACCAGTCATAATTAAACCGTTTCTTTGAAATTTCAAGGAATGTCGTTAGGCCTATCGAAGAAATGTTTGAAAAAATAGTTTCATTGGCAGATAGTGGTATGTTATTTTGTGGGGCTATAACAAGTTGAAGTTCGCCGATATCTATATCGACTGGGCTTAGCATAACTCGACCAAATTATGTAAGTCCGCCTGCTTATGATTTAATTTATTTATTAAAGTTTCGTCTTCAGACAAGCAAATATAAAGTTTGATGATGATACTGTATGATATTTTTTCTGTGGCAGGTAGTCGGGAGTAACAATATGCCGTCAGTTGCAATTGTTTTACACTCGAGTCGCGGGGTCGGTTTTAATCTCCTGGAGTTTTGCCAGGGAATTATGAAATGATAATGGACAAAACAAGCGCTCGGCTCGTTCTTTTGCACTATTGAACACCGCAATATTCCTCTAAGCCCGTAATCCCGGCCTTCGATTCGCAGTAATTCTATTTATGTTAATATACCGTAGCTCTCGCTTAATTGTGGTGTGAGACTACTCAGAGAATGTAGTTTTGGTTTAAGATCTTATGAGAAAATGTAGGGGCACTTTTGGTTATTCCACTTGGTTTAAGGATTTCCAAAAAAATTATAGAGTTTTTATTTTGTTAATTTACTAGATAATACCCACAACTCCGTTGCACTGAAATTCATTTATCGCGCATAAACCGTACATTTTTTCGGGATAAATAGTATGCTATGTCCTTTCCCGGGACTCAAAGTATCTGCATACCAAATTTAATCGAAATCGGTTCAGTGGTTTAAGGTAACAGCAGACCGACATACGGACACACTTTCGCGTTTATAGTATTAGTTAGGAATTAGTATGGATATGATAGAGAATTAATCTCTCGTCTAATTTTCGATCAGTAGCTCTACCATGAGTTTAAAGCTATAGCATTGATCGATACTCGATACAGACTACGTAAATATTTAGTATGGTGATTTTAGCTCCGCAAGTGACCGCTAGAGGCGCTGTAAAATTGGCCATACTAAAAATTTACGGTAGTCGGTATCGAATATCGAAAAATACTATAGCTTTAAACTCATGGTAGAGCTACTGGTCATGTATTTCGACGCGAGTTTACTATTTTTAAATCCCCAAGAAGTGCCCAACGCCGCTAAAGAAGTTTTCACTATGTTCATACGGTCAGGCTCAATATGAAGTTACATAAGACCAGGGAAGGTCACTCGGCCGGAGTCACGTAGCAATATCGGCCAGGAATAGACATTATATATTCGATTTAAATGCATGACCACCTGGACACCTTAAATATCTTTTGCTTTGGAAATAGCTTCCTTGGTAAGCAATTTCAAAGTGCCATTGCAGTTACTGGTAACAATGAAGGAGGCAAAATAGTTGTTACATAAAGGCCATAAAGACCCGTAAATTTATCCCGAAAAAAAGGAAGTCTAATATGGTTGCAAATGCATCTGAACTTATTTTTTTTTTAAATAATTGTGGCAGGCACACAAAATTATAGCTAGGTCTGTAAAATTTCCATTCCATTTTTCGTTTGCCGGGTCAGCTAGATCCATACTTCATATTATAAATGCGAAAGTGCGTTTTTCTGTCTGTCTGTCTGTTACCTCTTCACGGCCAAACCGCTGAATCGATTTTGCTGAATTTTGGTCTGAGTCTCGGTAAAGGACATAGTATACTTTTTATCCCGAGCAAAATATGCGGTTCCCGCGTTCCACAAACAATTTTTGCAACGGAGTTGTAGGCGTCATAATATATACGAGTAGTTTCTGCTTCAGCATAGAATATAAGGGGCTGCACGCGCCGTTCGGTCATTGAAGGCCGTGATATAAAGCTTCCTTATAGCATTTCACATGACCTATTCGACCAGACCTCATACTATCGTAAAAAATCTCTTTATACCAACCCAAAATAATCCAATATCTCTCATATTTATTCAAAGCTTACATCAAAGAAGGAAATAAAAATTTGTTGAGCTGAAAGGAATGGCGGCGGTGCGGGCTCGTTATGGGATGCGAATTTGTTTATGAGGTCTGAGGCCTCGGAGTCGGTTATACCGGAGTAATGTTTCTCCAGGGATAAGTATGAAGTGTACACGGTTTACTACAGACAATTAAAATTAGGTGGATCGAGAATGTTTTTTGGCTTGAATTATGAAATTGGTGGTTGTGTTTCGATCGTCGTATGTCAACAACTATCCAATTTTATTCATAGGCAGTTGAGCCTGACGGACGTACGTTATTTGGTCAGATTATTATGTGAATTGAACACAACGCGACCAAACTACGCAGGTCCACCATTTGACCATGATTCAACTTCGCTGATAGTACTAACTATCCCAATTTTAGGCAGCCCTCATCTAATTGCTACCTGTCATGCTCATTTGTCTGAAACTGTATGACTGCTAGATTGCTCAGCAGATTGTCTATAGGGTGCTGGCGTTTACTTAGATTGTCGAACAAAACCTTGATCTAAAAATAAAATGACACAGCGAATTCTTATATATTTATTAGGTTCTATTTCAAATGGCACTTGTTCAAGTTTTAATGTAAGCCGTAGGCAGCCTCGCGTGATATTAAGAAGGAGTTTACCGCCTACACTCTAGATTCCGCTTAGAATTTCCTGATGATCCTTATGTCGTCAGCGTAAGGATCACGTCGGCGGCAAAATAACTCTGAACGCAGTAACGCTTAGTACTGTCTACTGCCCGGCTAGACGCAAGTCCGAGACTGTCGAGACTAAATCGACGTAACGGCACCTATTATAAACGGCAACGCCGATCCATCCGATCGGAATGATCGTAGGCTGACTGGTAGGTATACAGATTTGTACGAAACAAGTCCGGTCAGGTTGGTACCGTCGATTGGCCTCTCCATAATATATTATAGGGCTGAGGCCCGCGAGATGATTTATTTATTTATTTATATAAATAAATAAATCATAAATTTATTTATTTATTTAAATAAATAAATAATCTTGGGGGCCTCACCCCTATATATTATGGGGAGGCCAATCGACAGTAGAGCAAGACGTAGAGTTTTTGGTAAAACATCTCATTGACAGATAAAGATAAGGTGATGAAAATGGTTGAGACCTATCTCTACAATTTCGATAACCGCATAAATTTTTGCCGTTTATTAACTGTTTTTTTTCTTTTCAGATTCATGTCTTGCGCTGCACCCATACGCTATGCTTTTTGACACATGTAAGTAGAACTACAATGTATTAACTACTAACTATTCTGCTACGGTTTTGTTGGGGTAAAACAAGTCATGGGAAAAAAGTTTAATCGCTTGGCACTGCGATACCAATTATTATTAAGACACTCCCCCTAAGGAGATGCCGTAATTTACCGTTTTTAGAGCCTTATTAACTCATAATTTCAAAAGGTACAAAATTGAATCAAAAATACAGCAATAATCTTCAGCATACGAACATTCCTTTCTCTATTATTAATTTCCAATTTTTGTTTATTATATTCATGATCATCTTCCAAAGTAGTACCAATTTTGAACTAAGATAATTAAAAAAAAAGGATTTTGGTGCGATCTCGGCAACGCGGCAAATGTATGGTCAAGGTCGTTTGCTCACGGGATGGCCTTAATATAACGACAAAAACAATTTGAAATTACCCGCATTTATAATTTTACTCTGGGACATTATGAATCTGATTTAGGGTCGCAATTTGACCATAAACAATCAGAGAACAATATCACGGCTATCGGCGGACGACACTCCATTGTTTCAAGTGAGTCAAAGATTAAAGAAACTTCGGCAGTTTAAGGTCCCGCACTTGCTATTATGAGCTCTGCGCTCGAGGTTCTAAAACACACTTTCTTCTGTAGTAGTTTCGCAACTTTTGATTCCTACAGTTGTTTAATTGTGACCGACTGAAGAATAGTCTGTTTCCTTATCTTCACCCGTATCCGACTTCGGAACGGCCAAGATGGCCGGCCAGTGCCTCGATAAATATTTGCTATTTTCCTCTATCTTGCCGGTCTATATTAATAAGTTTTAAAATTCATTAGCTTACTTGATCTGGAACAAAAACTGAGAAAAATAAGAGATTGTTAAGCTTTGTTTGTGTCTCCTAAATAGTGTGGTAGTCAGGTAGTTTGATAAATTGTAGCGCAAATATTATTATAATATTGATAATATAGCTAATTTAACCTTGTTCTTCTTAATTCTAACTTTTTAAATAAGAAGAATTAACATCTTTACACGTGTGTCTAAAACACTTTACTAAGTATACCTCAATTGAAACAACAAAATTTCAATCTTATTCTTTCGAAACAAAAATCCTTTTTAATAATAAGAACATTGTAACCAATTTCATGGAAATAAAGACTTACTTACTTACTTACATATTTGATTATATTGTAAACAGGTCTCGGTAAGGAAATTTTTCGTTGCCGCGCTAAGTAACTGTTTACTAATAGTTGTGTTTATTTAGGAAGGGTCTAGGTTTGTTTAAAATTGATGAGAATTTTGTTTCAGCGTCCAACGTTTTAATTGGCGCTCCTCGTTAATCAAGCTTTAATTAAGTTTTATAGAATGATGGACTAGAGTGGAGTGTGTAGGCGAAAAAATATTTTTATGAGATATTTTTTAACTTATTGTAAGCGGAAAATTTCTGGGTAATTTCCTCCCCCACCGGCAGCCTTAGGAATGAATGAAACCTGCACCATAATTGATATGAGAAATTGATTGGAACTGTTAAGCAAACGCCGGTATATTGCTGATTCAGAGCTATTTAATTTTTGTTTGTAAATAAAATACAAAAGTGTATTTCCGTTTCAAAGGCTAGTGAATATGCTTTTAAGTAGATGGGTGACTATGTCCTGAATCTTATTATTGTGTTTAATATATATTATTATGTTTACTAAGTCGTAGAATCTTTACATCCTGATAGACTTTTATAATAATTTATTATACCAATGTCAGTATAAAAATAGCAAAAATACTCTTCTGCCCAGGTTCACCTTTAATTTACAAGTCAGTGTTATTTAACTCGGCGGGGTCGGAAGATAAACAGCGCTCAATCCCTAGTTTATTTTCTGGAATACATCAAACGAAATTAAAATAACGTTTTAGTATTTTCCCGCTGAATTTGCGTATGTACATAAGAAAATTCTTATAAGCTCCGCAAACAACTAATGAAGGTTTGAATGTTTGCGCTCACAGCCGAGCGCGCCCGCCTCATGATTGCAGCGAGCACAGATTTTGCGTTAAAAATAAACTATTTTTCAATATTAAGTATTCGAATATTCAGTACGAGTAACCAGCATATGGCGCAGGTGTTGCTTTATTTAAATTCTTGGCTGAGCGGTAGCTCGTATGATTTAGATCCTAAGCAAATTTATATGCTATAATTTAAATATTGGGTTAAAAAATATTAAAAAATATAGAATTAAATAAACTGAAAAGCAGTTGTCTTTAAAACTCTGGAAATATTTGACTCTTATCGATAGGAAGAAGTTGTAGTGGACGTAGTAGTTTTTTTAAATTAATTAAGGGGGCAAACGAGCAAACGGGTCACCTGATGGTAAGCAACTACCGTCGCCCATGGACACTCGCAACATCAGAAGAGCTGTAGGTGCGTTGTCGGCCTTTTAAGAGGGAATACGCTCTTTTCTTGAGGGTTTGCAGGTCGTATAGGTCCGGAAATACTGCTGGTGACAGTTCGTTCCAGAGTTTTACAGTGTGCGGCAGAAAGTTACGCGAAAAACGCACGGTGGAAGACTGCCACTCATCAAGGTGATGAGAATGGTATGTTTTTCGCGTGGGACGATGGCGAAAAGTGGCAGGTGGTATGATTCCGAACAATTCGTCAGAGCACTCCCCAGTAGTTGTGATTTCGGGTTCACATCCGTAGCCATAAAATTAGATACTACTTTTTGTTTTTTAAAATGTACAACAGCAAACAAGCACTCGCGAAAGGTGACCATGGCTCCGAATATTAAATAACTCATCTTTTTGTTTTTCCCCATCGAAATTGAGGACTTGCAAGGATTTCCTTCGCAAATTTCCCCCGTAACATTTGCGCGGGAAACCCTTGAAGGAAATACCCAATATGGCGGACGGGGTGTGAGCATCTACATAATGTATTTATCAATAATATTTATTGACGATCAAGACGAAATACCCCGAATATGATGTTGTTTCTGTAGGGTAGATGGGGTGTTAACTGTTGACTAGCTTGTCCTATGCGATTGAGACTAAGCTAGACTAGAAGGGGCCAGTATGATCAAAATAGATCATCAGCTAGATAACTATTTGTTTCGGGTAGCTGTTCCTTAATTTGGTTGGTAATGAAAATTAATAATACTATCTATATCAGACATACATAAATCCAATGTAATGTATGTTACATGCAATTGCAATTAACAATAATATTATGATAACGCTATTTTTTAACAAATCTACCTATTCTACGAAACAAGGAACTAACTCTGTCATCATACAAAAACGTCATTTTTGACAGTTCTCCTTTACCAGCAGCGCCCCCGTCCACGTTCATATTTTATAACCTTATTCCCCGTCCACGTTCATATTTTATAACCTTGTTGGACCAGCTATCATCTGTCAATTTCTCCGGTCAATGTTAAGAAGTTAAATAAGTTAAAGCTAAATTTAGCCTTAACTACAACCATACCTTTAACCTTAACTTTAACCACGCCTTTGGTGCAACCCGCCCTAGGAATAACGTAATTACAAACTTCTGTAGGATAATATTATTATCTTAAAGTGCCAACAATTGTATGTTTACCAGACCAACGCGTCTCAGACAAGGTCTGTACTACTGTGGCGGTATCCACAACCATCGCCACAATCCTGCATCGCGCTATCAAAGTTTTTGAGAACAATAGACATAGGAAACGTCTTAAACGACGGTTCTGGGCTACGGCCTGGCCCTGCATACTATCTCGCTCGCTCGGAAGATCATTCTTTGGGGAAGTCATATCCTCACAATACAAAGATAGTTCACGTTGCAAATCCTTAACCCTATCGATAGCCCCACCTCGTCCCATAAACAAGTTATTTAAGCTTAATACGCGTTATCGTGTGTAAGCGGCCTTATCATATCGAGTTATCGATCACGAGGCACGAGGGGGCGATCTAATAAGGCGGTCGCAGGCTTTGTGCACATTGTCCCTCGCAGCACACTTCATTTAAGTACCAGTGAAAAGATCGTGAAGAAATAAATGGCTGCGATGATACTTTGGCCCATAAAAATGCGCCGCAACCGGAATTAAACTTTAAAGTCGACGCGGTAAGGTGCGTTTCGCAACAGCGTGGGAATTAATAAAACATTTTTTTTAACTTTATACTGTTATTTTATTCATTTTATGTCTCATTTAATAAATTTTGCTTTATCGCGTTCCGGCTTTGTTTTGGACTTTGGTAACATCTTTGAAAAAGGCCAAGAAATGGTTACCTAACTGTTTTCTTTTTCTTTGGGAGTTTGACTGTTTTTTTTAATTGTTCAATTAAAAAAAAACCTGTAGTTAAACTTCAAGTTTCTGAAAATTCGATTTTAAAAAGTCTTATTTTTTTATAATTATATATTTTGCTGTAAAAATTATGAACGCACTATGTTAATTAATTCACAAACAAATTCAGGATTTTAAAATAGAACAAAACACAACGAAAATGGACTCTTTCGCTAGAATAAAGAAATTCTTTTTAATAATCTAAAGCTAAATAAAAGCTGTTAGTTCATTTTGGAGATGAATTCAGTGTTTCAATCCATTTTCTTTTGGAGACGCCTTTGTTTTAATGTAAGTAGCATTTATAATGGTCTTGTGCTGCCATGTTTTGAATCTGGTATACGATTTTGTGTTCAATTAATGGAGATTGTCGGTTTCTTGGGGAAATTTTGACAGAAAAAGAACACGTCATGTAAAAACTTTGCAGGTTTTGCCTTATAATGATAATAATTTAAAGCAAGTAAAAGGATAGGGCAACCTTCTTTCCCAATACAATAATCGAGAGTTAATATACTTTTTCGTCTATTCCCGACATATGTCCCGTTCGTTACGCTGCGTGGCGTCACGCTGGGGAGAATCACGTAGCCTACAGCGGCTGACAAAATACGAAAGTACCCACATATATTATGCAGTTTTATTAATGCCGATGCGTGTGATTCGTGTGTGAGTGATGCTCCAGTTGTGGGTTTTTTAATAAAATAAGGGGGAAAACGAGCAAATTGGTCACCTGATGGAAAACAACTACCGTAAGACGGATGGACACTCGCAACAATACAAGAGCTGCCGGTGCGTTGTCGGTTTTTTAAGAGAGAATACGCCCTCTTCTTGAAGGTTTGCAGGTCGTATTGGTTCGAAAATACTGCTGGAAACAGTTCGTTCCAGAGTTGTACATTGCGCGGCAGAATATACGCGAAAAACGTACGATGGAAGACTGCCACTCATCAAGGTGAGCATGGTGGTACTGGTTTCTCTTTGACATAAATATTTTTATATTTTTTTAGCGGCATTGTGCCCTTTTTTGGATGATTGGTATATGAATGTAACATGTTAAGCTTGCGTCAGAACACGTCGCTTGATGGAAAAATTCGTAAGACAGAGGCCGAGTAATCCTCTTTGTAATGTCTGTACTCATGAACTTAAAACTTTTTTTCATAAAGTGAGTCTTGAACCCTTGTTTACTGACGTAACGAACAAATGTCGTAACAAAAGATTTGGTAAAAAGGGATGTTCTTGATATGTTTACCAAAATAATAATGAGTATTATGAAAAGAACTGAAAAATAATTCGGATTTATTGGAATAAATTGTCAATTTCGGCGAATGTTTACAACGCTTAATTATTACAATGTTTACAATATATTGAAGTATTTTTGATAGTTATCAAAAATTGATTTATTGAGTGATTTTGCATCAAAACAATTGAATAAATATGAGACGTATTGACAAAACGTTGTTAGTTTCAGCTCAACAAATAAAAAACTATATCGAACCTATTGATAGCTGAATGTTCTATTGACTTTAGGATTTGATTGAAATATAAATTATATTTTGTTTATGCAATATTACGTGTAGATAATATATTCTCTAGCAATTGTTGGTAGATACTTGTTCCTTTAACTTTGTGCTCCTATGATATACTTACTATCAAAACAGCATATTTTAAGATAGCACGAAAAAAAATTAAACTAAAATTGTTTTAATTTTTTTATCAAAAACTCATAACTCAAAATCAACTGTTATAATCATTGCTTAGGCTTTTTAGGTGAAAACTATTTACGAGACGTTGTACTCTTTTTTGGATTGGTAAAAAATGTGAACTCGCGTCAGGACACGTAGCCTGATCGGAAATTCGTAAGACGGAGTGAGAATAGGAGAGGAAGTAATATCCCCATTCATCCTCGCGCCTAAAATACATGCCCGCTCTGCTAAGGTAACTTTGATGTCTTACAATAATTATATACTAGTTAAAAGCCGAGCTTTGTGAGGGCTCACGTCGTTTTTCTGCGTGGTAATAATCTTTAAGGCAATTTTTTTTAATAGTAACGAAACCTTCACAGACTGATAATAACACATCTACATATAAATAAAAATTACTATGTTAAAGCACAAGTCAATTAATTATAGGCGTGATAGTTTTTTCCGTAAAGTGTACCACAAAAGTGCTCAGGTTTTAGGATATACTAGGATATTTTATATGCTACCAAGATCTTAGTTTTATTTGCTATCTTATTACCGTTATAAAAATACAAATTCTTTTAAAAGCTTGTATTCTCAACATAATTTCCAATCAAGTAAATTAATAGATCATAACCGCAAAATTCAATAACGATTCTTTTATAATTAAAAACATTTAATGAAAATTTGCGTAAATAAATATAGCACGTTCGATTTTAATTATAATATTAAAATTTTATAACATTTTAAACGATTCTCATTATATTAATTGACCAGTTAAATTACCTACAAACACCGCGTTCGTTTTACCGGTACGGTGTTTTGATGTTTGCTGTTAAAAAAAAGATATATATTTTTTTGATTAAAGAACCTCATTTCTTGGAAGCAGGTAGTAAGAGAACTGCGGTAATTTATTATTAATTAATTTATTCTTGGCTAAAAAAATATAATTTTCTATTCGCCGAATTGAAAATTATATTCCGGAAAGCAAATATGGGCTCGTATTCGCTTTCCGGAATTCACTTTAGAATTAAAAATGTTTTCATAGTACCATTATAAAATAAAGTTAATTATTCTTTACTCTTTTTATTGGATTATACCTTTTTAAATATATTATTTTCTCTAGAGGGCCAGAGGGGCTAAAATGGTCGCTTTGGAGAATCATATTAAGGATGCATACTATGATCCATTTTTTAAAAATCGCAAAATATTCACTCTGCTTGCAATTCATGTCTAATAAATTCATATTAATTTGACATTCGTCAGTTTGACAGTTTTGACAATTCATTTGCTGGATTGATTGAGAGAAATTGCTAAATGTGACCATTTTAGCCCCGCAGGGATCTGATTCGCGATATGCAATATATGCAATTAGGCTTGGATTCGGAAACTCCACCGCGCGTCATCCAATCAAAGCTCGCCGCGCTAAGCATTGACCAATGATCGCACGTAAATTTTCCGAATCCGTGTCGAACGGAAATCGTGATTCAGCCCGCTGGCTAAAATGCTAGTAATAAAATAAAACAAAAATAAATTAATAACACCTGGCTCATGACCAACAAACAGATTGCATTTTATATTCAATTATAATTATGGAAATTAATGGCATACAATTTGTAGTTTATTTTAATAAATAAAGTAATTATGTTTATTACTGGTCGAGCCGATGCCTGCTTGTTTATGTAGTAAGTTATTATTTTAAACGAGTTATTCTTAATTAAAAAAAAAAAGAAATCTTTATAAATAAGTTTATTATTAAATTATAATAAAATGAGTCCTTTTCGTGAGAGAAGATACTTATTTTTATCAACAAAAATATACTCATTTTATAATTTCCGTAGTGATCAAATCTACCAGTCATAAGCATCCGCCACATAAAGGTATATGTTGCTCTCTATTTCTTTTAGTATTTGGTTTTTGGCTATAGACTATAGAGGATATAAAATTTAGATAATACGGCCGCGGTCATAGAGATTAATGGTTAATTACTTTGTATAATATGATATTAAATGTAAGCTGTAACTTTTTGGCGGAAATTCATGTTTCACAGTAATAATTACGAGTAATATACATTTTCCATTCATTTGTTCCACTTTATTAATATATTTTGTTACAATTTTGATGTTTAACACAACCAGTTTCGATAAACTAAAACAATAACCTGAGGATGATTTTAACAAAACCGCGGGGCTAAAATGGTCGCTTTGGAGAATCATATAATTAATCATATTATGATTAATTTTTAAACTCCACTTTGAGTGCAATTCATATAGTGATTCACTTAGATTAATGATTGATCCCGCGAGCGGCGCTCGCGCGCGGATACCAATCATTAATCGATGCGAATCACTTTTAAACTCCACTTTGCGTGCAATTCATATAGTGATTCGCTTACATCAATGATTGGTCTCTCGCGCGGCGCTCGCGCGCGGCGACCAATCATTAATTGAAGCGAATCATTATATGAATCGCACGCAAAGTGGAGTTTAAAAATGAATCATATTATGATTCAATATATGATTCTCCAAAGCGACCATTTTAGCCCCGCAGGTCGTGTAAAAGGTTGTCGTGTAAATTGTATATTTATTACTATTTAACTTGAATTTATTGAAATATTTTAAAGTTAAGTTACCATTAAATATCTCTGAGTGCGGACATTAGATTGACAAAGCTATAGGTTGTGCAGATGAAGATAAGCAGTATTATCGTAATCCCAAAGGATGATATCCCGTGAACAGTTGATGAAATACATCACCTGTACATAATTAGGGCCGTAACGAGCGGTTAGCGTGACGGACGCAATGTCCCTTACCTCTGTATAGCTTCAAATTGCATACGGATTAAGGATTCTTGTCTTGTTGTTTTGGTCAGATTTGAATATATTATAATGGACGTAACGTCTAATATATAAAATTCTCGTATCACGGTGTGCGTAATTAAACTCCTCTGAAACGGCTCGACCGATTTTCGTGAATCTTAGCGAGCATATCGGCTAGGGTTGAGAATCGGACAAAATCTAATTTTTGTAACGATAAGTGTATTTGTTGAAAAAAATCCGTTTGTTTCTGATATTATCTATGAATAAAATATATTAGTAAATTTTTACAACTCGAGACTGACGGCGACCATTGTTTGCAAGACGGGATAGCGATGGACGTTGCCATGGTGACATACTTATTTAGTCACTTCAATAAAATAACACGGATGAAATACTTTATATATGAAAACAACGTTTGCCGGAACAGCTAGTGTTAATATAAATATTGGGCTGTTACGGTGTTTTACAGCCATTTTGACTTTAAAGTAAGATTGACGTGGTGTAATCTTTTCTTGCATTAAGTAATATTTTATCAAATAGCTAGTGGCTTCAAATCCTGAGTTTACAACAAACAAAATTTACAACTATGTAGATTTGTATTATCTCATTCATCTAATGCGATATTATTGATATGAAAATCACGAATGGTGATATTTAAATATTATGCTTTATTCGATTATTCTTTTCTGTAAGTTGTGTGCAAGGTTTTGGCTTAAGGTGATATTGATAATGTTATTATGAACGTAATAATATTGATGTTGAAATTAATTTCACGTAGACTGCCTCGTCGGAAAGTTACGGGGCTTCAAGTAAGTTTATGAGTTACTTACACTGTTAAAACTTATAATGTACTGTCAGCAAAAAATATATATAGAGATGAAATTGTTGTTACTTTGATCGGATCGACAATATTGTCCGAAATCGTTGTTACTTTGATCGGATCGACAATACTTGTATATAATTAAATAAAATTTATTTTAATACTGGTTAATCCGGAGAAACTAAGATTTAAATGCGTATAGTAGTTTTCATGAAGAAAAAGTATAACACTCTCAAACTTTCACCTTTATTATTATGATGTGTTCACTAGAAAAATATTTAATTTTAAATCAGCATCATTAAGGTCACTCTCAGATTTAGTATTCTTTTTCATCTCCAGACTTCAAGGTGGAAAAGACTTGTGCAAAACAAAACAAAATTCGGATAACACTTCTAGAGACGGCGTTGGGCGGTGCGTTGCCTCGAACTCATTACAGACTCTGTAAAGGGACGCCTTACAATAGAAACATCTTAAGACTTATTCTGTGAGATTTCATTATTTTACACTGAATTTTTGGTGCTGCAAACCAGTAGCGACCTTCGACACTGGTAGTAAGGTTTCTATTTATGTGACAAAACCTCCCCTTCTGATGGAGGCGATGACGCTTGCTCTGACTGGACATGTAACGGATCAGTTGTTGTTGTATCGACTGGAAATCATCTAATAATACACCAATTGCCTGCTAAGTTTTCGCTTTTTAAATTGAAAAATTTTAACTTTGGAACTTTTGTAAATGGACACCTTTTCGAAGTTTGAAATTTGTAAACGCGATGAAAAGGCAAGGAGTTTCACAAAAAAATGAATCGACTTCGATCTGTTTTGATTTTATTAAATTTTTATTTAAAAGCAATTAATGAACCTGTGTGAATTATTTACGTACTAGATTTTTAAAATGAAATAAGGGGGCAAACGAGCAAATGGGTCACCTGATGGAAAGCAACTTCCGTCGCCCATGGACACTCGCGGCATCAGAAGAGCTGCAAGTGCGTTGCCGACCTTTTAAGAGAGAATAGGGTAATAGGGGAGGGTAGGGATGGGAAGGGAAGGGAATAGGGGAGGATAGGGGGTCCCCACGTAGACGTGTCTGCCAACGACCAGGCAGACGCCCGCTGATAGAACTGCGGTGGCCCTACATTTCCCGCGGATCTGTCAGTAGCGGCGCAGAAAGGAACACGGTCGGGTTTTAGTGGGTAGAGCTGCGGCCACATCGGTCGCAGCGAGTCCCACATACCCCGGTTGTCCCCCCAGCACTGCCGGGGATGCATAATGGCAATGGCAAATCCCGACCCAAAAAAAAAAAAAGGGGAGGATAGGGAAGGGAATTGGGCCTCCGGTAAACTCACTCACTCGGTTTTCTGTGAGAACGTGGTATTTCTCCGGTCGAGCCGTCCCATTCGTGCCGAAGCATGACTCTCATACGTATAAAGTTGGCTCTCCCACGTAAAAGATGTTTTTCACAACTTCGTTGCACAGAAATGCATATTATTTTCGCGAAGAGAGTCAATTTTTTTAAAGCATTCATCCTATCATATAGTACTCTCCCGCGGCTGTATCTCCGTAATAAATATCTAAGTTTGAAAGATATTAACATGACTGAAAAGCAGGCGGACACTCTTCCGAATTCATAATGATATTAAAAAAATATCGATATCGATATGAAGTTTTTTAATTCAGTGACGTCTCTAGTAAAATCCGCCATTCTAGTCCACAAATTTTGAATCCAAAAGACCTATTAGGTTTTTTCCTTTACTATTATTTGGAAAAGTATCGATATCGATATTTTTTTATTATTCAGTGACATCTCTAGTAAAATCCGCCATTTTTAGTTTACAGATTTTGAAGGCAGGCGTCTTTCGTGGTTATTTCTCGTCCATTTAGCTTCATAAGTCGATGGTATTTACATATAAATCCGGGCCCTAGATATTAGTATGAATATTGAATAGTGCCGTAGAAAATCTTATTATGTATAGTGTAATTTGCAAAAAAAACTTTATTAATTAATATCACTAAGATCTAACATTACCGAAATTCACTAACTAACCAGATCCACCCATTACCTCAATCTGTGGCGAACATGAAATCACAGAATGCAAACATTAGTTCGACCCGATCTTGAAATGCAATGAGCGTATATACCTCGAATATGATTCCGTGTCGGGGCCAGGTGTCCACGCTCGCCGACTTCCATTTCCGCCCCTCCTCCCTTTTCCCCCACGCCCCTCTTTTCACCCCCTACTGCACCGCACAAATGAACAGCCCAATAGATTTAGGATTTGGAAAATTCATGTACCGCTGTAGATGTATGCGCGTTGTTTACGTGACAGTTACGCGTGTAAACGAGTCCATTCAGTGCGTAGATACGGTTAGCTGTGCAAATCAGTTTAACGTCGGTTCGCCTGGATATTTTCACACTATTTTGTAGAGGTTCTTGATAAGATAATAGCTAAATAATATACTACTATATCAATTAATTATTATAATTAGGGATTGCGGTGTAGGTACTATGCCGCGATCATCACCTGAGTGGGGTTCTTTTAGGCAGCACTCGCATTACACTACATTGTGTTTTGTACCCAAATTAAAAATACGTATTATAATGTCCGTTGGATTGTTTTTTTCTTTGTTTTTTTTTGCTATGTTCTGTTTGATTTTTGATTTCATTTGCTTATAGCTTTTTGCCCTTGCGTTATCTTTATTGTAATATGTTTACATGTTAAATGAATGTTTATTATTATTATTATTATTATTATTATTAATATAGCTTGATCTCTATGATTCCCATACTTACGTTGCCTATTGAGTATAGACAACGTAAGTTAACTAGAGAGTAAAAATATGTCTACCATAATTGTTATCCTTTTTTCCTTTAATGTTATCGCAGTTCTTTTAAGTCATTGTAAATCATAGTTTTACTGTGTGAGATTGAAATCTGTCGTGTGATCGAAAGTTCTAAGTTGCGGTAAAACATAGGCGGTAAGATAGTTATACTAAAGGCTTGTTACTAAAGAGAAAAAAAAAACGACTTTTTTGCTTTTGTAGATATATTGTGTAGTATTCCAAAATAAAAATAAAAAGCGCACAAAAAATGGCCTTAGGCGGGTCCACACCAAGCGAGCCGCCTCGGCCGCGGCCCGCCTCGCGTGGCACGCGCCGTACGCTCGCTTGGTGAGGACGTTGCTCGGGCGAGCGCGCGCGCGTCCGAGCCGAGCGGTGTCGGTTTTTTTAAATGCTCAAAGGCGCCTCAGTCTTTTGCCGCGCGCAGTGTGGACGTTACATGTTTTGGTACCATCGTGTCTTTGTGCTCAACTGAGCGGCTCGGGCTGTTCGAGCGAGGCAACCTTGCTGTGTACGCCCGTCCGCCTCGCCCTCGGCAAGCATGCCTCGGCCGCGGCTGCTCGCTTGTCACGCGCGGCGGGCATCGGCCGCGGCGGCTCGCTTGGTGTGGACCCGCCTATTTAGTTTTGCATACGATAAGGGAGCTAGATATACCAATATTTTTGTGCGGTTGTATATCTTTACCTGTGTTTAATAACCTATTTATTTTTTTATTTATTTATACACAATTTATGTAAATATTAAGTTGATAGCTTTGGTTTACAAGTGTAAATCCTTAAAACTTCCTGCAATAGCGTGTTAAGCGCTATATTCCCAACACTTCCAACACGTGGTCACACGCGTCGGTTTACGTGTTACAGGCATTTTTAGCGTTACACGTCGTGCGTGCCCCACGTGTAAACAAATTACCTTCAAGTACACGAAAATAACATTTGGTGTCGCTCACAAGTGCTTCACGGTCAACTCAGAGACATTCAACATGTGTTTGTTTTAAATATAATGAATATACCTCTTTGGCTCAAAACAATTGAGCCACAGAGGTTTTTGACGACCTCTGTGGCTAAATTGAGTGGGTGGCAGCTCAAGCCGGGGGTCACGGGTTTGAATCCCGCCAATGGAACAAAAAGTTTTTAATGTTCCCGGGTCTGGATATTTATTGTGTATGATATAATAAAAATCTTAAATATATGTATATTGTATAGTATAAAAGTATTAAATATATATCCGTTGTCTGGTTCCTGTAACACAAGCCCTTAAGGTACGTAGCACGGGGCCAGACTGACGTGGCGTGAAGCGTCCATAGATATTATAAAAATGAGCCTTTAATACACTTTAAGGTGCCTTTCCGAACTTTGCCGACAGCGACCGCGACAGTCATTGAAATAAGCTAACCGTCTTCTTTTTTTAAGTTTTTAAAGTTTAGGGGGCAAACGAGCAAACGGGTTACCTGATGGAAAGCAACTTCCGTCACCCATGGACACTCGCAGCATCAGAAGAGCTGCGGGTGCGTTGCCGGCCTTTTAAGAGGGAATATGGTAATAGGGGAGGGTAGGGATGGGAAGGGAAGGGAATAGGGGAGGGTAGAGAAGGGAATAGCTTGGGGGATTGGGCCTCCGGTAAACTCACTCACCCGGCGAAACACAGCGCAAGCGCTTTTTCACGCCGGTTTTCTGTGAGAACGTGGTATTTCTCCGATCGAGCCGGCCCATTCATGCCGAAGCATGGCTCTCCCACGTCTTACTTAATTTATTTTAATTATACATATATTATTATCATTGGAGGCTATTAACATTTTTTCGAGACTGGAGACTTGATGCACATGGATGATAATATAAAATCAATAGCGTCTGTAGTTTTGAATTTCCGCCGATCTCTTGAGTCAGGTAGCGTGGGCGTTCATTACGAATTCAGGAATCAAAATAAATAAAATAATAAGAAATAACAAAGCCTATTTCCAGTGATCCTCTAAACGTCCCCCTGCCGTCCACTCCACCACCGCTCGCTCCCCTGTCCCCTTGTTTTGTACGTATCATATTGTGTACTTAAGTCGTCAATTATCGTATTTTACATCGTTATAAACGAATTAATGAATAATTGGAAGAGTGATATTTATGAGTTTTGTTTTGTATATTTTTTTGTGTACAATTATCTGAAGGCCGCGTGCAACTTTTACATCGACAATGCAAAAGGCACCCGCGCCGCTAATTCCTTATTTTGCCAATAAGATCCTAAAACCAAGTTATCATTTTTGCTAATGTTTATATAGTTTTGTATTAAATGAAGTCACCTCCACCTATTCCGTGGCAGTTTAACAGCCCCACTAAAAATCACAAGTAATTGTGATCTCGCATCACATAAAATTTGCTTGTGATGTTGTGATGTAGCAGAACCTTAGAGTTTGACAAAAAATGTACAAGTTTATGTTAAAATCTTCATTGTGTGGCGGTACCCACAATTCGCCTAACATTCCTGCATCGCGCTATCGAAGTTTTCTGAGCGCGTCGGTATATATACGACAGCTGAAATGTATCACGTGGGCTTCGGCCTGACGGAGCACAACACCTCGCTCGGTCGGAGGATCTTCCTTTGGCCACCACACATATCCCACATTGGTGACCCTCGACAGAACACGCCTCCTTCATCATCATCACTCCCCGCCCCTCCGCACCGCGCCAGCCAGCATCGCCTCATCGGGTACATCGTCCACTAGCCGCAATGTACCGCGGCCTGGGCGACTCCGCATCGGCATCATCGGGCTTTCTCACTACACCGACCGGTCAGCAAGCAGAGCACATCTCTCCTGGTTAGCACGTAGCATCGGCCCGCACGGCAGCTATCCGACTCACTGGATCCCGTGCAGCAGCTTACAGTTCCGACTCACTGGGACTCACTGCAACAGTTCCGACTCACTGGAACTCACTGGCACTGGCGATTCAAGCGACAAGACTTCAAGATTCGACCTCCGGTCTTCGGAGGGGAGTGATGTGGCGGTACCCACAATTCGCCTAACATTCCTGCATCGCGCTATCGAAGTTTTCTGAGCGCGTCGGTATATATACGACAGCTGAAATGTATCACGTGGGCTTCGGCCTGACCGAGCACAACACCTCGCTCGACACATAATATCCCACAATTGTATTAAAGTCAAGTAAATACCAATTCTCTCAGAGTGCGACCGTGAGATTATAATTATACAAAAATATATTTTTTTTATCTAAAATGTCGACCTCTGTGGCTCAGTGGTGAGCGCGTCGGTAGCTCAAGCCGGGGGTCGCGGGTTCGAATCCCGCCGACGGAACAAAAAGTTTTCAATGTTCCCGGGTCTGGATGTGTATTAAATATGTGTATGATATAATAAAAATCTTAAATATATGTATAGTATAAAAGTATTAAATATATTTCCGTTGTCTGGTACCTGTAACACAAGTCCTTCAGGTACTTAGCACGGGGCCAGACTGACGTGGTGTGAAGTGTCCATAGATATTATAGATATTATTATTATTATTATATTATTATATCTAGAAAAAGAAAGAACTTTATCGTGTAACGATAATACCGTCCTTATAGGTATACAAATTATTTATAAATTGAAATTCAACAAATAAATCAACTTCATTTTAAACATAATAATATATCCTAAGCATCCCAGAGAATTTTTTGAGTGGAATAAGAGCAAGGAAAGTGTATAAGTATCGAATTTATTAAAAAATCGTCCACGGTGTACCGGACGTAACAAGTCGAAATGTCGTAATCACAACGGTATACAAATATTAATTCCGCACACAAGATTATATTAAAAGGTGGTTCGTTGTGTTTTTATTTTTTGTTAATTAAACAGGACTGAATAAATAAAATCGTTTCAATTGGTCGTTTTAACAAAGGCTCCGATATATTTTTAACCACCTTTGTTGGTAGTGATTTATTGTTTAATTACTGGCCGCGCTGGTATAGAATATACTATCGCAAAAAATAAACTTTTTTTTTCAATTAAATGCCATGTAAATGAATCTGTCCACGAGTTTCGCATTTATGCATCACAGTTTCATTTTAATGCAGTATTAATGCAGCTTTATTTTTTCCATTCGATCTAGGTTATATTTGTCAAGTCGTGTTTGATTTGGTATCGAATTAGGAAAAAAATAGTAGAATTAGGGAAATAGATTTCCACCTTCGCACAAGGTGTCAAAATGACAATATTATAGTTGACTGCCTATAACGTTTCTAACATATTTTTCAATAGCTTTATATTATACATTGTAAAAGTTTTGTTTGTATAAAACGCGTACACATGTAACATGGCAGTCAAAGTTTAAAAGCAATTACTTGTACGGCCCCGATACAGCCTCCGCGGCCTGCCGCTGACACTCTTATCGAGTGCGCCGGATTGACAGAAGTGCCAGACGCTGGTGCCAAGTCGGTGATCCAGCTGTCAGATTGGGTAACATGTGGAGCACATAATGTGATAGATTTTTGTGATCATTTCTTTTTCGTAAGGTATGTCAACTTAAGCTATGTAATGTATATGCCATAGTTATGGCTAAATTTCATTTAAAATTATAGTGATACAACTTTTGAGTAATGAATATCAATATGCGCCAATAGAAATTATTTAATTTCATTCATATTTGACAGATAATAAATGAACGAAATTATCAAATAGGACATTGAATGTTATGTAACAAAAAGGATAAAATTACTGGAAATTATTAATGTTATTTTTTTAAAGTTCGTCTATTTATTTCGAAGGGACTAAAAATAAGCGTAAGTAAAGTTATGTATCGGTCAGTTTAACTCGTAGAGGTGCTACGGACATCGGCTACGCTGTCCGTAGCACTGCTACGCGCTGAGTACTACCAGCTACGCTCTCTACACTCCTAGTGGACTCGTGCGAACGTACTTCCTTGATACTTCCTATTTTTGTTCATATTTTGTTTCAGTAAATCTGTAATTCAACATGAGTAATTTGTTATATTTTATATGCTTCAACGACCATTTTGAAAAAGTATTTTCTTTAAAAAATAATTTTATATTTTATAATAATAATAACGTTTATTTAACATAAGACATCACATTACTCTACCATAAGACAATACACATTACAATACATAAAGAAAAGTAAAAGAAAAATAATTACAAAAATAATAGCATAATAATATCATGAAGAACGGTACAAGTAGTGCATTGTCATGTCTACGGCCAAAAAGGACACCACTCAGGCGTATAATATGCAAATTATTAAAATCTACAAAAATGCGACTTTCAATTCGCCCCAGATATGGGAGTTTATGATTTTATTTGTCGGCCTGTCATCCAATTTCTGAAGTTGGAGTTAGTTCTCGTTTAAAGTTGTAAGTGCGAGCCCGGGAGGGCGCGGCCGCGCGCCTGCGCCCCGCGCGCCGCCCAGCTTTTTCCCAGAATTCCAGGGAGATGTTCCAAATTTAGATAATGGGAGTAATAATTACAAGTCCGCAAATAAATTATAATTTTTATTTAGCCCCATAATTCGAATTTCCACTATTTTAGTCGTGAGAATGTCTCAAAAAATTAACTGGTAAATTTTTCGTTTCAAGTTTGAAACTAATGTTCAAACTTAAATTCTATACGATAGGTTTTGTAAATTCGTCGTATGTGATATTGAAAAAAAATATTTTTTGCCAAGAAAAAATATTAAAATTTTATGATTAGTATTAACCGAGCCATAGAAATATTTTCTAAATTTTTAAGACAAATAATTTTCCCCCGCTTGTGGTTACGCAATTCGCGCACGTGGTGTGGCAACACCGGGGGCCGGGGCCGCGCGGCAGTGCCCACCAGTACGCGGCAGTGTGCGGCAGTACACGGCAGCGCGCGGCAGTACGCGGCAGTCGGGTGGCGGGTGTCGCGGGCGCGACGCGACGTGATGGATGACTAACACAGTGACAGTGCGCGAGCGTGACACACACCGCCAGCTGGACTATGTGTACCGTGTTTATGATTTTATAGTGATCATTGGTGAGTCTTATTAATTGTTTTTTTTTACACAGGGCGATGAATTAAAATAAAAAATGGGTTAAGGTATTTTTTTGATGTGTGATGTAAATGGTCATAAAATAAAATATGAAACGCAAACAAATTAAAAAAAAAGGTTTTAATATATTTGAAAATATATTTCACAATAATTTTATACAATACGCTAGAGTTACAACATCACTTAAAATATATATTTAAATCTGAAATTAAATTCGAGATGACATAAATGTAAAACATATCACATAGTAAATGTATTTTAATTTAATATTAAAGTTCCCACATTCATACGGCATTATGAAGACGGAGCGTGTGGGTCGCACCAATTAACCCAGGTCTTTAGCGTTCGTAGCGCCTCTACGAGCTGCGTAGCAATTAGTGCTACGACGTAGCAAATTTGTCATTATAATTATGTATATTCTAGCAGTAATGTGTTTCATTTTAGCATTATTTTGTGTTAGAAATAGAACTTGCTTGACGCATTTATTCTTGTTTCGATTCATAATTACATTACTCATTAGAATTTGAAAAATGTAATTTATATTAGTAATTTATATAATGTAGTTTCATATTTATGATAAAACGTCATATTTTCTGGTAAAATATCAGATCTTTATAAAACCGATTTTATTAAAAAAAGGTTTCCATAAATAAAGCCGCAAAAAATGCAGGTTCAGTAAAAGGATGTAAATTATTACATAATTCGATAGCTACAATAAAGTGCTACGCCGTAGCGCCGTAGCTCCGTAGTGCCGTAGCTCGTAGCTCGTAGCGCCGTAGCACTAATCGCTACGGATATTAGGTCCCGGGGCGGCGCGTGATTGTTTCGTCTCGAACTACTCACGAAATTTACTTACGATGTAACAAGTGTTGGCACTTCTCTTATATTTATGACGCCTTATGAAATAAAGTTATGAATTTGTTGTAGAGTGAGTAATATTGCTAAAAATTATGTAACATTACTTGATTTTGCGAATTAGAATTCACAGACGAATAGCTTTTTTTGTATCATTTGGTTTTTATTACTTTACATATTATTATCTGGTTAGTCACGTTAAACTTGTAACTAGCGCTTAAGATGATCAGACCGCATTACATCGGAAACAATCCTTTTTGGTCTAACGCCAAAATAAAAAAAAAAAGTTTAAAATTAAACGCCCACTTTCAGAGTCAACTTTTAAACCACACCACAGAGGTTCTAAAAAAACTTTAATAATCTAGGTACAGCGTCAAAATACCTACGTATTTGCGCATGTATTTTATTAAATATTTCAGCGAAGCCGGTATCGGTGAAGTTTCAAAAAACCTTTATTGCAAAATAAAATGCCGTTTAATAAATGATATTACTATTTTGCGTTTCACGAGGACTCTTTTATCTTTGCAATATTAAATTGAGAGGGTCCGCCGGCGGAGACAATTTTATTTCTTATTTGAATTGTTCCTACCACGCGCGATGATTTATACGAATGATAAAATCATCTGAATATGATTTACGCAAAAAATAATGCGACGTTTTGATTTATTCTGATTACCATATAATATGTGTCGTTTTCAAGAGTTATAATCGTTTATCAATTGGTAGCTATACACAGACTAAGGGCATGTTTCACCACTTTCTGATAAAGTGCTGAATAGGCTATTCACAACTTTTTTGACTTATTCTCCATACTTGATCTGTCAAGTTAATTGGTGGATTGCCTATTCGTCCCTTATCAGGAAGTGGTAAAACAGGCCCTTAATGTTAAAAACTATTCTATACAATCTAGCTTAGTAATACTGCCGTTGAATTTAGCGCTATTTCTATAATCTCTAAGTATTAGCTATTAAAGTTATCGCTTAAAACTAGCTTTATATACTAAGTCCTTAGAACTAGTGAAATGCTGTATTTTTACTAGTTCTAGAAATACAGCATTTTACTAGATCTAAGGATGCAAGAATATAGGCATGTGCGTACCCAGGTAGAGGCAGGGGGGGCCAGCTGCCCCCCCTTGGAAGTCAAGTCAAGTCAGAAATAAACGTCAATTTTCCTGGCAAATGGGAATTAGAAACGTGTTACCTACTCTGCGTAAAATGAAGTGTTGGAAACAAAATATATTTTCAGTCAGATTATAAAAGTCAATTTTCATGATTTTTTGTTTCAATATACCAGACAGACCATCTTCTCGAAACAGGTATGCTCCCCCCCCCTAGCTAAAATCCTGGGTACGCCCATGCATAACGAAAGAATCAACATATGAAAATGACTAGCCTACATCATTTCGAAATTAACTTTTCAATACACGTGCCCCGAAATGAAACGAAACTACGTTCTTGTAGCGACAATGTACTCGCACGGCGTCGAGAGTTTCCGCAAATGAAAAAAGGCATATTCGCGATAATGGTACGTAATAAATAATATTTTGCATGATGAATTTTTTCCATTATTTGCCACGGAATGTGGGCTACATGTTTTTTGTTGAATGAAAAGTGTATTTGGTTTCCTTATTGCGTACATTCGTCGTCACGTCAAAGTGTTTTTGGATGAGGACCATCCGTTTCTGTTGGAACGTTTTGTGTGTGACGTATATAAAATACGCTTCGTATTTTCTGAGACTACATCTTATATTAGATAAAAGTAATTGTTCTTCACTCCTCAGTATACTTTTGCTACAATCAAAATAGTTTGGCACAGAATTTTCTATATTTATCATGGAAATTTTTGACATTTTGTGTAAAGTTTTGTGCCTCAAACGCCGTTTAAAGTTTATGAAAAATTCATATTTTTATTTTTTGATTTTCCAACTTGGAAGCACGCACACACACAAGCATCACACACATGAAGTAAGTTTATTTGTTCCAAAATAAAATTACTTTTTTTATTTATGTCGGGTTAAAACAAATACAATTGAAAATTACTATTGTAAATAACGACTACAGGTATAAAGCAGTTTTGTCCTAATAATAATTAACTGTTAAGATCTTTATTGTTGTTACACAATAACTATATCACAATGTTCAGGAATATTCCCGTACCTCATTATACCCCATATCCCTGAGTACCCCATGTCCTTAAATAGGACGCACGCAGGTTTAATTATAGATGTATGAATATACGGATATGGTTTCCGAGACCAACACCTATTGTTCCCATCGTCCAATCAGTGTGATGTATGAGGCTTACGTTGTTTGGAAATATAAGCTTTGGAACAATGTTCCACTTATACAGTGTGAAACAAAAATAAGTGATAATACTTTAGGGTTTGTACGTATTCCTTGTAGAGAGTTCACTGTGAAAGTAACAGCGCTGAAAGACGAATTTTTTTTTCACTTTTGTATGAGCAAGCCGGGCCTGAGCGTCACGAGTTTCCCCATACAAAAGTGAAAAAATTTTTTGGGCTTTCAGCGCTGCTACTTTCAGAGTGAACTCTCTACAAGGAACACGTACACACCCTAAAGTATTATCACTTATTTTTTGTTACACCCTGTATAATTGAACTATTGATATTTTAGAAGTAAAATAATAAGTAGATTTTTTTTAAAAAACCTATATTTATATATTTTTGCCCAGATTCTAACGAATAGATAAATTTCAGCCAAAAACTGGACATTATTAAAATGATCAGTAGACTTTATATCAGTCACTTTTACTTTGATTTCTTTCATATTTTTTTAATGTAACATAAGTCAATATAAAGATTCAACATCATATTCATAAATAATTATGAATATGATGTTGAATCGTAACATAAAGGTAAGAAATAATTCTTACCTTTATGGAAGACAATGTTTTCGTTTGAGCTGACAAAAGCGCCTAAAATCACATTTTCCGGCAGTGAGGTCCCTCGGGCGGGAGGATCTGTTTACTCTCTCAAAATCTCTCTTAAACACACTCAAATGTACGAAAATATTACATTGTATATAAAATGTGAGTAGACAAATTGATACAAAAGTACCTTGCTCGTGTTTTACGTGTTTTGTGGCTGTTGTTACTATGTTTTTATATGTTTTCCTGGAGACAGTTTAAAAGTAGGAAATTGTAAAGACGCTAATAGATTATAAAGACCATAGAGTCAACCTGTTGCCTTCACGTCCACGCGGGAACTCTTTCGTCACAAGCAAATCCTAGGCTGTTAACAGCTTAGTTTTTAATCCTTACGTTGTCACGCCTAGACTTATAATTACTGCTTTGGAGCCCATAGCTTTAATGCCAAAACTAATGTCTATTTGAGATGACGAAGTTAAAAAACAAAGATGTACGGTATTAACGTATCGCTCGCTATTACTTACAGACCTAAGAACTTCTCTCCTCATTGGGAGGTAATGGTTAACCGTTATTGCTAAGCCATGTAATTTTGCAAGATCGACGGTTATCATTGGAATCTCATACTAGTATGTCTCACTACATATTAAAAGCCTGGTATTGGCTGGTCATAGGCCCCAACGTGAAGAATCAAGAAGCCCCTTTAGGCCAGGTTATTCCTAAATTAGCAGGTCGATGTCTGTCAGTGCGAATATCGACGTAAATTACATTAAAATAACATTCATATCAGCGCTCCTTGTACGGTGGTGGTTACGACGCTCGCCGCGTCCATGAGAGGGCGTAATAGGAGAAAAAACCTTTTTACTTAGATAAAAAACATTTTTTGATTGTCCTATAAAGTTTTATATTGTTTTTAAAATCTAGGTTGTTTCGGATTTCTTTTTATCGAATAAAATTATCTGTATTGTGTTTCTAACCAAAAAAGTCACTAGTTAAAAGATGTATCTAAACATGTATATATTTTTTTTGAATGACGCTTTCTTTAAAAATTACTCATTCTAGAAACGTGAATTTGGAATAACCTGCCCTTAATGACATTTTAGGCGTCATCGCAACAAAGAGAGCTAAGCTCTGATAGGCCTCACCATTTTAGCGGTTATAACATTTTTAGCTTTCAGAGTGCAGCTCAAACGTAGTTACATTCTGTGCACGAAACAAACGCAGCATATATTTTTAGTAGCAGCGTATTCAATAAGCTGAGGTCGGGGAATGGAAAGTGCATTTGTTGGGTACATAGAATTTCGCTTTACGTCCGGCCTTGGTTGCTCAGTGTGTTTATTTTGAGCGTGACAGTTATACGAGGTGACGTGCAGCGTGACGACTAGCGTGACGTGTGGCACGCGACCTGTTGAGTGTTTACAAATAGCTGCTGGTAGAATCATGTTTTGATGGCTTTATAAAACACTTAATAGAATATGTCACGCAATGTTAAAGTTTTCTAGACTTGATATCACAAGTTTACGTATAATTTACGCTTAAACCACATAGCTACGAATAATATAAACTAAGGAAACGTAGCTCCCATTAGTTTTTATTATTCGTAGCCACGTAGAGTATAAATATAGAGCAATGTTGGTTGTAAAAAGCTTATTGTTAAGCGTTTTTTATCAATAAAAGTTTACCGTTACTACTTAGTACTTAGCTATTAAACTTAAATAATTCCTTTGGAATATTTTCAGATATCATTTCTTTTTGATTTAATATTGACGAGTATGTGAGCTATTTTTTAACACGTGCGTCGTTACAGGCTCACCGCCCGCGGTCAGACAGCGACGACTATTTTGTCTTGTTACATTACAAGTTTGTCGTGTTCCATGTCATACAAGATATTGTTTATATGTAAAGACGTATGTGTAATAAGTACACATTTTATAAATATATTCGGTCTCATTATTTTTGCCGCAACAAAATATTGCCATTTTTATTACATATATTTTCCAAATTTAATCGACACTGGGTTAGTAAGGCAAACAGAAATTTATATTATAATTCCTCATTATAAACTTTATTACCACTTTTTAACATTTCTTCGTAGATATACTGCAGTGTAGGTCCAAAAAATTTGAACAAAATTATTTTAATTTTGTTTATACTTTTTCAAGTCATAAATATAAAAATTGTTTTGGCATGTGATTTGCTCTTCAGAGCCAGCGTTTTCCGCGAGCACCCACCGTTAAATTAAAATAATGATTTGCCACAAAAACTCGTTTCACACGTTTAGTTTATTGAATTAAAAAAAAAGTGAAAATTTTAACGATATGCACAAGAGAAAAAGTAATAAAAAGGGTTTATGGAAAATCACTTTTCGAATGTGTGAAATGTTGTGGTGCATAGCATCGGTCATTTTAAGTATACAGTTTACGAATGGTGCACGCCTGCGGCATTTTATTGACATAGTCAGCCCTGGCCAGAAAATAAGAGATGGCTAGTAAGCCTAGGACTAACTGAACTGAATTTGCGGGTTTCCTATCGACGTTTTGCACTCGCGGCAATTTAACTATTGAAAACTGAGTCTTCTTTTGGAACGAAATATTTATCACCTATTTATTGGCCCTCGCATTTTCGCTTCAAGGTAGTAATTCACCTGTAACTATTGCGCTTTCATTTTCTATTAAAATATTCAATTCAGATTAAACAATTCTAGTATAATATAGGTATAATTAAAACAAGGACATTCTTCAGATTTTCAGTGTCAGACGTGTCTGTTAAGGTGGGTGACCAACGTTATACCAATTACGCCTCGTAACGTTAGTCAGCAGCCAGTACAGTACACTTAAACGAGCTCCATGAGCTACCAAAAATTTGTCAAAAAAAAAAAAAATCTACTCTTACGGCCGCACACGAGACGATGATGATTGAACTTAAATTTAATGAAGAGTTTGATAAAGGTAAGAATAATGTATGGCTAATGTCTAAATATTCATTTAATTACAGCTGACTAACTAATATTCTACCTAGCTTTTATAATCTTATATATAAAATTCTCGTGTCACAATATATTTAGGCCGCGTACTCCTCCGAAACGGCTTTACTGATTTAAAAAAAAATTTATATGCATATTCAGTAGGTATGAGAATCGGCTACTGGGTACTTTTTATATTGATAAGTGCATTTGTTGAATAAATAATAGTAAATTATTACAACTCGAGACTGACGACGACCATTGTTTGTGCGACGGGATAGCGATGGACGTTGCCATGGTGACATACTTATTTAGTCACTTCAATAAAATAATACGGGCGAAATACTTTATATGGCAAAGAAACGTTTGCCGGGACAGCTAGTATTGTATATTTAAATAAGGAATTTGAATTCGTCTCTGAGTGCGGCAGTTACTCTCTCAAAAAAGCAAATCTGTAAGAAGAGAGCGTCTTAACAAGCCAGCAACGCACATGCAGATTTTCTGATGTTGCGAGTGTCCATGGGCGACGGTAGCTGCTTTCCGTCAGGTGACTGGTTTCACCTCTTATTTTATAAAAAAAAAGTATAGGCCCCACCCTCTAAGTCTAGCTACGCCACTGTTGATTAACACCCTACGGCCCCGCTGAAATTGATGTGTGCGTAGCCTTAAATCGCGCGTAATTTGATTTGGCCGCTTTCACGTGCGTAAATTTGTTCCGTCAGGAGCGATCTCGGCGTAATCACGTTTGTGCCAGGTGGACTCGCGCATACTCATTGCCTATATTTAGACGACATAAACAGATAGGGGTTCTTCACAAGGCAACGCTGTGTTTTAAGCTACAGATACAAAGTTTAATTTACGAATTGAAGCTTAAAGTAGAGAAGTATGGCATTTAAAAGTTTAAACCTTAAGACAAATGAAAACTAACTCTGGTATAAATGTATCTATCTCAAAAAGCAGCTGCCGGTGTCCATAAGCGATGGTAATGTTTGTCATCAGTTGATAATATGCTCGTTTACTTTCTGATTAAAAAAATAACTCTAACAAGGATTATGTTGTTCGCATTTATTCCATCAGGATCTTCTGAATAAATCATTTTATTTTCTTGTTTACCTCCTGATTAAAAAAAATACGTGTAGCACTCAGGGATTGCTGCGGTAAAGCTTGCAGTTAGGTCTGCAGCTAGTCTACACGCATACGTCACACGCACACAAACACCGTGCCGAAGTCTGCCGAACTGAAACGACGTTAGACGAATGTTAGGTTTATTTTCGTTACGGAATTTCTTGAGTCGGTTGTCGCACTCAAAGCCAGCGATAAAAAATTGTAACAAGGATTATATTGTTCGCCGAGTTTCGAGGTTCATACGTCCGATGTGCATTTGATCAGTGCTAAGTAAGACACATCAGCAGTTATTGAATTAGGCTGTTAGTGCTAATTAATAGAATTACGCCAGTGGCTCCTGATACATTCAATTTGCCCGAACACAGCCTAAACGCTAATGTACTAAACCCATTAAGACAGGAAGTATCAGCATAATGGCCGCGACTAGCAACATTTTATTATTACTATTTAGTAGTTTTGAAATAAAATTAGTTATCAGGCTTAGAAATGATTGTATTATAAATCATGCTAATAATGTTCATAGAAAATATTGCATAATAAATAATTAAGTCTGTTGTGAGCCTTAGGCCCGATTTGACCAAACTTGAAGTTACACGAGTATAACTATCATGAGAATAATTTTACTTCTTTAATTTACTCTAGGGTATTATCGTTTGCATTTTACCAAGTTACTCAAAGAGTATGAAATAAAATGTCAATTATAGTTCACAATGACGCCGACCGTGACAGTTGAACCAGAGTAGACAGAATGATAGAGTATGCCGACTTAGAACTGATGTTGAAATTTTTAAATTTGACGTATTGTGACGAAAATCGTCGCTAGGGTTGTTAACTTGTTACCTACGAATTTAACAATATGACATATTCGATGGACGTGTTCCTCTTTGGTCGCATTGTTGTTTGTGTTTTGGCACATGCGATTAAAATTGTCAGAATCCAATTTTGAAATCTTTATTTTAAATATTTAAAAATAAATTATATCAGCCAGCGCGAGGCACATTCCGTTCATAATCCTAGTGAAACCCGACGAATTTGACAGATATTGAAACCTGTCCGTTTCTTTGCAGTCGAACTACTGGTCGTTATGTCTATTGTGGTTGAACCCTGTTGTGCAACTATTCTCAGTTTAATATTTACTCCACCAAAATAGCCCGTGTAATTACCTCATTCTTGGATTAGAAGTTGGAAAAACGCAAAACCAGCTTACTCTTAGATTAGGAGACAGTTATACTCGAGTAAAATTTTATTCCAGTTTGGTCGAATCCGCCCTTAAAGTTTTATTGCTTGAACTGAGTAGGTAGTAAGCATTCCCCCAACGAAAAAAAAAAAAAAAAAAAAAGGTTACTACCTTTTTTTTTTTTTCTCTACTGAGCAGTGATTATTATTTTTAGAGTAACATTGAGTTAGATTAGAAAGGAATTGTGACTGATTTAAATAAATTTTAGGTATAGGTCTACCAGAATCTGATGGCAAAAAGTGAGAAAATAAATCGACTCTAGCAATATCGGGGTAAGTACTTACTTACTTACTTCCTGCGGCGCAGCGACCCAAATTGAGTCTTGGCCTCTGACACAAGCACACGCCATTTATTTCGATCCTGTGCGACATCTTGCCATGATCCGGCTCATAACGCCTTCAGGTCCTTTTCTACCTCATCCCTCCAGCGGTATCTGGGACGGCCTACCGGTCGTTTGCCAGTCATTTGCCCCACATACGCTTTTTTAGCCGCTCGGTCATCATTCATTCTTTCTACGTGATCGAGCCAGCGGATTCGGTGAGATTTGTATTCCCCGATAATATTGGGCATTGCCACGAGTTCTTCAATCTCAAGGTTTTTCCGTGGCCTCCAACTGCCATCTTCATCCCTCGTCGGTCCGAGAATCTTGCGCAGGATTTTTCTCTCAGCTACTAACAGCTTTGTTTCCTCCTTTTGAGTTAGGGTCCAAGTTTCACTGCCGTATAAGAGTATAGGTCGAATTACAGTTTCATATATTCGTATCTTCGTACCTCTACTTAGGATCTTGGACACTAAAATTCTATGGAGTGCCGCACTACACCGAAGAGCACTTTGGATTCGGATGTCGATCTCATCTACTCTAGAATTTGTGTCGGTTATAGTGCAACCTAGGTACTTAAACTTAGCTGTTCCTAATAATATCCTATCCTAATATATAATAAAATATAAAAAAGGATATGGACGAACAGTCTATAGACGGCCCCAATTTTATAATTAAAAAAAAAAAAAACTTAGCTGTTCCTGTGTATGAGATGTTATCTACTACAAGATCTTCAGGTGGTCGTCGTTTATCTTTGTATCTCCGCATGTGCAAGTATTCAGTTTTGCCATGATTGATTTTAAGTCCGACTTTATTGGGTTCCTTCTCAAGGGTCCTTACCATATCCACGACATCAGACTTTTTCTCACTCATGAGAGCCAGATCATCTGCATAGCCTATTACTTGATGTTTTCCATTAAGCTGGACGCCCCTGTCAAGGTCTGTTACTTTCCTTATTATGTATTCTAACGCTAGGTTAAATAACATTGGTGAGAGAGCATCCCCCTGTTTTAGTGCAGTCTCTATGTTAAATAAACTCGTATATGACCTGCCTACCCGTACCACCGCATTACTCTTACTCGTAGCTGTCTTGATCAAGTTAATAAGTTTCTCAGGGATTTGGAAATTCCTTAATATCGTGTATAGGGAAGCACGATCTATACTATCATATGCCTTAGCAAAATCTACAAATAGCACATGGATGTTCTGTGCATATTCCCATTTTTTCTCCATCAACTGCTTAAGTAGAAAGATCTGATCTACTGTACTACGGTTTCGCCTAAATCCGCATTGATAGTCCCCTAACAGATTCTCAGCATATGGTTCTAATCGCTTTACGAAAGGATCTTGTATGCTGTTGGCAATAGTGCAATTCCTCGGTAATTTGCACATTTCTTCCTCGAACCTTTCTTAAGTATGGGGCAGATAATGGCAGTGTTCCATTTAGTAGGTAGAACTTCATTATTCCAGATTTTACTTAGTAGGTCATATATCCTTAACTGTAACATCTCACCACCATATTTCTAGATCTCAGAGGGGATGTTGTCAATACCTGGTGACTTGTTATTTTTTAGTTTGGAGATTGCTTGCTTCACTTCATCAAATTACAGTGGTGGTATATCTGACATATTAAGGGCATCACTCTCCTGTATATGTTGGTCCGGGACAGCACAATTTAAAAGCTGCTTGAAATAATCTCTCCATGTATCTTGGATTTCATTCTCTGCAGTTATTAAATTTCCACTTTTATCTTCCATTAAGTTTGCTGTTGCTTGATATCCCTTTTTAACTGACTTAACTTCCTTATAAATTTTTCTAGACTCGTTGGCCTTTATTAGGTTTTCCATATTTTGTACCATATTTTCCATGTGTTGTCTTTTAGCGAACCTTAACATTATTTTTGTTTCCTTTCTTTTCTCTAAATAAATTGCTTTAAAATTTTCGTCCTTCTCAATTCTAAAATTTTTAGTTTTCTTCTATCCTCTATCATAGCTTTACATTCTTCCGTTAGCCACTTAGTCCTTCCCTTATTTTTCTTTTTTCCTAATACACTTATTCCAATTTCTTTTACTGTATTTTGTATCGTATTCCACGTCTCATCTACGCTCTCTTCGTTATCTAGTTCTTTGAATCTATTATTTAATTGCAGTTGAAACTCGTTTCTGATTTTCTCTACTTTGAGATTTTCTACGTTAGTGTCATCCGGATTTTTCTGTTTTTTATTTTTTTTTTGTTTTTTGATCCAATCGGGGTAAGTAATAGAATAAAACATTTTGATTCTTATTTCCTTTAACGGCTTATTCTGTATGTAAATATAAAAATGTATCCAATAAATAAGGTTATTTTTTGAAAATCTACTGCCATCAGATTCTGGTAGACATAACTTTAATAATGAATAATAAACACAGAAAAATAAAGATTCTAATTTCGAAAATTCGAAAATATACAATTTGAATAGCGTTTTCCAAGAATGAACAAAATATCTCGGTTTCACTTTGAGACAGCGAAATACGTTCAGGGTTAAATGATTATCTGCGCTGATACGGACGTTTCGCAGCGTAGCAAAATACAGAGGGCCAACATACAAAATATTGAAAATAATTTATTTTTAAAATAAAATCTTTTAAGCTATTTCGCGATAGATACGGTGGTTCCCAGTTTGGATGCCGGCCAAGAAGCGCCCTAACCGACCAGCGTAGCGCGACCCGTGGCTACCTTTCGATTCGTCTCGAGACGAACTCGTGACGGAGCACCCGGCGGTCAAGTTATGATGGTCGTGAATAGATAAACTGCAGCGGAAAAATAATTTATTTCACGAAGAATACAAGTTGAAAAAAGCAATTCCAAATCGATTCGAATCTGCATTATATCAGCAACATCAGTAGAACAAAATACTGCAAAACTTTCATTAAAGTAATTGCTATTTTCGAAAATTAGTGAAGTATTTTCATGTAAAAAGGGAAATGCTAAAAATGAGTCAACGCTTGACAGGTACAAATACGAACTAGTTAAAAATATTAAATAAGCGGGTTAACAGTTGAATATCTTATCTTATATCTTTAAACGAGCAATTCTTGTATATAAATATATAATTGGAATCTCGGAATCGGCTCCAACGATTTTCATGAAATTTAGTATATAGGGGGTTTCAGGGGCGATAAATCAATCTAGCTAGGAATCATTTTTAGAAAATGTCATTTTATTCGTGTTTTATCGATAATCGATAAACTGAAAAATATGACTCTTCCTGACATCTATTGGCGAATAATAATACTATTATGTGAGCAACTAATTGTATTAACTACCAGCAGATGGCGTTATTAAGTAACACGAAGTCAATGAGTGTTTGCTATACCAAGCAAAGCTCGGTCATCCAGGTACTAGTCATATTATATTAGTAATAATAGAGGTATTAAATAATACAGTACATCTTATAAGCCTCCCTTATCCAGATCCTCATGATTTGGATGCGGCATACCAAGGTGTTAAAGAAATTAGTTTTATGGAACCATAAAAAATGATTCAGAGGCAGATCCATGTTATTTGGTTGGCTTATAGCTTGTCAGTATTAGTTGTGATCTGCCCCGTTAGCTTGACTTAACCCATTTAAATTAGATATTATA
Source organism: Aricia agestis (assembly GCF_905147365.1). Lineage (NCBI taxonomy): Eukaryota > Metazoa > Arthropoda > Insecta > Lepidoptera > Lycaenidae > Aricia > Aricia agestis. Next base: position 15,191,242 of record NC_056416.1, on the reverse strand, counting down.
CTAGCTGTCCCGGCAAATGTTGTTTTTCCATAAAATGATTTTCCCTGTTTTCCTGCTTTTCTTTTGAATTTTTTTTTCTATAGACCTCACGGAGCCCGAGACCTTTCCAGCGAATGCAAAACCGTGGAAATCTGTTTGTGCGTTCTGAGCGTCAGGAAGGAAAACCCGACTTATTTTTTTATATATTAGATTATGTTCGTCATCTGCCTATGGATAAATTTCTCTAATGGTAGTTAAGACATATTATTGTCGTCCTGTGCATGAAGAAGAGAAGGGGCTATAACATACATACAATTTCAATTGTTGTTTTCAGTTAATCGTTTTTTGTATATAGAACTAAATAATGTAAATTAACTCTATTGCAGACAAAAGTCGCACACATTATAAAATTTGTCTATATACCTATTCAGTTTTAACACTGTAAACCTGGACGTTTTGGTGATAATATGACATTCGTTCTTTTAAGGGTTCCGTACCCAAAGGGTAAAAACGGGACCCTATCACTAAGACTTCAATGTCTGTCCGTCTGTCTCCAGGATGTAACTCAAGAACCGCTGTATCTTGACCTCTGAAAATTTCACAGATTGTGTATATCTGTTGCTGTAATAACAACTAATTCTAAAAACCAAATTTGCTCTGTAATGGTACGGAACCCTTCGTGCGTGAGTGCAACTCGCACTTGGCCGATTTTTTTATATCCGGATAAACGATTACTGTATTATGTAGCAATTATATCCATTAAGTAATTTTAAACATCGAGTAAATACAAAATTAAATTTCTGAAATAAAGTTTTTAATCGTTACTCTTAACTGTCGTTGAATGCTTTCCAATTTAAATATTTAATAACGGCAAAAATTAATTTCAAATACATGGGTAAAACTTTTAAATAAAATTCCCTTTGTACTTATTGTAACAAATATTACATTTTAATATCTAAGTATAAAGGACTCATTGTCCCGCGTGGGCTTTGAAGGTTTTTAATCTAGGCTAGAGTCTAGCATCTGAGAATGCATTAAATATAGACGCTAGATCCCACAATGGCGGCTATAAACACTATTATTTCTTTTTGTGGACTTTGGTACAGTGGGGGAAAAAGTTGTTTACAATGCATGGGCTACAGTGCTGCAATCATCCTTGAGATGCGACTTAACGCATAAGCGGTAGTCCTATTGCTTTTATAACATTCACATTATATAATATTATTGACTTCTTTTCGCCATGAAGTCTTTATAACTCCGAGCTAATAATTTTAGTACTCAGCCCTGGAACTTTTTTTTGATTACTATCAAGCTAATTTTTTGTGAGTAGGTTCATTTTGATAATAATAATAATAATAATAATAAATCTTTATTTCAACCCAACAGGTCATATTTTTAAATTACAATTAAATTTAACTAAGTATTATATTTTCAAATTAAAATACTTAATAATATTACGATTGAATTAAATATAGAATTATCAAAAGTAGACTTTGAGCATAAGAACCACCGCTCAACGATTCACATGCGCAAGGTAGTGACTTTACGCATATGAATCATCGAACAATTATTCATATACTCAAAGTCAAACCTATTTGCTAACACTTTTAGAATGGTGTTGTCGCTGCCCCTCACCCTGCGCGCCAGAGATGTGCACCGCTTCCGCATGGTCGTATAAAAACAATCCACGCGGGCGTCGGCAAACATCCCCGACGCGCTGCAGTACCGCGGCAGCGCCAGCAGCACTCTAAAAGCGTTATTATACTGTATGCGAAGAGAGCCCACAGGCTACACGTGTAGAAGCTGGTGCAGAAAGCCCTGAATAGAGTTAATTTAACTTCTGTTGTGCAGCACGCGAACCTGCGGGCGATCATATTTGCTCTCACAGACAACGCTCTTCGCTCTCGTTCTATGTCTACATTGTCTTTCAGGTCAAAGGTTAGCCAGTGTCCAAGATATTTAAATTGTTCCACTCTTTTAAGACATTTATTGTTCAAATAAATGTTTGGAACTTTATCCGGACGTCTCCCCTTGGCCTGAAATACCATGTATACACTTTTATCTATGTTATATAAGAGTCCATGCTCACTGGCGAATTTTTCGCATATTTTTAATAGTTTGTTCAGTCCGCAGATCGAGGCGCTGAGCAGCACCATATCGTCTGCGTAACTTAAATTATTAACATTAACTCCATCAATATGGCAGCCGACATGGGTGCTACTCAGCTCCTCGATCAGGGAGTCCACATACAGGTTAAACATCCTAGGCGAAGTTAACCCCCCCTGCCTCAAGCCGCATTCCAGTTTATAGGGTTCAGAAAAGGAGTTTGACCATTTCACTACATTTACTTGATGTGCATACCAGTATTTAAACAGGCTAAGAATTTCAGGAGGTACTTTACTGTATTCTAGCTTTTTCCACAGCTTTTCATAGCGAACAAGATCAAAAGCCTTGGAAAGATCCAGAAAACACCCAAAAACCGGGGTTTTGCGGCTTGTGTAGTACTTGATAGTTTGTTTAACTGATAGAACAACAGCTTCCGTGGAAAGACCCGAACGAAAACCAAATTGGTTGTCGTGTACTTTTATATAGTTATCCAAACGTTTATTCAACAAACTATCGAGAACTTTTGCCAATATCGTCGCCAGTGAGATGGGTCTATAATTACACTTATCGCTTATATCTCCTGTTTTATTCTTAACAATTGGTACAACTACCGTTTTCATCATTTCAATCGGCAGGTAGGAGTGTCCCATACAATGATAAGACTTACAACATTTTTATTTGCGAAAAATCTTGAAAGTGGTAGCTAACAGAAATAGAAAGGATTTCATACAGAGACTTAATGGTCCTAAAATATGGATTGTTCAATTTGTAGGACAATGTTACTCTTAAATTATATAACTATTAACCTATCAATATACAAAACATCAGATTGTTAGAGTTCCGTTGTAGTTTTTGGGGTTTAGTAGTCAACCAACTTTTGTTGATTACAGAACCCTATAAAGGAACTCTAAATTTTGCATCGAGTAAGGTCAAGGACCGTTGTTGCCGCGTCTTCCTAGATCGTCTGTAGATAAAGATAAATTTGACCATTAATTTGAATCTTAAATTTAATAAAACCATTGTTGCTTTATTTGTAAAGGTTAATTTTTGAATGTTTTGTTTTAGGAGGCTATGTTATCATAAAAATAATTCTAAATGTTTTCTGTTTACAAACAAAAAGCTTGTTAAGAAAATAGTCACAAAAATCATGCCAATTCGAACACATTGTGGTCTGAAATAGAACACAATAACACAAAGCAAAACACAAAAATAACAGCTCCATAAAGTACATAAATATACTGTCGTACGGCCTTATGAGGTTGTCGATAAATATTTATTAGATGTATTTTATTGAACTAAACCTATATCATGTGCGGACATAGAAGACAACTTGTTATGAAGAAGATATATCGGTCTGAATGTACAGATTGTTACTGTATATTCAAGCTGAAATTATGAAAATTTGAATAGTAAAATTGCTTTAATCACTATCCCAGCCCTCGACAAAGTCATCGCTAAATAACATTTCGCTTTCGAAGACTAATGTCAAATCCCATACATTTTGATAACAAATTTTGTCATCGTTTTTAACGAAAGGGATTTTGGTTACGGCCTTTTTGCAATTTCAATCGAAATTGATACATCTTCGATTTGGTTCCATGCATCTCGGTGTGATAAAAACCAAAATGGTATTTTCATAACGTATCTAAATAATATTTTTTGATTAGTCAAAACTCGGAAACTCTAAAAAGTAGAATTATTTTGCTGTTTTATAAGATCCGTACTGAATTTAAGATATCCATTGATTGCTCCATTGGATTCAAATAAAGATGACGAAGAAAAGAAGACGAAGAAAAGAAGACGCCGATTCTTCTCGCCGGGTTAGTTCCCGAACCGGTGGTAGGCACCATGTAGGACCTTCTGAAAATATTTATTTTAAATTTATTCAGTAATAAAACAATTTTGATTTTGAACTCCAACTTTCAACAGCAAAAAAACTAAATCTGTCCCGACCAGAGACTCAAGACAGATTTAATATAAACGATTAACTCTAAACTTAATCCTAAGCGTCTCGGAGTGTTTTTGTCAATACAAGACAAATGGTTCCGAAGTTATTGACCTAAATAGTTTGAGTCGGGCTTTAGCAATCTGTCCGCTGTCCCTTGTTTTGGCTGCGGTTTTATCCACTAAGTCTCGGCCGTGATAAATTTTATCCTAAGCAATGTTGATAACCTCTATTGTTTTAGGGCTTACCCTACCTTAGAGGGTAATAGACACATTATTGTAAATTTGTACTATCAGGGAAATCTATTCGAAGGCAGTTGACCTACGTATTTCAGTCGGGTTTTATTTACTCCCACCATCATATTAGTAGGAGTAGAGTATAAGAATATCTTTTTGATTTCCTAAAGATGGAATTGACCTGGTCAGCTTTGTTGACTTCACGAAAATATTTAAAAATACATTTTAGTTTTTATTTCCAGTATGTAATAAATCGCCTCCGTGGTCCAGTGGTTAAGAGCGTGGCTCTTGACTCGGAGGTCGTGGATTAGATTCCCACGTTGGAAACATATGTTATTTCCAAGTTTAGTTAGGAAAATGCAGGCTGATCACCTGATTGTCTGATAAGTAAGATGATTCATGCGTCGGATAGGCATGTAAAAAGTCGGTCCTGCGCCTGATCTCTCGCCAGTCGTGTCGGTCGTCCGTCCCACTGGGTTATGGGAGTAAAGGAATAGAGAGTGCTCTTGTGTACCGCACACACACTTGGGCACTATAAAATCACTCCTGTGTAACTGGCCTGGTTTCAATGAAACCGGCCACCGTCACTGAAAATCGGCGGGGAATAAACTCACTAACTGTAACTCTGTATTACTAAAATACTCAGATGTAAATATGTTAACATAAAATTACTCATTAATGATTGGTTGGGCTAACCTAACTTGTTTTTTTATAAATGGGCAAACGAGCAAACGGGTCACCTGATGGAAAGCGACTACCGTCGCCCATGGACACTTGTAACATCAGAAGAGCTGCAGGTGCGTTGCCGGCCTAATTAGGCTAGAATGAAATACCTTTACGTAATCAAAAAATTTCTAGGTTATATTCTCTTCCGCTTCTGACTTGCACCACCGCTAGGGAGAGTCGGCCGTTGATTGCGTTTGTACTAGAATTTTAAGGCGCGTGTTTTACATTACAGCGGAGAATTCATTAGGGACCCCCGAGCTAACACAGGCTGAGTTGTCGCTCGCGTCAATTTCCTCTACAGTCGGGGTAATAAACATTATTACCCCGACTGTAGAGGCAACATATTATGTACCTATACGTGACAAATGTTTATGACTTTTGAAAAAAAAAATCTATAACGCTGTACCAAAAATAATTTTGAAAATAGCTATAGAAATGGAATAATCGTTGATGATCTAAAAATTACGCTTAATACATAATATTAACTATTATTGGAAGTCAACTAAAATGAGTAACAATAAAAAATATACAGCGAATTTTTAAGGTAGAGGTAAGGCGAGATCTAACAAAATATTGTGTGAAAATAGAAAGTATTTGGTAAGTCCGAAATAAAGAATCAGAAGGGTTAGTCCTTTTGATAAATATAGCATGTTAAAACACCGTGTACCTGCAAGGATATAACGAAACGAATGGTATTAACAATTCAGTGATCTAAAAGCTGCAAACCGCAGAAATAAATCAACCCTTACAAAGTTGTGTGCATTCGTAAGCAGCTCGCTCCCATGAGGTGCGGTACTGTGATGGCTAGGGTCGACGTACATTTTAAATTGTAAAACTTGTATATACATGGGTACTATCGCCCAAGCTGTTGCTCAACCGGCAGGTAAATGGCCACTATGAGCTAATGAAGGAAGTTCCTCCACAGAAACTTCAATTAACAAAATTTATGTTTCATACGGAATACCCCATCTTACGTTGGTCGTTTTATGAAAGAGGCCACTTTTGACCCCAAGATATGAATTCGCTTTACAATGCCGACAGATAGGAGATCTAAAATAGAAGCAATTTTCTCGCTTAGCACCAAACTGTAATGCAAAATTTTGCCTAAACGCGGAAAACTACTTGAAATAATAAAGCCAACTTGATTTTAACGGCTACGTCCAAGAACACGAGCAATTTGTGATGAATGTGAATGCCACGGCCGCAGCCCGCATACATGAATACTAATCCCGCTGACAGCGCAGAGCAGCGCTTAGCAGCGCAGCGGTGTGCAGTGCAGCGATATGAAGCGCAGCGAAATGCAGCAATATGCATCGAGCGCTGCGAATCCTCTTGAAGAGCATTTAAATTTCATGACATGAGTGTTTTATTTATATCGCGATAAAAATAGAACGTTTATGATGGATGACTTTGAAACTAGTGCTTAAAGTTTTTTTACGTGTTTGTAAAATATAATATAAAAAATATTGTAACGGAACGTTCAGAAGTTAAATAATTGAAATACGTTATAACTTAAAAATGAAATAGCTGAATGATCATAGCAGAGAGGTCTTGGCTCAATCCGTAAAAAAATACCGACTTATTAGAACTACTTTTCTTCTCTAAGGACTTGTTACAAGATACACTCGAATAAAAACAATAAGGGGGTGGAATATTCCATATCAACCCACGCGAGGAGTTATTGCCTTATTTCAATATACAAATCAAACATCACAAACAAAGTTACACAACTTGTATCGATTCCACGAAATCCGAAGGTCCGTTTTGATTGGATATTCCAGGATACCTTGAGCTGGTTACGCTGATTACTGGCTGAAATCAGGGAGAGGGGGCTAGGGGTGGTGGGGGGAGGGAGGAAATTGAACGAGGTGGAAGGGCTGTCGTGAGCGTCAATTTAGATGGCTCGCGTTTGATGTGATAGTTGTACGAGCTATGAAGTTAACTGTGCCCTTTTGATATGGATATGTAGATAAAGGGTTAAGAATAGACTTAGGTCCCCAGGAAAATATATTTCGTGGAAAATTCTGAATTATATGTGCGGGGAACATATTTCTGTTGAAAAAGGTGGTGAATATATTATTATAATTATGATCAAACTACAGGATATTTCACTTTTTTAGTTCTCCGTGAAAACAGAGGGGGTGTTTTAATTTTGACGTGTCTGTCTATGTATCTCTGTCCGTGGCATGTTAGCATCCAGTTTTTCGTTTGAAAGTTTGCATTCTGAAACCAGACACTTATTAGGGTGCGTTCAGACGTGCGCGTTTTCGGCGCGTACGCGGTATAAATTGCTATAGCTTGTGGGATAACACGCGACGCGCGCTGAATCCGCGCGAACAGAACCCGTCTTTATGCTAAGTACTCACATGCGGTTTTGATCGATAGTTTTACTCCAAATTGAATAATAATTAATGTGTGGACCGCAAAACTCACCGCTCGAAGGCTCGCATCGAGCCGGCTCGATGGAATTAAATATATCGATTTAGAATAAAACTATCGAGCAATGCTGAATGTGTGGACGAAATCTCGAGCCGCGGGCTTTGCTCGACGTTATTGCTCGATCGAGCAAAACCGTATGAGTACTTAGCATTAGAGTTTTGAATCGAGGTTGTCAAGCTTCTCAATTTAACATTAAAGGGCTTTTCAGTAGATAATAATACAGCTATACGTCTGTCAGTCGGGTCGTGGACGAGGTGTTTGTGCCGTAATCAAGTGGGTGTCGCTAATCTGGTGTACGTGCTCGGGCATAATTTGACTGATGCACTTCATCAGCGCCAGCCTGTCCAAGTCCCAGAATCAATTAATTTGTCAATTTAGGTATTTGAATAAGTAGTGAATATTAAAAAATAATTAAATCAGAGTAATTAGAGCATAGATAATGGAGACATCAAAGAATTATGTAAACATATCACAGGGCTTAGCAAAAACGTTTTCTTTAACGCTTTTTTATCGAATCGCCATTAAAAATGTATGGAATTGACACTTAATAATGCAAAGTCGATGTTCAACTCATGTCAATTCCATACATTTTGATCGGCGTTTTTTATAAAGAAGCGATAAAGAACCACCTGTTAGCTATAGGGGCTTTGCTGACACTGTAATTTACCTATGGATGCTACTACAATTATATCAGTTACATTTCTATGAATTTTTAAAGATTAAAGGGAACAAAGGGACATGAGGGAAAAAAGCGACTTTGTTTTATAATATGTAGTGAAGCAGCTGTCAACTTACACGCAAGGAGATGATGATTACATAATTGTATGAAACACGGCACCTCCATTTAGCCGTGCACAATTAAGCAACTCCGGCGAAGTCATTAGCGAGCCGAATAAGAAACTAAGATTTATCAAACTTTAAGGTGTAGCGCTTACTCCGAATAAATTGTTTGCTACAACTAAGTGAATAGTGCGAAGTTCCGTGAATCCAATTAATACTTTATCTGCCGTTTATCAGCTTTTCAATAAGATTTTTCCTATAAAATATAATTATGAAAAAACTTTCAAAGTTAGCATCTAAATTTGTCATTATTTATTTCTGAGGAACCGAGAAAAAAATTTGAAATATTATTGCCCCAGATAAGGCGAGATGCATTTTGTAAACATATTAAAAAACATAATACTATACATTAAATAACTGCATTGTAACTGCAAAGAATTGAAAATGTATCGCATCGCATAGCCTCGTCACGACTCAATGTGAATTAATACTTAATATTAAAAGATCAATATTATTCAGTGTGGTATGGAGAGCAGCTTCATTCACTCTTGGAGAGCAATTATATGAGGTTTTGGTCACAAAGACTTCACTTAGACCCTCTAGTAACTTAGTGAAAGTGAAGGGATGGTGGCCCATAAGGTATGGCCATACGGTATGGCCCTACGGTATGGCCATAGCCTCACTTTCACTAATAGCAAGAACGAAAGAGGTTACAAGTTACCAATCAATTCCACGATTAGCTTAAACACAGACTAGCATAATCACTAATCAGGACTAAGTTTCTTTTTATATTTTTGTCAATTATTTACATTAACGTTGGTTTATTATGTAATTCATAACTTGTCTGTTTGTACGCTCCAAACTCGAAACTTCCTTATCGTTGTTTGAGTATTGTTTCCATTCGCCAATGAATTATAAAATTATCACAATAAACATCTTTGCGTTAGAGTGTGTAAAACAAACCGATAGATTCAAGGATAATTTTGAAATATTTTTACTTGAAACAGAATGAATTCTTTGTTTCTATAAAAAATGTTCCAACGTTATAAATTAACTCTTTTAACGCTGCTACTTTCGCAGTGAACTCTATACAAATAAATACGTGTCGTAAAGTATTATCACTTTGTTTTGTTACACCTTGCATACCGGTAACTGGTAAGTTCGCTCTCTATGATTATAGGGTTGTCGAATTTAAGTTTATAACTATGTTATGTTATTTATAGACGTTTATGGTTTGCTTACTCTGGCATTTGTAATTATAATAATAATAATATCTATGGACGCTTCACACTACGTTAGTCTGGCCCCGTGCTAAGTACCTGAAGGACTTGTGTTAAAGGTACCAGACAACGGAAATATATTTAATACTTTTATACTATACATAATATATTAAGATTTTTATTATATCATACACATATTTAATACACATCCGGACCCGGGAACATTGAAAACTTTTTGTTCCGTCGGCGGGATTCGAACCTGCGACCCCCGGATTGAGCTGCCACACACTGAACCAATTAAGCCACAGAGGTCGTCTTAATCTAATCTAATAAATAAATTAAGAAGACTTAATCAAGCTCACTCAAGCAGAGCTTAAGTTTTTCATAAAAGTTTGATCTCATTTGAGATTAAAAGTAAACAAGCATCATTATCATACAAAGTCAATACTCATGGATCAGAGTTATACTCGGTTTTAGTTCATTTTGATCTTATTTTAAACAAAATGTACTATAGGAGGCTATTAATACTCTCTAATGCTAAGTACTCACATGCGGTTTTACTTGATAGTTTTACTCCAAATCGAGTAATAATTACTGTGTGGACCGCAAAACTCACAGCTCGAAGGCTCGCATCGAGCCACTTGAAGGCACGATGGAATTAAATATATCGATTTAGAATAAAACTATCGAGCAATGCTGAATGTGTGGACAAAATCTCGAGCCACGGGTTTTACTCGACGTTATTGCTCGATCGAGCAAAACCGTATGTGAGTACTTAGCATGAGGCTCTCTATTTAAAATGTCATTGTACCTCGCAATAATGAAACATATTACCATTTTACTTAAGTCGAGCTTTTTGTTAACATTTGAATAAAATGTACTAAACGGAGCACAGTTAATCGTGGTACAATGTACTTGTAGTTAAGCTAAGATGAAGTTCAAAATCCTATAAATTCCAAGAACTAACCTAAAATGAACTTTCTAATAAACTGAGTTTGATTAAGCATACCAGAGATATCTTCGTAGTTAATAACTGGAGTTTATTGATACTGGCTGCCGCTTGTGGGTTTGTCCGCATCCTGAGATTCCTGACGTATGTTTAGTTTATGTTATTTCGAATTGTGTTATATTTTGGTAACACAAACGTTCATTTTTATAAATTTGAAGTGATGCAACGCACCGCTGCAATGCAGGTACGCTGAGTGTGGTCTCGAGTTTTTAGAGCAGTCACTTACAGCAATGATTGTTCCGCTGCGATTACAGTGCAGCACCGCAACCGCATCCCGACGCGACGTTTAACATAAGAAATCTAATATATAAAAATAAGTCGGGTTTTCCTTCCTGACGCTATAACTCCAGAACGTACTAACCAATTTCCACGGTTTTGCATTCGTTGGAAAGGTCTCGGGCTTCGCGAGATCTATAGAAAAAAAAAACAGAAAAAACTTCAAGAGAAAAGCAGGAAAACAGGGAAAATCATTAAAGATAAAACAACGGATTTAGTCATTGTGTTGACGTACGTTGTTGCAACCTTATACCTTATGGCGTCCGTTATGGCGACACAACGTATCCACAACGACACGTGTGGCCTTTCGTAATTGCCACGAAAAATATAAACCGAACTTACATCTTAAACTGTGATTACATTATGTCCGACAGACGGCGCTAGATTGTCCCCCGTGATTGATTAACCCTGTAATTGAGTTAGCGAGTGTTTGTGGACGTCGGTACACTTGTAAATTCTTATTTGGGCTTACTGCTGAGACGATTGATTTGGGAGCCCTTGATAATTATCACAGTAATAGGAGTAAGGATCAGTTGAAACAGAATAAACGAGGCGAATTCATTAAAGCAGTACAAAATTAGAAAGCCAATAGGCGTGTGATGTTGCTTCAATTTTGTATCATTATTACGGACTCGGATTTTAATTGTCTACATAAACCACTGAATCGATTTTATTGACATTTAATATGGAGATAGACGATAGTTTGAGTTCACGGAAAAAAAACCGTCTTCGTACCCATACAAATTGCTAATCCGGGCGTCCGTATGGGTATGAAGACGGCATTTTTTTGAGTTCCCAGCATTGTTCTCATAGAAAAAGTTCATTATGACGGGCCCATTTGATGGTTTCAAGGATAACGGTGTTTACACTAACGAACTGTAGTGTGTGAGAGAGAGAAAAAGTCAGAGCAATATATTATGAGGATGGTGATTAAAATCTCGATGTCTTTTAATTAAAAGGACTAAAACGTAAGCTATACTAACACTGTACTAAAAAAAACTAATTGAAATCAATCTAAAATAAAAAACAATTTTCACTTTAATGGCAACACATTTCCGTACCAATTTGTTAAACATTCTATCGGTATAAAACGTAAAGCTTTGGCCGTAAATGGTGACCGCGGTGATATATTCCGGTATTTGGTGACGTCAGGTATTCGGTGACGGGCTTTGTCGCCGAATAGTCGGTAGTAATCTAACGGATTGCGTTCGCGTGCGGCGGTTTCAGTGTTAAATACATTTAATTACACTACTGCGGTCAAAACTTTTAGGAGGGTAACAAATGGTAGTAATGATAAACCTTTTATTTCCTTTTAGTTCTTTGACATTTTTTGTTATAGCAACTTCTGATTGGAACAGGAAACTAAAAAACTTTCCACTCCTCTAATCTTTAGTCTGAATAATTTAATGGGAATGTGTGGAGGGCTAATTTACCCTTTAAAAAAATTAACGACAATGCCGGCAGTAAGCGATTGTTTTGTACAAAGTTTTTTGTAACTTTTACAAAAAATATCTTGATAATATTATGATTTTTGACCAACTTCCAAAAAGGAGGAGGTAATACGTTCGGCTGTATGTTTTTTTTATGTATTGTAGCCGTAACCCGGGCGGAGCCGCGGGTGACTGCTAGTAATAATATGTACAACTCTAAGATAACAAGCTTTAAGTAATATAGCCTTGTGGTCTCATAGGTTTAATATTTTGTTAAAAAATAATAATAGTTTATAAGAACGAAAAAAATAGTTCAGGGTTGTCACTCGTCAGCATAAAATAATTACGCGGTGAACATCAGATAGCGCGGCAAAAACTGCGACCCTCATAATATATTATCGCCCCGTAATGATAAGTGATTAATGACATCACGTCACAGATAGTAAAAACGGCACCGGTATTAGTTTGACCTACATAAGCACCGTGTAATGTCTTGTCACCGTCATTTTGTTTCATTGTGACAAACAACAGGACTTACCTTTTATTTTACTAAGGCCCAATTTCACCAACGACTGTTAAAGTTAATGCTGAATTAGTATCACGTTACCTCTTTCGTTTTTATATGAATTAAAGAGAAGACATGACATTTTAACATGCTGCTAATACTAACAGGCGTTGGTGAAATTGGGCCTTAATCTTTATTTATTTAAAAATAATTGATGTACAATCTGCAACAGAATAAGTTCAATTAAAATACAACTTAGTTAAGTTTATTTATTCCAATTAGAATATTTTCCAGTGTTTCTGTTATAAGTAATAAAAAAAGAGTAGCAAAATTACAATCGTCGATCACTATAGTGCATATTTAATAAAGATAATATATTTATTTGAAATAAGAAGCATGTTAAGCCTTTGTGTATCGGAGCTATAAAAAGTTATCAGTTACATAACATTTGACTGTAACTTGTGACATCCCTACTGTTAGCACCTATAACGTGCTACGTGACGTTTAATTAAATTTGCAATACCGAATACAATTGACACGTACACTCATCACCATGTTTTGGAAGGATTTACCTGGATTTACCTGTGTAAAACTAGGTAAAAAAGGATATTTTATAATAGAAAATTGTTTTTTTTCACGCAAGTTTATATTATATTGTATAATTTGTGCGTAAACGCATAAACATGAAGTGGTCTTATAGGCCAAGACTAGATTTGAACATTTTGATGACCGTTGATATTTAGAAAGACATTCCAACGTAATGTAATTCTAACATAATTTCTATCCAAAGTCCAAACGGACGCACATCTTTTTACTTACATTGACCAGGCTTTTGTTCGAATGGACGTACCGTCAATGCACACTCTTATATTTACCATAAAAATTCTATGACACCTATTAATTTTTCAATAAAATATTGACAGGCGTGGAGGACGCGTCGCACTGTACGGGGCTCATAAAACCGAGACACGTCCTCGACATAAACACGCTAAATCAACATCTCGTTCTCTCGCGTCAAATAAATTTAAACATCCATGATGTTGGCTCTCCGACTATATCGTACCGCGATTTTTATCGGTGCGATTTAATGGCCGTTATCATGAATGTTTCATGAAATAAATTGTATTTGAATGTTTAAGGTATTGTTTTATAATGGAGGTGTAGTTAAGAATGAAGTAGGAAAAGATTTTAGGAGGTAATCGGTCTCAGTGATTGCTAAATCACTAAAATAATGCTTGTTCGATACAGTCTTAGTAGATACAATTTACTAAAAAATTAAATAACACAAATTGTCAAACAAATTCTGATGGGTTACGGTCAAACAATCAACCGCTTGAGATTTGTTTTACTCTGTCTGATCGGCCTGGGGATCGTTAGCGCATATCCACCAGTTTTTTTAAATAATAGAATCAGGGTAATGTTTACAAAGTTGACGCCAGCCTTGTATATACAGATATAGTACAAGAGTTTGAGGCCAGCGTTGTATATACATATATAGAACAAGAGTTTGACGCCAGCGTTGTATATACAGATATAATACAAGAGTTGACGCCAGCGTTGCATATACAGATATAGCACAAGAGTTTGACGCCAGCGTTGCATATACAGATATAGTACAAGAGTTGACGCCAGCGTTGCATATACAGATATAGTACAAGAGTTGACGCCAGCGTTGCATATACAGATATAGTACAAGAGTTTGACGCCAGCGTTGCATATTATACAGATATAGTACTAGAGTTGACGCCAGCGTTGCATATACAGATATAGTACAAGAGTTTGACGCCAGCGTTGCATATACAGATATAGTACAAGAGTTGACGCCAGCGTTGCATATACAGATATAGTACAAGAGTTTGACGCCAGCGTTGCATATTATACAGATATAGTACTAGAGTTGACGCCAGCGTTGCATATACAGATATAGTACAAGAGTTTGACGCCAGCGTTGCATATTATACAGATATAGTACTAGAGTTGACGCCAGCGTTGCATATACAGATATAGTACAAGAGTTTGACGCCATCGTTGCATATACCGATACAGTAAATGAGCCCACTCGCTTTTAAACTTTCCCTCGAAAGCATGTATACACCTGATCCTCCTATCTATTACCCGTCTGGTGGAGCATTAATTATTCGGCTCAGGTGCCGGTCCGCGATAAATATATCTTCACCATCAATCAGAGCGTCGAAGTTTTCTAACTTCAATTGTTTATTACCACATAAATTAAAGTTATGCACTTTTAGCTATTCTAGGCTCTTTGTGGAATCTTGATTCATGTATATTGTTGTGTAGGTCATTTACCGTATACTTAAGTTGGGTAAAGTCTTAGGTATTTTCTGCTTTGTGTACCATCCAATTTCTCCAACTGATACATAGGCAAATGGCGGATTGAAGCTATTGGGCCGGATTATGTGAAGTCAATGGTAGTCGTGATCTGGCAGTGGCCTTGACATAACTTAATCAAAACACAGATATCCGCTATTTGCCTATAACTCAATTCCTCTCATAATACTTGCTACTTTTAAAAATTATTTCCTTAACTCCTGTAAGTTATCAAGTCATTTTGATATTATGCGTTAACTAGCTTTACTGTAATTCAATTGATATTTTAAGGATCTTACCTTGTAGTAAAAAATTGCAGCTACACCACAGATCCGCTGGGCTATCACGTATCTCGCGAAAGCAAAACGATAGCAAAAATTGTGCAAAAATTGCGCAAAAATCGCAATTTCGTATTATGTATCAGCAAAAACAATACGATTGCAATCGAGCGACAGTACTCCCTCTGCCGAACAATCAAGGAACTATAATTGCATTACAATCGCTAAATCTCCATACTTTTGCAATATATTTCGTATGAATCGTATCACGTAAGGCTTTTGACAGCAATGCGATCGCGATCGGCGAGCAATTTGAACTGTCAAATAGCGATCACAACAAAGGTGATTTTTTACCGATTGCTTGTTTATCGCTGAGAGGTTAGTTGTGTTTTGCGTCAATATTTAAACTGTAAAACGTATTTTTATAACATTGGCGCATACAGTGCTCATATTAGAAGCCATTCTTGAAGGAGAAACAAGAGATGTAGCCAGAAATACAGCTAAATAAGACCTCGCAATCTCGACCGAGCCCAGGCACTGGAACTGTCTGACTCTGAGTTTAAAACCCATTACAAGGGTTGAATAAGGAGCTGTTTGTGACGAGTTAAACACATTGACAAGAAAAATAACAATTAACACATGTGCTGTGTTGTTGCGAAACATCTGCAACAACTATCACGTCGCCTGCCAGTACGACGACTTCCAAGTGCTTCAACAAGTTTAGGACCACACTTAAGCCATTGCAGGATGTTACAGTTTCTTTGAAAAAGTGAGAACCAGCTTTTAGTGAGTGGCAGACCGCAAAGAACTTGCAGAGGTTGTGATCTTTATGAAGTGAAAAATAAAGCAGTAAAACAGTGTTACTTGTTTCATTTGCATGTAGTTTACTATTAAGTTATTGTTATTTATCTTCATGTAAGTAGAATTAAATGGAATAAGTACTTTTAAACATACATCAGAAATAAGGTTTATTTTTTAGTAAGTAAAACATTTTCTTTATGACTAATTATTTTATGCATAATCTCCAATATAATGAAATGTGCAACAATAAATAAAAGATTTAGTCTTGTATTATTTAATAATAACAGAAATATATTATAACCAATGTTAAAAAGGTTTATTAAAATCAGAATACTGCTTAAAACCTATCAATCCCCAAGCGGCAGCTGGCTGCCGCATAACAATTGAAAATTTATTGTCTGGGGTCTGCGATACATACGATGGAGGTGCTACAAGCTCTTATGAATAATGTTAATTTCTTTATTAGGCTGGTTTTACAGTCACGCGTTTCGGCAGCGCCGTCGGAGCGCCGCGCGTTCGAAGGTGTATGGGGGTAGTAGTAGCGTTTTAAAGTCGCGCGCTTGAGCAGCGTCGTTCGTCCATACGTTTGTTACAGCTTCGAACGCGCGCGCTCCAACGGCGCTGCGAAACGCTCTACTATAAAACCAGCCTTAGTGTTTTATCCTGATGTTTTAAATATCAATATTGTAAATATTAACATGTAGGTACTATAAGTATATTAAAATAAAAATACAACTATTATTTTTATTACAAATTGATTTAATACTTACAAAGTAAAGTTTTTATCAATTATGTACCTACTTATGTAAATTTATCAATATCACTCAATTCCTTCAGTATAGTCTATAACTCTATATACTTAGTCTTTAAAGTTGTTACTTTGCATTTGTTAATAATTAACAATTATAGTAACTCTATTAATAGCTGTATTCTGTTTAGTATTCCTAATAATCAATTACATATATTTTAATACTAATGTGGGTTTCTGAACCAAAAACAAAATTACATTCAAATTATTAAAGGTTTTTTATTGTATTCTCACTAAAATATGTTTTGTTAACAGTTAATAATTATTATCAGTACCTACATATCAGTTATATAATGTTATAAAATGTCAATTTACAAAATAAAGAAATAAAGTACATACAAAGTGAGATTTTTTATTTAATATAAACCCCAAACTATAGGTAACACTGTATATGACAACTTTTATTATAATTTTAATATGACAAAGTATAATATGTAGTTTCACACAGTCATCTATTTTAACACAAAGTTTTTCATTTTAAAATGATTTTAACAATAATAAATATTTGTTATAACTAATAAGACAAGTCAAATATTGTTGATTCAGCAGCACTCCGTAGTTTGTCATCGGTATGGTACTTTGAATCAGACAGCCCAGCTTCCATGAAATCCATATCTGCAAAATAAAGTTAATTTAATAAAAAATACTTATTTTTTTGTATAGTTTAAAACTTATTTAAAATTTACTGTAAGAAACAACTACTTCCACAGAAATCATCCGATAATATTGTATTGGATGGTTTGGCTTTTCAGCCTCACTGTATAAAGTCACTAATAAAAATATAGGTATTAAGTTTATGTTTTTAATAAGTTAGATAGAAATTGTATACTTACAGAGTATAATAAAAGCAATATTATTCAAATTACTCGTAGTTGAAGCAGACGGCCCAGTTTCAATGAAATCCATAATATCTGCAAAATAAAGTTATTTTAAGAAAAAATATTTACTTCTGCCTATAATTCAACACTAATGTAAAATTTACTGTAAGGAACAACTACTTTCACAGAAATCATCCAATAATATTGTATTGGATGGTTTGGCATTTCAGCCTCACTATATAAACTCACTTATCTAATAAAAATATAGGTAATTATTAAGATTATGTTTTTAATAGGTTAGTTAGAAATTGTAGAACTTACCTACTTAGTACTTACAGAGTATAATAAAATTCTATGTTCACCATCACCAAATACTAGTGCTCTGCGATGAAAGCCAAGACTTCATTGTCGACTTTGTTTATTGGTAAACCATATCATCATCTTTGATTACCAGCAGCATCAGCAGGCCCCAAAGTACCACCTCTGTTAGCCATAGCTTCATCTTGCTATTGCTTTTAACTTTTAAGGTCAGCCCAGTACTACAAAAATAGAAAAGTGTTATGAAAAGGCAAAAAAGGGATAAGTAACATCAGGAAAGTACAAATTAAGGATGCTTACCTTTTTCTATTGTTCTCAAGATTTTGTTGATCTAGATTCTAGAGCTTTAGGCTCATGGGCAAGATTATTCTACGGTTTTCAACATTTTCTTTTCAGATTGACCCAAGATCTACTCCTTTGGCTATTTCACAAGGAAATCCAGCTAATACATTGGTGAAATACCAAAGATTTTACATTTTAAAGTATTGTACTTGTATAATCTCGCTCACTTGTTATTTTGTTCACGAAACAATCACAACTAAAGCGAACGCAGAGCACTTTTGTATACATTAGAAACGTGAACACTTGTAAACATTGTCGAAGTTTGTTTGATTTGACATTCCAATAATAGTTCCTTTGATTGCTACTAAATTGTTTTTGGCGCTAGTGTACTCGCAAAAGTGCATTGAAACGATAAGCGAGCGATCCGCGAGCGATCGCTTACATGATACCATTTTTTTTTATACCCAGCAATCGATCGCGCGATCATCGCGCGATTTTTGCTGATGGTTTGTTAATCGCTATTTTTACGTGATAGCCTTGCCGTTTTGTTTCGTTGTCAATATAATCCTAAATTATGATGATTTCTGGTGGCCCAAGAGCCTTATTCTATAGGTTTATATGTCGAAACTGATGAAATAGTAGATAATATAATAGTTGCACCCGCAACTCCATTGTGTAGAAATAATTTTATCGCGCGGGACAATTTTTTGCAAGATGAAAAATAGCCTATGTCATTTCCCGGGGTTCGAAGCGGTTTAAGAGTGAGGTAACAGATAGACACAGTTTCGAATATGTGGGGGTTTTGCTAATGATGCCAAATGTGTTCCCGAGCATATGATTTTTATTTATTGTCCCACATAAGATTGATATTATAAAGGTGCACGCGCGGTGCTTACTGATTATGAACGCGTACTGACGGTAAAATGCATTGTTAAGTGAAAAATGCTACGGTGTGATTTATGACACCGTACAGAATACATACTACTATTATAAATGCAAAAGTATGTTTGTCTGTCTGTCTGTCTGTCCGTCTGTCCGTCTGTCTGTCCGTTACATCTTCACGCTCAAACCGCTGAACCGATTTTGCTCAAAGGTATAATAATAGCTCCCACACCGGTTTCGGTGACGGTGGCCGGTTTCATTGAAACCAGGCCAGCTATGCAGGAGCAATTTTATAGTGCCCAAGTGTGTGCTCAGTACACAAGAGCACTCTCTATTCCTTTACTCTCATAACCCAGTGGGACGGCAGACCGACACGACCGGCGAGAGATCAGGCGCAGGACTGACTTTTTACATGCCCATCCGATAGATCATCTTACTTGTCAGACAATCAGGTGATCAGCCTGCATTGTCCTAACCAAACTTGGAAATAACATGTTTCCAACGCGGGAATCGAACCCACGACCTCCGAAGAGCCGCGCTCTGTACCACTAGATCACGGAGGCGTCAAAGGTATGGAGATACTTTGAGTCCCGAGGAAGGACATAGGATACTTTTTATCCCGGAAAAATGTACGGTTCTTACGCGATAAACGAATTTTGGCGCTACGGAGTTGCGGGCAGCATCTTGTTAACAATATTAATATGGGTTTATGGATTTATCGAGAAACTTGTCAACCTGAAATCTAATAATGTGGGATATGCGGCAACGATTTATCTCGAGTGTTCGATGTTGTTTGATAAAATCCACTGCAATATCCGATGCGGTTTGGCAATTATACCACAAATTATCGCAGCCAGGGTATTCGGGACTTAATGGCTCATGTAATAAAGTAAAGTATCGATCGGTAGCCGGTGGCTATTTACTACAATAAACCATTTAAATTTACCTTTCGCCGGCTGGATTACTTGCGGGCCACTAAACACTTTAAGAAATGGCGTTTTAGACAACTGCTGAAATATTTTGATTTTTTTTTAAGTCCTGTTGTATATTTATTCATATAACCAGGGGGGTGAGCAAAAATCTTTTCGTTTTCGCTTCGTTATACAAGGTGTAACAAAAACAAGTGATAATACTTTAGGGTGTGTATGTGTTCCTTATAGAGAGTTCACTGTGAAAGTAGCAGCTCTGAAAGACCAAATTTCTTTTTCACTTTTGTATGGGGAAACTCGTAACGTTCGGGCGCTTGCCCATACAAAAGTGAAAAAGTTGTTTGGTCTTTCAGCGCTGCTACTTTCACAGTGAACTCTCTATAAGGAAAACATACACACCCTAAAGTATTATCACTTGTTTTTGTTACACCCTGTAGAATCGCTGATGAAAATGTATGGAATTGACATAAGCGTTCGTTAATATGACGTTGACGTTCGACTCGTCTTGTGTCAGTTGCATACATTTTCGTCTAAATGATCAAAAGTTTCGGCTAAATGACCTGATTTCTCAATTCCCAGGCTTCAAATTATCTTCAAAACAAATTTTAGCAAAATCGGTTCAGCGGTTTAGGCGTGAAGAGGTAACAGACAGACAGAAACACTTTTGCATTATTTAGTTTTAGTATGGAATTTCTTCATATAGTCCTGTCGTCAATATTAATTAAAAAAATAAGAGCTGGGATCTGTTTCTTTGGAGATACAAATTATTATCTCTTATATATAAAATTCTCGTGACAAAATGTTAGGCCGCGTACTCCTCCGAAACGGCTTTACTGATTTTAACCAAATTTTATATGCATATTCAGTGGGTCTGAGAACCGGCTACTGGGTACTTTACTAACATTGATAAGTGCATTTGTTGAATAAATAATAGTAAATTATTACAACTCGAGACTGACGGCGACCATTGTTTGTGCGACGGGATAGCGGTAGATGTTGCCATGTTGACATACTTATTTAGTCACTTCAATAAAATAATACGGGCGAAATACTTTAATTATGGCAAAGAGACGTTTGCCGGGACAGCTAGTAGTTACTATAAATCTACTGATGTGAAAAAGTTTCTTAAAAGAGTTTGTGTTAGCAGTTTTTGCTACGCAAAGAAACGATTATTTGCCGATGATCGATTACCCAAAAGGTAAAAGTTTTAAGATAATAATATTATTTACTCAATTGTGTTCAGAGAAAACAGAAAGTAAACATATCAGATCGCCCGAGGGACCCCACAGCCGGAAATGTGATTTTAGGCCCTTTCTGTACATTAACCGTCAAAAAAGTAACAAAGTTGATATACTGTTTTTAACAGTCACTTTGACATAGGTTGGTTGAAACAAGGATAGTTTGTTTTTGGTTTACAACAATATAGGTCAATACTGAGTGGTATAATTATTGTGATGCATCTTATAATAGCTCCCACACCGGTTTCGGTGACGGTGGCCGGTTTCATTGAAACCAGGCCAGCTACGCAGGAGTAATCTTATAGTGCCCAAGTGTGTGCGCAGTACACAAGAGCACTCGCTATTCCTTTACTCTCATAACCTAGTGGGACGGAAGACCGACACGACCGGCGAGAGATCAGGCGCAGGACCGACTTTTTACATGCCCATCCGACGCATGGATCATCTTACTCTACAGAAAATCAGGTGATCAGCCTGCTATCGTCCTAACCAAACTTGGAAATAACATGTTTCCAACGCGGGAATCGAACCCACGATCTCCGGGTCAAGAGCCGCGCTCTATACAACTAGACCATGGAGGCGTTTGCATCTTAAAATGAGATGAAAGGGTGAATTTCAACAAATGACCTTTTTTTTATCATATCGGTGAACTTTTTTATTTATACATATTTTATATATTTTTCAGGTTGTATGTATTCTTTAGGATACAAAATGTTCCCAAATTTAATATCATTAACGTATCGTTTAAGACTAAGGAGAAAGTTCAGTTTGAATTCTGGTTTCCACCGATATGATAAACCGGCACCGATTTTTATTTCTGTGCACCGATATGATAAGCTTAACCACCGAAATGACATACTAATCCAGCGATATGATAATATTACCTTTATAATATTATATTTATGTATTTATTTTGATCAAGAATAGAGTACTTAAAATAAAATTAAAACATTTTTAAAATGTTTTACAATATTTGAGTGGATTTCAACAACTTGCATTTTTATATAATTTTGGTAGAATTTTTTGTTTCCCCCAAAATTGGAGATTAGGTGTTTACGGGAAACTGGTACGACAACCACCACCTAGATGAAGAACGAAGTGAATGCGTATTTTTTATGCTTCAAGAATCAATGGTATTTTGTAAAAATAATGTTTTACACACCCTCTTACCCACCAAAATTAGAATTTGCGAGAAAAATAATCATTAAAAAAAACTACATGCACTAAAGTTATGGCACATTAACTTAACTATAAACAAACCAAAACTCTACCGTTATTCAAAATAACTACATGATATTATTGCCACAAGTAGGATAATTTACACCAAAATTGCATAAAATCGGAGGTTTTGTGATAAAACTGTTTTCTTTCATTTCTGGCTGGAAACTGGTACGACCCAGCCCACAGCCACCTCCTAAACTAGTTAGCGTGTGGCTGAATGAAGTAAATGCCGTATTTTTATGCTTAAGGGATCAATGGTATTTTTTAGAAACAACGTTTCGTAAATCCCACCAAAATTTAAAAATTCTCCGCGACAGACCTAAACTGTGTCATAAAAACTCAACTACAGAAGTTAGCACAATAAAATTGATATATTATTATGTCAACTATATAAAACGACTACATAAAAATAAAAATCTAATCCAGTATCAAGTTTTCTGTTAATCAGTCTAGATATTGAGTAAAATTGTTCGGCGACAAGCTACCAAAATTGGAAATCGCCTATTTATATTTTCTTGGAAAATAATTATTATTTTAAAAAATAAAGATAGGCCCAAATTATAAGCGTTATGTTTTACTTTTAAAATCAAAAATGAAAACGATATTTTGAAAAAACAAGATAGTTTTCAGCCTTGCCGCGCGAAAAAGCGGTTTGGGAAATCCAGGCATTTGATGTAGGGATATAGAATAAAAAAAAAGTTATCATCGTTGCCTTTATTAAAATGAACTAGATGTGAAAAGAAAAATAAAATAAAAACTTTTAATGGCCCATACATCCTTACATCCGTTTTTTTTACTATCATGCGCATTTGTAATTTCTTTGTATACTTAACGAAATACCACTAGATCAACCGATATGATAAAACAATTCACCGATATGGTAAAATTATCAACCGATATGATAAAGCAATCCACCGATGTGACAAAACTGTACGTTGGTCATGATTCTGAACACCGATATTAGATTTAAGACACCGATTCGTTTTTTCTTATAATTTCGGTGTAAATTATCATATCGGTGGTTAAAATGACCACCGATTACACCGATGTGAGAGCAGCGACGTGAGAAAAAACGCACTTTTTAGGAAATTATAAAAAATGCATTAGGTATATCTAAGATATTTTTTTTACAGATAATGAAGCTTAATCACTTATATATTCATTAGAACCAAACAACAATTTTAAAACTATTAATTACATAAAAAAAATTCAATCACCGATATTATAAAATTATTGTCCGAGAGCATTTTAATGGCATACTTATATTGTTGGCACGAATATGCAGCGGTTTGACGCAAATCTATCTTGACTGCGTGGAAGCACACACTAAGGAGTAAATTAAAATTGGGGTGGGGAGACTGCCCGACTCGTCGATGAAAAGTAATGCTCAAATTTCTTTTATCCAGCGATATGAGGAAAATTCTCAGGACAAGTACATTTGTGCCTCTAAGTAACTATAATCGTTAATTATATAATAAAATATGGTATATAATAATAGATTAACTAATATTCTACGAAATAATATATGTTATACCCTTAAATTATTCATATTTTCTAGTATGTAAGCGTTTTTGTTTGTAAAAAAAGTAGAGGGACAGCACCGATTTGATAAAAATAGATCTTTAAGTTTTTTTTTTTTTTTTTTTTTTTTTTATTTATTATGGTTACCAACAGCATATGCATTTAAAAAATTACAGTTGATAGTGTAGTACTAGAGTCGAATACCTGATGCACACACCTTTATAGGCAACACAACATTCATTAGTATAGTGTTAACAACAACATGCAAAATTACATTAAATAGTATTTAAAAACAATTATAAATTATATTATGAACATAAATTAGAAATAAATTACAATTTAAAATCTGATCGAATTACATATTATTAATAACATTTTAAGAGCAACACAAAATTGACTCAGGTAGTAATATTATGTATACAAATTATTCAAATATACAACAACAATTTTATATTATATTACATTGATTAATTGTTTAATTGATTTAAGAATATCTCTTATGTACGGGATATTGAATTAATTATTGGTGGGTAACTCAAAGCACTTTAGGACTTTTTTTATGAAAACATTAAAGTTGTCATGAAAAATGTCGACACTATTGTCCTTTGCACATGTGTAGCTGTATAAGTCACACATACGCTGTGGTGGGGCATGCTTCCCCACGTTTGTTCTCCAAGGAGGCCCACGCAAGATTTTAGTTATAGGGTGTCGTGGTCGATTATAAGGGACAGACAGTGAAAACAGTTCCAGAAAATCACAGCAAGACACCTTTCCATTCATAATTTTGTAGAGCATGGCAAGATCGTGGATTTTTCTCCGAACACTCAGTGGTATAATCTTGTAGAAATTTAGGCGCTGCTCGTATGGACTCCTATGTGAAATGCCTCTGTCTGAAAAGGCCAAGTGTCTGGTGAAGTGTCTTTGAATTTTTTCAATTCTCTGAGATGGTTGAGAATAGGAAGGACTCCATACAGAGCTTGCGTACTCGACGTGACTGCGTACTAACGAGTTAAAGAGCAGTATTTTTGTAGCTGGTTTGAAACCTATTGTGTTTCGCTTAATGAAACCCAGCATACTAAGAGATTTGTTAACGACCGAGTTGATGTGGTTATTGAATTTCAGCTTGCCATCCAACACAACGCCTAGATCTCGAACCTCGTTTACCTCGTCCAATTTCGTACCCTCTACGTGATAACAGGACGCGTGGGGTTGGCGTTTCTTAGTGAACCTGATGTAGACACATTTTTTAGGGTTTAAGGCCATGCCATTAAGAGCGCACCAACGACTTAAGGAGTCAAGGTCATGTTGCAGAAGAAGACTATCAGCATAAGAGGACACGAGTCTGTACAGTTTAAGATCGTCCGCGTACATCGAAGCTTCGCAATATCTTATGAAAGTTAAAATATCGTTGATAAATGCGGAAAACAAGATAGGGCCGACGTGGGATCCTTGGGGAATGCCAGAAGTTACGGCGTATACATATGAATCGTAACCATTCACTGAAACCACCTGGAATCTGTCCCTTAAGTACGAGGCGAGCCAGGACAATAGACGACCGTGGATTCCAAACGACTCCAACTTGCGTATCAATAAGACGTGATTGACTCTATCAAAAGCGCTGCTGAGATCGGTGTAAACAGCATCCACCTGCAATCCAGAGTCAACAGCCTGGGATATGGAAGACACGAAAGGCAGAAGGTTAGACTCAGTTGAGCGGTTCCGACGAAAGCCATGTTGCTTGTCACTTAGAGTAATTTCAATATGCCCTGCAATTGTGGGACACACTACTGATTCAAAGATTTTGGAGAAACACGACAAGATAGAGATTGGCCTATAATTATTAATAATATTCTTGTCCCCTTTCTTGTGAATAGGAGTGACTCGCGCTGTCTTCCATTTTTGTGGAAAGATGCCAGACTGCAGGGAATTATTGAAGATTATAAATAATGGCAGAATTAGGTGCTCGCCACACTTTTGAATAAATATAGGGGGAATGCCGTCAGGACCAGCACTTTTAGAGGTATCGAGACGTTTAATTATTTGATGGATTTGGTCTTTTGACACACAAAGTTGGCTTATCGTTTCCACATTCATAGTTGGCGCACAGGGAAGTGGTAAATTGATGTCAGGAGGTAAGTATGTAGAGCGGAAATGGTCGGCGAATAAGTTGGCGATTTCAGGACCAGTGTCGGCTTGACTGTCACGAAGAAACATTTGAGCGGGTATCAGGGAGTTGCCTCTACGTTTGTCCTTTATGTGTCTCCAGAATGATTTGGGATTTGAGATAATGTTATTTTCAAGTTTATGTTTGTACTCTACGTAGCACTTATGGGATTGGTTTTTAAAACGATTACGAAGTATATCGTATTCGAATTTGTCGCGGGGATTGCCGTATTTACGAAACCTATCCCTCAATTTGTCCCGTTCAGTTTTAAGTTTAGTCAGAGCTTGCGTGAACCACGGAGGCTTATTAACCTTTTGTAACTTGCGCTTAGGAACATGAGCGTCGACAATATTCATGATTGTACCGTAAAATGACTCGACCTGTTCATCGACACTGCGGTGTAGGAGTTTTCTTTCCCAGTTTGTGGCGCTTAACTCGCTCTGAATGCTATTGTAGTCAGCTTTGAAGTAATTGTAATCTGAACGCGATTTGGAGCATAGAGTCGAGACATTCGAGACATTTTGCAGTAAAAAAGATAAACTAGGATGTTTTGGATCTAATTTGCTTAACTCATTACACTGTTCAGACACGTTCGCGATACATAAAGTACTTAAAATTAAGTCCAGTATTCTGTTATCACAATTTTTGATGTTGTTATATTGGTGAATATTGTTAGAGTATAAGAAATCAATTAACTCGTATCCTAGAGCTGAATTGTTCAAATTATTGGGCATCATGTAGTCATTATAATGATCTTTTGTCCAATCTATAAAATTTAGGTTGAAGTCTCCTATAATAATTAAATCGTCTACATGGTTAAGAACGTTGCTGGCGTTGTTTAAAAATTTTGACAACAGGTTGGTTGATAGTGGTGGCGGGAGGTACACTGTACATATAGCGATCTTTTTACAGCTACGATTATTGTAAGTATTAATTAAAACCCATACTTCTTCGCAGTCGGTCTCCCAGGACTGCATACGTGTGGAATGGATGTCGCGTGAGATGGCGATCATAACGCCTCCTCCCTCGGATTTTAAGCTCGACGAAGAACAACGATCTCTACGATATACCGTGTACCTCTCGTCAACGAGCTCGCCATCGAAAATATTTGGATTGAGCCATGTTTCAGTAAACCCGATTATATCGTAGCTAGCATGAGCAATATTTAAGTATACGTCGTTTGTTTTGGTTCTCAGACCTCTTACATTTTGATAATATATATTAAACATACTTAACTAAACAGAAACCGCAAAGAATATTATCTAATTTAAAGACAGTTAAATATAAACTAAAATAAATAACAGAGCTTGGGGTCGCGGGGGTCTATTTGATTTTGTGCAGGCTTTCCAAATTATGTATGTGTATAGCTGGATACGTTTCATCTTTGCGTACATATATTCTGCCATTTCGTACCCACACATATTTGTATTTTGCATCCCTGGATTTCTGACGAGCAGCCGCGTGAAGGGATTTGAGGGTTGGCGACAGATGTTCTGTGACGTAAACTGGTTTAATGGTGCTCTCGAGACCCAGGTGACTAGTATTAAGTTTATTACTGGGGTTCTTTTTATTGTAAGTCGCGACTGCCGCAAGAAGTTCATCACGACGACGAGCACTATTAAGTTTTAGGATCACAGAGCGGGGACGATCGCTGTCTTTGTTCAGTTTTGCCACTCTGGTTACATTTAGCATCTCGTTACTCTGGTTACATTTAGCATCAAGTTATTTATTTCTACCTTTGTAATAGTCCTAGGCATATTATATTTTTGCTACAATCCTATAGCTAACCATTGAATAGTAAAACAAATAATTTACAACAATATTCCCTTTTTTTAATAGCAATTTCAACGAAGACAAAAAAAAAGCCGTTTGGGAAATTCACCCAAAATCAATATAAAGTCATCACTCACGCAACCGAGTTTTCTCGTTGTGGTTCTCGTAGAACACGTTACAACTTACATATATAATCGTATCTCAATGTATACAAAAATTGATTTTGATGCCAGTTTGACATTTGATAGTTTGAAAGCCAATTAATTAACGCTGAAGGCTGTCGCGAAGTTCAGTGTCGACGTGAGTTCGTGATGTGACGATGCCAGTTCAGTCAGTTACGTAAACTCATTTGGTTTGTACTAAAATTTTCTATGTATTATATTATACCTACTACTTATAATATGAGATTTTATCATAAAGTTAATAAAAAAAATATATACATAGCGGAATAGAGCAACAATCCCGAGCTGTCAAACGATACCGAAATTGGTTTCATCTGTGTGTAAAAATATGTGTACGTATACCAGTGTATACGTACACATATTTTACACAAGCATGATTGAACATGATTTCTATGAGATTAAATTGTCAACGTGTGGCACGTGCCGACTGGACGTCAAAAAAAGAGTGCTGCTATCACACGTCTCTTTTTACCACGCAGTGTTCCTGATAGTGAGTCTCTTGCTCAGTCTTTTGTTTCTCTATTCCGCTAGGTATATTAACTTTATGGATTTATTTATTGCACGACTTTGAAATTGATTTTGATGTAACTAGAGGTACCAGTTGGCAGCGGGTGACATGAAGAAACCGCAGACGACGTGTCGTCGCGACACTACTGGTTTCTATGTATTTCTATGCCCCGCAGCTAGCGACACGAAGCTAGCGACACTTTTCATAGAAATACATAGAAACCAGTAGTGTCGCGATGACACGTCGTCTGCTGCAATGTAGCCGGCTTACAACTTGTACCGTAAGGTGAATATTATATTCCGTTTCGAGATTCCCTCTATTATATCTTAGCCCAAAATTAATCGATAACTACAGCCACATAAATATCAGAAAGCTACGAATAAAACATAAATATAATTACATTATAATCGAAAATTAGCAAAGTAATAAAAACTCGGCCATAAGCTGATACTTAAAAAACCGCTTTACTCATGGCCCCGTAATCTCGGGCCTGAGCCTATTAAGACGTCGCCAGCAAAGATTGCTTTAATTCTATAAATGACTCGCTTTATTCCCAGCTATACTTCCCTTTGAATATAAACGGGTATAAATACTACTATTATACTGTACAACGGCTTCGTAATTCCATTTGGAGCCCTCAATTTTACTGGCAAGTAGTAATTGTGAATCAGATCTGGTTGACTAAATTAAAAAGTTTGCTATGTAATAGTTATTGCATACAATTTGGTGTAAAAATTTCTTACAATAATGTGGGTATCCAAAAATATTATCTATTTTGTCATCATAAAGTTTAAAACAATTTACGGAAATTTTTATGTTACTCATTTCATCCCCTCATGTCTTTAATAGGCATGATGACTATTTTTTTCTTATCGGTAATTGAAAGACACTTAAAAAATAGAAACATCGTTGAAAGAATGACTCTGATAGCTTAAAAATTCACCAAGATATGACAATTCAAATATCTCATGAAAAAAAGACCTGCCTGAAACGCTCCATACAAAGTGCTACGAAAGTATGACGTCAGTCTTTCGTAGTTTGTACGCAACGGGAGACAATTTTGTTCGACAGGTATATTAAATATTGCGTTTATGAAAGTGGTTTCATAACAAAAGTTGCTTTTAATTGCATAAGTTATCGAATTGTATACAAATATTAAGAAATTTTATTGAAAAAAAATTCGACTTGAATATCCAACTTTGAAGGCGCATAACAAAAAAAATACAAATGCTATCAAGCTGAAATTTTGGGAACACTTATTTTTTACCGCGATTTCTTTATTTTATTAACAAAATTCGCTAATCTTTGACCTTGTCATCATCCCTATTATTGTAATGTTAAGTCTGCTTTCGGTCGAATTGGCTTCGAACGATTTAACGTTTCACGGATTACAGGTTTACGATGTAATACGCTATATTCGTATCAAGAGCCATCAATCGCCAATTCCAATTGAAGTCCATTGAAATAGCCACGCTGGTGCATATTTCCCGATTTTTGCGGTAAAATTGAATCAAAACTGACGAACAAAAAGGTTCGAATTTTGTAAACGAAGTTGTTTTATTGAATTTTGCTTTGAAATTACGTATAGTCCGGTCACCGAAAATACATGTTCGGGATAAAACATGTATTATTTCTTTCATGCGTTAAAATATCGCTAATTCTATCATCTGTGGAAACGAGATAGCTAAGAAGAGAAAGCGAAAGAGTAGCGATGCCTGCTGATGAGTAGCTGCAGCAGAAGTGTTTTCACTTCTAACGTCACTCCTGGAGTGCAGCCTTAATTTTTTTAGATTTATAACATAGTCATTAGTCATTATTGTATAATTTAAATAATAAAACTTAAGAGGTGTCAAGGGTCACCCGAATG
The DNA here is from genome assembly GCF_905147365.1 of Aricia agestis. Lineage (NCBI taxonomy): Eukaryota > Metazoa > Arthropoda > Insecta > Lepidoptera > Lycaenidae > Aricia > Aricia agestis. Next base: position 15,160,673 of record NC_056416.1, on the reverse strand, counting down.
GAACGAAGTTATTTGTTATGTTCAAAAAACTTGTATGTACCATATTATACATTCAAATTTTTTTTATAAAAAACGCCATCTATAGACGCCCAGGAATACTAACAACGCGTCGCTGTTTATTTTCAAAATTCCGAAAACGCCATCTATTTAACGCACAGGAATACTATCAACGCCCTCTGCCCCTACTATGCAGGTACTAATAAAAAGTGTCGAGGTCAAATATCGTTCTGTCTAGCCTCCTTTACGCCGAACGCGCGATAAGGAACTTCGTTCCAATAATATGACTTATAAATTAACTCGGATAAACATTAAGCATACATCTCATGAATAACCCCGCTGATAGATTGTTTTGTAACTGAAGCGTGCACGTTGAATATTTACTGTATGTTAGAAAATTCTTTCACAGAACGCTTCGACACATAGTTTACGTACTTTACTGAATTGCAAATTATTTTAAACGTTTTGCATTTGAATTTTGATGTTTAGAACTTTAAGTCAATATTTTAATGGCTTTATTCAGGAAATGGTATCACGACAGTGTGATTTGGTGGGATAGACACATTTTGAAGGCAAAAGTTTGTGACTGTAGGTATGTAGTTATGTACCCCCAGTTAAAATTATGAAATTAGTAATATTATTGGAAGATTTCTATAGCAAAGGATTTTTTATTGATCTAAAAGTAAGTCTTCCAGTAGAATACAATATTATTTTTCTCATAGGATACGCGCGGGTGGAGTCTTAGTGGAAATTTACTAATGGCCTGACCAAATCTCCTAAATAATAATTGTTACCGAAGCTCGACAAACTCAACAATCAACACTAAAGTCGACAAAAGTAGCCTTAATTAATTAATATATTATAATATCTGCCCGGCTGATCGAAGCCCTGCTAATTGGGGATTAAAATTTAATAATCACATCAAACGGAAAGGTTTCCCTTTGCCTTACTTAATTTTAGAATCCCGATACTTTGTCTACTCGTGCGGAGAGTATTTTTTTAGTTGGTTAATAACGAGTTTGTTTTGTTAAAGATGACCGGGTACCAATATTTGCTGAAATTATGTATGGAAATATAATAATTTGAGTGTCAGAACGGACCTTTTTTATCCCAGAAAAATGTACGGTTCCCCCGCGATAATCGAAATTTGGCGCAATGAAGTCGCGGGCGTCATCTAGTAATATCACAAATGCGAAAGTGTGTCTGTCTATTGTCCCTTCAGTCTTCACACCCAAACCGTTGATCCGATATTGCTGACATTTGCCATCTAAACTTTTGAGTCCCGGGAATATTACCTACAGGATACTTTTTAGCTCGAAAAAAATTTACGGCCAGTAGCTCTATCATGCGTTTAAAGCTATAGTTTTTATTGATACTCGATACCGACTACGTAAATATTTAGTATGGTAAATTTTACAGCGCCTCTAGCTCGGTATCGGGTATCGATAAATACTATACATAGCTTTAAACTCATGGTAGAGCCACTGTTCTCGCTCGATAAACGTATTTTTGCACAACATTGCGCTATCTAGTAAAGAGATAGAGATCTAATTTCTCTCTATCCTAACCGGATATCTTCAATATAGTCAGACTTAATATGCATTCTGACGCGTCAAGCCGAAATCCGTTAGCACGTTAGCGGACGTGCACATCGAGTCAACTTTATAATATTAAAAGTTAGCGCGCAATGAATAGAAAACACCGACTCGATAACGTGCTCTCGGATTTTCATGACACGAACTTTCTCACTAGTACCTAACTACACTTATTATGTGGTTCCCGGTAAAGTTGGACATATAGGAGGGTTGTTAAGAATTTAAATTGACAACTAGAACAAGAGAACACCAGCAAGGCAGCTACTTTACCAGTTACCTTTATCTAAATCAAAGGTGACTGACTGACATAGTGATCTATAAACGCACAGCTCAAAACTACTGGACGGATCGGGCTGGTCATGAAGTCAAATCAAATCAAATCATTTATTCACAGAATGCAGTACATTTAAAACGGTGTTATCTTATTTATGTGATACTTCCATTCTACTATTAAAATGGTGTGTGAAACTTATTTATTATACATTAATTTTATTTTATCAGCATCAATTCAGTTATCTTTTAAATTAAAATATTATTAATTATAAGTCAATAATAACATAATAAATCAAAGTAAATAATTCGTCAAATAAAATAAAAAATAATCGATACAAAATATAAAATCCATCAAATAATAATAAATTAATTCATCTAAAATGTAATTAAGCCCTACAATAAATTACAATAATTCATCAACATATTATACAAGTCATACAAATAACAATACATCGATTAAATTATATTCATAAAATTGATAATATAATATAATAAAAAATAATAATTAAATCAGTCAAAGAATTCATCTTAATTATAATTACATTTACTAAGGAGCCACAATTTAAGTGTATATTTAAATTTGTTTAAAGGCAACTCTCTGATATTCTTTGGTACGCTATTATACATTTTTATGGCCATAAAATTACAATCTTTTTGAAACAAAGAACTGTTACAGATTGGCACCTTGAGTCTGGTTGGATCCCTAGACATGTATTTTCTATCCTCGTCATTTGCCGGAAAGAGGTCAATATGTTTTTTTACAAACACACAGCATTCTAATATGTATAGATCTATAACAGTCAGTATTTTATATTGTCCAAAATAAGGTTTGCATGTATCTAAAGGTCCGATTCCGCTGATGGCTCTAATGCATTTCTTTTGAGCTATCAAGACTCGACTTATTTCTGTGGTGTTGCCCCATAGAATTATGCCATACCGTAACAAAGATGCTACGTATCCATGGTAGGCAGTTAGAGCCGCTTCGCGACTAACTGTTTTCCTAATATTTCTAAGAGCGTAAACAAATTTGTTTATCCTTTTAGTTATGAAATCAGCATGCGCCTTCCAATTGCAATTGCTATCTAATATAATACCTAAAAATTTAATCTCATTTACTTGTTCAATAATCTCATTTTTATACTCTATCATTAAGTCGGGACGTCTGTTTTTATAGTTGTAAAATGGTATTATTTTCGTTTTGTTTAAATTAAGTTTTAATTCATTTTTGTCAAGCCACTCTTTCACAATACGTAATATGTTTTTAAGTATATCCTCATAAATAGTGTTGTCGTCAGTATCAGGTATTACAATGGATATGTCATCAGCAAATAAATTATTAGTATATTTTATTATTCTTGGTAAATCGTTAGTAAAAATGATGAATAGTAGTGGTCCCAATATGCTTCCCTGGGGAACTCCTCTATAATTATATTTAAATTTAGATCTAAACGTTTTTTGCTCATTTTCAATGAGACGTGTAATTTCGACACATTGCTTACGGTTTTTTATGTAGCTAGCGATCCACTTGAGGGGTTTTCCTCTTATACCATAGCGTTCGCATTTTTTTAAAAGTATTTTGTGATTAACACAGTCGAACGCTTTTGTCAAATCAAATAAAATAGCTGCTACTCTTTTTTTATTATCAATACATCTTAGCACATCACTAATTAAACGGTAGGAAGCTAGAGTTGTAGTTTTTTTTTTCTGAAATCCATCATTGTTCTTTGGCTATAATTTTAAATTTATCTAAATATGAAGTAATTCCACTATTCATCACCTTTTCAAATATCTTTGAAAATATTGGGACTAAAGTAATCGGTCTATAATTATTTGGATCGGCTTTGTTTCCTTTTTTGTAGAGGGGTTTTACAATAGATATCTTAAGTAGCTCAGGAAATGTACCTTCTTCAAAAGAAATATTTACTATATAGGCAATAATACTAGAAATATTTTTTGCACACTTTTTTAATATGTGAGTTGAGATCATATCAAACCCTACAGCATTGGTATTATTCAGGCTAAATATAGTTTTTGTTATTTCCTCCATTGTTGACGGACGTAAAAACAACGTGTTACATATATTATCTATATTATATTTCAATTCATTTTTACTAGATATGTCAACTTGATCTTTTAGAAAATAGTCATTAAAATGTTCAGCAATTTTTAAAGCATCAGTCACTTGTACTTCGTCTATATCTATATATTCTATGTTTCTATGTGTTTTTGAGTTTTTGTTATGATTAATAATGTTCCATGTCGCCTTGCATTTATTTCGAGCCTTATTAATAAATATGCTATTTATATTTCTCTTTGAATGCAAAATACATTTCTTGAAAATTCTTGTGTAGTCTAAATATTTCATTTTGTGTATGTAACTTTTGTTTTTAAAGTAGTCATATTTTAGCAACCTTTTCTTACGCGACGCAATCTTTATTCCCGTTGTAATCCATTTAGGAGACTTATTATCGTATTTGTTCTTGACTCTTATCATAGGGAAGCATAAATTATAAAATAATATAAATATTTCATGGAACTTTTGAAATGCATTGTTACACCCTAACTCTCCATATACTTCATTCCACGACAAATTAGATAGGCAGTCATTAAACTTCATTAAGTTCTCTTCGCTATAATCTCGTTTATAGGTATACCAAAATGTTGATGTTTTTTCACTTTGAGCATTTATACGGATAGCTTGCGCCGTTTCGTGATCGGATAGATAAAGATAGTGAACTTCTCCTTTTGCTTCTTGTATATTACTATAAATGTGATCATTGCATGAGTTTTGGCGTGTAGGTAAATTTATATGCGAGCGTATATTGTAATTATCCAATAAATCTAAAAGTCGTTTCCTATTCTTATCTTTGATTTGTAATAAATCTATATTAAAATCACCTAATATTATAATCTTTTTTATTAAAATTAAATAGTAATTTATTAAGTAATATATCTAACTTTTCCATTAAAATTGATACATTCGAATTAGGAATTCTATAAATGCATAATATAATACAGCGCCACGAGGGCACATATATTCCACAACACTCAAAATGAAGTTCAATTGAAATGTCACTACAAAAATGTATTGGTTCACTAACGATATTTTCTTTCATTAATATGCAAACACCTCCTCGTTTTTCATTTGCTCTAGAAAATGAGGATGCCATATAAAATTGTTTAAGTTGAATTAAATTTTCTTCTCCTGATTTTATAAAAGTTTCTGAGCAACACAATACTGATAGAGGCGTTTTGCGTTCAGCGAATACTTTTATACATATTTCTATTTGATCCTGCTTATTTATAAGTCCCGATATATTTTGATGTAATATGTAATGAACCGTATCAGATTTTAGAGTTTTGCTAACGAAAAAAAGACGTTTTCTTAAAATAATAGGGTATTGTACCTTTTTTTGGAGTTCTCAAATTATTGTCAATATGTATAACTTTACTATTAGACGTCTTAATATTTCTAAAATAGAACGGAATCGTACCTTTTTTGGGGTATGTGCCGTAGGTTCTGTATAATTTGGCGTAATACACTTTGATAGTTTTATAATGTCTTTTGGATGCAAAAATTTTTTTGCGTAATCATTACAATCAATAGCATAATTAATCAAATTACAAAAATTGTCTAAACTCGAGTCCCTAGAATAAATAAATTTACAATTGTTATATCTATTACATAATTTTCTTATCTCTAAATTAATTTGCTTAACATCTAAACTACTATAATTATGATTGACACTTAAAACTAAAATTACATTATTTGGAAAGCTGTTAATTACATATTTTAAGTTTGTTAGGATTGTTATAATATCAGAGTCATTTTCTCCTACACTTAATACTAATACATCTTCCGTACTGAGAGTCAGATTTCTACAGTTTTTGGTTGCTTGATAAGACCCTGCATAGGAATTAATTTCACCGTAGATAGCATACTTGTCGTACTTTGCCTCAATTCTGGAGTGATGTAGAGACGTTGTGAGGCCTGCGCATTGCTGGGCACCGAAGACATAAATGGTTTTTGCGCTTTTATTTATGTTCATTTCTGGTGTCATAGAGCTTAACTCTCTATCTGGAAACGTATTTTTTTGTCGAATTCCGAGGGATTTTTTATTTAATCGGTGTGTGATATGCTGGTTTTCTCCATATTTTGGTTCTTCAACGTCAATAATTAATTCTTTGTTTAAGTCACAATTTTCATATGTCATATTTAAAGGAATGGGTGAGGACGATATTGTGTTCGTGGCAGCAAAGGAACTACGCTTCTTTTTATAATCGGTTTTTGGGCTTTTAGCCTCTATCGGTGACTGACAAGGTTTTTTTAAGAAGGTATTTTCTGTCTTAAGTTTGTTTATTTGTTTATTAAGGTTATTATTTTCAAGAATTAAATTTTCTAGTTCATTTTGCGTACTATTAAGCGTAGCGGTTAGTTGTTCGATCATATCCTTCATTTCTAAAACATTAGTGAAGGAAGGAAGATGTTATGACGTAGGCATCCGCTAAGAAAGGATTTTAATCAATTCAACCCCCAAGGGGATAAAATAAGGGATAAAATTTGTATGAAACTTTATAAATTCTCAACGATCGGGCTGAGACTTTGATACCTAATTAATAATAATACTTCTTAACGCGAGTGAAGCTGCGGGCAAAAGCTAGTATACATTATACAAGAAAACGCGCAGTTGGATCGCTTGACTGCTATCACCTCAGAACAGGAAAATAAGGCTATCACACACGTCTTGGCAAAACAGCGTAAGATATATTTCACGACGATTTACAGCTGTAAAGCTGTGATATTTTTGGATCGCAATTTTCGCCGGTACATAATCAAGGCTCTCCCACGCGGAAATAGTAATAACTTAAGGTAAACTAAAACTGATCTTTGGTTGTGTAGGCCGACATAACGATTAATATTATTATTAGTATCTGGAATATGTGGGAAGGAAGTAGTATTTATACCGTGATTACCAATGGTAATTTAAGAATATCTCAAAATAGTATACTGCCGTGGTATGACTATAATGCCGTTATCTACCAAAACCTACTTTTGAGTTATGAGTAAAAAACGCGGTAAAACTTTAAACCTATGTAACTCCTCAATGACAAAACCGATTTGAGATCGAAAAGCACCAGAACATACATAAAAGAGATACTTATTATCTATTAATATGCGATCTTCTAGAATTTATTTATGAATTAAAAAAACCCCTTTTTCGTTTTAGTTCAACATTAATGTTTCTTTCTTTCATCTATAATTTGACTTAAGTGCCGTTACGTATACCTTAACGGCATTTTAGTGTTTCTATTCCTAATAAAAACGTTGTCTATTAAAACACTACAAACATTTTCTCATATGTTTAGCTAAAATGTCGTTATAGTACATAACCCTGATTTAGCTTAATATCAAGTAATACAGAAGTAACTTATGTTAGTCTTTAGTGCTGTTATTGGTATTTTACCGCATTTAAGTCTAGTAAACTACAAAATGTATATGAATAACTCCACTCATTGTTCCGCTAAAACGCCGTTACACTATTTACTTTTTACGTTAACGGCGTTATAGCGACAAAAAGCGAAAAATATTGCATTGTGATATTTAACTATACGGAGTTAAAGTATTAAATAGGGATCATATTTTGTAATAAATTAAAACCCATCCACCCACCCATTGAGCATCTTAGATAGCTCTATAGTATATCTGGGAGCATGGCAGTGCTCCAGCCAAGCTTTTTATCAAAGGCACGGCCGTAGCATACTTTTCTCGAAGCAGTTCGCGGCTTTTTCACACCCTCTTTATCTTCGATGTTAACAAAGCTAGGGATTTAGAATTTCGGTGACTAGGAGCAAGTATTAAAACTAGCTTAACCTCCAAATTACATAACATTTCGATAATAGTTTAATAATTAGTTACGGATGTTCGAATTTACTACATTTTGTCACACACTGTCTGACAGATCATCAAAATTCTAAGGTAGAAGTACCTTAGAATTTTGATGACTTAGATTTGCAGACGTAGAACCTTGAAATTTGGCAACAAGGTTGGTCGTTATCCACAGTGAAAGGAAAAATTATGAAACTGGCCAAGTGCGAGTCGGACTGGCGTACATAGGGTTCTGTACCGTAATTGCCGAGCCACTATAATAATTATAAAATAAAGAAAACTATTGATAAATTCACTTAATGTTGGTTTAAATTACAAAATAAGTGGAAGGCTTGACTTGAATGTGATCTGAAAACTTTTTACGATAAATATATTGCATGGCTATGCAATATTTTGCTTGGCTCCTTTTTACATTGAATGTTTTGGTGGGATTATACTTACAACTGATTTGTATGGACGTTTAGCTCAGTGTACTTAATACAAATATCACATTAATTAGGTGGGTAAGAGGCACGATAACATTTCTACATAATAATATTATAATAGGGATGATGACAAGGTCAAAGATTAGCGAATTTTGGTAATGAAATAAAGAAATCACGGTAAAAAATAAGTGTTCTCAAAATTTCATCTTGATAGCATTTGTATTTTTTTTTTGTTATGCGCCTTCAAAGTTGGATATTCAAGTCGAATCTTTTTTCAATTAAATTTCTTAATATTTGTATACAATTCGATAACTTATGCAATTAAAAGCAACTTTTGTTATGAAATCACTTTCATAAACGCAATATTTAATATACCTGTCGAACAAAGTTGCCTCCCGATGCGTACAAACTACGAAAGACTGACGTCATACTTTCGTAGCACTTTGTATGAAGCGTTTCGGGCAGGTCTTTTTTATGAAATATTTGAATTGTCATATCTTGGTGAATTTTTAAGCTATCAGAGTCATTCTTTCAACGATGTTTCTATTTTTTAAGTGTCTTTCAACTACCGTTAAGAAAAAAAAATTGTCATCATGCCTATTATTGCATGCTCTTAAGACGGCCGCTTTTAAGTCTTTGTGTCTCAAATAAAAACAACACAACTAAATAAAATAAAACTTAATTAAACTACAAAATACAAATCAAGTCTAATGTTATTTTTAACATAAAATTATATTTTTAACCGACTTCAAAAAAGGAGGTTATCAATTCGACGCGTACAATGTACATGTATGTAATATTTATTTCCAGAACTGCCCAGTTTTTGTATAATATAAAATATTATATCAATCTATGACAGCTTCTGAACAGATGTGCCAAATTTCAAAAGTGTATGTATGTATGTAGGTATGTATGTATGTATGTTTTTATGTTTGTGCACGCATATCTCCGGAACCACAAGTCCGATTTTAGTGATACTTTTTTTATTCTAGTAGGTATTGTTCAACTTAGTTTATTATTAAGTATTATTAGGAATACTGCAAGTTTGTTTTTTGAGATAGGGAATTTTAATTCTTAATTACGTAAGCGCATTCGGTAAGCGCCTGCGACGCACTGAAATCTGAATACTGATTTCACCCCTGACCCCTGACCGCGGAACTAGGATCTCACCGGGCGAGATTATTTAACGGCATTATAGCGTATTATTGTGAGATAGCGACACTTAAATCTAATATTTAATTTAAAACATGTTTTATTTTACTTTATAAATGCCGTTACTGGCTCGTAGCGTTCATTGAGTAAAAATATAAATGTACTAAATGCTAAGCTATAATGCCGTTAAGACTCGTTAGTCACATTTAAGTCTATTTTTTTCACTTTACGGCATTATTGTTTAGCAAACTTAAAATCCTGCATTAAAAAAGAGTTACAATAAAATAGTTAAAGTACTTTAATCACTTTACAGTGTACAAAATATCGTATAACGGCAATCTAGTGAAACAATCACAAGAAAAGAGTATAATAAAAATACAAGTTAATGAACATTAGCGGCTATATTGACTCCCAATATGACTTAACGTCATTTAAGCGTATTACATGCGCAAAAAAGGGTAATATAACGGCATTTTCATTAATATTATTTCCGAAACTATTCAACATATCAAAAAACCGTTTATGTAGGTCGATAGAGAATTTTTTTCTTATTCATGTACAGTCAAAACCTGAAAATCGACCAAATGTCACTTAACGGCATTTTTGTTATACCACGGCAGTATAGTACATAATATTATAAGTAATATACATACAAATATCAAGACGATTCCAAATAATACATCACGTAAGAGAAATGTTATGCAGTCGGGGGTTTTCGGATCACAATAAATAGCTCGTACATCAGCGAGGTAATTTTGTATTTACATATTTTCATGTTTATTATGAATATTTTGTTTCCACGCGAGCCGTTTCGGGTATTCAGAATGTTCTCATCAGAATACCTTCGTCAGATGTGGTCTTAATATCGCGAAACTCGCACAACGACGACCACGATACGGCGCTGCGGTTGAAACTTCACAGAAATCACAAAACTACATTTACACATAAACGAGGCGTCATGAGCATTTTTCTGTTTGTGTAAACAGACTTTTCCGTGCGTTATATACGATTATTCGTTCATAATGGTCAGTTTGCATTGGAGACGAGGAGTGACTTTGGTGTGAAAGTTTAGAATTTCAAAATTTAGAATTTTGTGTTGTCGTGCCTTTACCCACTAAAACCACCTGCGGTTTGCCTTCAGCCGTATATGGAGGGATATCCTGGATCTGTCTAATACGACCGGCCGGTCTGCCTCAAAAGGGACCGGACTTCCACCAAAGTTAGGGAACGCTTCGGAAAACTTAAGCGTTCCCCTCGGCACCAGGACTAGCTAAGCCGGGCAGGTTGTCATCCTGACCCAGAGCCCCGTGGGACGGAAGTTATTGGAGGTTCGCAAAGCGACGCCTCCGCACTCCCGTCCTACGCCGGCGCAGTGGAATACGGAGGATGGATCATCCTCTCTGTTCCGCTCCGCGGTCTCTTTCTGTGAAAGGACGGTTTCACAGAAAGAGATCGCCATCTGCCAGGCCTCATCATCGCAGCGTACCATGTTTGGGAGCGAGAGGTCTCCACCTAGCACTGCCACGAGATCGTGGCGCTGCACGGCCCAACGATCGCACACCTCAAGGGTATGCTGGGCCGTGTCCTCTGCAGCGCCACATTCATGGCAGGCTGGCATTGGCTTGTGTGTTGTCGTGCCTGGTCTGGTCCCGTTTAGGTATTGACTAGGTTATATAATATTTATACCGTACCTACTTTCATAAAATATGCTTGTTATTATTTATTATTAATTATTTTTAACTGACTTCAAAAAAGGAGGTTATCAATTCGACTCGTCCTTACTATGTATGTAATATTTCCAGAACTGCCCAGTTTGTATAATGTTAGTCTATTTCAGCGTCTAAACAAATGTGCCAAATTTCAAAAGTGTACATGTATATTGTATGTATGTGTTTTTATGTTTGTGTTCGCATATCTCCAGAACTCTAAGTCTGATTTAAGTCATTCTTTTTTTGTTGTTTAGTACAACGTATTGTTCAACTAGGGAATGCTGCAAGTTTCATCAAAATTGGTTCAGTAGTTTTTGACATAGGGAATTTTAATTCTTAATAATTACGTACAATTTCGAAGTCGATTACACCATTTTTAGCAAATTACGATTTGATTATTATATTTTGGCATTTATTAATCTTAAATTAACATATGTCAACGAAAACAGTCCATGGAAGAATAAATAAAACGAAACGAAGTCACTGGGAAAAATTATCAGAATTCCATACCATTTAAGGGGATTACTCGACAAATTGCTGTATCCGCATCATTTGGGATCATAATATCAATATTCGATTCCGTCCTTGGAAGTTGGACCTTTTTGTCGGTTTATCGCGCGTCAGAGAATCTCCTTAACAACTTTTTCTCGGCCGGCCGTCGCCATTTTTGTCGCAATCGAATCTGTAACACTTTAGTATGATTTATGCTGAGAATGACAGACAATAACGTGTTTCATGGTCAATGACGAAAGTTTGATACTGTTAAATACTACTTTTCTGTAGTTTATCCAAAAAATATGCAAAATATGCGACTATACGTATGCCTTTAAATGTATAGTTGATAATAGTATATTTGCCATAACTTCATAGAGTGATGATTCGTTTACTGCTCGCTAATCGTAAATTTTTCCGTTATTAAAACTGTCATATTAAATGTCCATTCCGGTGCCCAAGTCCTAGTCCGAAAGTTAACTTAATGCATTACCCCTGATTATGATTTTATCGGACACGGTAAAAAATTATATAATACTAGATGTCCCGCGCGGCTTCGCCCGCGTAAATTAGAAATTTTACAGAATCCGTAGGTACATTTTCCCATAAAAAATATTTCCCCCGTTTTTCCCACATTTTCCTGAGTTTCTTCTGTCGTATTAGTCTTAGAGTAATAATATAATATAACCTTCTCGATAAATGATGAGTCTTACTCGATAAATGATCTATCTAACACTGAGATAAGTTTTAAATCGGACCTGTAGTTTCTGAGATTGACGCGTTCAAGCAAACATACTCTTCAGGTTTATAATATTAGGTAGATATAGATTTTTTTTAATTATCGCTTGACAAACTCGAGTCTCGATCTAAAAGACTATGAAATGGTATAATATGGTAGTGATGATGATGATGATGAAGAATGTAATTTGCATAGTAGCATATGCTTTCTGTTCTTAAAACAACGCCGAAACTCCCAAACTTGTATCTATAAAGAATCAGGAATTCTCTCAGCACCTTCCGAACCACGGTATACCAGGTATATCTCGGTGCAAAATCTTACTTGTTGGTAGCATATGCTTAGAATACTTCTCACGAAACCGAAGTCACCATATGTTTCCCTATAAGTTTTGAGGAGTTCCCTCGATTACTTATGGATCCTTCATCAGATCACCACTTTTCTGAATATAATACCAAATTGGGATGATACCCTATATACCAAAAGAAAAATTTTGAAAATCGGTTAACAAACGGTGGAGTAATCGTTGAATATAAGAAAACGAACACAACACCTCCCCCATTTTGAAAGTCGGTTAAAATTGTAGCCTATGTGTTATTTATTTAATATTTTAATCAGCACATGAATTGAATAACAAAATTTTTTTCAAATTAATCGTAGCACCATCTGTCAGGACAAACTAAAATTGAAATAGAATAATATTGAATGCGATGATAGCGCCGTCCGCCGGATCTAATGTAAAACATTCCAAAATCAACAACTCCTTATAAATAAGAAATTAATTGAAAAAACATTTTCCAGTAGACCAAACTGTAAATCTAAACCATTCTCGAATCTCCACGAACACACACAAAAAATTTCATCAAAATTGGTCCAGTCGTTTAGGAGGAGTTCAGTCACATACACACGCACACAAGAAATATATATATTAAGATACAAAAAGTACATGAAATCAGTGGATAGGTTCTTGGTGGAAATTATTGACGAATGACATTTCAAGTTTGTTAGTCATAGCTGATTATCTCTCATCCGTAAAGCATAAAAACCCTCGCGAACGCAGTAGCGAGTACTTAATCTCGAGATCAGACTCCAATCTAAAGTAGTTGTAACTGAACAGGTTTATACAAAGGCTTGTTCTGTAATTAAATCTAGTATACCGTTGCATTAGCGATTTTATTAGCTGGGAACTTCTGTTTCTCTATCTTATTTTGTCCGCTCGACTTCATGCAACTCGCGATTTTAATTACAGACAAATAAGATTTAGAAGAGTTCACTTATTATTCCCTCTTATGTAATCCTATAAGGTCTGGAAAATAAATCAATTGATAATGTAAGCCTATAAGGTCTGGAAAATAAATCAATATGATATGGAGCTGCTTAGACAAGAAAAATTTCATACTCGAAAGAGTGTCCATAAGTGGGAATTCGAATGACTCTAAGTATCTCCTGAAAAGAAACATCTAATCGGATTAAAACCTGAATACTCTACATACTAAAATGTCTACTATAATGTAAAACATTAAAGCATTTAACTCCTATTCTGCTATAGCTTTCATTCAACACGGTTTCAAACTCATTTCCTAGCTCATGAATTATACCGAACCGAAGATCGGTCAGTGAATGCACTGCGAATGAATAATATTCACTTTATGGCGACTATCGGGGTCGAGCCCGTCGTTTGTCACACTGTCCACTGTCTGTTCGTGTATCGGGTGCACTGATTTGGGACTAGATGGACATCGAGCAAACAATACTAGAATACTCTATGCCCCTTTTGCTGCGGCTGTTGCATTTTGCCTCACTCTCTAACTGAGCTTTGTCTTATCTTGATAGGGAATCACACTTATGTCTGACAAGTCTGGTTTGGTTCTAGGTGGGCAGCGAGTAAACAATACTAAAATACTCTATGCCCCTTTTGCTGCGGCTGTTGCCTTTTGCGTCAGTCTATAGATGTGTTTTGTCTTGATTGTCTTGATAGGGACTCACACTTATGTCTGACAAATCTGATTTGGTTCTAGATGGGCAGCGAGTAAACTACTAGCTTTGTCTTGATTGTCCTGATGATTACTTGGCAGGAAATCACTCTAATATTAGTGATTTTTTTTTGGTTCTAGATGGGAATAGAGCGGGAAACAATACTAAAATACTCTATGCGGCTTTTTTCTATCCACGGTGCTTTAAGACAAAGGGCAAGCCCGTGTAAATTACTTCCGTCACCTGACAGATAATCATCAAGTGGAATAACCGAACTATCAAACAAAAAATAAACATTAAACACCCAGAAATCATCGGACATGAACAAACAAAAGTAAAAAGATGCTCTATGCGACTTTTTAAGATATACTCTATACTTGGTCTTACCATGCTTTGCCTGAAAATCTTGTCTCTTAAGATTTCTTTGACTTGTTAGAGAAACCTTCATGTCAGCAAAATTTTATTTACTGATGTTTAATAAAATGTTGATTAAAATTTCTTCATACTAAAACCAACAAAACACACGTGGTTATAATGAATTTCACGATAATGTTATTAATATTAATACCACCCCACGTACTATTAAAATATCAGGCTTTATTAAAAATATTCACTACTTTGAATAGAGTAACCAATTTTATTTGGAGCCGTTCGAGCAGAAATCGCTTTTAACGGTTTTGCTTAGAGTCGAATATCGAATGCTGGGATGCTTTAAAACAATCTGTTCCATAGATCTGAAATGCTTATCGAATGAAAATTTTTATTGGAGCGTAAACATTTTTATTATTCTTCTTAATGGTAATACGATGTAGCTCGTTTGTATAATGGTTCTTATATGTTGCATACATGCATTGCCTTTGTAAATAGAGCACGAGTTGGCTGAGTCCATGAAAATATTAAATAATGATCATCAAATGTTGCAGTCTCAAATAGAATCGAGTTTTGCTGAATAAAACAAAAGATGTATTTGATCTTTATTGTTACTGTATTCTAAGCATCTGTATCGTGTATGCTCTTAAATACATACATAGTAAATATGTTATTATTGTAAAAATATTTTAAAAAGGCCGCTTATTCGTGGGTAGAAGATAAACTTGAAATTTCTCGTGTATTAAACTATTTTAGGCTGATAAAACATGTGTCTCAAGTTGAGTCTATTAAGTTGAAACTTTAAATGTTCGTTGTATCTAAATTATTGTGATAATTCTAAGATCACAATCAATTATTCCTAAATTTTTTCCACCGACATTATTAATTTTAACTTCAAGTACTATGTCTAGACCATAAAGTATACCTAGCGGAATAGAGAAACAATCTCGAGCTGTCAAACGAAACCGAAATTGGTTTCTGTGTGTGAAAATTTGTTTACATACACTTACACAACCATCTTTTTAAGAGATTAAATTGTCACCGCGCCGATAAGTGCCGACTGGACAACAAACAGATGAAAAAAATTGGTTCTGCTGTCATATTCTATCATACGTCTCTTTTTACCACGCAGTGTTACTGATAGTATCATCTCGCTTGATCAGGCCTTTGTATCTTTATTCCACTAGGTATATTAACCTTATGTAATTGTTAATAAAGTAATTAAAGAACGTTTGTGTGCCAAAGCCATATATACGGTCAACGATTTCCTAAACGATAGCACATCTTGGGAGTAGGATGGCTGCTTGCAAGGCTGCTTCTACATTTATTATATGTGACTTACAATTGTGTATTCATATTGTATAGATTAAGTTATTTACATTGTAAATTCTATTTTTTTAAAAGACAAATTTTCCACTTTTTTTACTAAAAAGTGGCCCCGTGCGAGTTTCTTACGCCGGTTCTTCTCGCCGGGTTAGTTCCCGAACCGGTGGTAGGCAACATGTAGTTCAACGTTCTGAAAATATTTAATTCAAATTTATTCAGAAATAAAACAATTTTTATTTATTTTTATTTTATTTATTTATTTATGGTCCAGACACGAGTGCTAAGTACGCCACTGTTGCAGGTGTGGGCGAGCCCGGCGGCGCGCGGCGGCGGCGCGGGGGCGCGGTGCGCGGCATGCGGCGCCGCCCGCTGCTGCTGTTGCTGCTGGCGTTGCTCCGCGCGCATGGCCTGCTCGCCGCTTCCGGAGGTAAGTACACTTATTTTATCTGATTCCCGTACTTATACAAGTGTTACACATAGGTAGGGGTAGTTGTAAAAAAAAAACATAATTTCATGTAATATTCAAAATATATAATATAGATCAATAAATTATAAGCACCTCATAGTTCATACTGCAGAAAATTATTAGGGCTAAAATTGGCGACAAATATTTAAAACTTATGAGTTTTATTATCATAAAATCTCAAGAATTCCGCTATTTTTGGCGTTGTGGTGCCGCAACGCGGCTATTTATTTCTGCCCTTAATATTTACATTCATTATCTTTTTCAAATTAATAAATTATGAGGTGTCAAATGCTAATAATAGGATGACTGCTACATAGGGTAGTTTTCCCCAAGTATTTGAAGTGACTTCATAACTCTACGTCCCTTCGATTCGAGCTCCTTTTTTGCAGCTGTTTAAAATTCCCTAACCGATTACATCTGACTGAAACGTCCGGTAAAGACTTGTTCTCTATTAGAATTTTATTCATATACTTATAAAGTACTTTGAAAGCGACTTACGTAACATAAGTTTATAGTTGTGTATAAAGTCGATAGCTTGCTAGCGTACTATTTACTAACTTACAAAGCTCCTTTGGACGTACGTTTCCTTGGAGAACAAATTTATGTATATTCTTGTGAGTCAAGGAAACGCCCTATTTGTCAAGCCCTGCGGATGTTGAAGGGGCACAATTAATAACGGCTCGCAGACGCCCTCGCCCCCCGGGTGGCCCTCGCTTGACTACGCTCCTTCCATTTGATCTTAATCGATGTGAGCCAGAATCGTAATCGAAAAGTTTTAATCGTAAAAGCATTTAAACTTGATTTAATACACCATCAAATAAACAAAGCTAAGAATTTGGTTTGACGACATGAAAGAAGATCACACACATAAACGACGGAGCTGATTTTGTTAAAGTACACAAAAAGTAGACCACGTGACACATACAGAAAATGCACTATCACAGGATTTTACCTTCCGTGGGATATAGGTATATAAATAAAACATGTTTGATCCTATTTATATATTTTTTAATAAAAGTGTATTAAACAAAAGCAAATCGCGAACTTAAATCATAACCAAGACATTGTTATAGTAAAGTTTAAAGCGATATAATAGCAATCAGAAAGCAATTACTCACACAATCAGTACCAATATTCAGGAGTTAGTTGAGATTATGGCAGTCAATATGGCTGTAGTAACTATCGCATTAATTTATTAAGTTGGGAATTGATTTATTGAAAACTATTATTATCAACAGAGTCCCTACTATATGCATTCTATTAAATTAAAACTATGCAAAGTCTTAAAATCACAAAACATAGGGAAAAGTGTGTCAGTAACATTTTTTAAATAGCAAATTAAAAAAACTTATTGTGACCCAAATATAAGAAATTAATTATGTAGCGTATTGCAGTAATTTTTGACACTAGAGACAGAGTTCTGATCTTTTTATTAATATATTTAGGAATAAAAATAGTGTATATTGTGCATATAGGTACAGTTTAACCCCTAGGATGCCGGAGATTGTCGATTTTCGTTTTGATTGAGACTGTCTGGGTGTAAGTTTGTTAGTTACAAATTGCAAGTTACGTGAAAATCTAAAAAATAACCTTCATTTCTTTTAAGGCGAGGACAAACCCCATTTTGTTATTTATTGACTCCCGGTTTACCTAGTTCCAATATAATAACGAAATGTAAAAAATATTAGATATAAAGCACAATATTTAAAAGGGTTTAAATCATAAATATACGTGGGAGAGCCATGCTTCGGCACGAATGGGCCGGCTCGACCGGAGAAATACCACGTTCTCACAGAAGAGAAGAGTGAGTGAGTTTACCGGAGGCCGAATCCCCTACCCTATTCCCTTCCCTACCCTCCCCTATTCCCATCCCATCCCTACCCTCCTCTATTACCCTATTCCCCCTTAAAAGGACGACAACGCACCTGCAGCTCTTCTGATGCTGCGAGTGTCCATGGGTGACGGAAGTTGCTTTCCATCAGGTGACCCGTTTGCTCGTTTGCCCCCTTATTTCATAAAAAAATATATATTTTAATAAAACGTAATACTTTGGCTGTAATTAATTTACAAACTCACCTCCGACAAAAATCTTTATCATCGAAATATAAGTATTAACTATTAACTAGGATAACATACATTTTATTTAAATAAATTGTTAGTGAATCTTTATAAAAAAGGCCTGAACCGAACATTTTTTTTTAATATTTATTTCCAAAGATATTTAAAAAACACATGAAAAGTAACATAGAGAAGATCCGCCCCTCGAAACTACAATTTTATGATAAGCTAAAATGAATCTTATTGCGATGCGTACACGACTTGGAATTGGGGTAAGTGCTCGCCTTAAGCCTTTTACAAAGAGTTTTTAACCATTCAATAAAAGGTTGGTAGTATTGGAAGGTTGGGTTGAAAACTCTAAAATCTACATTATAGAAAATATTCGTTTTTTCCAACAACTGTCACCCCTACGTTTTTGTATTTGGGCTATTAAATGGCGACCAGTTCTGTCAAACACTCGTCAATCAGTACCAATGAGTACACGAGCTAATGGGCGGACAGCTTGTGGAGTGCTGTTGAAAACTCTTCAACATTTTACATCGAAATATTATTTTCACAACAGTATCGAATGTAGTATTTTTTATTCTTTTTCATATTCTGTTAACTTTTAAATACCTCAGGACCTGAAAATAATCTCCAAAAATATATTTCTTAATAAAACACACGTTTGTTTTCGGGTGGGCGTAATTGAGTGGAATGCCGACGTATAACTCATATTCCAAATTTGAAAATATTCAAATAGTAATAACAGCCACAGATTGACATTAAAAAACTAAATACTTATCTGTTTTGCGAATTCCAACGCTAAAGGGGACCCGGTTGAGCGGAACCGCCGAAAATGTAACATGTCAATGTAACATTTCCCAAGCATTTTCTGTACATCAACGTCAAACATCAAAGGAAACATTTAAATAAGCCGCGACGTTTCCCCCCGAAGAAAGGTTCCACGTTAGTTTCGCAATTTTCCTCCGACGAATTTCGTAGAGTGATTGTCGAAATTTAAAAAACCCGACCGAAGCGTGCATGTAACGGGGGTTCCGTATAAAATTTACTAACCTCCTTAGACAAAGAACCTTTCATTAAAAACGATGACGAAATTCGTTATTAAAATGTATGCGGTTTGACATAAGTCATCGCTAAATGACATTTCGCTTGCGAAGACTAATGTCAAATCCCATACATTTTGATAACGAATTTCGTCATGATTTTTAACGAAAGCGACTTTGGCTACGGCCTCAGGAATATTTATACATTGGATACGCTGTAGAATATGTGTTGTCTTACATTAGAAAAGTCACTCGAAAGACAAGACAGAACTTTGTAAAGCTTATTCAGTTTGTAATTTCTTATTATTAAGAGAGTTAGATATTTTCTTGTGATAAAACTTTTATAACCTTTGCGTAAACTTTTTCTTTAAAAGCTTACATTAGCTGCAAAGGTATAACAAAGATTTTATAACAATTTTGACTTGATACCTTCACGCGCTGAAAAACGAGTCTTGACAGAGAGACGGGCAATAACACGATCTCTTGACGCTTCTGTTTTAACAAGTAGTATGGATCCCTAAAAAGGGTACAGGAGACCCTTCAGGGCGTAATAAAATGTGACATCCCCTTTGTAATGTCATCATAACTATCACTGTAATATGAAACGTAAATAGTTTTTACGACTTTTGACTTCTTAATGGCGCGAAATTGCCATTACATTGCTTATAGTACATCTAAGGGTTGATTCAGGCCGCAACGTGACGCGTAGATGCATTTCTAAATTTATATGGATTTGACAGATTCGCAAGACGTCTCACGCAATCTGTCAAATCCATACAAATTTATGCCGCCCCACGCCTCGCCTTGCCTCGTCGCGTTGCGGTCTGAATTGACCCTTAGGGTCGTAACGTGACGCATAGCTGTCGTGAGCTGTATTTCTTAATTTTATATGGAATTGACAGATTTCAATGTATCTTGCACGACGACTCACGGAATTGAAGTCTGTCAAATCCATACAGAAATACATCTCACGACAGCTACGCGTCGCGTTGCGTCTGAATTGACCTTTATTTTAGCAACTTTTTATTTTTTATTTTTAAATATGGGTCAATTTAGGTGAAATCACACTAGGCGTTACCCAAAAACCCCATTACTAATTATACTTCGCTGCCTGTCCGTCAATCTCTTCGTCACCAGGTTGTCACAAATACTTTAATGGACTGTAAAAATATACAATATCAATTTATATCTGCAAGTATCAGCTAGGGGAAGTTTTCTATCAGTCCCTCCCCCCCACTTCCCTTCCCCGGGTCACCCGATCCGCGGATCTTAGCCTGGAAGTTTGCCAGGTCATGCCCTTCGCCTGTAACAATCATCCCCAATCATATTTATAACGGAGATATTCAATATATTGCGATTAGTAGGTAATTAGTACTCTTTGTTGGACTTGGAATGTTTTAGTAAGGATTGCTAGAAAGTTATGTCGGTGACTGTACAACGTTCATTATATACAGGGTGTAACAAAAATAAGTGATAATACTTTAGGGTGTGTACGTGTTCCTTGTAGAGAGTTCATTGTGAAAGTTGCAGTGCTGAAAGACTAAATTTTTTTTTCACTTTTGTATGGGCAAGCGCCCGAACGTCACGAGTTTTCCCATACAAAAGTGAAAAAAAATTTTGGTCTTTCAGCGCTGCTACTTTCACAGTGTACTCTCTATAAGGAACACATACACATCCTAAAGTATTATCACTTATTTTTGTTACACCTTGTATACTACGCACAAGTGAGTTGATAATTGATATTTGTCGAACGCGTTGTTGGACCCTTTTTAAAAATGTCCGTCCCGTTGCGTTGCACCATAAAAAGGCTGTAAAACAATAATATTATGACAATTCACTAGCCGACTTTCATAATAACTATGTTAACCAATCAAAAATCAAAAACTCCTGTTAAAAACCTCTGATTCCGGGCATTAATATTGCATTGTTATTTTTAATTACGCAATACGCTACATATAATTTATACTAGTACTTATTATTCACTCGCACGTTTCATGACAAGTTCAGTATTTATCGCGTTAATTGTCGCGCGGATGTGTCCGCCGCGTGATCGGAATTGATGCGTCTCATTATACGGATTCGAAGATATTCGGAATTTCGGTGATTATTGATTCCGATTCGTTTGTCTAAGGGTGCTTCCACTCGTTATACTTTAGGGTTGTCAATTATGGGAAAAATAAAAATGTATAAAAAATATGAAGTTCGTATGAATAATGTTGTTTTGACAATGCCGTTTTTTTGGTGTCATTGTATTATATGAAACCTTTATTATTTATAAATTTTCATACAGTTAATACTTCGTATTACTGAAATTACTGAAAAAGTCCAAAGTTTGTGTTGCGCATGAAAGTAATGTATGCTTTAAGAGCTCACCTGACTCTAAAAATCAAACATCGTCCTTCTCTCTTCACACTCACGCCCGTCTTTCATATGCCAGGTGAAAAAGGACGGCGCGGAATCATCGCCGAGTTAGTTTTACTTGAATAAAAGACGAACTATAATGATTATGAAAAAAGTGTTTTGAGCAAATTTAGGTTTTATCAATACCTTTTTAGATATTAAAAAATATTAAAGAAAAGACAGCAAACTTCGAAGATCCAAGCAAAAATGTGTCTAAAACAAGGTTTTTTGTAAAAAAAGAAACTATCGAGCATTTTTTGAGTAATCGTGTTTTCGTCTTGAGCATTTAATCTTTATGAACTGAAGTTACTTGTGTCAAAAAATCAGTTTTCTAGCCCTTACAGATTTTGAGATCTAGGTTAAAGTATGTAGTCAAGTTAGGGTCATATGGGCTCTTAATAAAAAAATAGCACTGATTTCGTATTACACAATATTTTTAACAGCGATCTAAAAATAAAATCATTCACAATGAATATGTTATTGAAAGCTAATAAATTCAATGCGCTATTCTAATATTTGCATCCGCAACACAGATTATACTCCAACAATATCAAAATATAGGTCACCCATAAAAAGTTTTGTACAAGCGAAACATAAAAAGTATTGACGCGAAAATAAATTCCAATAGCCTATAAAATACCACGTATAAAGATTCTATCGGCTCTTTCCATCTTCGAGCCGATTATTCAGTTGCCGAAGCATCTCGACATTATACAGTTCCCGAAGCATCTCGAACGCGGCGATTTGCATAATTTTTCCGACGAAATTTCAGTTTTACTCAGTTAAGTTCGTCGCCTCCGTCCCATCGGTAATAAGGTGCCTAACGCTCACCGTAGGCATATTTAATTCGATTCTTTCACGTTTTCCCCCAAACGTTTTCACCTAACTTTTAAATGAGAATTACGGTTCGCGTTTGATTGTCCTAACGACTTTTATTACATAATGGCTGTTGTTTTCGTCCTTTTAATTTTGTGTCACAATTCCCTGCGATGGCATTTTATCCTTTTCTGTCGCTATAAATTGTGATCAGCAAAAGTATTATTATGATCTAATGATAACTTTATAGTTCATAGTAACCAAAATCGATGTTAGTACCCACTGTAATATTATAAAATAAATTACTGTCCAATGAAAGTGAAAAACTTTCATAAACAAAGGGGAAACTTAAAAATACTCTCATTTATTTTCCTAACAGGTTTGTCATCCGCCAGCTTGCTCCTTAAATAGAAATAGTTAAAAGTTTCGCAAGCATCTAGCTGTCGGTGAAAAAAGTTACGTCATTATACGACCGATTTGAAGTTAGTCGAGTTCGGTGCGAGTTTATCCGATCACTGGACCGGTGGCTTAGTGGTTATACAGGGTGTTTGGAAAATGCAAAGAGCGTCCGTGGCCTAATGGGTAG
Source organism: Aricia agestis (assembly GCF_905147365.1). Lineage (NCBI taxonomy): Eukaryota > Metazoa > Arthropoda > Insecta > Lepidoptera > Lycaenidae > Aricia > Aricia agestis. The sequence goes on along the minus strand of NC_056416.1, from coordinate 15,137,366 downwards.
ACCTTCGGTTCGCACTCCTAGAGGGTGCAGGTTCGAACCCGGGTGGAGGCGTGTACCTATAAGACATTTCCTGATCTCAAGTACATAATACGGACGCTCGTACGGTGAAGGAAAATATCGTGAGGAAACCCGCACATAGTAATTGGTCCCAGACGTATTGACTAGTTCTTTCCTCTGATCTAGGTCGACTATGATGCGAGAATGCCGTATGCGCTTGGGCAACCATACGGACATTTAAAATTCTTGTCCCAGGCACTACAGTATTTGAGGAGTGGTTACTTCGCTCTGAAAAATACTATACAGGATGTAACAAAAATAAGTGATAATACTTTAGGGTGTGTACATGTTCCTTGTAGAGAGTTCACTGTGAAAGTAGCAGCGCTGAAAGACCAAATTTTTTTTACACTTTTGTATGGGGAAACTCCGTCTTTCAGAGCTGCTACTTTCACAGTGAACTCTCTACAAGGAAGACGTACACAGCCTAAAGTATTATCATCTATTTTTGTAACACACTGTATAAATCATCCACAACGGATGTTAAGGCCTAGTCTTTTTTTTTTTTAATGCTTTTTTATTTTTTATTATGATTGAAAAATACAATGTAGAGAGGCTTAAGGTTAAAATACTTTGTGAGGAAGTCCCAGTGCATAAGAATTACAGTAAATTATAGTTTGTTGCGACTTTGAATTATTAATGTACATTTGAGATTGTTAGATGATCCTTCAGTGTATCTGACGTGTCTATGTAAATTGCTCGCGAGCTTCAATGGATTGTTTAAGAAGTGTTGGGGGCAAGTGCGGTCGTATTTTTGTTAAACTTATCCAACTGTAAATAATTACAAGTGATATCATATTTTCGAACTTTTCACTGATAGGTACTCAAAATTCGGAGGCATGCTGTTAACTACAATGATATTCCCAAAACTGGCATTTATATTATGATTTATGTATAAATATTCGTCTCTCGCCTCATGATATGGACCATGGGATATTTTTACCTGGCGTCACGTCAGTCACGTCCTCGTTACTGTGGCCGTGACGCGTGACAAGACTGACGTCGACGCCGCGCCGGTCACGCGCCTACAAAATACGTCACATCACTTCCATGTCCTCACTTTTGTTAATAATAAAATGTAGAAATCTCCTTACTATTTTATTAACCTGTTACTTCTAAAAATATCCATGCAAAGTGTCAGTCTATCAGTTACCTTTTGAAATGCATGGACAGACTGTGAGTTCCATGAAAGAACATAATATGTTTTTTCCCGGGAAAATATGGTCAATATACCGCTCGAAAAAGAAAAGATTTCTGTGTGAACGAAATTGCGGGAATCATTATACTTAACCCCCCTCAATAATTAAAATATTCACACATTGAAATGCATCAAAGATTTGCTTGATTTTGTCTGAAAAGTTTTAAAGTTACCTGACAGACATAGAAATCGGTATTTGAATATTACGGTTCGCAAAAAACTTAGTTAATAAAGGGGGTAGTATTCTAAACGTATGTATCAATCTTCATAGTCCCTATTATTTCAGTTTTATTGCTTAATCCAGTTAATCCAAGAATATAACTACCTAATCATAATCAATAACTTTAACCTGATAATGATGATCAAACGCTTTCGGATCGGCGATAAAGTCGAAATGAACCAATTATATACCTAACATCTGCGCCTTAATTATCAATTAGTACTGTTAATTAAGCGTAAGTTGTCATCGGTACAGTCGGAATATAATATAATATTAATAACATCAAAAGGCCGGGTAATGATGTTATTGTTGTATTTCATTTCTCACATAATGTAGGGTTAAATACGCATTTTGTGAAATTCGACCTCAAATAAAAAAAATAATTTTTAGTTTCCAACGCTTTTCTATTGATATTCTATTGTCAAAATATTGACTTTATTATTTTTAGACATAATTCCTGCGACAGTCTCAGATTAAAGTCAAATGATGACAGACTGGTCTGTCTAACAGTATTTAAAAAAAATAAAAAACTTTTTTCAATTATTTGACAACAGACTTCAACCATAAATAAAGAGTAAAAAATAATTCGTGTGCATAAGCTTGTCAATCAAAATCTCCTAGTGTGTGTGTTGTAGTGTGTGTAATGTTATATTTGTTCAAAAAATGTATGATAGAGTCTGGCTAGCGAAAGATGAGACTGGAAAAAGGCGGCAAATTCAAAAAATCTACGTATGGCAACCTTGTCTATAGTCGGAATTATAGTTTTGATACTTGATTATTTATGACAATAATATTATAATATTTTATTATAATATATTACAATAATATTATAATATATTATTTGGATAACTTATTTCAAGAAAAATAAGTTTATTGTTGTTGTTTACTTAAATTTTATTTTGCAATACATTTCATGATGTTTTGTTTTTGAAGAAAACTCTTGCATGTTTTTGTCGGAGTATTAAACTTCTTCTTTAATACTTACCGTACATCATGAAATATATTACAAAATATAATTTAACCAAACAATTATCTTCATTTTCTTACATTAAATTGCCCTACTGTTTCTAAGTTTGAATATAATTATTTAATTTAAATGTGAAACAATTTCCTATATTAAGTATATTATTATGCAATTAAAAGTGTATTAGCACAAATTCTCGCAAGCATCATAGATGGTATTGATTATACTCAAATATGTTTATTGAATACATACTTGTAAAATGTACATGCCTGAAACTAATAGTTGATTGACCCTCATGCAAGTTGATTAAAAACCAAGGATTAAGGGGAGATGAAAAAACAACACAGGAAATCAAAGGTTGCGGAAATTTATTTCGCATTTTATATAAACATTCGAAAGGTTTTTTTTTATAAAGTTTATTTACAAAGTATATAGGTGTCATTTTGTTTGACAACTTTTTGCTATCTTGTTGGTAGGGACACGATCCCATTGCTATAAAAATTTTGGGGCTTTTGATGAAAAAACTGCGACAAGTTGTTTTGGCAGTCTTCTTGTGATGTCAACCTGACACTGCCTAAGGAATCCTGCAGCGACCGAAACAGGTGGAAATCTGAAGGTGCAAGGTCAGGACTGTACGGCGGATGCATTAACACCTCCCAGCCAAACTCCCGTAACCACACGCCTTTATTAATTTGGCCTTCTTTTTTAATCCTTTTTAGGGTACAAACACTGACATCTGAAAATAAGTTCATAAATAAAGTTAGCATTCAAGTTGCTTTCAGGTATTTTTTTTGTAACGTTAGGGTCTTACCGGTCAAAGAAGAAATCTGATCAAGGAACTGATTTTGTCTTTAAACACTCTTCTTGGAACATATCTCTTAATTTATTTATGCTTGATATTATTATAACTTGCATAACTGAATCCTTTGCACCATCCATGTTACCTGCAAAACTATAAATTCAATTACATGATAAATAATAATGATTTTAATTAATTGTAATTGAAAGTATCAAAATCTTTTACCTGTACTTACCAATGCACTGGGATATTTCATGTAAACAATCTTGTTTTTGTTTAAAAATTGCATCCTTTTCACTTCTTTTTTGTTCGTATTTACTAATCATAGCTAAAAGCAGTTTTCGCAAATCTCTTTTCAAAGTTTTCGTCATGTTTAAATTAGAAAATCCCGTAAACCATAGAAATATTTTTACAATGATATTCTATGTTACTAAGTATTTTAGAAACTCATTGTATTTTTAACTTTGACACATAAACAACAGAATCGTTGTATTTTATTTAGTCATAATGACACTGTTATTTTATAATATATTTTTTGTAATTTTCCATCTTTTTAGAAAAAGATAGCCCCGTGCGAGTTTCTTACGCCGGTTCTTCTCGCCGGGTTAGTTCCCGAACCGGTGGTAGGCATCTGTGTAGCCCCGACGTTCAGAGAATATTTGAAAAAAATTATTCTGAATAAAAAAATTTGAGTTTGAGTTTGAGATGCTATAGGTGACAATGACGTCAGTGCCAGTGTTACCATAATCATTTTTGGAATAAAAAGCCAGTCTCATCTTTCGCTAGCCAGACTCTAAAAGCATAATTTCAAAATAATAATATATAACTCGATGCACTCCTTTACCATAATATTATAAACTCTGTGCAAAATTTCAATCACCTACGTTTCCGCATTTTTCGTCCAAAGGGATCCAAAGTTTTTCGCCCGCGTATTAATATATAGATATGGTTAGAGTTACTCACTAACTGCCGCACTCAGAGACAATGATGATAAAAATTTGCTTCAATGATGAGTTTCACAGATAATATTTTATAGAGTTTATGTGAAAATTTTCATTTAGACTTACTGTAGTATTTTTAAAAGAATTCATGAAACAATTTTGTGAAGCAGAAGGTAGGTTAAGGCATTAAGTACAGTTCAAAAGCGTTTTTTTACTCCAATCTAACTCTGTAAGAAACGATATCGTAGTCGACTCAAATATTATGTTCTAGAAATTTTTATACGTTACAAAGATTAATAAAATAGTTTTTTTGTTAAGTTTTGAAACGTGACGTCACGGAATCACAAAGTGCAACGTCACGAAATTACATCGGCGCTGTAACCTCAGGGCTCGGGCGGGCTGCATATGGAAATTGAAATATTTAGGGCCTGTTTCACCACTTTCTGATAAAGTGCCGGATAGGCTATCCTTTTTTGACAGATCCTCCATACTCTATCTGTCAAGTTAAGTGATTATCAGGAAATGGTGAAACAGGCCCTTAGGACCTATTTCACCACTTCCTGATAAGTGCCGAATAGGCTATCCATCACTTAACTTAACAGTTGAACTATGGAGAATCTATCAAAAAAGTTGTGAATAGTCTATTCGGCACTTTATCAGAAAGTGGTGAATCAGGCCCTTAGAGTCGCAAAACGTTTTCAAATTCGATGGATTTTGATCGTTTTATATGAAAATAAAAATATTTTTTCAATGCCTTTTGCTCTCTCGAAAGTTTTTAAAGATTAAGGGCTTGTTTCACCGAGGAACCGGTGAACACAGGCCCTTACCTTTATTGAATTGTCTAAATATTTTATTTACTTTCTTACTATAAGGTTTTTAAGATTCCTATTTCATTTAGTATTTTAACACCAAGTTAATAATAATAATAGAGGGCAGCACTCAGAGACATATTTTTATAACCTAACTTTAATTTAATGAAGTGTTCGATAGAAAAAGTATGGAGATTATATCAAAGTCATCATTAAATTAAAGCTAATCATTAAATCCATATCCACATCCATACTAATTTTATAAATAAAGATAATATTATTATTATTAAATATATGCAAAAGTGTGTCTATCTGTATGTCTGTTTGTTACCTCTTCAACCCTAAACCGCTGAGCCGGTTTTGCTGTTTAATAATATTATGGAGATACTTTAGTTAATCCCGGGGAAGGACATAACTTTTTATACCCAAAAAATGAAATGTTCTGATAACCGATTTTTGTAGCAACGGAATTGCGGATATCATCTAGTTATTCATAAGTTGTATGGAATATATTAATTAAATTCATTCAAATGAACAATCACTCGAATAAACCGTCTAATAGCAGCTTAAGTAAATAATTTTTTCATTCACTATTACAGTATTAAAGTATTTATAACCCGTTCGCGCCGAACGCTCCGCCCGCGCCAGGCGGCTAGGGCCGGTCCCTCGAGAGGAATTAAAATTCAATCACAATCAAGGTACACTTGTTGTTCGCGAAATTAAGATGTTTGTTGTTGAACTTCTCGACTACTTTTCGTGGATTATTGTTGTATGCGAGGATATATCAGAGGACTTAGCCAACACGTTTCCTTTGTCGCTTCTTTATAGAATAGCCGATAAAAATGTATGGAATCGACATGACATTTCAAATTGAATCAAGATATACTCGTTGTTCGCGAAATTAAGACGTTTGTTGTTGAATTTCTCTCCTGCTGTTTCGTGAATTATTGTTACAATTAAGGGTGTGACAAAACAAAGGGATAATACTTTTGTGTCTAAACACACTAGGCCGAAAATACGTGACCGAAGTTCTGCATGATTACCCTTCTTTAGCATAAATAAGAATTAAGTGATTAAATAACACACGATGCGCGAACATCAGCTCGTCAGAAAAGTTGTGTAAAAATGAAAATGATAAAGGAAGTCATTAAGCCGGACCGATCGGGGATTCCCCTGAATCGCCCAAAAGTTAAATTGAATTCTCTGTTGCAAAGCTGATTTGTACTTTGAGACTCAAGTGTTATGGGCTAGGGAGTTAAAATGTATATTTCTTTGTATAGTTTCTGAATAAAGTAAAGAAAGTTGTCATTGAATGTTTCCAAATAATTAAATATAATATGGATTTAAAATATTTATCTTCATATTTACGAAAAAATATTCATCAAAAGCTTAAAGCAAAAGCACGCAACTAAAATGTTTTTTTTTTCATGAATTAGTGGTGCGAATTGAAAAAAAATTAAAAAATATATTTTTTACTGGTTTGTCGTCTAAAGGACCATTCACTTTATGCTATGAAGAAGATGGCACATATATAACATTATACAGAAATGCGATGATTAACAAACTATCAATGCAGTAGATTCATACATTTCTAAGCTTAGCGTTAATTCACAGTCGAAAGCGACGCCACAGCCGCCATACCGATTCTCGCAATAATCACGCCGAATACCTATTGTGCCAACTTTAAAGCGATTTAATCGAAGTTTCGGATCTGATTTCACTTGTACTGACTAATCGAATTCGACTTGCCGACTAATTGTTAGCCACTCACTAAGAATCCGAATTTAATTCTCCGAAAGTTGATAAAGTATCACAATGGCCTTTATATTGGTTTACGGTGGTCGAGTCCGCTATTGAGTCTAAAAATATGATAAGATAGAGTTTTGAATGTTTTCATTCTTTTATATTATCTGTTGTTTTTTTTACTTTTGTAACAATGTTCTAGGCGGTATTGTTGCCTATCTCCACTGGGGCTAACTTGTCGCTAGCGGTCATTGACTCCCTGTCAAAAACTTGTCATTTTCCATTTTTTTTCCACGATTGACAATATCTGACACTTCATTGTCAATCGCGGTTTATATGGAAAATGACAAGTTTTTGACAGGGAGTCAACGACCACTAGCGACAAGTTAGCCCGAGTGGAGTATAATATTGTACTCGGCGAAATATGGCGGTAGCGGTCATTGACTCCCTGTCAAAAACATGTCATTTTCTATATAAACCGCAATTGACAATTAAGTGTCAGATGTTGTCAATTGCGGCTTTGTATAGAAAATGACAAGTTTTTGACAGGGAGTCAAATACCGCTTCCGCCATGTTTCGCCGAGTAAAACAATACGGGTTCCGTAAGGGTCGCTCGGCTGGTGATCTCTTGGCATACCTGACTCATCGTTGGGCTCAGGCAATTGAGTCGAAGGGAGAGGCATTGGCTGTTAGTTTGGACATTGCGAAGGCCTTTGATTGGGTTTGGCATAAAGCGCTGCTATCAAAGCTTCCATCATACGGGCTGCCCGAGAAATTATGTAAGTGGGTCACTAGTTTCTTAGCAGACAGAAGCATAAAGGTCGTAGTTGACGGCGAATGCTCGGAAACTCAGTCTGTTAATGCTGGTGTCTCAGGGCTGTGTGCTATCGCCTACTCTATTCATACTGCATATCAATGACATGTTACAAACCAACGGCATTCATTGCTATGCGGATGATAGTACAGGTGATGCTGTATATACCGGCTCCCCTAATATTTCTCGGCAAAATATCACTGAGAGTCGAAACGAACTTGTGTCTAAGGTGGAGAATTCATTGGAGAAGGTCTCTGAATGGGGTAGACGTAACTTAGTCCAATTCAACCCCACCAAGACACAAGTCTGCGCGTTCACCACTAAAAAGTCACCAATGGTCGTTTATTCTCGTTTCGAGGGCACATCTTTAACCATCTCCCCTAGCATTGAGATACTTGGCGTCAACATATCGAGCGAAGTCCAGTTCCGATATCATCTTGAGGGTAAGGCCAAATTAGCCTCGAAGAAGCTTGGTGTTCTTAACAGAGCGAGACAGTACTTCAGCCCGGACCAACGCCTACAACTCTACTAGGTGCAGGTTCGGCCTCATATGAAATATTATTCTCATCTCTGGGCAGGGGCGCCAAAATACCAACTGCTCCCTCTGGATCGTATCCAACGAAGGGTTGCCCGAATTGTTGACTGCCATAGTGTTTCAAACAGCTTGGACCCCCTGGAATTACGCCGAGATGTAGCTTCACTCTGCATCCTCTATCAGTTGTATCACGGGGAGTGCTCTGAGGAATTGTTCGGAATCATACCACCTGCAACTTTTCGCTATCGTCCCACGCGAAAAACATACCATCCTCATCACCTTGATGAGTGGCAGTCTTCCACAGTGCGTTTTTCGCGTAACTTTCTGCCGCGCACTGTAAAACTCTGGAATAAACTGTCACCAGCAGTACTTCCAGACCGATACGACCTGCAAACCTTCAAGAAAAGAGCGTATTCCCTCTTAAAAGGCCGGCAACGCACCTGCAGCTCTTCTGATGTTGCGAGTGTCCATGGGCGACGGTAGTTGCTTACCATCAGGTGACCCGTTTGCTCGTTTGCCCCCTTATTTAATAAAAAAATAAATAATGGAATTGATAAAAGAGTATGACTTTATAGCAACATGAGAGTGTCATAGATTTTGCAAGATAGCGGTGATAGTTCTAATTTCTGCCGCGCACCAAAACATTTGTCATACTCGAACATGGGTAATTCACTAACGGCCGTTCCCAATATTTGATCTATCTCTGGTTCTGCCCTACTAGAGATAGTAATAGCTCACAATTGACATAAAATATACGAGTATGTCTCTAATGTCTAATGTGAGCTATTTCTATCTCTAATAGGGCAAAACCAGAGATAGATCAAATATTGGGAACCGCCGTTAGAAGCCATTAAAAAAAAAAGAAAACATACTTCTTTTCGATGCTAAAATGCAATAGAATCTTCAATGTCTACAATTTTTTTTTTTATGAAATAAGGGGGCAAACGAGCAAACGGGTCACCTGATGGAAAGCAACTTCCGTCGCCCATGGACACTCGCAGCATCAGAAGAGCTGCAGGTGCGTTGCCGGCCTTTTAAGAGGGAATAGGGTAATAGGGGTAGGTGGGGATGGAAAGGGAACGGAATAAGGGGGGGTAGGGAAGGGAATAGGGTAGGGGATTGGGCCTCCGGTAAACTCACTCACTCGGCGAAACACAGCGCAAGCGCTGTTTCACGCCGGTTTTCTGTGAGGATGTGGTATTTCTCCGGTCGAGCCGGCCCATTCGTGCCAAAGCATGGCTCTCCCACGTCTAATAAATAGTAGCAGTTATCTTATTGTATGGTAAATATTAACTGTGAGAGCCGGCACATGTGTGTAAGTTGTAACACTACGCCATATTTGCCAGGGAATATTCATTTCCGCGGCACAGTCCATTACCGGAGCTCAAGTGGCTACAATTTTACTTCTACCCACACATCACAGGAATTTAATCATAATATTTCACAACTATCTCCTGAATATGCTTCAAATTACGTTAGTTATGTCGCCGCTAAAGGCCATATTTTGTTATATTCCATTGATTCTTTTTCTGTCTAATTGTAAAGATGTTTAGGTAATTTTACTTCTACCTGCATATCATATTCACCATAATTTTTAGGGTTCCGTACCCAAAGGGTAAATACGGAACCCTAAAACGGGACCCTATTACTGAGACTTCGATGTCTGTCCGTCTGTCTGTCTGTCCGTCTGTCTGTCCGTCTGTCTGTCCTTCTGTCTGTCTGTTTGTTTCCAGGCTGTATCTCAAGAACCTTTATAGCTAGACTTTTGAAATTTTCACAGATTGTGTGTTTCTGTTGCCGCTATAACAACAAATACTAAAAACAAAATAAAGTTAATATTTAAGGCGGCTCCCATTCAACAAACGTGATTTTTTGGCCTTTTTGGCTCGTAATCAATACTGGCAACATGTAGATTGTAGACACTTGAAATTTTCACAAAATCCTTATTTATATATTGTGTGCTTTAATATTTAATAATAAAATAAAAATAAAATATAATAAACAACAAAAAACATATAAAAAACAATTTTTTCCCTACATTCGATACTCTATAAAGGTACCTTCGTGCGCGAGTCCGTCTCGCACTAGGCCGATTTTTAGAATTCGTAGGGCATGGTATTATAAACGAATGTACGCGTACTGTGCCGCTTAAAAATATCTAAGCGGCCCAAAAAACTCTCGTCAAAAGTTTCCACATCAAGACGCAGTCCGCGCAATTAAAAGAATTACTCTCACGTGGCAAAAGTTGGTCACTTAAGAGATCGCGGGCAGATGATGAAGATTAAACAATATCGAAGTGCTCACGGAGGTTGAAGCGGCCATCGTTACGCGGCTGCAAAAAAATTACGCGAGTAATCGCGTTATGAGCCTAATGCCCCTGTAATTACGGACTAATGTCCCAAAAACCGACCAACTTTTTACGGCGCGTAAACGCGGACCGGAAAAATGTACGCCAGTAGATTTGATACCTTATTAGGGTGGCCATTGTTGATGTGTTTATGGGGAAAGTTCCCGAGTTATAAATTGGGTTAACGAGCGCGCGTTGTAAACATTGATTAAAGTTTTATTATGTTGCCAACTTTTTAATCTAATGTTCGAATATACTTTTGTAATTACTTTGTAGGATTAATGCTTTTCTTTTCGTTTGGATTATAATTTGTTATAAAAAATGCATTGTGCTTTTAGGCGTATCTTCTTAAAAGTCGTGACAATAACTATGATTTCTGATGCTCATGCTCTGTAGGGGTTGTCCCCAACAGATGATGGGTGCTGGATGTTAGTGCTGATGCTGATGCTGATAGTGGAGTCAAATGATACACTCTTGATGCTTAATGATCTGCCTTTATTCTGATATGATTGCTTAAATTTATACAAATATTATTGATGATACGGCAAAACGTGCGAGTTCATCGACACGCTGAACCGTACATGATCTCAATAGGCAAAATATTCCACAACATATTCACTTTATGTAGTGAGTCAGGTAAAAATGTCCTCTTAAAAAGTTCTGTCCTGAAAATTATCTTTAAAGCGACTCATAAAAAGCATATTATTAAAATAAATATATTTGGCATAAAATTAGAAGCTTCAAACTTGCAAACTAAACTCGTTATATTAACGATAATAATACCAATAAGTAGTAATTATCTGTCCCAAATCTTGGTACAGAGCGGTCACCGTAGTCGTAAAGGGCGCTCGTTAGTCGGAATCGTGTACTATCCCTTATAGTCGACGGTTAACAATAATGTTGTGAGGATAAACAGGGAGCAACTAGTGTCATTATCGCCAGCTTTTTACAGCTTTTTTGAGTGGCCGTTGAAGCTTTCAGAGGGGGAGAGTGCACGCTATTTCCGCCCTTATCTATTTTTAATAAACGCTCTCGCGAGCTTTCTTAATGACCTGCTAATTACAGCTTACAAAGCTCACTTCTTAATATATTTTACTCTTTATTTTTGTTTAATCTTTATGCAATGAGTGCTTTCAACGCCGTGTTAAATAATGTTAGTATTAAAACTTTTTCTCGTAATAATAAACTTGGGAAAACCCACTGAATGTTTTGAACTTTAAAGTTCCGTTTTTTGCTTTTAAATATAATAAAACATGCAGTCTACGAATAATAAAAACTAAAGAAACGAAACTCCCACACTATTTGGGAGCAGTCAGTGAATGACAAAATGTACCTAAGGTACACATTTTCGACAAGTATAATTGTAGAGCATGTCTTTTGACGGAGTTACTTTTCCTTATATTTATAGCATGCAGTATTATTTGTCAATTTACTATATTATTATTTATAACTAGATGACCCGGTAAACTTTGTATCACTTTTCTCTTGATATTAACCTTACCTCTACTTTCATAAACATTTCAAGACTAAAATTAGCCAAATTTGTTCAGAAGTCCTCGAATTTTAGGGAGCCCGAAAACATTTTAAAAAAGCATTGTTTTACATAGAAGATAATAAATAATATATAATATTCTTCTTATCACCTCAGGCTTCCAGATTCTCTGAATCTCGTACACCAGTGTCTTCCAGTAACAGCTTTCTATAGAACTCATCACAGATAATGAAGCCAGATCTCAATTTATATCGTAGCTCCTAAACAAACTATGAGTATTCTTTCAAGACAATGCAGTATATCGGGCCAGTTATCGTGACCCCCGGCTCCTACTGGTGGGTACGGGGAGACAGGTCACTTTTTGAGCGCGGCTGGTCGTTGAGCTCAAACAATGAAAAACATTAATAACCTCCTTTGTTTCTCTTGAAATGGATTAATCGATATTAAAATCTCGTATTTGTTAATTGTGTTCCAGCTGGAAATTGTTCATTTATACCCTTGTATTAATAAACACATTTATAAACATGACGCCCGCAAATCCGTTGCGCCAAAATTCGTTTATCGCGTGAAAACCGTACATTTTTGAGGGGTAAAAAGTATCCCATGGTCCTTTCCCGGGGCTTAATGTATCTCATAGCGAGGCAATGATTGGAGATAGATACAAAGTGTAGAAGACGAAGTTGTAGAGAATTTAATTAGTTTTTATTATGTAGTAGAAGAGAATTTCGTACGAAGCATCGTTTTTGATGAGTAAGCAAAAAACCAAAAAACGGGACCTTCTTTAGCTCACCTCGGAGGGTCAGGACTTTTAGTATGTTTATCTCCTAACTACTCTAAACAAAGTAACAAAGTTAAAATTTCTGCTTTCGATTTTTCCAAGCAGACCCCCATTTTGGGCATTCGTTTACTAGGCTATTTAGCAATAGTAGATAATAATATTATCAGCTTAAACTCTATAACATAATATATTTTATAGTTTATTTAGTTTATAATTTTTTTTGTAATTCTCTCTCAGTGAAATTTTGTTTGGAATTGATTTTCTTTAGAACCACAATATCTATAGTACAAACTAGCTGTCCCGGCAAACGTTTCCTTGCCCGATGAAGTATTTCGCCCGTATTATTTTATTGAAGTGGCTAAATAAGTATGTCACCATGGCAACGTCCATCGCTATCCCGTCGCACAAACAATGGTTGTCGTCAGTCTCGAGTTGTAATAATTTACTATTATTTATTCAACAAATGCACTTATCATTAATATAATAAGTACCCAGTAGCCGATTCTCAGACCCACTGAATATGCATATAAAATTTGGTTAAAATCAGTAAAGCCGTTTCGGAGGAGTACGCGGCCTAACATTGTGACACGAGAATTTTATAATATATAAGAAGATTATGTATGTCACCCCCTCGACCGAGCTATTTAATAAATAATGAAATGTATTGACTATTGAGTATGTATGATACCAAATAAATTGTATCGAAATAAACATGATTCTTACCGTACGGACGTTTTACATGTAGTGAAATAGGGTTGACAGTTAACACTTAGAAGGTTCTTTGTACGTAAAGTAAATTCCATAGTTTACTTGTTATTCAATAGTCATTTATCAGTCCATGCTGATTTAGAATATTATAATATTCCTATTATATAAGAAACCCATTACTTGCTTAGTACGTAATTTATAATTAAGTCAATTCAGCTTCTTCAGCAGACTTCCTTCTATAGATGGAAAGATTTATGAGGAGGGTTATTATTAAGTAACTATCCGTCTTTTCCCACATCGATGTTCTCTAGATTACATTAATTTTCAAATTAGTTACAGTCCTCCGAAAATGATAATGCTCATAGAAATTTTCGTCATTGTTCGCCAACGATCGTTTTTCCCGAGCGTCGGAAGATGATGCCACAAAACCTTTTAATGCACATGTCCAAATCATGTCATGCCAGGGCAACGCCAACTGTTTATGACTTGACCGTAACCAAATATAAGCAACTTGTTGGTGGCGTTGCCATGGCATGACATGATTTGGACATGAGCAATAAAGGTTTTATGGCGCATGCGCCAAAAATAGAGACGAATGACGGACCAGCGACAGCCATCAAGTACCTAGCGAGCACCGACCATAATAGGATATTTACTTCTGTTTCTTTCGAACAAGGTGCAAAATGCAAAATCATTGTTTGGGGCTCTTACGTTTCATAGATTCGGGTGTTTCCGTGATTACGACAATTAGCGAAGATTTTCATGCGCATTATTAATTTGGGCGTACTGTATTTTAGATAATGTGATAAAATAAATTTAATTTTATGTTGCCACTATCTTTTAATCAATTCAAAATTAAAAATAAATAATGGGAAATGTTGACAACCCTACCCAACATGAATAAGTCAATTGGGATCACGTGTTCCAGACAAAAATATAACATTTAAATAATGTCGAACACAATGCCAACAGGTAACGACGCGGGCGGCTGTATTATGTATTAAGAGGATACACCAGGGGCTAGAGAAATGAAAAAAAAGTACGTGTAATATCTATAGCTGTCTTCCCTTACCTTAAGCCTATACCGCAGAACGCGAAAGAGACAACTGCAGAAAATCAACGATTCGTTGTCCCCTGATTCCTTCTCCAAAACTTAACCGATTTAAGTACTTTTTTCATTAATGATTAAAGAAAGGCTTGAGCTGTGTTCACTTTGTGTTTTATTTTTTTTTGTATAACCTAGTCAAATCTGTTTTCTGGATGTTTGAACACAGCGGAAAATCTGGCCATTTTTTTGGGTTTTTGAACGTTCGTATCTTATTTAATAATTAAATTATGAAAAAAAAAGAAAACATAGGGACATTGTATTAGTGGCCGTAGATATTCATAAAAAAAAAAATATAACTCTACTAGCATTATCCAGGGGGGAAACAGGGGACAACGTTTGTATGGAAAAAAGGGCGGTGTGGACTCCTCTTTAACATTGATACGACAACCCATATAAGCCCTACATGAGAACTAAAATATTATTACACGTTTGAGAATCATGACTACTATTATATATGAGAAAGTGTGTCTGTACCATACTATGGTTACACCCCGTAACCTGTAGTTAGGGAGGGGAAGAGGGAATTTCGCGACAAGCTTGAGCGTGTCAGATTAAGGTTGTATAGGTTTCCGATGTGTCTAGTTAACATGGTATAGAAATCAGATTTGTCACGTGGTGGATTAAAAAAAGTTATTTTCGAATATTCAAATGTCATCGGATCTGTCAGTTATATTTTACAGATCTTTATTATACCCCAAAGAATCTTCCATATAAAGTACTGACGATTCAAAGGTTAGGTAAGGTAGGGACATTTTAAAATATAAAAATAAAGCTTCATAATATTTTCCTAACTAAGCTTCGCAGATATTTTATGTTGCACTAAACTAAATAATTTAGTCCTTGTTGTCTAAAAATTTACCTACATAAGCAATTTTCTGAATATTTTTTTTTCATAACTTTAAAATGGCTGCAGTTTCTGAACCCACCGCTAAAATAAAAAAAACGCTCTTATTATTTTTTATCAGTTTTATCTAATGTAAAAAACTTACAAGGTCTCCATGACGCTCGAGTGACTACACGAATAGCACCCTCCCCTCCCCTACTACTGGCTGTAGCGGTCATTGACCTTCTTTCAAAAAACTTAATATTATGAAGTATATATCACCTCAAACCTCCTCAAACATATAAAAAGTTATAGATTATAATTATAATTCTTACTGCCGTACTTAGAGTGGAACATTAATTACTTAATTACGAATAATAAAAAGTAAAGAAACGTAACTTCCATACTATTACCGTTTTAAATTTGGTTCCTTTCGAACCAAACGAAGTTTGATTCGTTGGAATCAAATGATAACGATACCTGATACCGCTCAAGGCCACCTAAATATTGCAAATGTATTGAAAATATGTACCTAAGTACACTTTTTTGACAAGTATTGTAGAAGATGTTTTTTGACGGAGTTACTTTTCCTTAGTTTTTATTATTCGTAGCTTAAATATAATTGATTTAAAGCCTGTTTCACCACTTTCTGATAAAGTGCCGAATAGGCTATTCACAACTTTTTTGACAGATTCTCCATATTTGATCTGTCAAGTTAATTGGTGGATAGCCTATTCGTCACTTATCAGGAGGTGGTGAAACAGGCCCTTAGAAATTTGAGCCCTATACATATTATCTGTCAAACTCTTCAATAAAATGTCACTGAGTGCGGCAGTTATAGCACAATAGACATAACTACCAGTAGTTCGACTGCAAAGAAATGGACAGGTTTCAATATCTGTCAAATTCGTCGGGTTTCACTAGGATTATGAACGGAATGTGCCTCGCACTGGCTGATATAATTTATTTTTAAATATTTAAAATAAAGATTTCAAAATTGGAATCTGTCAATTTTAATCGCATGTGCCAAAACACAAACAACAATACGACCAAAGAGAAACACGTCCAGCGAATACTTATGTCATAGTTTTAAATTCGTAGGTAACAATTTAACAACCCTAGCGACGATTTTCGTCATAATACGTCAAATTTAAAAATTTCAACATCAGTTCTAAGTCGGTATACTCTATCATTCTGTCTACTCTGGTTATAGTTACCAAGAGGTGAAAACTGTATAGATTAATCTAAATTCTAAAGTAAGTATAAGATTTATATTGCTTTTCTAATGCTCACCGAATGCAGTGCGAACATTTTTCGTGGCCTTTATAAAAATTCAAATTCAAATCATTTATTTCGGGCATCAGTGGCCCATATAACAAATACTTTAATTAAAACTAACATACATATCAATTAAGTATATAATAAATACCTTAAAACTAACATACATATTTTATAATTATAGATTCTTAAAAACTAACACTGTCACGTTTTGCCGGCGACGTGATTCGCTTCGTTCCGGAGTCTCCCCCGGAACCTCAAAATATAAGTAACTTTTGTTTTATGAAATAAGGGGGCAAACGAGCAATTGAGTCACCTGAATATGGAAAGCAACTTCCGTCGCCCATGGACACTCGTAACATTAGAAGAACTGCAGGTGCGTTGCCGGGAATAGGGTAATAGGGGAGGGTAGAGAAGGGAAGGAAATAGGGGAGGGAAGGGAATAGGGTAGGGGATTGGGTGACCCCGTGGTATTCCTCCAGTCGAGCCGGCCCATTCGTGCCGAAGCATGGCTCTCCCACGACCAATGTACTTAATGACAAAACAATAAATAATTAGCCGGGTTTATTCAGAATTACAAATACCTACTTACGTAAGGAATGTTACCTAAGTTTTCAGAATTCGTTTGCATTAGAACTCAGAGGAACTTAACCCAAAAACATTGTTTTTGTTAAGAATTGTAAACACGGGGTGGGCCAAACTTGTCCCTTAATAATCTCCGACAGCCCTCTCCAAGAGGGGGGAAAGAGAGGAAGAGTTCTTCTCTTTCCCCCTGTCGAAGACTTCTTAATTAAAACGTAAATGACTTTCCAATAGGTTACGTTTCGTAAGGATAGCTTTTCGATATTTGTCGCAAGCGATCGCGACCGATAAAACTAAAAAAAAGGCACTTTTTAGGGTTCCGTACCCAAAGGGCAAAACGGGACCCTATTACTAAGACTTCGTTGTCTGTCCATCTGTTCGTCTGTCCGTCTGTATGTCACCAGGCAGTAACTCAAGAACGGTAATAGCTAGAGAGTTGAAATTTTCAAAGATTGTGTATGTCCGTTACCGCTATAATAGAACATACTAAAATCAAAATAAAATTAATATTTAAGTCCCATACAACAAATGTGATTTTTTTGGCCTTTTTTGCTCCATATCAATAATAACAACAGGTAGGTACTTGAATTTTTAACACAATCCTTAATTTTATGTATTCTTTAATATTTAATAATAATATTATTATAAAATAAAACAAATTAAAAAGGGCTCCCATACAAAAAAAAAAACACAAATTTTGGCCTTCCCTATTTTTTTTCCCTATTATTTTTCCCTATTATTTTTCCCTATCATAGTACGGAACCCTTTGTGCGCGAGTCTGACTCGCACTTGGCCGATTATTTACAGGTTTAATTTTCTACCGACATTGGCCTAACGACCTATCCCGCCACTACTTTGTAATGGCGCAGACCAAAATGAAACCTACAGCCTAAATCATAAAGTGGCATTTTATTTGAATTTTTGTGCGTCGCTGTCGCTTGCCGCGTTAATCGGAACGGTACCTTTAGCTTCGATGAGCATTTGGACGGTGAATTGCGTTTTTCTGATTACTTGAGATAAATGGTGGTCTGTCATCCCGCATCCGTCAGAAGTTACACGAAAGTTCTTAGGAGGCTGTAATGGTTTATCAGAAGGAACGAAAAAAAAATGAAAAATTCAATGCATTCCAGTACCCGTTTACATTATTCCAGCGCTGGATTAATGTAAATATATCCGCTATAACTTAGAGAGAGTACTAACTACTTCAAGGTATTTGCACATGTGGCGGTACCCACAATTCGCCTAACATTCCTGCATCGCGCTATCGAAGTTTCGGAGAACAGCAAGATATATACAACGTCTGAAATGACGTCAGTGGGCTTCGGCCTGACCGAGCATGCTATCTCGCTCGGTCGGAAGATCTTCCTTTTCGGCCGCCACGAACAACGTCAAACACATTTTATGCGCTGTGCAGCTATTGCTACTGGATGATGCCCGCCATCCTGATCACGCAGAAAATCGGTAATCGCACGGGAACCGTATATTATATCGTATAAAAAAGTATTCATATAAATGTTTTTCTCATTATCTCTAAGTATTTTTCACACTCAACGAGGGTTGTATGGTGCTGTAGCCGTAGGGTCTATCGTGTTAAATTTCGTGTCAGACATACATGTGGAAACTATATTATGTGACATATAACAACTGTTTGACACGACAATTGACACGATATACCCTATGACTACATAGCGCCATACAACCCTCATTTCATCAAAAAAAAAACTTTTCTTCTACCTGTTTTTACCTACCCGCGTTCTCTGGTTGCTCCTAAACTTGCTACAATACTAAAAGTAAAACAAATATCTGAGTACTATATAGTTGTCAGGTTTATCGTTGCATCTTACTACGCACATAAACATCACTTACCTGACTTAAGCCGTAAAACCAAATCAGGAGACACCGAAAACTTACGGATTCCCGATAGACGTTTCAACAACATATTTAAATTCCAAAAGAAATGTATTCGTAAGCCGCATATCTCTAACGTGTTAGAAATAAAAAATTCAGCCGACAACCCCGGAATAAATCCAGGGTAGCGCGGGACACGAGTTGGGGAATAGCAAATGAGTTGAGTGTTTACTGCGTGACGCGCAAACGGGCCGTGAGGGACCGCGACCGTCAAAGATGTAGCTTACAAAAAGCCTCCGTGGTCTAGTAGTATAGAGCGCGTCTCTTGACTTGGAGGTCGTGGGTTCGATTCCCGCATTGGAAACTTGTTATTTCTAATTTTGGTGAGGACAATGCAGGCTGATCACCTAATTGTCTGACAAGTTAGATGATCCATGCGTCGGATGGGCATGTAAAAAGACGGTCCCGCGCCTGATCGCCGGTCGTGTCGGTCTTCCGTCCCACTGGGTTATGAGAGTAAAGGAATAGAGAGTGCTCTTGCGTACTGCGCACACACTTGGGCACTATAAAATTACTCCTGCGTAGCTGGCCTGGTTTCATTGAAATCGGCCACCGTCACCGAAACCGATGTGGGAGCTATTATTATTAGTACAAAAAAAAAATCAAAGAGTAAAACAGAAAATCACAATATGTAAAGGATAATTATAATTAGTAGTATAAGGTTGTATAAGGCTAAAATATAGCTATCAGCTTTGTCCGATGTAGGATACCTTGGACAAAGCTGGCCAGCTGTACAAAGCTCATAGTAATTAAGTGCTCATAATTTGTTTAATTTCAGATGATTAGAAACCTCAACATGAAAATTAAAATAATAATATCAAATTCGATAGTTTTTCTGTGAAATTGATTAAAAATAAGACCATTTTGTATAAGCGCCAGTTTTAGTATGACCTAATGCCATACCATTCATTAATAATATCAAATTTCATAATATTATTATGGCACAATGTATGAAAAGCGTATCAACGTATTGTGTCCTTTGTGGCCAGTCTACGTCAGCCCTAAGAAAAGTTCCATCGAAATATTTTAAAGGGAATCCTTTACAAAACGGCTAAGATGTTTCGTATTGGTCGGGATTTCAGGTAACAGGTTTTTGAACCTTCTTTTGATTGTGAATTGTATAGTGACCTTTTTTACCTAGGGGCCAAAAGAGTTAGTTGATTATGTTTTTACTGTTGTATATATTTTATAGTTGCGGTAATTTCTTTATATAGAAATATCTTTTCTTTGAATATATTTTCTTTTGCTTAAGTGGATAATAGCTGTTTCGAGGTATGCCATTTCGCACAGATAGAGAAACACAAAGAAGTATATAGGCTATTTTATTAAAGATGGAAAGTATATGGTTTCCGCATGCTTTTAATAGATTATGGAGTAGCAATAGTAAGTTCAACAATAAATAAAAGTAAGAAAGAAATATTATAATAATCAGGGTGTGCGAAGTGAGCCCTATAGTATATCCCCACATATATATCCCCACAAGCCACAACCATGAGCGCTTTTGTGATACACTTTACGGAAAAAAAACTATCATGCCTATTGATTTGTGCTTTAACATCGTTTTTAAAAGCTTTTTTATTTATATTATGTAAATGTGTTATCATCGGTTAGTCAAGGTTTGTTTACTATTAAAAGTTCGGCTTTTAGTTAGTTTAAAAAATATATTTTACTTGACTGTATCCTACATAAATGATGTATGTTTCATAAAATAAACATAAAATAACAAAGTGAATGAAACTGACACGAGTATTATCTTATATATGAAATTCTCGTGTCACAATGTTAGGCCGCGTACTCCCCCGAAACGGCTTTACTGATTTTAACCAAATTTTATATGCATATTCAGTGGGTCTGAGAATCGGCTACTAGGTACTTATTATATTGATAAGTGCATTTGTTGAATAAATAATAGTAAATTATTACAACTCGAGACTGACGGCGACCATTGTTTGTGCGACGGGATAGCGATGGACGTTGGCATGGTGACATACTTATTTAGTCACTTCAATAAAATAAAACGGGCGAAATACTTTATATGGCAAAGAAACGTTTGCCAGGACAGCTAGTTAGAATATAATTATTAAATGAATGTTTAATAACAAATGTTTTCTGTTATTAAATAGACACAGAAATAATAATTTTACTACAATAGTTTCGATATCTAACCCACGGGATTAATATCACAATTCACGCTACAATGAAACGTCAAAGCTAATCAGATTTTAATTAACTATTTCATTTGGCAGTTCGAAATAATACGCCATAGTTTAACGTCATCAATTGCGGCTAATTTTAGGTGTCATATTTCGGTATAATTATACATACCGAAATATGACACTTAAATCTAAATCAATAGATGATTATAATCTCTGACTGCTCATGTTCAGTCCGAGAATATAACTTGGAGTAGTTTGATAGTTTTTTTAACGGGTATTGGCCCACCACACATTCCAATTGCTGTATCTTCTGTGTCGCCAGGATCGACAGCGTTATCCAACCACGAAAACTTTTTGATATGATCTCAGGGAACCCGTAGGACCTGCAAAAATGTCATTGGGAACGGCAAAGACATTAATTAAAACAAGATAGGTATAGGAAATGTCCAATTTTGCCTCCCTGTAATAAGCAGTTTTCTAAATACTATCAGTTGCTCGGAACTTCGTTCAAATTCATCCTCATCTATAATATGTCGGCATGCAAGTTTTTCATTCGCGTTTTTTCGGATATTCCTGTAGGTGTAGACAAAGCAATAATGGAATTGGCTCAAAGTATTTTCTTTGTCTATGATTTGGTTGAAATAATGAATAGGAAGGAATATGTTTTAAATCTCAGGCAAGGATATAGTTAATTTTTTTCCCCAAAATGTACCAGTATGATAAACGAATTTTAGCGCCACGAGTTGGAGATAATCTTATATATAAAATTCTCGTGTCACAATGTTAGTCACCGTACTCCTCCGAAACGGCTTTACCGATTTTTACCAAATTTTATATGCATATTCAGTAGGTCTGAGAATCGGCTACTGGCTACTTTTACTGACCGTTGTTTGTGCGAGGGGATAGCGATGGACGTTGCCATGGTGACATACTTATTTAGTTACTTCAATAAAATAATGGGCGAAATACTCAATATGGCAAAACAACGTTCGCCGGGACAGCTAGTAATAATATAATAAAAAGAGTTTTAAATTAAAAATATCATAATGTTTTTCGACGATATAGAAATGGTTTACTTTTCCATCTAAAAGATCATAAGTTGGAATTTTCTCAGTACAATAAAAGTGAGTGCAATCGCTAGAAAAATATATAGCGGAGTTGTGTAGAGCCCTCACGTGAACATGTAGGACACTTAATGAAAAAGGGTTATCTTTTCATGAGCAAGTCGATGGGAGAGTCTCTTGTGATTTTACAGGTGGATTTCGTGCTATATTCTTATCCTATGACGTGGTTTCCTATATTGATAGTAATTAAAATAAAAGTACTTTTAAACATTGAAATATTTTAGGTACTTTAGTTTTATTAGAAATAATGAAAAAATATAGTTAACGCCTAGGTTTATAATTTTAAGTTAGGTTTTAGAGTTAATAGTTTATTTAGTTAAGTTTAGGCGTAAAAAAGGATAGATATCGTAAGATTATATTTTGCAGCGAAATAATTACTATAATGCCATGTCTTGTATTCTACGCAAGTCATATACTTGATGTCAGGTAGGCAGGCAATTTATAATATTGCCTGCCTACCTGACAGGTAATGCGTTATTTATTCTACAACTTTTACATGAAAAGTATAAGAATAAATAGGGTTTTATAGCAAAGATGTGCTACAAAGACCCTACAAAATGTCCATTATTAAGTCAAACAAATGGTGTCTTTAATTATATGTTAAGACAGTGCAGTGTACCCTGTGGAGTGGGTGCAATAAGTCTGCGCGGCGCTCTTACATCAACGTCGGGTGGCCAAATATCCTGCACTAATTTATTAGCGTCTTAAACTGTATGATTTATTGCATATTATATGCAAACATCACCTAAAGTTGGTTTTAATGTTCACAATTTTAATAGCATTTCCTTATGATGTTGGAAAACTGCTAATAAACTCATTTTAAAATTGTGATTATGTAATAAGTGGTGGCTTACCTATAGCATTACATTTCGGACAAGCTTGAATGGATTGTTTTTGTTATGAAAAAAAAATGACTTATATTGTAATAAGTTTAAAATAGGAGTTTGGTCATGAAGTTTTTACAACACATTTCCTAATACTAGTGAGACATTTCACTTTGTTGCATCGTGCATTCAATTTATAATATCATGATGATAGTTTAAATCATATCAATAAATTTTAATCAAAATTTTATTAAAATTTATTGATATACTATTTAATAGTCTAATGAAAACTTTGGTCGTCAAAATATTGACTACTAACTTAGACAATAGCTTACATATTCATAGCGAATCTTAGCTCCACCTCCGAGCATACATCAAACATTGAGCGTACGCTAATGCATTCTCAGACTTCGATCCCGACCGATCAAGAACTCAAATTATAGTCGTGTAGATCGGCATTAACTCAAACACTAATTGCTCAAGTTCCACCGCGCTCGTGCCGCCGCATCCACACCGAGTATTATCTATGCATTTGTGATGATGAGTTTAGTGTTCTGGACAATTTGATGTTTTATAACAAGGTACTTAAAAGCTAGAGGGATATTTGAATCAATCTCTATTAATGATATTTTCCATCAACGGTTTCAGCATACTATGCTACGAATTATGATACTCAAAATACAGTCCTGTATGCTTATACAGGCAAGGGCGGATCCAGGGGGGGTCATGGGGGTTATGACCCCCCCCCCCCCCCCGGGCTGGGTCCAGGTCCTAGACGAACCACTAAGTAAAATTGTTAAACATACTGATTTTATATATTTTTCATAGATATTATTTAAGTACTTTCAAATTTCAATATTTAAATAATTAAATATACCTAATACTTTGTTTGACGATGACGGCAAACGCATGACTCGGGATCGATTCATACATTTACGCCCTACCAAGAACGCGGCGAACGTCATAACCGCCACTGTACAAGGCGCGCTGATATTGAATGTTATTTTAATGTCCTTAACGTCGATATTCGTACTGACCTGCTAATTTTTGTAATAATTTTTGTGATAGCGTCCTTAACATAAAAAAAAAATTTTCTTTAAACATAATTTCCAGGGAACGCACTAAAAGTCGCGACCTTAAAGTAATAAAATAAATCGAAAAGCAAAGCTCGGGCTGCGGGCATAAACTATAACGGTTAAACGGGACAAAGAAATAAATAATATAAGATAAGGACATAAAAATATATCCCGGTGATAAAATTTTAGTGGGCCCTCGTAGTGCGCACTAAACAAACCGGGATGAGAGGCTCCGGGTTCATAAAACGGACCGCCGTATTTACGGCACGACTAATTTTCGACCTATTTAGTCCCTTACGCAGGCTCTATGTCATTTTTGCTGCTACCCGAGTATGGATTGTACTCAATTGATAGGTAAAAAATATCAGTTGGTCGTTGGTCAGTCGTAAAAAATCTATTTTAAACGCCGAACTTGAAAGATCATGACTTTCAAGGTTATAGAAAGTATCGTTAACGTCTGTTATTAGAGCTTAAATTTTTCGGATCCCTTAAATCATTTTAGCCTTCAAGCGGTCGCGCGACGTCGAATCGACTCCCCTCAATACATTTTCGTTAATATTATCGATATTACTCGTTAAATCCGTATCATTCTCTCAGTAGCTTTTCATAATTTATCTATCTACCAAATAAATAGCTTACACTTACTCGCCGCACCCCCTTTGAAGCGAAGAGCTCAAAAATGTTAAGTGAAAAGTGTTTTGTTTCTCAAATTTACCTACGATGTCTTTTAGGCTACGCGCAACCACTGCCGTTACAAAATAGCGCGCGCCCGCTTGAAGGTTAATAAACCATAAAAAAACTGCGCAACAACCCATGAAGAAGTATAATAAAATGAAGCACATAAACATAACTAATGCATTCAACAGATTTGACCGATCGATTACGTAGCCGGTGTCGAGAGCGAGTCCTGTCGACTTGTCGACAGATTTACAGACTGGCTTGCCAGCAGAAATGCCAACTTGCTGTAGAATTGTCTTGCATCGGTTTCGAAGTCAGTGATTAAACCTTGCAAGATCTTAAGGTTTGAGGTGGAGCTTACATTATACAGTTAGAGATTCTGTTAAGGGTCCAGATTTCAGCTTACATTATGTATTAGGTTCAGACTTTGTGCTGTTATAACAGCAGGTCTTTAAATAATGTTACATAATATTATATGATGTTATTGAAATACATGATGTTAAATAGTGTTGAAATGTCTAAAATGTTTGTTACTTTTGTTTCAGGTAAGCGATCGCACAATATTATAATATGGTTAAAATAGCCAAGGTATGTGTTAAAATTTTCTGTAAAAATTATATTGAAATCATTATACATTTGCATGTTTATTGTGTATTGAGGAAGTAAGGGAAGACTGTGTATTTTTAGTATATTACTATATTAACAAATAATTATACTACCAAATATAAAACACGACTTAAGATGCTACAAATTGATCTCAAGTATTCCAAGGAGTCCACTTAAAAATTTATCCATTTTAAAATCCTCCAAAACGCCAGAAGAGCAATAGAATTTGAGTCGGACAAATTTATTTTGTATGGCTCCGATTGAAAAGAGGATCGGAGCAGATTTACGAATGTATTTGAAATACGGTCCACAATACAACTTGTGATCTCACAACTTTCGGGTTATACGCAAACTTCATTTCTTACTTTTCTTGGTTTATTACATAAACTAGTTACTAGACGTTGCCTGCAACCAGTTGTGACAAAATTGTTTTTAATGTGGTATTACCATTTTGCAGGATAAAAACTATTCAATATTATCCTTTTCCGCGACTCAAAGTATTTTTAATTCAACATTTTTCAATATTCATGTATCTACGAATTCACCAAATCCATTAGAAAGTTTTATTGATAGAGAAATAATATCAGCAGTAATGAATTATAAACAAAAAACTTTTTGAGGACAAGCTTTTATTTAAACACTCTAAAATGAAGAAAATAAATTTCTCCTTAAAATGTTAAACTATTAAGTTATAACTTATAACCTCAATATATTATACAATTTTCATGATAATAAAAGCTTGTCGCGCGATTTGTGTATAAACTAGTACCAATTTAACTAGGAGTAAATATTTTTTTTATTTTAATAAAATTAAATACTGACAGATTGTTAAGTCTCGCGACAAGCTTTTATTGTCATGCAAATTTTATAATATATTGAGGTTATAAGTTATAACTTAATAGTTAAACATTTTAAGGAGAAATTTATTTTCTTCATTTTAGAGTGTTTAAATAAAAGCTTTTTCTCAAAAAGTTTTTTGTTTATAATTTATTTTTTGTTTTTTAGTTATCTCTGGCTAGATTTCTTAGTCTGTTTGATTGTAGTTTGTTTTGTTTAAAAAATTTGTTAAAATCTGATTAACTTAAGTCCAAAAAATCCGAGGTACTTGATTTTGATCAGTGAAAAACCGTGACTATATTTAGCGAGTTCCGTTTAGTTTCGTTTATAGATATAAACGGAACTAAACGGATGCGTGACTAAAAAATTAAATTTCACTTACCAAAAGTGACCGAATTCAACTGGGCATTTTCTAAAACCCAGCTGGATTTGACCTCACATTTAAACACGACACGACACGACACGATAAGTCACATCATGACACGATACGACACGACATTACATTCGTTTCCGACTTACTCTCAACGAGCCTTTTCATTTGATACCCATATTGCAGAAGTGCATTAACAATAACTATTTCCGTGTCTTGGATGAGCCGCCATATTTGATGTAGAGTGACATTCTGTTCGCTTTCATGTTACTCTCAATAAGCCCTTTCGTTTAATATCCATATTGTAGGACTGCATAGAAAATAACTATTTCGCCATCTTGGATGGTCGGCCATATTGGATTTAGAGTGATGTCACATACCACATCGTGCATTGTCATCCAAACTACACGTGTATGCAAAATTTCAGCTCAATCGGTTAAATATATCTACTTCAAAATTGAGTTGCAAGTTTTCACCCGAACATACATACTTACATACATACAGAGCAAGTTAAATAAAAGCTTTTAAAAATTTGCATCTTACATAAAATGAAAATAATATTATATCGCAGTTCTTTTTCGCAGTTTTATTTGGCCAATAATATTATTATAGTAAAGTGTAACTATCGCACTCAATTTAATGAAGAGTTTCAAAGACAGGAATTGTGTTAAAATCCACATTAATTGTTATAATAATTCGTCTCTGAGTGCGGCGCGGCGGGCTTGAACAGGACATTGCATTTGCTACGCCGTAGCACACCGCGTAGCGTGTAGTATGTCGTAGAACTGCTGCTGCTACGAAAAAGCAGAATAGTATTATTATAGCTACGAGTTTATCTTAATATATCTTTAAACGAGCAATTCTTGTATATACACAGTGTGTAACAAAAATAAGTGATAATACTTTAGGGTGTGTACGTGTTCCTTGTAGAGAGTTCACTGTGAAAGTAGCATCGCTGAAAGACGAAAATTTTTTTTCACTTTTGTATGGGCAAGGGCCCGGGTGTCACGATTTTCCCCATACAAAAGTGAAAAAAAAAATATTATCACTTATTTTTGTTACACTCTGTATATACAGGGTATAACCAAAATAAGTGATAATACTTTAGGATGTGTACGTGTTCCTTGTAGAGAGTTCACTGTGAAAGTAGCAGCTCTGAAAGACGAACAATTTTTTTCACTTTTGTATGGGCAAGGGCCCGAGCGTCACGAGTTTTCCCATACAAAAGTGAAAAAAAATTTTGGTCTTTCAGCGCTGCTACTTTCACAGTGAACTCTCTACACGGAACATGTACACACCCTAAAGTATTATCACTTATTTTTGTTACACACTGTATAATTGGAATCTCGGAATCGGCTCCAACGATTTTCATGAAATTTAGTATATAGGGAGTTTCGGGGGCGATAAATCGATCTAGCTAGGAATCATTTTCAGAAAGTGTCTTTTTATTCGTGTTTTATCGATAATCGATAAACTGAAAAATATGACTCTTCCTGACATCTATTGGCGAATAATAATACTATTATGAGAGCAACTAATTGTTTTAACGCCCAGCAGATGGCGTTATTAAGTAACACAAGTAACAGTTTGCTATACCGAGCAAAGCTCCGGTCATCCAGGTACTTATTATTATAGCAACATATTTTGTATGTACCATCGAGGAAGTTGATTCCTATGCAATTGACAGACCAACGTTATTTGGTCGAATATGTCAATTCAATGTTAATTGTGATCTGTCAGCTGGGTTTGACGTAACGCAACCAAACTACTTAGGTCCCCGATTTGCATAGGAATCAACTTCTCTGATAGTACATTACATTCATTCATTCATTATATATTATGAGAACGTAGCAATACACTTATTTTTTTATCTGGACCAAAACATATTATTATTATAATACTAAGTACTCACATACGGTTTTGCTCGATAGTTTTACTCGAAATCGAACAAAAACCACCGTGTGGACCGCAAAACTCACAGCTCGAAGGCTCGCATCGTGCCAGTTTGAAGGCTCGAACCGAGCCGGCTTGACAATTTTTTTGACACTAGTTTTTATTATTCGTAGCTAATTTCCTTCAAACAGGAGAAAAACTATCGAGTAATGCTGAATGTGTGGACGAAAGCCCGAGCCGTGGTTTCTACTCTACATGATTGCTCGAGCGAGCAAAACCGTATGTGAGTACTTACACTTAGACATTTTAAGCAAAATTTACCATAGCATCTTCTTACGTTGTCATTTTATTTCTTTTCAAAATCCTTCCATTTTCATACGGAATTTTTGCGTTTTTAAAATACCGACTGTAAAAGTTGCATTGCGGAAAATGGGCGTCCTTACTTTTGAATAGTTTTATTTCAATAGCTAGTTCAGACTCTGTCGTCACAATTTTGAAGAAAATGTCGAATAACAAAACTTAATATTAAATTTTTCAATATTTTTTAAATATTGAAAAATTTTATATTTAATATTGGTCGTTTGTTGAAATACTAAAAAATATGTTTATTTATTCAAACAATTAGATTAGATCGATTAGTGATAAATAATGAGATATTTTTTCTATAAAGAGCAAGGTAATAATTAAATACCACACCACAAACAAGTTTTTATAAAGATACCCACAGTTCTCTTGATTGTCAAGCTGCTTGCCCAGCATGTACGTGCACCATTTGCCCAGTTCGCAATCAATACAGCCATTTGGTTTGTTTGTGTTGTAAAAAGGTACGGGCGTGATTGATGGTTCCGGCGCGGAATGGAAAGACAACAGTTCTCGGCGGCCGCTGCCAAAGACAATATGGACACTTTTTATGGAAAAACTTTTTTGGGGCCAATAAAACAGCCTCGGATAGCGTTTGAAAACATTTTTGACATTTAATGCCTTTACAAGTAATATTTGCTGGCATTCGCGTGTGCGAATAAAGATTTACCATAAAACGTATCAAATATTGAAGCTGTATAAACTGTTCGTTGTCAAACTTCCTTTTAATAATCTATTTCCAGAGTACGAACAACAGATAATAGATAAGGAAATTCACACACGTTGCTTAGAAAATATAAAGCTAAGAAAATAAAGAAAAGAAAAGAGAATCCGATTGAACAACAAAATATACACCTGATGATGATTTGTTTCGAAACCTGTCGTGTAATGTGTTAAAAGTTGTAATAATATCTTAATATAGTGGAAAAAGTGCACGAAAAGTTGTGTTTTATTAGTGTTCAATATGAATTTCCACCAAGAACTGACAGTACAATCAATAACATATAACAAAATATACTTTGAATAAGCGAATTCTTTTTAGAATAGACCAGCGCTAAGTTCCGCTCGGGGCGTCGAGTGTGAAATTGTGTGGCAGCTCAAGATATTTTATTTCAGTAACAAGATAACAACCGCAATTCCATCGCGCTTAAATTCGTTTATCGCGCGGGAACCGTACATTTTTCCGGGATAAAAAGTAACCTAAGTTCTCTTCCCGGACTCCATTAAGTATCTCCTTACCCAGCAAAATCGGTTCTGTGGTTTGGGCGTGAATTGGTAACAGACAGACAGATATACAGACAGACAGACATAAGATGGACGGACAGACATACCTTCGCATTTATAATATTAGTATGGATTGTACATAGTATGGATTCATCGTGGTTTTGCGGTTGTTTCCCGTTCGCGCTGGCGCCCCGACATCCCCGGTAAAGCGCTCCGCGGAGACCAAGCTCGTGTGGTGTTAATATTTGATCACTTGTAACGCTGTTGGGGAGGTCGGGCTAAATGTTCCACTTGTAATGAATCGTATTACCCGACGAATTTACTCGCTACCATTACTTTCGTATGGGGGAGTAATAAAGAAATAAGGAATGGGAAGTTGTTTACTGCAAAGAGGAATAATATACCCTAATTATATAACAAACTAGCTGTCCCGGTGAACTTCGTGTCACTTAAAAACCTTCCCTGGACTTCTACGAATATTTTAAGACTAAAATTAGCCCAATCCGTTCAGCCGTTCTCGAGTTTTGCGCTTAGCAACACATTCAGCGACTAATTTTTATATTATAGATAACCCACAAATGAAATTGTAACAGGATAGTAATCATAAATCCATTCTATAAGTAACATTATAAATGCTAAAGGCTCAGTATGTGTGTTAGTTTACCTTTTTACCCTTACAACTACTAATTATTTTAATAAAATTTGGTGGGAGGATACTTAGAGTCCTAGGAAAAGAAATGTGATATTTTATGGAAAATGAATGATTACCGAATTTATCTGCAAAAAACTATAATATTCTAATAGTATTGTTGAATAAAGATGATTGCACATTTATCAGCAACGCCGCCGCCGAACGCGCCGTATATTAGAACAATATTATTATGATGTGAAACCTCGCACATTCGTCCGCACCGTATTATATTTATATTTCGTGTATACTATGCAGTGCGTTTGGCGCGTAGGGTGCTCACAAATGTGCAATCAGCTTAAAAGTAATATATACATAATTTCTGAACGTTTTAATAAAGCAGCAACATCAATGCAACGAAAGCAACTACTAAAATAATTATTACACGGTTCAAACATGTTTCACACTAAAATAAACAAATCCCCGGAGTGAATTTAGACATAAAATATATTGAAATGTGAACCTTTATGATCTCGGTGTAAATGGTTTACCACCTCGTTTGTTCGCTTTCGTGAATCATATTTGAATTGCAAACAATGTAACATAATATTTTCCGAAAAAAATTGAATAAACTATTGACACGAGGCGATCGTTCATAATACAATATTCAAATGCAACGGAATTATTTGGCGCGAACCCAGCACTAAATCCATAGACAAAAAATATGGCTAAAGTGAATCATGTTAAGCAATTGAATTATACGTAAGTGTTGTCTAGCGAAAACAATTTGGAATATTTTATCGAATTTTAAAGTTGATAGGCAGCCAACACTAACAATATTATAATTTATAATAGACAAAGTTGCAATTATTTATAAACTACTATAGTTTGTGCGTTTTAAGATGATATGGGTGACAGTTTTTATATTCCTTGCTAAGAGTTTTTTTTTACAAGAAAACAAAAAAAAAACAAAATGTAATAAATTATATTCCATCTACAAAAACAAAAATGTTTTCTATAATTGTAAATGAATAAAAATGAAAAGTTGTTTAATGCTAACTTATTAATATAAAATTATAAATATTAACTGTGAAATAGGAGTATAAAACTATTGTTACGAAAACATTTGAAAAATGTCAGATGCATGAAACGGAACTTATGTCAATAGAGATTGACTCTGTTGAACCGAAATCAAATCGATAAAAAAGGGCGGCCATCTTAAATCACCGGAACCACTGAAATGTCAGTACGATATCGATAATTTCGATTGCAATTCCTTTACGAAGTGATTCGATATTTTTAAATTATCGATTAATTTGTTAGGTAACTTCCCTACTATTCTCAATTATAATGTGTCACGCATATCATCATAAAACGCACAAACTATAGCTGTCCCGGCAAACGTTTCTTTGCCATATATATAGTATTTCACCTTTCACCCATATTATTTTATTGAAGTGATTAAATAAGTATGTCACCATGGCAACGTCCATCGCTATCCCGTCGCAGAAACAATGGTCGCCGTCAGTCTCGAGTAGTAATAATTTACTATTATTTATTTAAAAAGTGCACTTATACATTTAAAATGTACCCAGTAACCGATTCTCAGACCCACTGAATATGCATATAAAATTTGGTTAAAATCAGTAAAGCCGTTTTGGAGGAGTACGCGGCCTAACATTGTGACACGAGAATTTTATATATAAGATAAGTTATAACTCATATAAAACAACTAAGTAGTTACCTTAATTATTATTTAACATACCTTTCATTACGAGACATTTCAAAATTGGAACAACAGTTCCTTATTTTCATTCATGCGCGGACAAATTCCATAGAGTAAAAAAAGTGTCTGAAATTAGGAGTAAATTGAATCGCATGCGTAAGTGCTGCCCTCACCTGCAAAAGCCCGCCAAAATATAAAAAAGATTGCTCGGGAAATTGAATGGACATACCCGCGCGGGAATGTTAGAATATAGAGTTTAGAATAGACAACAGGGCTATTAACGTAATTGGGATATCTTTTATATCACCGTATCAATGGCCGGAGGCCATGTTGGAAATTGATTGCTATTGGCCATTGTTGAAACGTTTTTTGGTGACATTTAATCACGGCCTTTTTAAAAACAGAATTTGAATATACATGGAATTTTGAATTGCAAATAGCAATAAAATTATTTTAAATGACTTAAAAAAAGCTAAAAAATTGTAACATACAAGTACAACCAAGTAAAAAATATATACTTATGGTAATTTTCAGGGTTCCGTACCCAAAGGATGAAAACGGGACCCTATTAGTAAGACTTCGTTGTCTGTGCGTCTGTTCGTCCGTCCGTTCGTCCGTTCTTCCGTCCGTCAGTCCGTCTGTCTGTGTGTCTCCAGGCTGTATCTCAAGAACCGCTAAAGTTAGACTTCTAAAATTTTCACAGATTGTGTATATCTGTTGCCGCTATAACAACAAATATTAAAAACAAAATAAAATTAATATCTAAAGGGGGCTCCCATATAACAAACGTGTTTTTTTTTACTTTTTTTGCTCGTTATCAATAATGGTAACAGGTATGCACTTGAAATTTTCAAAAAAGACTTAATTATATTATAATAATATTCAAATAAAATAAAAATTTAGGGCGGCTCCTATAATACAAAAGACACAATTTTTGGCCTATTTTTGCTCTATAACGGTACGGAACCCATCGTGCGCGAGTCCGACTCGTACTTGGTCGATTATTTTAATAAAACGTGTAATATTCTTATCTCTTGAATAGTTATACTACATAATGATAATTTTTTCCAAAAAAATCTGTCGCTCGTTAACTATAAATAAATACGAGTAACCTTTATTTTGGCTGAGGTTTTTTCAGTTTGCAATTCCACACCTGCAGAATGGAAATGATTTTTGAAAACCGATTTCTGTCCTTTGTGAAGTCGTACAGTTACGTTTGACGCAAAAAGTAAATTTAAAATGAATACCGGACCTTTGGATAAGGGAAACGTCAATGGTCGCGCGATTGTGGCGCCGTCACGCGGACAACAATGTAATGTTTTATTTAATTAGGACCGCCACGGGTGACTGAATTTGAACAATTTTTGTTCCATAGCTTTTTATACTGTCAAATGTCAGCTATAGTTTGTAAGTCGCAATTTTAGATGGGCGTTTTGGGAACTCCTTAGAATTTATTAGATTACTTGTGAGTATTTACTTTTCGGTTCTAAGTAATCCATATCCATATCCATACTTCCATACTAATATTATAAATGCGAAAGTGTGTCTGTCTGTCCGTCTGTCTGTCTGTAACCTCTTCACGCTCAAACCGCTGAACCGATTTTGCTGAAATTTGGCATGGAGATACTTTGAGTCCCGAGAAAGGACATAGGATACTTTTTATCCCGGAAAAATGTACGGTTCCCGTGCAATAAACGAATTTTGGCGCAACGGACCTGCGGGCATCATCTAGTATTTCAAATAGAATGGTAACATCGCTTCAAAAGTTATAAACATTTATATAAATTTTTCTACTATTTAATTCATCGAAACGACACCTCGCCGATATCTCGTCAATCGACCCGAATTTCATTCCGAATTTCATTATCGTTAACGCTCGCGTTAATTTTCATTTTTAACTAACCCCCGAAAAAAAAGAGCGCTGCTATAAGTTTGGCGTGTCTGTCTGTCTGTGTGCCTGTCCGTGGCATCGTAGCATCCAAACTGCTGGACCGATTATGATCATATTTTATCGTACGAAAGCTGATAGTTCATCATCAGCCGGCTCAGTGCTGAATAATTCGGTTTATCTACTTGAAATTAATGAATCGGGGGTTGCTTAAAATTTCTTACTATCTTAAAGATTTTTTACGAAAACAAGCGTTTTAGTGAAGAATGAATTTTAATGGCGCCTCATCCAATATACTGATATTAAATATTCATATTGCTGCGCTAAAAATTTTTGAATTTAAAATGTATGCAAAGAGAATAGATAATGTTTTCGCATTTCTTATTCTTCAGCTTCCTCGTTTATGGGGATTTTCAATCGTTGTAAAGGCTTTGGCTTTGTGCTGGTGACTTCGTTCACGAAGGAAGAATCACTTATCTCGGGGGTACATTAAAATATATTATCTAACAGTCAACTTACTATGAGAGTCCTGAAATACAAATTCAGCTGGGTACCTATTTGCCAATATATTTTGTATTTTGAGGTTTTTATCTATTTTTTATATTGATACTAGAAATAATTTATATGGCAAAACAATCTTTGCCGGGTCAGCTAGTACTACATAAAAATACCAAAATTCGTTAATTTACAGAGCAGTTTATTAAAGTTCGACCAAAAAAGCCACAGTTTCGAAGTTGAGGTTGGTCTGAGATGAAGTTTTTTGTCGAAATTCCAAAGTATCTGAATGGAATGCTGGGCGCTGGAAGCTTGCAATTTTGTAATTTTTAACACCTTGTTTCGTATACTTTTTCCTTACTTTGATAAATATAAGAGACGATTTTCCATTAAATAGGCTATATTAGTTGCGTAGCGTATTAAAGTAAAAGGTCCCAC
The DNA here is from genome assembly GCF_905147365.1 of Aricia agestis. NCBI lineage: Eukaryota > Metazoa > Arthropoda > Insecta > Lepidoptera > Lycaenidae > Aricia > Aricia agestis. The sequence goes on along the minus strand of NC_056416.1, from coordinate 15,101,942 downwards.
ACCTTCTTATAATGCCCTTAATAATATTATGAAGTTTGTGTCACATAATCATTTTGTATAAACACTAACAAGAAAATTACGGATTGCGCACCTGAAGGGGAAACGAAACAGCAGAAGCGAAGCGGGCGTACAATTCGACCGCGTGGTAGAAATAAATTAGGGCCTTATCACACTGGCGATTAGCGAGCGACTTGAAAGCGACGCGACTGCGCAGCGCACACGCCGCGATGACGCCGCGATTGCGCGGCGTGCAAACAGCTAGCCTTCGGCGTTTCGGACACTCAGCAGCAAAATGGATTCTGACGTCACTCCCTAGTCGATAATGATAATCTGTGTAGACGAGTGTACAAAATGGCGTCCACGCCACGCCGCGACGACGCTGCCCTGTCGCGACGTGCACGCCGCGCAATCGCGGCGTGTGCGCTGCGCAGTCGCGTCGCTTTCAAATCGCTCGCTAATCGCCAGTGTGATAAGTGATAAGACACTTATAGTTCCTTTTCTACGACGCGCTGGTGGTCTACTCTTCTTCAGTCTCAGGAAGTTTCGATCAGCAATTTACGCTGTCATTTTTGACTCATCTAAAAGAGTGCACATTTGCACTTCCCGCTTAAGGCAGAGTTTCGGGTACGGCAGAACCTATCGCAACAGAGAAGTTTTGGTCTAAAAATGGAAAAAATGTATTACCGATAGTGCTATTTCACGTCGATATTAAATTCCAATTAGAGTACCGCTGCGGGCTCCACGCGATTACAAATCAATTTATAACGTTTCGATTATCACGAGCACTTTTGTGGTTATTGCGTTTTGTGCAAATTAAATAACTCTTCAGGCATTGTTTGATTTATCGGTCAATTTCACAAATTAAATTTGAAAATTTATTAAAAGGTGATTATGTGCCGTAAGACTTTTATGCATAACTAGCTGTCCCGGCGAATGTTGCCTTATGAAGTATTTCGCCCATATTATTTGATTGAAGTGACTAAATAAGTATGTTACCATGACAACGTCCATCGCTATCCCGTCCCACAAACAATGGTCACCGTCAGTCTCGTGTTGTAATAATTTACTATTATTTATTCAACAAATGCACTTTTCAATATAATAAGTAGCCAGTAGCCGATTCTCAGACCTACTGAATATGCACATAGGTAAACATTGTGACACGAGAATTTTATATATGTATAATATATTTTATACTGACTTCACGGAAACGTGGTCGAACGGGATAAAAAGTATCCTATGTCCGTCTCCTGGTTCTAAGCTACCTCTCCCCCAATTTTCAGCCAAATCGGTTCATCCGTTCTTGAGTTATAAGTAGTGTAACTAACACCACATTATTTTATATAATCTAATATATAAAATTCTCGTGTCACAGTTTTCGTTGCCATACTCCTCCGAAACGGCTTGACCGATTCTCATGAAATTTTGTGAGCATATTGAGTAGGTCTGAGAATCGGCCAACATCTATTTTTCATACCAAAAATTATTTATATGGCAAAACAACGTTTGCCGGGACAGCTAGTATAGATATAGATTTTTAAGTGCAAATAGTAAAATAGTGTTTGTTGACTGTTTGTTTTCTGTGTAAATGTTGAACCGATTTAGTATTGAAACTTTGCTGTCTGGTAAAAGGTATAGGATATTTTATTCTGGAAAAATGCGCGATAAACTAGACGAAATTAAAATACATGTTCTACTAGATAGAAGACAAGAATTATAATATTAAAACCAATAGTTGAAATACGAAAGCCTAAAGTATCTTCGTAGAAAAGTTTTTGTAAACACAAAGGGTCCATCTTATTTAGTTTTTCAACATCCCACGTAACCTAGAAACCTTTTTGTGTAAAATTTTCTAGAATTAAATTAACTCCTGGAGAAGGGTTTACAAGTCGAGTTTTTGTTTGAATTTGATTTAGAAGTGGGCGACGTCGTCGGCCGGATTTCCGGAGGCTTCAGACTTCGACATGAAAAGGTGAACGCAGTTTTGTGAGCCTCGAGGGGTTTTCTTTATGACATTTTTTCAGTTCTACCCCATTCTTGGGAAGTGAAGTATTCTTAACTTTTGATGCCAAAATTTCATTGTAAAAAATCGGGTCTACAGTATGTACTACAGTTTATAATATAAAGTGACTTATTATGATAAGAGTTATTAGTAAAATAATAAGGAATGAATATAATAGGATTTTGGATAAATCTAATGGCTGTTTTGACCTTTTCTGATTTTTATAATTTTGAACTATGTTGTAAAGTATCTCTTGAGAAATAAGTAGCTCTATGACACACTCACTCCTGTCAATGTAATACAAGTTGTGGCTGAAATTAATAATACTGGTGTCATTTTATGCGACAGATGGTTCGTGTTCTTGTCTACATATCATCAAGTAATGCTAGATCCACGTTGGTCAGTAATTTTTGGTTACGGTATCTGTGCCATAGACACACAAATAAAGACTTTATGGTACAGTTCTACAGTCTATACTCTATGGTACAAACGCAATAGTCTATGGTCGGGGACCCGGCACAGATAGTGTCGCGGAAGCGGCGTCGACAGCATCCTGCCCGCAGTACCAAGAGGTCATATTATAATGCTGTTAGAATTTAAAATTGTTTGAAGGTGAAATATAGAAAATTTGATCAATGAGAATTTTATATTGCATCGTTAAATATTTTATGCGATTATGAAATATATTTTTAATCAAGATTTCATAATTAATCTTGTATAGACGCCCGTGAATTTTAGAAGTAACAACTATTAAAGTGTCACGTGACTTGTTGCATACAAAATTATACGAAATATTATTATACAATAGATGTCACTTCATAAAAAAAAAATGAAGCCTCCAATTTTAAAATGGCAACACTATAATGTTCGATTTATATGGGTCCAAGAAAACGTATCTATATATTAATACGTGAGTCAAAAACTTTGTATCCCTTTTGACGAAAATGGGGCAAACGTAGGTGAATGAAATTTTGCACAGTTATAGTTTATATGCTGAAGGAGTGCATCGAGCTAATATTATTTTGAAATTATGCTTTTGTCATACATTTTTTTAACAAATAAAACATTACACACACTACAACGCACACACTAGGAAAAATGACAGATTTTTGAGTGACAATCCTATACATACGAATTATACTCTTTTATTTATGGTTGAAGTCTGTTGACAACGAGGTGATTTATAGAATCTTAGATACTATTAGACGATGCTTACACGGCCAGTCCGAGATCAGCTGAGTCCCAGAGACAAGAGTTGAAAAAAATATGATAAAGTTAATATTTTTTACAAAATATAGGTGGTAGTCCAATGTCGTTGAAACTAAGTTCAAATTTCGACCATTGGGCGATCTCTAGTTCAAATGAATATGCGTCCGCCTAACTGCGCGGCTTAGCAGCTACAACGCGAGATCACAAGTGATTGTATGTGATGATTTATTTAAATAGCAACGCAGTCGCGCCGTCATTTACGTACAATCGCTTGTGATCAGGGCCCGCCGTTACCATATTATGTGCAATGTGTACAATGCACACGGGCGCCATCTTATAGGGGCGCCAAATCGCCATCTTTAGGGGCGCCAAAATCAAGGACCCAAAAAATTTGCCTTTAGGGGTGCCAAAATCCTTTTCTAGCACACAGGCGCCAGTAGCCCATACGGGGGCCCTGCTTGTGATTTCACGATGTAGCTGCCATACGTATACATACATATGGAGCCTAAAAGTAGGTAGTATAATTTACTTCGTCACGCTTTTTTACTTCAACATGATATAGTACCGTCGAAAATTATTCAATGTTCTAAATTATAAATTACTTGTGTTTATTATGTATCTGGTACATACGCGACATTGTGTACGAATATTCTTAGGGGCACAATTTCACAAACATCCATCATTACAAGCTCTGGGGAAATCCATTGAATACCTTCTACTCGCGTAATGTTTTCCATATTTCGTGTAAAGCGTATTAAAAATATATAATATTATTACTAAAAGTTGCTCGTGACTTTGTTGTATCGAAATTTGTAGTGTGGGAACCAATGATATTCTATGTTACTAACGTAACTAACTAGATTGGAAGTTTACGGTAGCAACGCGTTTCCACTTCGAAGATGCCTGCAGGCATATCTCACATACATAATGACATAACGAATATATGACTTGACATTGTCTTTTGAACAAAAAAGTGGTTACGCATTTCTGAGAATCTTTTGTAAGACATTGCTACTCTAGTATTTTAGAAACTCATTGGTGGGAACCGTACATACGTGGTAGAATAAAAAATACCCTAAATGCTTTTCTGGGACTCTTCGTATCTCCATCTCTATTAAAATTTATCTAAATCAGATCAGTGATTATCCAGTAAATGTTTAACAAACATACGGATACGAGATAGATATATTTACATTTAGGATTGATTCAGACTGCAACGCGACGCGTAGATGCATTTCTAAATTTATATGGATTTGACAGATTCGCAAGACGTCTCACGCACACGAAATCTGTCAAATCCATACAAATGTATGCCGCGCCGCACCTCGGCTCGCTTCGTCGCGTTGTGGTCTGAATTGACCCTTATAAGTAATAAGACTTATTAAAAATACATGATAGCCGGTTAGTATTATTCGAATCCAGTAATGTAAACCACCAAGCCTTATTTTTATATAGATGCTACTAGTTTATTCTAATTTGTTAATTTATTTTCCGATATTGTTATTATTCTACAATTTGTTTTTAATATGTACCGCTTATATCTGTTATCTACGCACCCGTAAATAAATTACAAAACGAGGCCTGATAAAGATCGAAACTAAAATGAATTATTAGGTTAGTTCGTAATCCGAGATTAAATCGGACCCGTGTTATGGATTTATTACGTATTAAAAACGGCCATAAATTCTAACTTTTATTAGTGCGATTAATAAATTACTTGTAACAAATTGTACTTACTGATAAAATCTATCGCAACCCGTGTACACAGATTCCTTAGGGTTCACTACGATCGGGTGCAAAGACAACAGGGAAGATGCGATATTTTTATTTTTGAGTTTATTTTAATGAACTCCATGTAGAAAAGACCACAAGTATATTAAAAAAAAATCATAAATATTATATTAATTGCATGTTCCCTATTATTGTGCTTTGGGGACTGAGCTACCTTATCCTCAATCTTAGGGAACAATAAGTTTTTTATTTAAAGTAGCGCAACAGATAGCAGTTGTATTTTTTGTTGTGTACTTAATTTTAAATAATTTTTAAAACCTTGTATCCCAAGCGGTGTTTTCGTAACATGGCGCTGACATATTATGCCTTCTAAGACATTTTATGTCAGTATTTTTGCATCCAGCGTTGCAACGTGGTCGCAACCATACAATTAACTAACCCTCTTTATTGTATGAGTATAACATATTAATACTACGGTGGCATCACATTACAGGGTCGATTTATATGCGTCTGCCCAAACGGCAGCTACACCGCTAAATGAATGTTATGGACACACAAAAATGGGGTGGAATGTATTTAACGATTTATCGTGTCATTTAAATACAATAGGCATGATGACTTTTTTTTCTTATTGGTGATTGAAAGACCTCACAAAAATAGAAACATCGGTGAAAGAATGATCCTGACAGCTTAAAAATCCACCAACATAATTATGACGATTCAAACATTTCATAAAATAGACCTGTCCGAAATGCTCCATACAAAGTGCTACTCAATTATGACGTCACCTTAGAGTTGCTTACAGGCATCGCGGGAGAACTTTGTTCGGTAGCTATATTAACTAATTTCTGCGTTTATGATAGTGGTTTCATAACAAAAGTTGCTTTAAATTACACCAAACCGCACTTCGGACGGAGTACGGACGCATATAAAATATCCCTTATTATAACGAGCCTCGTAGCCGGATTCGTAAAACGTCAAGTAAGCTCTCCTAAGTCTTAGCACACACGAGAAGAAAATAATACATTCAGCTGACAAAGCACTTTCTGTCTTGTTAAGCGGAAACGATTTTATAATGATGTTGCTTTTCTGCTTTACGATTGACTTAACATAATAAAAACATTCCTTAGCATCTTCATTTAATTATATTTACACAAGATGTACCATCAAAGAAATTCTATAGGACATAGGCAGATGGCGGACGTATGCTATTTAGTCTTCATCATTGACCTTTTGGCTGAGTTTGTGCTTTGTCATAATGCGACCATATACCTTAGGTCCACCACCTGCCTATACGCGGCTCTAAAGTATATTCCGACACTATGTATGAAAGAAAACGTTAGCCGGTCACCTAGTTTTTTTAATTAATCGCATAATGTGTGTAAGCGCTAATCTCGAGAATGACTGAACTGATTTCGCTAAATAATTTTTATTGTTTTTGCCAACATAGGAGGATCGTTGTAACGACGAGAAAAGAATAAAAAAAAATACTTAAAAAAATTATAAGTTAGCATTTTACCTCCACTGACGTAACCTCAGCGCTTTTAACGGAAATACGTCCATCGGGTTCACTACTATAATACAAATAAGTGATTTTAGTTAAAACTCACGACGAATACCACCATTTGTTAAACTTCATTAACCTTCTAACAAATTGTTGCGCTTCCGGTGGTAATGTCTCATTAGAGCTCGCCCTGACATTGACAGATGTGACGTCACACGTTAATGCGCGTGATAATTTACAACGTGCAGTGACGATCATCTAATCTAGTTGATCTGGGAGAGATGAATTCCATACATATTATATTGATTAGCTATAATCCATATCCATACTAAGATTATAAATGCGAAAGTGTGTCTATCTGTCCGTCTGTCTGTCTATCTGTCTGTCTGTTACCTCTTCACGCTCAAACCGCTGAACCAATTTTGCTGAAATCTATCATGAATATAAAGGACATAGGATAGTTTTTATCCCGGAAAAATGTACGGTTCCCGCGAGATAAACGAGTTTTGGCGCAACGGAGTTGCGGGCGTCATCTAGTATAATGTATATATGCGTTATTACGTGTATGACAATGTCAATAAATTCAAAAATTTACAAAACTTCTGTTAAAAAGCTGTAGCTACATAGATAAACAAATTTTCCAGTGAGCAAGCTGACGATGATGAACTATTTCTTAGGACGCTCTTGATCATATCGGCTTTCAAACAAAAACCGACATCAAAATAGGTCCACCCGTTTGGATGCTACAGGCCATGGTCGGACACATATACACACACACAGACAGGCAGTCCCATCAAACCTATAAAATTTGTTTTCGTCCAAGCAATAGTTGTTGGCCGACCGAAAAATTTTCACTAAAAAAACACACGAGAAGTTTAGCAACAACCACCGCTACATGATAAAAAATATATTGGGATTTAGTATATCAGATAAAAAACTAGGCCTTTACATCCGTTATGGATGATTTATACAGTATTTTTCAGAGCGAAGTAACCACTCCTCAAATACTGTAGTGCCTGGGACAAGATTTTTAAATGTCCGTATGGTTGCCCAAGCGCATACGGCATTCTCGCAACATAGTCGGCCTACTCCAGATAAAAGAACTAGTCAATACGTCTGGGACCAACTATGTGCGGGTTTCCTTACGATGTTTTCCTTCACCGTACGAGCGTCCGTATTATGTACTTGTGATTAGAAAATGTCTCATAGGTACACGCCTCCACCCGGGTTCGAACGTGCACTCTCTAGGAGTGCGAACCAAAGGTCTACCCATTAGGCCATGAACGCTCTTCATATCAGATAACTATAATATTATTATACATAGCAAAGTACAGAATTCCTAATATCATTAGTGAGTAGACTTCGAGACTACGGCGATCGACATAGCTAAGTCGTTGTAATCCCGCCCCAAGCCCCGCAAGCGTCGGAGACGGAACGTCCGTTTACTTGGCATACATTAATATCTCAAGTCCCATAGTAGCTACAGCTGATCGCTTTTATTTTACTTTTTAACGATTCAAAAAGTAGGATTTTTTTGTCTTGTTATTTCATCAAAAAATGGTGACACTCGATAGCCTGGCTTCGCACGAGTGCAAACTTCTAAAACGATCAGTATTTTTCTACAGCGCTAGGAGCACTCTCAATCATCTTTTGAACAAAAAAAAACTTGAGAGGTGTCAAGGGACACCCGAATGGAACGAAGTTATTTCTAATGTTCGAAAAACCTGTATACATAATAATACGAGTATACCTACGCTCAAAAAATTATTTAAAAAAACGTCATCTATTTACGCCCAGGAATACTAACAACGCGTCGCTGTTTATTAAAAAAAAAAAATCTCCATCTAGTTGATGCACAGGAATACTTACTATCAACGCCTTCTGCCCCTAACAGGGGACTCCCCTCGGGGACTGCCACAGTAAAGCTATTGCATAGCATTTTTTTACCAACTTATGCAATTATAAACTAGTCACACGCACACAAACTCCGTGCCAAAGTCTGAAAACGCCGCACCACTGTTCCGTCGGAGTGTGTTAGTTTTTTTCGTTACAGAACTTCTTGATTCGGTTGCCGCGCTTAAAGCCTATGCTAAAGCCATGCAATAGCTTCAAAATTATTAAAGTTGCTTCACCCATTTGGGAGCAATGCAACAAACTTTACAAACAACGGTGGTAATAAGAAAATGCTAATAGCACAAAGTCTTAGCATTCTATCAGTGATGATGATGATGTCCAACTCCGCAACGGCATCAATTAAATCACATTCAAAAACAATCCAATTAAAATTGAAATGCGATTAGAAGTTTATTTTTTATTTTTAGCGGAGTTCTCTAGCGGCAGTGATCTTTACGGGTCGACTTTGATTATGCACCTTGCGCCGTGGGATTAGAGTCTCTTTCGTCTCGGCCCCGCTCTCTATGTCACATCTTCACGTCTCTCCATTGCCAACATCACGTCTAACAGTTTTTGTGTCAAGGATGACGTGTACCTGGGTCACTTGTACAGCCAGCAAAGCAACAAGCCTTTTAATTTCTAGGTGTTAACTACCGGCTACCACGCTCAGAGAAAATGCATGGAATGTATGTCACAATCATTATTAAATCACTAGCTGACCCGGCAAATGTTGTTTAGCCATATAAAGTATTTCGTAATTTCGTCCATATTATTTTATTGAAGTTACTAAATAAGTTTGGCACCATGGCAACGTCCATCGCTATACCGTCGCACAAACAATGGTCGCCGTCAGTCTCGAGTTGTAATAATTTAGTATTATTTATTTAACAAATTATGCACTTATCAATATAAAAAGCAGCCGGTAGCCGATTCTCAGACCTACTGAATATGCATATAAAATTTAATAAAAATCAGTAAAACCGTTTCGGAGGAGTACGGTAACTAACATTGTGACACGAAAATTATCTATATAAGAATAAGGTTTTTTGTTTGAGACCGATAAGTATTGATTAAATAATTTATGTGTTACACTGATACAATAACAAATAACGCTTACAACTTAGTTAAGTTCGCGTTAAGTTACACGTTAACAAATTGATTAAAATATACACATTACACAATATCATCTCACACGAACGGTTCCTTAAGAAACGGTTCGAAATGCTCTCATTACCTTTGTAAATTAACGTAATGAAGTTTTTTACCAATTAAGTACATCAAAGTGGGAGATCTCGAGAGAAAACCGGTGGAATCGGCTCATAACTTCATACAAATTACAGTATCAAGGTGCTCGCCGGGTCCCGAAATAGGATAATAAATGAGATAAGTCGACGATGAAACTTTCCTGCGCGAGATAATTCGGCGCAGATTTATCTGCTGTCGGTACCGCCGCGCGCCCCGCCTCGATCACGGACTTTGACGCTTTTTGTCTTATTTTCAGTGTGAAGTTTTTGGGGTCACATAATTTTTAATACCTTACACAATGGGTCGGGTAAAATAATAAAAAAAAGTGATACGTAATCTCGGTATGGGCGTTGTTTAGTTTAATTTACACGAGCGTTAAGTTTTTACTTTACCGAATGTAATTGAAAAAAAAAGTGATATATTATATGGGAAAAGGTGTAAAAAAATATATAAAAAGGTGTTGTTTTGTAATTGATTGACATGAGTAGAGCTGAGGGGCTAAAATGGTCGCTTTGGAGAAAAATATGTTTCATTTCTTTTATTTATGATTTAAATCGCAAAATGGTCACTCTGTTTGCAATTCATGTCTAGTAATTCGTACTAATTTGACATTCGTCAGTTTACAGTTTTGACAATTCATTTGCTGAATTGATTGAGAGGAATTGCTAAATGTGACCATTTAGCCCCGCTGAACTCGTAGCACCTCTACGCGGCGTAGCTACGTCGTAGCGTAGCTCCTCTACGCTAGTCGTAGCTTCTCAGCACAAAAAGCGTTTTCTACAAAATTACAAGTGAAACATACATTGAAATGTATGAAATTTTCACAGCATTCTCTGCTACTATGAACGTTTTATTTTCAGTCTCAAAAATAACTAATTTTTTGAGACTGAAATAGTTCATAACGTTACACGGGAGATTCATACGAATCCATTTTAAAGTTCAAATAGACTCGAAAGTGTTTGGAACTAGCGGCGTGGCATGTTTATTTATAATTGGCAGTTAAATCTCCGGCTCTGTCGACAGATGCCCGGAGTTATTTTTCTTCATTACCTTTATTAAGAGGATTCTCTAAGGTGCAAAGTTCTCTCGAAGCTGAATTAAATGTTTTATTCAAGCTTAATACTTTATTAAGCACTACACGAACTTCGCGTTTGATCCGTTCTCTACAAAATAAACGGACGGAGGGTATATTCAAGATGTTTCTCAGAGATCAGCATTTGTTATTCAATGAAGTTTATCCGTTTTAAAATGATCTCTCTAGTTACTTAGTATATTAAACTGGTAGTTAAATGTTATAACATCTTTTGGTATTCATTTACTTGTTAAATTATTTATTAAAGTAAGATACATACTATAAAGTAAACATACATACAAAATAATTCTAAAATTTTAAACTTAACATTTTTTTTCTCCCATACAATAATGCTATAACCCAATCTTTTTACTTTTAAAATATATATTTAAGCTCTTATGATGCTTTAGTATTCCCATTTAAGGGCCTTCAGAGGGAATCTCAAAAATCCAATGCCATTTTATATTATCTGTATGATATTCCCCGGGAATCGCGGATTAGTCTCGTCAGCGGGATACGCCGGGATAAATTGCCGTCTGTGTTTTATTGCGATCCAGTGCCGAGATTCGCGGTTTTATATTTAAATTATACAATGTGGACCACCGTCCCCGGGGCCGCACACTTAAGGCGTCGATTCCCGTAATATATGGACGCGCCTTTATTGAGTTCGCGCTTATCTCGGGCATTAGCTCTGTTTCGCGTTATCAATTCCCACTCTCAAACTGTTGGTCTCAATTCCTTTAAATTGAGTGAGATATTATCCACTTTACTGTTTTTTATTTATTTATTAAAACATTTTAAGCAATTTACAACGGGCTTACGTTTATTTTGTTTGAATTATATTAAATTATGTAATTTATGATACACTAATTTTAATAACATTGCCTAGTAAAAGCACCTAAAATATAAACTATAATATTTTACGGTTCATATTCTGATAATGAGAAATTTGAATAATTAATTACACAAAAACATAATCCGGAAATCAATAGTAGCGTTGATAATTTGACTAATTGAGTTGTTGGCTGGCTTCCGGCCAGGGCTCTTCGCGGGGATTCCCGGCCTGTTACATAATTTCAATACAACGTCTATGGATTTTAGATTGATATAAAATATTGTATTAATTTATGTGCTATTTAAATCTATCAATTTCAACATAGTAGATATTATGACGCTTGCAACTATTTTGCGATGTTTGTTTGGCGCGCGAGAAGCGTGTTTTTCAACAAAAACTGTCCTTCCTGTCTCTCAATGTATATGTATATCCTGATCATCTACAATATATTTGATGAAAATCGATTCAACCGTTAAATCCTGAAGATAGACAGGGACACTTTCGCATTTATAATATTAGTAAGGATGATGTAAAACCGTAGTACTTAGCATAATAATATTTAGGGCCTCTTCACCACTTCCTGATAAGTGCTGGATAGGTTATCTACAACTTATCTGGCAGATGCTCCACACTCATCTATAAAGTTAAGCTGTGGAAAGCCTATCCGGTACTTATCAGGAAGTGGTGAAACAGGCCCTTAAAATAGTTTTACCCAAATTAAGTGCTAAATAGGTTTACTTAACATTCCCATTGAGATAATACCCAAATCAATGCATTGAGTCCTTTACAATACTCGTTAAAAGTATTGTTCGAACAGAATTAGAGACAATGGCCAACACGAATCGATGCATAATATCGATTATAAAGATTATTCGATTCGGAATGATGCTGAACAAGGCTTGGCTGGGAGCCAGCGGCAATTAGGAACAGTAACGAGCCCCCTCAGCCCCCTGCAGCCCTCCGCAGCCCTCAGCGAACAACACATTTATTAGACTAGAATCTATCGAAAACAAGTAGTGATGAGATTTTACAGGCGCGCAAGAAAAAGTACATTTTGATTGCGAAGTACTTGCATCGATGTTTTAAATACCGGAAGATAGAGTAGATTGACTGTAAGAGTTTACCATAATATTATATTATGACACATTATGCGATGCGATTTCTTATTAGGGATTTTGAATGCACAAGTTTATTGTCGGTGTATTCTGTATATCTTCATCTCGGCTAAGCTGCTGAAGTAGTAGTGATAAAGCGTGAAGATATTTTGAGCTTTAGGAAATGACGTATGAGGAATAATGATATAATAATATAATATTATATACTCATTCCTATTATATAGTGTTAAAACGGAAAAATATACGAAACCCGCATGATAAGGCATAAATCAGAATAAACGAATTTGCGGGCAGTAAGTTATTTAATGACTCATGAACTTCTAGACTGAAAAAAAATATTTACAGCTGAATACTAAACCTCTTTATAAAGTTGGTTAAAATAGACATAAATCTAAATCCGACAGAAGTGACGTCACACGTGCACGTCAATCTAACAGAATGCGGTCCCGTTAGTGGCGTTGGCTCGCTCGCTGAGCTCTGCGACCAAATCGCAATAAAACAGACTGATGCACGTGATCGACACACCCTCAAATCTAAATCGTTAACGGATTTTGGACTTAATGTCCAGTGGTTATCACTGATATTATGGACTAATTTGATTTGATAGACGGATCATATCATGATAGAATATGATACGTGGCAAATCGAGGGGAAAAGATTCGAACAAAAGTGGACGATTTCAGTTTTTTTGGGTTCCGTAACCATAGGGTAAAAACGGGACCCTATTACTAAGACTTCGTTGTCTGTCCGCCTGCTTGCCTGTCTCCAGGCTGTATCTGAAGAACCGCTCCAGCTAGACTTCTGAAATTTTCACAGATTGTGTATATCTGTTGCCGCTATAACGATAAATACAGAAAACAAAATAAAATGTATATTTAAGGGGAGCTTCCCATACATCAAACATAATTTTTTCGGCCTTTTTTGCTCTATATCAAAAATGGCAAAAGTAAAGCACTTGAATACCCCCAATAACCCATACAAAAAACACAATTTTTGGTCTATTTTTTCTCCATAACTCGCTCTTTACCGATTCTTTGGAGCTATTTTGCATTGAATTTGTTGATAAAGTTATCAAAATTGATAAGACATAACTACTTAGCCACAGACTGACACAGACCAAAAATGAGCTTGATAATTTGTACATAGTATTTAGTTACTCATTACATCTTCCTAATTATGAAGGTCATTATTTTTGTGAATAAAATAATATAATTTAAATTCTTGATGATTCATTATAAATCGCAAAAGTTTTGTATTTTTAACTTTTCCCTTCGAAATGACTTTTCAAATTTGTTATGAAATATTGTGTAATTATAATGTTGAAGTTGTCGCTAAAGTATAATTCGGTCTAATTAATTTTATTTTATGTAACTCGGAGTAATATTTATTACGTTTAATGTCGCCGCTGAGAAATATGTTCGAACGAATTTATTTGGCTGCGTAATTTATTATGAACTAGATGTTCCGCGCGGCTTCGCCCGCGTAAATTAGGAATTTTACAGAAACCGTCCATTTTCCCATAAAAAATATTTCCCCCGTTTTTCCCACATTTTCCTGAGTTTCTTCTGTCGTATTAGTCTTAGCGTGATAATATAATATAGCCTATAATCTTACTCGATAAATGATCTATCTAACACTGAGATAAGTTTGTAAATCGGACCTGTAGTTCCTGAGATTGACGCGTTCAAGCAAACATACTCTTCAGGTTTATAATATTAGGTAGGTATAGATTTTTTTAATTATCGCTTGACAAACTCGAGTCTCGATCTAAAAGACTATGAAATGGTATAATATGGTAGTGATGATGATGATGATGAATGTAATTTGCATAGTAGCATATGCTTTCTGTTCTTAAAACAACGCCGAAACTCCCAAACTTGTATCTATAAAAAATCAGGAGTTCTCTCAGCACCTTCCGAACCACGGTATACCTCTATACAGTGTGTAACAAAAATAAGTGATAATACTTTAGGGTGTGTACGTGTTCCTTGTAGAGAGTTCACTGTGAAAGTAGCAGCTCTGAAAGACGAACAATTTTTGTCACTTTTGTATGGGCAAGGGCCCGAGCGTCACGAGTTTCCCCATACAAAAGTGAAAAAAATTTTTGGTCTTTCAGCGCTGCTACTTTCACAGTGAACTCTCTACAAGAAACACGTACACACCCTAAAGTATTATCACTTATTTTTGTTACACCCTGTATATATCTCGGTGCAAAATCTTACTTGTTGGTAGCATAAGCTTAGAATACTTCTCACGAAACCAAAGTCACCACATGTTTCCCTATAAGTTTTGAGGAGTTCCCTCGATTACTTATGGATCCTTCATCAGATCACCACTTTTGTGAATATAATACCAAATTGGGATGATACCCTATATACCAAAAGAAAAATTTTGAATATCGGTTAACAAACGGCGGAGTAATCGTTGAATAAAAGTAAACGAACATAACACCTCCCCCATTTTGAAAGTTGGTTAAAATTGTAGCCTATGTGTTATTCTGATGTATAAGCTATATTATTGTAAAGTTTCATTAAAATCCGTTCAGAGTTTTTGCGTGAAAGAGTAACAAACATCCATACATCCACACATCCACACATCCTTACATCCATACATCCAAACAAACTTTCGCCTTTATAATATTAGTAGGACTAGCTATTTGACCGAGCTTTCTGACTTCGCAGTCCCTAAAACTGTTTGATTTGTATTAAAATACGATTAATGATGGTCATTTAGTTAGCATTTGGGCCGGTTACACTAAACATGTGCAACTACTGAGCAAATTAATTTAAACACTTTCTTTTATGATCTATAATAATATAATATATCTATGGACGCTTCACGCCACGTCAGTTTGGCCCCGTGGTTACTTACCAGTCTTCAGGTACTACCTGAAGACTTGTGTTACAGGTACCAGACAATGGAAATATATTCAATACTTTTATACTATACACATATTTAAAATATTTATTATATGATACACGTCATATTAATTTAATACACATCCATGACCAAGAAACTTTAAAACTTTTTATTCCGTCAGCGGGATTCGAACTTGCGACCCCCGGTTTAAGCTACCAACGCGCTCACCCACTGAGCCACAGAGGTCGATCTACTTACATTTTGCCCGGAACAGCACCAGACCCGGACAAGCGTGGCGTCAGACTTGCACGACCAAGCAATCGGCTTACCAGCTAGGCTATTCTTAACACTAACAATTCGTCCAACTTACTGGAAAGGCCAAGTATTCGACTTACCAGCACGACCAATGCTTACCGGTCCATGCTGCCCTAGTAGACAAGTGGCAAGCAATTATCGTAAACGCTAACAAAATGTATACTATTTTACATAAGTCATCGCTTCGCTAGCGAATACTAATGTCAAATCCCATACATTTTGTGGCGTTGGCGTTTACGATAATCGCTTGCCGCTTATCTAGGCCCTCAGGTCAACTATGCTCGTATTAGCTCCGTTTCATTGTACGTCCAATTATTTCCGTATTTTACGAGGGGAAAGGACAAATTCGATAATTGTTTTTGTAGAATCGTCGGTAACTTCTCGATATTTCAGGTTGTATAATCGAAAGTTATTCGATTGGACTGGAAGTTTATTTAAGCCTTTTACAGTTTTATTGGCCTCGTAGGCCGCCGGTGCTGGCAATATCGTTTATTGACTTTTGACATTATTCTGTACGTTCCGCTGGAATTACAGATGCCTGTAAGCGTTATTTTCATCCTATTTTTGTACTGTAACATCCATTGTCCTACATCTGTGATAAAATTTAGTTAGTGCGGTTCATAGAAAATACAAATTTACAAGGATATTCCGCCTCTAAATGACAAGCTATTTAGTAAAGTACTAGCTGTCCCGGTGAACTTCGTGTCACTTTAACCTTCCCTGGACTTCTACGAATATTTTAACACTAAAATCAGCCCAATCCGTGTATCCGTGCAATTTATACGTGGGAGAGCCATTCGGCATGAATGGGCCGGCTCGACCGGAGAAATATCACGTTCTCACAGAAAACCGGCGTGAAACAGCGCTTGCGCTGTGTTTCGCTGAGTGAGTGAGTTTACCGGAGGCCCAATTCCCTTTCCTATCCTTCCCTATTCCTTTCCCTTCCCATCCCTACCCTCTCCTATTACCCTATTCCCTCTTAAAAGGCCAGCAACGCACCTGCAGCTCTTCTGATGCTGCGAGTGTCCATGGGCGACGGAAGTTGCTTTCCATCAGGTGACCCGTTTGCTCGTTTGCCCCCTTCTTTCATTAAAAAAAAACCGGTTTTCGAGTTTTAGCGCGACTAACACATTTGAAAATCCATTTTTATATATTATATAGATATAGATTGGTGAAAGACAACGGATTCACACACGCCCTAGCATTTTCAATGTTATACGTGGATAACTACCTGATTACATGAAATCAATGATTTTATTATTATTACATGGTTGTGTGTGTCGAAAATTGAATTTATGATGTTGTATGATTACTATGATTACTGGGCCTTTGTATCCGTTGTGGACGATTTATACAATATTTTCAGAGCAAAATAACCACTTCTCAAATGTTGCAGAGTGTAGTGCCTGGGACAAGATTTAAATGTCCCTATGATTGCCCAAGAAAAAAACTAGGCCTTTACATGCGTTGTGGATGATTTATACAGTATTTTTCAGAGCGAAATAACCAGATTATTATTCGAGCGAGTTCAGATTATTATTTTTAACAAAAAATTAAAACCGACTTCCAAGGTAAAAAAAATAATAATATGAACTAAAAAGTATTAAATAACTCCTACTCTGTAATAGTGCCTTTTTCAGAATTCGTCTAAATCTCAACTATTTCTGTACATAATACAGTCTTCATTATTTGAAGTCGGTACCAGCTAATTTTATCGTGAGTTCAGTCAATGTCAGAATATCTGAAGCTTTTGGGACTGGTACCGACTTCAAATTAATGAAGACTGTAGTATGTACAGAAATAGTTGAGATTTAGACGAATTCTGAAAAAGGCACTATTACAGAGTAAGAGTTATTTAATACTTTTTAGTTCATATTATTATTGTTTTTACCTTGGAAGTCGGTTTTAATTTTTTGTTAAAAATAATAATTTCACTCTTTTTAGTTATCTACAAGATAAGGCTTTATGCGTAAATAACCACTACGAATGTTAACTATTCACATTATGTTACTGTAAGCGAAATTGTGGTAAATGCTTGCAGTTATTTAAACGATGCTGCAATTTAAAAACTTTTATCTTTAAAGGTTCAGGAGTTCTGTTTAGTGCCTTTGGACCAAGAAACACCTTCGTATGAACTTTCTCTTATTCGTAACATATGTTTAAGTTACTAGAAACAACATTTTAACCACTATGTGTCTTTTGACAAATTTCAAGGATTTCCCTCGATTGCTCATAGATCCCATCATCAGCTCACCACTTTCGTAATTATTACACAAAATCAAGATTACATCCTATACAACAACACAAGAATTTTGAAAATCGGCCCACAAACAGCGAAATAATCATCAAAAACATCTGCTTCGATGCAAAATATCACGAAAAGCATCAATAATTGGGTCATAATGTGATGACCCATGGCATTATTATAATTTTGATGATGATGATCAAATAAATTGATGTGTTGGCTTATACTTTCAGTTGTTTAAACAACGCCGAAATCCCTGAACCTGTATCTATAAGGATTCAAAAGTTCTGTTGGGTACCTTCGGATCCAGGGTATAACCTGGTGCGAAATCTTACTTTTTGGTAGCATTTACCTCTAATGCTTCAGAAAAAATTAAAATCACTATATGTTTCCATACAAATTTTAAGAAGTCCCCTCGATTCCACCAGGATTACATCATCAGATCACCACTTTTGTGAACATGGTACCAAATTCGAGTTAATCCCTATTCAACACAAAAAGAATTTTGAAAATCGGATCACAAACGGCTGAGTTATCGTTGAACATACAATTAAAAAAAAAAAGATACATACAGCCGAACGTATAACCTCCTCCTTTTTGGAAGTCGGTAAAAATGTATCATTGGTATAACACGCCTCCACCCGGGATCGAACCTGCACCCTCAACGAGTGCGAACCAAAGGTCTACCCATTAGGCCACGGACGCTCTATAATTTACTACTACTTTAAATGACACGAAAATCATCCGTATACCAAAACGCCCTTTAGCCACTTTCAATGCCATTAAGTCCTATCAAGGGCATTTAACGGCAGACGTAATGAACACAGAACAACCGCGTCTCTAACACTGCGGTCGAAGCTAAGAGCAATGTAATTACCAGCGACTGGGGCGGCCCCGAACTTCTAACTTCGGTCCTGACGTTCCTAACATTTAGGGAGGCAACACGTGGCGTTCGTTAGGTGCGTTAAAAGTTAGAAAATAAATAAACAATGTCATTATATAGTTGGTAACTTGCTTTTTATATGAGACTAGATGACCCGGTAAACTTCGTGTCACTTTCCTTCTAACATAAAACCTTCCTCAAACTTCTACCAATAATACAAGATGATTAGCCAATAGGAGAAGAATGTAGTAAAGGTTTTTTATATTTATTTTTGCATATTTGCCCGCGCCCGCGTTATTATCTTGCTACAGGATAATAACCCGCGTTATTATCCTGTGGGAACTCTGTTATAATAATTTATGAATGCTGTACACTTTTTTGTCACCATTTGACAATGTCACAAAGTTTTAGACAGCAAATAACATTAATTACAATAAATACAAAATAAGAATACACGAGAACGCCCCGTTCCTCCCGAGGCCGGGTACGTTAGCATTTCCATCGCGATAAACTCGGCAACATTAAAATACACTTTTCAATTGAAACTGCAGGTACACTTTAAACGGCTCTATATTTTGCTTTATTCCCATTTCCGCTCCGTTTATTTCGTATTTAATATAAACATTTTTATAATATTCAAGAACTTGAATGAGTTTCAACTGCCCTGGCTTTGCAACACGTAATGGAAACTTTAATCTTACCTATTAAGTCGGCTACTTGTTGCTACTAAGTTACCATAAAGTTACTGATTTACACAGTAAAACATCGCCACTGTTTGTTTTGATGTTTTAATTAGTATCGCAGTTATCAGAAATAGACATAAATTAAAAAAAAAAATAACCAAGCTTACATCCGCACTCAGTAGCTCTACCACGAGTTTAAAGCTATAGTATTTATCGATACTCGATACCGACTTCGTAAATTTTTCATATGGCAAATTTTACAGTGCCTCTAACGGTTACTTGCGGAACTAAAATCGCTATACTAAATATTTACGTACTCATGGTAGAGCTACAGTCATTTAATAATGATTATAAACTTCAATTTCATGTAGAGTTTGATATTAAACTGTTATTAATATTCGTATCTGAATCAGTTAGTATTTAAACAGACGTATAAAATAATAATTCTTCTTGTTTAGTCCAATCATAGCTCAGAAAAGCGTGGAACAATATTGGAGCTTGCCGGTTGTGACATTCAATAACCAGGAACTTTTTTCAAGTATTTCATTTCGCTACATAATTTTCGCGAGGCGTCGTCGTGTAACAATGAAACGACAATTACTGCCGGATCCGTCCGTATTAAACTGTTTGTTCGAAAAACTGGGTCCTGAATTGTACAATACATAATAATTGATACCCGTGCCATTTGATTTCGCACAATGGCGCTGAAACACAATATTTTGGCGCAACCTAATTTCCGTTCACCTCGTGTTTTTGTTTTGGCTTGTTTTTTTTTTAATATCATAATCGTAATGTGAAACCACTCTAGATTTTGGTACTTTGTAGCAGAGTGACGTGACACGCGGCGGCTGAATATTGTTTGTATGAAATTGTTTATTATTAAGGTAATAAATACCTACCTACTGCGCGGCAACGGTCGCGGCGCTAAGCAACACGGAACTCCAGTCGCATGGAAAGTGAAGTCTTTATAATTTCACTCAACTATGGTACCGTCATATTAAAACCTGTATAAAAATATAATGAAATTAGGTATATATATAGGAGATAATATCTCATATGACACTACCTGTTTTTGTAGAAGAAAGAAAATATTCGTGAGAATCCTACCAAAACTTCGAAGGTGATATCGATAAGTTGCGTTGCTATTTTAAAGAAAATAATTATGAATATAAAATATGAAATATTGTGTATAAAAAACAATATTGTTACCTACGATGTGTCATTCATACTTTACCATTTCATGGAACAAACAAATTGGCCCCTAAAACACGTCAGCGGAAAACTCATCAAGCACAGCGGGATTATAAATTAGCGGCATAGGCCTTGTTTAATTAATTTCGTGCAAGCCAGCAACCGCCCAGATATCATATTTACGTGATGTGATTGTTTCATTAGCCATTTGCCGTTCTCATTTAAAATGTTTTGTAAGCAGCGCCGTTTTTATTAATCTTCTACCTGTCCGTAATTTTTAAAAGGATGGTATTTACGTATGTTCGGTAGTCCTGGCTAAGCATTCGTTTTAGTAGGCATATTTTATGACCAACTAGCGATCCGCCCCGGCTCCACCAGTGGTAAATACATAGCCTATAGCACTCACTACTCAGGGACATCTTAGCTATAATATATTGGTAAAGTATTTTTTAAATTGGTCCAGTAGTTCCCGAGATTATCGCGTTCAAACAAACAAACAAACTTTTCAGATTTATTATATTAGTAAGTATAGATGATGATGATGGACAACAATTAGTGGTCTCATCTGAGGGCCTAGACAAGCGGCAAGCGATTATCGTAAACGCCAACGCCACAAAATGTATGGGATTTGACATTAGTATTCGCTAGCGAAGCGATGGCTTATGTCAAATCGCATGTCATTTTGTTAGCGTTTACGATAATCGCTTGCCACTTGTCTACTAGGGCTGGAGAGCTTTGTAATCATAGTCATGATCCAACATGCGATAATCATGGTTATTCATCATCGCTTAATGTGGAGCCTTTAAGTACATGTTTGCGATTGTATCATCAAATAAATCGACTTATAATCAAATGGCAAAACTACGTAATTTAGTCCGGCTATGTCAATCCCGGCCGAAAGATATAATTAATAAATAACACTAACTATAACCCGACCACATTACATAGACCTTCCATCGGCTGCCTATAATTGAATTTTTCTGATTGTACCATCGAAGAAAGTGATTCATGGACCTACGTCATTTGGTCGGGTTATGTCAATTCAACGTTGGTTATAATTTGTCGGCTAGATTAGACATAAAGCGACTAAATATATTCGCCACTGCCTATGTTGTCAACTTCTTTAATAGTACATACAAACTACAATATTATGTATTTCAAACTTTTTATTACGTATCACGCTGATAGTGTTAACACGTAATATATTCTTAATTTCGTCGCCCCATTCTGTCACAATTACGATTCTTGACGTTCGAAAGGTTCCATCTTGGCCGTTCAAAGGAGCCGCCCGCGGCGAGCCATCTCCTGTGTTGGCTTACCCTCTTTCTGTGACCAAGATCTTTAGGATTTTTCTACGATATTTTCTGACATATTGACAAGGAATCTTCAGCGTTTCAATGCATTATGTCATATTTTGGGTTGTCTGTGCTATTATGAAGAATACATTCACTTATTTTTATTACGTTCGTATCAAGCTTTATGAAATTAAAAAGTAGATAATGACGTTATCTACGTCCAATAACAAACTCATTTATCTTATTCACTAACAGCAAAATAAATAATAACCGTTAACTCTCCCCAGTTCAATAAGACTATGATCTTTATCTACCAGCTCTATAAAAATCCAGTCATGTAGTAAAACATAACTTCAAGAAAACTTTATATACTTCTTGAGGAAATCTGATTCAGGTTCTTGAATTCAGTACGTCGGATTCACACCCAATTCTCATACGAAATGTACGTTCTGGAGGGGTCATTACGTATCTGCTTGAGGTGTTGGATCCGCGCCAGGAGTTCGCCTGATATTGGTCACGTGATTAAAGCCTGATCGATGGATACTTTGGTGGTTTCTAGAATTTAACTGAAATGTACTTAGAATATGCTATAGCCATTTTGGATCTTCGGACGGAGACCAGTGCTCTGATCCAACGATTATAATGAGCCATTAATGCAGATCTAGACCGATTCCTACTTATTTGCTACAATAGCCGATTTAAAGCAGAACTTTGAAAGCATTTTACATTTGTTACAGATCTAAAACGCTCGCATATTTTCGTAAATTGGTTTTTACTATAAAAGACGAGCTCAAACCCTTCTAGTGACTCAATATGATTTTAAACCCAGTCTTCCCAGACCCCAGTTATGAAGGTTATGTAATATTGGTATTTCTTGAATCTGTAACAATGTAACATATCTCCGTGTTCCGGCGATCTTATACAATAAAGAATCAGAGCTCGTTTGTGGGACGATCGCTGGGGGAAATCAACGGGATTTTACCTAATTTTCTATAAAATATCTCCAACGATACGCTCGATGTAGAACAAATAAGTAGAACCACGGGATACGAATTGAGCAAAGAATTCTACTGCTTCATTGTTATTGATTTTTATAATTGAAATGTATGTAATTATGGTATGCATAAGTGAGTTTTTTAGGGTTCCCTACCCAAAGGGTAAAACGGGACCCTATTACTAAGACTTCGATGTCTGTCCGTCTGTGAGTCTGTCCGTCTGTCTCAAGAACCGCTATAGCTAGACTTCTGATATTTTCACAGATTGTGTATTTCTGCTGCCGCTATAACAAAAAATACTATAAATAAGATGAAATAAATATTTAAGGGGGTCTCCCATCCATACAACAAACGTGATTTTTTTTGCCTTTTTTGCTCGTAATCAATAACAGTAGCAGCTAGACACTTGAAATACTCACAATATTCTTAATTATATTTTTACTTTAATAATTAATAATAAAATTAAAATTAAATAAATATTTAAATTCCCATACAAAAAAACAATTTTTTTGGCAGCTTTCGCTCAAACGGTACGGAACCGTACGTGCACGAGACCGACTCGCACTTGGCCGATTTTTATTTTATTTATGCATAAAACTGCGTAAGTTAATTAAATTTCAGTGATTCAAAAATTGTTACGTCAATCGAAAATTAAATCTAACACAGATTTCCAAAACTTAGTGTTCTTTGAAATTTCATGATCAATATTATTCTTCGTCAATGTTTACCTTAAATGTCAAAATGGCCCCAAAAAGCTCTGAGTTAGGGCCTTTTAGGTGAGGATGATTTTTCTTTGGCTGTCTAATAAACGTCTATAGAATCTCATAATTTTTAAAGTTACAACTATAACTACAGTAGCAACTCTTTTAACCGGACTAATTATTGTTATTTCATTCTGATAATCGAAAATCCGGATAATCGAATGTATGAAGAAAAGTGTGTTTGGTGTTGCGGGTTTGTTAAAAAAAAAACACAGAAATAAAACTAGTTTATAAAGAAATAAAGAAGGTATAATACATTTTGTGACGGCTGTCCGTATAATCGCGAATCTGTACAACCAATAGCCGGATAATCGAGTTTCTATAGTACTGTAAGCATATTATCTGCATACGTGGGAGAGCCATGCTTCGGCACGAATGGGCCGGCTCGACCGGATAAATACCACGTTCTCACAGAAAACCGGCGGGAACAGCGCTTGCGCTGTGTTTCGCCGAGTGAGTGAGTTTACCGGAGGCCCGACCCCCTAACCCCTACCCTATTCCCTTCCCTACCCTCAACTATTCCCTTCCCTTCCCCACCCTCCCCTATTACCCTATTCCCTCTTAAAAGGCCGGCAATGCACTTGCAGCTCTTCTGATGCTGCTTTTTGCCCCGTTTGCTCGTTTGCCCCCTTATTTCATAAAAAAAAAAAAAAAAACGCACTAGCCACTTAAGCCGAGTGCCCAAGATTGTGAAAGCAACATAATGTGATGAGCCATTAGTGTGGCGTACTCTTAAATCACGCGATCAGGTGTGGGCCCTGCTGATTTCCCTCGGGCAGTGATCATACATAATTTCTTTTCGCTATCGATTTATGTACTAACAAGACAAGATAGGTACGGTAAAAACGTTACGGCAAAATTTTCAGGATTTCATAAAATTAACATTTATTATGAAAATGATCTAGCAGGGTATTTTTTTGCGAAAGTGTGTCTGACTGTCTGTGCGTTACCTATTTACGCTCAGTAGAGTACATCAAGTCCCGGGAAAGGACATAGGATTATTTTCATCACGGAAAAATGCGCGGTTTCCGCACGTTAAGGGGGCGACTAACCCAAAATTGTTGATTTTATAATTCATATTTATACTTGAAAATAAGCAACGAATTGTTTCAATTTTTAAACATAGACTACTACTAGATACTACTATTATTTATTTATATATTTCCAAGAATTTAATCCTAGCGAAAACACGATATCTTATCTTCTTGATAGAAAAAAATCACAAAGATGCATCTAATTTTCACGAATATTTCATATAATATTGCCATTACCGTGCATTAAACTAAGTTAATATTTTAACACATTATATACAATTCTGCTATTGAGACACTGACCTGGCGGATTTTTAAATGTTGTATACCTATTTATTGTGTTATTAAGAAAAAACTTACTTGGCGATAATTCCGCGTCGTCCTTTTTCACCTGGCATAATAAAGACGGGCGTGAGAGTGAAGAGAGAAGGACGATGTTTGATTTTTTTGGGTTAGTCACCCTCTATTGGCGCATTGGAGTTGCGGGCGTCATCTTGTAGCTATTATAGCCTTTAAAAGGTCATAATCAAACTTTTTATCATTCTTGCTTATTTATTTTTACTATTGCAAATTGGACGTTACTGCCTAGGTAACACGGGTGAAGGTCGTTTAGTTTCAAAACAGCCAGCACGATTCGTCGGATGTGCGCATAATGAGCGGCTGAAAAACTCATATCCTCGTGAATGCCTCACGAATGACTTATTGTTTTAAGATAAAAACAATATGGCGGCTACCAATTCCCGCGTTTTTATGTTTTAAAATAAATCCTCGTACCGAATATGTTATTACGCCCTGCGGGTGAATTTAATCAATATTTACGTCTTTCATCTTTTTCCCGATTCGTAATCTAAGCTAAGAAGGGTTTATATGTAAGCTACTTTTATTGTAGCGCGCTTAGACTACAAATGGAAGTTGCACGAAGTGTTAATCTTGGATATTTCATAAATTAAGTATATATTATCTATATAATTATCTATCTATCGTCTATACTACTTCCCTCAGATACGAGATTTTTACCGGAGGCCCAATCCCCTATCCTCCCCTATTACCCCATTCCCTCTTAAAAGGCCGGTCACGCACCTGCAGCTCTTCTGATGCTGCGAGTGTCTATGGGCGACGGAAGTGGCTTTCCATCAGGTGACCCGTTTGCTCGTTTGCCCCCTTATTTCGAAAAATCGCATTTTTGTCTAGATGAGTCTACATCACAACAACAGGGAAGTAAATAGGCTAGTTAAAATTTCTTTTCGTTTCTTGCCAGAATCGCGGGGAACAGCTAAGTAATTTAGAGGTTTTTGTATTTATAATATTAAAAGGGAAATGTTCCAGCGATATCCCTACTCAATATTATTAATGCGAAAGCGTGTAAGTCTGTCTGTCTGGCTATTACGACTTCACTGCTGAGATTTGGTATGGAGACCATTTGAGGCCCGGGAAATTATACAAGATACTTTTTATCCCAGAAGAATGTGCAGTTCCCAAGCAATAAACAATTTTTTGGCAACGGAGCTATATACATAATCTACTTTTACTTTACAATTGCGTGTTATATAACAGATCGAGGATCTAATATTTTCCGGTCGACCCGAGTGTTGAACAATCAATTTACGAACTCGGACCGTTTTATTTTTCATCGAATTTGAAGCCATAAACAGCGATGCCATTAGGTTAACGAGTGTCGTACATCATGTGTGACGGCACGGAATCGTTGCCCAAATTAACTGATTACCATATCGATTATGCAATAAATATCGCCAAAACTGAGCGCAATAATGGCAGTGCGTTCAGAGAGATAACACATGCTTTGGGCCCCTAATATATACTCGGCCTGAAAAACCAAGTAAAAGTATGCTTTTGTGTGCATTATGTAAAACTATTGTTTGGACTCAGTTATTGATTCCATAGATGGGTATTTAATGGTCGTTAAAATAAAGACATACTACACATAGCGGGTCGCTATCGAATCCGCCGACTTGCGTCATTTGATCGGGTAGTGTCAGTTCCATGTTATAGGTGTACCAGAATCTAATGAAAAAAAGTGAGAAAATATATTGACTCTAGCAATATCGGGGTAATTCGAATAAAACATTTTGATCCTTTTTTTCTTTATAGCGCCCTTATTCTGTGTGTGAAACATTTATCCAATAATCAAGGATATTTTTTGAAAATCTGCCATCAAATTGCCATCAAATTCTGGTAGACCTATATCTGATCTGTCAGGTGGGTTTGACACAATGCGTTATGCGATCAAATTACATAGGTCAACTTCTCTGATATTACACGTGAAAATTGTACATAATATTTCATAACACATTCCCATAATTTACGTGCTAAGTTCTCTACCTAAGTTTATCTCTATCAACTTTTATTTAATTTCATAAAACACCGAGAAAGCGGTCAAGGTTTTTGTATAGCAAACACCAAACTCCTGCATACAATATCAGATTTAATCAGTGCAGTGCGGCCCCATTCCTTTCAGGTTGAAAGTTAACAAAGACAATTAGCGCCGGCCAACCGAGTTAGAAGTTTAACCGGTCAGCTAATGTATCGGCTAACGTTTAGTTACAATTGAACTTCGGTTTAGTTTTTATTGAATCAGATATTGAATATTGAAATTTTGTTTCAATATGGATATTGGATTTTTAGCGGTTTAGTTGTGCTTATGTTTGTATTATGGTAAGGTTACACCGAGGCGTGCCTAATGCGAAGAAAAACTTGATATCTAGTCAAAATCCATTTGGTAATTTCAAAAGCGAAACTTCTCATTTGAAGTTATTAATTACTAGATGATGCTTACAACTCCGTTGTGCCAAAATTAGTTAATGCACTGGAACTGTAAACTCTGGGATAAAAAGTATGTATTTTTTCCCACCGACTCTCAAAAGTATATCCATACAAAATTTAAGTAAAATCACTTTAGCGGTTTGGGCGTGAACGGGTAACCTATAGACAGTTAGACACACTTTCGAATTTATAATATTAATATGGATTGATTCAAATAATATGATATCTTATATATAAAAATAAGTCGGGTTTTCCTTCCTGATGCTATAACTCCAGAACGCACGCATCGATTTCCACGGTTTTGCATTAGTTGGAAAGGTCTCGGGCTCCGTGAAGTCTACAGAAAAAAAAATATTCAGAAAAAACTTCAAGAGAAAAGCAGGAAAACAGGGAAAAACATTTTATTGCAGAACAACATTTGCCGGGACAGCTAGTGCCTAATGCTAGTATTATTATATCGATCATCGCGGCTAAGAACTTGCCGGGGCATTTTCTCAAATCCCTTACATTTAATTTCTAACTTTACTGTCAAATTCAATTATAAAAAAGTACTACTAAACCTAGCCTTATAATAACATTAATCACTAGTAAACTAGACACATTATCTTTAACATAGCAGTAGGATAATAAGTACGACATAGCACAGGATACGTAAAATAATATTTACACAGTACAGTAACATAGTCCGCGTAACACTGTTAGTGTCAAATAATATTTGTCGTTATTGGATCACACGCCGGACGCTCTGCAGGTCGTGACAAACATTTCATGTTATATGTTAGGAATGTCGAAAAACTTTGTTTGCGTTTGCAATTTGTTGATTGACTAGAAAGATTTAATCTTTTTAACTATTATTGTTGACTTTGTTGGGCTTAAAATTGTTTAATATAATATATTCTAGGTTTCCGCGTCGCAAAAAATGGTGTATCCAAGATTGGTTAAGGCACTGTAACTAAACTGATTACATTGTCTGACAAGAAAGATTTTTACATGTCCATCCGATGCATGGATCATCTTACTTGTCACACATTCAGGTGATCAGTCTGCATTGTTCTAAACCTGGAACGTTTCACGTTTCCAACGCGGGAATCGAACCCACGACCTCCAAGCCAAGAGCCACGCTTAAAACCATCGGACCATAGAGGCGTGGGAGGCATATAGGTGAAATTTAGTTTGTTATTATTTTTAATAATATTCCGCGAAATAAACTTCCACCTTTAAGTAAATGAGTGAGTGTACGCATAGGCATGCGTACAGCATGGTGGTGTACGGCATGGTGGTGAGGGGCCTGCACGGATTTGCCAACATTATTGCTTGTGTGTGGTGGTGGTGTTTGCAGGTTCTTGCATGCGAGTGTACGCATAGGCAGTGTGGAAGAGGAGGGCGGTGCTGTACGCATGCCTATGCGTACACTCACTTATTTACTTAAAGGTGGAAGTTTATTTCGCCGAATATTACTAAAAATAATAACAAACTAAATTTTAAACTATGGATTTCCGCAAAGTAACGCCTGATTCCATTAACTATGGCATATAGGTAGTTAAAGTCAACGAGGAAAAATCTACGCAACGTCTCGAGTATTACATTATCATAATAGTATGAGCTCATCCGCAGCTATTGTTGCTCAGGAGTCAGATAATCCCGTAATCCCATACAAACCCCATAATTACCCGGCCTCCCCGACGTTGATGAAACGAACTAACGATTAATGGGCTCCATCAAACCCAAAGACGTCAATTTATTTATTTCCCCAGTTGTTAAGCCGCTGCGAATAAAGTGATTTTCTTATCGTTATCATCAGCTTCAATGATTTTTCATTTATCTCTTAGCTAGAAGCTTATTAGTATATTTTTATATCAATATATTACTAGCTGACCCGGCGAACTTCGTATCGCCTAACAGTCGATTCTTTAACTTTTGTATGAGAGTATAGAAAAGTGTTGTTTTTAGACTTTTTCAGGAAATTTAAATTTTTTTTTAGAATTTTTCTCTTCGTAAGAACCATCCTCGTACTTCAAGGAATATTTTAAAAAAAGAATTAGCGAAATCAGTCCAACCGTTCTCGAGTTTTGCGCTTAGCAACACATTCAGCGACTCATTTTTATATTATAGATGTAACTTAGCTTGTTGTTAACATCAGATATTAACAATTTAGAATTATTCTAGATGATTTCTTACACGTCTTCTGATCTACCTACGTACAAAATTATAATATTAGTAATATAGAAACGTAATAATATAAGTTTTATAAGCCCATGGCATCAAATCAAGAAGCCAAAAATTCAATTCACTTAGTACCAAAAAAGTTTACATACAAAAATTACCTCATTTATTTTCAACTAAAAGATTTCCAACATTTGTACAGCGAATGCAGACATGCATTCGACCGCGTGAACCGGCGAATTAAAATCTTGCGAGAAAATAACTTACCTCCAGCGTGGAACAGCTCGGGCGGGGATAATGAAATACACCAGCAAAACGAGCACCATAATGCTTCCGTGGTCCAATAGTTTAGAATACCTTACTCTTGACTCGGAGGTCGTGGGTTCGATTCCCGCGTTGGAAATATGTTATTTCCAAGTTTGGTTAGGACAATGCAGACGGATCACCTGATTGTCTGACAAGTAAGATGATCCATGCATCGGAGGGGCATGTAAAAAGTCGGTCTTGCGCCTGATCTCTCACCAGTCGTGTCGGTCTTCCGTCCCACTGCACTGGGTAATGAGGGTAAAGAGTGCTCTTGTGTACTGCGCTTATACTTAAGCATCACAAAATCACTCCTGAGTAACTCGTCTGGTTTCAATGAAACCGGCCACCGTCACCGAAACCGATGTGGGAGTTATTTTAATGCTTCCGACACCATTTCAGTGATAGTGGCCAGTTTCATTTATATTAGCCCAAGTACATTACGCAAGAACAGGCTCTCTTCTTTTACTCTCATAACTTAGGGACGGATGAAATAATGATAGAGTATACAGTTTATGGCATAACTCTTTCTGTTACGTGGTGCTTGAGACTCCTTCTGTTGAATTTAAAAAAATGATCTTAAGCAACTGGACTGAACTGCTTTGGTTAGAAAACACGAGATCTAAGGTAATATTATGAAAAGAATTTCCCACTGACCACAAAACTTTGCGTAAGGTACGTTCAAAAAAGGTCTGCGATTCAAATTCTTTCGACCGAAACTTCTCCTATACATCAACCGGGTTCACTCCAGATTTAAACCCTCAACCCTCCCCCGTTCCCCTTCTACCCCACAACTTCACACAATTATCATAAAACACTCGGTGGGGTATTTAAAGTAGGTCCAATGGCCGAAAGGAAATGGTAACATGAATTTTTTGAGAAACTTCGCTTCAGTTTAACTTTCTAGTAGAAAGTTCTCGAACGTATAAACTTTGATTTAACGTTTTTATCCAAGGAAACTTTAGGTTTCTTATAATAAAAAACTCGTACCCACTAATAAAAAGATTCACATGATTATACAGATATTACAATCATACAATGTTTTGTCGTTATTTGATAGATTGAAAAACCACTTGAGTGAAAAATTCAAATTAATTATTATAACACTGTGTAACACTGTGTATCTTTGTTTAAGGTAAGTAGATTTATGTATATTATAATTTAAAGCTGAATTTGTTAGTTGTTGTGTTGTATTGTTAAAAAATCAGTGAAAAGACAAACTTTGTAAAAATATACTTTACGATCGACCGAAGTTGGGAACTCTGGAAATTGCGGCCTGTATCATAAAAATATTATTGCAAAACTTTGGATACCAATTATAGAGTTAGGGATAAACAATTATTTCACTTTCTAATAAAACACAAACTGGCGCGATTCATGAAAAAATAGATAACAGTAAATATTATACTTTTTATTTATTTGCAAAATGTGTAACACGCTTGTCACTGATATCTTTTTTCCCGATATTGCGGCCCACTTTTCACCACAATTCACGTTAGCCAAAATTCAAGTGATTTTAGACGTGGGAGAGCCATGCTTCGGCTCGACCGGAGAAATACCACGTTCTCACAAAAAACGTGAAACAGCGCTTGCGCTGTGTTTCGCCGAGTGAGTGAGTTTACCGGAGGCCCAATCCCCTACCCTATTCCCTTCCCTACCCTCCGCTATTGCCTTCTCTTTCCATCCCTACCCTCCCCTATTACCCTATTCCCTCTTAAAAGGCTGGCAACGCACCTGCAGCTCTTCTGTTGCTGCGAGTGTCCATGGGCGACGGAAGATGCTTTCCATCAGGTGACCCGTTTGATCGTTTGTCCCCTTATTTCGTAAAAAAAACGAACTTGGGAAATATGTTCCATATTTGTCTATGTTTATTGTTTGCCCTCTATCGAGCGTCTGGGTATTGGGTAGACCTTTGGCCTACTGGGTGAACCTTTTTCGCAGAGGGTGCAGGTTCGATCGCGGGTGAAGGCGTGGACCAATGAGACATTTTCTGATCTCAAGTACACGTACTCGTACGAGTGAAGAAAAACATCGTGAGGAAATCAGCACATGGTTGGTCCCAGACGTATTGACCCGTTCTATCATCTTGGCTGGGCCGACCATGTTGCGAGAATGCCGTACTATGTGCTTGGGCAACCGCACAGGCATTTAACAATCTTGTCCCAGGCACTGCAGTATTTGAGTGCTTCGTTCAAAAAATAATGTATACATCACCCACAACGGATGCAAAGGCCTCATGTGCCAAAGAAGTTTACGTGGGAGAGCCATGCTTCAGCACGAATAGGCCGGCTCGACCAGAGAAATACCACGTTCTCACAGAAAACCAGCGTGAAACAGCGCTTACGCTGTGTTTCGCCGAGTGAGTGAGTTTACCGGAGGCCCAATTCCCTTCCCTATCCTCCCCTATTCCCTTCCCTTCCCATCCCTACCCTCCCCTATTACCCTATTTTCTCTTAAAAGGCCGGCAACGCACCTGCAGCTCTTCTGATGCTGCGAGTGTCCATGGGCGACGGAAGTTGCTTTCCATCAGGTGACCCGTTTGCTCGTTTGCCCCCGTTTTAAAAAAAAAAAAAAGAAGCAAGGGGAAAAAAGAAGACATAACATTTCAAAAGTGCGCGTCCCACATTTTCCAACTTTGTTCTTTATTTTTCAAATCTTGGGGCTTATTTTAGGGAAGGGTTCGCCCTTTTAGAGTAAATTCTAGTTACGTGATATGAACATATTGTGTGCGCGAGTGCGGTAATAGGAGGTATTTGTGAGGGCCGCGACGTGACGCCAATGGCAATTGTACGAGGTGACAATATTATTTGGTCAACTTAATATTGTTACGGCAAACGTGACTTAATTCGTAATTATTATTGGGCAATTGTAGAATACAGGGCTCGTGAAGGAAAATGTGGCTAAGTGACTGTAGTTGTGATGTTTTTCTAGATCAGTTAATTAATTATTAAAACCTACAGAACAATTAAGACTTTTTTAATAAAGAAATATTTATGATCTCCTGATTTCTAAGTTTTTATACAGGCTTATAAATTTTTACCTGACTATTCCAATAAGGGTAAATTCAGACTGCAACGCGACGCGTAGATGCCTTTCTAAAGTATGGATTTGACAGATTTGCAAGACGTCTCACGAAATCTGTCAATTCAGTATAGAAATACATCTACGCATCGCGTTGTGGTCTGAATTAACCTGGCATCGCATGGACCGTAAAACACCAACCTCATATTATCACAACTAGCTATTTGACCGAGCTTTGCTCGGTATTTGATAAAACACGAATAAAATTACATTTTCTAAAAATGATTCCTAGCTAGATCGATTTATCGCCTCCGAAACCCTCTATATACTAAATTTCATGAAGATCGTTGGAGCCGATTCCGAGAGTCCAATTTTATATAATATACATATATACAAGAATTGCTCGTTTAAAGATATAAGATGAACCAACCTGATAAGTATTTGACCTACTTCCAGTATGCGTTTCGTTTAATGTATGCCCTCCTCTCACGTCAGGTATGACAGAGACATTCACCCTACTTAGTACCGAAATAACAAGGGCTTAGCTAATCCCCATCGTTGGACCCGGATAATCTCGTATCGTTAAACTAATATGTCTGTTACCCTAATCTTCTCACTCGAACCGCACCGAAGACACTGGTATTACTTATTCATATTAACCCCCGGGCGTGAAATGACATGAGCATGCATCAAGACGTCCGCCCGGCCGCTCCGACCCCGCTGTATAAATGATCGGTACGGGGTCAGTTTGTCCCATATTTACATATAGATGGCGGTTTGTAAATAATACACATCTGAGACAATAATTCTCTGGAGAGAGATCGACGTGTTTGACGATGGTTTTCACTTATCTCTTTTGTTCGATAGGTAAAAATAGAAACTAAAAATGTTTGTCGTTGCATACTTTTATTTTTCTATTGTGCTAATTAAAGATTTTATTGTTCCAGGTAAATACGTAACAGTATATTTTGCTGATGATGTAGAGGTAATTTAGGATAAAAACCTTTTACAGATAAATGATTGCACGGTACGGAATACGTGTAGGGTTAACTGTAGTCGGAAACATTTTATTTACCCGATGTATTTTTTGATCTATTTAATTAAGAACGACCGAACCAAGAACAAAAGGATCTGAAGCTACACGTCGGATTGTGCTCAAGATGAAGACGTCGAAGCAGTGTTTTTGTTTTAGAATTCCTACGCTTTACCGTTGCCAGGCCGCTGGGCAAAGCGTTTGGATTCTAAAACGAAATAGCTTGCTACTCGCCGAATGTCTTTGGATTTTTCGAGATCATTTGAAGTCTTAGTCTGGATTTTATAAGGTAATTAATTACTTTGTAGTTTAAATTGAATGTGTGAGTGTGTCAAATTTTGGAAGGTTGAATTGTGTTTTCTAGCGGTTTAGTCCTAACTCCTAATGTTCTAACGGCTTAAAATATAATCGTGGCACAAAACTTCTTCGTGTCAAATTTTGAAACGTGAAAATTTGCTGTTTTGTTATTTTGATAATTAAGAATTTAGATAATAAAAAGTAAAACTAACAATTTTTTCTCGCTGAACCTTGTGTCTTAAACCTCCAAGACATACTATGTTACATAATATTCATTATTTCCATAATGGAATTGAATGAATTTCAATTTCAATTGACAAAATATCGACAAAAAGCAGCAAGGAACATTTATTTTCACAAACATAATTTAGCGAGAAATACTGCCTACTGCGATATTTAACGATACCAAATATCGCAGTAGGCAGTATTTAATACCAGCTGACATTATGATAAATATTTCAAAACTTCAAATATTTTCACTGTAGATTTAAGAGTTGAATACTAGGTGATATTTATAGTGTTTAGTGAGTTCGTAATCCCGAGTAGCGTGCGGCTGACACGCTGACGGCGACGGGTGACGACGGTTCGGATTTGGCGGTTGCGGCTCTGATAGCTAGATAACTAGATACATATTTATTTTGGGGGTACGGCTAGAGCTACATTTGTAGGTTGCGTTAAATATACAGAGTGGAACAAAACAAAGTGATAATATTTCAGATTGTGTGCGAGTTCCTCTTTTACAGTGAAAATAGCAGCGCTGAAAGACTCAATTGTTTTTGTGATTTATATGGGCAAGCGCCCCAGCGGTGCGAGTTTTCCCATACAAAAGTGAAAAAAAATTTGGTCTTACAGTGCTGCTACTTTCACAGTGAACTCTGTACAAGCAACACATACACACCCTAAAGTATTATCACTTAGGTTTGGTACACGCTGTATAGTAGATGCAGCCCAGTAATTTATTGAGTTTTTGAGTTGTTTTAAAATATTATTAGATTCTGCCCCTGTAATTTATTGCGGTTTTGCTTTTTTTTTGTTTGGAATTTGGAATGCAGTAAACAGGTAACAGACAGACCGACTTACTTTAATTATAGAAAAGTATACTGATTATAAAAAGTTTACGGATATCATGATTTAGAAGCAGACGCCATCACTATTCATATTCCAGAGCTCGAACAGCATTGTATCTATGTTTTCCAATATGTATTGTTTACATTTTGATACAGTGATAAAGTGGTGATCCGGAGCCGATACTGAGTGATGACAGATGCCTGTATCTGTATGCAACAGCCAGCAATTATTTTCAAGCCTAATGATCAGTCAATATTATTTGAAGTGGAAGAGCCATGCTTCGGCACGAATGGGCCGACTCGACCGAAGAAATACCACGAGCTCACAAAAAACCGGAGTGAAACAGCGCTTGCGCTGTTTCACGCCGAGTGAGTGAGCTTACCGGAGGCCCAATCCCCTACCCTTTTCCCTTCCCTACCCTATTAGGGTATACCCTATTCCCTCTTAAAAGGTCGGCAATGCACCTGCAGCTGCTCTTCTGATGCTGCGAGCGTCCATGGGCGACGAAAGTAGCTTTTCATCAGGTGACCCGTTTGCTCGTTTGCCCCCTTATTTCATTAAAAAAATATATTATTGTAAATGTTTCCGAGAGGTGTTGGATATGAATTGTATCGTGAACTAATATTATTATTAATATTTACTAATTATTATGAATATAAATTCATAATAATTAATAAATATCTGTGGATTTAGAAGAGTTGAAAATAGTTATAATGAGTATATTTTGTAACAAGACAGTATGTACTAGAATTTTGCACTCCAAGTTCAAAGACCGCTGCTGCCTAGTCTGGTCATTTTGACTATAATATTTCCTGTCTTTATGATCTTGAATATTAACTAAGCATTTACGAAATGGATAATCTCAATCTTATAGCCTGTTGCTCGTCCGGTCGTCCACTAGACGATCAATTAGTGGTCATAACGGCGACCACTAGGCCACTAACGGCTACTATCAGCCGCGGTATGAATATTACATGCTGTAGATAAAGATGTTAGTGGTTAGTTGTCGGAGCTGCCAAATTGTTTATTAATACTGCTAAAACATTTAACCTAAGAGTTACGATTATGTTCTCCAGCCCACTATACTCGAATAAAATTCAATCATGTTTTATTCAAAGGTATAATATACATCATTCCTTTGAATATACACGTATACCTTTGAACAAATTACAAAAAAAAAATATTCAAAGTTTAAATTACTTTATATTACTGACAAGCTGACTTGTGTCCAATATCCATCGTTGGGCGTTAAAACTGAAATGATGATAATATAAAAAATGAATAAGGGTGGGTTGCGCCAACTTACTTTAACTATAACTGTAACTTTAACCATAACTTTAACTACAATGCAAAATGTCGTCAAATCTTTGGTTAAAGTAAAAAATGGTCGCCATATTTAAACATAACCATAGAGCTCAACAAGGCTTTAAATGCACGTGGCGAAAAAAGGAACTAACGCTGTCTCATACAAAAACGCCTTTTTTGACAGTTCTCCTTTACCAGCATCCCCACCCACGTTCATTTAAAGCCTTGTCGGACCAGCAACGTCTTCTGTCAAATTCTGTTGTCAAAGTTAAGGTTAAATTTAAATTAGCTTTTACTATAACCATAACTTTGAACATAACTTTAACTTTAACCACGCCTCTGGTGCAACCTACCCTAATGGAACATTCTAATTCTGACACTGTAAATTACCAAAACTCAATCGAAATAATTCAATTCCTGAATATTTTGTCATGCAAGAAAAAACATACATAAATATTTCCTCTTTTTACCATTAATAGATGATTCAGGTTATGTAAGTACGCATTCAACTTACCTAGTTCCAACACGAAACATAATGGAGTCATATTACCTTTCATCGTAACATTAGATGCAGATAACAAGTATCATCTTTGTAGGCGCATAACGACGTCGCCCGCTGAATCTTTTACTTTCTGCCGCGCACTGTAAAACTCTGGAATGGGCTGTCACCAGCAGTATTTCCGGACCGATACGACCTGCAAACCTTCAAGAAAAGAGCGTATACCCTCTTAAAAGGCCGGCAACGCACCTGCAGCTCTTCTGATGTTGCGAGTGTCCATGGGCGACGGTAGTTGCTTACCATCAGGTGACCCGTTTGCTCGTTTGCCCCCTTATTTAATAAAAAAAAAAAAAAAAAAAAAAAAATCAGCAACATTTAAATGCATTAGGTCTTTTCGATTACTTCTCCCGTTGGTTATGGTCCATTCCACTGAACGGGGTGAGGATATTATGATTAAAGCCAGGATAAAACAATGTAATGTTTTTCTTTTTGAGACAGAAAAGTGTTGGCTAAAAAAAATAAATTGCCACCAATCGTGCCTGAACACTGATGTAATGATTGTATAAGTTTTCTGTGTAAGGCGCTATACCTCTGAAGCGTTTATGGTGAACAAATTTTGATAAAAACCTGTTCAATGTCCTTTTCAACTTTTTTTTTTCAACTCTAAGTATCTCCGAGTTGAAAAAAGGACATAAGCTTTGTCCACACTGTGCCTTTTTCTGTTCGTCAAGGGCATGCGTTATAGCGTAATCAACAGCGAACGTGAGGCATGCCCGCGACGCATGCCCTCTGACCGTATCCAAAGAAACAAAAATGACAATGTTGGCGTTGTGTTCGTTGACGTGGACACTGGACATAGCTATTGAACAGGTTTCCAGGATCCGAGTGTGTTCCCTGTCCCTCATAATGTTTCACATTACCAATTTCGTTACTTTTAAATTTAAAATAATTATTACACTCTTAAAGTATTACTTATAACGTAGGTAGTAACAATAGTTTAGCTACTTCTTTAATCTGCTTAAGACACCAACTTTACAAGACAAAACGTCGTCGCCCGTCGGTCCTTTCAGGTGCCGAACTATTAATTAAGGCTATTCAGCTTTAGGACACAGAGTTGTGTATAAGTTGTTGTTGTGTTTAAAGTTGTTGTGTATAATATACACTGTATAATGTAATATACTCTGTATACACCTTAACAACGTTATTGCCTTAATATCGTCGTTACAGCCGGAGATACCACTTTATGGTCGTTTTTGAAGCTTTTAATAACAAGAACATTTCTAAGTTTATTTCCTCGCTCGCTCGATAAATCTTGAAGTTATTATGACGTTTAAAACCTCTCCGGAAAAGTCATTTGTGGGTTTTGAATGTGTTTAGTTATTATAAATGTTTAAAAGAATTAAAATATTTGTCGGTATGCATCAGCCCCGTTACTATTTTTTTCTATTTTAATTTTAACTTTATTGTACTTTTTTATATTGTAGAGGCATAGTGGTCAATGATCATATTATAGGTACACTCTTATCAGGTATCAGGATAGTTTACTCGCGGCACTTCTCATCTCAATAGGATAAAGGTATTACAGCAATGTTTTCACGCTTGAGGCAGTAAACAAAAGTTTTGTTCGACGTTTGACAACGTTTCTGTCAATATTCTGATATGCCGTGGCAACATGTCGGATTTTGGTTGGATTGGTATGGACTATGGTAGCGCCCCCTGCTCCGACCACGGAGCTAATATAGAGGCTCCGACCTTGGCCTAATATTCCCTATTATGCGCGGACTTCAAGCCAGAAGGGCGTATAAAAAACGCGTTTTTCTAAGAAGAAAAAAATTTGATCAAAATCGGTCCACCCGTTTGGATGCTACGATGCCACAGACAGACAGACAGACAAACAGACAGATACGTCAAACTTATAGCACCCCTCTTATTTATCGGGGGTTAAAAATAGATTAAAGTGCAATATTGAGAGTTCTGGAAATGATAAAATAGAAAAGATCATTTCACGTAATTATGAAAACACTTTCAAAGACACATGCAAATTTTCAGTTGTAAAGATAAATTGAACAAAAACTTATGAAGTTTTTGTTGCTTCTTGTAATCGCTTAAACGTCCTTCTAGTTTGAAGCCCACGACGTATCATCTCGTCTCATCTCGTGAACTCACCCTGACTGAACATAGTCAACATTACTTGTATCGTCTCATCTCGTTTCTGTTTGAACTTACCCTGACTGAAGTTAACATTACATAACACACATCCGCAACAGTCACGACCGACGGTTGCGGAGACGGGAACACTTTGCTTAATTAAAAACCAATATTAAACATTTAATTAAAAGCAAGCTTTGAAATAGTGTTTGTATTTTCTTGTTTTTTTCCCCTTCAGCGGAAGGCATGAACAGAGTTCAATCTTTTTAATAGCTTAATCATTTTCATTACTGAGTACTTGCTGAGTCCATGTAGTCGTTTTAATTTTAATTATACTTTGATCATAAAATATACCATGTCCAAGTCCCTTGCCGTTGGTGAACATAGTGTCAGACCTCGCCTCGCGCGAGTAAATACGTGCTTTTTCTGAACGAAGTTTAAAGAAAAAAAGTAGGGAGTGCCTCCGCTGCCGGCGCCGGTTGCCGAAATGGCTGCCGGCGCCATTTTCCAAAGTTTGCCGAAGTCACGCAATGTTTGCCGAATAGGCTGCCGGCGCCTATTCGGCAAACATTGCTTGTCAAATGACAGAATAATGATCAAAAACATCAGTCTTGAGCTAAAGGACTATGACAAGTACAAAATAAAATAAGGTCATAATGTGAGGATTCATATTTAGTAGTTATGATGATGATGATAAAATATAATGATCTGCATAGTAGCATAATACATAATATAAGTACCTTTGCTTTTTTAAACAACTGAAACTCTAATTATTTCTTTTTAAAATTTGTTTACGGGCACTAGAAGCTAGCAT
Source organism: Aricia agestis (assembly GCF_905147365.1). Lineage (NCBI taxonomy): Eukaryota > Metazoa > Arthropoda > Insecta > Lepidoptera > Lycaenidae > Aricia > Aricia agestis. The sequence goes on along the minus strand of NC_056416.1, from coordinate 15,061,646 downwards.
ACTGAACCAAAAATAAACATAAAATAAAATGCGTAAGCATTTTCTCCGGTTCCCATTACTGATATTTTTGGTAGCCGGCGCCGGCAGCGGAGGCGCTTCCAAAAAAGTTTTGTACCTAAGGCATTATAAACCCAGGATCACTAAAAGTATTTACGAAGCGTATAACTTTCAACAACAATCTTTGTCATATTATTGTAACGTTTCTAATAATATGCAAAACAATGACAACAGACATTGTAGAGTTATTTGTAGTGTAAATATTTTTATAAGTATTATTATGTCAAGTGGTAAGTAGGTATGACACTTCTGTCTCGTTGTCGGCAAATGTGCAAATGAGAATAAAATATGTTTCTCAAAGATTTCTTTTGTATTAGCCTGAGAAACGTAGTAAATAACAAATCCTTACTCTAGAATAGTCAGCATCTTTGTTAAAAAGCATCTCTTTGTATCATCAAATGCTTATGGAATTCCTTTTGCGCTGATTTAAGGCTGCTCTGCTCAATGGCTGCGCATACGAGCAATTGAGAGCTATACAAATGCCGCAACTAGATACACTACGATAACCACCTTTTGTGAAATGCGGTTTTTTTTTTCATCTCAGATATATCATATCAAAAGTGTATCAAATAAAATGGATACTTTATACAAAATCTGCACCTCTGAAACTGAGCTTCAGTGAAGTTGAAATTAAGGAAAAACATAAATAATGCTCGGTTTCGTAGGAATAATACCAAACTATACTGTATTCGGTGAAACATGGCGGTAGCGGTCATTGACTCCCTGTCAAAAACTTGTAATTTTCTATATAAACCATGATTGACAATGAAGTGTCAAATGTTGTCAATCGCGGCTTTGTATAGAAAATGACAAGTTTTTGACAGGGATCAATGACCGCAATCGCCATGTTTCGCCGATTACAGTATATATTATATTTTTGTTGAAAGCCTCACTAATACTTACTTGAATTTATATAAATATTCAGTCATGATTAGATCATTTGAAGTGGAAAACTGTAGCCCTACAGCGACACCCAGGCGCTCGTCTGCACCCAAACTTCGCAATACGAGTACTCTGTGTAAATTAATTCACATTCTTAAAACAGAATGTTTTTGGGAAATAATAACTGAGCAATGCTATTCCCCTGTTTCGTGTTATTTCAGCCGGTGTACGAGAGTAGGATGAAAATCATTTCAAAATTGAATTTTTAGCAAGTTTTAGAATATGTGTGTTTTTGTAAGTTTTCGGAAAATTATGTTATTTGAATTTCTTGAAACTTCATTTGTAATACCAAATATTATGACGGAAAGGAATTTATGTAGGAAACTGAGTACAATATTATAAGGGAATATAAAAAATTAAAACAACATCTTCCTTGTGAAATAACGGCTGACGATTTCTTCACGCCGGCTTGGTTTTACAGGAGTAACTTTACGGAGCTTAGCCAGGAATGCGTGCTAAAATGTCTAGCTAGAAAATATGAAAACTTAGCTCAACTTTTTACACCGTTTTACATAATCTTCTAAAACTTTGTGTGAAAAATTCTCAGGTTTTACTTCGTAATTTCATTTTAAAGTACACTTGATTTGCAGAATTGTCAACTTTAATAAACTAGCTATGAATAAAATTTAATTTTAATATTTATTTACTTACAAAAATATTTTTAATGTAATATTTCTTTGTAATAAAATAGCAAGGCTAATTTACTGATGGATGGATGGATACAGGACTAAGAAACTAGCACCGTGCCTTCGCTGCCTGCTTTAATAATGATTTAAAAATCTGCCAAGTGGGAGTAAGACCCTTCGGACAGACGGACAGACGGACGGACAGACGGACGGACGGACATCGAAGTCTCAGTAATAGGGTCCCGTTTTTACCCTTTGGGTACGGAACCCTAAAAACGCAAAAATCAAAGCCATTTACTCTATTCGAGCACCATCAATACTGCTAACTAAAAGCAAACAAAACCTCGAGTTATGGCCATTGAAATACCAAATTATTTATGTTGGGCAAACATAAAAATAGCCCGGTATCAATTAGTACGAGCTCGTTAGCCGAGGAATTGGCACGGGGATGTTTGTTACCCACTAATTGTGCGCCCCGGCGTCGCTCGATTTGTCCATACATCGATTTTTTTTTACTTTCAACGAAAAACAGACAAATACTTCAAACATTATTAAGTTTGAGGTGTTTGTATGTCTGTGTAAATGTGTTTCCTGCGGTATTCATTCAAACGGGTAAATTGATTTTGGTCTAGTTTTGAGATATAAGATGAATAATTTTCCCTGATCTTTTATTGATTCTTCGCTACTATCATAATATTTTAGCTAGAAGCCCTCCTTTATAAATGGACTATCCAACAAACAAAAAAGTATGAACCAGCCAATAGTTTCTGAGATTAGCTGAGATCAAACAAACCCACAAACTCTTCAGCTTTATGATAGAAGTTATATAAGTACATTAAAATATATTATATTCATTTTTTTATTATACATTTTTATTATAGTTACATAACACGTGGGATAATCTCCTACATAATACGTGGGAGAGCCATGCTTCGGCACGAATGGGCCGGCTCGACCGGATAAATACCACGTTCTCACAGAAAACCGGCGTGAAACAACCGGAGTGAGTTTACCGGAGGCCCAATCCCCTAACCCCTACACTATTCCCTTCACTTCCCTACCCTCCCCTATTACCCTATGCCCTCTTAAAAGGCCGGCAACGCACTTGCAGCTCTTCTGATGCTGCGAGTGTCCATGGGCAACGGAAGTTGCTTTCCATCAGGTGACCCGTTTGCTCGTTTGCCCCCTTATTTTATAAAAAAAAAAACCACAAAATTATGCGCTTGCAACTGTCTGACCATTTACTTGATAATATGTTTGATGGTCTATACAGCATGCACCTACTAATATTGTAATCTATACAATATTCACGTCAACACTGCATGTGAATGGAGAATTTACGCGTTGAAGTTTAGTTATTATAGTCTGATATATACAACGTATAACATTGTTAGATTAACAAAGCTATGAGCAAATTCTTGTCTATAGTTATAGAAAGGCAAAATTGATTGACTGATCATCCTCTCCTTAAAATTTCGCACACGTAAACCTCTTTTCATGTGAAATGATCATGATCAATGAGTAAAATAAATCCTTTAATTTTTTAATCAGTAGTTACGATGTAGCTGAAGAACTGGGGATTGATCACAAAATGGTTTTGGCGCATTTGAAAAAGCTGGGTACACAAAAAAGCTCGATATTTGGTTGCCCCATGAGCTCACTGAAAGAAACCTAACGTGTACTCATTTGTGATTCTTTATAACGACGTAATGAAACCGAACCATTGTTGAAGAAGCTGATAACTGGTGATGAAAAGTGGATCACGTACGACAAGAACGTGCGAAAAAGATCGTGGTCAAAGGCCGGTCAGGCTTCACAGACTGGCGAAATCCGGGTTAACTCGCAACAAGGTGATGCTGTGTGTGTGGTGGTATTGGAAGGGCATTATTCATTATGAGCTGTTATCCATTTACTAATAAAATAGTAAAACCATTGATTCTGAACTGTACTGCAAACAACTGATGAGATTAAAGCGAGACGTCGAGAGAAAGCGGTCGGAATAAATCTACAGAAGGGGTGTGATTTTTCACCATGATACCGCTAGACCTCACACATTTTTAGCCACTCAGAAAAAATTACGGGAGTTTGGCTTGGAGGTGCTTATGCATCCTCCGTGCAGTCCTGACTTTGCACCTTTAGATTTCCACCTGTTTTCATCAGAAGCCCCAACATTTTTTATATTACTGGAATCATGTCCCTGCCAACAAGATGGCAAAAAGTTATCTAACAAAAAGGCACCTCAATACTTTAGTCATTTGTAAATAAACTTTATAAAAAAAACCTTTTGAATTTTTATATAAAATGCGAAGAAACTTTTTCCCAACCTAATATGTAGGTGTGTGATGATAACACAAGGTGTGACGACGCGAGCCCTTACAAAGCTCGGCTTTCAGCTAGTAAGTAAGACATAATTACCAGTAAATATACAATGAGTACCTAGTTATAACGTAAACATATAGAGGTATAAATTGATTTTCGCACCTAGCGGCACGCGATTTACGGATGCCCCGGGCGGGTTAACGATACGTACTAACATTTTCATAACGCCGCCTCGTCTTTTAGCTTATTACGCGTACCAATTAATTTACGATGACGTTAATTTAGTTTTATTACCCGCGGCCCTGGGCGAGGCGTCGGGCGCCGGAGGGCGCCGGGGCGAGGGCCTGAATATTAACCGGAATTTGCGCCCTTATCATTAATGTAAGTAGGCTTAGCTAGCCGTTTGTTTTAGCTTCTATTGAGTGGGTTCATTCTTGTTATTGCTTTTCTGTTATGTTGTGTAAAAGTTCAGGTACGAGTAGCGTATTTTAGATTCTCATACACACATTGACACAATGCGAGAGATCAGGCCCATTACTTTTTCTGAGGTCTGATCACGTACTTGGGAACTATAAAAATTACTCCTGTGTGGCTTGATTTTAATGATACCGACCACCGTCAGTGGTCACCAAAAATGAAGTGGGAGGAATTCTATTATTTTCACAACGTTTCTCACATCGCATTTTTTTACCTTCTGATATCAGAGGGAAACTGGTAAGATTTTCAAACCTTAAATGTCGCTTCGATCGCAAGCTCATTCTTACGTGTGAGGCAGTCTGTCCACATAATATAGGTATCAGCCTCAGGTATGATCGATCAAAGAGACAGAGGTATGAGAATCGCACCCAACTCTCGCCACCTGCCTAACACGAATGGCAATCCTAAATCCGGCTAAAAATATCAAAAGAAATTCTCAAATAGAATGACACTTCTAAAAATAAATATTTTTATGTTTATTTGTTGTTGTTTATTCAATCGTGGTGGTTTTGTAGCGGGGAAGTGTTGGTGCGGTCCGGTTGTCCGTACCGAACCCCCGCGATCCCCCAATCAGATCGGATTACGTTCAGTCGCAGCCGGTTTTGATGACGATATCACTTTCGCTATGAATCTAAATTCGGAATACCATAGAAATAGTTTTATATATTCTTTTAGCTTTTGCGAAGTACACAGCTCATTTTAATAATATTAATGTAGAAATTGTGCAATCTATACTTGTGATATTATAAATGCGAAAGTCTGTCTGTCTCTTACCTCTTTACGCTCAAATCGCTGAACTGATTTTGCTGTAATTGGGTATGGAAATACTTTGAGTCCCGGTAAAGGACATCCCGAATATTACATTTATACCGAAAAAATGTACTGATCCCGAACGATAAATAAATTTTGGCGCAACGGAGTTGTCATCTAGTATATATTATAAATCGATAATTTTAATTTTAATCACAAAATAAATGCATTCTAGGAATTTTAAAATTTCTACTTTTAAGCTCACCTGTAGATACAACGTTTTCTCGGTATAATATAAATGAGTGGGTTGAGCAGTGTATTTCCCTGTATCGCGTAATATTCCGTCCGTCCGGCATTCCGGGCGCGCCTGCCTCGACTTTCGCATTCCTTCACAAAATATGTCACTCTGAAAATATTTGATATTGGCCAGCTCCGTTCAGGAATAAATCTCTGAGCCACTTGAGATAATGTTTAAAGGCAATTTTCTATTTAACCCTTTTTGATGTTAAATGACCGTCTACGAGACATCGTAGTTGATATTATGAGGGTATATTAGGTCCAACATTAATATGTTAAATATTCGATTTCATTCAAAGTGTAGAGAATGCAATAGTGAATAGACCAAAGCGACATCTCAACTTCGGTTTTAGAAGCAATAAATTAGTTGTTAAACGCATCAAAGTATGCGACCATAAAACGCATCGTAATGTGTCGAATAAAACTCGAGTAGAACCAATTGGGGCGATAAAACTTGGAAATTGATTTTCAGAGATAAATCGACGATGAAAAGAGCAAAAATCCAGTGCGAGGGGAATCTAAGAAAGCGATTATTTTAGGCGGAGGCGTTCGTTATGAGGGCTGCATCCGATCAATATCGAGCACTATTAACATATCAATGAGCGTCCTGGCGGTCTGCCAGACCGAGTGCCACCTATGGGGTTCTAATACGTCGCATCGCCGCTGAAGGGTTTACACTGCGGAGGGCTTTCTTAGATATAATCTGGGTTAAAAGTGTGCAATAAGCGTACTTGATTATCGAGATTTTAAAATGCCCTTTACTTGAGCAAGGTCGAGTCAGTTTTATGTTACGCGGAGGGCCCTCATGACTTTGCTCCTAGCCTAGATATTATCTTATAATGCCTCGACGCAGTGAAAGTTTATAGTTTTAAGTTTTAGCATTCGGCTAAAAAGAAAGTGGCAAAGCTCTATTTAAAAGGTCTTAAATTCAAAACTTACGTTTTCACTGGTTATGAATGAATTCGAACTATAAAGTATTTTTTTAAATAATAACAATAATTTAATACCCACCACAATAATATAATATTAATATTATAACATGCAAAATTAATGTAAAAATAAAGTAAATTAAAACACAACGAGTCTCATTTTAATAACCGGTAGCACTTTGTAAGATATAAAATAATTACGTTTTACAATTATTATTTTGATGATTGACCGGTGAACCCCAAAGCCTGTATCTTGGTGGTCCTAATTATACAGTACGTAATTAATTTCACCAGCAGGAATTAGACGCGCTTTCGGATAAAAGGACAAATCCAAATTGGTCTAGTAGCGTAGGTTTTTTTTAAATATAGTTTTGGTTATATTCGATGCCTATCCACTTTTCCAAACACCTCTCTCAACAAATTGATTTTCCGCCCAAGTTTCATAGAAACCAAAAAAAAGTTTGTATGTCAAGGAGTATTTAAAAATACCGCGACGAGTACAGTAACCCACATCTAACCGAGTTGCCTTCAGCTGATTGCTGCGAACAAAAGGCTGGCTGGCGAGGCTCCAGGCGCTTTGACGAACATTGGAATTTTCACTCCGCATCGCTGATATTATTCCTCGTGTTACGAACAATTCACAACTAAAGCCGTAAGAGATTGAATTGGATTTGTTAATTTTTTACAATTTTATTGATATATTTTTCTATTATTTTTCTTTTGTTTAACAAGATTTCTTTAAAATATTAACTAGAATGTTATATGTGAAAACATGTTAATGGTTTCCTTGTAATATTTCTAGATATATGTATTATGTAACTGTTTGTTTCCCAAATAAAATAAAATAAAAATAGCTGAAATAAATAGTTATCACATATCAGAACTCCGTCACATGGAGATGGGGCTATATTTCACCGTGTCAATATAATATACCGACGCGACCAATCGCTGCTACCTACAAATTGTAAAGATACACTTAAGTGTGGAGACTATCTAAGTTACTTGTACCTGGTGTCCAACGTGGCAATCGAACATTGCTCTCTCATTCTATACTGTAGATTTTCGTTGGTAGCGCAGGCTACTGGTTGGGCCGCTATTATAGTTAGTTGATGATTATTGTCAGTATATTAGTATCAGATTCATTCATTGACCGTACAAAAAATTTCAAAAATTAGCGGTACTACGGAACGGAAACGGAAAGATTTTCTATCTTAATTATAAAATTCCAAGAATAATAATAACAGGAATAGAATAAAATTATAATACGAGGAAATGTGGGAACAGGCACAATTAATACGGAAGAGAAAAGATAAAACGAGGGTAGAGTGAAAACTAACTAAAACCTCGTTTGTATGACAAAACGACCGAGACAGCATAGTTAATGTAAAAAATCTCAAAGAATTCTTTCAAGTCAAAGCTGGTATAAAATAGTACGTACAAAATGAAAGAGATTGTTTTTCAGAAAATGTTCGTCCAGATTTCTGATGCAATATTTTTCTATTCTAAAATGAGTCTATGATTGAAAATAGTTTATAGTACTTATATGAGTTATTTTGGAGTATGGCGGAGTGATGCAACAATGAATTACACAAAATAATCCCGATGTTTCACATCTGGCGGGCGTCCTCATTTTTTCCTGAGCAACAATAGAAATACGGGGTGGAATAATTTGTAGGCTCATTGTGCTAGTATCAAAATCTGGTCTAAAGTGAAAATTTCAAATTGATAGAAGTAAATCTGGCGGACGGCCAACTCCTTGTGGAGAGTGCGCTTTTGTCAGCCGACGTGCTTACGTTACTGAAAGACCACGGTTAGTCTATAGTGGAAATATATAAACTAATGTTTTAGCCTACCTGGATGCAGGCGGAAATACTGCAACCAGCGTAGCGGATCTTTTATAAGTACAGACAATGATAGAAATGTAACGAACTTGCAGACTTCAACTTGTTTTCAAAAATATGGTTCATAATTATGTTAAAGCAATGAATGCAATTAAATTATGTTATACAGTCAAATCTCCATTTATCAAGAGATAAGACGTAAGTAAGGCTTATTAGAAAGTAACTTTACTATGAAAAAAAAAATTGAAACGAAGTTACTTATCGCGCGTTCGGCGTAAAGAAGGCTAGACGGAACGATATTTGACGTCGACACTTTTTTATTAGTACCTGCATGGTAGGGGCAGAGGGCATTGATAGTATTCCTGTGCGTCAACTAGATGGCATTTTTGAGAATAATTAATAGTGACGCGTTGTTAGTATTCCTGGGCGTCGCCGTAGATATAATAGATGACGTTTTTTTTATTTTTTGTGTTTACAGGTTTTTGAACATAAGAAATTCGTTCCATTTGGGTGTCCCTTGACACCTCTCAAGTTTTTTTTATAATATACCAAATGAGAGTGTTACACGTGACAACTAAATTATTCTGTCTCCATTTCTTTACCTTAGAAAATGTGTAAGGATTTCGTTTACGTACTTTTTCCTTAACATTTAAATTATCCGGTTCCTTTTTTTGGCCTTGACTGTCGTCGTAATATCAGGTATCCTAGTCTAATGTAGTTTCCCAAGTTCAATTGCCAAGAGCTCGCGAGTGGAGTTCATCCCTATAGCCTATACTCAATACTCATCCTCGCTCTCCACAACCCCTTTGACTCGGAACTCGCGCGGAGAGTCCCGGTCAAATGCCGCCTGCAAACGATAATGATGACCTCCGAATTCCGGCGTATAATCAGGGGGTTTGTGTCTGTTGCATTTTATATTCACCATCCGGCATGGCCTAGTTCAAATTAACCGGTTATTCATAACAAATGTGGGCCAGGCCCCCGTAGATTATGAATGAATGAATAATGGGATAATTACAAAGACATGGGCTGCTACCAATTAGGATTTGGAGGTTATATTTTCTGAGAATGAATTGTGTGAAACGGTTTACCTTTTTCGGATAACGCCATATAATATTATTATCTCTATTATTTTATATAATTTGTATGCTTTTTTCTGTTCTTTATTTAACAATTTTTACTGGATATTTTCATTAGCAGTCTACACGTGTAGAGTAAGAAGTACTTTTGATCATTTTATTTTAAAAACGGCCAACGATAATTTTCACAGAAATCCACTACATTGAAAACGGTAGTGAATGAGAGCCATTATTAATTACAGAGATTACGGCGGTAACGATCAGACATTAGAATTTCATTTGAATTCAAAATCTAAAGCAGTTAAATGGAAACTTGAAGATCTTAAATATCAGTTTACCGAGACTCTCGTGATAAAGACATATTCAGCTTCATTAACGGATTCACAATTAAATTTGATTCCTGAATCTTATTTAAGTTATTTTAAGCACGGTTGGCTGCGAATTGAAATTTGGAAATTTGAACAAGCGAGAATTTGCTGACAAACTCCAATTTGGTTAGATTTCTATTTTGGTTGACGAGTTATACATAATATACTTATCAGGATTATTATTAATAATAGCCGATGGTGTCCCACTGCTGGCCTTTTCTTCCACATATCTCCTCTATCCTTTGCTGTATTTGGCCACTCTTTATCTACAGCGTCTAGTTCGTCACGCCACATTTTCTTGGGTCTGTCCTTGTTATGATACTTACTATATTTTTTTTAAATATATATTTAGCATTTTCAACGATTACAAGTATTATTATGAATACCAAGCAAGAAGTTTTTTGTGTTGACAACAATCGTAAGTTCTGGGTTCTCGTCATCAATGTCCCGCTAGGTTAGATGAATTTTCTTTCATTTATATTATTTCGTTATATTTTTATCATGATTCATATTACCAAAACTTCGAGTAAAACTCAGTTTCTCAGGTAATATAAATTATAAGTAGTTACACAACACCTAATTTTATTGCAAGTGGTACCAGCAGACTCTACAAAAAGACTCGCAAATGAGAAAATATTTGATACTCAATAAAAGTAAAAGTTACATGTTTTTACTATTTTTCTATTCAAAGGAAAGCTAAGCATCGAGGACAAATAAATAAATGAGCTTTAAAAGGCTTTACTTGAAAATGCTTGCCAACTGATACTCGCTCACTTAGGAAACGTTAATATAGAAAACATTTAAATTGCTTACAAGAGTAGTATCAAAACGGAAGTGTACAGCAATAGCAATAAAACTAAGGAATCACGGAATAGCACCCCAGCAGTTTAAAACATCTTATTTAGGATTCCTCGTGGCTCTTAGATTGCATCGCAGGGTGGTATTCCGAAAGCGTTCGATATCAAAACGACTTGGGATTTATTTTTCGTTTTTTTTTTAACCTCGCAAACATTAAATGTTCCTTCATATTATACATTTCAAATAATCAAAACTATTAATGATGTTAGTAAAATTTAATTTTTAGAAATGCATGTTACAGAAATTTTACTTTCGATGTAAAATAATATTGTCTATTAATTTATAAAATGTATAATATTATGCTTAAAATACAAGATTTAAATGTTTTGAAACCCAAAAAAAAAAAAAATTAATTACCTATTACATTACCTTTGTAATAGGTAATTAAAAATTATTTACATTACCTAGTACATATTTTGAAGCTAAAAATATTTTATTTTTTTATCCATTTTTTTAAATTAAGTTTCTCGTTGATCTTGAATTGAGAAACTCTAGTTGATGTTATTTTAAGTCTGTTTTTTGCATGACATTAGAATAGTAGTGAATGCTGATCACGTCCTCAAGTGCTGGCTGGCTTCCAGCCTCCAGGTCCACATCTATATCTGCGTTTGCGGACATGAATCTGATTTGGGAACTTGAAGATGTTTGCATTTCTCGGCCAGTTCCTTAATACGTGCTCTTAACTTTATATTACGAATAACGGCACTCTTTTTATATTTTACAAAACCGTAACTATTAAGTCAAATAAAACTTTTTATTGTTTTTTAGAAACAAAGCATTGGAAACTTAATATATGATATTTAAAAAGGCGCACATTTATAGTAACAACCAACAATTACATTTCAGTTAAAGCATCTAAACTAACAAACCAGCAAAAAAAAATACAACAATGTACAAAATCTTTCAATATTTGTATACATTTTTCATGAGAAAGGGTCATATTCGTGAATGATATTTCATATTAAATGAAATGTGATATCTTTATAACATGAAAAATTATGTTTTGTCGAAGGGCATCTCGCAGACCTTTCCTGATTGTTCGTGAAGGTGACAAAGGTATTATGAAGGGACATGGCAGCCATTTTGCCGAAAGAAATCTGTCCTATTTTATTAATTCGAATTTGATACGAGATACCAGAGATGTGTCAACTTAAACAGCTATATGTATTTAGAAAATATTTTTTTTGTTTCGAGAATATACTCCTCTTTTTTAATACTTTAATATTATTATGTTCTAAACATACAATGATTATATTATTACAAACGACTAAGTTTGTGGTTAAGAATAGACCCAAAAGTTTTCCATAATTTTTATTAGCTTTACTCTGGTCTATTTGTCGTCATACCTAATGAAGAAATATCTATGCAATTATTTCACTAACGAAGAGTGCTGTAACCTAATGACCGTAATATTGTTATTTAAACGCAAATATGAGAGTATTTAGTGATTATACCGTAGCTGTCGTGTACATCAGATATAATACCAATTGTTATTTTAGTTGTAAGTAAAAAATGTATACGATGTGGTTGTACTTTATAAATAAATAAAAAAAACCTGTGGAGCGCGAGTCTATTTATATTTTCGCGTTAATCGCCTATTATTATTTTGTATTTATTATTTTAAATTCGCATTTGTATTGAATAAATCATTGATTCAAACAAGTTGTACAGTGGTTTGTGTTTATTTTTAATGTATGCTCATTAAATACTATTTAACATAAATTCAACTTATTTTATTATCATTTCAAGGGAAAAACATGTTTTGTAACTATTTGAATCCTTTTATTATCTTTTTTTTACCTATATCTATCTTTTCATAGCACAATCAAAACTATTATCGACGCATGGATCATTGGAATGATGTGTTAAACCAGCCCCAAGCTGTATCTTGAGCATAAGCCGTAAGTGAGAGTCAGAGACATTCGAACGATGATCAAACTTAAATTTAATGAAAAATTTGACAGATAATAATGATTAATGTATGGGGTACTTTATATCAAAATCTTCATTTAATTACAATAATAATAAATAATAATCAATCAATCAAAGTAATAAATATTCGTCTCTGAGTAAGGCCGCGGCAGTAAAAGTATTATTTTGCAAGCTCAAAAACGAGTTACAAAACGTCAACACCGTTGCACTCCGGTTGTAAACAGTCACAGACTTGGCTTCCCGCCACCGCCAGTTTGGAAGTTATTTAATAATTTCACGTTTAAACCCCTGATCCTCGGTTTTAATCGTGCAGGTGTTTGGGAGATTACGAAGTGTCATAGTTTGAAGCCTCATTATTTTTGCATGTGCATTTCGCTCGCAAATTCATTGTGAATCAACTATTTATTAAATACTATGCGGCATGCGCGAACACTGTATAATGCTAAGTTCTCACATACGGTTTTGCTCGATCGAGCAATAACGTCGAGCAAAACCCGCGGCTCGGGAATTCTTCTACACATTCAGCATTGCTCGATAGTTTTATTCTAAATCGATATATTTAATTCCATCGAGCCGGCTCGATACGGGCCTTCGAGCGGCTCGATGCGAGACTTCGAGCTGTGAGTTTTGCGGTCCACACGGTAATTATTACTCGATTTGGAGTAAAACTATCGAGCAAAACCGCATGTCAGTACTTAGCACTACACTATACTCATTTTATACATAAATATGCACTATTACTTTTTGCTACAACTTGAAGTTGTTACTTGTATAAAATAACAGAGCGCCTAGACAAGCGGCAAGCGATTATCGTAAACCGCGCCAACGCTAACGCCACAAAGTATATATTATGGGATCTGACATTAGTATTCGCTAGCGAAGCGATGACTTATGTCAAATCGCATACATTTTGTTAGCGTTTACGATAATCGCCTGCCACTTGTCTACTATGGCAGGTTTATAGCATTAAGATCGTAAAACCTAAATTACTGTCTATGTAGTCTGGGAAAATTAAGGAATTCAGACCAAATAATTCATGTAGGTTTGAAAGTTGCTACAGTTATTTTTAAAGATGTCCAGATGAAAATACTAATAGCCCCCGAGGGAGAGACACACGACGGCGGTGGGGGAGGGAAAGGGTCTCTTTTTCAAGGTTTTTGCTTGTGAGTCGAAAATTATTTATAATACCTCTTTAGTGACTTCTACGTTAATAATTATCTACATTTTTCCCGTAAATTCCGTCTAAACATTTTACTGTACGATTAAAACTTCGTATCGTGCTCGTGACGCTCGTATCTCTCCCTCGTCCCTCTTAGTATATTCATGTGGTCACCTTCATAAATTACTGTGCCAACTTTGAAAACTACAGGAACTATTTGGTCTGATCGACGATTCTGAAACTAATTTTCTTAAACGTACGTTTTATCATCCATCGTAGACAACAAAATTACCAAAATTATTTGTTTTTAAAATGTTGTATTTACAGAGTGACTGTTAAAAGTTTTAAAACCAAAAAGGTTTTTCTCGTAGAAGCTAAGCTTCCATAAACGAAGAATTACTTTAAACATTATAACTTGGATGGCCAGAGCGTTGGTTAGGATCCCGTTAAACTTGCTTTAGTTTAGCAAACTTTTAAAATAAAGCGCTTTAAGCACTATTCATAATCTTCAAAGCTTGGCAACGGTTATTCTACTAAATTAATTAAGACTGCTCATGAGAATAACTTATTTGTAGTAAAGTAAGGGTCCTCCAGTTTCTAGTCAAGTCTTTTTACCTTTAATGTGTTATTACTTCTTTCAATGTTATTAGGGTTCCGTACCAAAAAAAGTAAAAACGGGACCCTATTACTAAGACTTCGTTGTCTGTCTGTTCGTCTGTATGTCAGCGGGCTGTATCTCAAAAACCGATATAGCTAGACTTCTGAAATTTCACAGATTGTGTATTTCTGTTGCCGCTATAACGAAGTTGATTGACAAAAATCTGGATATCTTGATTTTTGCTTCATGCAACCATCAGTCACGAATTTTGAGTGAGTGTTGTCACATCTGACAAAATAGGAAAAACATTAGCAACGTATACCTTTGAAAATTTTGACTTTGACTGACATAAAACTGAAGAGAATTGAGTGACCGTCTAATACCATTCGTCAGTCTATCAGTCACCATCAGTCAAGCATAATTCATGATTGACGGAATTGACTGTCGGTTGCGTGAGCGTGTAATGGACGTATTTTTTGAGAAATTCAGTGGTTTACGAACGTCATCTGAAAGTGAAATCAGAAAGTATTGAAGTTCCCAGTTCGAGTTGGAATCAATCGGTAAATCAAGCCGCAGCGAAGGCAGCTAGTCGTAACATCGCTCAACCGGCCGGCCAAAATTCCGCCATAGGTTTACTCAGTAACGTTTAGGATCTGGCCCCTTAACAAAGTGTCTATCGTTAACAACGATGATGAAATTCGTTATCAAAATGTATGCGGTTTGACATATTAAGTCATCGCTAAATGATATTTCGCTTGCGAAGACTTATGTCAAATCCCATACATTTTGATAACGAATTTCGTTATCGTTTTTGTCAAAAGGGACCTTGGTTACGACACCAGGGTAACGTGATGAGACTTAGCGATGAATAAGTGCAATTATTTTGTATTTTTAAATTATTCAAAAAAATCACATGATTATATTTTTGATTTCTGATAAAATTTTAGATAGAGAAACACATGAAAAACCCCGTAACAGGCCATTACCCGTTTTTTTTTTATTAAATAAGGGGGCAAACGAGCAAACGGGTCACCTGATGGTAAGCAACTACCGTCGCCCATGGACACTCGAAACATCAGAAGAGCTGCAGGTGCGTTGCCGGCCTTTTAAGAGGGAATACGCTCTTTTCTTGAAGGTTTGCAGGTCGTATCGGTCCGGAAATACTGCTGGTGACAGTTCATTCCAGAGTTTTACAGTACGCGGCAGAAAGTTACGCGAAAAACGCACTGTGGAAGACTGCCACTCATCAAGGTGGATGGTATGTTTTTCGCGTGGGACGATAGCAAAAAGTTGCAGGTGGTATGATTCCGAATAATTCCTCAGAGCACTCGTGATACAACCGATAAAGGATGCAGAGTGAAGCTACATCTCGGCGTAATTCCAGGGGGTCCAAGCTGTTTGAAACACTAACGTTTATTCGCGGGGGCATCAAAATGTCAAATAGCGTGTCGCATTAGAAATCTGTAACGCGCCGCATTTTAGAATTCGTTGGAAGAAATTATGTTAAACCTCGCACATTCGTCCGCAGCCCGCACCATACGCGCCGCATTTCGTGTACTAGTATGCGGTGCGTTCGACGCGTACGGTGCTGACAAAATAATATATGCGACCAGCTTTTATCGTCGTTTGGCTGCTTAGGGCTTGTCCTTTCGGTTTGCATTGAGCCTTACAACACGACTACCCCAGACTATACAAATAGTCAGTTGCACAAAAAATATCGTTAGAAAGTATTGAAAAAAAAAAGATGTGAGCTATCTGCGATCAAATTACAGCAAAATGTCACGTTAATCCACGTGACATTTTGCTGTAATTTTTGTTATTATTACTTACAGACTAGAGGTTTTAGAAAGTAAGTCAAATGTATGTATTATTATTATTATGCATTTTACAAAACGTTTTTCACTAAACAAGGCCCATGCAATACACCTACAAATAAAAGAGATATTCAAAAAGGCATGTAAAATAAAAGAATATTATAAAAGTCATAGAGAACAAAAAGTCCGAATCATTATGTATAATGAATGCGATGGGTTTGGAGGATTTTTACATCTTCCATTCATGTGTTTACTTTTTTTTACGCTTCAAAGCTCAGAGTCTCAAACAAAGCTGTGTACGCATTCAGCATTATACTTACGTTTTTACCGTCAGAAAAAAATCTGTAATACGAGTACATATTATTTTAGTAATTATTTTGTCTCAAAATCGATTCAGGCCTCATAATAAAGGGCTTTTAGAAATTAATTTACCAATACACTTATAAGTTAGGTTAGGTTACGTTAGCTTTAACAATATTGGTAAGTGAGTTTAACAATATTTAATTCGTAAAGTTTGTATAATATGTACTGTATACCGAAACTACACTACCGAGGTTTCAGGTGATACTTAGATACAAGTAATTTTTTAGTAAACTAGCTGTCCCGGCAAACGTTTCTTTGCCATATAAAGTATTTCGCCCGTATTATTTTATTGAAGTGACTAAATAAGTAAATCACCATGGCAACGTCGATCGCTATCCCGTCACACAAACAATGGTCGCCGTCAGTCTCGAGTTGTAATAATTTACTATTATTTATTCAACAAATGCACTTATCAATATAAAAAGTACCCAGTAGCCGATTCACAGACCCACTGATTATGCATATAAAATTTGGTTAAAATCAGTAAAGCCGTTTCGGAGGAGTACGCGGCCTAACATTATGACACGAGAATTTTATATATAAGATTAAAATTACACAAATTCTGTGATTAATTAAAACACGTAGGTTTGTGGTAGTCGTGTACGTACCCTGTTTACACCAAGATAGGTCATTTCTAGAATAGCGACTAAAGTCATGGGCTTTATTCACTATACAGAATTATACACGTCGCAACTTTTTTTTTATTAAATAAGGGGGCAAACAAGCAAACGGGTCACCTGATGGAAAGCAACTACCGTCGCCCATGGACACTCGCAACATCAAAAGAGCTGCAGGTGCGTTGCCGGCCTTTTAAGAGGGAATACGCTCTCTTCTTGAAGGTTTGCAGGTCGTATAGGTCCGGAAATACTGCTGGTGACAGTTCGTTCCAGAGTTTTACAGTGCGCGGCAGAAAGTTACGCGAGAAATGCACTGCAACTCACAATTCATAGGACTTACAAAAATAACAATGTGCTTGCTACATTATACATACATAAATTATAACGCTATTCATGTATTTTCTTTTTATGAAAGTTAATAAAATGTAATTATTTAATGAACTTCCCAAAAAGCTAAAATTGTGAAAACTTTTCTAAAAAATTTGCTTCTAAAACCGAATTTTTCTTTTCGCGTCAGAAACCGACAAAACGAACTGCAAAAAATCGACTAACAAATTGATATCTGCATCATTAACTCAACTTGGCCATCTCACTGAGTTTCGGCGAAAACATAGCACTAACCGCGTTTAATATCGCACCCTATCCCCTTTAAATAGAGTACGTTATTCGGCGCACGAGAAATTCAGGTCAATCTCTATCATACATAGCCCGTATTAAAATAGGGGAAGCGGGTCTATCGCAAGCAATTCCTAAATTATGCTGTCAAAAAAAGCTTCGTCGGTCTGAGTCGACGGAATCTTAACTACGACTTTAACATAATACCGCATCGCTATCTCACTAATTAACTAGCCGTTTCTAATAATAACGTAGTGATCCGACTAGGGACCTCCGTCCGTGTGATTATGACATTTTTATTTCGGTTCCAACCCCCAGGGAAACGGGGTAAACATCAGTAATATTATCCGTAAACGATATTGTTATGATTGCAAGAAAGTGTGACATTGTAGTTCTGATACTGTGATAACACGAAAATACTTTATCTTGTTGCCCGCTACTTCATACGCGCAAAATGAAATCTCAATGAAAACGTACATTTTCCTCAGTAAAATGGTAGATATTCCAAATTTTATTGCAATTTGTTATTTGTAAAAATGTATTAAAATAATATTAATTGGCAGTAATTTATATTGCTCCGATAAAAAAACATTCATCATCATCATCATCATAATATCAGCCTATATTCGTCCACAGCAGTGGACATAGGCCTCTCTCAATGAACGCCAAGATGACCGATCTCCTGCTACTCGCATTCAACATGAGCCTGCAACTAAACGGAGATCGTCGTCCCATCTAGTTGGAGGTCAACCTACACCCCGATTTCCCAGCCTTGGTCTCCATTCAAAAAAATAACACCAATCTTATTGCGAGTATTACTACATACTGCATATTATTTAGTAGGTATAATACAATTCGATGTGATCATTTGATCAACACTGTGCTGTCAATAGCGCCGCAAACAATTATTGTTTCAATTGTTTGTTTGAATAATTGTTTGCTCATTGAACTAATGTCATAATTATTGACTAGCATCATTATGTAAAGGTACTTGAAACAGTAGTTACATTGTATTCATTGAATTACCAAAACTTGTGTAATATTGAATGAAATTCCTGATTGATACGGTAAGGTAGCGATAACTATTCCCAACTTGAGAGGAGTTGAGACCACTTCTTAAATTGACACGATAATTTCACAAGATTATTATCTTTCTTTCATTATTAAAATATAATGAAAGTGATCATTACCGTACATAAAAATTTTAATAAAAATAATAAATTTAGCAAGTAGCAACATACACCATATACATCCACATACCCATGATCTTTTGTTGTTGCCTTAGAAATCTTATCTAGGCTAGTTGTTATTTTTGAACAACAAAAATTATACTTTTTTATATTTTTGAATTGGCTCTTGAAATCAGAAATCACACCGTACATTTTTGTTATCAATGAATTTACGTATTGTTCTCGTGAACTCTCATTTACGAAAAGGTGAAATCTGTGAAAGAGACAACAGGGGCAATCGGCCTCTCGATATCCAGACCGAACGTCTCCACGGCTTATTGGAACGTTTATTAAAACAATACTCATATTTCCGACTTTAATATCTTGTTCATAATATCTACGGAAAGTTTCAAAAGTCCGGCGGCCCGGTCTCATCGGCGCGGATTACCCATTGTGCTCCTATCCCTTTGTGAAAACAAAAAAAGGCCAATTCATTACGGCCTTTGTTTTTATCTCGAGGTATCGGGATATTTTCAGAGGGCCATAATTATCGGCATCAAAATAACCGATAAAAATGATTGTTCATTTTCCCTTAATGAAACGTTACGCTTATCTTTTTTTTCTTTGTTTAAATACAGCACAACAGATTTTCTATTTTAGAGTTCGCTGTTTTTAATTAAATCCGTTGCGTATTCTAAAATATGTAATTTCTGCTCCTGACAGTTTGTAATTGAATCGAAAATGCTGACTTCAATCATTGGAGTTTAGTTTATTTTTTATTCCTACTAAAATTATAATGGACCATGGTCCAAACTTTATTAATTATGTGTATAAATTAGTCAGTCCAGTTATAACGAAACATTTACATAATATTATCAGTCCATTTTGTTATTTGTTTATTTTATTCAATTTAAAGTTCATAATTCTGATATTTATTGTGAAATAATATACTTCACAAAATAAACATCCTAAGTCTGAATTTGATGAAAAAATACAGCTCGTATCAGTCTAAAATAAAATATGGCGAACAATGCACGTCACGTACACGTAGCGTTTGGATCATCGATACCACTCCATTGTCCGCTTGATTAGTTTTCTTTCATAAAACATATTAAACCCAAGTCATACGCACGTCATACCAGAGGTATTGTTTCAGTGAAATGTATGGAAATTCCTATCAATGAGTTAATAATAAAAACATTTCAATAGTTCCTCAGCATCGTAAAAAAATGAGAAGAAACTGATCCAAATGCAGATTACTGACCTACGTTATTTAGTCAATGATCATGTGAGTCGTGATCAGTCAGTTGACCCTGTGATTTATTTTTCTTAGAACAAAAAAAAACTATACTTAGTCATATATTATAATGTGTTCATAACTACCGTAGCGAAACAAAGTAAGATGTAGTACGACGTAGCAGAAGTGGTAGGCCGAGAAGTGTAGTGCGACGTAGCAAGGTATAGTGGTACGCAGTGAAGTGTAGCGCGACGTAGCAGAAGTGACACGCCGAGAAGTGTGGTGTGACGTAGCAAAGCATAGTGGTACGCAGTGAAGCATAGCGCGACGCAGCAGAAGTGATACGGAGCGAAGTGTAGCGCGACGTAGCAAGCCGTAGTAGTACGCAGCGAAGTGTAGCGCGACGTAGCAAACCTTAGTAGTACGCAGCGAAGGGTAGCGCGACGTGACAAAGCAAGCCGTAGTGTAGTAGAAGCGATATTGTGGAGGTTTCAGTCAAAATCTCCAGGGGTGAAAGTTGTTCGAAGGTGATCATTAAAAAATTATTTATCGATACTTAGTAATTTATTGTCTGAGATATTAACGAGCACTGGGAGTTGTTTCGATAAATTTTTATTTCCCTCGTTATTGGATCATTTATCTTGTTTATTAATTTGCTGAATTGGTACTTCAGTGGCGTCTAAATTTTAAAAATATAAGTTGATTAGTTTATTAAGAGAACTTACAACGTGCACTTGGAATAAATAGCCAAATTTCAATTTTAATTCCATCCCTAAAAGTAATTTTAAACAAGTAAACACTAGTCAAGTTTTAATGACAATTTACACGATATTAGCAAAACGAAATTGAAACATGAATCGTGTCCATTAAAATTATGAAATAGAGTTTACATTAGCATCACGAGAACGACCATAAATCGCTCTATTTCCAAAACTACTAAATGCATTTAGCAGCTCGTGCCACGCGAAAGTTTAAGCCATATTAAACATATTCTCAACCGGTCGAGTGGGGGGTAATTTCATTGAAACATGTCCCAGATTTAAATGCAAAAGGTGATGCCTCTAAAAGCGCAGCTTTGGCAGCGTTTAAGTGATAACATGAAAATATTTCCACGAATTTATAATATGTACTATATTTTTTTATTTCTTTTTGCGTGCATCTAATATGTAATGGTAAAAGTCAAATAAGTATTGATTTGCCAAGGTATAATGTAATTTTCAAAATTATTCCTTACTTCTACTGCAAAATAAATTGCTTTAAATATTTCGAAGTTATTATAAAATTTCGTAAACATTTCCACTTTACTTCATCTCCGATACATAAATCGTCCGTAATTTCCCTCCGTCCTGTCCGCGCCCGTCAAAGTTATGGAGTTTCAAAGAAAGGCCCAATAAATTTATTCCTTTTCACGTCAAGATCGGCAGAAGTAGTCCTATCGATTGGGAATCGAATTACTATCCTTCCTGTAGTTATATTGGTTCGTTTTGTTGGTACAATTGTATCAATATTGGACATCGTAACTCGATTTCCGCGCGGAGTCGCCGTCAAGCTGACGTCACTGACAAAATGGCGGACCTTTCATTATTATTAATAACTTTTAATGATACTTCAATATTATGATTTGGTCATAAATTGCTCCGATATCGTACTCGCTGTAGCAAAAAAAAGTTTTGACTTTAGTTTTTTTTCGGGCCGCGATTTGACTTTAATAAGACTTTAAGAGGATACACCAGGGGTGAGAGAAATTGACAATAGGTATTTGAAAATGTATTGCTGTCTCACCAATCTCAAGTCTTCCACCGCAGAGCGCGATAGAGACAACACGACAAAAGTTTTAATAAAAGAACAGAAAATCTTCTATTCCTTGTCCGCTGTTTCCTTCTCCAAAACTTAACCGATTTAAGTACTTTTTTCATAAAAGATTAAAGAAAGGCTTGAGCTGTGTTCCTATGTTTTATTTTTTTTGTATATTCTAGCCAGTTTTGTTTTCTGGGTGTTTGAACACAGACGAAAATCTGGCCATTTTTTTGGGTTTTTGGACGTTCGACGAATACAATTATGAAAAAAAAACATAGAGACATGCTAA
Source organism: Aricia agestis (assembly GCF_905147365.1). Classification (NCBI taxonomy): domain Eukaryota; kingdom Metazoa; phylum Arthropoda; class Insecta; order Lepidoptera; family Lycaenidae; genus Aricia; species Aricia agestis. The sequence continues at coordinate 15,039,513 of NC_056416.1, read as the reverse complement.
TGGTGGCCATACATATTCATGAAAAAAATCATAACTCTATCGGCATTATCCAGGGAGGAAACAGGGGACAACGTTTGTATGGGAAAACGGCGGTGTGGACTCCTCTTAATACCGTAAAGGCTGGCTTTACAGCTATCCGGGACACCCGTGTCCCGTACGTATTGGCAATACGGGCGCCCGGAGCGCGAGCACATAATATGAGACACTAGCTAGAGCATCGTTTCACAGCAAAGCCAGTCTTATTCTTCTTTTCTTTCGTACAGACGCAAATATATCAACGAGGGTCGAGGCAAGCCACAGACAAAGAATAGAATTGAAGAGTTTGGACTTGTAGAGTTATTAAATAAAAACGACTTGTCTCCTCCGATGCATCTTTATTAATAATTAATCTCACTTAAAATTATTACTTAGCTTATTCTACTTGGGTGGTACAATAATTATTAAGAAGTTACGCCACAATATTCGGAACAACGTTGGACGCATTGGGAAATAAGCATAAAGTTAATATCATACATTAAGCTATACCAATACTATATACTATAATATATTATAGCATAGTATTAGAATATACTAAGATATAATTATCAGAATTCAGAATAGTGGCAGAAAATATTAAACGTTTGCTTTCCATCCGCACCTCCAGTCGGGCTGATCTTCTCGCTTGAATAAAACCGGTGTCGGATCTAACGGTATTCGTAACTCGAGTTAGGCTTACTCGCATGAAAAGGTGTATATTTCTGACAGAGTTACTCGAATAATCCTATCGTGATATATTATTCGAGTTTTATGATAATTGGATTTGATTCTACTCTTTTGTTCATAAAACACATAATATAATCATAAAACACACTACTTTGTTATAAGACTTTTAATGGCGTACGAAATCTGTGAACAATAGAAAACGTAAAACATTTGCACGTGGGAGAGCCATGCTTCGGCAGGAATGGGCCGGCTTGAGCGGAGAAATACCACGGGCTCACAGAAAACCGGCTTGAAACAGCGCTTGCGCTGTGTTTCGCCGAGTGAGTGAGTTTACCGGATGCCCAATCCCCTACCCTTTTCCCTTCCCTACCCTCTCCTATTCCTTCCCTATCCTCCCCTATTTCCTTCCCTACCCTCCCCTATTACCCTATTCCCTCTTAAAAAACCAGCAACGCACCTGCAGCTCTTCTGATGCTGCGAGTGTCCATGGGCGACGGAAGTTGCTTTCCATCAGGTGACCCGTTTGCTCGTTTGCCCCCTTATTTCATTTTAAAAAAATTAAGTTACTCTGAATCGAACCCATGACGGGTTCGATTCCCGAGTAACTAAACTCCCAGTCGAAAGCCAAGCTCTAAACGAAAACATAATATCAATTATGCAAGTGTATTTTATAGAAGTAGGTGATGTATTCGAAATCAGATGACCAACGATTTTGAATGCGAAATGAGTAAGCGTTTGCGTTACATTGATCCTATAATGTACCACCGCGCGGATTAGGCGAACCCCGTTTATGCAAAATATTACTCCCTCCCTCCCCCTGCCTGATACCCCGCGCCCTGTCCAAATCCATCTGTCGACCTAATGATCGGATCCCTTTGTGTTAAATTATTTCATACTATTCGAAGCCCGAAAATCCATTGCACTGAAATTCTTTTTTCGTGCGGAAACCGTACATATATTATTATGTCTTTTCCTTAGGACTCAAAGCATCCATAACAGTTTTTTTTAAAACGGCTCAGCGCTTAAGCCGTGAAGAAGTAACAGACAGATAGATACATTCGTATTTATAATATTATTAGTATGAATAACCCGGTTTTTCTAAAAGCCACATCCGTCGTGTCTTGAATTCTTGATCGGTATAGCAAAAACCGTATGTTAGAAATTGTTTAAATAATAATTGTTTACAATCATGATCAATATTTTATTTACTCAGTTTAATTCTCAAATGTTAATTTGATTGCCAACAGTCAAACGAAATGTTAAGCTTAATTATTGATTGTAAAGTCTAGATATTATTTTAAATTTTTATCAAATATTTATAAGGTAGTTCTAAAACTGTTATATTTAAATGATTTATATCCGAAAGGTATAAATAGGATAGTCGCCATATTGGCGCGGTCATTACTGTTCCAAACGTCGAACTGACAAAGTGTAATAATTAGTTACCAAAGTGTTCGTGTATAATAAAAGTATTGATCTGATTTGGGTTTTACTTTTTCAAATCAGAAGTGTTGGATAATGATCGCCTACGGGCTACGGCCTAAATCTGTTGATGTAGTGATAGCGCGCAAAAGTTGGTAAGTCGCAATTATATGACATTATTACAGTTATAAATTCGAAATTATTAACGGCTTACTTCAAAACCTATGCATGCTGTGTTGAAATTGCATTGCTATAAAATATGAGTTTACTGTATAAAATTTTAAACTGATATTTGAGTAAAATACAAAGAATTTTCTAGGGATATTGTTTTACTGTTAATATTCAATATTATACTATGTCCATTTGGTTTTACGAATACGATATTTTATTAGATTACAAATGTACATAACTGAGAAAACGGATATATTATTTTTTTTTTCTAAGTACCTGCTTGTTTTTTTTTAAAGCAATAACAAAGCGACTATTTTCAGATATTTGTGCTATTGTTTTTTTTAGCTGTGTCTCGGCTCGCTTTAGCCATTTATTACATTAGTAATATAATGTAAGCCTGCAATATTTTCCGTTCTATTTTTCTAAATACCTACATTTTCGTATTAATTTTAGATAATAGCCGGTGATAATATCATTGTAAAGATATTCATTTGCACAAGTTTTAGTTATTCACAAAAGTAATATGTCAGACCGTGAAGGCACACCGACTGGTCCTACACCTTGTTCTAGAAAACGTTCAAATAATTTGAATGGATCGACTCGAAAAAGCCGTAAGCGACATCGTAACCCGTCTACTGGCAGTTCCTCTTCTGGTAGTGTCAGTTCAGATCGTCACCGTCGATATTTAAGACGTCGCTACAGTCGTTCTCGTACAAGATACTCGTGTCGTAGATCTCTAGTTAGTGACTCTGCTTCGACACGTCATAGTTTACGATCAGGTTCGCGCGGGACGCCTGTACGTGACCGTGCACGTACTTCTCATCGTCGTTCTCGTTCGCGATATCGTAGGTCACGAGTAGATTCATTAACGCCTCGACATCGACAAAAGTCTCGTTCTGGTGCACGGCGGAATGATCGCGATAAACCATGTGGAAGTGCAGACTTGACTGAAACCCCTAATTTGCAAGATAATTCAAATAATATTCTTAACCAATTGATTAGTGCATTACGGGGTGGAAATAATTTACGTAATAATAATCCTAGTCATGTGCAGGGATCGCAAAATATAATAACTGAGTTTGACCCAGCCTCAAAATGTCAAACCATAAACGATTGGATCGCTAAAATTAATGAATCTGCAGAAATTTACGGATGGTCAGAACAGCAAACTATATTTTATGCTTTACCAAAACTCTCCGGTTTAGCAAAAAAGTGGTACGATGGGCTTACAAGCGTTAAATTTAGCTGGGTAGAATGGCAACAAAAATTGTTGAAAACATTCCCGAGTGATCACAACTATGCTGATCTTTTGGTTGAAATGCTTAACAGAAAAAGTCGACGTAATGAAACATTAGTTGAATATTTTTATGATAAAATTATGTTGATTAATCGGTGTCAACTAAAAGGTCGGCAAGCTGTAGACTGTTTAAGCCACGGAGTTTACGACAGTAATACTAGAATGAATATAGAAGGAGCACAATTCAGTGATCCTGATCAAGTACTTAATTACTTTCAGAATATTTCTCATATAAAAGAGGACACAATAACAATCAAAAAGAATTATTTTAAAGATCGTAGCCATTTTGATAACTTACGTAAAATTTCCGATTCACAAGACAGTAAATTTAAAAATAATTTTGAGAGTACCAGTAATAAAAAAGTTATACATGGAGTTACCTGTTACAATTGCAAAGAAACTGGTCATACAGTAGCAAATTGCACAAAAGAGATTCTGAAATGTATCAAATGTAAGCGTTACGGTCATTTAGAGCTTAATTGTAAAGTTAGTTTGACTAATAAATATAAATCCAATAATAATATTGAAAATCTGAAAGTTGCTGATCCTAAACAAAACTCAAAACAGGTCATGACTATCGATGAAACTTTTGGCAACACTAATAATAAATATTTTAAACAGGTTAACGTTGATGGAATAAATATATCTGGTTATGTAGATCTTGGAAGTGAATGTACACTGATAAGCGATAAAGTTAAAAACATTCTAAAATTGGAAGTAAATAATACTAATCTGCCAACTTTGAAAGGATTTGGAAACAGCGCTATTACTCCTGAAGGGAGAATAAACATTCACATAAAATTAGACATGGTTGAATTGCAAGTACCAGCGTTCGTAGTTCCTGCATTATATTTACCCGCGGATATATTAATAGGACAGACTCTCACAGAACATCCTTCAGTCCGAGTATTTAAATCGGACAAAGATCTGATTCTTTACCAAGTTTCTCCAAATAAATCTAATGTGATCACCCTCAAATCTAAAGAGGACGCTACAGTTAGTCATAATTGTTCAATAGAAGTATATAGTAATACGGAATTCACTGGATTTGTTAGTGTTACACCCGATCTTAGGCTAAATCCAGAAACCGAATATTTAATTTTGCCTGGCACATATTCTGTAACCAATGGCTTAGGGAATATTGTGTTGATTCCACTTAACTTTAAGGATATACAGATAGCTAAAGATACAATTTTGGTTCGAGGTATAGGTATTCCTAATCAAATATTTCCTAAAAATATTAAAAATAGTTGTATTGTGAATGTTAGGCATGTGTCTCACGACAGTGCCCAAATTTCACATAATGACCTCAACATTGATAAAACGCTATTACCTGAGGCTATTAATAAATTACTCGGTTTATTAAATGAATACAGAGACTGTTTCGCGTTCTCAACTGGTGAGTTAGGTAAAACATCGGTAGCAGAAATGACAATCAATTTGCATGACAAATGCCCTGTTACATACCGTCCGTATAGGCTGTCACTAGCAGAGCGCGAAAAAGTTTCTCAAATTATATCCGAACTTTTGGAAAGTGACATAATTCGAGAATCTAATTCAGAGTATGCGAGCCCGATAATATTAGTGCCAAAGAAAAATGGTGAACTGCGTCTTTGCGTCGATTATCGGGCGCTTAATCGTAAAACCGTCAAGGACAAATATCCTATGCCTTTAATTGACGATCAAATAGATAGTCTTCACGGACAAAAATATTTTAGTACCTTGGACTTGACCCAAGGTTATCATCAGATTCCCATGTCAGAGAACTCCAAACATTATACAGCGTTCGTCACACCTGACGGACATTACGAATATAACCGTATGCCGTTTGGTCTGACGAACGCTCCAGCGGTATTCCAAAGAATGGTACATAAACTATTATTTAAGCATAAAATACCGGCTGTTCTTGCATACATGGATGACATAGTAATAGGATCTAGTTCAGTAGACGAAGGGATACATAAATTGAAATTGGTACTAGATATATTGCGTGAAGCTAATCTGTCTTTGAATTTAAAGAAATGCCATTTTTTTTAAGGAATCAATAGAATATTTAGGATTTGAAATATCACGAAATGGAGTTAGGCCTGGTTCTCGAAAAATAGATGCGGTATTGGCATTTCCGGCTCCTAAAAACCCACACGAGATACGTCAGTTTATTGGCCTAGCTAGCTTTTTCCGTAAGTTTATTTATAATTTTGCAACTGTAGCTAGGCCTCTAACTATGTTAACTAGAGCAAATATTCCTTGGAGGTGGGGTGAAGAACAAATTAATGCATTTTCTAAAATTAAGGAATCCCTAACGTCAAGACCAGTACTTAGTATTTACAATCCCAGTCATCTCACTGAGCTTCATACTGACGCTAGTCAACATGGCATTGGTGGAATTTTATTGCAAAGGGAAAACGAAAACTCATCTCTTCGAGCTGTTGCTTACTACAGCCGACAAACCTCTCCAGAGGAACAACATCTTCACTCGTACGAATTGGAGACGTTGGCTGTAGTAATGTCGTTAAATCGCTTCAGAGTTTATTTAATTGGTATTCAGTTTAAGGTGGTGACTGATTGTAATGCGCTAAGAACAACATTAACAAAACGAGACCTAATTCCGCGCATTGCACGATGGTGGCTCCTTATACAAGATTACGATTTCACCGTAGAATATAGACCAGGTAGTCAGCTCCAACACGCAGATGCATTGAGTCGCAATTCTTTACCTTTTACTGACGAAGACAGACCTGAAGTTAACGTGTTTAAAATAAATTTAGATGCCCAGACTTTACTTTCTATACAATTAGCTGATCCCAAATTAAAACTTATTAAATGTATTCTTGATAAGAATTGTGCAGAAGCGAATGATGTTATGAATAATTATTGTTTAAAAGACGGGAAAATTTACAGAAAAGTTGGGGATTCGTTGAGATGGGCAGTGCCACGTGATGCTAGATGGAAGGTTTGTCTTTTGTGTCATGATGAAAGTGGTCATTTTTCCTTTGAAAAGACCTTAGATAAAATGCGGAGAGATTACTGGTTTTCGGGCATGACACGTTTTGTTAAAAAGTATGTACGATCATGTATTCAATGTGCCTACGCGAAAGAACCTTCTGGAAAGAAGCAAGGTATGTTGCATCCCATACCCAAACCTACAACGCCATTCGAGTGTATACATATAGATCATGTGGGTCCTTTTGTCCGCAGTAAGAAAGGAAATACTTACATATTAGGAATTATTGATGCGTTTACAAAGTTTATTGTGTTACGGCCTGTTCGGAATACTAAAAGTAAAACTTCGATTCAGGTCTTACAGGAATTCATAGGGTTATTTGGCTCTCCTAAGGTTGTAGTTTCTGATAGTGGTACTAGCTTTACCTCAGCAGAGTTTAAACAGTTTATGGAATCCAACCAAATAAAACACGTTAAAAACGCGGTAGCAACACCTAGAGCAAACGGTCAAATCGAGCGTTATAACCGTTCTATTCTTGGCTCATTGACTGCTCTTAACTTTACCGAAGACGATCGCAACTGGGACAGAGAACTAAACAAAGTACAATGGAGTTTAAATAACACTATTAATAAAGGTATAGGCAAAACTCCAGCTGAGATCGTTTTCGGTAAGCAGACTGTAAATATTGCAGAAAGTCATCTGCATGAGACTTCAATGAATTTAGAGCAAAACGAAAACATTCAAGAAACTCGGGAAGAAGTAGCTTCTCACATACGTAAGGAACAGAATGCGATGAAAGCCCGATTCGATAAAAAACGTTGTACTGCTCACGTGTATAAAGTAGGAGATCTAGTTATGGTGTTAAAAAACGTAAATAATGTCGGTAATAGCAACAAACTGGTTCCCCCATACAGTGGACCCTACAAGGTTTCTGCTGTGCTAGGAAACGATCGTTACGAAGTCTGCAGTATAGACGGTTTTTCGAGCAGAAAATATAAAAACGTGTACTCGGCGGATAAAATGAAGCAGTGGATAAGGTTGGGACCTCTCGGTAGTAGCTCCGATAATGATGATTCAAATGACTCAAGTGCTGAATGATACTTTACCATGAACTTTGTTAACTACTCTATATATAATAAATATTATAATTTAAAAACTATACTTTAACTATACATAAATATATTATACATTATACATGAATCAAATTTTACAACGAAATTATTTCAGTTTATTTATATTAATCAACTTAATTCTGGATTATTTATATATTTTATGATTACTATTTTTGAAATGGTCTTAATGAAATTATGTTACTATTACATGTCTTAAGCGACTCGAAATATCAGTGGAATTTACAATTGCATTCTATTGCGGATAACATAACAAAAGTACATCCTGTGTGTGTTCATTACACCTGCTGCAAGGCCGAAACACCCTGTGCGTGTACGCGGTAGTGTGGCTCACGGTTTAGTACACCTTGTGCGTGTACATTACGTCCAATGCTGCAAGGCCGAAACACCCTGTGCGTGTACGCGGTAGTGTGGCTCATGATTTAGTACACCTTGTGCGTGTACGTTACGTCCAATGCTGCAAGGCCGAAACAGCCTGTGCGTGTACGCGGTAGTGTGGCTCACGATTTAGTACACCTTGTGCGTGTACATTACATCTATTGCTGCAAGGCCGAAACACCCTGTGCGTGTAAGCGGTAGTGTGGTTTACAACTTCGGTACACCCTGTGTGTGTACGCTACATCCATTGCTGCAAGGCCAATACATCTTGTGTATGTACGCGGTAGTGTGGCTTACAACTTCGGTACACCCTGTGTGTGTACGCTACATCCATTGCTGCAAGGCCAATACATCTTGTGTATGTACGCGGTAGTGTGGCTTACAACTTCGGTACACCAGCTTGCTACAATGCCGCTACACCCCGTGTTGGTACGTGGTGGTGCGGCCTACGACCCCGTTGCACCCCGTGTGTGCTATATTGCTATGCCTGCAGCCTGTTCTAGTGATTTCCTAGAAAAGTGCGCGTTTTGTATATGCGAAAATTAGCTCAGAGTTAAGTGAACCACAAAGTGAAGTGAAATTATAAAGTGCTAATTAAATAATAGAGTGCAGTGTGAAGAAAGCTACAAAATGAAGTGAAACTATCAAGAAAATAATATAGTGCTAAAAATATTCAAAATGAAGTGAAATGAATATTGTAATGTTAATCAAAATTGAATGGGGCCATTCAATAATCATAATAGGATGGCCGAAAATAAAATGAACATTTATACAATCTGTTAAAATGTTAGTGTGCTCGCATAATAATAATTATAATAAAATATTATATTGTTGGTTTCTCATAAATAGTCAATCTGTTAAATGTTAGTGTGCTTGCATATTATATTATAAAATATTATATTGTTAGTTTCTCATAAATATCAACCTGTTAAAATGTTAGTGTGCTTGCATACTATATTATAAAATATTATATTGTCAGTTTCTTATAAGTAAATAGTATAATAAGAAAGTAACTAAACATTTTTTTTCTCTTCTGCCTGAGGCCAGGCATTGATTCAGGATGGCCGAATGTTAGAAATTGTTTAAATAATAATTGTTTACAATCATGATCAATATTTTATTTACTCAGTTTAATTCTCAAATGTTAATTTGATTGCCAACAGTCAAACGAAATGTTAAGCTTAATTATTGATTGTAAAGTCTAGATATTATTTTAAATTTTTATCAAATATTTATAAGGTAGTTCTAAAACTGTTATATTTAAATGATTTATATCCGAAAGGTATAAATAGGATAGTCGCCATATTGGCGCGGTCATTACTGTTCCAAACGTCGAACTGACAAAGTGTAATAATTAGTTACCAAAGTGTTCGTGTATAATAAAAGTATTGATCTGATTTGGGTTTTACTTTTTCACGTAATTATTATTTACCGCTCGGCTCAGTCCCAATCAATCAAATTTCTACTTGTTACGGAAAGAACCAAAACATAATCAAGCTACACATAAGTTATTTATTTGATTTATTTCATATTAGGAATACTTTACTAGTGTATGTAGATACTTAGCTTTTGGTACTATTGTCGTAATATTGTAGTTTCTTGTCGTTTTGTCTACAAAGTACAAGGGCATTAGTTCTAAATCAGTCGTCGTGGAGAGCGGTCGTGCGTTTTGGAACTTGTGTGTTTTGACTGGTGGGCGGTGTCTGTGTGCTCTGTGTCTTGTGTCGGTGCGGCCACGGTGGGGCTTTGACTTTTTCGGGCCTTCGCCCCCTCAAGGTGCTCCCCGGCTGTTGCCCGGCCGTCGCCGGTGCGATTTTCGAGTTTGGCGCCGGCTGGATTCGATCACGGGTCCCTTGGCGTTCGTGTCGGGGCGCTGAGCCGCTAGGCTACCAGGACGTGAGCCGCTGCCGCGAATTTGTTTATCGGTTTCTACATTCACGCAGTGATCCTTGGATCTGCTTAGTGAAGCTAGTTGCTAAGAGATGGCGCTACATGTTTCGATAACAACTTTTTGAAACTTCTGGATTTTTGGTTGTAAGTTGGAAAATAATCACATTTACAATGTCGTCCAAAACTGTTAAGTGTGCAAGTTGTAACGTTGTCATCAATGAACTCCTCGCGTATATTGCGAATAAAATTGATGTTATGGATCAAGAAAGTCTGTTGCGAATCTGCGCTTCAGCTTTTAAAGTGGAAGAAGTTGAAAAATCGAAAAATCTTCTGTTTGAGTCGGTCACGACAAATATTAAGAAGGTTACGAGAAAAGGTAAAAATGAAGGCAAGATACAAAGGGATCTTGAGGATATTATATCCGTCTTCAAAAGTATAGACCCGGATTTGATTCCAATTTTTGTTGCGAAGGACTTGCATAGATTACCAGCCTTAACTTTTGATCATTGTGATGTCTCTGCTATACTCAAAGACATTGTAAAACTGAAATCGCAGGTAGAAATGATTAGAGACACTTACGTGACAAGAGATAATTTTCAAGAGCTTGAGGCAAAAATACAGAGCTATAAAGTTGATGAAAACAACCTTTTAAACACACCTATGAAAGATAGATTTGAGGCAATGAACTTTGTAAATGCTCGATCTCGTGTGCCACATTTTTATGACAGCGGACCTATGGCTATTGGCTCACTGGTAGAGTCGAAAGAGCAGCAATCAGAGGCAGAGGCAGAGGTATTAAATGAAAGTGATCAGTTACCCGTTGAGTTTGTTGCGGACAATAGATATAGTGTCTCGCCCTTAACACCTCGAAATCTTGAGCCAGTTCCAACGAACAATAAAGTGTCAACAGAAACTACCACTTTAAGGCCTTCTTATGCAGATGTAGGTAAACGACCAGGCGCATGGTCTATACCTAAAATAAATGAAAATGATGAGTGGCATTTAGTGCAGAAAAAGAGGATTAAAAATAAATTTGTTTCTATCAAAGGGAAAGCTGCGTTAGAAGAGAACTGTAAGTTTAAGGCTGCTGAAAGTAAGATTCCGCTTTTTATTACCAACGTACACAAGGAAGTATCAAGTGATGACATTATAGATTATATTTATACTAGGACAAATCTAAAAGTATCTCCTATTAAAATAAAAATGAACAAAGAGAGAAATTATAACGCGTTTAAAATCTTTGTACATGAACAGAGCATTGAAACTTTTCTTGACAGCAGCCTGTGGCCAAAAGGTATCGCTTTCAGGCGTTTTGTGAATTTTAATAGTGGCAACAACAAACGCACAGGTGACCAGAACGATCAGCGGCAATCTTGACTACAATAAAATGGATAATAATTATAATAACATTAACTTCGTAACATTCAATTGCAAATCGTTAAAGCGATCTCTACATGGGATTAGATGTCTTTGCAAGAATGCAAGCATTGTTGCACTACAGGAGCATTGGTTGTTGCCGCATGATTTATCGCTGTTAGACGTAGTAGATTCCGACTTTGCCGCGACGGGCACATCGGCTGTAGATACCGAGGCGGGCTTGTTGAAGGGTAGACCCTATGGAGGTGTGGCCATTTTATGGCGTAAAAGTGTTTTTCAGTCGGTTACCGTTATCGAGTGTAGTGATCCGCGCATAGCTGCGATAAAGGCAAGACTTGGTGATAAAACTTTAATATTGTTTAGTATATACATGCCCACAGACTGTTATGAGAACTTACCAGAATTTACTCAGTGTTTAAGTAAAATAAATTCGGTTATCGACGAACATATAGACACTGAAGTTTTCTACATGCTGGGTGACTTTAATGCACATATAGGACAACTTTTTCATAATGAATTGGTAAACTTTTGTATCGATCAGGAGTGGACATGTGTTGATGTGGAAATGCTAGGCCACGACTCTGAAACTTTTACTTTTATAAGTGAAGCCCATGGTAGTGTGAGATGGCTTGATCACTGCCTAGTTACGCGTGGTGCTCGCCCATCGGTTAAACGTATATGGGTTGATTATGACGTGCAGTGGTCTGACCATCTTCCGCTGTTTGTGGAGTGTGCTCTGGGTAGAATTAATCATCAGTCTCTCTCTGAGCATGTCCAAGCACTTCAGAGTGGCGTAGTATGGGGAAGACGTTCAAAAGACCAAATTTTAAAATATCAGAATATTTGCGATTCAAAATTGAGGAATATACATTTTCCGGATGAGTTATCACACTGCTGTGATGGGATGTGCTCGGATCAGAATCATAGAAATGTTATAGCTAAGATGTACCTCGAGATTGTCTCTACTCTCTCAAGTGCTGCGATCGTTACTGGTAAGCGTGGTAAAACCCGTAGGAGGGGCGGTTACATAGCTGGTTGGAACAAACACGTAGCCTATTTCCACAGACAGGCCAGGTTAAAGTTCTTGGCTTGGGTGGAAGCTGGTAAACCAGCTCAAGGCCGTTCCTATTTTGATATGTGTAATAGCAGAAAAGAGTTTAAACAAAAGCTCAAATGGTGTCAAGATAGGCAAGAGCAAATTAAAATGGATAATCTAGCCTATCATCACACAGCCAAAAGCTTTAATCAGTTTTGGAACGAAACCAAAAAAATGAATTGTAAGCCTGGCCTGCCTGTGAGTATTAATAATGCAAATGATCCCAAAAAGATCTCAGAATTATTTAAAGAACATTTTAGAGTGAAACCAGCGTGCAAAAGCCCTTCTGTTCGTGGATTTTCTAGAGTGATGCCCTATCCTGAGACTGATCATGTAATAAGAAAAGTGAGGTTTACAGCTAAACAGGTGCGTAAAGTTATACTTAGCATTCAAAACGGAAAATCATCGGGACATGACGGTCTAAGTGTTGAGCATTTAAAATATGCAGGTGTACATCTTCCACGACTACTGTCAATGTTTTACAACTTGTGTGTTTGTCACGGCTATTTGCCTGAACAGCTTACTAGAACGATAGTGGTACCGATTTTAAAGTCTAGGTCAAGTGATGCGTCGGAGAAGACTAATTACAGACCTATCTCGCTTGCAACTATTTTTGCTAAGGTGCTTGACAGTATGCTTAATGTCGAACTGCTTTCGCATTTGAAACTGAACGATGCACAATTTGGCTTTAGAGCGGGCTTATCGACAGAAAGTGCAATCTTAAGTCTTAAGCATACTGTCTCGTACTACACGAGCAGAAAGACAGCAGTTTATGCCTGTTTCCTGGATTTGTCCAAAGCTTTTGACTCAATTTTATATGAAAAACTTTGGGAAAAGCTATTCAGGGCAGGTGTACCTGTTGAACTTATATCTGTACTTAAATATTGGTATGGTCAGCAGCGCAATTATGTAAGGTGGGCTGGGGTATTTTCCGATGCGTATGGCTTAGATTGTGGCGTTCGACAGGGGGGGATCACATCACCCGTTTTGTTTAACTGGTACATAAACGATCTCATCTGTGAGCTCAGCAGTACACATACTGGATGTATCATTGATGGAGTTTCTGTTAATAACCTTAGCTATGCCGATGATATGGTACTGCTGGGCCCATCAGTTGGGTCAGTTAGAAAGCTTTTATCGTTGTGTGAGGCATACGCGGAGAACCATGGGCTCAAGTATAACTCCAAGAAGAGCAAAGTCCTTGTCTTTAAAAGCAGTGGAGATAAAATAGCTCATAACCTGCCAATAAGGTTGAATAATGTTGCATTAGAGTTTGTAAAAACTTTTAGATACTTAGGACATATAGTTGCAGATGATTTGTCAGATGACGATGATATAGAGCGGGAGCGAAGGGCTCTGGCTGTTCGAGGCAACATGCTGGCACGCAGATTTGCGCGCTGCTCGTGTGAAGTTAAGATAACCCTTTTCAAGGCCTATTGTCAATCCTTTTATTCGAGTAGCTTGTGGTTTCGTCATCGGCGTCGGACAGCCAGTGCCCTTCGTGTACAGTATAATGACATTTTCAGGGTGTTGTTGCGGCTGCCTCGCTTCTGTAGTGCTTCTTCAATGTTTTGTGAAGCACGTACGGACGATTTTTATGCGATTATTCGCAAAAAAGTAGCGTCTATGCGTCAGCGCTTACGTGAAAGCAGCAACAGCATCCTGCAAATGATATATGCAAGATTTGACTGTCCCATTCAAGATAAATGGATGAAAATCTTAATGGGACTAAAAATAGGATAGGTTTGTCATAATTTTAATGTGAACCGTAAAATTAATAACATTTGAAGTGATGATTTGTATGTGATGATGATTTGTTCTGATAATGTTTGGTAACGTAATGACTTAAAAAAAAAAATTCTATGGATGTTAATCTGAAAATAAAATGATTATTATTATTATTATTATTATTAGAATAGTAACTATATTGTTACCATAAATATATGGTGAGCCAAAATGATGCTATTGAAATTAAAAAAAAAAATGTACTCTAGCCGTATATGTCTAGTTTAGTTTCAACAAAGTTTTGTTGCTTGTTGGCTTGTACCACCACAAAAATCTTTTTGAAATGTAGAATTTATTATAAAACTTAGCAGCAATAACATACTTTATTTATTACTCTGTTAAATACTTCAGAGCTGATTAACAATGAATTAACAACTCCGAATTTCGACCACTTGACGTCCTCCACTCGATATATTTTCATCCGCACTAGTACAATTTCATAATTATCCAAATAAACCGCAAATCAATGTGTATAATTAATTAGAATCAAAAATAACCGATAACAAAATGAAAGTTTCAATAAACATTTTCCGCGTGTAACGAAATATAATATGGCAGCGACCACAATTAAATATACACAATGGTTGGATACCGCAATTATTGAGAGAATCTATTTGTGTGGTGGGTGCGCCGTGCGTACATTATACGATTTGTCTTTACGATATCGAAACATCGGAAGTTGTCGAAGACAACTTCTTATCGCATTTTTTTTCCGGAAGCGGCTAACAAAATAAGCCTACCGCTCGGAACTATTTTGCTATTTCTTATCCAAATGTTGATAAGATCGTTTGGGTCACCGTCATACATGTTACAATTAATACGCAAGTCTAAGTTTTAACCACTGATTTTACATAATGAGTTAATGACTCTTCTTCAAGATTATTATTGCACATTGTGTGAACTTTTCTAAATGTTTTGGTAACACCATGACTGCTCAAAAGCATGTAAATAAACTATGCGCAAACGTGATCGTCACGGAGTTGTATCGTGTGTGTCGTGTCGTACGTGTGTGTAGCCCGAAACTAGTCGGTCGTGACTCGTGATTGTAATTACGGAACCGAACGTTGGAGCTGCACAGCCCACGGTATATTTAGCGCCAGTTTTTAGCTTCATAACCGTTCATTATTGAAACACTCCAGCCCATTTAATTTGATATTTAAGCTTTATTTTCTATTTCCAATAAATACTAACTTAAATCAAAATCATATTTTCTATTGAAATAGTTTACTTAAATCTAATTCTTATGAACAGTCTCGGGAATGAAAAACTCAAATACTTATTATAGTATAATATACGTGCCATGCTTCGGCACGAATGGGCCGGCTCGACCGGAGATAATACCACGTTCTCACAGAAAACCGGCGTGAAACAGCGCTTGCGCTGTGTTTCGCCGAGTGAGTGAGTTTACCGGAGGCCCAATCCCCTACCCTATTCCCTTCCTTGCCCTCCCCTATTCCCTTCCCTTCCCATCCCTACCCTCCCCTATTATCCTATATCCCTCCTAAAAGGCCGGCAACGCACCTGCAGCTCTTCTGATGCTGCGAGTGTCCATGGGCGACGGTAGTTGCTTTCCATCAGGTGACCCGTTTGCTCGTTTGCCCCCTGCTTTCAAAAAAAAAAAATTAGTATTAGTAGAAGTAGTAGTTATGTTTAAAACATAGTATATAATATTATGTGTGGATGTAAATATAGTGAACTCTATTATTAATAATACAACAAAACTACACAAACGTTGTTTACACATAATTACCGCAACTTAGACAGTTTACACACAAAATGTATACCGTACAAACAGACCTTATTTATACTGAGTCAATATGCGTTGAGTTACAGTCCGCCAAGATATTAAATATTATGTTTGAAAGTTTACGAGGATGGTTGATGGATGGATGGATGGCTTTTTATCCGACTACGAACCCAAAAGGTAGGGTATAATGATTTTGGCACTATCTGTATGTATCATGTATGTACAGAGATAAATCAAGATAGAACGGCTAAGCGGGTGGAGTACGCGTGTTTCAATCTTGCTCTGTCGTGCAAGAGTCGTTGAACTTTCATTCAGTCACTGCGCACGTCTCAACTTCATTACACCGGAGTGGTTGTGCAAAAATGCCTCATTGTGCAGAGTCTAATTGTAAAAACAGAAGTACGAAAGTGAATCGGTCAAAAGGAGATATTTTTTGCCACGGGTAATTTATTTGTTTTAACTAAAAGCAAAGGAAAAATTGACACGAGCGATTCCTTAGCAACACACGCGCGCCGCCGTCTATTGTGCCACCGTTCTATCTTGATTTATTTCTGCGTATGTACCTATGTACCCGTAGCGACGGAACTACAGTCCAATTTAAAAAAAAGGTGTTTCAATAATAATAATATCTATGGACGCTGCACGTCAGTTTGGCCCCGTGCTAAGTACCTGAAGGACTTATATTTAATACTTTTATACTATACATATTTAATAGACATCCAGGACCCAGGAACATTGAAAACTTTTTGTTCCGTCGGCGGGATTTGAACCCGCGACCCCCGGCTGGAGCTACCAACTCGCCCACCAACTGAGCCACGGAGGTCGTCAACATATTAGTAATGTATGTCGCGGGTGTCCTAGGCTATTTTTACAATATTTTGTGTTTTTATACGTAAGGCGCTTCGCTAGATCAATGTCGGTTGAAAATGAAACCTTTAGCCTAGGTCAGGGGTTCACCAATCTTTTTCAGCCTGCGGGCGCAGTTCCACGTCGCAATAATTTTCACGGCGCCCTATTCTAACTAGCTATTGGAAAAGATACATTAACATAAATAAACACCTTCACTGGTTCTAGTTAGGTTAAGCAAGTAAATGACAATACAACTACCTAAACGTCTATCTGCTTTACATATTGTATTTATTGATATTAAATTTTAATCTTATAATATTTGTGGTTTCGGATAATGATGGGGATCGGCTCACGGCGCCCCTCTTGCCTTTCCACGGTACGCGAGGGCGCCGCGGCGCACACTTTGGGAGCCCCTGGCCTAGGTCATAAATTGGCATTTTATTTAAATTTCAGCGAGTATCGGAGAGTCCATAAAACAAATTCCGGCAAATTTAGGCATTATCAAATTTAAAACATGATTTAGGGATTATCAAATTTAAAAGGGCACTAAAGCACCCTTACATGGATGAATACCTCGTCGCCTTCACGCCATCGTCCCAAATGAAGTATAATTACAATAATGCCGGGCATAACGACCCATCTCGGACCCGAGAGTCTCTAATTAATACTAATTGCACGTCGCGGCCTGTCGCGAAAGCGTTCTGTCCGGTTCGCATTAGACAATATAATATCTATCAATTATGCAGTTAAAAACTGGTAAGTGCAAAATCTAAGGCTTTACAATGTGAGTCTAGGTGTTACTAGAAATCTATAATATAAATAAAATCAATTTTAAATTTGGTTAGTCTCGCTAAAATTTGAGAACTAGATTTAGCTAATTTTAGTCTTGAAATATCGCGGAAGATTTGGGGAAAGTGATGCGAAGTTCACCGGGTCATTTAGTATGCAATAACAGTAAATGAAAATGCTATCTAGAATAACATAGCCTAACCTTTGTCGCAACAAAATGCTGTTCACGCGTTACTACATTTTTTGTACACAATTTTGTATGTTTTGAGTAACGGAAACATCTTGTGTTGAAAATAAAACAATAGCAACTTGAAAGCTTAGAAAATATTTTTAAATTTAAAAGATGAATTACCCGTTTCAATATTTTTCCAAGGGGCGATTGTTTTCCGATAGAGAATCAATAGTTTGCGGCCCCACGTCGGGCGCCATCGCGCTAAATTACTTCCGGTGTCCTGCAACAATGGCGGAACTTCCGTTCTCACAAAACCTGCCAATTGCCACCATTAATTATCTCACATTGTTTAAACATAAACGTTTTTTGTTCGCTAGTTTCACTGTCACAAAGAAAATGTATCGAATATTTCGCTTTCGGTATTTTTAATCAAAAGCACCGACGCAAAGTTATTAAAGCGATAGATTTAATTTTGGAGGTAGCGTGCAATTTTAAAATGTGGATGTAAATATATGAACGTTTTAATGTATACGTGCTGAGTCATTGTAATGATTTTGGTGTAGAGATAAGCATGTTTTTTATGAAATAGCAAACGAGCAAACGGGTCACCTGATGGAAAGCAACTTCCGTCACCCATGGACATTCGCAGCATCAGAAGAGCTGCAGGTGCGTTGCCGGCCTTTTAAGAGGAAATAGGGCATTAGAGGAGGGTAGGGATGGGAAGGGAAGGGAAAGGAAGGGAATAGGGGAGGGTAGGGAAGGGAATAGGGTAGGGGATTGGGCCTCCGGTAAATTCACTCACTCACTCACTTTCACACCGGTTTTCTGTGAGAACGTAGTATTTCTCCGGTAGAGCCGGTCCATTCGTGCCGAAACATGGCTCTCCCACGCTTTACAATATGTCTGCATTTAATAAATGCTTGCTTTTTTATTATAACAGAAAGACGCGGTTTGCTGTTGCGTCGTTTTTAGGGTTCCGTATTCTGTTTTACCCTCCTGTGTTCACGGTCTCGCAATAATATTGTGTAAGCCTAATTCTTGATACTTATAGTAATTTCTACAGTCTATTACGATCATATCAAAGTCCTACTTAATTTGTTTACGCTTCGAACGTATGTAGAAGCCGTCTATAAACATGAACGTTTTTTCTCATTTGTCGAAAAGGAGCGGAAGTATAAACAGAGCTGTGGCTGAGCAAACACGCTGTACCAATATTGAGAGAAAATGAACGAACGCACAAACATTTGACGTCAGTAATTTTGAATCTGCCGTCTGCACGGTTTCGTATTTAATGTAGTTTGAAGCTCTATTAGGTAACGAATACGGTTTATGGAAAAAAAGTTGAGATTTTTGCCCTAATTCTACCAAATTGTTCAATTAGCCAAACAAAATCACATCGTAGAGTTTATATGTAACAGCTGTTGATTTGTTAGAAAAACAGAAAATAATTCATGAAGCCCTAAGCGGCCGCATCCGGCCCCGATAACAATAGATTAGCTATTGTGTCTCGTTATTCCAAGATCGATGGGTTAAATTCAGGAGTTGTCCAAAATTCAAAATCTGGAAATGCTACAACATAAAATATTTGATAGAAATCTCATAAGTAAAAAAGTTACACCATCAACTTCCATTTAAAACCTCAAATTTCAAGGTGGCCCGAAAACATCCAGGTGACAACGCAAATTACCTCAAAAATACCATCTCTATTATAATATACTAGATGTTCCGCGCGGCTTCGCCCGCGTAATTTAGGAATTTCACGGAAACCGTACATTTTTCCGCAAAAATAGCCTATGTCCCTTAATGTGGTCTATTCTTCATGTATGCCAAATAACATAAAAATTGCTCCAGTAGTTCTTATGATAATAAGCAATTTCATATAATTTTCCCTGTTTTTTTACACATTTGCCTCTATTTCTTCGCTCCTCTTAGTCTTAGCGAGAAAAAACATAGCCTATAGCCTTCCTCGATAAATGGGCTATCTAAATCTGATAGAATTTTTCAATTCGGACCAGCAGTTCCTGAGATTAGCGCGTTCAAACAAACAAACAAACACACTCTTCCGCTTTATAATAATATAATTAGTAATAATTAGTAATATTAGTACTTAATTAGTATAGATTACTCATACAAACTCTTCTAATAAAATTCGGTACAGAAACCGAACAACATATTTTTAAATCTTATTCCGTGAATTTCCGACCCGATCGTATTGTTAGCGAATATTTTTCACAAAAAAAATTCTTGGTGTTTCGTTTTGTATGGTTTTATTAATGGAATCAAATTAAAATGAACTTGAATTTCAAACCAATATGAAAGGGCTTTTGAAAGGGATATGTATGGAATCCGCAGCCGTTATTATCGACAATAATCATACGTTTTTGATTAGATATTTGATATACTCTAGAATAGGGGTCACCAATTAGTTTCGCTCGGGGTCCGTTTGAAATAAAATGACGTTCGCGGTGCGCACATTTCAAAAAAATTAAACAAATAATAATTACGCAAATCACAAAGGTATTTGTATCAATGAGAAAAGTGAAAATTTTTGTTGCTACATGTTCATCAGTATGTTGAGACCAAAATTATTTTTTAACGAAGTTCATCTTCGAACATGCTTGGTCCGCACACAATGGGTCGGCGGTCCGGATGCGGACCGCGGTCCGCCATTTGGTGACCCCTGCTCTATACCGTATGTTATAATATAAAATAATAAACATACATAATATTATAATATAGTTATACTTATATTATTTGTTTTCTTTGTTTTAGAAGCTGATTACACGCTGGATGATTCGTTTTGGAATGAAGAGAGCCCTGTCGGTAAGTCTTGGAACTTGTAATCTTTAGTACCTACTCAGTTGCTATTGAGCAATTTGAAAAACAGGTTTTTTGCATCGATGGAAGCGTATGTAAATGGTAAACAATTTCAACACCCAATTAAAAAATTACGTACTATCAGGCGCTTTGCAGACGACGCGACGGAGCGGTGCGGGCCGATCAATTTCGCCGCGTACGCCCGTCGATGTCCCCAAAGCACACGCCGTCTGCTTTACTGCATGTAAACTGGTTTGTGTGATCCACGACGGGTAGCCGCGGACATGCGCCTCCAGTGCCCGCCGGGCACCTGCGGCGCGGTCTTTTTGCCCGCCGTGAGCGTTGGTACTTGGTAATATAGGATTCCCTTTGTACGATCGTTCGCGGCGAAATTGACCAGCCCGCCCCGCCCCGTCGTCTGCAAAGCGCCTTAAGGCACTGCTTCACGTTCAGTCACAGAATATATATTAGGTTCAGTTAAGAATTGAGATGGATAACTACTATGCTACTGTGATTGCGTTAGTTTTTGCTTCTATGGATTTATTGCCAACGTGTAGAGGCGTTATAATAATAGTAAAGTAATAACATAAAGATATCAAAACACATCGTGAAATATAACAATCGAACTTCGTATTTTGTCCAGATGATGCACACTTGAACTGAAAAGGCCATAACTGTAAAAGCTTTTAAAAATATGTTGCCCCAACACAATGTAAAAAATCGCTTCCCCGTCCTGCGGGCCGCAGCCCGTACATCAGGAAACGCCGCCATAACCGTTTCCATGCCGACATTATTTAATACTTTCGGCGGTTTGGCTTTTCCGTGAGATTTTTCGGCGAGCTTAACTTTAACCTGATGGAGGGTCGAATTTGTATAACGTTTTTCAAAGTGCCAGACCCTTTGTGTTTAGAGTTATGGAGCTATTGACTTAATTTTTTTGGAGAATTTACATAAGGTTCGGAAATGTTGTACTTTATAATTTTGCTTATATTTTGATGATTAGAACTGAATTTCGTGATGTTTAAGCATCTTTGTTGATTAAAAATACGTGGTGAAAAGTTTTTTTTAATTAGTTCCTATGTTTATTTACTTTTTGAGACACTCTCCACTAAAATTTCAAGAGGACGTACAGAACTTGAAAAAGCTGTTTCCAACCGCGCGCGCTACATGTTATGTACTCTCTTGAAGATGCTGGGACTTTGGCCAATACGTGCGTAGAGATCAACATTCCTTCGTTTAATTCACTCAACCCACATTCATTCAATTAGGGCTTTCCCCTAAAAAGAACCAATCTTCGCCACTAATTATTTTTTATTTTTTTATCGTTATTCGACAAGAGTAAAATATAGCTTTTTCCATGAAATTCCAATAAGCGCGACTTTATACGGTATTGCGACCGCCGCAAACAAATCTGCACTCATTCTCTTTGATGTGGGACATCTGGTGATGCAGGTACGCCTGCGTGAGCAGCCTTTGTCTCGTCGGGCTTCGGTCTTGCGCAATAATTGGCGTTTTGACTTTTATTACATTTTTATGTTCAGAAAATGAAATAATGGCATAAGAATTATTTTCGTTCAAAAGTTGATGTTCCTACTTTTGCTTCCTATTTTTTGATGAGAGGAACCAAAGGAAGACCTTCTTATCGAGAGGAGGCTCTGCCAGGTTATAAAGCCCACTGTCGTCTTCTCAGATGTTGTAGATTATTATGCCGCGCCGATCTCAGAAATTAGAAAATTCGAAAGTTTGATGCAAAATTGTGTGCTGCTTGGTCTACTAAAAACACTATACTTCTATATTTAAGGGGGCGACTAACCCAAAATTTTCGATTTTATAATTCATTTTTATACTTGAAAATAAGCCTTGAATTGTTTCATTTTCTAAAATTAGGTACTACATTATATTTCCAAGAATTCGATCTGAGCAAAAACACGATATCTTAAAATTTTCTCGATAGAAAAAAATCACAAAGATGCATCTAATTTTTCATTTATTGCCATAACCGTGTATTGAACTAAGTTAATATTTTAAACACATTGTATAACATTATATCATTGAGAAACCGACCTAGCGGATTTTTAAAATGTTTGAAAGTATATTTATCGAGTTATCGAGAAAAAACTAATTTGGCGATGAATCCGCGTCGTCCTTTTTCACCTGGCAAATGAAAGACGGGCGTGAGTGTGAAGAGAGAATGACGATGTTTGATTTTTTGGGTTAGTCGCCCTCTTAACCACTTTGGTACACCAAAACAAGTCCTAAAATTATTACGCTTAATAAAAGTTAAAACAATATTATAACATATCAAATGTACGAGTGAATCGTTCTCGAAGTTTGAGAACTAACGCTTCAAATCCGAAACCTACACGTCCCGAGTCCCGACACAAACTTTCCCAATTATTTGTGACGTTTCACAAACATGTACATTGTAAAAACTACCGCCTCGAGAGCACATCGAACTCTGTTTTAGATGGAACTTGGAATAGAAGGCAAGATTGTTCGACTTATCAACATAGTATTGAGGCGCGTGCACCGCATTACCATGTGAATGCATTCGACATGTAAATTTAAACGCTCGTGCCTCCGCCTGTGCCCCGCCCGGGGCCTCCCGCTCGGGGCCCGGGGCCTCGTGAATTTAAGATTCTATAAATATATTTTCGATGACCTCCTGGGATGATAGATTTGCTTTAGTTTATTCAGTCAATTTACTGGTCGATTATTTGATAAGGATATTTGAAGTTTCTCTTAAGAAATTCGATTGCAGTATAGATATTTATTCGACGCCAGTGATATTCAGGTCATTTCAGGTACGTAAATAGCAAATACTTATTTTTATTGTAATGAGTATTGAGTAACATTTTATGGACCTAAAACTTTTATTACTCACCCCAAAATTATAACGATAGAAGTCGCAAATAGAAGTCATATATTACGGTGGTAATAATGTAGTGTCGTAAATTACGGGATACGATGCGTGTGCGGTGTGATCCAAGCGTGAAACGCGTGAGATGCGCGCGATTTACAAGGCGTGAGATTCATATGATTCACAAATAGGGTTGTCATCCGTACTTTATGATAAAGTATAATATTGTACGTTATTTCAGGCAATTGTATTTTGTACTTTACGAAAATAATAAAGTACGCAAAAATACTTTATTTCAAACTAGATGACCCGATGAACCTCGTATCACCTATCTCTCGAGTTTTAAAGAAACTAAAAAAGTACAGAATTCAATTTCATTTATACAGATAATTTTATAAATATTACTTTATTTTTATACTGTGTACTGTTTTTTTCTTACCTAAAGTAGCCAATGTAGTTTATTTGCAAAAAATAAAGGTGGCAACCCTATTTACAAATCACAATGCGTGAAACGCGCGTCGTATGATTCGTATAATCCTTCACCTTACATAATTATTGACGTAGGAGCAGGCACTGTGAAGATATAATATAACGTAAAAATTACGATAATTATCTTCAAAACGAACGCCCTACTGAGGCCAACCCAACTTTTCATTGTCCGCTGCGCACTACAAATATACTAATCAAAGCATTGTAAGTTTACATCTTGTAATAAACTATCTTAGTAAACGCGAACGCAAAGTGTTGTAAGTGCTTAGCCTGACTTCGCCTGCGACCCTCGAGGCGTGTCGTGCGTGCATGCGTGGTTTACGACTGTGTTCCCGCGGCTTTAGTTTATATTACCTCCCCCTCGCCTCTTCACAAGAGCATGTGCTTCGCGAAACTTTTAATCTGAGATTGCGTGTTTTGCTCTTTTCAGTCTTTTCTATTTTGCAAGAAAACTCCCGCTCGCTTTTTAAAAGAAACACGCAAGGAAATTATTTTTTTAATGTGAAAGAAAATGGAATTTTGTTATAATCATTATCACGATAGTAAAAGTAAAATAGACTAAGGGTGGGTTGCACTAACTTACTTTAGCTATAACTGTAACTTTAACTATTACTACAATGCACAATGTCAAATCTTTGGTTAAAGTCAAAAATGGACGCCATATTTAACCATAACCTTGAGCTCGACAAAGCTTTAAATGAATGTGGCGAGAAAACGAACTAACGCTGTCATACTAAAACGCCATTTTTGACACTACCCCTTTACCAGCAGCGCCCCCGCCCACGTTCATTTCAAGCCTTGTCGGACCAGCTGTCATCTGTGGTCAAAATTATGGTTAAAGTTAAAGTTAGCCTTAAATATAACCATAACTTTGACCATAACTTTAACTTCAACCACGCCTCTGGTGTAACCAACTATAATAGTTACATCGGAATTGTTGTTGCGTTAATGCAGTACTTGGTGTCGAATACGCACGTAGCGCAGCCATTCTCATTTTTTTTTATTAAAATATATTTCCTTCCTTTTGAACCACGAAATTAAATCAAATCCATTGCGTTATTTTAAGGGCAGTCGGAAGTGATTTTGTTGTACATTATGAAGTGATGATAAAATCTTAAAGTGACAATGAACGTGAAAATAAGAGAGAGCACACATTAGAGACACGACAGTTTTTAGACAATCTTGTTTCACATAGACGAGTCAGCTTTACGATTAAAGAAAAACAGTAGTGTCTACCACGCGGCGCATACTCGAAACTGTTTTGTCTACGACGACGCAACACATACATCAGACTAGATACACCACTAGAGAGTTTTGTCGTTGATGTGCGCGCTCGCATACATTTCAAAGGGAAGCCGACAGTCGTTAGACAGACTTGTCGCGGTGCAGTTCTTGTACGCATTAGACAATTTTGTCTATGAGACTTTTTGTTTCAAATGTGCGCGTCTAGTACTTTTTATTATGCGATAGTCTGTCTAAGAACTGTCGTGTCTCCAATGTGCGGTCGCCCTAAACATTATCTAAGTTGGCCGTCTGCGTGCGAGTGACAGCCGCTGTGCTGCTGTAATGAAGCTCGTTTAAACTTTGATACAACCTAATAGCTTAGCTGGCTTATTCTTAGATAAACTAGGTAAGCTATTTAAGAGTACTTTTCTATCTTAAGATACTGCCTTAACTTAAATCCATTTATAGTATGAGCAAGCTATCTAAATTCACTTGTAAGTTGTACCTTTCATAACTCTCATTGATTTAGTTGCTGGTAGCATGATGAAATCATGATGATTACGACTGTGATGATAATGTCATTTCATCAAAGGGCTGTCGGGTTTGGGGTACGCGCGGGGACTGCTATTTGTCCGGGCCAATCCGAGCGCGAACTCATACAGACTACATTACACTCCATATTGATTTCCGATACGCGATATACAAATCTTAACACGGTTCGCTTTGCATACACACATAAAAAGTTATTATTTTTACGCATAATTATACTTGAGTAGGGTGAACATGACTAGTGATTGGACAGTACTAGTCATTGGACAGAGCACAAAAACACTATATTTATTAAGGTTGCTTTAAAAACCACCTGTTTTTCTTAAAAATTAGGCGTTCTATTACTTAAAAAACAGGCAGTCCAATGTACTAGTCATTTACCCTAGTGCCCGGTTTCTTAATTTTAAGCTATTGCATAGCTTTTATCGCGGGCTTTGAGCCCGGCGACCGAATCAAGAAATTCCGTAACGAGAATAAACCTAACATATCGTCTAACGTCGTTTCAGTTCGGCAAACTTCGGTACGGTGTTTATGTGCGTACGAGTAGACTAGCTATTTCTATGCAAAAGTTTTACCGCGACAGTTTTTGAGTGCCAAACGTATTTTTTTTTTTTTCAAATTGCGCTTTATCTATTCACTAGCTCTTTTGATTGGCTAGTGTCAAACTCGAAGCGCTGTTGAAAAAATAAACTCCTTATAAAATATCTCCAAATTCCGCGTAAAAATGTGGATATGCATATTATTATAGTTACTAGATGTCGCCCGCAACTCCGTTGCGCCAAAACTTGTTTATCGCGTTGGAACATTTTTTTGGGACAAAAAAAAAATTATATGTCCTTTCCCGGAACTTTCAGCAAAATTGGTTCAGCGGTTTGGGCGTGAAGAGGTAACAGACAGACAGACAGACAGACAGACAGACAGACAGACAGACGAACAGATAGACGGACAGACAGTCTTCCACCGTGCGTTTCTCGCGTAACTTTCTGCCGCGCACTGTAAAACTCTGGAACAAACTGTCACCGGCAGTATTTCCAGCCCTATACGACCTGCAAACCCTCAGGAAAAGAGCGTATTCCCTCATAAAAGGCCGGCAACGCACCTGCAGCTCTTCTGATGTTGCGAGTGTCCATGGGCGACGGTAGTTGCTTTCCATCAGGCGACCCGTTTGCTCGTTTTCCCCCTTATTTAATAAAAAAAAAGACAGATGGACATACAGACTAAAATACACACTTTTGCATTTATAATATTGGTATGGATTCGAACTCACGTTGACATGGTTTGGAGCAGGAACCTTACGTTTTTGCAGTGATAAAATTGCTGTCCATTTCCTTTTGTTGGAAATATAATCTGGGAGTATTATATTCTCATGCAATTTCTTTAGAATCAGTTAAGTGGTCTAAGCGGGAAGATACTAAGATACAGTAAAAAAAGCTTTTGCATTTATAATGTAAGTATTGCTAACAAATTCGTTGTTCATTTTGTTTCACAATAAATCAAAGTATTAAATTGTTGAACTCGAAAGCGTAAACAAGGGCGGAAGCGGGTCAAAAGTCGCATTATTTGATGAAATCGGTCGGAATTGACACTATTAAGTTTGAGTTTTATCGTCGCAGTCATGAGCGATGGCTTCCGATACCATAAAGAAAATTGGCGCCGTCTATGCTGTGGTCGTATGCTTACAGCAGGTACCACGTAGATCCGTTACAGAGTTGTATAGTGTATAGTAAGTTTAAATAGTAGAACGTTGAGTGACCGCATTCAAGGAAAATTGATTGCTAAACTTTTATTAATTGCAGAGTTTGACAGAAAACGTATTAAGTTTATGTTAACATCTTTATTGAATTAAATCCTCAAATCTCTCTAAATTCGTCCGTAAGACCCCGTAAGACCTTTTTCACAAAATATCACAAATTAAGACGCGTGTAAGGGACCTATCAGACAGAGAGCGGTCAAGCATTCAAGCGTTCTAGCGGTCAGTTTTGCGTTCTTTGTGTTGTATTACGTTACATAGATATAGTCACACAGGAGACGTTCAGGATGGGTTAGAATTTCTCTGTGTAAATGACCGCTCGAACGCAGAACGCATGACCGCTCTCTATCTGATAGGTCCCTAATACTTGCGAGTCTGTCTGGAATTCTTCCTACTCCTCCTATTTTCTTCTGATTAATTTCGTTGCGGGTCCCAAGACAGCTTTAGCATGTCCCTCGGGCTCCCTGAGATCATATCAAAGGGTTTTCGTGGTTGGATGCCACTGTCGATCCTGGCGACACAGGAGATACAGTGGTGGGAATGTGTGGTGGGCCAAAGCCCGTTTAAAAAAATAATACTTGCGAGTGAGTTGAAGTCTTTCAGCCAACGCATTATGTCCAGAAAACAAGTATTCAGATTTTAAGTTATATCCAAGAGATGGTAAATAAATGATCTATTCTTTTATTTTTATTTTATACTTACATTTATAACTACAGCATGGTTACAGTACGAATTAATATCTACCGAGCTACGGCGTAGCCAATCGCTACGTTGTACTTACAATGACTTATATTATGGCTTTAACTGCTAGTGTCTTACGAAAATTTAAGTACCATAAATAGTTTTAACATACTATGTAAATCATAGTCAATTAATATTCTATCATCTATGTAAACAATCACTTAACTCAAATAAACTAAATGTTTGTTTGTCTCCACTAATTAATCCGAATAGAAACAAAAATTGTTTTGAATAAAAAAATATTTACAGAAATTCTCGGACACAATCCCGATAACAAAGAATACACGAAAATAGATTATCAAGATTCAACGTAAAATGTTCTTTTTGCGTCATTTCACCCTTCAGAGCAGATCAAACAATACAATTCATTAATATCTTTAGCGAGAAATATCGAAACTGTAAACCCTTTGGGGACCTCAGAAGCTTTTCAGGGTGAGGCTCGAGAATGAGTTTTTTCTTAAATAATGAATATTATCTCTCATTTTTCGGTGTATTTAATTCAGATTTTGACCCCTCTCAGTAATCGCTTTCTGTGTTTAAAATTCTCATTCATTATATTTTTCTCGTTAATTTTCATAATTATTTCGCTCCAAGAGTTATAACAATATTTAAATTTTATTCACGAAAATTTCGAGTTATATTTTGTATGATTTGTTGGAATGTTTCTTGCAGTAATTTTATTTTTTAAGCCAATGCTAATTACTGGTTCTCTTTTTAGTTGGAGTAAGCTTTTCAGTCAACTTATTCAAAAGGAGCACTAATTATTTATGGATCTACAGGGATCTTGTGTCTCTTGGTTGACAGTATTAATAGGATTTAAGCAGATGGTACTGAAAATAACACCATAATGACCATATTTGTTTTTATTTCAGACACAGTCTAAACGGCGGGGCCAAAATGGTCGCTTTGGTGAATCATAATATGATTCTTTTTTTTTAATCGCAAAATGTAAGTCTGCTTGCAATTCATGTCTAGAACTCGGCTTTATATTATGAACGTGGCGTAAAAAGGCACTAACGCTGTCATCATACAAAAACGTCATTTTTGACAGTTCTTCTTTACCAGCAGCGCCCTCCGAGGACGCTGCTGGTAAAGAAGCGAGTCGCCCACGTTAATTTAAAGCTTCCGAGGGCGCTGCTGGTAAAGAAGCGAGTCGCCCACGTTCATTTAAAGCTTCCGAGGGCGCTGCTGGTAAAGAAGCGAGTCGCCCACGTTCATTTAAAGCATTCGAGGGCGCTGCTGGTAAAGAAGCGAGTCGCCCACGTTCATTTAAAGCCTTGTCGCACTTTAGTAATTCGTACTAATTTGACATTTGTCAGTTTGACAGTTTGCTGTCATTGCTGAATTGATTTGAGAGGAATTACTAAATGTGACCATTTTAGCCCCGCGGTTCTTGGGCGACACTGTGTCTCTAATACTTTTTATTTTAGTCACGCTCCAAACGAGCCTTGCAGTCCTGTCTGTTGCATCATCATAAGACACACTTTATATCACTGTTCCACATATAAAATAAACATTAAAATGTTGCCATGTAGTGCTCTTTTTAAATCAGTAAAAAGCGCTTTTCTTATCTATGATAAAATTGAATAGAGCTTTCAAGTATCAAAATCATTGTCTTTTTCAACATGCAGACCTTTTTTATGTTCAGGCTTATAAAGCATAAACTGTACGAGAAAATCTAAAGAGCCCTTGACCGGGGAGTCCGGAGAAACATATTTCGGTTCTTATCATTAGTGCCGTAAGGCTTAAAATCGTGTAACGCCACTCGTAACTATGTTACAAGGCTGTCTTTGAAGTCTTTGTTCGATTACATAGAGCTGGTCTTTGATGTAAGATGGCGACGTATTGTGAACTTTATACAATTACTAGTTTTTAGTCGAGACATTTTGTGCGTCAACAAAGGTGGTTAAAAAGGGTTAAGGTACAATTCCGTGCATCGCGACAGTCGTAAGCCGCGCGCGACCTACGACTGTCGTAGGCCGCTCGCGACAATAGTTATTGTATGAAAATGTATGGAACCATTTCTAACTTTGACAGACGCGCGCGGCCGACGACAGTCGTAGGCCGCGCGCGGCTTACGACTGTCGCGATGCACGAAATTGTACCTTTAGTGAAATACTATATACTTGAATTTAATACTAATATTATAAATGCGAAAGTTGTCTGTCTGTCTGTCTCTGTCTGTCTGTTACCTCTTCGAGCACTTCACTTTGAGTATCCGGTAAGGACATAGGATACTTTTATCCCGGAAAAAAAATACAGTTCTCGTGCGATAAAGGAAAGTTGCGGGCGACATCTAGTTTGATATAATAATATATTTCAAAAACTATACAGATTACTCGAAACTTGCGCACACAGTGTTAATAGAAAAGTGTTTGTCGTAACAAAATGTACTGTACAGTAGCTCTACCACGACTTTAAAGCTATACTATATATCGATATTCGATACCGACTACGTAAATATTTAGTATGACAAATTTTACAGCGCCTCTAGCGATTACTTGCGGAACTAAAATCGCCATACTTACTAAATATTCACGTAGTCGGTATCGAGTATCGATAAATACTATAGCTTTACATATTATCATTAATTGTTGTGAGCGAAATCTGCCTACAAACTGTTGTACAGTTTGGCAGATAAAAATGTATGATAGCTGTATCTGTTTATTGAATAAACCTTTTTTTCATTTATTTCATTTTTCATTCATTTTAAACTCATTG
Source organism: Aricia agestis (assembly GCF_905147365.1). Classification (NCBI taxonomy): domain Eukaryota; kingdom Metazoa; phylum Arthropoda; class Insecta; order Lepidoptera; family Lycaenidae; genus Aricia; species Aricia agestis. Next base: position 15,008,613 of record NC_056416.1, on the reverse strand, counting down.
TAGAGCTACAGCTGTACAGTTCCCATAAATTTCGTGGTGTTTAAGACTAATTTAGTTTTTAGCACTCGTGTAAGTTAGCGCTAGACGCTAGTCAAGTTATGTGGTCACTGCAGCGCTCGACGGTTTATTAAACATCATTTTAATATGGACGTTAGCTGAATTTTGCTACCGGATCACACACTCATTTTAAATACAAATAAAAATACTAACGCAGGGGTTCATAGGAGACTGATACAATTTTTTTAATCCTGAAAAAAAGAGTAATTAACAAGAAACATTAACTTATGGACATTTTCTTTAAACTCCTAATTAAATTTAAGTTGAATTATAATTAAATATACTTAAGAGCGGCCACAACAAACCTATAAACTAATAACAAAGAAATCGTCTAAGGGATTGATCCAGTTGTGAACGACTAAAGCTTGACCGCTGTAAAGTCGACCCTCGTAGCATACATTTAGTATGCTACGAGGGGCGACTTTACATCGGTCAAGCTATAATGATAAATGTGCAGACCATAACGCGACACGTAGATGCATTTCTGTATGGATTTGGAAAATTTGCAAGACGTCTCAACTCTCACGCAATTGAATTAACTGTCAATTCAGTGCAAAAGAATTGCGGTCTGAATATTTATCATTAGTCGTTCACAACTGATAAGTCTCTTACAGGCAATATAAGAGGTATTTCTAACCCCAGTATGCCTGCAAAGCTCTGAATGTTTCCATTGAAACACGTCAATTATTGAAATGGCTGGAAACGTGCAGTCCAATCTGGCCCGATGGCCGAATAATCTGACTGTTTATCCGCAAACACGATGCTTTGCTTCTGCCGATATACCGTGATGACAGCATTTCAAAATTTAACGACGAGGTGGGGTTATTATTAGTATAGTCATCGTAAAGGTGTATTATAATGTGGCTATCTTCATCGTAGTATTGCGTTTTAAGGCTAATGATACCTATCTATCAATTATTTCAATTTAAAGCTGGTTGGGGTTTTCTAATATAATACTATTTTCTTCACTATCCATCTTAGTAACCACTTAGTATTAGATGTTTTTTTTTTAAATTGCAATAGATCGAAACGTTTAATCTAGAATTCGATCAAAAACTAGAGGATGTTTATATTTTTTGTTACGTTCCTTTAAGTCATGGTCTTTACTATCGTCGATATTTTAGTTATTAATCTACAATATGGATAAACCGTTCACGTCACCAAAAGAAATCACAACACTAAAGAAAATCCAATGGTAAATATATGAAATGATTTCCGAAGCATTTCACGGTTCTAGTTGAATTGACGTATTCCAACTTTTCTCGATGATTTTCCTATGAAAACGTACGAGAAAATTCCCGTGAATTTTCTCGTGTCTGACTGAATCGACTGGATGTTTCGTGATAAAACAAGCTACGAGTTCGCGCCCGCCATGTAATGCTAAATTGTCTTCGATAAGAGTTGAAACGCGAGTCGACTTGCTTGTGGATATTATTTAAAAAAACCGGCCAAGTGCGTGTCGTGCCACACGTTCCGTAGTACCGCTAGATTGGAAATTGATCTTTGAATACTTACTCATAATATTAAAAAAAAACCTATCCAACAACACCCCACAGGCTGGAATGAACGCGAAAAAAATAATTCATCCCCGCTTGATATGTTATAGGGGAGGTACCATTTTTTTTTTGTAAGATTGTATGTACCATTTTGTCGCCATCATTAATATGTGCATTCATACCAAATTATAGCTTTGTAGGTCCTATAGTCTTTGAGCAAAACCGCGAACAGACAGACTGACGGACAGACAGACGGACAGACGGACGGACAGACCGAAACTATAAGGGTTCCTTGTTGACTACGGAACCCTAAAAACGTCGATATATTTTCGTATATTACTAGCCAACACTACCAATAAGTTCAGGTAATAAATGTGTTTATACTTCCCGTTATAATACTTCAGTAGAAAGTTTATTAAATAAATGAACGAGCTACGTGGATCTCAGGAAATATAAATTATTGACAAAACTTTATTCAAACAGAAGTTATATTTTAAATTAACTCTATTGCTAAATTAAATGTTTTAATGGTCCCTTTTCCTAGCATTAATTCCATATTATTATTATAAATGCGAAAGTGTGTATGTCTTTCTCTTCTTACCGCTTAACGCTTAAACCACTGAACCGATTTTGATGAAATTTGGCATAGATATAGTTTGAGTCTCGGAAATTGACATATTAGGATATTTTTATCCCTGAAAAATGTACGATTACCGAGCGATAAAGCAATATCTGTGCAACGGAGTAGCGAGCGTCATCTAGTTTTTAACCCCCGACAAAAAAGAGGGGTGTTATAAGTTTGACGTGTCTGTCTGTCGGTCTGTCTGTCGGTCTGTCTGTCTGTCTGTCTGTCTGTCTGTCTGTCTGTGGCATCGTAGCATCCAAACGGGTGGACCGATTTTGATCTAGTTTTTTTGTTTGAAGCTGACTTAATTGAGAGTGTTCTTAGCTGTAGTTCATCATCAATAGCCCGCTCCGTGCTGAAAAATCGCAGTTCATCTGGTTCGTGAAGGGCCGATTAGCAACTTGCAGTCGTTTGGTGGGCTTTATTGCATTCTAGGTCGTGACATTCATGAATATTTACACATTAATGGAAAGTTGACCTGGTGCTGCAGCATCACCTGGTAATCAATAGGATACCCAACTCCTCACCAACTTAGAGCAATGGTTTCGTGTTTGGGCTCATTTTAATTGCGACAACTAGTAAGACGTAGATAAAAAGTAAATTTTTGCATGCTGCTGCTGCAGCATCACCTGGATTCTATAGGAGCTGAGCTCCATATAAACCCAAAGTGGAGGTTTCATGTTTGGACTCATATTGACGCGTGACGGCCTCATCCAAAAGGACATTCCTAGATGGTATTCATTGGGATATAATATGATCCTGTTGATAGGAATTATTTTGCACTATAACCAACACAAGTTTAAAAAGCATGAAATTAAATTAAGAAATTTAAAAAAACTCCCGCCAAACAACTTTAAAAAGTAATGAAATAATAATATTTTACTGACTTTAAGTTTAAATAATTCCTAAGTGTAAAGTTATATTTTAGTCCATAATTGTTGTCAAGGTGTGTCGGGGGACCGCTAATGTAGATGTTTGATTTCACAAAACATTATAGTATCGAGACAATCAGTGACATGGCGATACAAAATGCAAAATACACTGTTGGCGGTCCCCCGACACACTGTGACAACAATTATTGACTAAAATATCACTTTACACTTAGGAATTATTTAAACTTAAAGTCAGTAAAATATTATTATTTCATTACTTTTTAAAGTTGTTTGGCGGGGTTTTTTTTAAATTTCTTAATTTAATTTTCTTCATAAATTGTTATACGGCGCCAATATATTAACATAAATTATGAGCGAGTGTGCTTTACCAAGATGAAGTTCCTTCAATAGTCATCAAGTAACATTATTAGCTGCATATGGGTGGTGTGCGCGACCCACTATCGCTAAATGCAGCCCATGCATAATGCAGGCATCATCTGTACAATGCTTCGGGCGATAGGTGGTGCCGCGCTAGTGACAGCGAGTAGCGGAGCGGAGGCACAAGCGGAAGCGTATATGCATACGGGTGAGACAAATATCACTACCAGCTGTAATTACAACATGCAACTACATTTGCTTGATAAAGAAATTTTGTGGATTCTCTCAGAATAAATGCATCAGTATCTTTTTTTTGTTCCATTTCCACAACTACATTTAACTAATACAATAATTTTGCTATTTGCCTTTAGTCTCTTAAACCATAAATTATTTGAAACTAATGTTCGGATTATTGTCTAATCTAATTAATCTTATCACATAAAACGAGAACTCTACATAAAATTGTTCTTCTTCTATTATATTATCTTTCTATTTAGGAGAAAGGCCCCTGTCGATGGAGCTGTGACCACTTTTCCCTGTCCTCTCCCAACAATTACATTTCTCTATATTGAAATGACATAAACATTCTCTCATAATATATAGTTACATGACATATCTGAAACGAAAATATGAAACGCTATAAAAGGGCCCGAACCTTAACTGCTGAACACCTTGCACCACACGTCTTACAGTACGATCCAGTTTATGCTCCATCTTACAAATATTTAGGTGGCACTAAAAATATGAAATTCTCGCTGCTGTCTTCTGGAGGTATCTTATTAATAAATAAGCGTAAAATTTCGAAATTGAACACTAAAACTTAAAATAGGTTTCCATAACCAGTGGATGAGGTGTCACCTAAATTATGATTAGTCAATTTTTATCGTTATATTCAGCGGGGCTAAAATGGTCGCTCATAATATGATTCATTTTTTTAAAATCGCAAACCGTCACTTTGCTTGCAATTCATGTTATTCGTACTAAAGTCAGTTTGACAGTTTTGACAATTCATTTGCTGAATTGATTGAAAGGAATTGCTAAATCAAAAATTTAAGACATTTGCCTGGATAAAAGCGAAAAAATGTATTCATAGGCACCGAAACTATTTGATTGAATTTAACCGGCACATAGAGTATGCCAAGAAAATATCCATACTAATTGCAAAAGTGTGTTATGTCTGTTACCTCTTCACGCCCAAACCACTACCACTACCAGAGAAAGGACATAGGATATATTTAAGCAATAATATTTTATTTGGGAAAAATGTAAGGCTCCTACAACATTTTGCGCACAATAAGTGCACACTCTTGTCATTTATATTGTTCGACTCAATCCCAACATTTGCGACAGAAATACATTATTTGTATGAATATTCCATTTTTTCTCTTTAATTGAATACCTCAAACATACAAACCTCAACGTGTACCACAAAACGTATGAAACCTTTCTGAGGACGTGTGCAAAGTGTCTAACTCTAAAACCGACCTTATGGCACTCGAAACACGCTCCAGAGTCCCGTGCACGGTGCTAATTAACAGTATTTTTAAGTACAGAATTGTTTATTAATTACTGCAAACCCTAAAATGTGGCGTGAAACGAATTTTTTTATTTTAGATTGTTGCGTGTTTAAAAAGAGAGGGCACTTTCACATTATTATCTTTAAAAATACTTTATTATAGTATCTCACAGTTTTTAAATGAATGGAATTACCGTGTAAGAAGTGTTTGTTTATCCTGAGTTAAAATAATATTAAATTGAATTCAAAATATGAAAAATATATTGTGTAACTTAAATTCTAATATTATCCTATGATAGCATCTAGACTAGAGAACTAGTCAAGCTCCAGCAATTAGTCCTCACAGAAAACACGAGCAACTGAATTTCGTACTTAATTAACATCGAATAATGCTCACGTAACGCACGTCAAGACCGCCAGCGTACCGTGACCCCTCAAGATGTAGAACGTAGTTTCGTTAGTGGGAAATTTCAGATCGTATAATGGAGGAGAGGGATCAAGCTCTCTGGTTATAATTTCTAAACTTACAATCATGGCTTGGGTACGAAATTAATGATACAGTGCTCGGTGTAGAGGAAATTATTACTTGTCAATACATTACATACTCCATTTACTCAATTAATTTACTGATTGACACAAAGACAATGTTCTTGTTATTCGATCAAAGATATCCTTTGATTTGGTCGATCCATCTAAGTTTATTGGGGAAGATTTTTCTGTGAGTAAATGGTATAAGGATTCTTTTAAACTATCGACAATATTTTACGAATAAAATGTTTCGTCTTATTCTTTGTTATCAAATTTCTATAAAATATCTTTAAAAATAATAAAATGGAAATGAATTAGTAGTTATCATGTTCTTTACAGTGGTAGATACCTCAGGTTAGAAGTGTATTGTGTAACATGGGCTACTTTTCATCATCATTAGGGAGATCGCAGCCGGGAGGGCGCCGCAGACTCGATCGCACAAAAAGTCTGTCGTCTGCGATCTCCCATATTATGTTTGATATTCCAGTTCATAGTTAAGTCAGATTCTTAGAGTATCATGAAATATCATGTCAGATATTATATGCACAGTACCAGAGACAGCAATATTATGCAATATGAGTAACTTTTTCAAAAAGTATAAGAAGTGCGCAATCATGAACAAAATGGGCATAAGATCTCAATTTAATTGCATCGTAACAAAGTCCCCATTACCTAATATCGCGGAGTACTTAATCCTTAGTACAGCCGGCTTGTACCGGCTTTGAGAGTAAAAAAAATGCTCGGATTTGACGCTGAAATTGAGGTTTGTAATTTAGGTGCTGGTTTGGGAATCAAAGGTTAAAAACTGGTTTATTCATATTGTAACGAGGGTAATTGATGTTGATTGGACCTGTTAGTAAAATGTATATGGTTGTACCTTTACAGTTTACGCTGACCCATCATGGACAAATAAAAGCTATTACGAACGAGTAGAGATGAAGAGAAGCTATCACTGGCTAAGATGGCCAATGATTGACGTGGCTTTTACGTTATTAATTTCGCAATAATGGTTATCCAACATGTCCCAAAATGAAGAGGGGCCTTTACGAGTATATTGACTTCTATTTAGATTAATTTTTCCTTAGTAGTATATAATTATTAAAAAATTTCTGAATCCTCCATCCCTTTCTAGTAATTTAATTCGAACTTAAATATCATAAAATGCAGATACTACACCATAATAATTGTAATAAACAATAATACTACAGCAATACGTAGAATGTAGAATCACATTTGTGTAAACACTCGCAATGCAATATCAGCTGGGTACAATTTCGTATATATTCAAGTGCGACATTTCTCCGGGAATCGAAATATGGTTTTCCTAAATGCATTTCATACCAAGATGGCGGCTCTAACGCGGGATCCGTTTAGCACGTACGACGCAGACCCGACGGCGCGCGGCGCGGCGGTGTAACTTTCCCTTGACTAATTCTCAACTGCAATTACATTCTGATTGGTTCTTGCTTTTGCACGTTGAATGTAATTAGAGATCATCTAAAGTACTATCAGAGAAAATTCACAGGCAGTTTTTTTTTTTTAAATGAAAGAAGGGGGCAAACGAGCAAACGGGTCACCTGATGGAATGCAACTTCCGTCGCCCATGGACACTCGCAGCATCAGAAGAGCTGCAGGTGCGTTGCTGGCCGTTTAAGAGGTAATAGGGGAGGGCAGGGATGGGAAGGGGAGGGAATAGGGGAGAGAAGGGAATAGGGTAGGGGATTGGGCCTCCGGTAAACTCACTCACTCGGCGAAACACAGCGCAGGCGCTGTTTCACGCCGGTTTTCTGTGAGAAAAAAAAAATGTGCCGAAGCATGGCTCTCCCACGTCTAAATGACAGATGGCAGACCTATGTAATTTGGTCGCGTCACGTCAAACTCAGGCGACATATCGTCACAAACATCGAATTGACATGACTCGACCAAATGAGGTAGGTCCGCTATATGCCTATATTCATAGGCCATTCCATTATAGTTATATAGGCCATTATAGTTCCATTCGGAACATAACATGCTTTCAGCTTTATTTTAGGACCAGTTTTTGTATGGATTCGATTCGACGATTAAACTAAATAATTATCCTTCATAATCGCATTTACCCCAAATTAAAACTAATGCAGATAGCCTACTTATGAAAAGATACTGCTGTCCAAACCCAAGCAAGCAAGGCAAGCATACGTCATCCATGAATTGAAATGCTCCCATGACAATATCGTTCAGAAGTAGTAGAGTTCGTTAGGTTTGTTCAGATATAGAGTTATAAGGATAGCCCACACTTTTCATCGTTTCGTTCATTTGAGATAAAAAAATATTAGCATAATTATTTAAAATCTGAAATTGTTTCAAAATGAATTACTCTACTTTAACTCAGACCTTGTAGATAGATACTCTATCAAATTAATGCTATCTCATGCAAATCTTATTATTCTAAAACTTCGTTATACTGTTTGCTCTCGATCCTAAATCAATAGAGATCATAGGTACCTGATCCAAAACTTTAACTAAAACCGCAGGCTCGTAGGCGAATAAATATTTAATCGTGGGTCTCCGGTCGTTTAAGGTCAGGCTACAACACTGCGTTGCGGCGTCGCATCGTAAAATCTACGAGGCTGCAGAACGCATCGTGGAAATTTCCGATGCGACAGCGCGTCATAAGGGCTCGACACAAAACTGCCATGCGACGTCGCAACGCAAATATCGGCGGCAAAAACATTCCATTCTCATAATAACTTTAAAAATTCGCAAATATTTAAGTAAGTTTTGTGTACGAGCCCTAAAGTATGTTATGTTGTATCGTATGAAATTTTTGCGTTGCGACTTGCATCGTATATTTCTGTGCCATGTTGTATTTGCGATCGACGCCACAACGCAGTGTCGTGCGGTGTGCCCCTAGCTGGCCCTGAGAATACAGCCAGAAATATGCTAACCCCCGCCGAACAAGTAATAAAACCGCCCTCAAAATCGCTTCAAACTAATAAATAACTCGCTTAAGCCGAAACTTCTGAATATCATCCAGCGTTTGTGCGGATCGGAAACGAAATACAACGTTCGAAACTTTTAAGACGCATAGTTTGTACTTAGTTGAAAATATTGCGGGTTGCTGCAGCGTGATACGGTTAAAGGGATTTAGCTTTATAATCCGAGAGGAGCGCGATTTATTTTATGTTTCGCTGAAAGGACTCCTAATACAACGTTAATAGTGATCAAAATCGATTGAACGGTAATTTCACAAGTAAATATAAAATATTAATGAAATACAAACACTACTAGTACTGAAATCAAAATAAATTTGATGCATCTGCAATTTAAATCAAAACCGATTGTAATGTCTTAATGACCAGCGCCCGCCATTAATTGTCGTCCCGTTCGAAATCTGTTAAAAAGTAACACATTTTTGGAGCCAACTCCTGGCCATGGTGAGTGGAACTAAATTGCTTTTCCTTGCCAAGTTCATTAGCCATTGGCCGTGCGCTTTTCCAAATTATTTTCTACAACCATGGGGGTTTAATTGTACCCGTAGCTGCTGGTTACTGGAAAATATTTTGTAAAATACGTGCAATATTCTGACTGTTTCTTTTGTTGTTATTTGTTTGTTTGTTGAACAAATAGTATACGTCATGTATATACTATTTTTCTCATCGACGGAGGCGGAAAACGGCAGCATCGGTAAGCGCAGCGGGAAGAAAGTTGACGTTTTCCGCCCGGAGGTGAGAAAAGCATATTCTATCACCAAAGTTCAGCAAAATCGGTGCAGTGGTTAGGGCGTGAAAAGGTAACAGACATACACACTTTTGCCTTTATATTATATAGTATTAATAATGGATGGAAATGAAAAGTGAAACGCATTATCTAACAATTCAGCCTTGAATTAGAAATACGACCTGATGCAGTGCTCTGTCGAGAACTAAATATTCTCTCTGTACCACCGCGAAACGCTCGGAACACGGCAGCCATTAAATTTTAAATCGCTACAGCCCGTGACACCTTATAAGGCTTATTAAGGAGGCGACTAACCCTAAATTATCGATTTTATAATTCATTTTTATACTTGAAAATAAGCCCCGAATTGTTTCATTTTCTAAATATAGATACTAATTCTACATTATATTTCCGATGATCCGACCTAGCGAAAACACGATATCTTAAAATTTTCTCGATAGAAAAAAATCACAAAGGTGCATCAAATTTTCACGAATTTTTCATAACATATTGCCATAACCGTGCATTAAACTAATTGAATATTTTAACACATTGTATAAAATTCTATCATTGAGAATCAGACCAAGCTAATTTTTAAAATGTTGTATATTTATCGAGTTATAGAATCCGCGTCGTCCTTTTTCACCTGGCATATTATGAAAGACGTGTGCACACACACACACACACACACACACGTGCGTGAGTGTGAAGAGAGAAGGACGATGTTTGAACTTTGATTTTTTGCGTTAGTCGCCCTCTTAAAATTTCAAATTGACACCTTTCATAGTAAAAGGAGGGGAAGTAAGTTATCTTCATACAAAGGCACCGCGCGCGGCTTGTATGTGTGCGTCATAGTATCAATGCGTCGCCACGTACGGCACACAACAAAATCTCGGACAATATTTCGGCATAACCAGTCGGGGCTAACACTTTACGCTGCACGCTCGCGCCGCGCTGCGCCACGGCTAAACGAATCGAAAATGTCCGATCATATTATAATCGCAGGAGTAATAGATATTGCTGTGTGCTTGGGTGTTTTAATAGTAATGCAACAATTCCAGAATTGTCTTTGTTTAAATTACCTGTTGAACAGGAAAGGTCAGTACTACGCACTTATTCTAGCATAATATAATAATTTTTACATGATGATCAGATACCTACTTACTTCTTTTTTGTTGTATTAGTTTTCTATCACACAAAGGAAGTAGGTAGGTAGGTAGATCTTCTTTCCCACTAGAACATAATATAAATAAGATAATGTTTTATGTACTTTTAATCCGTCAACTAATGGGTCCTTCCCGTTTCATACCACAAATTTTTCATACCGCGGTATGAAACAGCGAAGTATTGTTTTTGAATTGCCTGTTTCATACCGGCGTTCGAAACAGCGAAGACCTTTTTTGAATTAGTCGATTCGTACCGCAGTGCAGATTTTAGTACAGTCAAGCTCAAAATATCTATACATATTATATAAATTATAAAATAATAAATTATTTAATTTAATTTTATTATTATTATTTTTTTAAGAAATAAGGGGGCAAACGAGTAAACGGGTCACCAGATGGAAAGCAACTTCCGTCGCCCACGGAAACTCGCAACATCAGAAGAGCTGCAGTTGCGTTGCCGTCCTTTCAAGAGGGAATAGGGTAATAGGGCAGGGGAGAGTAGGGAAGAGAGTAGGGTAGGGGATTGGACGGTGGGCCTCCGGTAAACTCACTCACTCGGCGAAACGCAGCGCAAGCGCTGTTTCACGCCGGTTTTCTGTGAGCCCGTGGTATTTCTCCGATCGAGCCCGCCCATTCGTGCCGAAGCATGGCTCTCCCACATCACAACCATACAAAATTTTTAAAAAACTAGCTACGCTAGCTAACTAGTACTACGGAATCCTACCTATATTGCGCATGGCCCGACACGCACTTGACCGGTTTTTTTATTTGTATTTTCTAAACTATCTATTTTCATCAAAAAAATCAATGCACACTACGAGGGCACTTTTGAGATTGACAGCTCCCGGACCATAAGTACATTTATATTCTTTTTGATAATTTAAAATTAATGATATAGTGTTAGATTAATTTTAAAGTTCTATTACGCATAGATCAAGCTGTGATTCTATTGTTAGAAGTCTGATAGTATATAATATATTTTTTGATTTTGAAAGAAATGACATTTCTTTATACAAAATATTTTTTTATTTCTTCTTGTTACCACTTTTCTATACGCTAGTATAAATAAGTGGTTTGACTAAAAATATTTAATAAAATTCATGGTACGAATCCAAATCCAAAAAAGAATTCGTCGTTTCATACCACTCCAAGCACCGCGGTACGAAACATTCAATTCAAAAACAGTACTTCGTGGTTTCATACCGCGGTATGAAAAATAAGTGGTATGAAACGGGAAGGACCCCAACTAATTTGCCGCTATTGCTTTGTTTACGTAATAGTAATTTGCCGATTTCTCTGTGTTGTAGACCGTATATTAACTAACTACTTACAGTCAATTACTTATTTTAAATCGTAATTAAAAATAAGTAATTGACTAATTATTGTAAATCACAATACACATAAAGCAAAGTTCGAATCATAACAACAGATTTGTTTATAGTAAGTATAAGAGACAGGCGTTAGTTTTTAATGTTGTTTTACAGGGTATTTTTATAATTTTCTTTAGACATCGGATTATATGCACGATCAAAGTGCCGAAATATGCATGCAAATATGCACGAAAAATGGCCGAAATATGCACAATAAAGATTTACTTTTTATTAAAAGTCGGGAGACCACGACGTTGCCGCTGTTCATGCGGTTGCGCGAACGAAGCGCGGACGACCGCTTCCACACCAACCCGCCGCGCCTCCGCGCCGCCTAAAATTGACAACCCTAAGACAGTAGGTAATTATATCGCGGATTGGGCCGGAGTTATCCTACTTCCCCTCCTTTTACTAAGTATGCACCTTTGAGGGTGGCGCGCTCAATACATAATATAAATAATGTACAGTAGACCAACATAGGAGATGGCCAAAATCGGACGCATGCAATTTAATGTGTAATAATGTTTCATAAAACTTGTATCTGTGTGAGCGAGTTTGAATTTACGAATACGGCAAAGTTGCTATACTGTGTGAATTGTGATAGTAGGGTGTTAAAATGTGTACAAGCACATTTGTATCAGTGAAAAGAACGCTCGTGAATTATAGCACTTGATACATTTGCATGTACACTCGATAAATTATATTTAACATTTTATGAAGTATCTCCTCCATTATTTATTTATTTATTTATTTTATTTATTTATTCTTCATGCACAAGGTTACAAAGACACATTTAAACGTTTGTAATAATGCATCGGCGTACTTATCTCTTAAAAGAGATCTCTTCCAGCAAACCTTATAATTTTGTGGATGTATTGTAATAGAGGGGGCATGTACACATAGAGACAAAAAAAAGAAATCAAACAATCATAAACCTATACTAACTAATACTAACTTAATCTAAATTAAAATATAAATTATACTAATAAAAATATTTACTTAGTACTTACATAAATACGCAAAATACATAATATTATACTAATACTATACACATATAACTACTATAAATAATATAATAAGATAATACATAATAATATATAAATACTTAAATATAACAAAAACGGCAGATAGTGTGAAGACAAATGCACATTGGTTAAATACATAATGAAATTTAGTAAAAGAGAGAAAATAATAATAAAATAATAATAATAAGAAAGGATTCATTTAAATTCATTCAGGACATTCATTTAAAGTAGCCAATCAAGGTAATGCCAAAAAGTAACGCTTTAATCTAGACTTGAAAGTGTTGACAGTTGGGGCTTCACGAACGTGGTCCGGCAGACCATTCCAGAGACGTGCTGCGACTGCCGAAAATGAGCTCTCATAGAATATAGTGTTGCAGTGTGGTATTTCTAGAGGCTTCTTCACTGTGCACGATCGAATAGGCCTCTCACTTGGTGGAGTAAAGCTAAACCTTTCATAAAGGTATGGGGGAGAACGAAAGCGAAGAATCTTGAAGAGGAGCGTGAGAATATGCGAATTTCGACGCAATCGTATCGGGAGCCAGTTTAAGCGCTTGCGAAAATCCGAAATATGGTCGTATTTACGCAAACCAAAAACGTACCGAATGCACATGTTCTGTAGTCGTTCCAGTTTGTTAAGCAACGCTTCAGACAGATCCAAATAAACGACATCAGCGTAGTCAATAAGAGGGAGAATGAGAGATTGCACCAGTAACAGCTTAGTTGGGATAGGGAGGAAATTCTGTAAGCGTTTAAGCGCATGCATAGCTCCATTTACACGCCTACTGACATTGTTAACATGAACTGTCCATGTTAGGTTTGAGTCAAAATAAACTCCCAAATTTTTAACCTCATTCGTAAAATGAATGATATTACCATTATACGTAATGTTATCTAAGTTTGCAAAGTCTATTCTACCGCACAACTGTCTATTACCTATAATGATCGCCTGAGATTTTTTGGGATTTACAAGTAAGCCGAATGTTTCAGCGAACTCCTGAATTCTCTCTAGGTCTTCATTGAGCTGGAGTACTGCATTGTTTATGTCATTTAACGCAGCGTGCTTGTAAATTTGTAAATCATCGGCATAAAGATGAAAAAAAGAACTTATAACGCGTGAGATTTCATTAATAAACAATGAAAAAAGTGTTGGAGATAAGACTCCACCCTGAGGAACGCCAGCATCCAGGTTCATCCAGTCAGATATGGAGTCGGGTATAAAAATGCGCTGTTGCCGACCTCTTAGATAAGAGTTAAGCCACGCTAGAGCCGAAGCCGATACACCTAACGAGCGGAGAATACCAAGTAATACGTCATAATCTACTGAGTTAAATGCACAGCTAAAATCGAGGAGAACAATGATTGTCAGTAGTTTATTATCCATGGCCTGGCGAATGTCTTCAGTCACCTTCAGTAGTGCAGTAGAGGTGCTATGATCCGTGCGAAAACCAGACTGGAAGTGATTCAGCAACTGATTCTCATTCAAATATTCTGTCAGTTGCTTATTAACCGCTTGCTCTAGGATCTTGGACAGGATGGGTAAAATCGAAATAGGACGGTAGTGTGAGGGAGAATTAGGAATGGGGACCTTAGGTAAAGGAATGATATGGGCTTTTTTCCAGGATAACGGAAAAGTGTTAGTAGAGAGAGAGAAATTAAGTATATGTGTAATGATAGGAGTAACTAAGTCTGCTACTGGTACAAGCATATCTCTGCTGAGCTCGTCGCTTCCAAACGCCTTTGTGGAAATGTTTAGTAGATTATTGAAAACTTCGTCTTCAGTTATATTCACAAAAGAGAAAGGTACGTGATCTCTGATGTTGCGCTCAGATAATAGCTGAAGGCATTTAGATTTGCTTTGAGGACTCAACAGCAAAGGGGGATCAGCAAAATATTTATTTAATGCATTGACATCTTTAAAGTTTAAGGTGGAATCTTTAGAGCTAGATGATTTTCCAAACCCAAGAGAACCAAGGAATTTCCAAGTAAGGGGTGGAGGTAGGTGTTCTATTGAAGAGTGAATATGACGACGTTTGGCATCGCGACATTTCCTGTTACATAAATTGCGCAGTTTTTTATAACTATCAATGTTGGAGGCAGAAGGAAATCGCTTACATTTCGATTTGGCCTTGTCTCTTTTCGTCATTAAACTCTTAATTTCTGAATTGAGCCAGGGGGCCGGCAAATGCTTAGTTCGAATAGCTTTGACGGGCGCATGTTTATCATAAATTTTAGTCATGACAGAGGTAAAGATGTCAACCTTAGCATCGATTGTGCTCGCTTCACGTAGAAGAGACCAATCAATATTAGTAACGTCATCACGAAGTGCTTCCACGTTCAAGCGAACAAAACTACGCTGCATCCTCACTTTACTTATCCGCCTCAGTTTACGTAAGTTGTATGATAAGTAAATAAGATCATGATAAGAAAAGGGGGAGGTCAGTTGCCCATGTTTAATTACCTTAGATGGCTGAGAGACAAACATCAAGTCAAGGAGTGATGGATCATGGTTAGGAGAGAAATGTGTGGCAGAAAGGGGTAAAATTTGACAATTAAAAGATGATATAAGAGACTGTAATTTATGAGATCTTAAGTTTTGTTTAATCAAGCAGGTGTTCAGGTCACCCATTAAAATTATGTGATCGTAACAAGGATAGTATTCATATAGTAATGACTCTAAATCAGCGAAATAGTCGACAGAGGCGGAAGGACTGTACAAAACCCCAAGAAGTACTTTGTTATGAGACACGCATATCTCCAGTAATAAGTATTCCAGGCAGTCACGGCAAGTGTTTGGAGATTGAGATATAATGTTATATGAAAAGTCCCTTTTTTAAGTCATTATTTAAATGCCATATTTTATATTAATTTTTATTTGCATTGAAAGTACGTCCATTGAACTAAAATGCGGTCGTTAACACTTCAAAGATGTATGTACTATCAGTATCAGTAGCAATGTAAGTACTATCAGGGAAATTTATTTATAATTATTATGCAGATGGGTCATGGGGTACCTTATTAATTCGGTCGCATTATGTCAAACTAAAGCCGACAGATCATGACCTACTTATATTATACTGAATTGACATAATCCGACCAAATGACGTAGGTATATAATAATACGTCCGTTTAAATGGAAGCCGGCTCTATTACATTTCGTTGGAATCTTCTCAACGGCTGTTCCATCAATGCACACCATTAAACTTGTATCTGACAACTTAATCTTTCCTACATACCTCAGTGTCAACTGATCAATCTTCATATTTGAAAGTAATCAGCCTATAAAGATTATCAAAATGACGAACGCGGCGTAATTACCTACTCATTGTTTGCACTTCCGGGGCCCCCTGCCCCCCGAGCCCACTCATAACTTAGCGATACGCCGGCTAATTACGCCCCTGATTGACAGATTCGGGGCGGGCCTTTCGTAGTTTATTAATACCCGATACGGATATGAGACGAGGATATTCCTATTGACAGCCCATAAAATTGGGTTTTTTTGCCGATCCTAATATCGAGGCGTGTTTTCAATATGTTTTGTGATGGCTGCGGGGCGGTGTTTTTTATGTTTGCGTATTTTAATTAAGGTATTGAAAGGTTGGAATAAAAATGTCGCCGTAATTAGGTTCGGCATTGTTGTCTCGGCTCGTAATATTACAAAATGACTAGCTAAAAACAAATTTCTGTCTTTTTAAGATCTAATTTAACTAGCACGGAGGATTTGTAAGGAATATTGCATTATTATTGGTAACATTCACTGCTCTTTTGTAAGAATCCTACCAGCCTAATTTTTCCTTAGGTCCCTCTCTTTATAAAAATAATTTCGTACAAACATTTCAATCCCCGTTTTACCCTCTTAGTAAGTAGAATTTCATAAAATTCGTTCTAATTGAAAATTAGAACGAATTTTATGAAATTCTATATAAGAAATCCACTCACCATATTTCAAGTTTGTGGTAGTTTCTGATATTTTGTAGGTTATAGGACGACCTCTGTCATGGCTTAGTGGAAAAGCACGTTGGTAGCTCAAGCCGGGGGTCGCGGCATCGAATCCCGCCGACGGAACAAAAAATTTTCAAAGTCCCTGGGTCATGGAATATTTGTATCATATTACATTATATTATTATTAACAGTGAGTGGTAGATTTCAGCTTTTTACTTCCATCTTCGTTGTATTACTTTTATCAATCTTATATCACCTCAAGCAAAATAAACAAGTTTTCTAAAGGGAAACATTGCTATTCTCGTTCAAGGAAATACAAACACCAGGTCTTTATCCAGCTTAAAACGCCGTAATGTCACAATAGACCGGATCGAAAGTTGTTTAGATCATAATACCAGCCGTAGTCTCGGATTAGCATTACAGTGCTTGAGATTGGCTTCAGGTGGCTTATCTTAATGTAAACCTGATCTTATTCCGGTGTATGTTATTAATGAAATGTTGCTTATGCCTTCAGTGTAAGGTATATTTTATGATGTATGTTTTTACTTTTTAGGTCTTTGACAGGAGTTCTCTATTGAATGAACACAGTTCGGTCGAATTATGTATCCTAAAAGGTTTATAAAAGATACCAACGACAATATAATGCATTTATTAGATGTCAGTTAGCTAGTTCAAAAATAGGGATTGTAATAGCAACATGTATAAGTCAATAAATATAGTTTTTAAAGCATTACAGCCTTTATGATTTTGAGACGACTTTGAGAAGGCTTAAAAGGATACACCAGGGGCTAGAGAAATGAAAAAAACTACGTGTAATATCTATAGCTGTCTCCCTTACCTCAAGCCTATAACGCCGCAGAACGCGATAGAGACAACTGCAGAAAATCAACAATTCGTTGTCCCCTGATTCCTTCACCAAAACTTAACCGATTTAAGTACTTTTTTCATTAAAGATTAAAGAAAGGCTTGAGATGTGTTCCTATGTTTTATTTTTTTTTGTATAATCTAGCCAAATCTGTTTTCTGGATGTCTGAACACAGCGGAAAATCTGGCAATTTTTTTGGGTTTTTGAACGTTCATATCTTATTTAATAATTAAATTATGAAAAAAAAGGGACATTATATTAGTGGCCGTAGATATTCGGGAAAAAAATTATAACTCTACTAGCATTATCCAGGGAGGAAACAGGGGACAACGTTTTTATGGAAAAAAGGGCTGTGTGGACTCCTCTTAACAAAAACTATTGCGTTGCAGCTGGTTGGCTAATTTTTGTCGATAGCCAATCAGAAAAGCTAGTGAATATTTAAAATTAGGTTGTCTAAACCTTAGTAGCCGGCGGGCAGAAGAGGTGAGAAGATAACACACAATATTATATCACAAAAACGCATCGATATCCGTTGTGTAGTTTTAAAACCCAAATATTTATATTTGGGTTTTAAAGATCTTTAGATCTAGACAAAGATCTTTAAAAACAGACGTGGGAGAGAGTGGGAGAGAAGACAGACGTGGGAGAGCCATGCTTCGGCACGAATGGGCCGGCTCGACCGGAGAAATACCACGTTCTCACAGAAAACCGGCGTGAAACAGCGCTTGCGCTGTGTTTCGCTGAGTGAATGAGTTTACTGGAGGCCCAATCCCCTACCCTATTCCTTTCCCTACCCTCCCCTATTCCCTTCCCTTCCTATCCCTACCCTCCCATATTACCCTATTCGCTCTTAGAAGGCCGGAAACGCACCTGCAGCTCTTCTGATGCTGCGAGTGTCCATAGGCGATGGAAGTTGCTTTCCATCAGGTGACCCGTTTGCTCGTTTGCCCCCTTATTTCATAAAAAAAAAAGCGTGAAGTAATTTGGCTATGCTATGTAAGGATGCTATGCCATATAGTCATTATTTGATGACCGAGACAGATATTTACTTATAATGGTATTAAAAAATATTTTTATAAACTCTCTGAAGGATTTCGTGTGTTGTTCACCACGCCAGTGGTACCGGTGGTAGGCATTGTAGTCCCGATGTTCATAAAGTGTATATTTTATAATTTAACGCCTCCGTGGTCCAGCGGTTCAGAGCTCGGCTCTTGACTCGGAGGTCGTGGGTTCGATTCCCGCGTTGGAAACATGTTATTTCCAAGTTTGGTTAGGATAATGCAGGCTGATCACCTGATTGTCTGACAAGTAAGATGATCCATGCGTCGGATGGGCATGTAAAAAAGTCGGTCCTGCGCCTGATCTCTCGCCAGTCGTGTCGGTCTGCCGTCCCACCGGGTTATGAGAGTAAAGGAATAGAGAGTGCTCTTGTGTACTGCGCACACACTTGGGCACTATAAAATTACTCCTGCGTAGCTGGCCTGGTTTCCATGAAACCGGCCACCGTCACCGAAACCGGTGTGGGAGCTATTATTTTATAATACCTATTTTAAGTAAAAATATATTTTATTTATTTATTAATGTATATCTAACAATGATGATAAAAATATTGGTGATGAAGATGATGTTATCAATGGTGATACTTATAATGACTTCTCTTGCAGGCGAGGTGGAGCGGCTCCTGCGCGAATACCGCCAAAACCAGGAGCTGGTGCGGAACATCGGCGCCCACTACTACCAGATCATCTACCCCGTGCAGCTGCGACACCACGAGAAGATGGGCATCTCCACCAGGGAGGTCAACACGCAGAAGGTGAGAGATAGAGGAGAGTGTGACTTTTATGTAGATGTATTATACGTGGGAGAGCCATGCTTCGGCACGAATGGGCCGGCTCGACCGGAGTAATACCACGTTCTCACAGAAAACCGGCGTGAAACAGCGCTTGCGCTGTGTTTCGCCGAGTGAGTGAGTTTACCGGAGGCCCAATTCCCTTCCCTATCCTCCCCTATTCCCTTCCCTTCCCATCCCTACCCTCCCCTATTACCCTATTCTCTCTTAAAAGGCCGGCAACGCACCTGCAGCTCTTCTGATGCTGCGAGTGTCCATGGGCGACGGAAGTTGCTTTCCATCAGGTGACCCGTTTGCTCGTTTGCCCCCTTCTTTCATAAAAAAAAAATGCATGTCGACGATGCATAGATCTGACGGACTACGCATCTGTTAGTAGCTTGATGCGCAATGTTGGGCAGTTGTTATTCGCTAAGTAATTAGGCGATGCGATATGCATGTTTTAATGAGCCATCCATCCAATTCTTTCACGGTTTCTTCTCGTCCGATTAGTTCTTACATACCCGTCCTGGGTGTAGGTCAGTCAAGATCATCAGCCAACGTTTAATTTCTTCAGTTCCAGTAAAACATTTTTTTACTCTTACTACTATTATCAAGATCATCAGCCAACGTTTAATTTCTTCAGTTCCAGTAAAACATTTTTTTACTCTTACTACTATTAATCTTGAACTGCTGCTTAAAGACTCGTGTTCCTCGCTGAGCATTTGTGTATTAAATCACTTTTTTTTTGGAGTTATGAATGCAGTCTTATTCTAAGCGATCTAAAGAACATACATTCATAACTCAACATGTAATTATTGTGGGATGATACACAATTAATGCTTAAATCGTCCATTATCAACAATACGCGCCTATCAACTAAAACTTGAAATCGGTCTAATCTTTCCGCGAATAGCAATTAGTTTTCACATGTCCCTACAGTGCAGGTTCCCGCAGAGCTCCGCAACCGGCAATCCGTTTCCAGGGTAATTTAGTGTTGGGTAACAATAAAATTACTCACTGCACCGAAACTTCGTTATTTGAATGCCTTTGTGCCTTTTGGGGATTTATAAAAGAAGTTTAATTCAAACTAGACTGTAATCTACGTATATTCAAATTGCATCGAAACAATTTCAGAGCTAATTTAAATAATTACAAAAGCACATAATATAATTCATGATCCGTCTAATGTGTTTTTTATTTGATATAATATATATATTGTATATAAATGAAAAATATTTTTTAATTTTGTTAGTCTCGCTAAAACCCGTTTGATCTTAATCTTGAAATATTCGTGGAACTTGGAAGTCCAGGGAATGTTAATATTATGGAAAGTGACACGAAGTTCATCTAGTTTTATATGTATAATAATAGGAATCACTTAAGTACCTCCATAATTTTGCAACATCAAAATTAAAAAAATAATAATAATAAGCATTTTTTTAATATTCTCTTGTTTTATTACCACTTTCATAGAACAAATCAAAGCACAAGATCAAAAGAGTTTATTTCTCATTTAATCGCATGCACCATGCTGTTCCCAAAGCATACTAACATATCATTTG
This sequence comes from Aricia agestis, assembly GCF_905147365.1. NCBI lineage: Eukaryota > Metazoa > Arthropoda > Insecta > Lepidoptera > Lycaenidae > Aricia > Aricia agestis. The sequence goes on along the minus strand of NC_056416.1, from coordinate 14,987,690 downwards.
TGTGTCAAAGAGAAGGGTTCATCACAAAGCCTCTGTTCTAATTAACAAGTATGAATTATTCCCAGCTCTTGGTGCGATTCATGTGGCCCAGAAAAAAGTTTCTATTACGCCTAACTCCTGAAGCACTTTTTGTTTACCAGACGGTTTATGGGATGTTTAAAATGCCTGTAAATACGAGTGTTATACCTGGAGTTTGAAACATACTAATATTATAGATATGCGAAATAAAATATATTATCATTTGCTTTTATTTCTTTTGAAAAATTCTTAGCTGTTTCATTTGAATATTACGTTTAAAATGTGGGTAGGTATTTTTATGTCTTTTTTAGCTTTGATTGATGTCTTAATAATTATTGAATTCAGCTACTATACCTAGCCAGCCACATTATGTTTCTTCATACTGACTGTCACAGCTGTCACCAAAATCTTCACAACATAAAATTTTATAATGATACTAGCTGTCCCGGCAAACGTTGTTTTGCCATATAATTTTTTATTTTTTTTGTATGAAAAATAGATGTTGGCCGATTCTCAGACCTACTCAACATGCTCACAAAATTTCATGAAAATCGGTCAAGCTGTTTCGGAGGAGTATGGCAACGAAAACTGTGACACGAGAATTTTATATATTAGATAGCAACCTAATATGCGTCACACAGGTCGCAGACTTCGCATTTCCCTCAACGATCTTATTTTCGAATTTAGATGTTCCCGCACGAAGATCGAACTTCGCAGTTTCTGATCGAAAAGAATTAATTACAAAGTTCTCGTGTGCAGAATATTTATTACCTGCAAAAGACGCGGCGAGTGATCGCCGGAGTTCCGCGCAAGTTTAATTGGCTCAGATATTGTGTTTGCTGAGCCGTTTACGTGCCGTTAAGGGGGCGACTAACCCTAAAGCTTAGGCCAAACCTACGCGACTAGGCGACTGCGAAGCGGAGCGTCAAGTTGTCAAATGTGTGTATTGTATACAAAAAACACATTTGACAACTTGACGCTCCGTCACTGACGCGTAGGTTTGTTCTAAGCTAAGTTTGGTACAACTACTCGTAATATATATTCTGTGGCTAAGTGTCGATTTTATAATTCATTTTTATACTTGAAAATAAGCCCCGAATCGTTTCATTTTCTAAAATTAGATACTACATTATAAATTTCCGAGAATTCGATCTGAGCAAAAACACGATATCTTAAAATTTTCTCGATAGAAAAAAATCACAAAGATGCATCTAATTTTCACAAATTTTTCATATATTGCCATAACCGTCCATTGAACTAAGTTAATATTTTAACACATTGTATAAAATTCTATCATTGAGAGATCGACCTAGCGGATTTTTAAAATGTTGTATATTTATCGAGTTATTGAGAAAAAACTAATTTGGCGAAGAATCCGCGTCGTTCTTTTTCACCTGGCATATGAAAGACGGGCGTGAGTGTGAAGAGAGAAGGACGATGTTTGATTTTTGGGGTTAGTCGCCCTCTTAAATCTCGGCTTACGCTGATATGGGACAGTAGCTTGCATTGGTTACTGACTTCAGAAGCTGTGATCCATTCTAATATTATAAATGCGAAAGTGTGTCAGTCTATCTGGCTGTCTCTATGTCTGTTGGCCTGTTACCTCTTGACGTCTAAACCGCTGAACTGATTTTGCTGAAATTTGGTATGCTGATACTTTGAGTCCAGAGAAAGGACGTAAAATACTTTCAATCTCAGAATTACGTACGGTTCCCGCGCGATAAAAGTATTTTGACGAAATGGAGTATCGGGCGTCATCTAGTCATAAATAATTTTCTTTTTACAAATCTCGTCTTGTATCTTAAACAGATTTATCCGTGCAGATGTCTACAGAATCGTATGCAGTAGTGCAGGAGCCGTAAAATTCGCGGCACTAAAAACTATCTACATCCTTGCTCGGGGCTCAAAGTAGCTCACATATAAATTGATTTAGCGGTTGTATCTAACACCTCTTTACGCTTAGTAAAGAGGTTTTTTGGTATTTATAATAGAAGAAGATGAAATAATTTTAAACTTAAACTGAAATAGTTTTATACGTGGGAGAGCCATGCTTAGGCACGAATGGGCCGGCCCGACCGGAGAAATACCACGTTCTCACAGAAAACCGGCGTGAAACAGCGCTTGCGCTGTGTTTCGCCGAGTGAGTGAGTTTACCGGAGGCCCAATCCCCTACCCTATTCCCTTCCCTACCCTCCCCTATTCCCTTCCCTTCCCTACCCTCCCCTATTCCCTTCCCTTCCCTACCCTCCCCTATTCCCTTCCCTTCCCTACCCTCCCCTATTCCCTTCCCTTCCCTACCCTCCCCTATTCCCTTCCCTTCCCTACCCTCCCCTATTACCCTATTCCCTCTTAAAAAGCCGGCAACGCACCTGCAGCTCTTCTGATGCTGCGAGTGTCCATGGGCGACGGAAGTTGCTTTCCATCAGGTGACCCGTTTGCTCGTTTGCCTCTTTATTTCATTTTAAAAAAAACTTTTAGTTGGCTTATGACTACATAACACCACACAATGCAATAATTGTTAGTAGATAATACTACGTGTTACTACTCAAACTCGGTTTTATTTGAGTACGCTATAACAAAACATAGTATTTATAGCGGCTTAAAGAGGCGTGGATCTTTTCATTATCGATCTGTTTATGTTTCTTTATTGTAAAAGCTATTGAGGTTTACACCACTCTCACCATCGCTGCCATGTACATACTTGTCACCAATTAGTATAGACAGTTCTAATTGTTATACTTTCATTGTATCCCCGCTGGGACCAGCTGCTGGCGTCCGACGCACTCCAACAATTACCTATTAGCTGAGCAAACATCTGCTGGACAGCGCTCAGCAAACAACAGGAGAGGTTTATACATATAAATTACTTGTATAGTGTATACAGTGTATACTCATGAGACATGCATCTAACGGCTTCACTAATGATTATTTAACTTTAATATTTCACAGAATATGTAAATGGAGTTTATGTGAAATCTTTATGAAAGTTAAATCATCAAGAAATCTCTCCAGGTAAATGGAAATTGAATTTACTAAATTCGATATTTAAAAGTAAGTGGAATTTAGTTTAAATATTTTTAGATCAAAAGACAGTAACGCGACATTATCTACGCATAAGCAGCAAAATTACTTACTAAGGGGCTGTTTCACCACTTCCTGATAAGTTCCGGATAGGCTATCCACAATTTTTCTGACAGATATAATATAATTATATTTTATTTGATATCATAGTAGGCTATATCTGTCAAATAAACTTATTTCCACAACTGGATAGCCTATCCGGCAATTATCAGGAAGTGGTGAAACAGCCCCTTAGTTTTATAAATATTTTGTAGTTTCTATACCTGGAGCATTTCCGTAGGTAACTTCTTCATAGATACATCAAGTATCTACTTGAAATATCCCGAGAGATGTCATCCGTCTTGGATTCCAACTTTATGTAACTGATGTCCAAATCCCAACTTACCTACGTATTAGCCATATAACTCTATTTTATTTCGTCTTCGATGAGAGTTTATTTGACTTGAAAGGCATCTTTTCCCTATTGAATAAGTGAAAAACTGTGCAGGTAAAATCGTCAAAATTTGGTTAGTGCTAAAACTTTGATCTGTCGTAAAATTTAAAAGCAAAAAAGTGACCGCGACAACTGTACATTTGTTTGAATTACCAATTAAGTGATTGGATGATTTAACAGAGCTAAGTGATTACATTTATTATTCCTTTTTTAATTGCGATGAACTACTAACAACAATTTTCCACCTCAAAATTAAACATTTTATACTAAAAATAGGTTCTGTATAAAATATAACACAAAAAGAGCCATCAATATCAATATAGAGCGATCACATCAATATACGATACTCAAATAGTAGGAAACAAGTGAGTGAGGATATTATATGAAAATCCTTGCGAGCGATGTCGAAAAAACCATGTCATCCGGGGATAAAGATAGTTTATAATACAGGATCGTGGTACACTGAGCGCGAGGCGACGAGCCAAGCAACTTTGCAACCTATGATTTTAATTTACAGTCAACATATTTACACTTCCAAGCATATTTTCTGAGAAAAAGTTGTGGTGACTAGTATAGTAACAGTAAGCCAGTGGTCAGGAAAAAAACTTTTTTTTTATTTACACTTACACTTACAGACTTTTTTATTTGCACCGAAATTTTCATTGTGATAATTATCATGATGATAATTGACAACAATACGTAAATGAAAGCATTAACAAATCTATGTTTTTGACTGTTACGAGTACGTAGCGTTCAGAAAGAGATAAACAATCAGTAATTACTGTATGTACTGATATAGTTTGATAAGTATTATGTATGGTAGTAATTATATTGAGCATTTGAAGATGGATGCACCGGTGTACGGACAAACCCATCAGGTTTTTGTGACACCGAGTTTTGTTCAATAGATAAATAAAACAGTTTCCTGGCTAAGAAAATAAATTGTTGAACACGAGTTTAGCGTGAATCGAGCCTTACGTTCAAATATTACAAGTGTCGCAGGAGGATTATTGTGCAAACATAAAACATTATAAGAACATAAAACATTACAAAAACATAAAACATTATAATAACATAAAACTCCCGCGGAGTAACTCATAACGGTAGAACAGCGTTACGTTAATGTAATACAAAAGTTACTTTTCCCCTTAATTTGCTCATGATGTGTCTTAAGTGTAACGTTTTTTTGTATATTTTGAATTCTTTATGACAGATCTATATTGTATATACAGATGATATTATGGCTATACATACAATATTCTTGTCTCTCAAGCTACTTTTCTAACATACTTTTTTTATTATTAATGTTAAGTATTTAAAAATATACACATTTCATTGACGTTTTAGTATATTCAAAAATTCGTGATTTTAACTGGGGCATTTCAATTTTGGCTGGAATACTAAATTTAAAAAAAAACGTATAAAAAGAAACGACAAAAACAAATTACAAGGCACAATTTTTCCATTACGTCCCAAAGCTCATTTCTTGGCTCTGGCCGGAGACTGACGATCCAATTTCAATATATTTTTCTTCAAAGTAAAGCATTAAGTTAGTATTCTCAGGTTTGCCTGCGACGCATTTTTCTGTTATTAAAATCTGAACAGAATCTTTAGCCGGAGCGAGCTCATGAAATAATTACCCGGAGAGAATATCATTTCCAATTCTTTTGAACTTTCCAAATGAAAGTGAATATTGTGGATTCAATGTGACTTTGTGAATAAAGTCGGATTGTTTTATGTTTAATGAATAAGTAACTGTTTAACGAATAACATTGTTATGTTAGAACACCGTATTGTGTATAAACTGTAAACGAGTTTTATGTATAAACCCCACCGTCACCTATCTGTCGATTTAATAAGTATCTTCATTCTTCTCGTTAATTAGTGAAGTTCAGTTTGAATGGCTCATTTAAAAATGCAACTTATCACATCGTTTTGCACTCACGTTGCACTGTAAACAGACTCTAAGCAGCCTTAATAGTGGTAACATAACGTCATAATATTATCTTACTCCGCACTCAGAGACGAATATTTATTACTTAACTGAATTTAATGAAGATTTTAACGTAAGTCCCAATATGTACCGGGTTTAATAATAGTTAAACATCAATTTAATAAAGAGTTTGACAGATAATATTATCTATCAAACTCTTGTCATTGAAGTTTAATAATCATTCAAAGTCACTTAGTGCGGCCGTCTTCACGTTATCAGACGTTATGTGCACCATTAAATATGCCATTTTAACTTAGAAGTGATATAGAACATTAGAATTGATTTCGAACGATCAAATGATCGTTCGAAATCAATTCTAATGTTCCATTTGTAAATACAAATGGAAACTACATCCCTTAAGAAAGCATTATCTAGCAATACGTCATACTTCAGTACGTACGTCGTTAATCATCCGCCAAGGCTGAATTGATAACTCAAATATTATTTGGTTTTTACAAGTTTTGGCGCCATTCCAAAGTCTTTGTTGTACAAAATAAACAAATAAATAGTCATACGATCACAAATGGACTATGTGAGAAGTTATCGGTCAGCCGGTTGGCGAAGCGTTCGTAAAAATATGATGGCTACGACAAACAAAATTATTCAATTCTTGCGTTTAGCTCTTATCGCATACTTATTGAATAGAGAAATTGTTACATTATTTCTATTCTATCTCATACCATAAAGTTGTCTTTTAAGTTTTAACACTTTATATTAACTAGCTATTTGACCGAGTTTTGCTCGGTATTCGATAAAACACGAATAAAATTACATTTTCTAAAAATGATTCCTAGTTAGAACGATTTATCGCCCCCGAAACCCCATACTAAATTTCATGAAAATCGTTGGAGCCGATTCCGAGATTCCAATTATATGTAATATACAAGAATTGCTCGTTTAAAGATATAAGATTAATAATATATCAATTTTGAAGAGAGTTGTCATAATATTATTATAAAGAGTTTGATTTCAATAATAAGAATTCCGGAAAACTCGTTTTGTTGCAAATTTAGTTTTCTTTAAAATAATTCTTAGTGACTTCTACCATTAAACAGGTAAAAAATGGCAAAAAATGATAATTGATCAAAAATTTAATGGTTTCACATGAATTTTACAATGTTCAGGTGGAAAAATTATAATTGTCATTACCACGTCCTCATTACATATTTGATGCAAGTGAAGACACCTTTTATTGTACGATTTCCATAGACTAAGTCCACAGAACAGTTTTAATAACTTGCAATATATTAATTATTTCTACGCCTACGAAAAGTGCAAAAAATCAATGTAGGTACATAAAAATAATATGTAAAAAGTTGAAATGTCAAAATAATAACAAAGGTCAATCAAAGAGCTAAGCTTGGTGTTATTTTTCTGAACCGTGCAATTTTACTTTTTAGTATTCCTAAGTGTTCCAAGCCGTACGTCGTACATGGCCGCACTATCGCGCCCGCAGCTGGCGACCGTGTCCCGGTGCTGGCGCGGCGGATTTCACTTCTTCCCCAAATGTATTTGCTAATTCTCCGCAAATACCGACGAAACGTGCTTATACATATAAGCATTCACATGAATGCGCTCCATAAAGGATACGGTGCCATATGCTGGTTCACCGCGTGCCAAACGTGTTTCTTCTTTTCTTTAAATAATCCTGCAGATAAAAAAGAGTAGTTGTAAAAAGTCAACGTCGATCTAAAAGGTTTAAAAGTATACGCCTTGAATATTCACACAGTTAAAGTTGCAAGAAACAACCGAAACTAAGCAGTATTTAAAGTGAAGCTTAAAACAATTCCAAGTTCTTTAAGGTTATGCCTAAATGAATTCCGAAATAATGACCGCGGCAGTCGGCGGAGTTGGGAAGTTTGCGCGGCGATTCTTACCGTGCTACTGAAGCCGGGGAGCTCGCATAAATTATCCAACACGGAATAGTTTACGGTTTATGTTTACAAACTTACTAACCGCTATTTTCTTTGTAAAAGTTTGCTCAGATTCAATTACTGATCCGCCGGAGCCGGTCCCGACGAAGTTTCACTTAACCGTGTTACGACAGGACGGTTGAATTTCTGGGTTTACGAGTTCGCCAAAGATTATTAGGGTGAGCGTTCAAGACGGCGTTACGCCTTATTAGGACTTAAGTTTTTGCATGGAGCGTTATGATATAAACTAACTCGAGCGACGCGAGGCAAACAAAAGGTCGGCTGAGTGCTGCTGCTCGATTTGATTAAATTTGTTTTGAATCGCAAGGTAATTTCGTTTTAAGTAAGTCTCGACTTCAAAGTAAATCAGACGAGACATAAGAACCATTGAGAGAAGTTAGTCTCGCGCATCTCGCGCCCGATATTCGCTGATTTAGTTGACGAGGTCCATTTTGTAGAATCGAATAAATTCAAATACGACGAGGCTTTTCAAAGTTCGTCTAAAGGAGAAAAAGACGTTGACACCGAATTTCATATTTAAATAGTAAACATACAACGCACCTGCAGCTCTTCTGATGCTATGAGTGTCCATGGGCAACGGAAGTTGCTTTCAAACAGGTGACCCGTTTGCTCGTTTGCCCCCTTATTTCCTAAAAAAAATTAAACAATAAAGAAATTTAAACAGATGCACAACAACATACACATTGCAATTTCTCGTAGTATGATGAGTTAAAAAAAAAGTAGGAATTAATTTTCAGGGCAACCAAGTCCTCAAATAATTAACATAAGCTCCATAAATCTAAAACAATTGACGTAATAAACAGGTAATAAAATGTTATAAATAGCCAATAAATGTACGATAATGCCAATGATGTATGAAATCGGCGGCATTAACACGTTGAGTCACATCGTCGGAAGGCGCGCGTCGCGGCCGTGCGGTGCGGTCTGCGGTACCTGCATCTCTTTGAGTTTCCAGATTAGTTGCCGAGTTAACGTTGTTTGATTAAGTTTGTTTAACGCGGTTTACTGCTGGGAATAAATAACAACAATATTCGTGTTATTCCACGTATCCGTAGTATGTACTCAATACTCATGTTATAGAAGCCTATTTATTGGGGATTATTACACAGGGCTAGTTTTGCCTCGGGACGGCGACTGTTAAACCTTAAAGTTTATAATGTAATCTTGTTGCAGGGCAGAGGATACGGACCGGACTACCAGCAGGGAACGAGATCCAGAGCAAGGGTGAGCTTTACAAAATAATTACGATATTTTTGACCCGTCGTCTCCAGTTATCAAACTACATGAGACATCTGTGGCTTCTGTCTTGGCTTATACTAACAATTAAATTATATGTTAAATGAAAAGACAGCATAATTATTAATTTTCCGTCGTCTAGTACATCTGCAACCTAACTAGGCCGGCAACGCACGCTCTTTTAGGCTGGTATAAATAGTCAGTACTCAAGATGCATCTCGGTCTCAAGACACGGTTCAAGCTCTGTGATTGGTTGGCTGTCAACATTTGGACCAATTACAGAGCCGAACCGCTTCTTGAGACCGGATCGCATCTTAAGTACTGACTATTTATACCAGCCCTAATGTTGCGAGTGTCCATGGGCGACGGTAGTTGCTTACAATCAGGGGACTCGTTTGCTCATTTGCCCCCTTATTTTATAAAAAAAAATACAAGTCCTTTAGGTACTTACCCGAGCCGGACTGACGTTGTGTTATCATTATTATTCCAGCGCCAATATCAGAAACACTAATAAAATTAGTACGATAGTGGTAAGGGGTAATAAAATTTGCAACATGTTAACATAATACGTCACGTACTGGCAGCAAATTGTCTTGGCAAGAGACAGAAGCCCAAACAAATTGGCTGCGGCCCCGCACGAGACCGCCCGTGCTTTAATTAGGAACCAGATTAAAGGCGTCGCGGTGATGTATGAGAAATTTCCAGATATCATTCCGGTTGGCCCTTGACGCTTTGAAATGTAATTTTGAGAGCAATTTTGTTTGCTTTTGATTCATGACTCATTACTGGATAATTAAGATGAGATTCTGCGACTTGTTCGGGTGTGAATAATTATACACCTTACAGGTTTCTTGAGCTTAATTCGGTTCAATGAAGCTCGTTATAGCGATTTTTTTAACTTCAATCAATTAATACTTTCGCTCTTTGCCTTAGCTACTACGGCTATATTAACCTTGTATTTTATTACCATATTAGTGATCGAAGACCATTTTATATTTTTTTATTAAAATAGCAAATGTATGACGTACGATTATCCCCTAAAGGCTAAAGCTATTTGGTACAGTTGAAGCCTGAAATGTAAACTCATGTTCAAAAAGTAATTGAGAAAGGGTAGGTGTTGCCATGCTTCTAAGAAGCAATACGACTTCTGAGTCACATTTCAATTGACATATTGGAAGCGAGAAACTGACTGGAGCCTATAAGTCAAGTTAATTAACCACCAAATCCCTTAATCCCAGCTCTTCAACGCCTCACGTTGGCATTATGATATGGATTTAATTCAAAGCGCGCCAACGGTTTAAATCACACCTGGCAACGTTGGCACACGTGTACCAACTTACATACCTCATTTGCCTTCACCTGATGAACTACAGGCTAATACGGCTCCTAAATCCAATCACTTAGGATCGCTTTCGCCTGAACCGCCTGGAACAAATATCGCTCGTAAGAAGATATTGGTTACTTACAGAATTAATTTAGCAAAGTTGCGACATCGTACTCGGAAATCCAGTATTACGCCATAATGAATTTTATTAATACGGCAATAAAGTTCGTGTAGCTCAGCTGGAGTGTACCACGATGTCATGTACAGTATTTAGGTGACTGCTTCTTGTTACAATATATTGTGTCGGACACAAATATCCGCCATCTTGGCCGAGTCCAGCCATGCATTAATTTGAGATACATAGTGTCTGTAGAACATGAACAATCGTCGTAATAAACCTTTATACATCTAGTACTACTGAACGAAGAATATACTTTTCAGAAGCCGATCCTGGCCAATAGTTCCATCTATCGAAAATTGTATTTTCGCTGTCCCGGATTAAATGTTTAAGTCGTATAGAATCGGTGTGGATACAATATAGAGCGCGCTTAGTATTCGAAGAAGCGATACCGGTTAAGCCCCGTGTCTCAGGGCTTTGAATTGACGAAGCAATTCCGAGGGGATACGACTTAGATACGATTCTATAGCGGGACGCGGGGCGCTGCGGGGCAAATAGAGACTTCATGCCTCGACGCCCATGCAATTCATGAAAATGGCTCCTTGGGAAGCGCAGCAACAGTTTTCACTCGAATCAAATTTCTTTGCTAACTGATAACTATTGAAGGATCTATTCCCCTTGCGATTGAAAATAGATCTTTCTACAGTGCAATCTAAATGTATTTTTTTTGGAAAATGTATTTTCAGTACTTAGTAGTGAAAAAATCATAAGCAAAAAATATAAAAACTTGTGCCTTTCTATCTGTTTGTTATCTCTTCAGCCGCTGCACCGAGTTTGATTTTATTAAGGGTGGGTTGCACCAGAGGCGTAGTTATAGTTAAGGTTAAGATTATTGACAAATATGGCGTCCATTATGGACTTTTACTAGGGATTTGACAGTTTATTTGACATTTTGTTATGGTTAAAGTTAAAGTGGTGCAACCCACCCTAAGTGTAGAAATACCTGCATCCCGGGTAAAGATAAAAAAAGTATGAAATATAAACGAATTGCTATATACAATAGCGCTGCAGACAACATCTAGTAAAATAATCTCGGGGGGCACGGTAGTCGCGTAAAGACGAGCCAAGCGAAGCGCAAAGGCACTACCTACCGTTTCTGGAAACGTTTCGTCGTAGTTTTAAACTCTCGTAAGTCGTAACTTTGGTTTGGATAATGCCAGATAGTTCAAATTTTCAAGATATTTTAGTGATTTCATTTTCCAATAACATCTAAAACAATTACGCACTTGTAATAATGAATGAATGGATGAAAATTCTTTATTGCACCAAAAATACTAAACTAAACCCATAGTAAAATGCCAAAACTAATAAACCAAAACCTTAGACGCAATGAAGCGTAATGATAACAGTTTACATAATCGAATGGAGAACATCAGGAAATCCTCACCAAGCCCATAGTTGCAAGTAGTAAGATAAAATGAAGAAGGCCGGTCTTAATTACGTACGTGATGGGGCGCGGCTCCTCCGTAATTATTTCAGCCTTTATATTTTCCTCTTATTGGAAAAAAGCGGGAATCCAATCGTTGGCGTCTATGACGTGAATAATTTTCAAACAGGCTTTGACGGTTTTAATTATGGACTCTTAATTATGCCGCTGAAATCCGCGCAAATATCGGTAAATATTATTCGATGCTTTTAAATTTGTGTTTTTTTGGAATGTTTTATTACTGTCCGCCTTTTCCTGGTTCGTGTATACAACGTTTGTCTGTGTTTACTGTTATTAGCTATATTTTTAAAAATTCAATTACTTACTGGGAATTGTTATCATACAGTGTTATCCATACAAATATTATAAATGCAAAAGAGTACCGGTCTGTATGACTGTTTATTACCTTTTCACGATCAAACCGCTGAACCGATTTTTCTGAAATTCTGCATCTATATACTAGATACTTTGAGTCCCGAGAAAGGACATAGGACACTTTTTATCCAAAATAGTTAAGGGGGCGACTAACCCTATTCGTGTCGATTTTATAATTCATTTTTATACTTGAAAATAATCCCCGAATTGTTTCATTTTCTAAAATTAGATACTACATTATATTTTCGAGAATTCGATCTGAGCAAAAACAACCTTAAAATTTTCTCGATAGAAAAAATTCACAAAGATGCATCTAATTTTCACGAATTTTTCATTTATTGCCAAATCCGTGCATTGACTAAGTTTAAAATTTTAACACATTGTATAAAATTCCATCATTGAGAGATCGACCTAGCTGATTTTAAAATATTTTCTATTTATCGAGTTATTGAGAAAAAACTAATTTGGCGATGAATCCGCGTCATCCTTTTTCACCTGGCATAATATGAAAGACGGGCGTGAGTGTGAAGAGAGAAGGACGATGTTTGATTTTTTGGGTTACTTTCCCTCTTATGATTTATTTTAATCTCAATGCTAATAAAATAATAACCAAACTCGTCACTCGACCATATTATTAATGTGCCATATTGTTTGTCGTTGCGCGATTATTAAATGATGTGATACTTAAATTGAAGAAGTTGACGGGCAGTGCATGGATGGAGGGTTCCGCTAAACGGACAGCGATAGGCTGGTAATGATTTACAAAATGACTATACCTGCTGTACACTGTACCTGCTGTACCCTGTTAGAGCTCAACAGGTATATTCATACCTGTTGTTGAGCTCTAACAATAATACAGAAATGCATCCATTATGCTGTATGCACTAAAGTTCATAAATTGATGGAACGGTCTTTTTAAAAGCAAACTCTTGTATACGGTGAAAATATTGTCACGTGAATCGTGAGTGACGGGTGGTAAAGCATGATATATCGACAGCAGTTTGACAAAAGGAAAAGGCTTTCGGAGATAAGACCGACGTCGGCGGGGCTAGTGATCGCCATTTGTATGTCTTCTGTCCCACCCATTCGTTTGAGCCCCAAAGTGATTGTGTTCCTATATTACAGTAGTCTCTACACCATTTTATTTCAATTTGTTATTTTTTACTTTTTATTTAGCATGTGAAATGCTATGCTATAAACTTCATAAATATTATTGTCTTTTCTCTGATGTTGTTTGACTGCAGCACTGTTATTTAACAGCGTTGACGTTTGGTAAGTCCGCTTAAACGAGCGTTTTGCCGCTACATCGCGAGATCACAAGCTGCAGGTAACGATTTATTTAAAAGGGCGACTAACGCAAAAATTAAAAAATCAAACATCCTTCTCTCTTCACACTCACGTCCGTCTTTCATATGCCAGGTGAAAAAGGACGACGCGGAATCATCGCCAAGTTAGTTTTTTCTTAATAACTCGATAAATATACAAAATTTTAAAAATCCACCATCAATGTCTCTATGATAGCATTTTATACAACGTGTTCAAATATTAACTTAGTTTATTGCACGGTTATGGGAATATATGAAACATTCTTGAAAATTAGATGCAGGTGATTTTTTTCTATTGAGAAAATTTTAAGATATTGTGTTTTCGCTTAGATTAAATTCTCGAAAATATAATGACGACCTCTGTGGCTCAGTTGGTTAGTTGTTGGTAGCCGGGGGTCGCGGGTTCGAATCCCGCCGACGGAACAAGAAAAGTTTTCAAAGTTCCTGGGTCATGGATGTGTATTAAATATGTGTATTATATAATAAAAATCTTAAATATATGTATAGTATAAAAGTATTAAATATATTTCCATTGTCTGGTACCCGTAACACAAGTCCTTCAGGTACTTAGCACGGGGCTAGACTGACGTGGTATGAAAATCTTATGCACCCTCTATATACCCTAAGTAACTTTCTATTAGTAAGAGGGGTATGTTTATAAAATGAAACAATTTGGAGCTTATTTACAAGTATAAAAATGAATTATAAAATCTACAATTTGGGTTAGTCACCCCCTAAATAGTGGCGCGTTCGTGCCGTCATTGCTTGTGAATTGTGATCATGCGGTGTAGCCGCCATACCGCGCGTTCGGGAGGAAGCATATAAACCGAAATTATGTAGTTTAATACTTTCAGTATACAAATCAACCTGCTATAAATAAACCAATACTATCAAGTAACGTTAGCTAGTATAAGGTTAACGTATAGAATAGCACTTGGATCGAATTAGTTATCCAGATTCAATCGTCACCCGATCCGGCATATCAGATGACACTATCCCGTAACAAATATCGGGCTTTCATCACAGAAATCAATATACTATTTATAGTATATATTTTGTCATCAACACCAGAACATCAGATAGTATGTTGCTCAATTACTAGACGTTTTCGTTTAAGTCTACAGTATATAATATGATATAATATAACGTTACTAAGGATCGCCCAATGGTCGAAATTCGACCTTAGTTTCAACGACAATAGGGCTACTAATTACTACCTCTATTTTGTAAAACAATATTGACTTTATCATATTTTTTTTCAACTCTTGTCTCTGGGCCTCAGCTGATCTCAGGCTGGCCGTATAAGCATTGTCTAATAGTATCTAAGATTCAATAAAAAAAAAACTACAATCCATTTTCAATTTGTCAACTTGTTGTCAACAGACTTCAACCATAAATAAGTATAATTCGTTCATATAGGCTTGTCACTCAAAAATCTGTCATTTATTATGTGTGTGTGTGTGTGTGTGTTGTAGTATGTGTAATGTTTTATTTGTTAAAAAAATATACGATAAAAGCATAATTTCAAAACAATATTAGCTCGATGCACTTCTTCACCATATAAACTATAACTGTGCAAAATTTAATTCACCTACGTTTCCCCATTTTTCGTCAAACCCTTTTGACAACAAATTTTTGGCTTACGTATTAATATATAGATTATAGTTAAACCAGGTCTTGAATGTAATTAATAGTAAATGTCTGTATAGACCCTGTGAAACGTGTGTGTAACTTAAACAACTTGTCTAACTATTCATACGTTAAACGCATGTATAAGAAGATTTTAATAGTAGAACCAATATATTATTTAAAATCTTAAATCAATCATACACATATTTTATACACACCAAAGACCAAGGAACATTGAAAAGTCTTTGTTCCATTGGTGGGGTTCGAACCCGCGACCCCGGCTCTAGCTGCCACACGCTGAACCACAGAGACACAGGTCGCCAATATTCGACCGTTATTTATGCAAAATACACGTAAACGTACAATTTCGCCCGCAAATAGTTCGTAATTTAATAAATCGGTGCCGTGTTCATAAAATAAAACCGCTAATGGTGTACATTAGTACTTCATGGCTCGCGATTAATGTCGGTCAATTATTGAAGCCGACGGCCCGGCTCCATTAGCTAGACAACTGTGAAATCATTTAGAAAATTCCTACGATTTACGCGAGTGACTCCGCTAATGACTTCATCGGGGTGTTTTTGTGGATTTCCATAGTCACTAATCAGCAGATCCGGTGGTTTTTTAAATTGGGTGTAATGGCTCATTTTTAACCGACTTCCAAAAATTTTGAGGTTATATGTTCGGCTGCGGATATTTTTGGTTCATAGGTAGATGACCGTTATTTATCGGGTCATGCCAATTCAATGCTAATTCTGATCTGTCGGCTAGGTTTGACATAAAACGACCATGCAAATTCTCTGATAGTGAGAAATTGATCGCTGTAAGTCGGGTCATGCCAAGTCAATGTTAATCAGTAATCGTGACCTGTCAGCTAGATGGCTGACATAACGCGACCATAGCACGTAGGTCAGCAAACTGGCTGTTTTTCTTATCTCTACCAACCAAACCTCTACTAACCAAACTTGGAAATAACATATTTCCAACGCGGGAATCGAACCCATGACCCATGATATAATGTAACGCATTACTCTGCGCCACACGACTATGGTAGACAAATCGCAAAAAGTTTTTTTACATCACCATTAAAAACAACTGGCTCACTAACTCCACACGGGTGAATTCTTTTATTCCAAATAGTTCTTCAAAAAACAAAAGGCTATTTATACGTATGGAAAAACAACAGAACGAACCATTCATATCAATTGATTTGCGATGGGCTGGTCGAACGGTAATCTACCGATATTTGGTACAATTAACATAATTTATTTGCTCAATATAATTAACCAATGTAATATTTCACGATCGCAATCATTCACTTCATTTTAAAATTCATTTCAACACAACATCAGATAATTATTTTTGTATCTGAAACCTTTGTTTGTTTACAAAGCATTTACAGATATTTTTGTAAAGTGTATAAATCATTACAGTATCGCTAAAAGTGTTGATGCAATGAAAACAAGACTTTTATAAAAAAACACCATTGACAAATGAATCTGTTTCCTACTGATGCATCTCTAATGCCTAAAAGTACATGTAAAATAAAATAAAAGTTACATAAAGACATGTCCTTGCTCCAGATCCGGCACGATTTCGTTAAGTGACCCATTTCAGCGTGTAACAAGTTAAACTCTAAAACATTTAACCCAATTACTCGAAACTGCACAAGAAATTTAAAAATGACTGAAACATCTAGCCCAATTATGTTCACAAAGAGTAAACGCTCGCTGAGTCTTAGATTATTAACATAGGGGAGAGCTGCCTCTAATTACGTCTCCATTCTTCTCTGATGAATACTTCGCTGACATTAAATTAAGAAGTTTCATCGTTCGCTACATTTATTTTGTCATTTTATGGACCACTTTTATTATCGTCTCTAAAAGTGCTCGCCGTTTTTCATTTTGTAACGTTTATCGTCTCGGACTAGCTGCAATTAATAAGGTATCGTGGAAAATAAACGTTTGCGTGATGGGGAACTGTGTATAGATATCGACCCGTTTATATTTAAAATGCATAAAGGACACCATTAAAAATTAACTTGTCGTTTTGTTAGTAATCTGTATTTTAAGCAAAAACAGTAGGTAGTTTTAGAAGCTATAGTTTTTGTTACCAGTGGATTGGTCCATCGAAACATCGAAAATAAGAAAATTAATCTGCCTCAAAATCCGTAAGTGCATAAACAATATTCGCGTAAACCTAAAAATCACTAAGCAAAATACTCATCTAAAATCAATTCGAGATTCCGCTCTCTCTAATTCGATTGTACCTGATGGAACACTCGGCGTCGGCTGTCAGTTCCAAAGTGGTTCTATTAAATATTAATCCCGAAATTAACCATCTTACCCTTGACAATGGCGGGCAGGGGTTATTATTCATAATAAGCGACAGGAGAGATCAATTCACCCGGAGCTGCGGCGGACCGCATGAATGATTGTCCGCCGTCAGATGCAATAATGAAAATGCCGACGTCGGCAGTCGAGGATTCCGGGATCTTGGCATCGCATTCTATAGGTACGAGTCAATCGAAAATTGAAACATTTTTGTGTTGGGTCACCCTACCTAGTATACCCAAGTTTGAAACTTAAAGTTTTATTCGACAGTATGTTTGCCTGCATTAGATGAGCATGACAGTTGAAATGCGAAAAATAGAAATATTGGCAGATTTTTGGGACAAAATGACGGATTTCGTTAGTCGATCTATTACTTCCTCTATTCATTTTTCCAGTACAAAGCGAGCTGGAAAATTTTTTTTTTCGCCAAAAACAAAAAGTTTTTGTTCTCCGATGAGAATGATTTACTTTGATATCACGAGAGAAATAAATCAAAACTAATCGTGGACAAAATCTGGCTACTTGATGGTAGTCTTAATAAATTGTCGCTAATATTTAAGCTAATCTGTCCAGGGTTCACGCGCGCTGGCGCTACATCACTCGTATTTCGTCACTAGACCTCCAGTAGGCGCCCCTATGATTTGTGATCTCGTGAAGCCATTTTTCATCCGCCCTGTCTTCACTAAATCACGCAGCTACTCCTTGTGGTCCAACTATTGGTACCCCTTTAATCCCGCCGATCCATTCTCGACCCTACGCCGTCGACTCAAGACGTATCTTCTCGAGTCTTCGTCGAACATCTTAAGCATTGTTAATCTTATTTAGTGGGATATTGAGTCTAATTTATTACGTTGTAAGGTGGATTTCTCGATGGCTGAATGGTTTTAAATTGGCGCTGGGGTCTAGCAATATTTTTTAGTTGTTTACCTTACTTTTGTGTAATAAAATTGCTTCAAGGTTTATTCATGTCCTTGCACCATGGTGAATTTAAGTTATAATTTATGTTGTAGATAAATGCTTCTAACGGCCTTCGAACGCTGAGGCTATTTATAACATTATTTTGTATCAAAATGTGCAAACTTATTTTGTGCTTTCATATAAATTAAATTTATCCTGTCACTGTTGTCGCCAATGAAAAAGGTTTATCCCACCAAAAACATAAATGTAAAAGTGGAAAGCCAAGTTCCATACAAAAGTTATTCTTGTCTACGGACTTCGCCGTAAAAAGGATGGAGATATATAATGAGTGCCAAGTTCTATGGAAAATTGAAATATGTATGTATAGGAACCAAATAACATTATGAACAAATAATAGACTATATTTCTTTGCTTTATTGAATGTCTATAACAATTGATGTCATTTAAATAATGTGAGATCCTAAACTAGATTAGATTTGACATGTCTAGTTTTCATCAGAATTAAAATTTTCAATAACTTTATAAAATGACTGACATAAAAGTAAAATAAAACAAATATATAAGGGGGGTCTCCATACAAGAAACACATTTTTTGCCCGGTTTGCACTTAACCGATTTTTTTTTGTTTTTTGATTTTTCCCTACGCTTACACAATTACCGAGCTGGATTCCATATATCAGCCTTCTAGATCATCTAGAACTGGGTTAGGATTTTGATCTATAGGTCAGTCAGTCAGTGATGAAAATGTAGATTTTGCGACGTTAATATCTTAACAACCGTTTGAGCTGTGCTTATAAAATTTAGATCATATTATAAGTTTATCTTGCAAGTCTCATTATATGAGCCAAATTTGAAACGTTTATGTGAAATAATTTCTGAATAATTATGAGGGGGTCAAAAGTAGCTGCAAATGCAGGTTCATGTAATATTACACACGGTGCTGCTCGCCAGTTCTGTTATAATGGAACTTGGCTTGACACGCTACCGCGTGTCTAGATACTGATTGGGTTATAGAGGATTAAAATCAGAGTTGTAATGTAGTTTCAAAGATATAACCTGTTTACTGACGGTATTTACCGAAGGGCTGCTCACATCTACCCTTTGCACACCAACAGCTGTAACCGATTTTGTTGAGCAAACGTAAACACGTGTAATGTCAACATGGATCCCGGACAGTTGAAGTGGCTGAAGGTTGTGGTGGGTGGACCGTGGAAGGTTATTTTAATCTAAATGAAAATGTATTACTTTAATCCCGAGAAGCTAGAGTGTTCTCCAAACAAACTCTACATGACATATTACATATATTATTGCAATGTTGCCCTGACAAAGTGTGCATTGAGTAGAATTACGGACCAAATCTTGATTAATTTCCTAATTTAAGGTGCAAATTACTTATATTAGTACTATGAAGTCTGCTTTTGATCATAATAATATTACAAACACTAAAGATTTTGATTGATTTGACTTAGGTCCGAAATTACTGGACTATAACGCAAAAATATAAAAGTGACTACAGACTAGGGGTACTTTCGGCAAATGTACCATTACTTTGGCATTTCCGTCTGCATGTACATCTCAGGCATCGTGTAGTAAATAAAACATTGGGAAAATAGCGAAAACAAACAGTGGAATATTTATTTCTTCCGAGTGTAGGCATTAACAGAAACCTTTTAAATTGTGATCACGGTATCCACATTCTGGAGTTCCGTTAAATTTGTTGTGCACTTCAACGTCTTCCTTTTCATTACAATTGAAATGTATTCTTTTTGGAGATGAATACATTTTTTCTAAAAAAAAATATTTTTTGGTAATTACACACTTGATCAAATTGGTCGAAAAATGCAATTTAAATTCAATACAACCGTCACTAAAATGAGATAGCACCGGGTAGAGTGCTATCTCATTTTAGTCTTTGAAATTAAATTTCCCGATGAAACAATATTTTCGGATAAACATGTTACATGGCTGGCGCCTGGCACTTACATCTTTATGGTCATACCCACGCTCGAAGTTATAGGTCACTGGTTTGGAAATAATTGTCAACGTAAGCAAAGAAACGCCGCTTACTTTTCCGTAACATAATGATATTCGCTTATATAGACATTATTCATGATGTCTTGAATGTATAAGTAATCATTATTTGAATATGTATTAATGAGCTTAGCGAATATATTATTTCGTATCAGCATTTTCCGTAAAATGCGAGGGACTTACGAGGGGAGGCTTTTTTGTGGTTTGTTATGTAAACCGATTACGTAAGGGCTTATTTAACTGGGACACCATGGCACCAACAATCGTTGGTAGCGGTGACTCATGGTTGTGCAGCCATGGTGTCCCAGAAAAATATACGTATAGCCTTTACAATGTACATAGTTTAACCCACGGAAATAAATCAAGATAGAAAGGCTAAGCGGGTGGAGTACGCGTGTTTCAATCTTGCTCTGTCGTGCAAGATTCATTTAACGTTCATTCAGTCAGCGCGCACGTCTCGACTTGATTACATCGGAGCGGTTGTGCAAAAATGCCTCATTGTGCAGTGTCTAATTGTAAAAACAGAAGTACGAAAGTGAATCAATCAAAAGGAGGCATTTCTTGCCACGGGTAAGTTATTTGTTTTAACTAAAAGCAAAGCAAAAATTGACACGAGCGATACCTTAGCAACGGACGCGCGTCGCCGTTCTATCTTGATTTATTTCTATGGTTTAACTCATCAATTCCCAAGCGGCAGCCGGCTGTCGCATAACAATTGAAAATCTATTGTGTCTGCGATACCCACGACGATGTAGGTGCTACAGACTATGTAAGTACGTACTAAACGTACGTCCACACTTTGTACGTAGTTCACGATACATAGCTTATAGAAACATAACCAAACGCCGCCAAACGGACACTGTCTATACAGCTGTATAGAAACAATTAGACCACGGAAGCGTTATGATAATGGTGATGATGAATGTACATAATCATATTAATAACAACGCCGGGTCGGTCGATGCAAATCATAACGCGTTCTAATTCGCAAATTTAGTTTTGCAAATTCAAAATTGGCGCGCCATATTGGGATTTGGGAATTCAGTACTACCAAGTGTTGATTCGCCTAAATATGTTATTATAATTACCAATGCTGGACTGAAATTTAGTATACATGAGTTAGTAGTTCGGCGTATTATGATATGGAATGGGATAAAAAATCGGTTCAGCTGTTTTTTTTTTATGAAATAAGGGGCAAACGAGCAAACGGCTCACCTAATGGAAAGCAACTTCTGTCGCCCATGGACACACAGGTGCAGGTGCGTTGCCGGCCTTTTAAGAGGGAATAGGAGGCAGGGTAGGGGAGGCAAGGAAGGGAATAGGGAAGGGAAGGGTAGGGAATTGGGCCTCCGGTAAACTCACTCACTCGGCGAAACACAGCGCAAGCGCTATTTCACGCTGTGAGCCCGTGGTATTTCTCCGGTCGAGCCGGCCCATTCATGCCGAAACATGGCTGTACCACGTAAGAAGTTGTTTGGGTGTAAAGAGGTAACAGACAGTCACACTTCTTTCACAGTGAACTCTATGTAGGGGAATGTGAGGTAAAACGATCCCTACGGGTCAAATGATCCCTCCCCTTAAATCAGATTAAACCAGAGGCATCTTTCCAAATGCACGTGAAACGGGTTGCCCATAACCCTGCCAGTTGCCACTTATAGTATCATGGCGATCAGAGCGCTTGGCGAAATTTTATTTAATTTTTTAAAAAAAGTGTTGCTCTGATCTAAATTAAGCCTGTTTTTGGACTTTCATAGCTTTTTACGAATTCGTGTTTATTTAAATGTTACTTTGTTATAGGGTATTAATAGCAGTTACCTAATATTTAAACAGTTTTAGATCACCCCACGTGGTATTTGATGGTCGTGTTTTGATCGATTTCATGGAATTTGGTATATGGGGTGAAATGATCCCTATTTGTGTGCATAAAATGATCCCTGGATATAAAGTAGAAATTGGCGAATATTTTTCTTTTGATGAAATTGTTATTTTATTTTAATTTAATTATTGAAGAACAAATATATTATCAAAGATATCGATTTCAGAAGTCACTACTATCGTGTTTTGCCTTGAGACGGACCGATAAACCGACAGACAGCAAGATCTTAATAAATTTGCTCCCCTTTTTATCCTTTGGCTACCGAAGCCTAAAAAACTTGCTAAAAAACTAAAAGATGCGTGTTTCTTACTTATATGCTTAAATTGGTCATCAATAATAAATATTATCTCTGGGATTGTTTTACCCCAACTCAAGGGATCATTTTATACATAAGGGTGTATAAAATGATCCTTTAGTTAAACTTTTACAAAAACCTCTAGTACAAAAAAAGTACGTACATATGATAAATAAAATTAAATTAAGAAATTTAAAAAAAACCCCGCCAAACAACTTTAAAAAGTAATGAAATAATATTAACTGCCTTTAAGTTCAAATAATTCCTAACTTGTGTAAAGTAATATTTTAGTCCATAATTGTTGTCACGGTGTGTCGGGGGACCGCCAAGTAAATTACAACCTACAACCGCCAAGTCGCTGATTACCTATCTCGATTCAGATCGCTGTGAATTGATCCTTAAACTTGTTATGCGAAATCAAACATCTATTTACATTAGCGGTCCCCCGACACACCTTGACAATAATTATGGACTAAAATATTACTTTACACAAGTTATGAATTATTTGAACTTAAAGGCAGTTAATATTATTTCATTACTTTTTAAAGTTGTTTGGCGGGGTTTTTTTTAAATTTCTTAATTTTATTTTATTTCATACTTTTTAAACTTCTGTTGGTTATAAGTAGTGCAGAATAATTCCTATCAACAGAATCATATTCTCATGATTACCATCTATCAATGTCCTTTTCGATGAGGCCGTTGATATGAGCCCAAACATGAAACCTCCACTTTGGGTTCATAAGAAGCTCGGTTCCTATAGAATCCAGGTGATGCTGCAGCAGCAGCATGTAAATATTTACTGTTTATACTTTATCTACTTCTTAGTGGCTGTCGCAATTAGAATGAGCCCAAACACGAAACCTCTGCTCTAAGTTGGCGAGGAATTGGATATCCTATTGATTAATTACCAGGTGATGCTGCAGCACCAGGTCAACTTTCCATTATTATGTGTATACGTATATTGTATATTTACAAATGTCACGAACTAGAATGAAATATAAAACCCATCTAACGACTACAAGTTGCTAACGGCCTTTCATTAACCAGATAAACCCTGATTGTCCAGCACTGAGCAGGCTGATGATGATGAACTATAGCTAAGAACACTCTCGATCATGTCAGCTTTCAAACAAAAAAACTAGATCAAAATCGGTCCACCCGTTTGGATGCTACGATGCCACGGACAGATACACACACAGACAAACAGACAGACAGACAGACAGACAGACAGACAGACAGACAGACACGTTAAACTTATAACACCCCTATTTTTTGTCGGGGGTTAAAAATAAGTATGCTATCACGAAGTTTGGTAAATTCACTACATCCAGCCATATTGTGATTTTTCCTTCAACTTTAGCCATACTTAAGATTTTTCCCTTTAGGGGATCATTTTACCTCACCTTCCCCTAAGTTACACAGTATCTACACAGTACACACACACCTTAAAGTATTATTTATCACTTAGTATTGTTACACACTATAGAATATTATGCATTCGATGATGCTTTTGCGGCCTTACTCTTCTGAGCCACCGGAACGCAGTGTTGTAGCCTAGCCCTAAAATTTCTGATACACCATTACCAAGTTAAACTTGAATGAATAAAGTCGTTCCACCATCCATCGCTTCTAGAGCGAAAGCATGTTATTCTGTCTCTTACCTCTTCACGCCAAAACCACTGAACATATTTTGCTTATTAAGGACATATCACATACTTTGAGTCCCAGGAAGGGACATAAGATACTTTTTATCCTGAAAAATGCACAGTTCTCGCACAAACGATTTTCTGCTCAACGGAGCTGCGGGCATCGAATAGTGTATTTTATAATAATTTTCAAAGCAAGTCTTCATCACTCAAAGTTTCTTTGTCCCTAATCAAGCTTGTGCATCCATTAAATTTGAAGTAGACCACGATAGTTTTTTATTAAAAGTTCGCGGAGCATTTAAAATCTCTCTTAAATACAGTTTTGTTCCGCACTACGAATAGCTTTTTCGTAGTTAACGAAAAGTTGCTGTAACCGTATTTTTACCGACCACGGGCGTGCGGTGAAATGTTTACCTGTTTTGGTTAAAACGCTTCCTCTGTACGGGGCTGCACGGGGCCGTTCTGGGCTGGCACGTATTCGGAAATGACGGGCCCCGGGAGACGCGCCATTTAACGCGCCCCGCGTGTTTATTGTTTCAATATTTCGAATTTAGAACTTTTTTCTAGGTGGCTATGAGGAAAATTGTTTTTGTTTTTTTTTTACTGCGATCAAGGTCTTCTTCTTCTTTTTTTATTTTTTAGAGCAGGCATTTTTCCCTGCTTCCTGCCAGCATTTTCATATCGCTATAAGACATGACAAAGATAAGAATACTAATAAATGATTATCTTCATATATATAAAATTCTCGTGTCACAATGTTAGTTACTGTTCTCCTCCAAAACGGCTCTACTAATTTTTACCAAATTTTATATGCAAATGCTTATAAATTAATGTCAATAATAAAAGATAACCACATTTTTTTTGTTAAATTGAGTACTTGAATTATCGAAGCG
Organism: Aricia agestis; assembly: GCF_905147365.1. NCBI lineage: Eukaryota > Metazoa > Arthropoda > Insecta > Lepidoptera > Lycaenidae > Aricia > Aricia agestis. The sequence goes on along the minus strand of NC_056416.1, from coordinate 14,962,746 downwards.
CATTTTCATATTATCTAAACAAATAAACTTAATGCTGGAACATGTTGTCCTTGTAAACATTAGAGAGGCCGATGTATCTCGTAACTACGCCTTGGCTCATTATTTAGAAGCTCACAAACGCTCACCGACATTTTTATTTCCTTGGAGTAAGGTTGAAAATTCAAAAGCCACTCTCTCACACATATATCTCAAGTAGAAGTGTAACATCGCCTTAGCACTTATCTGGAAACAGAGCTGTTTTAATACGAATAAAGTGTTTTTACGGTGTGTTCTTTAATGTTTTGTTTTTATTGACTTCGCCATTTTTGTGTTTTACGAAAAGTGAAAATTCCACCATATTAATGGCTCTAATACTCCGCTACAAAAACGCATGCTCTCTGGATACTTAGTTTTCATTTTGCTCCTATATTTTGGTTTTACCTGAAACCTACTTCACTTTCAGTTCTAAAAAATTTGGTGTAAAACCTGCCTCATGCTTCTCCGTTCGGACCGGATTAATATCAAGTATTTTTTTTTTATGAAACAAGGGGGCAAACGAGCAAACGGGTCACCTGATGGAAAGCAACTTCCGTCGCCCATGGACACTCGCAGCATCAGAAGAGCTGAAGGTGCGTTGCAGGCCTTTTAAGAGGGAATAGGGTAATAGGGGAGGGTAGGGATGGGAAGGGAAGGGAATAGGGGAGGGTAGGGAAGGGAATAGGGTAGGGGATTGGGCCTCCGGTAAACTCACTCACTCGGCGAAACACAGCGCAAGCGCTGTTTCACGCCGGTTTTCTGTGAGAACGTGGTATTTCTCCGGTCGAGCCGGCCCATTCGTGCCGAAGCATGGCTCTCCCACGTATAAATAATCAATACCACTAGATGAATATCACTAATATCACTAGGTAGGTACTCATAATAATCAGTAAATAGTCAACATGGCTTCAAAGAAAACCAGTGTGAAATAAGTAACACAGCTTATATTTTGTTGTAGATAAAGTAATTTAATGGCCAAAGGAGATTTTGAGCTGGACCTTGCAGCTCCATTGGTACTTCAAGTGGTTGTGGGCAGTCACTATTATCACTTAAAATTTAAACAGACAAATCAGCAACACAAAATATTATAACTTGAAATGTTTCTTCTTCTTGATTGATGGATACCAAATCAAGACTGTTATCAGGACCGTTCATCCCGTACGAGTACGTAACACTTGCATTTTTTATGTGTACAAATGAAGGGTACGATATACGAGGTACGAAATCTGAACCATTATTCATGGATCCACTCTTGTTCCTACGCAAACTCGTATTCAAATATTCGAATAATATTTGTTCCCCTTTCGGCGCCAAGACGCGGACAATAGGCCGACGAATTTATATGCTCGTCAAATTTGTTTCAGCGTTTTTTGTTGTCTAGTCAATGGAATGCGTTGACAAGTGTACAGCGGTTTTATTCTAAAGACATTGTGAAATGGAATATTTTCATAATAGTTATTAATGCTCATTGAAAGATATTACATAGTTGCGAAGTATTTTTATTACTAGAGAAAATTATTATTATTACTAGAGATCGCCCAATTGTATTCGACCTTAGTTTCAACGACATTAGGACTACTACCGTTATTTTGTAAAAAAAATATTGACTTTATTTATATACATATTTTTTTCAAATGTCTCGGGGACTCAGCTTATCTCAGACTGGCCGTGTAGTCATTGTCTTACGGCCGTTCCCAATATTTGATCTATCTATGGTTTTGCTCTACTAGAGATAGGAATAGCTCACAATTGACATTAGACTAATGTCTAATGTGAGCTATTCCTATCTCTAGTAAGGCAAAACCAGAGATAGATCAAATATTGGGAACGGCCGTTATAGTATCTAAGATTCAATAAAAAAAACTATAATCCATTTTCAATTTGTCACCTTGTTGTCAACAGACTTCAACCATAAATAAAAGAGTATAATTCGTAAGTAAAGGCTTGTCACTCAAAAATATGTCATTTTTCCTAGTGTGTGTGTTGTAGTGTGTGTAAAGTTTTATTTGTAAAAAAATGTATGATAAAAGCATAATTTTAAAATAATATTAGCTCGATGCACTCCTTTACCATATAAACTATAACTGTGCAAAATTTCATTCACCTATGTTTCCCCATTTTTCGTCAAAAGGGATACAAAGTTTTTGGCCCACGTATTAATATATAGATTATTATATCTTTGCTTCTTATCTTCCCCTAGTATGACGACTAAAGAAAGGGGATTAATTTATAATGTCATAAACAAAGCTTGTCACTTATCCCCAAAAAATTTGCGAGTATTTCTATTATTTTTATGTGGTCCTGTTTAGTCTTGTAGTGTCCTAGAAGGCTTGTTTTTAATTTTCCTGATTTCAGTGTACCTTTAGTACATACGGTGCAACAAGTGCGATGTCAAAATCCCGAGTTATACAGAACGTAGAGAGCATTACAAATGTCCATTATAGCACCATTACAGAACAATAAAACGGTAGTTTGTTCGGAATAAGTCACATGTGCCGCCTCGAAGCAACTTTTGCGTGATTTATACAGGGCAGTCCACAGACGTGCTCCAAAACTGTGCACGGAATAAGAAAGGAAACGAGCACGGTACAGAATGATGTGCGGTTTCCATCTAGCACTTCACTACACAGTGGCATTTTAATCTTAGGATTCTATAATTGAATAGAGACAAAGTAATACTAAATAGAGACAAAGTAGTACTAAATTTTTCAAGTTTTTACACACGAATACTTCTTAAATAATTTCCTTTCATGTTAATTTCACGATTTCATTCTACGGGCCTTGTAATTCTTATTAACTATAAAATTACTAGAAACAATGTCTTAAAAATCCACTATCTTCAATAGACAAATCTCTTAGATAGGTCCAACCGCGGCAAGGCTTCTCACAACATTTCTTACAAACATTGACATATAACTCACCTCGCGGTTTTGACCAAGTATCCCCTTGGTCTCAGTGACTGCATCGGACCCCAAATCAATCCTTAGTACCTCCTGAATATTTTGTAGAAATATTTCACAAGCGAACAGAGTCGTAATGGCGGGCAGTAAACAACCCGGGAGCGTCCACAATGCGTCGGCAAACAATCCCAAGTTTTCCTATTCTGATTACTGTTTGGGCCGGGATTTTTGTGTTCTCAAATAATATTTTTTCGCATTGATATCTATTTAAGAGATTTTATCGAAAATTACCTCTTGAGATATTTTGCTGCCTTTTTTAAAAATGTTGTCCCAATTTATGTAATCCATTTTGATTCAGAACGCCTCCGTGGTCACGTAGTTAAGACTAGAACATGGCTCTTGACTAAGAGGTTGTGGCTTCGATTATTGCGTTGTAAACGTGTTATTTTCAAGTTTGGTTAGGTCTATGCATGCTGATCACCTGATTGTCTGACAAGTAAAATGATCCATGCGTTGGATGGGTATGTAAAAAGTCGGTCCTGCGCCTAACTGGCCTGGTTTAATTAAAATTAGCCATCGTCACCGAAACCAGCGTGGGGTTATTCTTATTATTACACTAAACAGCTACTTACTATGCTATTGTCACATGATGTTCAAGTATTGTCGCGAATTTTCTCGGCATGATTACGCTTGCAATGCTCTATGCATGCAGTATAACGCGATGTGATTTAAAATACATTGCAAGCGTTATCATGCCGAACTTTGGCCGCGTTTTTTCGGCCTAGTGTGTTTGGACACGACTACAGTGGCGCACTGGTGTATAATCGGTGTGTAATTAAACCGGACGATTACACAAGATGCAATATGCCCAGCAGCTGTGCAATTCGCAGCTTGCTCCCAGTGCGCTAATCGACGAATAACTCATATATAAGCAATCAGAAAGTGAGAAAGAGATATCTCTTAATCTTTTTCTCACATCCTGATTTTTTTTATAGGATCACAGCAATAATAATACACTTTTCTTGCACTTATTCCATTTGATTATATTATATATCTCTTATAATAATATTAATATTTTACACGACACCGTAAAATAAGAGCTGTGAAACATGAATATCCACCAAAAAGTTACAGTACATTCAATATAATATTGTAAAGGATCACTTTTTCCAAAAGATACTAAAGATTTAGTTGGTTAATATACGTCGATCGTAGGAATTACAGACACAATAGATCTACGAATAATAAATTATTATTCGTAGCAATAGATATTCAATTGTTACGCAGTCGCCTGTGGCCGCTTGAGGCTTGATGAGGTAAAATCATAAATTACTTAATATTAATTTCATAAGTATAAAAGTTTGATCATTAAATAGGTTATTGATATTTTAAGGGTAATCTAAAATATTAGTATGCAAACACTAAACAGGTCTCAGGGTGAATTGGTATTCGTACGTTTTTCGCCAACAAAATATATTATTATATTTCACAAATATTATAATTCTACTAATATTTTATCAAAAAGGTATTTAAATATTTTTATGCTATACTAAGGTGGTGATTATAATAATCGGAGGAGAAATGGCAAACAAAACTAGATATAATAATTATTATTAAAGACGCAGAAAGATTAAGTGGGTAACTTTCTATTTGAAAATTGATATTTTTTGCATAAATTGAGGCTTTAGGGCCGGGGAAATGATAAGAAATGAAAAAGTATGGATTGGATGTATAACCTGACGTATGCCTGATGATAAAGTGTGTAAGTTACAAGGTTTGTTCAAATTATAAGGGTAAAAATTGAGTGAATTCATCAATTGAGCCCTTCTAATTTGAACTGTAAAATGTTAGTTATCCAGAAGACATCCACTTACGTCTTTGTTATTAAAACTTGCGACGACTTCAAAATCCTATTGGTTGTGGACATCACTTCAACTGGGATGCAAATTGGACGTGCTTGAGTGTTACAAAGAAGCGAGTGCTTGTCGTTTGTTAACAGACTTGTAAGTTCGATAAATTCCTCTTGGCGTAACAAAAGTGTTTACAACTTAATATTGTTCGATGGTATTGGATATCAAAGTGAAACATTTGTAATTATTACAAACTATTTTGATTCTGTTCGCCGCCATCAGTATCAACTTTTGATTGAAGACGAATTTAGAATTGTTTGTTAATAATGAAGTGCAGTTGGTCAGTAAAATTAATTAATTTCCAATTAATACGCATTTTACTAAGGGCCTGTTTCACCACTTTATGATAAGCTATCCACCACTTAACTTGACAGATAGAGCATGGAGAATTTGGATGTGAACAGGCCCTAAGTGGACGTACATAAAATAATAATTGGGAATAAATAATCCCACCAAAAACATTTTCATGTAAAAATGTTGCCAAGATGAGAACATATAGTTCGTGGTGTCAAAAAGTAGTGAGATCTCATGTAGAGCCAAGTTTCTAACGTTACAGACTCAGCCCTAAATTTAAAAACCTTAATTTTACACTATAGCGCGGCAAAATATGTGATAGTATATAATGTGAGTTTTTAGATTCTTCTCGTATATATAATATTATATATAATAGTATGGTGAAGTTGGGTTATTAGGTGCGTACGTGTCTCTAACAACTTTTAGCTCTATGCGAATTCTTCCTAGATTACAATTTTCTTTTGCCTCTAATTGGACCGGACTATTTGTTTTCACATTCTGTTAATTGAGTCAAAATCAAATAAAACCTCTTTAGGGGCTTAATTTGAGTAAATACAAAAATAATTATCAAAGGGAATCCGGATCAGAAGTTCACTTATACAGCATTACCCACCAAATTGCATTAGGGTCCTGTCGATCTCCGGGGCCCTGCGCGCCCCCGAGGGCCCCTAATTCAATAAGGGCTCACAAGGCGACAGAATTAGTGCGTGTTGTCAACACGGCTAGATTTTGTTAATGAATCTTATAAACACAAAGTATGCCGATTGGCGTCACTTTTAAATAGTCGTAAGGCTTACTTGCGCGAATCAACGTTATAGTTAATCTTGGGGTAAAAGATCTGCCCTTTTGTAAATACGAGGAATGACAGATATAACATAATTAATTTTATTTAATTGTAACACTACATACCACGGATAAAAATGGTAAATAGTTGTCTTGGCACTAAGACTACAAAAACTTTTTTATATGAGGCATGATTCTAGTTTTAATTAATTTTATTTATTTGTAACTCTACATACCATAGATAAAATGGTAAATAGTTGTCTTGGCACTAAGACTACAATTATTTTTTTTTATAAGAGGCATGGTTCTATTGAGTTTTTTTATTGACAAAGTATAGTGTTCTCACGAGAAAAGCTGCCTCGTAGTAAGACAGTATAGTTATAACATCTTACAGCTCTTATTTACCTATCTGGAGTATGAAATTATTCTGAATATATAACCAAATATAACTACTAATTTTATTCGAATTTATTTAAACAACATCAAATTATATAAAAGTTAGTAAAGTCTCATGTAGTTGTAATGTAAGGAATATTCATTAGGCCTCAACTTAAAGTAAATTGAATTTACGAAGTTCGTCTAACTCGAGGGGGGGCTTCGACTCATTTAGTTGGAAAATAATTTCTTATAAGTATTAAAACTTTATGTTTTGTCTCCCCCTCCGATCTCAGAACTTACGTCGCTTAAACGAAACTTGTATTGAATAACTTTATATTATTATGTTTTTGTAGACTTTGAGCTACATTCGAAACCACTGAAGCTACGCAAAAATATTGTAATTTCCAAGCAGTCCAAGAAGTCTTTGAATCGCCTTGTGGTTTGAAGTTTTTCTTTTTATGAAATAAGGGGGCAAACGAGCAAACGGGTCACCTGATGGAAAGCAACATCCGTCGCCCATGGACACTCGCAGCGCCAGAAGAGCTGCAAGTGCGTTGCCAGCCTTTTAAGAGGGAATAGGGTAATAGGGGAGGGTAGGGATGGGAAGGGAAGGGAATAGGGGAGGGTAGGGAAGGGAATAGGGTAGGGGATTGGGCCTCCGGTAAACTCACTCACTCGGCGAAACACAGCGCAAGCGCTGTTTCACGCCGGTTTTCTGTGAGAACGTGGTATTTCTCCGGTCGAGCCAGCCCATTCATGCCGAAGCATGGCTCTCCCACGTATAAAAAGTTTACCCGGGAACAAACTCTCTCTCCTCACATTTATATTTTTTAATCCGCAAGTGCCAGCATTACACACAAAAAACCCTAAAAAGTCCTACGATTCTAAGGAAACTACAAAACGTCTTAAAGTCAACTTTTACCATGCAAATTTCAAATACGGTTACGGTAAATGAACACGTCTTCGCAAATTAATTATTCCGTGCCTAGTTCTAGTCACATTGTCTGGTTGTGTGCACTGCGGCATTGTGTACGGTGGCCTGTTGATACACTACCCCTCCTTGACGAGAAGGGGAGAGGGGGGGAGTTGATGACGTCATCGCTGAAATTTAATAACCACCGCTCCGGGCCACGCGCCCATTTATACAGCAGATCAGGTGGCACTGTGATCTCAAATTAGTGATGCTAAATTGTTTCGCGTTTAGAGGCTGGCGGTAAATACGGTTTCGGTTATAATCATCAAATTGTTACGGTCTCTTATTTCAATTATAATATCAATAGTATCGGAATTTCATTAGTTGTAACTCAAATTGAATTAATATTTAATTTCAGCTTCGCTTTGGTGTGTTATACATTATAATTTGAAACTAGGATACCTTTTATTAGCTACTCAATACAGGTTTTAATACATAGGTCATAGTATATCACTGTAAAAAAAAAATCGAAAAATAAAGACGAAATTATTACCATACAAAATTATTTAGTCATATTATACTCTCACAAACCTTGCCTTATGATTAACGAAATGACGTCCGCAACTCAGTTGCACAAACATTCATATCTTTGCGAGAAAACCGTAGGTACATTTTTATTCGAAAAAAGTCTCGGGACTAAGAGCACCTTCATACAAAATTTCAGCAAAATCGGTTCAACGGCTTGGGCTTGAAAAAGTAACAGACCGACAGACACACTTTCGCATAAATTATAATATTTATCTATTTAAGTATATTGTATTTAATTCATGATAAAAATTACTTTACGTTCGCTGCCTCGTATAGTCGTACTGCAGTTTAATGAATCAGTGACTTCAAAGTCATTCTCGGCTGACGTCCAACAGAATTCAACATCACAAAGCGGAATTGAAGGAGAACGCGGAAACAGCCCTCCGCTACTTGAGATTAAAATTACAAAATCGTCACTGTCAAGTGTATGAAAAATGGAAGGCTGTTGCCGACCCTCGCAAATTGTTCCTCCTATTATCCTTAATTGTTAATGACGTTTATAATGATTTCATACAAAAATATTAAGGATCAAGGCTGCTTGAAGAATTACTGTGTAAATTTAAATTAGAAAATTCTTAAGAACTGCAAGAGATTGCGAATAAGATTTTACATACCTGCTTATAATCTTTGATCGGGTTTTGTTTCTGAAAAATTATTTATTTATAATACCGTATAATAGTGTAAACATAACAAAAAACGTTTAATGACTCTGCATGAAAGCAAATAAAAAAGTTGTACAAAGAAAGTACAAATGAAGTAATAATTACTCCACAAGTAGAAGAAAATCGTCCAGAAGTAGGGTAACCATATCATGAGAATAATGATTATTATTTAATAAGGTAATTAAATTATAACTAAACTGGACATTAATTAACAAGTACAAAAGGTTGTCTGGATTTAATCGAGAGTGAATTAGAAATTGGAAAAATATTACATGTCAAAAATATTAAATTCCTGTAACTTTAGTTTGGCCCACTTGCATAAAACTCAGATTAATGGGGATTGTCCATTTTTTTTTTAATTTTGCTCATTACAAAAATATTTCGAGGAATAGGGTCAGTGATCGTTTTTCTGTATATAAACGAAAAAAATACCCATTAGTTACTTATATTTTTGAACAAATATGTTTAACCTTTGTTTGACCTTCAATGGCGTTAAATTAGCAATAAATTCGACCAACATTACGTTTCGAACTTTTGGTAAGCTTCTCGTATCAGCTTTCACATAATGAGAACTTGCATTTGAAGAACCAGCCATTATAAGATTGAAAGGAAAAAACATACTGCAGAGGTCAATTATTGGCCGCCGATGATGACGTCAGAGCGAAACTTTAAAAATTTATTGAGAAAAAACTAGCCAATGAATTTCAAAATTATTTAATTTATATTCTTAAAATACCCTATTTTAACGGAAAAAAATATAAAAAATACATCTGATTTTTTTTTGACAATGCCCATTGGCCTTCGCCTAAATATCATTATATATGTCTTAATAAAATGAAGGACAAAAGAGATATCATTATATTTACCTCAGGGTCAACTTTAGCTCATATTTTCGCAAAGGGTCATAGAGGCGATAAGATGTTAGCCATAATTTTGTCAACGCCGCGCTAGCTTATGCAACGTCTTTCCAGCTCTCTCGAGCTCAGAACAAAAGTCACTTGAGCGCACTTACTCAGGCAACGCGAGTCCGTCAAAGAATGCATTCATGGTCACCGTAAATATAACCGTCTCACTCCGCCAAAACCATTGACCTATATCGCAAACTTGTTTTTGCTTTTCAGGCCAAGAGGGCGAGCGCGGGGTGTTCGCGGGTCGCGGGCGGGAGGGGAGTCCACACGCCTCTAAGCTTTCTTGAAATTACTACCATTAGTCTGAACTTTGACGCTCGAAATCTGAATGTATTGATTGCTTTAAAAACAAGACGCGGCCTAATTGGATGGCGGTTGAAGCGTTTCTTTCAGACGCGTTTTTACATACGACTAGAGCATTGCAAGCTTTCATCGAAGATATTTTCGTTGCCATTCAGTAACTAATTTAAATTATAGGTGTTATGCTGTTAAATGAATAAGGTTGTTAGTGCTCTGTACAGAATTTTGATATCTGAAACCTTTCTTTTTATTTATTTTTAAAATATGCATATAAGAAATAATAAGCTAAGTATAATGCATATCAAAATATTAAAACGTCCGTTCACTTTTGAAAATCTTCACATTATAGTAAAATATAAAATTATTAAGGTAATTGCTTCTTAACTCTGTTTTTTATTTTGTCGTGCGCAGTGAGCATTATTCATGTTAAAATTTCCACACAGCACAGATTATTCGAAATTATTTGGTTGTAATAACTCAGATTTGATAAGCCGGCGGCGGCCGAAGCCGCAGCGGCCGATATTTACGCACGTCGATAATCCCAGATTTGCCGGGATTCGAATTAGCACCCAACTGAGACTGGAAGCAACTTATTGCAACGTTTATTTTGTATTGTAGGAAGTATGGATTTTTTAAAGATAAGTTTACGATTACAACTGAGAATAATAATTTATACGTTGGGGTGTTTTGGATCGAATTGTCTGCCCACTAAATATTTTTGTCAATCTCGTACTTTTTATTCAAAATTAGTATTCTGTTATAGGTACTCTTTCTGAATATTTAGTCTAAAATCATTATGCCCACAACCATTTATATAAAAAAAGCTATAGAACTAAATATATATTTGAAATATTTTTTAAGAGTCTGATCTAACCATTTTTGAACTAGGATAAAAATGATTATAATGTTCTACCTCTATTGTTCCAGACCGGCAAGCACTTCCACCGCACATCGCTCCTCATCAAAGCCTTCAACCACAAGTTCCGCCTCGACCTCGAGCTTAACACGTGAGTTTCTTTTTATTTATTTTTTTACAGTAACCTACTTAAATATTATTATATATATATATATATATATATATATATATATATATATATATATATATATATATATATATATATATATATATATATATATATATATATATATATATTCGTTTACTTATTATAACTGCGAAACTGTAATAGAGCGAGATGCGAAAATAAGTAAGTAAGTAAGGCGGATGAGACAGTAAATCGGTTCGCCGCTGTTTCGCAGTTCGCAGCATCGGTGTACTAGAGGCTTTAACTGGCGTGCTACGAAAAAACACATTTTTGTAGTGAATACTACGAACACCGTAGACTTTCGTAGCAGATACTACAAACGCTGAAGACTTTGGTAGCAGATACTACGAACGCCGTAGAATTTCGTAGCAGATACTACAAACTCTGAAGACCTTTGTAGCAGATACTACAAACGCTGAAGACTTTTGTAGCTGATACTACGAACGCCGTAGACTTTCGTAGCAGATACTACGAACGCTGAAGACTTTTGTAGCAGATACTACGAACGCCGCGCCGTAGACTTTCGTAGCAGATACTACGAACGCCGTACACTTTCGTAGCAGATATAATTCTGTCTACTCTGCGGATACTACGGACGACTTTCGTGGCAATAGTGTTGCGTGTCTTTTTCAATACTTATTAAGACTCTATATAAATTTTAGCGTGCAAATTTGGTGAACTATTAAAAAAACTAAATTGACAACTTATAAAGTACAATTTTGTAGTTAAAAATGTATATTCCCTGCAATAGTACAAAACCAGTGCTGGCTGAGTTAATAATTCTGCGGACGCAATTTCGGAGCCTCAATCACGTTATCAGGGATTTCGTGCACACGGTCTTTGAATACTGCTGATTGCAATACGACAAAAATCTCTTATGAATCGTGTTTCTGTTTTAGCAGCCAATTCTGCATTCATAGATTACTGTATGAATATTTCAGCAGAAAATTAAAGATACTCTTTAGTATGTAAAAGTCTGAATGTGTAGTATGTATTAGTCTTTTAATGTTTTTTTCTACTTTTGCATACTCACAAAACCTAATTTCTTGACTATATATTCATTTAAATTCGGTCATTTTAGACCTAGTCCCTTGGTACTATCAGAGAAGTTGATTCCTAAGCAGATGGCGGACCTAAGTATTTTGGTCGCGAAGTCAAATTCTCCGACTGATCACAGCTAGTATATTGAATTGACATAAGCTGATCAAATGACGTAAGTCTGTCAACTGCCTAGGAAGTAGAAACCAATTTTTTCGATGGTACTTCAATTAAAAATTGACACCCAAAAAAATATTATCTGTAAATTTTAAGTAAGGTTTATTTTCGCTTGTCGATTTTATTTCGTATTGAAAGTAGGGATTTAACTATTGGCAGTACATAAAATAGTGATTTTATTCACTTGTAAGTGATCATAAACTGTAATAAGATCATTTTCCAGTTGGCAAGCTGTAAAAGGGACATAAAACAAGGGATAAACTCTTGCTTTGAATAAGCTCTAAGTACGTAAATAAAAGGTGTTTGACCTTCGTGCGTTTGGAAACCTTGTTATTGAAAAGATTTAAAATAACCTTCTTACTGACAAAAATTTTAACACTAATAATTACGTCATAATTATTACAAACAATATAAATTATGTAGTTATTAGCCTCCGTAGTCTAGTGGTTTAGAGCGTGGCTCTTGATTTACAGGTCTTGGGTTCGATTCCCGCGTTGGTAACATCCTATTTCCAAGTTTGGTTTGGACAAAGCAGGCTGAACACCTGATTGCCTGACAAGTAAGATGATCCATGCTTCGGACGGGCATGTAGAAAGTCGGTCCAGCGATTGATCCCTCGCCAGTCGTGTCTTCCGTCCCACTAAGTTATGAGAGTAAAGGAACAGATAGTGCTCTTGTGTACTACGCACACACTTAGGCACTATAAAATTACTCCTGCCTAATTGACCTGGTATCAATGAAACCAGTCACCGTCACTGAAACTGCGGTGGTAGTTATTATTATATAGAAGGTCCAGCGGGGATAAAATGGTCCCTTTGGAGAATCATATATTATGAATCATGATATGATTCATTTTTTTTAAATTACAAATTGGTCACTCTCCTTGAAATTCATGTCTTGTAATCCGTACTAATTTGACATGAATCGTCAGTTTGACAGTTTTGACAATTTATTTACTGAATTGTCCATTTTAACCCCGTAGTAGTTTTTATTATTCGTAGCCTGCAGTACATATAACTCTTCCCTTCTTCGTTTCTTATTGCACATTCATACATTTGTATTTCAGACAACGACAGTGAACTATAAATGGGTCTCTCAAAATAGGTAAGAACGACCAGCAGCTATAGAGTTTCTGTTGCGGTTACCTAAGGAGGTTTCCAGTTTACCTGACCTTCCAGAAAGAGTAAAGCTCAATTTCATAACTTATATTCTTTACGATTAGGAAGGTCTGGCCATCGCAGGCTCTTACTCTAAATGGCCCCATATTGAAATAATATTATAAAAACTCAGGTAATATTACATTTCCTCATCATATAATGTCGCAAAAGATGTATTTAATCAGGCCGATTAACAAGTATCTCAAAGATAGCAATAAGTTATTTTCACCCCATAATATGATAAGTCCCGTCGCGCTGCTCGTAAACCATGTAAGAGTTAGTGAATATGAAATCCATAAATTCGCGAGACGCGCCGTTCGCGACGATAATAATATATCGTAAACATAAGAGCACTTAGCCCAACCTCACGCGCTCCCTCAGCTTATCATAAAACCTTAAGGAAATCCTAACAAATGGCCGTCTAAATCTTGAATACGCCTATCCCTTTCCCACCCACACGTTTCCCTATATCCGTTTCACTCGCGCACTCGTATCATTTTGTTTTTACGTTCGCCAAATAGCATTCGAGGGTCTGTAACGTGGAGCTAATATAATATCCGTTGTCCACCATTACGATATTAAAACTAAAAACTGGAGACTTTAATGTCCTCTAAGTGTAGTTCTTGTTCTTAAATGTTTTTATGACCATTTTATGGAGCCTTTCGAATACGGGTAGTCTCAGATGATCATTAATTAAAATTTAGTTTTAGTTTAATTTCTAATAAAATTTTACCACCAGTATAATTCGAAGACCGTTAAAATAAATAAGATTTAAAAAAATATCAGAAACAGAACTTAGTTGGAAAAAAATTTGAAAATATACGATAATCAAAAGGGTGTTAAAAATATATTTAATTCGACCATTTTAGACCGCTCACGGGTAAACCATTACGCAAATTTATAAAGGAAATTCCACGAACAAATCGCGGAAAATATTGTAAACCCACTCTGTAATTCAAAACAAATTCAAATAAAAACTCAAATGAATTATACATGCAACGATTTTGTAGCGATAAAATTCCGAAAATCTCTCTAAGCTCCTATTTAAATAAACCTATTAAAATACATAACTTTTATAATTTGCTCAAATATTTAAAGTCCGGGAAGAAAATATACGAGCATGATTAAAAGTTGAAGTTTTGTGTTCTGGAGTTCCCCGCGGGGGGTTCCCCTGTGGTCAAGGTACAAGATTATTAAACTTCGAGGAGCTCAGTACAACACCGGGTTAAGGTTTCGGAATAAATTGAAAGTCTGTACATTTAATAACGGCTCCATGGTTCACTGGGATTAAACACGGATTAAAACTAATGGTTATTACATTGTTTTAATGACGTCGGTAATGGTATCGGTTTGGCCTACTTCTTTTGTAACCGTTATTTCAAATTTCATTACTGTAATAGTCTACTGTCTATGTTATCTCTGTTGGTTTTTTTTAAGTTACTTCTATTTATTTTATTGTTTATAGTAAATATCAAAGTAAACTTTATCACATTGACTACATTTCTAAAATTATTAAATCCGGGAGCAAAACATTTTGTCATTCAATAATTTCAAGAAATACGCTTGATTTGTATACTATTTAACAAATCACAGCGCTAACTGAAGGAAATAAAACGTAAAAGGAAAGTTTACAGTCGTATAACGAATTTGTCTGTTGTGTGCATGCATTACAACCGCGCTCCCAAATCGAGTTTTTCATTCTTTACTGAGTCCGAAATTTTTCGGTCCGACGCCAAAGTTAAATATGATTTCAACGCAAAATCCAGCTTAGAACATGGTACGGTGAATTTGCTCATGAAAGGAAAAAAGCAGAGCGTACAGGGCGGGTTTTTGTGAGTGAAAAAATTTGATTGGCACACAAAGCGCGCAGTGTTTACTGCCCGCGCGCTTCTAATGAAGTTGTCGCGACGTAACCGCCCGTGGTGCAAGGCAAAGGATATAACGTGCCGTTAAAAATCGAAATAAAATTGCAGTGCAGGAATTGCCCTTACAAACGAGTTCATATTTTAATTGTAGCTTATCCTGCGGTTTCGCCCTACATATTTTGGCTTAGTATCCTGGCATACAAACTTCTATTCCCAATATTTTAACTAAACTTCTAGCTTAGAAACTTGTGATTAAAATTAGTATGTCGTACCTTACAAATAACCTAAAGTTTTCCTACTATTTTTATAATAATTGTGACAAGCAATTCTTTTGCAGTATAATATTATTAGGTTCATTTGGGCCGCACTCGAACAATGTCAGGTACGGAATGAGATGCATACAATTTGAGCGCTGAATGGGAAAATCGCGGCCCGTTCCAGCGCCGGGCTTAGTGGGAAGTGGGAAGTGGAACTATTGTCCCCGCTCGGCAGCCACATGAGTCGATAACGTCCTAACTCAGTTCTAGGCTCTAGTACTACCTTGTCTTAGTAAACCTCGTTTAGATTTTACACCTTCTGGTTTAAGGCGACGCCTTGATCGTTTGGCTGTAGCGATATCGATTTTTCTCAGAATTTACTAAAGCTAAGAAATTAAAGTTCATTGTCAGTATTCATCATGTCTTTGTCTTTGAATTACCAATAGCATAACACGATTGGTCAACTTTAATAACATAGAATAATCAATCAAAAAGACCTCTGTAAAAAAAGGGATTCTAATTTTGCTAATAGAGGAGATAGTGATTTAAGCTTCAAAAATTTGTACATAGATTGGTTCAAGCATACACTTTAATTTACCGATAGCTTATATGAAATAAATTTATAGTTTTGAAATTACTTGACAAAAACCATCGGCCACTCATAGAAAACAAGCAATCTAAAACATATCCAACACGGTTTTTTACTTTAACGCGGCGTTACCTTAACTGGGTATACGGCGCCGACTGAGGGCCAATTCAGACTGCAATGCAACGCGTAGGTACATTTCTATATTTGTATTGAATTGGCAGATTTGCATGATGTCTCAAGCAATTGAAGTCGGTCAAATCCATACAAATTAGACATGCATCTTCGCGTCGCGTTGCGGTCTGAATTGACCCTAACCGGTGGCGAAATATACAAAGCCAGTATGTATGAAAACGCATATACATGAACATGTATTTTGCCGTGGTATTAACTGTGGTGGTGAGCACTTAGCATTAGAAAAATCAATAAAATAGTTTTGTTCATTAGAACAAAACTAATAAAACGCATATACATGAACATGTATTTTGCCGTGGTATTAACTGTGGTGGTGAGCACTTAGCATTAGAAAAATCAATAAAATAGTTTTGTTCTAATGAACAAAACTATTTTATTGATTTTTCTAATGCTATTTTCTAATGTAGATTTTTTAAAGACCTAATGGACTTTAAAAAATCTACATCTAAACACTAAAACCTTCTCCATTTTGGAAGTAAGTTAAAAAAGTCCAGTTGTGCAGTCCACTTACTTGGGTCTTCTTCAGTCTTCTTACTGGGACCTCTACTAAGGAAAGCTGTCGATCATTATTGCTATCTCTATTTTAGAAACATTTGGTTCTTTAAAAAGACCACGGTTTTCCTGCTCCTGAAAAAATAATAAGCGATTAACAATAATTGCTTATTCGTATTCATGAATCTCGATATTAATAATTGATACAATACAATCGACGTGAAATTATTATTACAATATCCAATTTATAAAAATATTAAAATACTGCCATCACTCAGCCCATTAAAATAATATGCTGCGAAATTTATAACGCCATCGACACTGACAAATTATTATTGACAGGGCAAGGTGTCGACGCATGATACTCCCCACTCCCCACTCCCCAGCTCTCAGTCCCCCTGCTCCCCTCTTACCGGCGTGTAATATCCGATATTGTAACATTAATACGATATTTTACCACGTCGCTCAATTATTCGAATGTAACTTAAATATTAAATGCATTTTATGGTGACATGCATCGTATCTTTATGAAATTTAAAAATAAAGTCAAAACGGTTAAGAGCCTGCTGCCAAAAATATCAAATCACACTAGCCCCGCCTACACTCCCCGCTATCCTCCAATCGTGATATAATGAGTCCATGAAACGTGCCCCCGAGCAATGTGCTTTACGCTGCAGCTAATAGTGAACAATATCTCGTAACAACAGTTTCCGCATTATAGCACGAAAGTAAAAGTCGTAAGTGCCAAAACTTATTTTGATGATTACTTAAAAATTAAATACAATACTTTTGGCCATTATTTTATAAAGTGTGTGATTGTAGTAGTGCAAGTTATTTAATGATAGTAACTCAATAAGTGTAATGCCCGTTGCAGACGATGCACAGTAGCTTGCGCGAGTACTTGCGCAGGTACTTGCGCCAGCGTTCAAACGTATCGCACTTTCACTAAGCAAAATGTGTTCACACGATGAAAATATATGCTTAGTATTAGTACTTGCGCAAGCTACTGCGCATCGTCTGCAACGGGCATAACAGATATTTGTTGAAAAGCCCAGAAAGATTCATAATTTTGAAAAATATAACTATCGAGTCAAAATAAGTGAATCGTGTTTTCCTTTAAGCAAATATCAGATAAATATACATTATAATATTATAATGATTAAATCTCAATTTCGTTTAAGTCAATCGTCTTCCGGGATCGTAATACTTATTAGAAAATACAGAAAAAGGCAGCCCGCTCTTAAGAGCCATCCATATGTCCATACTAAAATTATAAATGCGAAAGTCTGTTACCTCTTCGCGCCTAAACGGCTGAACCGATTTTGATAAAATTTGTTTTATTGAAATGTACGGTTCTCGCGCAATATGAATTTTATTGCAACGATGTTGCGGGCGACATCCAGTAGCTAATATTCCTTTCTTATGGTATTCTTGAACGTTAATACGTTGTAAGTACTTTAATAAGCACGACAAAACGTAATTTATAAAATTGGAACTGTAACGTCTGTATACTACTATTGCGTGGATTTTTTATTAGTAAAAGGACTAGTGTTTAAATCTTGACGCTTTAATTGCCTCATTAAAATGTAAAGTGGCAAAAGTGGCCACTTTTATTATGAAGTAGCCACTTTTACACTTCACTTTGTATTATAGTTCTATGGCCTTCGACAAATCAAGGTTCTTTGATCCATGCTAATTATAAAGAGGGAACTTTCACTTATTCGATGCAAACTATTTGCTTGCATCGAATAGGTTTCAAAACTACTGATCCGATCCTGATGAAATTTGGCATGGTTAAATAGTAATATATTATGTAACGATTCATTTAAAATATAGCTGCGCGGGCGCGCCGTCATCATAATATATAAATTTATTAATACGCGAGCGAAAAACTTTGGATCCCTTTTGACAAAAAATGCGGAAACGTCGGTGAACGAAATTTTGCACAGTTATAGTTTATATATTATGATGAAGGAGAACATCGAGTTAATACTATATTTTTGAAATTCTGCTTTTATCATACAAATAAAACATTACACACACTACAATGTGCATACTACCATATTTTAATGACAAGAGTATAATTCGTTTGTATAATACGAATTATACTCTTTTGTTTATGGTTGAAGTTGTCAAATTACAAATGGATTGTTATTTTTTTTTTATTAAATCGGAAATAGTCAATACATTAAACGAGGAGCCAAAAGAAGAAGACAATTAAATTTAAGGTCGAATTTCGACCACTGGGCGATCTTTACATACATATTTTGCTTGTGATCTCGCGGTGCTGCCGCCAAACCGCGCGTTAGGGCGGACGCATATAAATCCAGCCTACAAAAACCCGTTTTCTTTCTAAAAAAGGATATTGAATCATTTAATGACACTAACCGCTTTTAAAACGGGACGAGGACGATAATTTAATTTTCCACCTGGCACCTGCACGTCGATAAAATGGGACATGCGTCCCCTTAATAGCTTCAAATTTGAATAATCACTTCGTTTGTTTGAATTTTTATTCGTTTTTGGTAATAATAATATTGATAACCGTTCCCGAACCAAAACAAAAATGTCGCAATTTGCTCAACACCATCCGTAATAAAAGTATCTAAGGGTTAAATTAGTTTTTATTATTCGTAGGGCTACGAATAACATAGGGTCAAATTGTCATACGATATTTTAAGTATTTATTTGCCTTTAATATATTATTATGAGACTGGTAACATTTTATTACCTTGAGTCCTTCAGTTTGCACCTTTAACAAAATAACAATAAGTGTCGATTATATTTTAAGAAATCATGGGGCATTCTACGGCATTCTAGTAGTCCTATCATTTTTTTTTTCGGGCGTGGCCCACCACACATAATACTACCACTGCATATTCTCCTGTGTTTCCAGGATCGACAGCGGTATCCAACCCTTTGATATGATCTCAGGGAGCCCGAGGGACATGCTAAAGCTGTCTTGGGATCCGCAACGAAATTAATCAGAAGAAAATAGGAGGAGTAGGAAGAATTCCAATTTGCCTCTCATACTATGCGGGTCCTATCATATCTTGTTCTAGATTCCGATAGTCTTAATAAGTACTCAAACTCTGTCGTAGCCCAAAATGGTTGACATTTCTAGAAACCTAGCAAGGACGGAAAACGAAAACTTTTCAAAAGAACTCATTATCTCTTAGACTAATAAAATCAGTTTGAAAATAGTTTCCTAGATAACCTAGGGCCACGATTTAGGTCAGGCGAGTCTTTAGCTAAATAAACCTCAGCTCTTGTTTTATTTCTGATTTAACTCAATAGATGGCGCAAGTTAATGTTGCGGGCTCCAGTTCCAATTTTAAACTTACCTGCAGGATTGTCATTTTTTTATTTGCTTACTTAATATTGCGACGCGACGGTTGATACTGAGCAGGATTATTCAATTTGTAATTTTCAGAAATTTACATTATATTTTTGTTGGGTCAGAAAAATTATAATAATAATATTATACCTTTTGAGTTCGACTCATGAAGCTTGATTTGGGATAACTTGCGTAGACTACAGTTACTAATTTTATATTTCGTTCTTCTTGATCAGTAAGAGATGCAGGTTACATTATATTTACTCCAGCATGAAAATTTAAACTACATTTGTGCAAGTGGGCCTGGTAATTTCCGGTGTTATACTATCAATACGGTATAATTTTTATTTAAAACTCAATAAATATATATACTAACATTCCAAAGTAGTGTAGGCCACAACTTAAATCGGGATATCACGTCATTGGGGCATACACAGCTGCATTGGGGGCAAAAGTCGGGGCCACGCCGGGGCAAAAATCGGGGCACATTGGCTTGTTTGCCCGCCGCGTCGACCGCGGAATCGAAACCGATCTAATTTAACGCGGCGTAATTCGCCTCGCACTTGATCAAACAGACTAATCCAAAATTAGAGGAAGAAATTCAAAATAAATTGGAACGTTTTAATTTTTTCTCGGATTTCCATTTGGGGCAATAATATGACGTATTTTTCAAAGAAGAATGTTATTTTCTTGAATAAAATTAGGGAGCAAACCTGATAGAAAGCAACTACCGTTGCCCATGGACACTCGCAACATCAGAGGAGTTGTAGCTAGGTGCGCAGGTCTTTATTATTTAAGAATAATAAAGACCTAAGAGTTTGGACTTTATTAGTTTGTACAGTACGTGCCCTTAGCTGCAAACGTACAGGAATAATTCTTAGTGCTGGAAACTTAATTTTATACACACGTGTTTTCCTTATGATGATAAAGATGTGTATAAAAATAACAGTAATCGAACATTTTCCGGGATAAAAAGTGTCCTATGTCCTTTCCTGGGACTCAAAGTATCTCTATACCAAACTTAAGTTCAGCGGTTTGGGCATAAATATGTAACAGACAGAATACAGACAAACATTTTTTCGCATTTATAATATTAGTATGGATATAATACTACCTGCTTCATGAAAGCGAAGCCGCGAGCAATAAAATACGAAAGAATAAAAGCGTCATAAAAACCAGTAGGTACCTACTGTTAAATGTTTCTTTTATTCTACTTCTGAGCTGAGAACGTTAGGAAACCCGGAAGCGAATAAAACTATCGCTAATATAAGTTATTATGCCTTTACTCCGCGAATTCCTTTCAATAATTTCAACCCTGACCATTCATCACATATTCCGCTGCGGTAAAGAAACTCAGGTGTTCATAAATCTCGAAAATGAGCTTATTCAAATTCATATCAAGGGTAAAACCATTACTAATATCCCTCGCAGTCAAAGTCCAGTCCGGCGGCCACTTACAGATTCGAACTTTGCGAAGTTTTTTGTAAGTGATTTCCCAAATAGTTGTTCTTCGGGCCCTTTTTGGATCGTTCGAAGTTGAGGCTGCTGGGAGTTAGGACCGACTGAAAATTAGTTTTGTTTATACCTTGTAGCATAGATTAGAGTGTTTTTGTGAATTTCGGGTTGGTCAATTTGAAATAACGGTTAATAGGGATTTATATCACCAATCCATACTATTATTATAAACGCCAGTTTGTCTGTTTTTTACCTCTTCATACCCAAACCGCTGAACCGATTTTGCTGAAATTTAGTATGGAGATACTTGGAATCCCATGAAAGGACATAGAACACTTTTATCCTGGAAAATGCGCGGTTACCACGTGATAACAGAATTTGGTGCCACGGGAATGCAGACGTCATCTAGTAAATACAATAATAATTGCTATATAGATAGACTAACGATCTGTATCTTCTATACTAAATATTATAAAGCGGAAGAGTTTGTTTGTTTGTTTGTTTGTTTGAACGCGCTAATCTCAGGAACTACTGGTCCGATTTAAAAAATTATTTCAGTATTAGATAGCCCATTTATCGAGGAAAGCTATATTTTATCACGCTAAGACTAATAGGAGCAAAAAAATAGAGGTAAATGTGGAAAAAACGGAGGGAAATTACTTGAAAGGGCTTATCTCACGAACTGCTGGAGTATTTTTTTTATTATTTGGCACAGATAAGAAATAGACCACGTGAAAGATCATAGGCTATTTTTTGTGGACTAATTTTCCTGTGAAATATCAAATTTACGCATGCGAAGCCGCGCGGAACGTCTAGTATAATATACGTTCTCTCGTACTCAGTAAAACCTAAGGTAAACGTTTTGGTTGCAACGTTAGTAGAATTTAATGTAGATGCATTTGCGAGCGCAATATTTCATGGTAAGCCCGACGAGGTCTGAAGCTCCAAGTCCAGTCACTCAAAGAAACAGATTAAGCAAATACACTACTTAGAATTGGACGCTGTTAAGCATTCGTGTACTAACCCACATAAAAATTACGTATTGAGTTATGAATGCAGTTATGTTCTTTAGATGATTTAGAACAAGACTGCATTCAAAATTTATCAACAAAAAAAATTGTGGGTTAGGACACTAATGCTTAACAGCGACCAAATAATATTAAATGTTCTATCTCGTCTCGCAGCTGTCTGGTTCTTGACGTACAGTACATAATTCACAACAGCTCCTAATTTATTTAAGCTTAGATATGATGTTAGACATAGAGAAATAGTAGGAGGGATAATGATGGTGAGAGTTTTTGTACACAATAATCCTGTTAATCTAGCCTCATCAGACCCTTAAGTAGTTTTTAGCGGAAAATGTGGGGGAAAACGGGGGAAATATTAGAAAGGGTTTATCTCACGAACTACTCAAGCAATTTTTATGGCAATATTTGGCACAGATATAGAGTAGACCACGTGAAGGGAGTAAAGCTATTTTTTATGGGAAAATGTACGGTTTCCGTAAAATTCCTAATTTACGCGGGCGAAGCCGCGCGGAACATCTAGTAATTTATATACGTTGAATTAAACCCGACCAAATGACGCAGGTCCACCATAATATTGTGCCTGTGAATCAATTTCTTCGATGTTACTACACGTGTTATTTTTTGTTTGCGAGTCTACTATAATGTCAACAAGACGTGTACAGAAAGAACTACGTAGCTTTTTAACTGCTATACGGAGTCTTAATAGGTGGCACCAAAATATCCAATCTTCGCTATTCAGATGACACCACGCTACTGGCCGCAAGTGCACAAGAAATGGCAGAGCTTCTCGACAGAATGAGAAAAATAAGCTTAGAACTAGGCCTCAAGATTAACAACGCAAAAACCAAGCTAATGGTGGTTGATCGCACTGGAACATTAGATCTTGCATCCCTACTCGATTTCGAAATAGTCTCCGACTTTGTGTACCTGGGATCCAACATCAACAACACAGGATCATGCGAAAAGGAGATCAGAAGACGTATAGGTATGGCCAAAAATGCAATGTCGCAGCTCCAAAAAATATGGAAAGATCGTAACATCTCCCGGAAGACAAAAATCAAACTTGTCCAGTCTTTAGTATTTACCATATTTACCTACGGAGCGGAGACGTGGACTCTAAAGAAAACGGATCGCGATCGAATTGACGCCTTCGAGATGTGGTGCTGGCGAAAAATGCTCCAAATATCAATGACCGCCTTTCGTACCAACGTCTCCATCCTTAGTGACTTAAAGATAAAAACAAGACTGTCGTCAATCTGCCTACGTAGAGTTTTGGATTTCTTTGGTCACATCGCAAGAAAGGATGGCCATAACCTCGAACAGCTTGTGGTTACAGCCAAAGTTGACGGTCGCCGCCCAAGAGGCCGAAGCCCTATTAGATGGTCTGATCAAATGCGCACAACTCTAGACACCGGCCTCCATGATGCTCTCCATTCTGCCAAGGATCGCCACAGATGGCGTAAGTGTGGTCGTCACTAAACTCCAAAGGGGGAATCACGACCCTCAGCAATAAGGAACACGACGCGAGGAGGACGGCATGTTTTCGTGCAAATAATATTTCGTGCAAAATCGCACTTTACTAACGGGTTTTAAAAATATAGCTATTCTTATTATGCACGTAGATGTCTTGCCCTGTTTAGTTACTGCTCCCATGAGAGCTTTTCCAGATGAAACGTAAGCCGTGGCCTATGAGTTATGAGCTATTACAAATGAGACCTACATCACAATTCACAACCTTGGCTTTTATCACGATTCGTTTTACTTTCTTATCCGACTGCACCAGAGAGGGGTGCAGGTGAGGATAATTTAATGACTTAGTATGCTCAAAAGAAAAACGAATCTTGGAACCAATTTAAGCATACATTACAAACAAATACACCTTTCTTTTTTATAATAGTCGTTCAATGTAAACTAGCTATTTGACCGAGCTTTGCTCGGTACCTATTCGATAAGACACGAATAAAATGACATATTTTTCTAAAAATCATTCCTAGCTAGATCGATTTATCGCCCCCGAAACCCCCTATATACTAAATTTCATGAAAGTCGTTGGAGCCGATTCCGAGATTTCAATTATATATATACATATATATACAAGAATTGCTCGTTTAAAGATCTAGTGGCTTTAGATTATAAGTGGCTTTAGAGACTAGCTGATCTTATAATACCTAATCAAATGAAGGCCAGATATCCAGGACGAGCTCAATTTTCAAACAACATACAACATACAGAGACGAGTAAAAATAGATGTGTAAGTGACCGTTGGTGACTGCAAATCACATTACAAGCCGCTCGGATGCGGTGATCCAATTTCTACCGCATCTGGTTCGGTTAATTATATCTGAGGGATGTATGAATTTTCATTCCCTTCCATACCTTTCCCTCTTATATATACCTTTTTGAGGTTAGATCACAAGTTTGAGAAAACGCCCTTGATAATGGCTTATTATCCCCTCTATGATTCTGTCCAGAATGAGCTCATAGATATATTAAGAGATTACTAATAGTTGCAATCTAATAATTATATGAAATAATAGCTGTCTCGGTGAACTTCGTGTCGCTTTAAAACTTTCCCTGGACTTCTACGAATATTTTGAGACTAAAATTAGCCCAATCCATTCAGCCGTTTTCGACTTTTAGCGTCACTAACACAATTTGAAATCCATTTTTATATATATATAGATTATTTAGTATACCGAGTATCTACATCTAAGCTTGCCTTATGTAGCAAATAGCAATTTTTTCGCCGATTCTGTATGTACCAAGGCGTCGTCAGGCAAATTTAATTAGATGGACTGCCTTTGTCGTTTGCTATTTATAATTTATAATACTCGCCAAAATAGAACAAAACTTTTCCACGGCCTAGACGAAATATATTAATATAAAAATTCATAAAACAGCGCGTCACATATTTGATGTACGAGTACAAATAAAAATGTATTGCAGCCTTCGCGAGGCGACATCCAGAAAATAATTCATCTCGACCCTCGCTCCTCCTTATTCCCTTTACGTCCAAAAATATTAAGGCACAATAATATATTAAAATATGATCTGGTATTCGGAAATGAAATAAATGCATTTCACGAAACCGGGACGCGTTTTGCTTCGTCAGTACCGTTACCCATAAAAATTATATTAGAATACCTTTTTATGAAATTGAAAAAAGTGGAGGCTCTTAAATGGACCGAAAGCGGGAAAATTGTTAAAACCATCGCCTCTTCGAAGGGGTTCCGACGTTTTATTTTGTTAAATAATACCTCTGCCGCTGTGATATTTTAAACGAAAACTAATTTGTTTCTTTGCGTTCCCTTTTCGGGTATCGATAATATCATGAAACGAGAGGAGAAATTATTTCCTTCGAATATTCATTCTGAACCGAATCACACGAGAAATTCGATTCGAAAGGATATTTGATATATAACCTTTTTTACCCAATATGCGACATTTACCCATCATATAACTAATAAAACGCGGTGATCCGTGACAAACGTAATAGGGGGCGTGATGAACCATTATGAAAAAATCCGTATCGATGATGTGTGAGCGATCCGTCCGCTCGAGCTGGCGGCAATCAGCCTTCGGATTACTTTAACAATGTTTGACGACAGACAGACCACGCCACACCACACCCCGTACCACCCCGCGACCCTCCCCCGAACCGCCAAATTAAATATTATAATACCTTTTCCCGTTAGGATCAAATCTTTAAGGATTTCCATTAGTGGAATCATTTGGAGGTAACGTTCGACAGAATTAGGATAATGCTACGTTAGGAGCTTAATTAAACATTGGATTCGGTAGCATCATGTTAACGAGCTTCCTATTGTAACAGTAATTGAAATAAAAGCTACAGAATGACAGCGACTGCGAAGAAACTACAAGCATTCTCAGGTTAACTCTCGCAATAAGTGAGTTTATTCGTTGGGGCACTTTTTATATCTCTGTTGGCTGTTTATGAGTTATTCGCTTCGCTACCATTACATAGGTAAATTATTTATTTTATTGCATGAATTCTTTTGTAACTACAAAATTATTTCGTTATTTACTACGACTATTAGTACAAGAAGGCAGTATTATGATCGCGTTGAATACTAAAGATAATAAAAATTATATATGAGTAAATGTATATATTATTCGTAGAACGTAGTAAAATGGAACTGTTTGTTTGAAATTAATGTTAGCAATAACGCCTAAGATAACTCGACGCCGTTCAATGTTTGTTCTGTCGGTGCAGGCTCAATGCAGCCAGCTCTGTAGACAGAACCGCCTCTATACAATATTCATGTGATTTACAAAGGCAGTGATGTAAAAGCGCCCCGTATCAACATGCGACCTCACGCACCAGGACTTCGATACTTTAAAAATACTGACGATATTTTCAACTACCATTGTTCAAGATTCTACCGTACTCACTCAACGGCTTGGATTTTTCTCTTCATTCTTCGAGAGGATTCTAAAACAAACTTATGTAAGCTAAAATAAAAGTGAAATATTGTCAGCTATAGAAATGAAACCATAAATTGGCAGATATACAGAAATATACGATCGAATATATTCACGCATACACTTGATGGGATCAACACGCCACTACAAATTTAAGCTGCAACGGCCGAGTGACAAGCTGAAAAAAGTACACCAGAAAATGCAACTGCACTCGCGTGAAATCCGGACAAAATTCTTTGCTAACATTTGACAAAACTAGTCTCCGGGGAATTTTTCGAGTACAAACATAAGTGACGCGGCTGATGGGATACGAGCTCGATTTGTCCGAAAATCTGTGCCGTTGGGGAGGAATTGCTGGCGTAGGTGTTTAAATAAGAAAAATATTTTGAGACTGCAATTAATTTGTACTTTTACTCACGTAGCTTATCAGAAGAAGTTGAATGGATGCCTCGAGTAATGCATGATTTGTAAGAGATAAATAAATTGGATGAAAATGTAGACTACAAACCTCATGAAGTTATTCAGTCAAATACCTTTCCAATAACAACGTCCAATTACAAAGCTATGAGAAAAAGTAATTGTAGCGTATTGCGTTGTCAAGCAATCACAAACGATTATCCCGAAGCGTTGTATCTAATAAGAAGGTCTCTCTTGATGTACGCTGGGGATTTGAACCACTTGCGTGTCCTTGTTAGAGAGATTACATTTCGCCTTGCTCTTATTTGAAAGTATCATAGTTTCGCCATGTATTCGATTTTGACGTGCGTAGCTTTGCCGAAGACGATAAATCACGACGAACTAATAAAAATTGCCGTGGTTGGACTGGGATTTCGGGAATTTTGACCGCACCTCTAAAAAGAAATATGCGACCCAAATAGAATGACTGGCTGCAATCACTGGCTCAAAGCATTCCAACTTTCCTGCTACAGTACTTTGATGCTACGAGTCCAACTATTGAATCAAACGGAATGCAGATGGCTATATGGCATTTGACAACTTATTTGGTCGTCCAATTTCCCCGGACAGAAAATAATTCATGTTCGGCTGAGGTGTCTCTATCGAATTTTATGATATTATGATAAAATACTTAAGGGAGCGACTAACCCTAAAGTGTCGATTTTATTATTCATTTTTAAACTTGAAAATAAGCCCCGAATTGTTTCATTTTCTAAAATTAGACACTACATTATATTTTCGAGAATTCGATCTGAGTTTTAAAAACACGATATCTTAAAATTTTCTCGATAGAAAAAAATCACAAAGATGCATCAAATTTTGACGAATTTTTAATTTATTGCCATAAACGTGCATTGAACTAAGTTAATATTTTAACACATTGTACCTATAAAATTCTATCATTGAGAGATCGACCTAGTGGATTTTTAAAATGTTGTATATTTATCGAGTTATTGAGAAAAAACTAATTTGACGATGAATCCGCGTCGTTCTTTTTCACCAGGCATATGAAAGACGGGCGTGAGTGTGATGAGAGAAGGACGATATTTGATTTTTGGGGTTAGTCGCCCTCTTAAGTATTCTATAATATTATAATAATGCTAGTATTATGTCAGGAAACTAAAAAAATAATAATTTAGAATCGCTTGATAAAGTGAAAAAAGCGGTGTGTATATTGAATTTCATACTTAGAAATACCGAGAAAAGAAATCAACACACGAGCTGTCACACAATCCATCTTAATAAGGCGCGTGAAAAAATATTTTCGTTAGCAGCTGTACCTAAATAAGATTTTAGAAGGCGAGTGCCGAGTGCGAGATGAAACACGCTGCAAACTCCGGGTGATGTGACGAAATGTGTATAAAGTTTAATTGGCTCTCTCGAGCGGACCTGCGGGATGTTTCCCCGACAACTTGGATTTCTTCAGAGACTTTTGTAGTGTTAGTAATTGCTCTAAAACTTTAGATAATATTAGCACTTTTGAAGTAAGAAATAAATAGGAAGTACTAAAGATATAGTATTATAACAAAATATTGTCTAATAATTTGGAAAACAAGTTTTTAAGATACTAAACTATCTAATTGGAAAATAACAAGTACAAATATTATGACTTGTTAACACAATAGAATAAATTATGTAACACGTATAGACTTATAGCAAACTTAATAGCTTAAAAACTAAAATTGGCAACAGTTCTGGATCTTTTTACACTTTATCTGCCAGATGCTTAATTATATCAGCGACTGTAATGAACCAGTCTCGTATTTATACCTACCTCGTTTTATCTCGTATTTCCTCGAGACTATCAAAGAATTGCCTCGGTCGCGCACAATGCAATTGTCGTGAATACATTTTAAGACGAAATGAAAAATAGACCTAATGGAAACGTTTGTTTGGCTCTGTCCACTCGTTTCTCAGTTCGCTTGATATCAAAGTCTGCTGGAACTCATTCGCCTCCCACCGAGCATCACTAACGCACCACGGTAGACTAGACACAGGAGGAGCACAATGGATATAACAATGCCATTTGATACATCACGGGAAGAAAGGGTATATTAAAGGACGCAATTAATGTAAGAGATTTTAATATAAGGATGTACAATGTACTATCAGAGAAGTTGATAAACAGGCAGATGGCGGACCTACGTAATTTTGTTGCGTTATGCCAAACCCAGCCAACAGGATACGACTTTACATTGAATTGACACGATCCGACCGAAAGACGTAGGTCTGCCTATGAATCAATTTTTCGATTGCACAATGTACAATGACACAACTGTAGCGAGTGCTTCCTGCAGTGCTGGTCTGTGCAGCAGACATGATTCCATTTAGCCCAGTTACTAGTCTAACTACTATTAATTAGTATTTCTACGTGAGATTCTATGACGCGACGTTGTGCCGTATATTTTGGCACGTCACGATGTCGCGTCGTAGTTTTTTACGATGCTCGTCGTGGATTCCCACGACACGACGTCGCATCGTGTTTTTGTGTCCCGGCCCTTACACTTGAATCAAAAGTTTAACCACTTAATTCTTGTATATTGTATTATTACCTCATCACATATTATATTACAAATAGTAAAATTATTAGCATCACTTTATTTTTAAAACTTTTGTGTGAATCAATACTGTCCATAAGCAATTTTTGGATTCCACGTGTAACATCATTGTCCCATACCCATAATAACGTGTCGAGGATTAGATAGAAAATATTTTTGTTTATCAGTTTCTTAGAATCTAGAGCATAGATTGTCTTAAAATATTCCATGAAAGGATACAGAAACACGTGTAAACAATGGAAATCTTTAAGTATGTCATTATATTAAAGCTTCCATATAAATTTTGCGTAGCCTCTGGGAGAACGCTTATCACGAGGCGCAATATATGCTCGCTTCATTAGAGAGACGGAGACGTCAGATTTCGTCGTCCCAAGTCACGGCCTCCAGCGATTTGAATATTTTACACTGAGTATACGCCGACTTCGGCGAGCGGAAGTCGACGATCTAATATTAAATTACTTGTCTGTTTGTATCGAGGACAATGGGAAATGGAGGATGATTTGATGAATGCGATTTGTGAAATGATACATGGGTTTGATTGTACAATAGGTATATTCTAATATAAATTTTGACAATTCACAAAATTACCTGCACAATTTCTTAGGTTTGTATCATGATTGTAACTTCAATTGGTGAGTGATTTGGTCAATAATTAGATCTCATACCTACTGTAGTTAATGCTTCTATTAATTCACGGACTATATTAGCACACATTAAAGATCTCCGATATAAAAATGTTCAAAACGAAAAAAAAAACTCAAAAAAACTAAAAGTGTCAATTCGTGTTACCATTCGACCTTTATCGAATTTTTGTCCGGACCGTTTCCGGCACCCCCATTGTTATTATTAATAGAAGTCTGCCGGTGACTTGTAAGTTGTACCCCACCTGTATCCGGCCTCCGTCACAGGCCGTTGAATAATCACTTTGACGTAACATGATTAAATTTGTCCCAAATATTGGATCACGGCGGCGGGCGGCGAGCCTATAGTAATTGAAACGGAATAATACCAGCGACGGTGGAGCTTGTCCCCCGATTGTTTCGAGTGGCTTAGGTGATTCTATAATAAACTAGCTGCCCCAGCAAGCACTATAATGCCATTGTTTAGTGAATGAAGATATTTTAAAGCTCTAAATTTATATATCAGTGCTGGGGACGATGGTGGCTCAATTAGGACAACGTGAAAGAATAACCAACATTTTATTATCATTTAGCATAAAAGTACATTAAAGTTATCTAGCACAGTTATCTAGAACCTTTTGACAGCTCCGGAGAAGTGCCGAGAAAAAAGGCGGCAAGCCAGTGACAGTTGTCAAAATATCCCGCGCTCCGTTCTTCTTCTTCTTCGACAATCAGTGAAATTAACGATATCAACAAAGATTTTTCGAAAAAAAAAAAACATGACATATTTAACTCAATTCTATTCTGAGGTTTCACTCATTTGCACTTACCGCGGCGATTTTGCTTTAAAGTAAGTAACTCTAGTGCAGAGTTATGTGTGACAGTTGGCAAAACGGCATATTATTACGATCGAGTCCAGCCGGACTGATGCAGGCCGATCTGCTACCCGTATAATATTGTAAGGGCCTTAAGAGCCCATATGACCCTAACTTGACTACATACTTTAACCTAGATCTCAAAATCTGTAAGGTCTAGAAAACTGATTTTTTGACACAAGTAACTTCAGTTCATAAAGATTAAATGCTCAAGACGAAAACACGATTACTCAAAAAATGCTCGATAGTTTATTTTTTACAAAAAACCTTGTTTTAGACACATTTTTGCTTGGATCTTCGAAGTTTGCTGTCTTTTCTTTAATATTTTTTAATATCTAAAAAGGTATTGATAAAACCTACATTTGCTCAAAACACTTTTTTCATAATCATTATAGTTCGTCTTTTATTCAAGTAAAACTAACTCGGCGATGATTCCGCGCCGTCCTTTTTCACCTGGCATATGAAAGACGGGCGTGAGTGTGAAGAGAGAAGGACGATGTTTGATTTTTAGAGTCAGGTGAGCTCTTAAACTACAATAGTTACATAATGCGTGTAACTGTTACAAACGCCGTTAAGCGTGACGTCATGTTCTAATCCAGCTAAGTCTGACGCGACAGACGTATGTTAATTCCCATAAGTTGATCGGATGTAATGGTACCTAAATAGCATGTATTGAGAATAAATCAATCGATTATAGTTTATGTATCGAAACTTATCTATTTAAAATCAATTGGCTTAAGTGTTCAGCGTAGTAACTAGTATGTTTAACTATTTGAAAAGTAACCTGGCTGAGTACGACCAATCTATAGTATTACTATCTGTCCCGGCAAACGTTGTTTTGCCATTTATTTATTTTTTGTATGAAAAATAGATGTTGGCCGATTCTCAGACCTACTCAACATGCTCACAAAATTTTTACAAATCAAGTATTTCACCCATATTATTTTATTGAAGTGACTAAAGTATGTTACCATGACAACGTCCATCGCTATCCCGTTATACAAACAATGGTCGCCGTCAGTCTCGAGTTGTAATAATTTACTATTATTTATTCAACAAATGCACTTATCAATATAAAAAGTACCCAGTAGCCGATTCTCATACCTACTGAATATGCATATAAAATTTGGTTAAAATCAGTAAAGCCGTTTCGGAGGAGTACGCGGCCTAACATTGTGACATGAGAATTTTATATATTAGATTGTGTATAGCCAGAAGATTTAATTTGAACTATGCGAAAATATAATAATTTTAGTTGTTTTTACAGTTAAGTATCAACATTTTTCCAACCACTTAAACCTCTGTAAACAGACGTTGCGCTTGTCCCAGCTTGTGCAAATACAAAATGTATGCAGCTTTAACTTTGGAGATTAATAATTCAGGCAGCTAGAAAGCTTTTAAAGTCTCAAAAAGTTAATATAAACTGTAATGTTGTTGATGGGATTAACATGACACACAGCGAGCGGCAGGCATTATTGCGCAAGTTGAGACAAGTTTCGACAAGTCGTTAGATTATTATTTATGGCCCCGCTAATGAGAGGAGCATGAGATTTGAATTAAAGCTCGAAATAAGGCCATTAACGCGCAGACCACAGAACGGGGTTGCTTCGCCTTAATCTGGATTAAGAATTTTAAAACTCAGGCACTTCAGACAATTTTTTGACAGGGTAATTTTTCAAATAAGAATGTTACGCTATAGGGAGATCGCAGTCGACACACTCTTTGCAGCTCTTTGTGTGATCGAGTCTGCGGCGCCCATATAGGTCAAAATATCTTTAAAAATATAGATTCGTTATGCCAAGTCTATAATATTACTAGCTACTATGCATTACACGTCTTTCGAACGATTTTTAAAATGACATCAAAAGCACGGACTTCACACGGCTCAAGCCTCGAAGGTACAAAGCGCAGACTTGTCATGTACCATCGAGAAAATTGATTCCTAGGCGATTGACGGACCTACGTCAATTGGTCGGCTTATGTCAATTCAATGTTAGCTGTGATCGGTCGGATGAGTTTGACTTAACGCGACCAAATTACTTAGGTCCGCCATCTGCCTAGGAATGAACTTCTCTGATAGTACACAGTTTTAGAACCAAATATCAGGGAGTTTTCGGTTTATTGAACACTCTTGATACTTGAGGTAAATGATTTGCCGGCTTCGGATAAAGTATACAAGCGGAAGCGTGTTTCAAATGCAATGTGCAAGTTTCTTTCCAGAAGTTTGTTCATCAGAGAGAGAGCTTTACCAACTACGTCGGTCCTGACGTAGACACAACTCGTATGTTATTTCAATTTAATCAGCTAATGTGATGTATGTTTATTGTCAGACATATTTGCTGTCAGATTCGTAAAGTTTGGGGTAGGGGTAATCTTTGAAATGTGGAATATTTGAATATTCATATTAAGGTGTCTGAACGTGGGACCCGAAAATTGTTTGATAAATGTGTTAGTAAATAACTAAATCGTGATAAGTAATCGCTATAAAATTGATTTCAAGACTCGGCCTGCACGACGTACGTTTTACAGAAAAAAATATGTCAATGTCAAAATGGCCGTCGAAGTTTTGACAACGTTAGCCGTTTAGAAATGGCAAGTCTATTATATACTACGTCTTTATATATTTACATGGTTTGTAAATGTTGTATTTCGTATTTATATTACGCCCCTTATTATTCTACTGACGGGAGAATTAATTATACAGATTTTGAATTTGAAATGTATACTTAATACAAAATATACTCAAAATTATTTAAATTTTTAAATAACATAATAATAATTAATAACCAATAGGCTGATCCCAGCCAGCTACTTTCCAAAGCCCCGAAAAATACTGTTTTACTTAAACTGATATCATATCGTATGTTAGTATAAAAAAAACCTCTAAAATCGATATTCAACAACAAAAGCCTCGAGTATTGTTCCAACGGTACACGCGCACAACGTAAATGAACACCCATTGAAAAATCTCGTTCAAATATTTGCCCGGGAATTTTAGTCGAATATTTAAAAAATGATCCGAAACGAAATTTCCTTTTCGTTATAAAGTCTGTTAAAATCCGCCCTAACCTGTCCCCGGGCTACAAGGAGCACGTGAAATATGCCACACAAAAATGTTCGGCCCAAGTCACAAGCGACGTGCCTGCCAGTATTTTTTTCACATCTTTTTAAAACATTTTCTCGGAGTGTAGATGGAAAAGATTTTCGTAAAAACTTCGTATAGTTTGGTAACTAGTTATGTTTTTGTATATTTAGCTGCTATTCTATTGCTCTCTGAATTATTTTATTGGGATTTAATAATTATAAAGCAAATTAAAACCATACTAATTTTGTCCAAAATTATTCTGTCTGTTTTCTCTTCAAAGAGTGTTAAATTATTTTGATGAAATTTGGTACCGATACACTTTTTACCGGGAAAGAATTGCTTTCATATCGGAGACATTACAGTCTCTGTAAAATAGACATTAATCAGAATCAGTGCTGAAACAAAATCTTTCAACAAAATTTTTAGTAGCTTAATAATAAGAAAATAATCGCTACAATCACTTGCCCCACACCAAGCGTCCCAAATATGGCCGCAAGGAAAATTATTTATTGGCGAAATTTGTTTACCGCGAAATTTCCGTTCGGCGGCAGTGTGATGGCGGCCGATCCGATCGCAGATTTACCTTACGAGCACGATATCGAGTGTATTGGGCGTTTACGACAAGTAACACCTTGGGAACAAGGTGATGGATTTACAAACTTTTACGTTTGTATATTGAAAATTTATTGTATGGACTATAGACAAATGACCTTCCACATTTATTGTATGGACATTGGGCACATTAAAAATACATAACTGGCTTTTTGAGGTTTTTTGGCAGAAGTTTAGCTATTCAACATTTGATTGGTTAATAATTTGACGTTAGCCAACTAAGGGCGGATTCGACCAAACTGGAGTAAAATTTTACTCGAGTATAACTGTTTCCTGATCTAAGAGTAAGCTGGTTTTGCGTTTTTCCAACTTCTAATTACACGGGAGTAAATATTTACACGGTCTATTTTAGGGTGTCAACTGTCACGGTCGGTGTCATTGTGAACTATAATTGACATTTTATTTCATACTCTTTGAGTAACTTGGTAAAATGCAAACGATAATATTCTAGAGTAAATTAAAGGAGTAAAATTATTCTCATGATAGTTATACTCGTGTAACTTCAAGTTTGGTCGAATCGGGCCTAAAAGCGCTAGTGAATTTAATATTTACCCTAAAATAAAAACTCAGAAACCGGGCGTAAAAAAGTTATAAATAAGTATTTTATAAGTTGACGTAAAAATAGTATTATCAGAGTATTATTATGATCCAAACTCCAAGTTACCTATAGTCACAAAATTTATTTTATTATTACTTATTTATTATTTACTTACTTAAAAGATTTACAATGTTCTCTTACGCTTTATTTTGAGAGATTTATCGAATTGTTAATTTGGGACGGCCAAAATGAATGGGCTTAAACCATTAAGAGCTAATAGCGTTAGGCAATTTTTCAGCGGCGTGTGTCACTAATGTGTTTCTGTTGTTCCAGCCAACTGTTGGCGCCCAACCTCAAACAGATCCAGTTCCTCGCGAACGGCGCCGAGAGCGAAGTCAGGACGGTGAGTCGCGTTTTATTTCTCTTTACTTTTTATTAATATTAATATCATTTTTTGGTGTAAGTTTTTTTAGCGGCGTTGTGCACTTTTTGGGCTGGATAAAATGTTTAACTCGCGTTAGGACACGTGAACTGATCGTAAGACGGAGGGAGATAAGACCGCCGGTTCGGCGAAAACTAATACCTTTTTTTCGTTTCGAAAGGGTTTTGCAAGCCTTTGTTTAATTATTTGAGTTTTATTTTAAAAAAAATTATCGCATTTCACTAAATTTTATTTTGTTGTGCCATGTTGGTTACCGGTAAAAGTAACCAACATGGCACAACAAAATAAAACAATTATAATAAAATAAATCTAATCATGTTGTGTGCTAGTTATTTTTTTTAATTTGCTCTTAAATATTAGCTTGCTTCTTGCAAAAGTGCAAAAGAAAATATCCTCTGTAAAGTAGTTTGTATTGTATAAATGACGTTTTGATAACCAACCGGTGCACAAGATTGCAGTTAAAAGATGGTTAAAAGCAAGAAACCAGACGTATTCCGTTTCGTTGTTATGCCTTTAACTACCTGCTTTACTAATAGTTTTGTTTTCAAATTTTATTAAATGCAAAAAGTAATTACTAGCACATTTTATGCAAGTTTAAATTTTCGGCGATCCAGTTACACGCTTTTACTTCGTATTTATCACAATATTTCATAACGAAAACATTTTTCCGCTGTCATCTCAAAGTTGGTACGAATAATAGTGACAAAAAAACTGTGACTTGGTGCAATTTAATTTAAATTATGTCGCAAGTACTGCGCGGAGTTTCATTTGGAAACTTTTAATCGTCGCAAAGAGCGGCGGGCGAGGGCGGAGGTGAGGCGGGGATCGGCGGGGCGGGGGATTAAGGGCGAGGCCATTCGCTCGCGCAAATGCGCTTTCAAAACGGACTGTATGCCACAAAGATACGTTACGGCGACGCATGGCAGCACAATACAAGACGGTGACATCGCAACGCGTCATTCACTCTCCCACTTTTGCTCCTGTACGTATTTCGTCAAACACCACATCCAGTACAATTTTTCATACGTTTGTCACATCAATATAACGTAAGTATGTATGATGTTATAAGGTTGAAACACTTATGGATTTTTGTCGTGGAGCACTTTTATTAAAATCCTTCACCCTGACCACGGCCGCTGTGAAGCAGCAGAAACGTCAGGATTAGTAAAAGTGCTCCGCGACAAAAATCCGTAACCAGCAACCTTATAATATCATGAATGATACTCGTGTAAACTTAAGAAATCATTATAAGTATACAGTATGTTAAAACGTCGCAGCAGCACTGCGCCGCTGCGGCGACGCAACTCAACAGAACAATGTGGCCAAAGTGTTGCGAACGAAACGGCCCTCATAAAGTGCAGAGATGACGTCAGAGCGGAAATGGGAGCCAGTAGTTTGTTTACTTTGCTTTCTGGCCCCGAGCTGCCGAATTTCAGCCGCTCCGTCGCCGTTGTAAATCCATTTGTATGTTTGTCTGCGGTTTTAATTTACATGTTGAATCTGGTTATTATATAAGAGAACTAAATATGGAACCTCACGGTGCTGAAGTGTATGTCTTAAAGATATTTATAGTAATTAATAAGATATCTAATTTCCAAAACCTAAGCATTACAGGAGACGCTCGTAGAATGATGAAATAGTAGATAAACCATATCAATATTGAAAGATCAATATGTTAAGAGAGAAAATGTTTACCTAATAATAGTTTTTTTTCTAGCCTATGCTGTTCCACTGCTGGGCAAAGGCCTCCCCCAGGCTGCGATCAGACGTGCGCGTGTTCTGCGCGGGTTGTACTATAGCGTAACGGAAACCACACGCGCGGGCTCTGCGCGGGTTCAGCGCGTGCTGCGCGCGTGTTTTCCCATACGCTATAGTAGAACACGCGCAGAACACGCGCACATCTGATCGCGACCTCAAGGTCTTCCATTGTGCTCGCTCTTGCGTCACCGCTTTTCGAATAACTTACTAAAGAATAAATATTACATACTGCTGAAGTAGTCAGTATACTTTTTAAAATAAATATTAAAATAAACACAAACATGAATCGTTAATAGTTAAAAACGCAGAGTTATTTTAGACATCCATTTTATTCTCGTATTGGTTATTTTCATATAGGCATGTATGTAATTGAATACTTCTGAATTCATCCAATTCACATTTCATACCCAATACAAAAATTTACCTTCGTGAATTTATCAAAATAAAATGTATTTTATGTAAAACAAAGTACATTTTTATTTGCGCGAACTTTTAATTAAATCTAATTATTTTGTTCCATCGCGATGAATTCAATTGCATTTAAAATAAAACCGGCCAAGTGCGAGTTGGACTCACCCATGAAGGGTTCCGCAGCAACAATAAGGTTTATTTTGAGGAAATTAAGAGGGTTTTGATTTATTTTCATATTTCAGTTGATTTAATGAAAGTTAAATTAAGGTTTACTCTTTATGACGTATAAAAAGAACTACTGGCTAGATCACGTTCGAATCAATTTTCGTTGGTAGTTTTTGTAATAATGTACATCATATATTTTTTTTAGACTTATCAATTATCATGCCCCTACTTTAGAAGTTAGAAGGGCGGGGGACACACATTTTGCCACTTTGGAAGAGTCTCGCAAACTATTCAGGTTAGAAAAAAATGATGTTAGAAACCTCAATATTATGATTCTTGAAGACCTATCCATAGATACCCCACACGCATAGGTTAGATGATTTTTTTTTGTTTCAGTTGTACCTATCGATCGGGACCCCTCAAATTTTTAATAATTTTTCCATTTTTGTATCAAAATCTTAAAGCGGTTCACAGACTACATCTACTTACTAAGTTTCAATAGTATAGCTCTGGTAGTTTCAGAGAAAAGTGGCTGTGACATACAGACGGACAGATAGACAGACAGACATGACGAATCTATAAGGGTTCCGTTTTTTGCCATTTGGCTACGAAACCCTAAAAAGAGATTACAAGTTATAACTGAAGACGATATTATACTCATAATTATTTTTGTTCAACTCAAGCACATAGTTTCGGCATCGCAGAAAAGAAAGTATACATACTAATATGTGCTGATTTAGTTATTTATTACACAAACAGTATATTTATAGTATTTACAATATAATATATATGTCATTTCACTACGGACGTTCTAGCTACTACCACAGAAATAAATCAAGATAGAACGGCGACGCGCGTGCGTTGCTAAGGAATCGATCGTGTCAATTTTTGCTTTGCATTTAGAACAAATAACTTACCCGTGGAAAGAAATACCTCCTTTTGACCGATTCACTTTCGTACTTCTGTTTTTACAATTAGACACTGCACAATGAGGCATTTTTGCACAATCAAGTCGAAACGTGCGCGCTGACTAAATGAACATTCAACAAACCGGGAGTTGACAGTATGTTTAAAATTTTAAAATAATTATTAAATTTTATAGATTTATTGATAAAAACTCTAAAAAAATACCAACAATGAAAAAATAATTATTGATTTATTTTATTTTACATTGAAAAAAAAATGGATTTATTAACAGTAAGTCACGTGATTGGAAACGCTAATCTGAAGCAGTGACGTCATTGTTCAGTGTCAAACAAAATTGACAGTTGTTAGGTTAAACAGTTTACTCACTTTTGCTCTGTCTACGATTGTTTTGTTTCATGAATAATGACGTCACACATCACGTGACCATAATGCCGCGTTTTTGTGACATATTTTGAATTCAGTATTTAAAATAATTTTTAACTCATTCTAGGGCATAATAATGAATAAAATATTAATTTACAGGTATTATTGATAAACAACTGAAGCGCTTAAAACTATTTTTAAAAAGTTGTCAACTCCCGGAATCTTGCTCACTTGTGCAAGATTGAAACACGCGTACTCCACCCGCTTAGCCGTTCTATCTTGATTTATTTCTGTGGCTACTACTTTCCGGCGGCTGCAAAACTGTAGGAACAAGAAAAGTGCTTCGCGACATTAACATCTTTAAGGTCTCATTAATAATCGAAGAATGTAAGAAAGTTCTGCATTTCTATATCTATATATTATCTTTTCCAACGTATGAGATAAACACTTTCGTATCTTGAAGTAAAAAAAGAATGTGCCGTTGTTTTAAAATTCTAATACTTATTATGATAAAAAATTTCACTTAGAAGGTTTCTGCTTACTCTATACAATTTGTAATGGGAGCTTTTATACCCACGATTGAGCTTATAAATAAAATATCAGCACCGGAACTATCCTGGGATGAAGGGATTTGTCAGGGGTACATGATACCCCCGATGTTCAAGACATGGCTCTCTTTTAATGTCCTTTAAAATCTTTGCTATAGGTTATCCTACTTAAATTGTTATTTGATGTAGGTCGCTGTATTTTAAGATATTAAGATATGAATTATAATTGGGAAGTAGCTTGTTCACAAAGTGACATTATGTTATTTTCAAAATTTGTAAGTAGTTTTTAATAAGGGTTTAGGGTTCCGTACCCAAAGGGTAAAAACAGGACCCAGCTATTACTGAGACTTCGATGTTTGTCCGTCTGTCTGTCTCCAGGCTGTATCTCAAGAACCGCTATAGATAGAATTCTGAAACACCGATTGTGTATTCCTGTTGCCGCTATAACAACAAAATAAAATAAAATAAAATTATTAATTAAGGGGATCACCCATACAACAAACGTGATTTTTTGGCCTTTTGTGCTCGTAGCCAATAACGGTGACAGGTTTAGGCACTTGAAATATTTAATTATATTCGTTCTTTAATAATTCATTATAAAAATGAAGTAAAAAACATATTTTTAGTTTTTTGTATGTTCCCATACTTACAAAAAACAATTTTTGCCTGCTTTCGCTATTTAACGGTACGGAACCTTTCGTGCGCGAGTCCGACTCGCACTTAGTCGATTTTTATTAATTTTATTATCTATTTTAATGAACGTAATTCATAACAGGTAATGAAATTAAAATAATGAAGTTCAACTTTTTAAGTCAATATTCAATGTCTATCAAATTAAGAACTTTAGTCAGTGTCGACCCCGTCATAATTAGTGTCTAGATTAAAATCGATTTTTAATCAATTGATTGTAATTAGTTTGAACCTCTTCGTTCAAAGTTATGGTTAAAAGTTAAGATCAAATTTCATTAAATGTCAATACGACGAACTTCAATTTGGGATAAAAAATGTCCTTTCGCGTCATGCGTAAAGAGATACAGACAGACAGATTTCAGAAAACACAGACTCTAACATACTTCTTATAAATTTTTTTTTAAATCTTTGAGTGTAATATTTGTTCCTTTTCCTCTACCTACATATTCCCCTTAACTGAGTAACCGAAGTTCAGAGAAGCCGCATCGCTTTAGCCTGTTCCGGCTGACAAGTCAAAGCCCACCTTTGATCGCTTCTTAGTAACCGTAGAATACATGTTTCTAAGTATATCACCGTATACAGTGTGTAACAAAACTAAGTGATAATACTTTAGGGTGTGTACGTATTCCTTGTAGAGAGTTCACTGTGAACACACAGCACTGATAGACCAATTTTTTTTTTTACTTTTGTATGGGCAAGGGCCCGAGCCTCACGAGTTTCCCCATAGGCCATACAAAAGTATTATCACTTAGTTTTGTTACACCCTGTAGACAGTTGTCTTTCAAAAGTCTACACTCTACATACCCGAATAAATTACTTCCTAGAGGTTTATGAGGCTTTATTTTGAAAAAAGAAAGTAAAGTTTTAAAAGTACCTAAAGCAAATCTTAAGCCGCACTGGATAAAAAAATTCTCCGCCGTCAAATGCAACGAACGGCCTACAAATCAATATTGTAATACACAAGATAGGAGAAATAAATTGCTCGATCCTCGGCGGGGAAGCGCGGGGCATGACGCGAGGGGGGCTTCAAATTGGATTGGAGGAAGTTAGATTAGATTGAATTTCTTGCCACCTTGTTTAATTTAGTAAGGGCGAGACACCAATCGTGTAGGCAAAGAAATCATCGAACGTTTTAAAATTCGCAAGTGTCGTTTTCGGTTCAGGCATGGGCTCGGGCGGCTGGGCGGCTTGGGCGGCTGTCTTTAGGATAATTGGGGATTATGGCGGCTCGGGGCGGAATTTATTGGTTATGAGTTATTTTTAGATTCAATATCAGCATCGACTGATACAACGTATACCTTCCATTTTTATGACACTTCTCGCAGCTAGATGTTTCCCGAAATTTTGTAAATTATGTAGAAAATTTTGAAACAAAAACTATTGTTATTTATTTTTGCCCGAAAAATTAAAGATTTCTATTGAGTCTCGTTGTACCAAATTCTATTAAAAACAGTTTATCTATACAACCTAGTTATTGTTAAAATATACTTATCTAATCGAAGCAGCTTTACTAGATACTCGAATCGTACCCATGACACTTCTAACCACTGTCGACGAATACAAGAGGTATGTTAGAGTGACTTGATGGAGTGCGGAATTATTAGGTTCAGTAGCCCTCCGGCCCCGCCGAGGTCCTCTGAAGCCCTCTTAGGAAATTCGTGCGGAAATCGACCGCACTTCATCTGCACCGATGCGGATTTATTCCTTCCGATCGGGAGGCCCGGCAGAAATCGTGTTTTTCGCTTTGCCAAACATATTCGCGTTTTGTGACGTGAAATAGATATTATGTTTTCCGATAGTGTTAAGGTTTTTTCATATCGATACGAGACGAGATGCTCGACTTAAAGAAACCGCAACCATCCGCAGTAAGGGTGGGTTGCACCAATTTACTTTAACTATAACTTTAACCATAATAAAATTTCAAACGAACTAGCCTAGCAAAAGTCAATAATGGACGCCATATTTGATAATAACTTTAATCTTAACTATAACTACGCCTCTGGTGCAACCCACCTTAAGATGATCGATATAATTATAAAATCTATCGTTAACTTTATTGAAATTACAGTACGATGGATAATAATATGGAATAATTATAGTGTATTATACTAAATGACAAAAGTACATTTTCCGAGATAAGAAATATCCTATAATATGTCCTTTCCCGGGACTCCAAGTATCTTCGTACCTT
Organism: Aricia agestis; assembly: GCF_905147365.1. NCBI lineage: Eukaryota > Metazoa > Arthropoda > Insecta > Lepidoptera > Lycaenidae > Aricia > Aricia agestis. Next base: position 14,919,783 of record NC_056416.1, on the reverse strand, counting down.
AGCAAAAACGTTTCAGCGGTTTGGTCGTAAATAGGTAACAAACGAACAGACTTTCGCCTTTATGTTATTAGTAGCATATGCATAAAAAATTCCTAGCGTGTAATCGAGATCTCGCGAGATTGGATTCCCAACGTTGTCTTCTTGATTACTATAGTTAGGATGTGTCTCATCTTCATCACTGAAGTACTGATCTCCAGCATGTACCGTTCTCTTATTGTAAACTAGATGACGCCAACAACTCCGTTGCGCCAAGATTCGTTAATCGCGCGGGAACCGTACAATTTTTCCGGGATAAAAGTATCTCCATATCAATTTTCATCAGGTAATAGTATAGACTATGGATGGATACCACAATAATTGCTTCGAAAACCGAAATAGTAGCCGCAGTTTATTCGCCGTGCTGTGCAATGTTTATCGCAGCCGCAGCCGCTGGTTCACTGACCCCGATTCATTAAAGCTACTCTCTGACTTTGGCCCGCAGTTGTATTTACATCGAGGTTACAATGAGTCGTCATGGTAAACAAGTCTTAACTCAGGGATGATATTGTATTTACATTGTTTTACTAATGAAAGTGAAACTATTCTAAACGCCTAAATATGCATTTTACTCCTAACTTTTTTATAACTAAAAATTTATCTATTAGCGCTATATTAGAGCTATAATTAATAAAATTTAAATAATTAAGGGGGGCTCTCATTCAAAAAAATACAATTTTCAGCCTATTTTTGCTCTTCATTTTGTCGCAGATATTTGCGATGCGATGCGAGTCCGCAGTTATGTGTCTTATAACGAAAACATCCAAGCAAGTTACGAAAAACATCTGTGTCACCCGAGAGCATACATCAGCGTAATCGCATCATACATTTGAGCCGGCAAAAGTCCAAATAAACAAGTACAGTTCATCTGTTCCCATAATGGGCTGTCATGTCCCCGGTGTGTCCGCCGTCTGTCCCCAATGTCCCATGTCGAAATATTACAAGGACCAGCGACCCCAGCATGCCCACAGTAGAAATGCGAAAGTATAGAATAACTGTGGAAATAAAATGAAGGTACCGCTCCGATCTTTACCGCGACTGGCCGCGACCGACAAAAATTCAAATAAAATGCCACTTTACGACATGGACTATTTAAGTCATAAATCTTATATATAAAATTCTCGTGTCACAATGTTCGTTCCCGTACTCCTCCGAAACGGCTTGACCGATTCTCATGAAATTTTGTGAGCATATTGAGTAGGTCTGAGAATCGGCCAACATCTATTTTTCATACCCCTAAGTAATAAGGGTTGTTCACCCTTAAATATATTTTTTTAATTTTTGGACGAAATTTTTTGTTTTTATTTTTTTATAATGTGGCATTAAAAAATACATACAACCCTAATTTTTTACTTTTTTATCACCAACCCTATAATTATTAATACTCGACTCGACTGACGGCGACCATTGTTTGTGCGACGGGATAGCCGCGATGGTCGTTGCCATGGTGACATACTTATTTAGTCACTTTAATAAAATAATATGGGCGAAATACTTTATAAAGCAAAACAACGTTTGCCGGGACAGCTAGTATATTATATTACTAGCTGTCCCGGTGAACTTCGTGTCACTTTAAAACCTTCTACGAATATTTTGAGACTAAAATGCCCAATCCGTTCAGCCGTTTTCGAGTATTATTGGAAATCCATTTATATATATATATATATATATATATATATATATATATATATATATATATATATATATATATATATATATATATATATAGATTATCTAATATGTCATAAATAGGATTTTATTTGATTTTTTCGGACTATATAGTCTATGTCATAAAGTGGCATTATATTTGAATTTTTGTCGGTCGTGGCTAGCCGCGGTAAAGTTCGGAATGGTACGAGTACCTTCAGTTTTTCTATACTTTCGCATTTCTATTGTGGCCATGCTAGAGTCACTGTGGGTTATACCGCATTATCCCAAGATGATGATTGTTATTGTTATTATAATATTCGTAAATGTTATAACACGTAACCCTCATTTTGCAACAGTATCCTGTATCGTTTACCTGGACCCAGTTCAGGGGTTTCAGCGTGAAAATTTAATAAACATACAGACTGACTCGGTTTAAATAGTAGGAATAAAGATTAGACGTATTAATAAATGTTGACATACTAGGATTTACTTATAATATATTATGTAATTCAGGCCGGCAACGCACCTACAACTCTTCTAATGTTGTGAGTGTCCATGGGCGATGGTAGTTGCTTTCCATCAGGACCCATTTGCTCGTTTGCTCATTAATTTTATTAAAAAAACACTGTCACACCATGTAGTTTATTTACCTAACGTCTCACATAGTCAGGGAGCCCTAGAACATTATTTTTTATTACTATCAATAATTACTATCAAAATTATAATATAACTACTAGTACTAACCTACCAATGTACAAAAAATCAGCTGGTTAGGGTTCCGTTTTATGGTACCGTAGTTATCCAAGTTAACCAGCTGATTTTTTGTATATTGGTAGGTTAATACTCAGACAGGGTTGCACCAACTAACTTTGACTTTAACCTTAACTATAACCGGAAAAATTGACAGATGTCGTATGAGAATGTGGGGTGTTTGGACGCCATATTTAACTTTAACTATAACCACGCCTCTGGTGCAACCCAACCTTAATAGTTATAATATAATTTAAGAGTAACATTGTCCTACAAATAGAACAATCCATATTTTAGGACCATCATGTCAAAGTATGAAATCCTTTCTATCTATGTTAGCTACCACTTTCAAGATGTTTCGCAGATAAAAATTTTGTTTGTCTTATCAAAATGAAGCTACTCACAAAAATTAGCTTGATACTAATCAAAAGTTTGCTCTAGGGCTCCCTGACTAACAGCTCTGTGATCCTCTACAATTATGGCCTTTATAAAATAAATATTAAAAAAAAATGTTTCTATCTTTTTCCTTATGCTTTCGTATCCTGTAAGCTTCAAACGTTTCAAAACACCCAATCTAATGATTGTTGACACAAGTTGTTTGCCGTCGAATCAAATTAAAAACTTTCCTGCCTCGACGTTGCGTAAAAATTCCAGGTTTTTTTTAATTACGCACCTGTCACTGGGCAATGGTTGCCATGGCAACGTACTTTTCCCCGATGACTCCATATTGTTTCCACGAGAAAACGATCGCCAACAAAACGCTGAAGACACGTCGCGTCGGTACGAATATTCATGACGCCATTTTTATTTAAAAAAAAATTGTTTTGTAGATACACGTGCTTGAAAACAAGTTAAAATTATATAATTCACACTTAATGTTTGCAACTTTTGATATAAAAGGTGAAATATTTTATCTTTCATTTGAAAATGTTTACAAATAATTCAAAATAACTTGATGAGTAATGAAAATGCTATTTTGTAAATTATTTTCCCAAAAAATATATTTTTCGTGCTATTGCGCGGTATCTACGAATAATAAATACGCTAAAATATTTATAACCCGCGCGTCAGTTTAATTTATCGCCTATCAACAATTTAAAAATAAATTATTCCTTCTTACAGCATTTTTGGCGTACATTTATAATGGTTTTAACAATCTCAGAATAATTAGTTCAATACCTCATCCAAGCTAATTTAGTTCGCAGTTGGGTTTTAGTGACAGTATATTATATCTCGTTCCGCCAAATTATATCATTAAAAGCATTCTAATGAAAAACTCTAAAGTAAATCAGCGCGTGCTAAATATATGCCAGTCACATTCGGTCCCATGGGGCCTGTTTAACCCATCAATCCCCAAGCGGCAGCCGGCTGCCGCATAACAATTCAAAATCTGTTGTGTCTGCTATACCCTCGATGGAGGTGCTACAGGTACAACTTGGAAGCCGGCTACATGAAGTTGCAGCAGAAGACGTGTCGTCGCGACGCTACTGGTTTCTATGTATTCCTATGAATAAGTGTCCCTAGCTTCCTGTCGCTAGCTGCGGAGGGTATTTCATATAAATACATACAAACCAGTAGTGTCGTTGCGATACGTCGTCTGCGGTTACTTCATGTCGCCCGCTGCCAACCAGCACCTTAATTCTTACACAAGCGAATATTTTCTTTATGTTATTCGTACAGATACATTTTAACAGCATAACAACCACTCAAGTGGCAAGCCCGCGGAAACACAAACAAACTCGCATCTCCACGTTACATGAGCCAAGATAATTATGATATTCCCCTTGATGATAATTAAAATTATCAAACCGAAAGTTAGGTCCTAAAACAAGCGTAAAATGAGAATCAACGCACTCGAGGCGTAATTTTCTTACAAATATTAGCTTAGGAAACTCGGGGTATTAATAATTCATCGCTGAAGTTACAGGTAAAAAGTGTTAAGTAAACTGACTGTGTAATGTTCATATTCCGGAGTACGCCATCTTGCCCTTTTTATCTAGCTTGGAGTTTAATGTTTACTCATAAAGTTAATATACCTAGCGGAATAGAGAAACAAAGGCCTGAGCAAGAGAGATGTCACTATCAGTAACACTGCGTGGTAAAAAGAGACGTGTTATACATGACAGCAGCACTCTTTTTTTGACGTCCAGTCGGCACTTGCCGCACGTTGACAATTTAATCTCATAGAAATCAAGTTCCATCATGCTTGTGTAAGCGTATACGTTCACATATTTTTAAACACAGATGAAACCAATTTCGGTTTCGTTTGACAGCTCGAGATTGTTGCTCTATTCCGCTAGGTATACGTGGGAGAGCCATGCTTCTGCACGAATGGGCCGGCTCGACTGGAGAAATACCACGTTCTCACAGAAAACCGGCGTGAAACAGCGCTTACGCTGTGTTTCGCCGAGTGAGTGAGTTTACCGGAGGCCCAATCCCCTACCCTACCCTTCCCTTCCCATCCCTACCCTCTCCTATTACCCTATTCCCTCTTTAAAGGCCGGCAACGCACCAGCAGCTCTTCTGATGCTGCGAGTGTCCATGGGCGACGGAAGTTGCTTTCCATCAGGTGACCCGTTTGCTCGTTTGCCCCCTTATTTCATAAAAAAAAAAGGTATATTAGGTAACTTTATGTGTTTATATCTCAAGGATTTTTTTTACAATTGGCTGAGTTTGGTATCATTATGAGCTTGAGCTAAATTGTCGCGGTGGTAGTGGTACTACTGTACTTGCTTATAGCGTGGTTCTTAAATCGAAAGACACGATTTTTATTCCATGTTTATATAGGAGTTAGGACAATGCAGGATGTGCACCTGATCGACAAAATAGATCCATGCGTAGGATAGGCATCTAAAAGTCCGATCCGAGTCCGAGAGTCCTTGCGTCTGATCTCCCCTCAGTCGTGTCAGTCATATTGCGTCTATCTCAGTTACGAGAATAAAGAAAGAGTGCGAACTCTTTAGAGAAGAAAGAATTCATGATTATACCCAAACACGTAGGCGACTACGTGTTTGGGTATAATCATGAATTCTTCTTTTTTCCTATCTTTGAGGAGTAATAAACTCGAGAAAGATGTAGGACTTCTTCACAAGCAACTATTCCTCTTTGAATATTTAAATATATTATCAAAATCAATTACCTAATCATTCAGTACTTTTACGATTTGAATCAATGTAATTGATAGCAAATTCGAACATTGTCAATTTTTCATTCGACGAAACACGTAATGTGAATGAAATATATTGGAGAAATGTATCGGTTTTGTGTACCGTCTGAATGGGATTCCGCTTTCTCGTCGGCCCACCGCAAAAACTCCCTCTAATTGCGATTGGGGCTTTTACCGCGGGCCATGAGATGGGCGACAAACCCTATTTATTTTTTTAACAAAATATATTTAAAAAATGTGATACTACAATCTAGAGGAACCTATTATGCTACAATTTACAATTCTAAAAACGAAAGTGAGTTTCAGTCATTTATTGATAGTTGTTAATTATTTTCCAAGAGAAAATTAAAAGCATTCAGTTATTACTGCTTTTACTAATACAAAAATATGAGATAAAATTTTGTAAGGAAATTAAATTATGAGCTAGTACGGTTTAAAGTTTAAATATCTAGACGAAATTACTAGATTATTTATATTATAATCTTGTAATTTCGTCCCACTCAGACATATATTTTAATGATTATTTAAATTTAATGTAATCGTCAAATCACTCTAAGTTCGGTCATTAGAGATCATTCTATATACATCATATCAAGTTTCGTGGCCCTCGTGAATTAAAAACCGCCGATGCTCGCGGATGACAAATTGTAAGGAGGAAGAAGAAAAGTTCCAGAAATATTCATCATTGAATTGGGCTTATGATTAGCTGTACTGTGTCACCATTCACCGTAAACCTATAAAAATAATCATATTATTATATTGCTGAATAGTACTTACTATATTTTACAATATTAATATTGACTGTAGGTACCCACTTTTTAGTAATGTTCTGACGTAGGATAAACAATATTCTAATATTAATATTATAACCAATTAACATATCTATATATAATTATAAATAGATAATTATATATATATATATATATATATATATATATATATATATATATATATATATATATATATATATATATAAATGGATTTTCAAATGTGTTAGTCGCGCTAAAACTCGAAAACGGCTGGACGGATTGTGCTGATTTTAGTCTTAAAATATTCGTAGAAGTCCAGGGAAGGTTTTAAAGTGACACGAAGTTCACCGGGACAGCTAGTTATTAATATTATTATCATTTTGTAGCTAAATATTACTTTTTTTTATTTTAGCTCTATCAGTTTGGACTGTGTCTACAAGACAGAGCAGCTGTCCATAGGATCTTCATTGTTCGGTTCTAATTTCGCGATGACAAAGTCATGAGAGTGAAGGGTAACAATTTAGACCATGCCATAAGGCATTTTATGGCATTATCTACCAGTCAACTTTTGGGAGATAGAAGAACAAAGTTGTATAGGTGCCAGTCGAGTTGAAAGAGGAAAAGTAACTTGCCAAAAGAAAATTAAATGGGCTGCAATCAATCTAACCAAGAATAGCGCACTGCTGATTTTTTTTTGATTTCCACTATAAACGTTTTTCTAGTATAACTTTTTTTCTTCTTCTTGTAGCTCCCGAAAAATTGATTTTTTTTTTTAAATTTTTACATTTTTTTTTGTTGTTTTTTTTAGGAGATTGAGCAGTGCTACTACCACGGCACGGTGAAGGACTACCCGGGCGCGTCGGCCGCCTTCCACACGTGCAACGGCGTGTCCGGCGTCATCCACATCGGCAACGAGACCTTCGTCATCCATCCATTCTACGGCGGCGATCTATCGGTCAGACTTTCTTACTTATTTCAGTAGAAGTACTTATTTCAGTAGTGACGTGGGCGAGTCATGCTTTGGCACGAATGGGCCGGCTCAACTAGAGAAGGGCTCACAGAAACAGCGCTTGCGCTGTGTTTCGCCGAGTGAGTGAGTTTACCGGAGGCCCAATCCCCTACCCTTTTCCCTTCCCTACCCTCCCATGTTTCCTTCTCTTCCCTCCCCTATTCCCTTCCCTATTCTCCCCTATTACCCTATTCCCTGTAAAAAGCCGGCAACGCTAAACTTTTCTCTACAAAAAGTAGAGAAAAGAAAATTCTATGGATAGAAAAAATTTCGAAAAACGATTTTACAGTACGCAGTCGAAATAATGTGCAGTAACTTTTTTAAGCTCATGATTAAGTTGCATTTCCGATTTGTGTGAGATTCGTTTACAAGCTCGAGGCGATATAGGCCTATCCGTTTTCGAGTTGATATTGTGTGCTGTAATCATAAAACAAAATATTAAATACAGTAGACCCCCGCTTATCCGGCCCCTATCTAATCCGGCGCCCCTTGTAATCCGACATGCGTATTACCGGTTAATTTAGGTATATAAACATTAACTAGCCCAATCTTTATTAAGGTACTTTTTTTGTTACAATGCCTGCAACATACGGTTACAGCTTGCTGATAGGAACCTAGCTTTAGGAAAATGATTTGTAGTTCAGATAAACCCTTAACATTATGATTTTAAGGTATTGTAATGTGTAAAAATGTATGGAGTACTCTATAATCCGACAAATCCGCTAATCCGACACGGCCGTGCAAAACGTTTATCAAATTAACGCAGGTCTAAGGCCGTAGCCAAAGTCCCTTTCGTTAAAAACGATGACGAAATTCGTTATCAAAATGTATGGGATTTGAAATGTCAAATCCCATACATTATCCCATATATTATTATCAACCAAGACTAATGAGTCTTCGCAAGCGAAATGTCATTTAGCGATGACTTATGTCAAACCGCATACATTTTGATAACGAATTTCGTCATTGGTTTTAACGAAAGATACTTTGTCTATTGCCTCTGTAATATTATCTATCCGGCCATCTCGCAACGCACGGCGCACCGCTTTATGACAGTGCTACGACTGACTACGGGCTTACGCTGTTTTTTTTTTTCATCACAAAGCTCTTCATAGTGATACTATGAAAGTAATATAACAGTAATTTGGTTTATTCAGTTTTTCACATAATATTATTGTATGAACTACGTAATTGACATTACAAAGAGGTGTTAAATAATGGGATTATAATGTGCTTAAACAAAAATTTACATTAACCTCTAGTCTGAAATGCGAAACCTTTGATGAAAGTTAATTAAGCACTTTACACTCAATTAAGTTTTATTTGAAAACTTTTGACCCGGGGCTTTTGGACAATCATTGCTACTTTTTCCATTTCACGGAATCACTCTATCACCTTTTGACTTCATAATGAGATTATCTGGTTCTCGATTTTATGATCTTTTTAACTGAAAAAAACTGGGTATTAGAAACCGCAGATTTTTAGCATTGACATATAAATAAGTAAACGTAAACAAAAGTCGTAATTAAATTATTAAAATCTAAATATATATAACTTAAAGGTGACTGACTGACTGACATAGTGATCTATCAACGCACAGCCAAACCACTGGACGGATCGGGCTGAAATTTAGCATCCAGGTAGATGTTATATAACGTAGTCATCCGCTAAGAACGGATTTTGACCAATTCTAACCCCAAGGGGTTAAAATAGGGGATGAAAGATTGTATGAAACTACCAAATTTAAGCCGAGCCTGAACTGAATTAATAATAATACTTCTTAACGCGAGCGAAGCCGCGGGCAAAAGCTCGTATTCTATAAGTCAATTATTGTATGCGTAAGTCGCGACCTTATTGCATAGATATTAGATTATTTTTTAATACTTACATAACCATCTTAGTTCTTAATAATAATATTATTATCTACCAAGACAGCATTAACACATTAATAATAATTATTATGTAATAATTAGATTTTAATTGAGCGCCGAGAAGCCGTGATTGAGATCAATAATATTAATCATGATCAGCCATTAATTATTAATTACGTTTCGATATTTGCGTATTTAATTAGGTGGAGTTCGTGTTACTAATTAAGTGAAATATAATTATTTAGTATGTGGGGCTTCACGCGACGGAGGTCGCGTTGTGATATTATTTAATTTATTGATGATATAATATTTGATTGATCAAAGTTTCATTTGGTACATTTCTTGGGCCTATATCTATACGAATGCAAAAAACAAAGGTTGGCACATGTAGCAACGACGATCTGGAAATATTTGATTAAAAGTTATTCCGTTACTACATAATTGCAGGGCAAGTTATATCATTATTATTAAATTGTACTTCTATGTAACTGATGTGTATGTTATAACTGTATATTATATTCGTGGTGTACAATAAAGATTATTATTATTATTATTATTATTTCTTTTTTCTTTTTTTTTATGAGACAAGGGGGCAAACGAGCAAACGGGTCACCTGATGGAAAGCAACTTCCGTCGCCCATGGACACTTGCAGCATCAGAAGGGTAATAGGGGAGGGTAGGGATGGGAAGGGAAGGGAATAGGGGAGGGTAGGGAAGGGAATAGTGTAGGGGATTGGGCCTCCGGTAAACTCACTCACTCGGCGAAACACAGCGCAAGCGCTGTTTCACGCCGGTTTTCTGTGAGAACGTGGTATTTCTCCGGTCGAGCCGGCCCATTCATGCCGAAGCATGGCTCTCCCACGTGTAAAATATATTATTATTATTATTCTATACTAATGTTATACCTTGCCCTGTAAGGAATGTGTGACGTGATTTGAAATTAGAAACATCGCGATCCGTTTAACAGTCTTTTGGGGGACAGTTATACCCAGGCCCTTCCGTTAGTGTATTTCAAGTATTATTTTAAATGAGAACGAATTATAAACCAGTATCATTTTGAGAAGAAGCAGTTCTGCATCTACGCTACTATGTTTACGCACCAAAACTTCATTGTCTTTATACGTGGGAGAGCCATGCTTCGGCACGAATGGGCCGGCTCGACCGGAGAAATACCACGTTCTCACAGAAAACCGGCGTGAAACAGCGCTTGCGGTGTGTTTCGCCGAGTGAGTGAGTTTACCGGAGGCCCAATTCCCTTCCCTACACTCCACTATTCCCTTCCTTTCCAATCCCTACCCTCCCCTATTACCCTATTCCCTCTTAAAAGGCCGGCAACGCACCTGCAGCTCTTCTGATGCTGCGAGTGTCCATGGGCGACGGAAGTTGCTTTCCATCAGGTGACCCGTTTGCTCGTTTGCCCTCTTCTTTCATAAAAAAAAAATTGTCGCCTGGTCGCAAAGAAATTCATTCAAAGATTTATGACTTACGTTAGGGCCGGGATACATTAACACGATACGACGTGGTGTCGTACCGTGATGCGGCGTCGTTCACGATGCGACGTCGCGTCGTGGGAATCTTCGACGAGCATCGTAATACGTCGTCGATACAATGCAGAGTGAATTGTCGCAATTAATTTTTTTGAATTTTGAATAAAACGCATCGTGAGTTTCTACGACGCGACGTCGTGCCGTGTCGTGGCACTTTACGATGTCGCGACGTAGTTTTTTTACGATGTTCGTCGAAGATTCCCACGACGCGACGTCTAATCGTGAAACGACGCCGCGTCGCATCGTGAAACGACGCCGCATTGTGGTACGACACGACATCGTATCGTGTTATTGTGTCCCGGTGTAATATACCAAAACCCAACCACCATAGGAGCGCCGTCTACTTATGAATCAGTTGATCTCAAGCCGGGTCCAGACGAGTGTAACGTGTAATGTAAGATTAAGTGTAATTTAGCGTCAACAGTGTGGACGGCCCACGAACTTAAAGCGAATTGTCCAAACGAGCCTTTGTGCTCGCGCGAAAACCGACAGCCGATGGTTATCCAACGGCTGTCCGTTTTCGCGAGCGTTACATGTGATGCTCGTAGTGCCGTCCACACGTAGAATTCGTGTTACATTACACGGTGATTTACAATACACGTTACACTCGTCTCTACCTGGCTTTACGGTACAACGAGTTTGTTTAAAATGTTTACGACACTCCGGACTAAGTAAACCGGCCAGCACTCGAAACAGTCGGATTCCGTACAATAGGTATTGATAAATGTCGGGCGGGGCATGTCGCCCTTTGTGGGCCCTGGGCACCTCGATAAGGGCCATTGTGGCCCTGCGACAATATTAACTCGAACAATCGTCCCTTTTATGTCCCCTTAATTAATAGTTTTATCTTAAATTTCGAGGAAATTAGACCGGAATCGCTAGTGACTTCTGATCTATAGCATGATGTTTGGTGTGAAATAAAAATATTTTTTCAAACTTACCCATTCTAGATTTATCATTGTATATGAAACCCCACACACAAAAATAGACCAGTATTTTTAGCTCTATAATACTTAAACAAGCACTTGTTTCAAGCAAAATATTCTTTGCACCCTTTGTATTACTGAAAATTTAAAGAAAACACGTATATTTTTAATGCACGGTCCTATAAACAGTGAGTAAAATTGTAATTTAAATTTAGAACGAGTCCAAATCAGGTAGGTCACGGACGTCTCGTGACGTCACAGTTGCGGCGGACAGGACCCTACTCCTGCGTACCCGTCCGACGCGCGACGCAGCCGGCCGAGACGGAACCCTGCCCACTTTTAGAGCAGGCATTGTGTAGAATTTAGTATGTAAAATATGAGGACCTTAACTAGAGTTGAGTAGACTTGGTTGGGTACACGGTACACCCCGCACACGCTCTATCTATCTATATATTAATACGTGAGCCAAAAACTTTGTATCCCTTTTGACGAAAAATTGGGAAACGTAGGTGAAAGAAATTTTGCACAGTTATAGTTTACATAGTGAAGGAGTGCATCGAGCTAATATTATTTTGAAATTATGCTTTTATCATACATTTTTTTAACAAATAAAACATTACACACACTACAACACACACACTAGGAAAAATGACAGATTTTTGAGTGACAAGCCTATACATACGAATTATACTCTTTTATAAATTATGATTTAAGTCTGTTGACAACAAGGTGACAAATTGAAAATGGATTATAGTTTTTTTTATCGAATCTTTGGTACTGACTGAGACTGGCCGTGTAAGCATTGTCTAATAGTAGTTATTAGACAATGCTTACACGGCCAGTCTGAGATCAGCTAAGTCCCAGAGACAAGAATTGAAAAAAATATGATAAAGTTTACAAAATATAGGTAGTAGTCCTAATGTCGTTGAAACTAAGGTTGAATTTCGACCATTATGCGATCTCATGTTAGAATTAATTCACATTGCCACGTCTCGAGGCATTGCGATGATTTTTTATAATGTTCCATTCAAATTTGGACCAAGCAGCAAGATATTACGTGTTGCGAGTGTGTAAATTCAATAATATGTATCTGTTTATTTTGTAGTAAAGGTACACATGCTCGAAAATAGCATGATAATTATCTTGCTTAAAACAAGCATGCTTTTTGAACTCGATACAGTTGCTTCTATTAAGCATGCTTATTATAAGAGAGAAACTAATCGATACTACTACAAACCTGCCCACACGTGCTCAAACCACGCTTCCCGCCACCCGCGCCGCAGGTAGCATGCTCAAAAATCGCACGCCTGTCGATTTTTGAAGCATGCTTTCGTGTTTGAAATAAGCATGTGTAACTGTACCTTAAATGAAGCTCCGATTACCCACGACACAATCGCGAATCGAATTGATTCCATCCCAATAGCTTTCGATGCTCTCTAGACCTACACGTAAAATTATAATTAACGGTAAGAGAAGTACGCACGTGGTGTCGATTTCGATGCAGTTTGTGAATACTACTCATTCTCATACGTAGAAGAGCCATGCTTCGGCACGAATGGGCCGGCTCGACTGGAGAAATACCACATTCTCACAGAAAACCGGCGTGAAACAGCGCTTGCGCTGTGTTTCGCCGAGTGAGTGAGTTTACCGGAGGCCCAATTCCCTTCATAGGGAAGGAAATTGGCCTTCCCTTATTCCCTTCCCTTGCCATCCCTACCCTCCCCTTTTACCCTATTCCCTCTTAAAAGACCGGCAACGCACCTGCAGCTCTTCTGATGCTGCGAATGTCCATGGGCGTCGGAAGTTGCTTTCCATCAGGTGACCCGTATGCTCGTTTGCCCCCTTCTTTCATTAAAAAAAAACTCATCTAGATTAAAACTGTATCAAAAACAATATCATACTCGTAAATCATAATCGAAATGTCGGGAATAAGGCTTCGGTACGTAATTCTCCACGTACACACCTTCCGAATCAGGGCTCAGCGATCTTATTATAACGCCAAAATATAAATTTGTTAAATATTTCAACTAATTCTTCATAACTGGGATCATCGGATCGGAATACGTAAAATTCACTTTCAAATTGGCTTCAAGGATAAAATAATATCGAGCTCAGATTATTTTGCCTATCTAGATTTTAATTGCTTAAGTTTCTATTTAAAACCTTGTTTAAGAAATAATTTAAAATGGCTCACCCATTTAAAGAAAGAAATAACGTTTCATATTTCATCGATAATACGCCTAAACTAAACAAAACTGAATTTGAAAATATTCCTAAGTATATTTTTAAATTAAAACTTTTCGAAAAACTTGACGGATTGTTAAGCAAATGTTTGAGGGGCTTCCGGCGAGAAGATATCGGCTGATTGACTTAGATTTCTTAGGATTTAATTAATAAAATTATTGCCCACTCCATTTGTTCGGTATCGCCTTTCATACGACTCCTGAATATTAATCAACTTTAAAGTGATTAATGTTCGTTTTCGGCGCTTTAACAATGTTTCGGCCTATTGAGAACGTACGAAAATATAAATTATTATCATTTTCAAAGACTTTGCAGACAATTGAAAATAATTAGTTCATTATTATTGTCTAACGGGTTTTGTGGGTAGTGCTATATACAAAAACCAAGGTATTATTTATCTTCTTTTATTTAACCTACATTAGAATATAATATTCTTCTAAATTCAAATTAACTTTTTGAAACCAAAGTTAATTTGAACTTGTTTACCAAAAATGTACCATTGAATAAATAGATTAAAGGCAGTTGGCGCACCTGCGTCATTAGGTTGGGTTATATCAATTCTATGTTTGTCGCAATCTTTCGGCTGTTTTTGTCATAGAGCAACCAAATTACATAGGTACGTAAAATCGACCTTTACCGATTCCACAGTGTATACAACTCAAAGTATACTTGGCACATTCAAAGCCATCAAATGTTAGCACCCACCATTAGCGTCACCCTCCTCCCGTTATCTTTTGTTCCTTCCTACTAATATATTTCCCCACAAAAAAATGTTTTGAACCCAAAACAATGGTATAATAAAGTCATAGTATATATTATATATAAAGCACATATAAAGTCATAGTAGAGTTTAAGCGAATAAATTATTTATTTACGATTCATGCATTGGTTCGTGTCACAACTGCGTAGTTTGATTGCAAACGTCACAAAAACATTTCGAAAGTTGCATACTTTATTTAAAAAAAATAAGGTTTGCAAAACTTTAATTTTCAGTTTTAAGATATTCATCATAATTTACTTTTAATTCGATATAATGCAATGTAGATGTAGTGTTTATTGCAATTTAGACTATCAAAATTCAGTTTAAATTCCGCACTATTAAAAAGCCCTAAATCAAAGAAGATCGCTTTAATCTCGAGCCTAATATTAATGTTAATTGTTATCCCGCGTGGGTGGTATAGTCTGGAATTAAATATGAAACACGTTCGGTTTCCATTATTTAGCACTCAGAAGCAGGTTTAGTATTATCTGTGGTATTATTTAGCGCTCAGAATCACATTAGGTCCGCTCTATTACTCTGTAATTCGCTTAGCCATCGGCATATCGGATTTGTTACATTATATGACACTTGACATGAGCAGTTCCAATTATTCATAATAATATAATATGTTGCCGTTATGAATAATAGTTGTAACTCCCTTTACTTTTATAGATAAATTTTGTCGGTACCGAATAAGGTCGAGCCTATTAGGTATAAATATACTAATAGGCTCGACTTTATTTGTACTTAATTATTAGTTTAATTCTATGTAACATAATAAGTAGTTATTGAAAAATATTATGTTACATGCGTTTTGTGTAATTTATGTTACAAATATTGATTTTGTTATTTTGTTTTACTTCCTCCTAGGAAGTATGTATATTTTGTGATATTGCATCTACCAAATACTCAAACTGCTAATAAACTGTATACTATATATTTTCAAAGGATGTTTATTGATATTTGATAATAAATAAAAAATTATTATTATTAAAATTTTAAGTTACAATTGTAAATTTTATTATTTATTAAACGTGAAATCACTTAGCAGTAAAAAGTACAGTGTATAAATTTTCTAAAGCGTCGTTAATTTCCCGGCGGTTGTCATTAAACCTGCCCCAGGTATCTCATTAGTATTTAACGGAATCACTTAAGGATCTCATGCAATCGAGCTAATAAGCTTAGCATAATACCGTGCTCCCCGCAACTTTATTGAATAATAAAAGTCCCGCTTAATTACGTAGCGTGGCCACACCACGAGCGGGACTGCTACGGTAACCAGGCTTTATAACTATAAGAGGATAACTTATTATTGAGTTGTTACTTCTATACGTATCTTTGTTAAAGTAGCAATTATATTTTTTAATCCTAGTGTAAAAACTTCCTCGTGCAAGATTTTTTTTTAATTTTCTAATACTCTAAATTTCTCTTATATTTTGTACTATTTCAATTTAAAACTACATTAAAAAATATTTATTTTAGTTATTTTATTATCCTTAGGAAACTTGAAGTACAGTTTAGATATAAATCTTTTATCCATTATTGTTTCTAGATACAGGTGAAGTAGTTTGTTGTATTTAACAAGACTCGTTTGACACTCGCGTAACCTCCGGTTTTTGATAACATCTCTGACCATTGCGCTACAGACACGTACAAAATAGAGACAATTTTAAAGATATTCTCCTTCACTGATAAAAATATTATTTACACAGCGAATAACTGGTCAAGTATATTTATCTGTCATGTGACTTTTCCAATGTGCCAAACAAAGACAAGCAGACCAAAGTAATTTGTTTCGTAGGGTACCTAATCGCTTCAACTCGGATGGCGATACGGTACCGGCTGATGATTGTTGACTTGAAAAACTTGTTATGTCCTTAACACCTACTAAAATAATGGCTGATCGCCCAAGGCCTTTCTTATTCACCACGAGGGAATTCGTGATCCGAAGTACCTACTACTTCGGATCACGAATTCCCGAAGTTGGCTTTCATCGCGCGCGGCCATCGTGACCGAAGTCGGTAGTTCAACTGCACCGTGTACAACTACGAAGTTGGGACTTACCAGTTCTAATTAACTTCGAAGACAATGACGAGAACTCGCGTCGGACTCGGTACAGCTGGAGTTGGAAACCAAATGGTTGTTTAATGTCCAATTTATTCATTTGGTTAACATCATCAGCATTTCATTGGGTTAACATTTTAAACTTTCGCGTTGCATTATAATTAAACTTTTTAATCGGGACTTAACGCGAGTTAAGTCCCGATTAAAAAGTTTAAGTCCCGAAAAAAAAGAGTGAAAGAGCACATAGCCGCAGTGAAAAATCGCCAGACAAATAAATCCGCGGTAGCAGAACATCTGCTTGATATGGGGACTAATCACTGGATGGAGCTACACGACCCTAAAATCCTCTCTACGGATCGTCATTACCACACGAGAGTAATACGTGAAGCAATTGAAATTAAAAAGTACAAAAATTTCAATCGTGAGGACGGATTTAAATTGTCGCCCGCCTGGAATCCAGTGATCAATAAGTGCAAACCGCGTGTGTCACCTCTGTCTATAAGTGTAAACCCGGATACAGTTAGTGTTGTGTGTCGCAGTGAACCTACTGACTTTCAGTGTATTGGAACACAAATATTGGACAATTCGAGGGTAGTCGTAGAACCGATCGCCCGGTGCAAACGAAGACGTCGCGCTCCTGCAGTCCCCTCGTGACCACGGCCGTTGCAACACGGCCGAAACGTCGAGAAAAAGTATGTACTCGTAGTAGCATTACTACTTAAATAAGTCGCGTTAAGTCCCGATTAAAAAGTTTAATTTCATTGGGTTTCTGGTTGTTTATCCTAAAACTAAACAATTGAAAGTTTGGTTGGCAACCGCGGCTGTAAACATTTTTGAGTAGGGGGTTTGAGCGAAAAATCAATCAAGCTGGGTTGGAATTTATTAGCCCGAAGAACCGAACATAATATTATAATTAGTGACTAATATTCTTTTCTTTGAACTCCGAAGAAAACTCCGCATTTCCTGCATACTATGTCGTAGAAGAATGTAGTGAAACAGTCCCAATCACAAAGTTAAATGTACCTTAGCACAAACAAGACTGTAAGTTTGAAACTTTCGCCGCTGCCTTTTGCTCGAACACTACTGCAACCTCTATTAAATTTATTGCGTCTATAAAAGTGATTTTCTTATTGTAAAAAGTACTTACCTAAAGGTGCTACATAATAATTGCGTTATCAGTGTTTACAAGAGCTAAGCTTTTAAGTAACAATAGTTTGTTTTTAATTTCGCCTTGGTCAGATAAAAAAAACTAGGCCTTTACATCCGTTGTAAATGAATTTATACAGTATTTTTCAGAGCGAAGTAATCACTCCTCAAATACTGTAGTGCCTGGGACAAGATTTTTAAATGTCCGTATGGTTGCCCAAGCGCATACGGCATTCTCGCAATATAGTCGCCTAGTCCAGAGGAAAGAACTAGTCAATACGTCTGGGACCAATTATGTGCGGGTTTCCTCACGATGTTTTCCTTCACCGTGAAGGTCAGATAAAAACCTTATAAAAATAATCTCTGTATACATACATGTTCATGAAACCTTCGCAACCTATCCAGTTGAGTGTATTTAAAACAAAAATGTTGAATGTTCAATGGCACCTTCCTTTAGAGTGTGTCATAAAAGTGTTCATAAAAGCGGTAATGTTTCATAAGCAGCCTCTCCAATAAAGTAATGCCTACTCCGACGCTGCGTCATTCACCCTTTGATTTATAATAGCAAGTCATTGCACTCTTAAAATAATTGTCATTTATCACAGAACAGCGGCGTCACGCGTGCGCCGCCGGCCGCGTGAACACGGACAAAACACGAACATCCATCATCTTTCTGCACTTTTATTAATATTGTTTAACGGTTATTTGATAAAGAGAAAGTAGGAAGTAAAGTAACAGCTTGAATTTCCAAAGTAGTGTAAATTGATATGAAAGGTTCGGAAAAATAAGTGGTTAGGTTTTTTTTAGTCCTGAAGGCAGGTCATTGTAGCCACGAACACGATGTCACTGCGACCCTTGAGGATCTATTGTGGTGGTTAGGGTAGGTTATTGCTATGAGTATGTAAGAGTACATTGTACCATTAGAAGGTTCATCTCTGTATACTTTTATTATTATAGTTTAACGCTTATTTGATAGGAACAAAATTATCAGAAATACAGCTTAAATGGCTAAAGTATCGTAAACGAATAGAAAACTTACTAAAATCCAGGTCAGTTCTGTAAGTTTTCTATTGTCAGAACATAGGTCGAAACGGATCTGATCTATGTTATAGGAACGTCATAGACTGCGTAGGTTCGAATATATTGACATTTAAGGCCTCCATACTTAAAGAGGAAGGCAGATCGATCCGACTGGACTGAACGAAGGCCGACCTGACCGCACCCGTACATACACGGAAATGCACAAAACGGGACCTTTACGGAGAAATGTATAAGACCTGGGGATATAGAGCGCAATCTTTCTGCACATACGAACATTTTGAACGATTTCCATATTTATATTTCCTGTTCCTCGGTAATATTCGTGAAGTACAATACTAATATTTCCTCGCTTATGCCACAAACGCGAAACAATGAAAGAACTAATTCGGGAAATAATATTCCGCGTTCGTTCTCCTGATCCTCTTACCGAATAATCTCTTTGTGGACAAAACATCGCCGTAATATAACAGCATTTTCGTTCGTCCCAACTCTATTATCTCTTTGAAATGTGTCTGAGTATTATGTGATGTTCATTATTGTAGCTATACGTTAATTGTGAACTATAATTAATAGACAAAATGGTGGATATATAATTCTAATTTTCCAAAAGCCTAAAATCAAGTTTTTGTTATTCGTAGCAGCTAAAATCTAATTTATTGTTACGTATCTATTAAATATTATATCACTTCTGTGTTCGGTTGGTAATTATAGATTAATTTAATTTAAAATATTACAATTATAATTAATATAATCGAGATTCGAGAGTAATACAGATTGTTTATTGTTAGAAAAGTTGCTTAGTAGTTACACTTGGGCTTTTCTAAAGAATATAAAATGGACTGTCTTAGAAGACTATTTGGGTATTTCAAAAGATAAGACAAAATTTAATTTTCATCAAACGAAATTTAATTAAATGGCGAGAATTGTGTTAATTGTTAACCAATTATTTTATAATTATTCAACACAAAGACAGTAACTCGATATATCGAGTTAGGAATATAACTAATATACATATAAATGGTCGTGCTAATGACTGTGCATCATTAATCACGCTATTCAACACAGTCGGAGAGCCTGCGTGCGACGCACTGAGCCGCAATCAGCAGACTTCAAACGCTGTAAAAGACATTCAGCCACATTATACTACGAGTGCAGGCGAGACGTGTAAGTGCAGGAATTTAATCAACTGTCTTCGTGATATCAAGTCTCATTGGTAAACTAATTGAAGAGTTTCAAATTGGGGCGGACCATGTGGGTACAGAGTATTAGATTGGATTTATATGCGCCGAACACACGGTTTGGCCGCTACATCGTGTGATCACAAGCAAATGTATGTAACGATTTATTTAAAAAGTGGCGAGGTCCCTCTGTCATGTACATACAATTGCTTGAGATCTCGCTGTGTAACCGCCAAACCGCGCGTTCGGGCAGATGCATATTATTAAGGTGACGCCGCATTAAAGTAAAAAATCGTTTTGGATATGTTTTATATCGCTTGTTTTCTAAAACAAGAAATGGAACAGCAAGAAATGGAAAGGGCGTAAGCGACAAAATGGTTTTTGTCGCGTAATTTAAAAACCATAAATATATTTCATATATGCTATGGGCAAATTATAGTGTATGTTTGAACTAATCTACTATGTACAAATTTTGGATGCTTAAATCACACTCCTCTGTTGGCAAAATTAGAATCCCTGTTTTCATAGAGGTTTTTTGATTAATTATTCTGTGTTATAAAAGTTGACCAATCGTGTTATGCTATGGGTAATTCAAAGATAAAGACATGATGAATACTGACAATGAACTTTAGTCATTGTTGAGAAAAATCGATATCGCTGCAGCCAAATTATCAAGGCGTCACTTTAATCGAACCTTAGCCGTATCAAAAATAATTGATAAGTAATAAAAATAGCTCTCATAAACCGGGGGGGGGGGGGTTTGCCTGCCCTTGGTGTGAGGGCTACTTAATATAATTATTTGTATCAGGAAAAAACATAATATGTAGGCTATGAATGAGTCAATTATAGAATTTTATTGCATTCTCTGAAAGTTCGCTGCCACTGTTTTTAATTTTCAATATAAAACCTGAGATAGGTTAAATATTTCATAATATCTTGAAAATTCAAACCACAAAACCTCTTTGCCAGCCCATAAGCAGAATTAAAACTTTTATTTCCTTTCTGAAATGTGATGAAACCGGCGTAAAATTTATTTGCTCTTATTTTCCTCTGAATATCATATAAATGTAATTAAAATATTTTCTGCAATGAACGAAAAAGTGGTACAAGTTTAAATATGATTCGTTGACAGCATCAGACACCATATCAATTTACACAAGTACAGTCAGATCGAAAAAAATATTGGAACTAAAAATATTATGTTAATAATATTATGAAGGCACGGTGTCTGTTGACACAGAATGGTTTTTTGGTAAATTAGAAGGTTTTTCATCCATTCGACAAATCATAATGTATGAGCAAAAGACGGCAATTCGTCATGAAAAAGTGATTTTGACCCACTGACCAGTCCGGCAGACGTGTTCCTGCCAAAGTATGATCATTCATATTAAATTTCCTCCTTCCTCCTCCTTCTTCTTCCAGCCGGTTAAAAATATTTAATTTACGGCTTTATTTAAACTGTTATAAGTCGCACAATTTCTAATTCGGAATTGACTTAGCAAGTTTGCTCATGTGTTAAGTAATTCCGGTGGAACTTGTTAAAAACTTCTTGAGTGAACGACTTTTCTATTTCTTTTCTACTTTGACTATTCCTGGTGTATTTTGTAGGTTTTGTAGCTACGATAAAAGTATAGGTTAAAATAGATTGTTTTAATATTCGCTGCATAGTTACGGGCTCACAAAAATAATATTATGATTTATGATAAGACATAACGTACAAAAAAATGGAAAAGTTTATTTATGAGTTGTAACTTACATACTATGTCCCTCTGTCTGTCTGTCTGTTACCTTTTCACGCCCATTCGACTGATCCAATTTTGCTGTAATTATTTTTGGTATAGTTAGATATGCTTTGAGTCTGGGGAAAGGACATATTTTTCATCCCGGGATACTTTTTATACCACTTGATAAATGAATTTTGGCGCAACGGAATTGCGGGCGTTATATAGTATTGTGGATCAGCTGATCCAGGGGTTCCCAAAGTGTGCGCCGCGGTGCCCTGGAGCGCCGTGGAAAGGCAAGAGGGGCGCCAGAAGTCGATCCCCCATCATTATCCGAAACCACAAATATTATAAGATTAAAATATCAATAAATATATTATGTAAAGCAGATAAACAATTATTTAGATAGTTGTATTATCATTTACCTGCTTAACCTAACTATAATCATTGAAGATGTTTATTTGATATGTATCTTTTCCAATAGCTAGGTTGGGCGCCGTGAAAATTATTGCGACATGTAAGTGCGCCGCAGGCTGAAAAAGATTGGGAACCCCTGAGCTGTACGATTTAAAAATTAAGAAGTTTATTCTTGGCGACTGTACCGCCGCGCTGCAGCGACAAGTCCCGCGCTCCCGGAACAATTTTCATGAATTTTCGCCGTCAACTTTTCATATAAGTATGCGTTTTTCGATACAAAGTACGTACTGCTCGTGAACCTCTGTATGTAGAGAATTTAATATTTTATCAAAAAGTCATTAATACTGTTAACCGTAGTTCAGATATAATATATTTTTTATTACATTAATAATAATTGTATGTTATCATAATATATAATTTTAATTACTTTAGGGCCTGTTTCACCACTTTCTGATAAGTGCTGAATAGGCTCTCCACCACTTAACTTGACAGATCAGTGATCTGATATGCAGAATCTGCCAAATAAGTTGTGGATAGCCTATCCGGCACTTTATCAGGAAGTGGTGAAACGGGCACTTAAATAGTAATTGAGTAATTATAATGTAATATGGAAACTTAAAATTTCAATACTTTGTTATAAGAGACGTGAGCGGTGAGACATTAAAAACAGTCTATTCCGACATATTTATCCAATATTTATCTATAATATAAAAATCAGTCACTGAATGTGTTGCTAAGCGCAAAACTCGAGAACGGTTGGACCGATTTCGCTAATTCTTTTTTTTAAATATTCCTTGAAGTACGAGGATGGTTCTTACGGAGAGAAAAATTCTAAAAAAAAAATCTTGAAAAGTCTAAAAACAACACTTTTCTATACTCCCATACAAAAGATAAAAATGGATTTTCAATTATGTTCGTAACGCTAAAACTCGAAAACGGCTGAACGGGTTGGGCTAATTTTTGTCTTAAAATATTCGTAGAAGTCCAGGTAAGGTTTTAAAGTGACACGAAGCTCACCGGGACAGCTAGTGTTAGATAAAATTGTTATATTGAAAATAAACCAAATAGGCTCCAGTAGTATTAAATCATTCAAAATTATTGATAAATTTGCACCTATAGCTCCTCTACAACTCAACTCGGATAGTTTTAAAATCAGATTTACAGCTCAATATAAATAAGCTGTCTTTACTGTTTTTTTTAATTTTCTGGCAGTTAGATCGGCCTTAAAATCCGCAAACCTTACTAGTAAGACAATAAAGTTGAAAACCGCGGAACACATACTAACAAGTCCCCGGGCTCCGTCTGAGCTTGTAATTTATGTGCGTCAAACTCAGTGAAAGTTATAATTGCTTCTCCGCTGATAACCGCCGACAGGTGGGTATCGACCGACGAGTTACTCACACTATAACCCGTCATGTAGTAAGTGGATAATATTATGTTCTAGTAGATATCACGTTCATAGATTATGATGATTTAACTGTCACTAGAAGTTTAATAAACAAAAAACGCCTCCGTGGTCTGGTGGTATAGAGCGCGGCTCCTGACTCGGAGGTCGTGGGTTCGATTCCCGCGTTGGAAACATGTTATTTCCAAGTTTGATTAGGACAATGCAGGCTGATCACCTGATTATCTGACAAGTAAGATGATGCATGCGTCGGATGGGCATGTAAAAAGTCGGTCCTGCACCTGATCTCTCGCCGGTCATGTCGGTCTTCCGTCCCGCTGGGTGCTCTTGTGTACTGCGCACACACTTGGGCACTATAATTACTTCCACAAAATTACTCTATAATATATTCCTACAAAATTACGCTATATATACTATAAAATTACTCCTGTGTAGCTGGCCTGGTTTCAATGAAACCGGCCACCGTCACCGAAATCGGTGTGGGAGATATTATCTATATATTATTACGTGCGAGAAAAACTTTGTAACCCTTTTTACGAAAAATGGGGAAACGTAGGTGCATGAAATTTCGCACAGTTATAGTTTATATCGTGAAGGAGTGCATCGA